>NC_137900.1:11012197-12212197 GCF_963455335.1 Martes martes | reverse complement strand
TCTTTCTTTCTTTCTTCTTTTTTTCCTTCATACAACCAAATATTTAGCGAGTGAGAGTCCCTCCTATCCAGAGACAATGAACATTTTGTCCACTTTGAATACCTGGCCTTGAATTATTCTGATTCTCCTGTCTAGACCAAGGGGCGGGGCTGACAGCAGGTCAGATGTCTGGCTTTATCGGGCAGGTTTTGTGCCAACGCAGGCCTCCCTTACTTCTTGCCCTCCCCAATGAACCGGCATGCAGTTTGGACAAAGGGAAAAATCAGCAACTACTGTCTGTTAAAGAATGTCAGTCAGTCTTCAGATGGGGAAGGCGTGGTTCAGTATTCACCATGATTGAAGGGAAACCGGTCAGCTAACTTGATGTCTTTGATCCGTGTTCCTGACAAGAATATTTGAAAGTTGAGATGATTTTTAGCAAAGTGGGCAAAAAACTTCTAGAGGGCAGATCAATTTTGACTTTTTTTTTTTAAATTTTATATATAACATTAATTTTTACCTTCAAGACAGCCCAAGATGAGGCATTTGGGTCTTCAAAGTGCCATTGTGGTCTGGACACATTGTGAGGTAGAATCCACCGGAGTTTGGTAGAAGGTTCAGTTGGAGAAAAGAGAATCTTTATTAAAATGTAGTGGGCCATAGGGAAACCATATCTGCTCAGAAACATTCTGTCTGTGTGTCTTCCCCTAGGAAGTACAGCATGACGTCACAGAGCTTCGGTCTCCAAAAACACTGGAAAGATTGATAAGGTGGTTCTCTGCTTGGGGGATCTCAATGACCTTGGGCTACTACAGACGCCCGTGGCCAAGAATCATTCCTAGAGAATCTCCCTCATTGGTCTGGGTTGGAACCTGGGCATTTGAAGTATTTTTTTAAATTAGCCAGGTTATTCTATTCAGCCAGGCTTAAAAAGTACTAAGTAATCTCAGTCTACCTGTTTCATAGACGAGTCGACCAGAGCCCAAAGAAGTTAAATTCTTTTCCGAGAGTTACTCGGTTATTCAATGACATAGATAATTCTTAAACCAGGCCCCTCAGGACTTGCCGTCAGTTCTGTGTCTTCCCTGTCCTGTGTGCTTGGTATCGACTATGGATGTTTTGAAGGGAAGCTAATTACTATTCTATTCTAGCTCTCTTATAAGGGTTTTGAAAACTTTGCAGTAGAATTAGAAAATTACTGTTATTTGATGAGGTTAATTAAACTCAAAAGCTAGGAGCAGGAGGAGGTCTTTGTAAAATTACATCCTAGGTTAATGGGACCATTTTCCGAGCTTTTCCCAGCACTTTGTGGTATCCTGTCCTCAATTCCCAGGCTTGACAAGCCTGGGAACGTGCAGTAGCCCTGCACCCAGCATCCCGCTCACTTCACAAAGAAATCCGGACCCAGGCAGGAGACACTCCCACAGCTGACAGTGAGTGAGGGGTCCTCATTCCCTTCTGTTTTCGGCACCGAGCCAGGCCCTTCCAAATTGCAAGCCCCAAATGCCATTCCTGGGCTACTGGGGGACCCGGCAATTCATGCAGGTGCCTCCTAAACGTGGGAATATGAGGACCAAGGAAGAAGATGATAAAATACTAAAGCTCTGGGTTAGACATTGTCTTAGTAGAATGAGTTCTCAGTAACCTTTTAAAACTGACTTAGAGAGCAGTCGCGAGATGTGTCCCCACAGCAGACATCGGGCCCTCCCTCTCTCAAAGACTCTTCTTTATCTGGGGCTACGGCTGTAGGTTCTTTAGAAAACGGGGCAGGGCGGGACTCGCGTGTACAGAATCTTCTTTGCTACTAATCATCTCTTCCAATTAATGCTGAGCTGACTTGTGGGTCAGGTAAGTAGAACCTAATTAAGGGCTTGTATTTAAACCTCTCCAGCCGTTCACATAATTATCTTCAGGTTTTCCCCTGCTATTCACTGTTTATCAGATCAGGTTGAGCCCCTGATTACAGTTTTTATATAATTTAGGTATTTGTTCCTCTGCCTCATTGTCACACTTAAAGCTCTAACCGTTGAGTCCCCCGGGGTGCAAGCCTCATTCTCTGACCACGGCCAGTGGGAGGATTGGGGGGGGAGGATGCTTCCGGGCGTGGGGACTCTGTTGGCCGCACGGCACCTACGATCATATACTCTTCAAATGTTTTGGGATGGAATTTGATTTTTTTTTAATTGTCTGTCTTTGAATTATGCACATTTAATCTGGGACTCATCACTGACTGATACATACCAAATATGAAATTAGATGAAATCCATTTCACCAAACAAAACAACTAATCATTAGATGTTGGCTAACTAGGCAGCTTTCCGTAAGCATGGTAAGGTATTTGAGGGGGTTGGTATTTGTTCCATTGATTTCTACTTTCTACCTTTTAATCTTTAGGCCACTGAATTTGCAGTACCTTTGGGAGGGCTTTCTGAAACAGGGATTAAAACTCGAATATATCACTGAAACTTCTGGACCCAGTCATAGACCTATAGGAAAGGAAGGGAAGGACCAACCCTCCTGCAGGAAACACATCTTGCCTTTAAAAGATTCCCATCTCTTTGCCTCTAGAAAATTTTATGCTAAATAATTGTGGCAGAAAACACAGAGAGTACCCTTACTCTGACCTATTTATATGTTCAGTGGCGTTTGATATCTCTAAACCTTTGGCTCTGACTTCTCAGCCATCAGCTATCACCTGGACACACCTGGTACTTAACACTGAGGAATAACAAAAACAATGTAGACTAAATTCCAACGGCATGTTTCACTTCCAAAATTTTGTGGGTTGACACACTGGGAATGTGATAACCAGTGACACCACACATTTGCTCTCCGAGTATTTTCCTTCGAGGGAGCTTTTACATACACGGAACCACCATCAGTGTGAAACTCTTGCTGCAAAACTCACAGCTCCAGGGGCTTAGGAAGCTGGTGTCAGCAAAATCGTCACAGCAGCCTGACCCGACGCGTCGTCCTTGGCCACAGCTTCAATTAAATGTACTCATTTAAAGATGTGGCTACAAAGACTTAAAAAAAATGAAATGATGCTTATCACATTTCTCAACAGAAAGGAAAATGGGCAAAATGTCCCCCTACAGCCTTGGAAGAAAAGCATTCAAAATAAGTGTTCAAATAGTTCGCAGTGGTCTTACCACTACTCCAAGCAAGCACTGCTGACCAACCCCAATGGATAATTTCCCGGAATTAAAGATGGCATTACAGGACCAGGAAGAGGGTTTACTGTTTCCAGGAGCGTAGCCAGATTTATCATTCTGCAGCTCTTGTACATTTTCATTTAAAAAGCTGTGCAAGGTTACAGGGGTCAAAATTTAGCCCTATAGAGGTGACTCATTCGTCATCACAGCCAAATTATCCCACCAGCTCTCCAGTTCAGAATTCCAATCCAGTCCAGAATTTTTATTTATATTTTAATTAAACAACCCCAGCCTGTTCTAAGTTGTAATGGCGATCCCTCACACACATGCATGTGCGCGCACACACACACACACACACACACGCACCAGCCTTTGCCCACCCTGGGTGTTACAGAGGCAGAACCATATTGTCTGGTCTCTGACGCACCTGTGACCTCCAAGTTTAGTACAGAGTGAGGCCATGGGTAAAGTTTTGATGAGTGAATAGTAACATTTCTACTGACTTGGCAGGAAGAGTAGCTTTAGAAAAAACTTCTGTGAAGTCACCTGCTACCCAGAAAGACCTTTAGCATCAGGCAGAATAAAAACTCGGGCTTCAGGGAACCTGGGTGGCTCAGTGGGTTAAAGCCTCTGCTTTCGGCTCAGGTCATGATCCCAGAGTCCTGGGATCGAGTCCCGCATCGGGCTCTCTGCTCAGCAGGGAGCCTGCTTCCTCCTCTCTCTCTGCCTGCCTCTCTGCCTACTTGTCTCTGTCTCTCAAATAAATAAATAAAATATTAAAAAAAAAAAAAAAAAAAACTCGGGCTTCAGCTACCAAAGCCCTATGCCACTGGAACACAAGAAATCCCTAGTTTTCTCTCAGAGTCTCACAAAATTTAATTCATAAGTTTGTGGTTCGGAACTCAAAATGTGTGTTCTTTGTGAAAATCCCACCATATGCCGCCAAAGCACCTAAGAACAGATCCAATAGGACAATTTCAACCAGAGCAAGCTCCTATTTTATATAGAAATTTCTCAAAGTGCTGTCTGGATGTCATTAGCTCATCACACGGGTTTCCTGCTACAGGCAGGGGTGCTAATGATAGAAAAGAAAAGGAGATTATTCTAGGCCTGGGCAACTTATTTGAGCTCCGTTTATCTCTAGAAATTATACAGTGAGCGACTAAGGGCATGTGGGCGAAGGATGGGTTAGGCAGCCCAGGGCAAAAGTAGCATTTTTGCTCTTGACAGGTACTTTCATGTAGATAAACAGCTGCACCAGTCACTCCCCCAGGTAACTCAGAACTGAGAAACAAATTGCTCCTTTAACCCATCTGCTGAAGAGCTAAAGGCAAGTCATTTGTTGTAGGCAGAAGCCATTTATAAGGTGAGTGTTTGTAACCTTCATTCAGTTTTCATGTATTGGTTTTTCTGCCATACCAGGTGATTTTCCACAATTTAGTCCTCACGGTGTCTTGTGAGGTGGTCGGGATCACCCCCATTTCACAAGCGAAGGTGTGCAAATTGGCCAAATGACTTACAGTGCCCATACCTGATGATAGAGTGTGACACTGCTCATGATTAGAAAATCCATAAATAGAAGCACGCCTCACCGTAGCAGAGTACTGCCCAGGTGACAAAATGTAGTATCCACATCAGGAAGGTTTCTTGTTATTTGTAAGGTGATACCTTAGCAGTCAATGAGCTCACAGGAGGACAGTCAAACTGCTTATCTTGACAACCAAAATAGCTCCTAATTTCCAGTCACATTGACCACTTATTAATTGCTCTGGGGACAACCATTTATGACCTTGAAGCTGCTGATTGGGCACATGAGTTCGCTGTTATATTATAAGATCCTGGAGAGTTCCTGACTAATCTGCTTTTTATGGGTGTAAAATCACAATTTTAAAAATTGACATCTTCAGATCATCGTTAAGTGTCATTTTATCCCTTTGTTTTAATTAGCGTCTTACCCCCCAAATCATTGGAGTTACTAAACCATGACAATAACCAAAACGATTAATGGACTCCTTTAAATTCTTCCTTTAAAAAGAAATCTTGCCTCTTATTCTCCAGGGGATTAGGTCATTGGCCATCATTTGGGTCGCTGAAAATAGCTGTGTTTTCTTATTTATTGTCGCCTGAGTAATTCCTCCGGTATCTCTCCCGTTTCCCTCTGTGAGTTTCATGTAAACTATTGAGTGATCTTTCTATCCTTTGGCACGATGAGAAACACAAAACACCACTTAGAATCTTTGGTTTGGGGAAGAGTTGTAATCCTTGCTTCTCACGTGGTCCCTGGGAAGCTAGTCAGAAATGCAAAACCACAGGCCCCACCCCAGCCTTACCGGACCAGAAGCTCTATCTTTGACAAGGTCCCCGGGAGAGTTGTGCACATTAAATTCTGAGAGGCACAGCTCCACCAAGAGTTCCTGCAGCAGCATTGGTTTTAATCATGAACTAGATGAGTGGTTGATTATTAGACGGCTATCTCGGAGGTCGCGGTCACTCACTTTCTCTGGCTCTCACTGTCCTTCCCTCTATAACAGAAGAATTGAACCCAGTGATTTCTAGTTCCCATGATTGCTAAGATACTTCTAAGTTCCCTTCCATTTCTAAGACTGACTACTTCATAGCCAATGTGAAAGTTTTATCAAAAATCACGGTCAGGTCAAACATGGTCCCTGCCCTCAAAGATCTTGCGACCTGGACAGATAAAACTGACAAGTGCAAGAAACGACCGGGAAAAAAAAATCCAGCTGGGTTAGGTGGAGACCTATGCTGCATCCGTAAGAGCTTGCATTCTCAGGGGAAGTCAGGTAAAGCCTTTGATAGAGGAGAATGATTTCTGTAGACAAGACAGGGATAAGTTGGGTATTCTAGGACTTAGGGAACAACATTAGCCAAATGCAGAGAGAAGTGGGGAAACACCTCTAGGTGGGGTCAGGCCAAAGTGGGGAGGACCCAGGACAGGCAGCGTGAGAGTTTACATATATTGTAGCACTTTGAACTGAGAAATCGTGGGATCAAAAAGGAATTGGAGAAAGAACTCTGTTGAGGTCTTGGTGAGGGCATGGGCTTGAGAAGCCTGTCGGAGGCTGCTGCACATTAGAACTTTGAGACTGCTTCTAGGCAAAAGAAAAGGAGAAGAAGGGAGGGGCATTTTTAGTTTGAAGTCAAGAGCGAGGACTCTAGAGTTAGCAAACCTGGGCTATGGACCCTGTCATCACCACTAACTGTCAATAGAACTTGAGAACCTGATGGATCGTTTCTGTCCCCCAGCAGTGAAATGTGGATGATCCCAACCTCCTCATTACTGGGGGGAATCATGATAATACATATGCTGGGGCACAGTAAATACAAAACGGTCTTGGCTTGGGGTTTGGGAGGGGTGGTTCTCAGTTGAATTAAGAAATTGAGAGCAGAAAAAAAATTTATGAAGAGGGCCTGCCAGCAGTGTGACCTTACACAGACTGGACAGCAAGTGCCTCTGTTTGCCCATCTGTAAGATAGAGCTAGGGACAAGGTGACCCAAGGTCATTCATTCCCTAGTAGAGCACTCAGAGTAACAAGACTTCTGTGATCACAAGCAAGCTTCTCTTAACTAGGAAAAAGATTAGACTGCTTCAGAAGGAATTTTAACAAATTCAGTAGGTTTCTGGTTTTGTTTTTGTTTTTGGTCACTTTCCTGGGGTTCTTTTTTTCTTTTTTGAAGGCAGAAGAGGGTAAAGGAGAGAACAGTAACTTAGAAAGCAATTTTTATTTTAACCATCTCCTACACTAAGCATTTTTGGTTTTTATGGTTTGGAAGCCTTGGGAGTCCCAGCCCTAATTTATTTCACTAAATACCCCTTTTCAGAATTAATCAACAGGACATAAATTCAATTCAACAGGGCCGCCAAATTTTAACTACCCAAATGGTGTAGATGCGGTATACAGGCGCAGAAAACATTTTATTCTTTCATCTTATAGCATCTATTATCCAAGGTTTTCCTTAGGGTCACTCGGTGAGTTCATAAATAGAACAATAGAGATAATAGCAGAGCCTTTATTGAAGAAACACTGTACTTGCTTCTACGGCGGCTGTGCCCACTGCCCACTCTTCAGCCCCAAGGCTCTTTGCGTGGCACGAAAACGCACATCGTTATTGAAAATCTCTGTGGATGTGTATCAGAAAGATCTCGCCCTCGGCAGGGAAGTTTGTGTGCAAAATATGCCACTTCTACTATTATTCTGTTGGTCTATTGTACTTAGCTAAAATTGCTGATCCTGACCCTTTCCATTCTGGAATTGATTGTCGCTGCGTAGATTAATTTCATAGAGAATTAGCTTATTAGATTCCAATACCTCTTTAGATTTCTGGTCTGTGTATGTAGGAAACGTTAGCTCTTTGGTATTTCTTGATGATGCAGTTTATGTTGTCAGGCTGCGTTCATTTTTTCTGCTGCTTGGCCTCACATTCCAGCTAAATCTATTTAAAATGCATTTTAACAAAAGAATTGACAGAATTTCTGAGGTTTTTGCAACCATGGGGTCTCCTAGATCCAAAAATACTGCAATAAATTGTCCCCTCCTGCATAACCTCATTTGTGTGTACATCCAAAAGCATATGTTTGCACAATTACACGTCGTTCCGTTCTTTCTGTGGTTGTGCTACTTCAACATTAATACTTAACAAATTCCAAAGTTAATCAGTACCCTTCTCTCCTCTCCCACACAGCATACAGACTTTAGAATGCTTTCATGCTGATAACTTCCACCCAATTAAATGTGGTATTGTCCAGTGCTGTAGCTCTAGCCCTTCCCACCATAAATTAGACCGTATCATCATTTTATATTCTACACCCAGTGCTTTTTTTAGATTTGCTGCGTATTTGCTAATTTCTTCGTTAATGATTCTTCCTTGTATCCCAGATCATCCATTTGGGATCGTGCAGTTTCTCCCTGCTATATATATTTTAAAATTTCCTTCAGGGAAGTCTGCTAGAGATAAATTCTGTTTGGGTAGTCTGAAAATGTCTATAATTTGCTCTCATCTTTGGAAGATATTTTCGCTGAATATAGAATTTTACACTGACTGATAATTCCTCTTGGCACATTGAAGACACTGGCTTGTGGCCTCCATTTTTGCTGTTGAGGAATAGACCTTCTTTCTTACAGAAGGTTTCTTTGTAGGTGATTTGTCTTATTTTCTAGCAGATTTTGAAGGTTTTTAAAATTTCCCTCCCTTTGGTGTTCTCTATGAGGTGTCTCTGAGTGGTGTTTTTTTTGTTTTGTTTTGTTTTTTGTTTTTATTTATCCTGCTTGGGATTCATGGACGTTCCTGGATTTGAGAATCTGTATCATTCAACATTTCTAAGAAATTGCCAGCCAGCGTCTTTTTGAGTATTGCTTCTTGCCCATTTTTTCTTTTAGTTCCATCTAGAACGCAGATCATCTCCTCCAAGGTTTTCAATTTTGCTTCTGTTTTTAATTCCTTTGTCTCTCTAGGCTGCATCTGGTCAATTTCTCTGGATCTATCATTAGTGTGTCTGATCTGTAGCTTAATTTTTCTATCGTATTTTTCTTTAAATTATTATTTTTTATTTCTCAGCGTTGCTTTTGATTCTTTTTCAAAAGGATTGGTCATTCCCTATAGTCTATTGTTCCTTACTGATACATTCAATAATCTCATTTGTGTTTTTAACATATTAAATATAGCTATTTTATAATCTCTGAATATTTCAATATCTTTGAGGGTCTTATTCTGCTACCTGTTATTTCTTGTGGTCTCCAGCATATTGCTGGATTTCCTTATGCGAGACATAATTTTATTTTTTTTTACTATGAAATGTTTATTTTCCTGCGGATACTCTCCGAGCTCTGGGTTGAGGATATTTTCCTCCACAGGGGATTTGCATGTGTTTCTGCTGAGTATCCGGAGCCATTACCCAGCCAGATCCATTTAAAATCAAATACTCTGGTATTTTTCAAGCCACACTAATAGTGTGAATGTGGATCAAAGCCTTCGTGAGGGCCCCCTGGTTTATTAATAATCAGAGGGGAATTTTTTTCCCCATCCACTCAGAACCAAGGTAGAAGCAGGCAGGTTTCCTTGCTTTCTTCTGTACATCAGACTTCTGCTCACTTGTTTCTTCCTTACGCTTGAGAATGGAGCCCTTTGAAGTATCCCAGCTTACATGGGATTTCCCTGTTAAACTTGTCCATACTGCGTAAAGCCGGTAAAGCAGGTTCCCGCATCTGCCAGGGTTTAGGAGAAACTCTCAGGTCCAAAGCCTGCTTTGGTCCTTCCTTGTCTCCTGAGGTTCCAGCTTCTACTTTGTTTGGGAATCTGAATATTGGCTCTTTTCATGCCCGCTCAGCAATGCATTTCAAAAGGCTTTCAAATATATTTGCCCACTATTTCAGTTGTTTCCACCTAAAGGTGGAAGTCTTTATATAATTAAACTGAGACCTAAATGAGTATGTATGTGCTTATATACGTGCTTATCTTTGTATGTACTTATAGCATTTCATTTACATATACTTAGTATACTTATTTCTAGATGTATCTGCTAATATCTTGAAATCTGATATACACTTTAATTTTTTGTATTATTCCGTATGAATGATTGGCATGCCTTTTGTCACTTGTCTTCTTTAAGAAATACTTAGTGTGCAGGGGGCGCCTGGGTGGCTCAATGGGTTAAAGCCTCTGCCTTCGGCTCAGGTCATGATCTCAGCGTCCTGGGATCGAGCCCCGCATCGGGCTCTCTGCTCAGCAGGGAGCCTGCTTCCTCCTCTCTCTCTGCCTGCTTCTCTGCCTACTTGTGATTTCTCTCTGTCAAATAAATAAATTAAATATTTTAAAAAAGTATTTAGTGTGCAGTATTATAGATTAAATAAATGTAATCAGCTGTTACCATGTTTTAAAATTCTCATTACATTAGGTAGAACTGCAGAATTTTTCCAAACCGCTCAGACTATCAGGGTCGCAGAAACCAGTGATGTCTAGGCCCAGTCGGTGTAACTGGGGAAAGTTACGTTTTAGAAATGTAACTTTTAGAAAATCGAACCATTTTAAAGTTCGTAATAAGTTACAGTTTCAAGAAAACCTTTAAAAGCGATGAATCCCTTCACCGAACAAAGACTCTCTTGGTGAAGAAAGTGATTTGCCTTTTCTCAAAAGTCAGATTTCATATGAGAGGTTTCCTTCAAGTACTGGCCACGTTGTTGTAATCAGTAAAGCTAAGCAGCAGCCCTCCCCGCGCACCACCCGCCCACCCAGGCAGCCCTGCCCTGTCTCCCTAACCGGTGGTGGCCCTTCTTCTTCCAGTACGTGCGAGTGTCCTTCGACACAAAACCTGACCTCCTTCTGCACCTGATGACCAAGGAGTGGCAGCTGGAGCTTCCCAAGCTTCTCATCTCCGTGCACGGGGGCCTGCAGAACTTCGAACTCCAGCCAAAACTCAAGCAAGTCTTCGGGAAGGGGCTCATCAAAGCGGCCATGACCACCGGAGCGTGGATCTTCACGGGAGGGGTTAACACAGGTAACTGGAAGTGGGACAGGGAAGGGCAAGCTCAGGCCACGGGGGTGCTGTCACCAAGGCCATTTTCTCCTAAGGCTCAGTATATGTGTGTCCCCCCATCTCGTCTCTCATCCTGTGTGTCCTCACTGGCGGGTCCTTCATCCTCTGCTGCTGCCCTCTGCGACCAGCCTGATAACCATACAGGCAGTTTTCAACCACGAGGAATCACTTAGACCTGGGAAACAGGTTGGGATATTGAATACTCGACTCTACAGAATTTGTAAGCCTAATGGAATTTCTCAGTATACTTTCAATACCTCAGGTTGCCAGATAAGCATCCGGTAATTTTTTTAAAGAATAACCTTTGCTCTAAATTGGAAGCTCGCATCTGATCTTGAAGCCATTTTCAGCTAGGTGCAAATAGCTTTCATTGTTGTAAAATGCCCATTACATCTGGGACATCAATTGTGACAGCAAAGTCTGGAGTACTGTTTGTTTACTATTTAAAATAGTTTATTAAATCAGCTCTATACCCAGTAGAAGACACATCACGCTCTGATTTCCAAATAATTTTTTTTTTCTCCTGCCAGGTTAGTTTCTCTACATTGTGATGCAGGTAGGCTGTCAAATCAATTCTCACAAGCCCACTTACAGTTAAGTGCTTACATGTAGCACGTTATTAATGTGCAGCAGATAATGGAATGGATGCCTGTAAATTGCTTTGCCGTATTTCCCCCAGCCTGAGTCAGAAGGGCCGATTGGAAATGCACAAGGAAGACTGAAGCAAGTTCATTTAAACTTGATTCAAGGCTCTAAGTCTGGGCATCCCACACGCGTTTGGAATTGGGGAAGATTCAGCATAACACTGGGCTAACTAATTTTAAATAAGAGGTTATCTCAGTACTGTTTATTCATTTGTGTGCAATTTGGGAAATATTGCAGCAAGACCCACGCTCAGAATTCTCCCTGATACCTAGAATTTGTGAACATCCAGCCTGTGACTCCACAGGTACTTTTCAGTGGTGAACGCTGCTCATTGCCCACGCTCATCATTGTTCTGTGAATTCCTGACTCAGTCTGTCTGACCTGGTCTTATAGCGACCTGCCCAGTCAGCCCTTTACTGTTTATTTGGTAGTCATCAAGTATCCACAGAGCAAACATCTCTCAGTGGCTGTTCAGCCTTTAGGCGCCAGATTTCATTCCGTGTCGCGGTCTCATTCACGCGTGATCATTCAACCTTTTGCCCTCCTGGCGTCTCCTGCCCCTCACTGCAAACCCACTGCAAGGTTTCTGAAGGTTCAAAAGAATCTCTTAACAACCTTCTGTTTCTGGGAACGCGGAACATCCTTTATTACTTTTTTATCTTTTATGAAATGCACCCAGTATCAAAAGAAGAAGTTACAGCGTGAATACTGTAAACCAAATAGTTCATCTCTGCCTCACCCGAGGCTGGCGCTCAGTACAGTACCCAAAGTTGGGTTCTAATGGTGGCATCTCAGGTTAGGTAAGAGGCAATGGTAGGATTGTGGCTGACTGAGGGCAGGCCTTGAGGATAAACTTGTCCTTGATAGGGCCTGAAAGGAGTTTTGCATATAAATAGCGGGGGGGGGGTGGGGTGGGGTGGGGGTGGGGGTGGGGGTGGGGGTGGGTGGGGAGAGAATGAACACAGATATTCCCAGCTTAATTCTTGCATTTGCTTTTCCTTTGCTTTTTTTTTTTTCCACCATTACTCTGTCTTAGAAGATCCCTAGATAACCTCCCGAGTGAAATTGATATTCTTATTTATCAATACTGCCAGCATGGCTCAATATGGATTAACGCTATTTACACTCTTTTATTTGATTTTTTTTTTTTTAAGTAGGGTCTTGGGGCACCTGGGTGGCTCAGTGTGTTGAGCCCCTGCCTTTGGCTCAGGTCCTGATCTCAGGGTCCTGGGATCAAACCCTGCATGGGGCTCTCTGCTTAGCAGGGAGGCTGCTTCCCCCTCTCTCTCTGCCTGCCTCTCTGCCTACTTTTGATCTCTCTCTGTCAAATAAATAAATAAAATCTTAAAAAAAAAAAAAAGGAGGGTCTTTCTGTTTGCTCTTATGACTATTTCAGAATGGCGTGATTCACATGTGTCTCCTCTCCTGGGATGAAATTGCCTGGGGCGTTTTGTGTGCTCTGTCAGTTCCCTGCAGTGTTGGAGCCCTGACTCGGTTCTAGCACCTGAGATACATGAAGGTGAAGTAAGATGCTGACCCGCCCCAGCATGCCCCATGGGGAGTTTTACCCTCACGTGTGATAGTGACTCTCAGAAGAATATGTTACGTAACATACCGAGTGATTCAAGATACGCCAACTGCAGTCCTACTCAAAGGGAGAGAAAAATCAAATCCAACTCAGCTTTCCTGTAGGAGCTGGTACTACACGTGAATTTTTCCTTGAGGAATGGGTAGAATTGAGATAAGTGGACGCAACTTTCCTTAGAGAATATAGTTTACCTCTTCTATAAAAATGATTTGAGAAGGAGGTTAATAGATGAGAAATTGCGTCTTCTTTCAATGCAGCTTATCTTCATTAAAATACCAGAGAGAGGTTCCCTGCCATCTTGTAAACGGAATTTTTTCACTTTTAACTATGGTGAGGAAGGCCACGGTGATGGAGAAGGCCATTATGACAGACGAGGAAAACAATTAGAATGATGAAGCTAAAAAGCTGTATTTTCAACAAAATTTTCCGAAGAATATGTCAAGGTTTTCTTTCGAAGTAGGGTCTCCAGATGATGTGTCAATAAATAGGAAGATGAAAGCAAGATGAACAAAACCTGATCTACGTAACTACTCTATTTGAATGACTCTAACTTAGACACAAACTGTGGCATAGATTTCATCTAATATTCTGTATGGTGCTTTTTATAGGATATACTCATGGTATTGGTTCTCAGCCATACTAATACCATTATACTTACGGTACAAGAAAAAGATTCCCTAAGTTTAAAGAATTGTATTTGTTTTGCTTTTTAAGACATTGAATGCTTTTAAATAGTTTTTTCCTTAGGCAAAAAAGAACTTAAAGTCGAATGAGAAACTCATTTCTAGAGTTCATATGAAAGTCCCACAAATATACCTGACATTAGAGCCACAAATTTATGTTCTGTTCTGAACATTTGTGTAGACATGTGTTAAAATTTTATATTCAATGCATTTAGACTTACAAGACACATTTATCCCAATTTCCTTTAGAACAATGGAGAGTAATTGCTTTAAAAGAAAGAATAATTAGTTCTTTTTCCTCTCAGGTGTTATTCGCCATGTTGGAGACGCCTTAAAGGACCACGCATCCAAGTCTCGAGGGAAGATATGTACCATAGGCATCGCCCCCTGGGGAATTGTGGAAAACCAGGAGGACCTGATTGGAAGAGATGTAAGTCGTAGAAACTGCCCGGGTCTGTGACTTCTCTTAGAGTGCCTATCGAAAGAGTAAGATGAAATTAGAACTCAGAATACACATATTTTAATACTATTTTGGTCCCCACCTCCCCAAAAGAAATTCATGTGGGGAATAATTTATTGGAAGACCATGTATTTTCCAAAATCTACCTATACAAACTCCAACCTCAGTTCTTATGATCAGAAAGATCCTAAGTAAGACTTACAAACTACCCTCTTGGTTTGAATCAAGCAGTGTCTTTCCTCACCCATCAAATCTTGTGAGTGCTGTTGGCACAGTGCGGTTGAGATTAATTAACGCCAGGTCACATCAAGCAACATGAGCTCATCGACCGCCACATTCCATGGGGACCTTCACACCCAAGTCTCCAGCTTCCTTATTATTTGAGTGCCCTTCAGCTAGCTCAGGAAAACTACAGGGGAAGATTCTTTCTGAATCTGATTCTTGCTGAATGCTTGGGTAAGGAGTAGACACAGTTGGATTCTTGATTTCCCACTCAGAAACTCCTCAGAAACCTTTGACCAAACTCAAGCAAGCTGCTGACCTCACTTTCCTTCTCTCAGGTCCAGAGCCACACATGGACTGATCAGTCAGTTTTTGCTAGAGAGAACTTATTTTTTCTGAGTCATCATCTTTCTTCTGTTTCTTCTAAGTCCTGCTTTTGTTTTGCTTTGTTTTGTTTTGTTTACCACCAGCAGGTTATCCCCAACCTCCTTGGGAGGGTTTTCTCTCCTACGATCCACCAGACTTCTTCCCCTATATAATTCTTCTCAAAATTCCACTTGATAGGAATTGTAGTTAAACTATATGTAATTGCCATACTTTATTCACTGCTTTTTTCCCCTGATAACTTTCATAATTAATTATTGATCATTGCACCTCTGCACAAGGTCAATATACTCTTCCCTTCCTGATCAAGACACCGTAGGGTGTAACAAATGTGCTCCGTGGTTTTTCCAAGTTCCATGAGGTCTGTCTGAACTGAAAACTGAGAGCTTGAGAATTAACTGTTCTTAAATTGCTCCTTCTGTTGCATAGCAGTACAGTGAAACCATCTTATTTTAATACAGCACAGCCTCTGCAGTTTTTAATACAAAGCAAAATTCTTTGAGTAAAAAGAGAAATCAAACATCATGAAATGCAATAAAATACTCTTTAAATCCTTCAGGACCTTTAAGTGGATAAGAAGCATCCTTATCAATGCTACACCTGTAGAAACACTAATTTATCTAGAAAACATGGGGTAAGAAACGAGATATTAATTTTATCAGTGTAATAGTCTCTTAACTAGAATTTTCTGTCTGTTTTATATCACACACAACTTGATTATCTCAAGCAGCAATTTCCAAAGTGATATGTAGGCAGAACTGACTGGAAAAACAAACATGGCTGATTTTTTTTTTTTTTTTTTTTTTGAGTATGTGGAATTAGTCTTTGATGAAATATACTTGGGTTAATGCTTTCCTCAGATTCCGAGCTGGCTTTGAAGTTGATGGTGAACTAGAATAAGTGCATTTTATTAGCAAACGACTTAATTATTTTAAAATGTTGTGATGATTCAGAAGTCGTTTTTAAATGTTCATGGCTTCAGGATCTCTATTGTAAACCTGAGTTACTATTATTTAGGTGGGTTTTTTTGGTGGTGGGGGGGGAACCACTTTGGAACTTTCTTATTCAGATGAACTATAAATAAATGGAAGCTGGTGATTTCATTATTCAAATAGAGTAACCAAATAATGACCTCAGTTGCCTAAACATTTGCAGGGAATGCTGACCTACTGCTTTTCTGTGTCATGTTGTGTGTCTTAGAAATTCTGTGTGAGTGCAGAAAGACAGAGCTTCCGTTGCATTCACTTGCCTTGCTGAGTTGCAAGAAAGACCCCTGATTCATCTTCCTCCAATTTGAGCTCCTTTCCTCTGATTTCACCTCCTCTCGCGCTCCTCCTTTTTATTCTTAATTTCTTTCTACCCATATTTCTTCCCAGTCTTATGCCAATAGGAACTTCCTCAGGCCTATGCCAGTGGGTCTTAGTCGTGTTGCCTGACTTCCCAATGAGAAAATTTAGTCCTGATCCCCACGCACAGGGCAGAAGGAGCCACTCGTGCTCAGTAAAATGTTCACAGGAGTTCTCCCCACTTACAGGGGCTAGTAGAGGAAAACCGTGGCTCACGAAGGGCCTGGTGAACCTGCAGAGACCATCGAGGAAAGGATTGACATTGACAGATTATAAAAAGCACGGGAAAAACAGTTGCATTTTACTTTCTCGATAAATCTTTGACCGAGAGCTATTGAATTTCAACCCCTCTGATTCAAGGCCCCCTCCCCCACCAAACTCAGGAGTCGGAATGTGCGTAGGGTTTCCAGGCTCCTGTAGAGCAACAGAATTTGTTCTTCACATTCTAAATTACTTGGACCAAACGTGCTGGGTTTTGGTGTACAGGATTTAGGGCGTAGTTTGAGGGAAATTTTTATATGTGTTCACTATTCTCATATTATAATCAAAAAGGAATGTGGTGCTATGTTGTCAAAAAAGAAATATTTAAATACAATATTAGTGGTCACTCTTGAGAGTCCGCCTAAAAATCATGGAAGTAGAAGTGTTATCTGGTAAACTTCTTAAGTAGTTACACGAATTTTCATAGCTAGCCTAATTTAGTGCCACCTGTCCTTTTCCGTCCATTTTATATAGTCAAACTTACAGTAATAAGCATCAAGAAAATAAACCTGAGAGCATCAGACATGAGGTAGCAGAGAAAAAAAAAACTAACGTATTATTAAAGATCTTCAGCACTTCAGAATTCTATCGGAATTCATTTATTTAAAAAAAAGTAATTGCATTTTTGGTCTGGTCTATGGCTGTATTCCAGAATAAGGTTGAAGCAGCACAAAATAAATGTCAAGGGAAATCGAAGAAACTTATGTGAAATAAAAATATGAGGGTAAAAGAAAGGCTCTATGTCTCATGCCTAATATTTTATTACAGTAGACTTATTTCCAAACTGATAGAATATAAAGATCCTTTTATTTCTGTGGGGATGACTCTCCAATGGGCACTTTCAGAAGCCGAACAATCAAGTAGTTCTATAGTTATTTTATCAGTAGAAGTGGTAGACACAGCAGTCACTATCTTTCCTAGCATGGATTGTCCCCTTGGAATGGCACTATAAAGGCAAAGACTAGTCCTACACATAAAAAAGAAGAGTTAACTTTCCCTTGGGTCTGCTTCCAGATATTCTGAAACACCTACTTCCTTTCCAGTCTTATGTCTTAGCCAGACTTCAGCTGAGACTTTGAAAATATTGGGCATATATCTTTGGCTTCTCAGAGCTCAACTTAGAGCCGCATGTGTAGCAGGTGCTCAGGAAATACCGATGAAGACAGACTGGGCATGATGAAATTCAGACTACAAGGAAAATTAATGTTATAGAAAAAAAATGAAATGATACCTCTTACCTAGTTCACAATTTTACCACAATTTTATCTCCATGTACATTCCCAAGCTTGATCCTACTTTAGTAACTATAATGAAAGCATTTTTAATCAAGCATCAAAATACAAAACTGCTTTCTTATGTAGCAACTCAAGGTGGGAGGTGGATGGTGAAGCTTCATGTTGGATATGGGGACAAAGAAGAATGGAATGAGAACAGGCTTTTCTGTAACCCCTTTGAGAGATGCATAATCCACCCAAATGAGTAATGAACTAGCCGTGGTTCTTTAAATTTAAATCTCTTCTACTGTGTTTAATCAGACCTCCAATTACTAGATCAAAACAACAGAATTTCATGAGAAATAATGTTATGAATACTGAGATGGTAATAATTTTTGCTCTGCTGTGAAACGTGAAAATAAATATTGTTCAGCCGTCTAGTTTTCTACTCCTCTGTGATTTCTCCATAGGATTCCTACTGTCCCATTCCTTTATTACAACCCATGATCTACTCTTCAGTCAAACTGATCTCACGGCTTGGTTCCACCAAGATGTCTTCCATGACTAACTTCACCCATAATGTCATATCCCTGATTATAATTCTTCTAACAATGATCCTCCCCCCCCACCCCCATTTAGGTAAAAGTTCCTCAAAAGTAGAGATGAAATTGTTGTCTTTGTTTTTTGCCAACCACTAATATGCTACTTTGCACGAACGGGAGGTACTGACGTGTGACTTAAAACTCTGTAAGAGTTGATTCCTTCATTTCTAAGTGGACTATAAAAATCCTTGCTCTCTCTTTATATAACTTGCATGAGCATATTCACAATAGTAGTAATTACAATTTATTGAGCTCCTAGTCGAGGAAGCTCCCTCTGATTGCATGTTTTAGCATTATGAGGTATGTATTATTATGTAAGGAAACTAAATAAGGGCTAGAACCAAGGTGCACTACCTCTAAAGCTCATACACTTATCTAGTAGCATGTCAAATAATACAGAAGAAAATATTTAAGGATGTTTTTATTGTTAGTTGAGATACTGGCAAATACCTAATGCCTATAAATAGAACTAAGAAAATAAGACGATGAGAATGACCAGTACCCTTTTCTTTGTCCCTAGGGAATCTTGATCTGGATAGATGATGAAAGTATCCCCATTGTAAAGTCAGGAAAGAACTCCCATTGAATTACAGTTTTTACAGACTCATTGTAGCCTTATATTTCCCTACTTTGGAAAACAGTTTGACCAGAATCATTTCAGGTAATTGAGCAGTTCCTGAAACCTTTATAATTTGTCTTTTCCCAAATCTAGACTAACAAAATACATGCCAAATTAAAAATCCAGACATGATCATAAGAAAAAACACTTTTCATTTCCACTTGAGGATGAAAATTGTATTTGGGAAGCTTTCCAACCCATGAGCTTATGTGGTTATTAAATTATCATGACAGTCAATGATATCTTACATTTTCCCCTAAACTGTAGACTTATTCTCAGAATTTTATAACCTTTAAGAGTTCTTATATTTAATTGGAAAGTATTCTTTCAATGCCATCTTTATATTTTAAGCCATGAAAAAAATTAAGTTTAATAACACACCTGATTGATAATTCTCATATAGTTATCAACTCAGTGTACTTGTCACCTATTTCTAAAGCAGGCCAAGTATGACTTCGTACTGTAAGCTCCGAAAACTTCCCTGTAATGGTTCTCGCGTGGACTTTATTGGACTTCCATGTCTAGGTGATATAAGATGTTTCCAGAGGACGTGAGAGGAGAAGTTCAAAGATAAGGAAACTCACCCACGTCTCTAACAGTCATACAAGAGCCGACTCTAGCTAACCCTAGACCGCGTTCCAATCCTGGGCTGCATTCAGTGACGTAAGGAATGCAGTTTCAGTGAAGATAGTCTTGAGTTTGGATTTGGATATGTTGATTTCAAAGTTGCTTTGAGAGGTCTGTATCCAAAGTGTCCAGCAGGACAGTGAGTTTTTGAGATAGAGTCTTAGGAGTAAGATCTGGCTATATATTCAGACTCGACGGACCTCTGCATATAGATGACAATTAAAGCCATTTTGGTGGATGGGATCACCAAGGGGATGTGTGTGCAGTGAGGGAAAGGAGGGTCTACACCTGGTTCCTGATGGTATCCAATATTTAATGGTTAAGCAGAGGAAAAACAGCCTGCAAAGAAGACCAAAAAAGGGCCAAGAGGTAGAAAAAAAGTCAGAGAGTGTCGTGGAAACCAAGGGAACAGTGTGCTTCAGAAGGATGAGGTGAAGGGCAGTGCCCGGTACAACAGAGAGACAGAGGAGGAGGAGGAGGACTTGGACGCGTTCGTTCTGTTTATCAAGACAGATATTGTTGGCATCACTAGTCAGAACAGTCTCAGAATGATGAAGGGGCAGGTCACAATGGGTTGAAGAGGGAGAAGTGAAAAAGTAGAGATGCCAGTAGAAACCAGCCTTTTAGAAATTTGGCCGTGATAAAAAGTGAGTAGCTGAAGGGGGATTTTTCTTCAAGAAGGAGGGACTTGAGTCTGTTTCTGTGTTGATGTTAGGGGAGAAAATAGGGATAGTGAGAACAGAATTGATGCAGTAAGTCCTAGGGTGGCCCTGAGGAGATGGGGTCCAGATCTAAATCCAGAGGGCAGAGGAACCATCTGTATCCTTACAACTGAAGGAGAAGAGGAGGGTTGATGGCAGGATATTGAAGTTTCAGCCTGGAGGTTTTATCATTTGTTACCAAAATGATAATAATAAATAACAACACCAATAATCATAATGGCACCACTTTCGTTGAGCTTAGTGCATCTCAGCGCACATCACAAGTGGTCCCTTAACCCTCACAATGGCATTCAGAAGTTGTTTTTAGTATCTCTGTCATCCTTCCATGTCTCTGATGGTAAAATTAAACACAAAAAGATTAAGTAAATTGCCCAGTGTTACATGACTAATAATCATATGGCTGAGATTTCAGCCTACACCATCCAGCTCCCAAGACTACATCCTTACCTATGATGTGATATGACTGCTCCATAATCATAGCAGTGACCATTTATCTGAGTTCATATGTGCATTGGGCTGTGCATTCTATATCTCATCTAATATTTACAGTACTCTGATTTATATTATTAATCAATTATTAATTGGCATATGGAGATGCTGAATCACAGAGGACAACCTGCTTTGGTTCACCCGACTGGCAGGTGTGTAGGTGTAGGTACAGGAGTCAGACCATCTGCCCACTGAGGAGGCTGGGGTGAGGCGTCAGACGTGTTCAATGAGAGAGTGGAAGATGGTGGCCATAGCCCCAGCGGAGAACAGGAGCCAGAGCTGACTGGAGCCCAGGGAGGAGGCAGGGAGGCACTAGAGGGCACAAAATTACGATGCACCAGCAAATCCAGAACAGAGGGGAGAGAACACATTTTGAGGCCTCAAGAGAGCAATAATACGCTATTGTGTTGTCTACTGCTGTGTAACAAATTACCCCAAAATTTAATGGCTTGACACAACACTGATTGTGTCACGGTTTCTGTAGGTTAGAGATTTATTAGTAGCTCATCTGTGTGGTTCTGGCTTGGGTCTCTCTTAAGGTCACAGTCAAGATATCAGTTGGGGCTGCATCATCTAAAGGATCGGATGGGGATACGGTAACTTCTTCTAAGATGACTCACTCACATGGCTGTGGGTAGGAGTCCCTCCCCATGTGGACGTCTCCAGAAGGCTGCTTTATTATGGCAGCTGGCTTCCCCCAGAGTAAGTGATCCAAGAGAGCTAAAAGGAACCCTTTCATGACCTAGTTTTTTGCAAATCGACACACCATCACTTCTGTTTTATTCTATTTCTTCAAAGTGAGTCACTGACAACTGCAGACTGGATGGGAAGATTTTCAAAGAATTTTTTAACATATTTTAAAACCACCCCACTGACACATGGTGATTTCTTAAGCAAGTAACCCGTTTTAGAACTTAAGGGCCTTTTTCCACTCTAAGTAGGCCCTTAACCTGGGCGGTCCGTGGCTTCCTTCAGGACAGGGCAAAGGGAGGTGGGCCAGAAAGGAGGACGATGTAACCCCCTGCGAGCCCATGATTTGAGGGACATGTTTTCAGAATGCTGCAGAAAGATATAATTGTTCCACCTGTGGATTTTAGGCACCTGGGCACTCTCTGGGACGGATGTCTGGGTTTTGCTGGTTTCTTGCTTGGATTGCTGGGCAGAAAGGCAGCATCTGGGTTTCATATGGCCCTACTTTATACTTAGACTTGCAGCCGAGCTGGCTGAAGGGGTACTAACCAGTCCAGTATCCCTGCTAGCACAGGCCTTGCTAGGCTTACGAGGACGCACGGTGTCTTTCTCTATTTGATTTTCATCTCCTCCTCTCAGTCCCTATGTTCCTCGTTCTCAGACAGAGAGTGCTGCCCACGTCTCGGCAATATCCCCTCATCTCTCCCAGAAACACAGGCCTGATCCTACGAGAACCTTGCCCATCCCTTTTGTGTCTCTCTCTGCAAAGCACAAACCCCATCTTGCCGCCCACTGCCGCCTCTCCTGACTTCTGCATACTCTACAGTTCTAGATGACTCATCTGGAAATAATCTGATCGGCCATCACAAGGATTTCAGTGCTCAGCTGAGCCACTGGCAAAAATGTCCAGCAGCAAAACCAACCATAATTTCCTTTATAAATTTAAAATCAGGCTGGCTCCTCCGTCTTCCCTCTAAATGACTCCCGGCCTGTACAGGAGTTTTAGATGTGTAGATTTAGCTGTTTTAGCTGTGTAGATTTAGAGGAAAGAGTATTTGTGGGACACATTTGCCCAAAAGACTTCACTTCTCTGAGCATCTATAGTTTTGCCTATATGGTAAGCACAGAATGGATTAATTCATGGGAAAGTTTTATCATAGTGCCTGGCATAGAATAAGTGATCAGTAAATCCTCATTTTCTTCCTGCCTAAATTAAAATCATAGTGCTGTTATGAGGGAACAAATGCTTCCGTGTTCTGCCTGCCTGTTACTTGCCATGGGCATGTTGATATATACCTCACTGGGTCATAAGTTCAGTGATTGCCAAAGGCCTGTGATGGATGACTCAAGAACCCAGTTGAGCTCAATTCAATTCTGTTCAGGAAAGGAGTTTCAGGTGAGCCAACTGCCCTTGCACTGTAGAAAGCACTAGAAAGGGGAAGGAGACCCCAGGACAGGAGTGAACCACCTTCGTGTCCTTTTTCTGTGCTACCTTGGAAGAAGCAAATGTACTTTTCAGCACAGGCCGTCCGGACTCAATCTTAGAGGTAGAAAGCCCTTAGAAACTCCAGACAAGTAGTTTCAATGTAATTTGAACATTCAATGAAAGATATTACCTAGGTGCAAAGTTATATGTCTCCTCAAGCCAGCACAGTACTTACCAGGAACATTTCCTCAAGGCATTCTTAATGTGTGAATAAAGGAAGAAAGGAATGTGTTGAAAGACTTGCCCAGGGGCGCCTGGGTGGCTCAGTGGGTTAAAGCCTCTGCCTTCGGCTCAGGTCATGATCCCAGGGTCCTGGGATCGAGCCCCACATCGGGCTCTCTGCTCCACGGAGAGCCTGCTTCCTCCTCTCTCTGTCTGCCTCCCTGCCTACTTGTGATCTCTCTCTCTCTCTCTGTCAAATAAATAAATAAAATCTTTAAAAAAAAAAAAGAAAGAAAGAAAGAAAGACTTGTCCAAAGTCACAAATGAGTAGCTGGAGTAACTAGAATACCCCCCCGCCTAATCTCCTGACTGCCCACTAAGTACTCCTGAATGAGACCAGAACATGTGTGAAAATAGCTAGAAAAACTCAAGCAGGTGTCTTAGATCAGCTCCCAAACGATCCACTTAAGTCCCCCCGTGGGTAAGAAATGTAGCAAACTGACACCAGCACATAAAAAATGTTCAGATTTTCCATGGTGTCTCTAGATCGGTCCCCTCCCGGCAACAAGAATGACCTACAAGTACATTACATCAAGAGTCTTCACCTTCATTAATCTCTCTCTTTTTTTACATTTTTATTTATTTATTTTAGACAGAGAGTGGGTGGGGGGCAGAGGGAGAGGGAGAGAAGCAGACTCCCTACTGATTGCAGAGCCCAACTTGGGGCTTGATCCCCCAACCCCTGAGGTCATGACCTGAGCCAAAACCAAGAGTCAACTGCTTACCTGATAGATCCATCCAGGTGCCCCCACCTTTATGAGTTTCTTAAACATTAATTTCGACTTCATTGCCTCTTTGTTTCTGAGTCAAGATATACAGAGGCCTCAGAACCAGGATTTTACCAGTCAGCCAGTACAAAGTGGTGTAGATGTATTAAAGAGTGCAGAATTCTTCCATCTCGCCTTGAGGGACAAGAAAGGGGCAACAATATCATTACTTAGAGGTATACTGGCCCGTGATACCCAAAGAGTACAAAGTATCTAAAATCCACTTCTAAGAAGATTTCCCATCTAGGTATATATAATTCTGTATTTACCAATAATGAAGCCCTTTCAGATGCCATTCAGCCTTCATCAACCCAGATTCCACATCTGAAATATGAACACGGAAAATTAATTGAGTGATTCTCTTCTTAATTCCTTCAAAGATAGTACATAAGCAGGATCATCCTTTATTCTTAGGGGAGTCATCCATTATGTATAGGCATTAGGGTTTGATGCTCTCAAAAAACAGTGGCTGAGAGATGTGTTAGAGCCATCTAACACGTCTACGAGTCCAGAACATGTCACACTTGTTCTTGCTGTGGGCTCACGTGCACACACACACACACACACTTCCAAAAAAGCCCTTTTTTATGAGCTCTTAACAATGCAAGTAGATGCATTCCCTCCAAAATTTGTCAGAGGGAAGAATTCATTTGTATTCATGTGACACAAAGGCATGACTTTTTTTTTTTTTTGGATTTGAGAAACATAACAGGAAGCTCAGCAAGTCTTTTGTAGATATGCAAATTGTAACTCAAACAAGAATAGACTGCTGGTATGTTTGTTATGAAGAATATTAAGTGGATTTTGTAGGCAAGTAGACCAACATGCATTCCTCTTGAGGTACTTGGGGAGTTCCTTCCAACTTCGTAGCTAATCCACCAATAATTCCAGAGCCTCGCCTTCTTAAATGGCCTGAGAGGAGGTGACAGAGTAAAAACACGTGGTGTGTTTTGCCAACTGATTGCTAATTTTTTTTTCTTTACTTAAAAAGATTGATTCAGATCTCTTGTGGAAAACAAAAGTCTGTGATTTGTCTGTCGTCATATCATTTTGGTCACTAGCTTGCAGTGGGAAAATCAGTTTGTAGTTGATAGAATAAAGCCAAGCTCGAGAAGGAATTCCCATTTATAGAGTGCCTGCTAGGAACCAGGCAAAGTGCCCGGTACTTTGCACCTATAATCTCATCTAACCGGCAGAGTTAAGTGGTGTTCTCACTTCCCTTTTACAGATGAAAAATGTGAGCCTCAGATTTATACAGCAGCTGGCAGAACTCATGGGATTCAGACAGATTTCCATGGCTTGTATGACCATGATTCTCAAGGATATGGCAGATATCTTCCTCCAAGGATGACAGCAAAATAAATTAGGGCATTTTACTTACTTTCCAGTTGTATATCCCCTATTACACAGCAGAACAAAATCTCTGCCAAAATATGACCACCTTTAACTTACCTTCATATGAGATCAAACAAAACGGGGAGCAGTAAGATGAAGAAATTAAAATGCATGTGTGCTACTGTAAACTTGACCCTCTTGCCATGACTGATTCAAAGGAACAGTATTTCCAAAGAGCTGGTACACCATGTTTCACAAGAAAAGAAGGTCCAAACTCAGAAGACTGATGCCCCACTGTCCTTAAAATCCTGTGGGTGAATAAACATAGAGAATGTAGTTAGATGATTTAATGCAGTTCTGTGATTCTCAGATTGTGGTAAGTATGTCAGTTGGCCCAGAATGATTTTCACAACCTTCTTCATTTGAAAATTTCATGTTCCTTGATGGTCTTTAACACTGTTCCCAGGAATTAGAAAGTGTGTTCTCATGTCTTAGCTAGAACAAGTGTCTGGGATTCACTATCACACACTGTTTAACCTCTAGAAAATCCACGGTCCCCTGCCTCTCAAAGAAATAATTTGGGTCTTCCTCCTCCTTGGCATGGAGACTTGGGGACCTGCTCAGAAAATAGTGAAGAGTAACTAAAGCATTTTCTTTTGTCCAAAAGCACAATGCAGAGGCTCTTAAAGGATAGGAGAAAGTCCTTCTGCTAAGCCTCTTGTCTTTCAGCAAGGCATTAATATTTATTAACTTGCACTTTGCTATAGAATGAATGTTTTATAATCAAAAATGAGTAACAACAAAATGGGAATTTCAGCCACAGGCGACCCACTTTTCCAGTGATAAAGAACTCAGGATGGAGTTAGCCAACCACTGTCTCTGTATTTTGGAGGACTCTCGTGCACTCATCTAGACAAAGCAGTAATTGAATACTGCTCCATTACTGGAAAATATCCAATCCATTACTGGAAACAATAATCGGAAAGTTACGAGCTTCCTTTATCACTAAGAGTTAACTAAAATGAGGCTATGAATTAATGTTGTATTAATGCTACATTAACAAATAAGACATACATGAAAAGGAATGAAGGCTATTTCAAAAGCTCAAAATTACACATTTTAAATTTAGATTAGATCAACTCCCAAGCAATTCAGAAAAGAGAGGGTCCCTTTTTTTTTTTAATTTTAAACAAAAACATGCCTGTCTCAATTTTTCCTGTTCATTCATTCACTATGTATTGAGTAGATTCTGTGTGCCAGGCACATAGAAATGGATTTTGAAATCAGAATCAAGATCTAAAAAAAAAAAAAATGACTTTTATGAGATCTCTACTATTAAAGACTGCCCTTACTAAATCACTTTGTAATTTCTTTAGCAAACTATTCAATCTTACTACAGCTTTTCATGGGTGATTTATTACATACTGAAAATGAATGAGAGCGTCTCAACTCCATAATGAATGTACACATCGCACAAAGGCATAGAAATAAAAACCCAGTAGCATGAATTTCTGTCCTGTCAATTTTGATGATTCAGTATAAGGATAACCATACCAGACCTTGTAACAATGAGCTTATTGAGCTTTCCTTTTCATGGTCTTGAGTGGAGTATCTACCTAAATATTTTAGGAGTAGATTTCCAAAATGTCATCTTGTTTCCATCATGTCTAAGGAGTGTGGGCAGGGAAACAAGCACAGATTTTGGAATCAGACCCGGATGTCAGTTCTGGTTTCTGCATAAGAAACTCTTTGAAAAACCCATTTTACCTCCAATGCCATTTCTCTACCTATGAGATAAACATGAGAGCACCCACCTTGCAGGATTGTTGCAAGGAATGTAGATAGTGTCTATAAGGCAACTAGAACTAGCAACTCAAACTCACAATAGATTTTGCTTTTTTTTGGTATAAAAAACTGAAAGCCTTACTCTGTTTGGGATAGTATAATTCACCACGAAATGAAAATAACACAATGACAAACAAAGACAGAGATGAATATTTTGGTTCACGCTCATTTCACGAGACATGTATTTGACATTCAGTATTTCCACTTAAACAAGGTGTCTAATAAGAACAAGGTTGATTTTTTGAATTAACAGACGTTTAGATGACTGAATGGGCTTGACTGAAAAGATCTGCCTGGCCCCCACCCCCAACCCAACCCTACTCCAGAACCATGATGGCTCTGCTGTGCCCATTGGAGTATGGACATTGTGGAGAAGAGAAAGAAAAAAACAAAACGAGTAAACATTAAAATTACTTGTGGTTCATCAGCATATGAAAGATCGACCTCACAATGACACAATCCTTCACATGCCAGTTTTTGAGTGTGATGAGAGCACAAGCTCTAGCTTCTGTATCAAACTTAGCATATAAACATGTTATTCCTTGAGTATGATCTTGCTGTGACTGGGGAACCTTGACCATAAAACTTGCAACCCACAGTGGTGTTAGGAAGAGGATATAAACTGTTTTCACTATACCAAAGAACTGATTTATCCTCCTCTCTCTGTTTCCTCTCTGGCTAGTTCTCCTTTTCATATTTTGCTCACTCTTTCTCTGACTTCCACCTCTCGCTTTTGAAATCCTGCAGGTCGTCCGGCCATATCAGACCATGTCCAATCCCATGAGCAAGCTCACTGTTCTCAACAGCATGCATTCCCACTTCAT
This sequence comes from Martes martes, assembly GCF_963455335.1. Lineage (NCBI taxonomy): Eukaryota > Metazoa > Chordata > Mammalia > Carnivora > Mustelidae > Martes > Martes martes. Next base: position 12,184,482 of record NC_137900.1, on the reverse strand, counting down.
CCTGGCCGACAACGGGACCACCGGGAAATACGGAGCTGAGGTCAAGCTGAGGAGACAACTGGAAAAGCACATTTCTCTCCAGAAGATAAACACAAGTAAGTAGGCTGCTCTTCCCACTGCTGGGCCTCATGGGAAGCCTGTGGAAAGTAACTACAAGTATACCATGTGGCAATATTGTAAGAACTCGAGCAAGTGTCAAACAGGGACCATTATGTGTCTGCGGGGCCAGTGGTTAGAACCCGAGGAAGACATCCAGGGGCAGAGGACTGGACATGACAGACGAGGGATTATGTGATTAGTGGATTAGCGCTCATTTGTCATTGTCTCATCTAGGGTATATGCATGCAGATACACTTTTGTTTCCAGACTTTTCCTGCATCCTTTACACAGTACTCTAGGAGGAAAGCTACCCTAGAGAAATTGTTTCTATTTGTTTTTTTTTGTTGTTGGCCAGAAATTACATATATATATATATATATTTTTTTTTATATATATATGATATGTATCTTAGTGTGTATATAGATATGTGTATCTATATACACACTGTGTGTATATAGATATGTATATCTATATACACACTACATATATCATAGTATAGATCTGCGTATGCTTAGGAATTTCAAGACAACTGGCATTCTCCAAACAAAAGTACTCTGTGTCCCATTTTCATAAACTTTAATTGTGTCTTAATTCTGTGTATTGATTCATTGTCTTTACGTATGTATGTATTTAGATCTATGTGCATGTTTATGCACACTACATAATCCGTATCTGTGGTGGGTTTACTGAAATTACTCTTAAGTACTCATGTGTTCTATGCTGTATTTAGTGTGCCCACAATTAACTGTGAAAAGGTAACACTGTGAAAACAGCAGTGCTCCCCAAATCACTAAGTAGCTCGCATGTAAATGTAGCAGAGGTAGGAAAGTCATCTACCATCTCTCCTCACAATATTTTAGTTTGTTTCCAGAAAGCAAACATTGAGGAGGATTCGTGGCAAGCTCAGACTTTAGGGATAATTGTTTCTCTCATCAGGGCAACTTGGATCTAATTGATCCAACTTTCAAAGCCTGCAGTTCTAAATAACAAACGATTCTCTTTGGCTGGATAGGTTTCCAGACGCTCAGTGTGCTGTGATTCAGCTTGTCCGAATGGTTGCCCCCTGGTCTTTTCTCTGTATCTGTCTGGAGGGGTTTTCCTTGCCAGAACCACGTTCCTTCCAGAACTGGAATGTTCACCCTGTCAGATCACACCTTCTCTCTCTTACACTTGTTGCCGTCCCAACTCTTAGGAGCTACTCCTGTTTTGTCTTTTCCACAGGGGTATCTAGAATAGTACATTTTGGCCTAGGACTGAAGTCCAACTTGTATTAGGAAATGGTCTTCTATCCTAGAATCCCCAGCTGTCTTTGGAAAGAGAAAACAGGATTATCCCAAGCTAGAAGTCTTTTGGGGGGGGAAAAAAAAATAGAAGAGACTAGAAAATCGATCCAGAAATCGGCAGAGATCAAGTGTAACAGAGCACTCTAACCAATGGGTAGTAGGTTTTGTAGTACTAAAATTGAATTGTATTATAGTAGTGGATAGAAAAGGCAAATGTTATATTATGAGTGATATCTCCTTAGATTTTGACTTTTTATACAGCATCAGGTTAAGAATGAGAACCTCGGTGGGAGTGACCTGAAAGACGCAGGATGGGAGCAGGATAGACAAAGAGCAAATTCAGGGTCAGATTCAGGGTTCCGATGAGGCAAAACCTGTCCGGACCAGGAAGCCTGTCATGGGGTCGGGCACCGGTGGCAGCTGGGCCAGTTAGTCAGTGGTGAGGAGGAGAACTAGGTACATGGTGGTGTAAGTTATACACCCAGCTCAGGGGTGCTGGGGGGCGGGGGCAAACCTGCCAAGTTCTGTCTGCCAAGCTCCATGCCTTACAGGCTGCCCGAGGAAAGGGTGCTGTTTTCCTAACTGGTCATCTTGGAGGGAACTTCTTTTTGTAATTTATCTTCCTGGTGGGGGGGGGGGGTACCTTTCTTATAAAGCTCCCAGAGGCGCTCTCCATGTGAATGGCCTACGGGGGGACCCGGAGAGGCTCCCTTACAGTGACCTGGCCACAATGAGCTGCAAAGCCCAGAAACATGGCATCAAAGAGCAGGCCAAGGCGGGTCAGGATGTCAAGGGTGCTGGAAGAGCCGGGACCCCCTGCACATGCCTCACGCCATTCAGAGAGACTGTGGACCCTCGCTAGCTTACCAAGACAGGTAGCAGCGCACAGAAACATGACAAGTGGGGACCCAGTCGAGGGTCTAGGGTGAAAAGTAGGGGAGAAGCTTGCACCAGGTGCAAAGCTGAGGCACAAGGTCAGAGAAGCAGGCCAGAGACTCTCAAACTGCTCCAAGTCCACAAGTAGGATTAGGTCTGAGGTAAGGGGTGAGCCCCCCAAGTCGGTTAGGTGGTGGTAGCTGGAATGAGGGTGGAGGCAGGGGAGCCACATGGTCATTCGATGTATCGTAACTTATAAACATAACTTTCCTCCCTGCTTTGAGATACTTACTTGAGGATTTGCAGAAACCCATAGCTTCCCATTGAGTAAAAATAATTAAATGGGAGGAGAGGTTAAAGACACCCAGAGGAGGTCTCTGAGGACACAGGAGGTAGAAAGGCTCGGGGTCGCAGTTTGCCCACAAACTGTAGTGACAGACGCCGGGAGTTGGCTTTCACACCAGTTCTGTCCCTGAGCTGAATCTGAGAGGGTCATCACCTTGTCCCAGGTGCCTGGGGCTGTCTCCGATTTGTCCCTAAAAGTCCCATGCTGAATGCCCTCAGCGTGTTTCTCATTAAAGTGCCTTTCCTGCTCATCACTTGGGGGTGACCTGCCTACCACAGTAGCCTTTCAACAAGTCTGTTTCTGACTTAAGTGACATTATCTTCTGAAGGATGTTTTCCTTAAATATTAAGTGAGTCTTGCTCGGGAGAACTTTCAACCCTTTCTCATCTAAATGACAATCATTAATGATAATGTGTCACAAACACCAGTCTCTTCCATTTGTCTCTGCGCCCTGGCCTCCATTATCTCTTCTCTTTCCCGCCCCCCACTCATTCCTGGTGTCAGCAGCCCCTTCTCAAGTATTGTCACTGGTTCCTGAAGGTCTTTGTTTTTAAAGGAAAACCCTTATGGACATAAGCAGTGACCTGCTTTGGAACACTTTTCTACCGGCCACTTGCTAAACTTCAAATTCATGTGCACAGCCTTTTAGGATACAGATAGTTCTTGAACTCCTGTTACAGACTGGTCATGGCTGAGGTCTGGGAAAGCAGCTGTCGACAGTTCATTGAGTTGGACTGCAGAGGGGTTGAGTAATAGGTTAAGTAAGGAAACAAATAAATGCAAGATGTTTGGTAGTAAAAAGAACTGTTAAGAAAAAGAGAGCAGAGGAAGGTATAGGACCAGACCTGCGTGGGCGGGTTTGCACGCACGCGCACCTGTGCATGGAGAGGCTGCTGTAAGGTAGTCAGGAAGGGCCTCTGTAAGGAGGTGACGTGGAAGCAGAGACCTGATGAAGTCAGGGAGCCCACTGTGGGGAGAACATTCTGGAAGGGAGCGAAAGTAGGGACGAAAGCCCTGGGTGTTCGAGAAAGAACAAGGCTTTTGTCGAGAGCTGGGTTTTATTCTAGCAGAATTGTGATCTGGCACATTACAGGATCTCCTTTCCGCTTTAGAACCTCACTCTGGTGCTGTGTGCAGAGAGCACACTGAGGTGGCAGCAAGCTCTCCAGCAGGGAGATGTTTTGGGAGGAATGATGCCGGTGGGAATGAGCGTGCTTTGAAATAGAATGGCAGCAAGAGGGGAAGTAAAATGTGGTCAGATTCAAATATATGCATAGACATCTTCTTAACTGGGCTTTTTTAAAAATATAAAATATATATAAGACAAAATTTACATTTGCACCATTTTCGAGTATATAGTTCAGTGACATTAAGTACATACACATTGTTGTGTGACCGTCACCACCGTCCATCTCCAGAACATTTTCCTCATTCCACGCTGAAATTCTGTACCCATTAAACACTAACACCCCTTTCCTCCCTCCCGTCAGCCTCTGGTAGCCACTGTTCAACTTTGTATCTTTGTGAATCCACCTCTTCTAGATGCCTCATATGAATCATACATCCTAGGATACATCCTGCAGGTAGAATTCAGGAGGACTTGCTAATGAATTGGGCATTCATGGTAAGGAGTAGACACGTCAAGTAAAAGCTGCAAGGCCATTCTTAGCAACACTGGTATATTCTTAAAAGGGGCGGGGGTGGGGAGGAGCTAGGGAGAGCTCCAAAGGAGTAAGCTTTTGCAGGAAAAAAAGGCAGGGAAAATCTCTGGGGAAACTGGGACAAAGGTGATGAGATTCAGTGCACAAAGAAAGAGCTCGGCCTTCAGACATGGCCACCTTCTCCCTGCATAGCAGGAGGGAAGGCCGAGCATATGGGCACAGACATGGGTAGGATGGAGTGTTTTCTGCTGGGATGATCAGGTGCTTCTCTGTAGATAGTTTCTTTATAAAGAAGAGAATACAGGAGGTCATCAGCAAGCATCAGTGTGGAAGGAGAGGAGGGAGAGGAGATTAGGGAGAGCAAGGCACTACAGTTAATGTAGAGACAGGGAGAATGTCGGGACCAGGGAAATGTAGCTTTACCCCACGGCATCCTGGCCCCACCAGATATTCTGGCTGTGAATTTCGAGAGCCATGGATCACTAGGGTTGTGTGTTTTCTTTGCAGCCGTGTTCAGCTCGAGCAATAGAACAGACATAGAACTGGGTTAAGCACCTGCTGGGATTTTGCCTGGCAAGGAAGAGGGAGAGAGAGGCAAGGGAGTGAGGCTGTTTGACTCTGTAATCCTATATACCTATATCCCAGAAGTGTCATCCCTGTCTGTGGACGAAAGCAACGGTGTAGCTGACATTCATAAGAACATAAAGTTCCGACTGCGGTGCAGGGAAGTGATTCAGGGGATTATCAAAGGTGATCCACACCTTTCATTAATATTGTCAAGCACCATATACTAAGTTTGAACTATTTAAATTAAAAAGGTAGATAATCAAAAATTCCTCATATTAAAATATTTTATTGCTATTCACATATTCACGTAAATTGAGGCAACTTAGCACATTGCTGGGAACACAGTAGCTGCTCAGGAAATATGTATTAGCTGAAAGGCTACCAAGGGGCTGCTCTAGAAAGTAGCACAAAAGTAGCCTCATGGGACTTTAAAACCCTAAGCATATCTTGTGCATCCATTTTTATTGTTAAAACATTTCACATACAAAAAAGTTGGAGAAGATTATAATAACCCACCATGACTGTTGCCCAACCTCTACATTTACCAGCCCACGGCCAAGCTTAGAATCTCCCTATACATACCTACCTACATCCTCCTCTGGATAATTTTGAAGGAAATCCAGACAGCATATCATTTCATCCATAAATATTCCAGTATCAAAGCATTTCTCTTAGACTCTGTTTCTGAATTTGTGAACTCTGGTTAAAGGAGTTGACATAGGAGTCAGCATATGAAAGGATTCTAGCATGTGGCTGTCCAGAAACACTGGTTCCCTTCCTGCCCTCTTGGTGGTACAGTGGTCCCCCACCGCCAGGGAACCGTGTCCTGTGTTGATATAGCCTGGATGCCGCGGGTTCTAACTGAGACCAGACCCTCTCATTTGAAACCTATAAGAGTCAAGGGAATTCATCACAATGTGTGTATGTCTGTATATATATTTTTTCTTTTCTTTTCTTTTCTCTTCTTTTCTTTTCTTTCTTTTTTTTTAACCACAAATCAGACCTGGCTCTCCTTGTCAAGGAGGAACCATATATGTCTATAGTTAATGGAAAGATCCAAAGAGAAAAAAATGAGGGCTCAAAATTATGTTCTGGAACATATCATCAAGCCTCTGTTAACATGATTGCTTGAAGAGTAATTGATTTAAAATCTTAACCATTGCAACAATAACCAGAAAACCCTTTTGTCTTTTTCTATATTGTAGAAAGTGTATTCTACACTGTAGTTGTTCCTTCTGCCCGAATAAACAGAGCGTGATGGAGAAAATGGAACCTTTCTTTAGAGATTCAAGCCATCCCAGTGTCTTAGAGCAGTCATGGTGACTGTCAGTTAGGGCCGTTGACTACTGTATTTGGTAGCGGTGTCAGATTTCCGGCTAAACGTGAATCAGTGCAGAATATATCTTACACTTTAAATTTTCTTCTCGTAAGTTATCATTTTATTCAAAAAGGGGATTGAAGGAAGACGAGAGAAATCTAGTTATCTTTGGGCTCTATTTGATTAAAATGTTACTCCTTTGTTATTTGAATTTTGTTTTAGGTTTGCCCAAATGCAAAATTTTATTCAGATTGCATATCTAATTATATTGTGAACATCAACTTAGGCTGTAGGAAATTTCATTATGAGGCTAGAAATTTCTAACTTTGTCATGTCTATGCTCTAAAGTGAAATCTATGTCGGACTAAATCCAGTCTAAGGGATTATGTCCCCGTGACAGTCATCATAGATATGTTTACTTTGTGATATTAATTAATGGGGGTGTCTGGGTAGGTTTAGATTTCCATAACCAATACTTTTGCTACTATTGGGGTTTGCTTGAGAGAGAATTTGTTTCTCCGCATTTTCTCTGCCCCAGAGTAGTGACTGACATTTGAGCATAGCCTCGTCTGATGAGGACACCAGGAGTACTTTTTCTAAAGCAGCAGCTTAAAAATGGGCTTGGTATTTCTGAGTAAACAAGTGGCAGAAACGATGGCAGAATTCATAAAGCATAATCACATTTGGTATTTGAAGATATTGCTATTTAGAATTCTGTAGGAAAAATACATTTTATTATGCAGTCCCTAAGCCAGCACACCTATTTATATATGATTGTATGCTTACTCACCCAAACTAACAAAAATAATAAGAAGAAGAATGTCTTCCAACAGTACAGGACATCATCCCTAATAAATTATGCCTTATTGTGGAAACAAATATATCCCCTTTCCGCCGAGTTATAGGCTCCATGAGCCACGGAACCTTCTAATGCCCAGATTGAGTCAATACTGGTAAAGTCCTATTGGCTCCAAAGGATTTTATTTTAAAAAAGCTCATCTCTATAACATGACACACATCAATTTAAAGCAGTTTGTTCCCATGAAATTTCCATAATCAGAAATAAGTACTCAGGACTGCATCATTGATATCCTATTTCCTTTACCACCATTTGGGTGATAATTCTTAAACATGGCTGTCATGGCTTACAACTAGGGTGACCCGGCCTCCCCTGGGAGGCATTTAAAAATATCAGGGGGCCTCTGGGTTGACACAATTTCTGGTGCTCCCAAATGACATGAGAGAAGAGGCAGGAATGTTAATATTCTGCCTTGGGTAGAACAGTTTCACATGAAGACCTAAGTGCCCCAAAGGCCAATCACATCCCTCAGGAAACACTGCTGCAAATGTGTTTCCATGAGTTTTCTTTTTGTTTATTTGGTTGTTTTTGTTATTTTTGTTGTTTTCCAAATCTTTCCAATAGCCCACACCTGACGTGTCAAGGCCACACCATGATGCTCTATTCTAGTCTGAAGACACACAGAAAAGGCAGCAATAGTGAGCTAGCAATGAGGTTTAAAATCTTTAACAACCGGTGAGGTCAGTGGTTTCCAAAAGCAACAGCTGGATGTCCGCCCCGGCATGCCCTTCCGATCCTAACGTCCCTGCCATTGGGAAGTTCTTCCTTCTGTCTGATTTCGTTGGCTCTGAATCCCTTCTCTCTGGGGTGAGGACCAAAGTCATTGTCTAAGCCCGAGCTCCGGGCATACTTGAAAACTACAAATGGACTTGAGTTGACCTTTCTGCCCTAATGGCTATTAGGAAGCTGTTATTCATTTGAAGAGACACACTGACTTGCTTAACCGGCAGAACCAAGACTCACGAAGTAAATCAGATCAGTATTTCCAACTCAGCGGCACCCACTCTTGAGTACCACGGCTTTATGTTTCAGGCTCAGTGACTCCAGAAATGTGCTTTGTGCCACGAGCTCTCCTGTCAGAGTCCCTGAGACTCAGAGAAAGCCCACAGCCCACGGTTATTAGCTGGTGTGGGGGCAGACACAGAGATGGGGCTGCTTTACCCAGAGGCTCCTGGAAAGCCTACTCAGTAGAATGCATTGCAACGGGGAATGTGTTAATAAATCAAGGTTCTAGTAGAATAAAGAGTTTTAAAATTGAATACAAAGAGAACTCTAATTTTTAATCTATAAATTACCGAGGATCTAGGGGGAAGTAAGGGAGCAGGGCAGTAATATAAATCTTGAGTGAGTGAATAAATCCATGATATAAAACTCCATGAGGTAGAGCTTTTTAAAAATTCACATTTCCTTTCTGGTGTGTATTTCTCACTTCCCTGGACTATAGACTCCTTATATGTATTATTTTTTTAATTGTTAAATTATGAAGCCACCTTACCCAGGACATTTAATGTAGATTGTCCAAAGAGTACTGTTGACTTCCTCAATTGATTACCAACCTCTCGGACACCCAAACTAATGATGTTAGGCCTAGCAAATGCTCAATAAAGAGTTGCCGGTTGGGCGTGAAAGAAATTTAAGTGATTTGGTTCAGTCCTTTATTATAAGAAATGGGTGGATTTACAACTTCAAAACAATTCCAAAAATATTTTAGCAATGGCAGCATCATTGACGTAAGCGTATAGTTTTCCAGGAGGCTATTTTAAAGGATTGTAGTCATTTATATATAAATAAATAGTATATCCTAAATACAACACATATTACTTATTTTATTCTTATTATGATTGTTAAGTCAGTCTCATTTCTTTGTATTTGTGCCAAATACAGAGAGGTCAAGCCTGACGTGGTTAACAATCGCACAGAGAGGGAGACGGGCATATGGCCAAGGAAAGCTGTAATGTACGAGTGACATAAAAGCTTGTTTGTTTGTTTGTTTGTTTTTCGGAGAGTTTTCCATTTTGGAGTAGGTTAGCTATCCATACAGTAAGAGGTTAGAGTTGGTAGACCATCGGGTCCCTTGCCCACAGCTGGCATTGCAAACCTAGCGTGACTTTTTCCCACTGAGCCTTGATTCAGCTCAGAACCATTTTGCATTCATTAAGACACGGGTTCTGCTGCCGTAACAAGGACTCAAAACACTGGATGCCTAAAAGAGACAGGATTTTTTTCCTTATTTTCATGTTATTCTGAACAGGAGTCCAGATTAGTATAGTGGCCTCATGGAGTTGAGAACTCGGATTCCTTTTCTTTTGTTCCTCTAGTCTCTGTCTTCATGGTCCATGGGAGCTCCCCATCTCTTCTACTTTCAAGCCAGAAAGAATCAGGAAAAAGGAGCAAGGGAACATTACACCCTTTCCCTTTAAAGTCACCATGAGGAAGTCATACAAACCATTTTGGCTTCCATCCCATGTGGCACTATTTGGTCCCATGTTCACACCTAGCTAAAAGGGGCTGTGAAAATGTAGTCTTTATCCTAGTCAAATACATCTCGAGCTAAAATCCCATCACTTTGAAGGAAGGGGAAAATAGATACTGGGGTATAGCCAGTAGTTTTTGCCATCTCTTTTCAGATTAGCGTTCCAGATTGTCGTTAAGGCATGGCTGGAGTTGTCACCTAAGATAAAAGTTATCTGCCACTCACAGAGGAGATATGCCTGTTACGGTTCCAATATGTTCACTGGGGAGCCTTGTCCATAAACAGTTCCTGTAGTGCAGGCTTCCTACCCTGCTCTTTCTCTCTCTACCTGTGAGTCTTTCCGTGATCGGTAGTTGCAAAGTCTTGCGCTAGATCTGGAAATTGCAATTTCTGCTTGCAACTGGATGGAGACAAGATTGTCTAAAATTATATAGCTTATCTTGGACCATTCTGGTTTCATTAACTTCTTAAGTTAACTATCTCAGGTAGAGCCTCTATGCCTCAGAGTAACTGCGGACACTGTGCTATGCATAATGCATGTATAACCCGTAATGGGTCCTTAATGGAGGCACAAATTTTGTTACACATCATTTGGTAACATTTTAAATCCCAAAGTATTAAAAATAAATTGGAAAGATTCCGTGTTTCCATGATGCTGTACTCTTGATACAAATGTTTCAAAGATAAATCCTGGAAAATAATTCTCATGTGACTGACACTTGGCTGTCACCTTGGTGGTAGGGAGGAGGGTGGAGATTGGTCAGCCCCTCAAAGCCATAGGTTCCCATAGGAATTCAGCCCTGTTGAGAGAAAAGGACAAAGGAGCTGTCTTAGGGAATAAGAATATGCCCTCTGCGCCATCCAATCTGTTGAGGAAACATTTGAGGAGACCTGATGAGCAGAAGGGTTTCTCAGGGACTGAAAACCTTCTTATGCCAATTATCCAATATGATATTCCTACGTTTTAATAACCCCTAAGTGATAACTAATAATATGGCAAGATACATCCGAAGGGCTCTTAAAATGTTTTGAATGTCAGTAAATACAGAATAGAGACTATTTGGTGACACTGACAGTTACAACAAGATTAATTCACGAAACTTCTTACAATAAATAGTGAACTGGATCACCTTGTTTTAGAGACCAAGATACGCATGTCCTTGTTCATCCAACCGTAGTTAGTTTTTCTTTTGATTTTAGCTTGTGTTATTCAACAAAACCCTAGAGGTAAAGCTGTAGACAGTTGGAATTTCCCTTCTAGCTTCCTAACTGAATAGAGGTAGGAGGATCTAATGCCTTACAGATTGGATGAAGCCGCAGGCAGGTGCTTTGAAAACAAACCTCACCTTTCCTCTTCAGATACTCTATATGTGGAACTGTTACTTTCCTTGGTTTCTGCCTACCCTGGTATCTTGTCACTTCTTCTTTTAGTACTACCAAACTCAGAGCTGTCGTGACTCATCCATTCACACGAGCTAAGCTGCTGTAGAAAACAAATTCAGTGCTTAGAAGCGCTGTTAGTAAACATTAGTTCAAAAGAAAAAAATGGCGAAGCAAAGCAAATAGTTGCAACCATGACAGAGGGCTAATTTCCATAATACACAAAGGACACCCACAAATCCAAAAGAAAAATTCTATAAAAATGGGCAAGATATATCAACGGGAGGATCACAGGGAAGAACGTACAGATTTCCTCACTCGAAATTAAAAAGAAATGAGAATTACGACGGTGAAATGTATTCAACCTATTCGTTGGCAAAAAACAAAGTTTACAATTATCTACTGTCAAGAAGGGTATATAGAAATAGGCGTTATTGTGTGTGCCAATGTGGGGAACCTTATTTGGAAGATAATTTGGCTACCTCTATTAAATTTTAAATGTGCTTACCTGTTAGCCATGTATTTTTACTTCTACAAATTTATTCTAGTCATATTTCGTATAGTATTTTTGACCCAAAGATTCGTGAGTAAGTGACTAATTAAATTTTATGTAAACATATAGCAAAATACTTTGAGGTTATGAATAATGCGCTAACTCTGTTTGGGTTCGTATGGAAAGATATCCAAGGGTATTTTTTTCCTAAGTTAAAAAACCTGTTGTGAAACAGTACAACTGTGTGTTTGTGATTACATGTATGTTTATAAAAATGTTTAAAATATATGTGCATACTTATAAAGTATCTGAAAGGACACCGGTGAATAATTATCAATCATAGCTTCTTGGGGCACCTGGGTGGCTCAGTGGGTTAAAGCCTCTGCCTTCGGCTCAGGTCATGATCCCGGGGTCCTGGGATCGAGCCCCGCATTGGGCTCTCTGCTCGGCGGGGAGCCTGCTTCCCCCTCTCTCTCTGCCTACCTCTCTGCCTGCTTGTGATCTCTGTCTGTTAAATAAATAAATAAAATCTTTTAAAAAAAATCATAGCTTCCAGGGAGTGAAACCTGAGTTGGTGGAGGTAAGATGAGAACTGACGTGTTCCTTGTATACCTTTTAGGTACTTCTCAATGTTGGTTTTTACAATGAGCAAATACAGCTTCTGTAGTGGAAGGAAGAAAAGAAGGAAAGGAAGAGAGTAGGGAGAGGGAGGGAGGGAGGGAAGGAAGGAAACAAGGAAGGAGGGAGGAAGAAAAGGAGACGTTGAGGGAAGGAAGGAAGGAAGGAAGGGACGGACGGGGGAGAGAAGGAAGGAAGGAGGGAGACAACCTTTGGAAGTCGTCTGTCTATCCATGTAATGTATGAGTGCAGAACCTTCCTCCCTCAAGTGTGTGTATATATCATTCTTGACCTCTGGGTAAGGAGCCAACCTCTGCTCCCCGTGTTTTCTCTCTTACTCAACTGCCGGCGATCCCGTGCTTCATCCAAGAGCATAGAGTCAAGTCAGGAAACCTAAGAGAAGAGGCTGGTTAAGGACACATCATACAAAATAATATGTCCAATCATATATAAAGGATGGGTGCAAAAATTATGCGACTGGGTTGCCTGGGTGGCTCATGTTGGTTAAGCATCTGCCTTCAGCTCGGGTCATGATCTTGGGGTCCTGGCATCCAGCCCCCTACTAGGCTCTCTGCTCAGTGGGGAGTCTGCCTCTCCCTCTTCCTCTGCCCCTCCCCCTGCTTGTATGCTCACTCGCTCGCTCTCGCGCGCGCTCTCGCTCTCTCTCAAATAGACAATTTGTTTTTTAATTATGAGACCAATGTAACAGATTTGATGCCTACATTGGACAGTAGCTGAAATCAGAAGCAAAATTATCTTCCCTGTTAGGACTTAGCTAATGACAATACAACCTAAATTTATTCCCAGGCCTTAGCCATAGCCAGACATCCTAGTATAATGGGGCTCCTGCAAATGTCCTCCTTTTACATCTCTACTGTGAGTCTAGTTCAGCAGAGCTGGAATTGTTCATTTTCCCTTCATTATGCTCCTGGCCACCCCAAAGTTCCGCTCCCCTCTCCCAGGGTCCTCCTCCCTGAGATGGAGCTCGGTCACCCGGTAGCTCATTCCATAGCTGTTTCGTGTTAAAGATCGTGACGCTCACGTGGAAGAGTGGCTCCCGCTATATTCTTTATTCCACCACCCCTTTAAGATGCTTCCTATGGAGCCAAAACATGGACTTAAAGTTCTTCAGCTCTTCAAAATGTAGCAAAATGGGAACGTCAGATATCTGTATCTGTCATTTACAATAAAGAGCGATCGCTCTGTTACATTTCCCCTCGACGGTGCTTCTATGGCGCTACCAGTATTGGCTCGTGCCCCTGCGCCTGTGACATACAGAGCACCGCGGGACTCGCAAGACAAATAAGGCATAGTTGTGCGCTTGGAGAATTAGGGTTTTACAAATCGGTGAACAATAACTAGTGTTCAGTGCTATTCTAAGCAGTTTGCAAGACATCATGATTTACCCCTTACGACAACCCTAGGAAGTGAGTACCACTGATTATCCCCACTGACCAAAAAGAAAACTGAGGTCAAGTGACCGCCCCGACGTCCGACTGGTCATAAGAGGCAGAGCCAAGAAGTCCGCCTGCGTCGGAACTGCCACCACCGGGCTGTTTCCGCTCGGGACACAAAGAGCTGCTTTATCGTGAGCAGCAAGTGTTACGTGCCCTTTAAGGACATGAACTATGACAGGAGTTCAGAGGAAGAGTATTTCTTGGTGGAATGTTCAAGGGGCTATGCGGCAGAGGTATTTTCAGTAAGATGTTGAGGGGTGGGACGTGAGCGATGGTTTGCAAGCCACGTGGGTGAAAGCTTCGGACATCCAGAAACCGAGGGCCTGGCCTGCGCTGGAACTGAAATTGTTCTACTCTCATTAACTTGTTTAGCCTATCTGGTTGCATTATTTTAGCTGCAAATCTAAACAAAGTCTCTCTAGACTTTGTTTAAACAGCCTAGCGGTTAGTTTTTTAGGGAAGACAAATAACAAGATCATAAGGAAAAGATACATATGTTTCATTGTTTTCTTTTTCTAGATACTCCTCACCAGGCAGGTGCAAAGATAAACCATAGAATAATATGTGATAACTGGGATATAATTACATATATAGAGACGTACAGATGGGGCAGGTACAGAGCTGCTCATTTCATGGGTTCTATATAACCATATATATACACTATTATCATATATATACACTATATATACAACTATATATACACTTTTATTTATATATATTTATACAGATATTTTTATATATATGTGTGTGTGTATATATATATGTGTGTGTATATATATATATATATATATATATATATATTTCATGTAGTTCATCACCTTCATTTTCCAGGTAGGATTGCCCCCTTGGAAACCATCACATATCCTGCCCCTTTTCCTCCGGTGCATTAGCTGGCACAGATCTCAGCTCAAAACACCACACTTCAAGTCTGCTGCTCAGCATAGTCAATGTGTTCCTTTGGGAGGTACTTTTCTTACTCTATTTAATGCAACACCAGGGAACTCAGATCAGGAAAGGTTCTCCATGTATCTCAGCAAGGAGTGAAAGCAGGGTCCTTGGTGCATCAACCTCATTGGAAGCAAAATCCTTGGCCCTTTATGTCCCCATTTTCCCCCTTGAGACCACTTTTTCCATCATGCCCAGAAGGGTAATCAAGGAAATAACGAGACAATTGGAGTCACAGTCAACCGATGCCAGATGGCTGGACATTTCCATTCTCAATCACGCCACAAATCTTCAATGAATCTGGTTAATCTTCACTAAAACGTCATTTTAACTTTTGTTTGTTAGAGTTTGGTGTCTGGAAGGAAAGAAGAAACAAACTGAAAATACCACGGTGCTGTTCACTCTGCAGGGAAGACAGAGCTCAGCCAGTTGCGTGCTTGGTTCCATAACCAAATGCTTGTGCTGAATTTCCAGGAGGGCTTGTGTTGTTGTCTGTTTGCAGCTTTGCTCATAGTGTCTAGCCAGCAGTCTAATTGTTGTACACAATGGTAGAGTGGCCTGGGGAAGCGTATGCTCCCAAGTTGAATCTGTGTTCTCAGGAACATGCTAATTGGTAACTTTCTGGAAAATACACAGTAGTTACTCTTGGCTTATTATTTTATAAACTATTAAGAATCCAAAGGAACCAACCCTTACTTTTGTGCTTCTTTGTGTTTTGCCCACTGGATACATTCTCACGAAAAGGCAGCTCAGCCAGGTTGTGGACGGTTAGAATCACCAAGTAATATTCCAGAAAAGTGGGTAAGACCTTACTGTGTCTCTCACCGACCAGCTACCTTCTACCCAGCCACCACCCCCAGTGAGGCTGCTTTAGAAGTCTGGCTTGATCCTAGGAAGCTGGGGCCAGAAGACATAACTTGAGGATCTGGGGGCTTCCATAAATGTCATTTCTAGGGAAGAAACAAAGAGGGGGCAGAAACAGCTGTTTGTGGGATTGTCCTCTGAGGCCTAGATTTGAAATGAAATACTGAATCATCTTAACCCGAGCTAGCTTCTTCAGTCAATTAACAATTCCAGAAGCAGGATATTACAATTAAATTTACCTCCCAGTCTGGGATAATATAGCGAAATTAGTAAGGAAACCTATTATAATGAAATGGCCTTGGTGACTTTTTCTGTAGATAGATACATACACGCATACATGGAAGGAAGGAAGCAGTAGATACATGATATGGATAGATAAGGTATATATGGCTGTATCTATCTAATTAGTCATTTTCTTGGCAATAAGAGAAAGAAAAGAGTGACAAATGGGGGAATTTTTTCAGTAAATAATATGCATGTTGACTGACATATCAGCATTCATTTCAATTCCTCTTTAAAAGGAAAAGAAGTTAAGTCCATTAGCCAATGGAGGGGAAAATATTCCTTTTAGGTCAAAAGTAAGCCAGACACCTGAAAACAGGACACATGGCTCCAAAAAAAACAAGACAAGTGTCTTTAAAAGGAGAGAGGGGACAATCGTTTTTTGCTCCGTCTTGGAAAACACAGAGCCAAATTCATAATTATGATTAGAATCACTATAACAACTGCTAGTGTTTCTTGAGGATTTACCAAGGGCTAAGCATCCTTAGGAGTACTCAACACGCATGCCTTCTTTAACCCTCTGACCACCAGGGCAGTCACCTAGGCTAAAGCACAGTCACAAGGGATGCTTCCTCCAGCTTAGGGGACGCTGGTTTGAAGGACCCCACAGGTGAAGGAGTGATGAGACGCAGTAGAGCCAGTGCAGAGGGCTGGTGATGCATTGTGAAAGTCTGAATGTGCGACTCAGATTTCCATTGTGTGCACACATTTATAAATTGGGTGAGTCCGTCTTCTGTAATAAAATGTGTATTCAACCACTGGGTTGTAGAAATTTCAAAGATTTTATTTTTTGACAGGATGCCTGCCGTTTTTCTCTCTTGACTCCCGCTTGTTTTATTCATTTTGGGGTAGTTGCCAATTAGACCCAATTGGTAAGTATAATTAATGGACAATGTGAATCTTCTCTTAAACCCCAACCAAGAAAATTAACCATAAAAACCATTTGTTTCCTTTAGATATTCCTAACGCTATCTCTCCCTATGGCTGTTGTTTATCTCTTTCTTAGACTTGTAGCCACATCGGAGATTAGTAACTCTCTATTGTTTATCATCGGAAAATCCCAAGTAAGACAGGGAGGAGGGAGATAAGCATTTCTTACAGCCCCCATATGTTCCTGGCACCATGCTAGGCATTCATAGGTACTATCTGTCTTAATACTCACAGCAACCTTTCAAGGTAGGGATTATTATCTTCCTTTTTTATAGTCAATGAAACAGCATTTCAGAATAACCAAGCCCTTGTTCTAAATTCAGTTAGTGGCACAGAGTGGCGCAAACCAGGCTCATGTGATTCCAGAACCCTTGCTCCTTTCCCCCTACATAAGGAAGGGTTATTTCACTCAAAAAGACACTCCCCTAAAATCTTGTTACCTTGGAGGGTTTGGGGGTTATTATTTCATTCAACAACTATCAAAACATGAACTCCGTGTCACACACGGGTAGAACATTGGTTCAGTTGGAATTCATCAGCAGCAGAACTTTGGGCAGAAGACAGTGGTTAGTGGCAAGATGGCGGAGGAATTCACAGGAGCAACAATGAATGAGGAGGAAGTAAGGCGGGGTGATGGCATGGAGGGTGGGGTGAAGAGAAACAGAGAAGCTCCTGATCGTGTACCCATGGCTACCGTCTTTCTTCATGTGACTCGTGGACTTCCCTTTGTCATCCTATGCCTGAGAATATATGAAGGAGGCTGGGAAGGCAAAGGGACGTTCAGTTGTCATCACTGGCATCTTTGTTGATCATTGCACCATCTTCAAATGCATGGGGGTAACCATGACATGAAAATTTCCATCATTGAGCCCATAACTGTTCCATGAGATCAGTAAGAGTTCTGTGGGTTAAGGGTCATAGCAGAACTTCATCCAGGGAGACCTGGAATTAAGAAATAATGAATTTATATTCCCCCAGAATGACAACCCTGGGTTCAAACCACATGACTTGAAAAGGATGTTATTAAACTTCCTCTGGGCGAGTTACATGTATTTCAGGGACATTTCTTTGCCTTCTGTGGATGCTCTAACCTGTTCAGCCCAATCATTTGGACTTTCTACTACCTGTAGACCCAACCAGTCAAGTAAAAGACCATCCAAAATATGAATATCAAATTCATAATCACTTCACTTTGGACCCTGATGACCTGCCATTTTTCAGTCGCTCTCAGCTGAACGTGTTGTTTGAAGTTCTCTCTGCCTTTTAAAGAATTTTCCCTCTAAAAGAATAGGTTGTGTGATGAAGACAATGCCACGTAAACATCTGCCCTCTCTTCATCTTTTGAAACGGCCTGATACAAGTTGGCTGTCACTGAAATGTTTGTCATGGTACTAAAAAGTCCCTTTGTCAGTCAAGACAATAATGGAGTCAAAAGAAGGATATTGGGGATGTAGAATTAATATTAGCAAAACCTGTTTCTAGGTAGCTGCCTGTCTTGTTTATCTGACCCATTTTCCAGTTCAAGCTAGGAGCCTTTTCTCTTTTAGGAAGGCACTCCTTTACGCATTAGAATGACTTGTTCAGGGCCTGGGGCAGTTCCTGTAAACAAATGAGTCCAACTGGGGAACTATCACCATTCCATAAGATCTCCTAGGTTTTTTTAGTTCAGGGAAGGATGCTGAGATCTCTTCAGATTAGAAAGATTTGCGTTGCAAATATTTGGCATTTCGGTCTCAATGTCAGCACCATCTGCTGTTGTCGGTCAGATCTAATAGGTTTACTCTCCTGATAACATAGACCTTCTTAATGTGACCCAATCCCTTCTGGTTTCCTGGCTAAAGAAAAGTCTTTCCGTTTCTTTTCGTCTGTTGTGTTTCTAGTTTCTCCTTCCATCATGCATTGTGGATCTTCTGTTGCACCCATCCCAAGCTACTTGCAGTTTCCCATAAATGACATAATGACATACCTCGTTGGATGTGTTTTCCGCCTGTTTTGACATTTGCTGAAATTCCACCCTCTTCCAACTCTAGTTATTGACAGAAACCTACACTCCAAGCCTCAGCTTGAAAATCTTCTCTTTGGTGAAATCTTATCATAAGACACACACACACACACACACACACACACACACACTGTGATTCTCGTAGGCTCCATTACTCACCCCATAATCCCCATTTCCACACTGTGCGAGCGTCCATATAAGAGGCCCTGTCTCTTCTGACCCAGGGCTCATGTGCCTTTGCCTGCCTGCCCCACCCTCTGTCACCCGCAGATTGTGAGCTCCTGGTGAGCAGAGCCTGTGTCCTCCTCATCTTTGTCACCCGGCAACCCCAGCACAGCACCTGGTATGGGCAGGTCAGTGCGGAATAAATGTTTATTGTAAACATCAATCCATGTTTTTCTGGCCTTATTTTTAGCTCTGATTTCCAGCCTGACATAAAGATGTAATAGAGGAGATGTGGAAAGCTACAAAGGAAGGACTCCTAATAAAGCAGTAACACGTAGACAGACTCAGGGAAGAGAAACGAATAGGGACATGTCCTGGCAAAGACCATTGTGAACACCTCAGACTGTCGTGAGCATGAATGCTTGTATCTTGGAAGTTTGACTGTGTTCCTGTTGACTCGTGATTCTTGTTAAATCGTGGCCACATTTAGAGAGTCGAAGGATATGTATTTTTTGTAGCAGCCAACGCCGTGGTGGCTTCTTCATTTCCATTTACACAGAAAAAGACATAAGTATTGATTTCTCCCTACTTATTTAAAGTGGTAATTGCCTGTGGCTGCTTTTCAGTCTAGATTAGGATCCACCATTCAGTAGAAATGCGTCGCTAACTTTAGAAAGTTAGGCAAACATGAAATAAACATCAGAACTTGTGCTGACTGAGTACTTTTCTGCCATAATCAATGATTTTACAGTGGGATATATTTAGAGAAGATAAGGTATCTCATTCTCTAGGAGTCTTTAAAAAAAAAAAAATGAGCTGAGATTTTAATTTGCTTGTAAGGCCAGAGAATTTGTCATGGGACCCCCTACAGCCCCTTCCCAGAATTTAAAATAATCTGCCTCTCCCTTCGGACATTAGTTGGATCATTTCAAACCATTGAAACTGATGGCTATGAAACTGAAGTCAATTTCAGATAGGCTTGAAAAGTGACCAGAAATAGGGCTCCCGAGGTGTCAGGAATAAAATGGCCAGAGGTTCTAAGAGAATACACATCTTTTAATCTCAGACCCTCTGCGAAAGAGATTAACCCCTAAGGGGGGGTGGGGGGAGAGGAAAATAGAGATTTTCTGCCCGAATACCAGCCAAATAGGCAAACAGTTGATTTTTTTTTTTTTTTTCCTTTTCTTTTCTGGCATCCAGAGCTGAAACAAACAAGCAGCTCTTCCCCTCAGTGAACAGGCTGTCCCTGTTCTGTGAGGACACCAGATTTCAAAAGCTGCGTGGAGTTCCACATGCCACCGCGCTGCGGGGAAACACTGAGGTCCTGAATCTCAGGCAGAGGAACCAACAGCCCTGGTTGGCTAATGAGCCTTGGCGTCTTGGCATCTTGGTGTCCACACGGGGTTCTGTGGGCAATTCCTGCTGGAGTGAGGGAGGATAAAAAAGCAAAACAAAACAAAACAGGTGCACCTTTGTGCTACCAAGGGAGTGAGGATCCAAGAGTCAGCTTTTCTGGTCATCAGACAAATCCGAGCTGAACCTCTCCTCATTAGCCGCATTGCTTCCACCCAAGAGGGAGAACCCAGGAAGTGAGGACCGACTCAGATGCATATTAGGAAATCATGGGGGAGATTCTGAAAAAGACGATTAAGCATGACGTGCCACATCGGGAGTTGGGGGAGAGGGAGAGAGTTCTCATCCTTGAATTTCCATCTCTAGATTCGGTTTTCATGGCGGGCACCGAGCAAGATTTGTTCTCTCCACTTATTTCTTTCCGTTATTCAAGTAATAAGAACGGTTGTAGTGACTATGAATTATGCTTCATAAACTTAGGTATGTAGGAAATGTCACATAATAAAAATTTTCCTTAATTCAAGTAAGTCCAGTTCCAAGCCCTCTTTCCATCTGGTTTTAGTGAATTCGATCTCAGTCTTTATTAGGTCTCTCTCTCCTTCCCCACCCCGCCCCCATTCCCCTCCCACTTCTCTCCTTTTCCCCCACTCCTTTGCTGTCTGATCCCTCTTTCCCCTCCTGCCTGATCTCTCTCTCGGGCTTATAGCGTACCTGGGAAATCGGGAAGGGGCTTCTTGCTTTCCCTCAGCCGAGGTCGCTATTGCTTCCTTAACCACCCAAGCCTCTGTGGTCCCTTCCAGGCCAGGCAGAAAGAAGCCTCTGGAGCTGCAGTGCTGAGAAGAGCCCCAGGGTGCATTTCACGGCAGCCCCCCTCAGGTCACATGTCCATGCTCATTGTACCCTCCTGGAGCTTGCATTTGGGTGGAGGGAAGCAGGAAATAAATAAGTAAAACAGGTAATATATTGCATAGTGTTAAGTGTTAGGGAAAGAAGTAAGGCAGAGAAGCCAAAAAAGGGAGCACAGGGAGGGAGCTGCAGTCTTACAGAGTGGTGGAGGAGGCCTCACAGGAAAGGAGACACTTGAATGAAGACCTTAGGAAGGGAGGGAGCGAGTTACGGGACATCTTGGGGAAGACCATTCTAGCACAGCAAAGAAAAGGCCCTAAGGGGGGAATGTGGGCAACGTGATTAGAGAACATCAGGAGGCCTGGATGGCCATGTGGATGGAACAGGGAGGAGAGGAGCAGGAAAGGACTCTGGGGAAGGAACAAGGGGCAGATCCAGGGAGGACGAGGGTAACAACTTTGACTTCTATGTTCACCCTGTACGGAACAGTAACTTGTAGAGTTTTGAGCAAAGGAATACGTGTTCTTGTATGTTTCATCAGCATCGCCTTACCTACTGAGTTGAGTAGGCCACACAGGGAGCGGGTGTGAAAGCGGAACCACCAGTCAAGAGACCATGGCAGTAACGCAGGCAGGAGCTGGAGGTGCTTAGACGAGGGGTGGCAGCAGTTGAGGGGGTGAGAAGTGTATCATTCAGGCTATAATTCAACGAGGAAAGAGCAGACAAGATTTACCATCAAATTGGCTACAAGTTGTGAAAGGGAAAAGATGAGTCCAGTTATAGGGGACTGCCCAGCAAGAAGAATGTGTTGCCATTTATTCGGACGGAGCAGATGGTGGGGATGGGAATGGCAGGCATGAGATATCAGAAGCTTACGTTTGGGCATGTCTGATATAAGGCATCTCACAGTCCATGTGGTGATGTCCATAGGAGCACGGTTGTGCAAGACTAAAGTTCAGTGGTGATTTTCTGTCTGGAGATGTAAATATGGAAGTTGTCCGTTGTGTAGCCAGGATATGAAACCAGGTGGGTGGGTGGGTGGGATCATCCAGGGACTGTGCGAGGAGAGGAGAGAAGAGGACAGCAGAGGACCAAGAACTGATTCCTAAGGCAGTCTGTCTACCAGAGGTCAGGGAGATGAGAGGGGACCAGCGAAGATGAAGAAGGAGAAGCTAGCAGGGTGAGGAGAGGGAACTGTCTGGAATTCAAGTAAAGAACATATTTCCAAGAGGAAGCAATGACCACCTGGGTCAAGTCAGAAGAGACCTGGGAACTGACTGCTGGGGGAGACTGTGAATCCCTTCTTCCTGCCTCATCTGCTCCCACTTGTCCCCACCAGAGACACTCGCCCTCTCCTCTTTCTCTTCAGGACACGAGGGAGCTTAGGGTCTTAACAAAAGCCGTGTGGTGAGTTCATCCTCAGTCCAGCAATGCCAACTTTCCCTGAGGAAAGACAGCTCAGTGGGCCCTTTTGGAAATAAGGAGAAAGAGAAACAAATGGAAAACAAAATATGAATATTAGTAACTCAACAAATGATGCTGCTACACAGAAATGTATTAGTTCCAGACAAAGTAGAGAGATAAGGAATACATTCAATATAGATAAATAATACTCAGCAGTACAGTGAAACCCCTACTGAAATGGGATGAAGCAGGAAGCCATCGTCTTTAATAGTTGGTTCTAGGGGCTGAATGGCAAGAAAAGCACATATCTTCCAGTAAGGGCCATATTCTGTCAATCACATACAACTAAACTGGGTGTCACGGCTTGGCTTACACGGTCAGCTTTCCAGCTTGGTTAGTTTTTCATCGATCATGGATATACTCAGTCTTGGCAGACGAACAGATGTTGCCTCATAGGAATCATTTTTATCGCTTTAGTTAGACCTAAGGGTTGGCAGACTAGAACCCGTGGGCTTTGCAAATCCAGCATGCCATCTGTCTTTGTAAATAAAGCTTTATTGGAACACAGCCACGTCCATGCTCGTTCTTTCACGTACCGCCTCCGGCTGCCTTCATGCTACAGTGGCAGAGTTGAGGACTTAAACAGAGGCTGTCTGGCCTGCAAAGCTGAAATTACTTACTATCTGGCCTTTTTCAGGCAAAGTTTGCTGACCCCAGTTTGGACTGTAAAATAGACTACGGGAAACATAACATGTGTGTTTCAGTCCTACTCCGTGGGCTCTCATCTTACGTTATCGCAAGAGACACATCTTAGATTTCACTTCTTTTCGGAGATGGAAGTCTCCTCTACTCAGAGCTTCATGCTGGGCGGTGGTTCTCAACGTGTAGTCTGTGGACCAGCAGCAACAGGAACTTGGGAACTTGTTAGAAATGCACATCCTCAAGTCACATTTTAGACCTTCTTGGAAGCTTTGGGTGATTCTGAACACGCTACTCTCAAAAGCTGTGTGCTAGAGCAGATACGGACCAGAAAAGCTAAGGACTTGAAACGGGCATATTTTTTTTTTTCAAAGTAAATAGATTTATTCCAGAATGTTACCACTGTAAGAAACAAAAATGGAATAATATATGTTGATATCAATTACATATTGTTTTAAATTATTCAACGACTCTTTCTATTTAGCAGTGTATATTGGAGCTTTCCAGGTAGTAATTTTCAATGCACAAACGAGTTCTTTGTACAATAACGTTAGGGTTTTGAGAACATCCTTAGAGGGCCACTTTCTTATCCAAAGCATTAGGGTCACGCCCTTTCTAGGATGATGGTATTAGCACTTATTATTGCGATCAGACAGTTCTCGTGGCAGAGTAGGAACAGGTCAAGTGGCTGTTTCACACAGACACGACAGAGTAGGATAAGGAGTGAGTGATTAAGGACCCAAAACTCTATTGGATGCCCCTGGGCCATGACTGTCTGCTGATTCCTCATCCTGGCACTCCAATGTGTTTAAGTAATAGGATGTAATGAGGCATTTATTTATGAGAGAAAAGTAGAAGGGATTTGTTTTCAGCACCATCAAGGGTATGCTAGAATGAGAAAAACTTTAAATCGATATTTCTCTCCCTCCAGGATTTATGCAGGTGCTGCTGGATTGTAGATGCTGTTTTCCTTTGCTTAATGATCTAATCCTTCCCTGGAGCTTCTTCCCTCTGAGAACCTAACAGGAAGGCGTATCTGTGACTAGGAACAGCTATGGTTTAGAAGGAGCTGGACACCTGATCCCAGGAAATCAGAGAGGGGCAGCAGTGAGCGTTGGCCTTATTAAACCCAGAAGCGATGTAGCGAGCAGACCCGGGCCCCTTTCAGAATATCGGAGGGTGGCATCCAAGTTTAGAATCTTCCAGAAACGAGTCTGAGATGCTAAGACATGAGAGACGTAGAGTGATCCTATGTACTGGTTTGTCCCAGACAAGACTGTTCAGCCTTAGACCTGTCATCCCGGAAAAACTATTTATGATGGATGACCCCTTCCCTTGCAAACGTGTCCTGGCCTTTGAGAGCTAAATCATATGGTCACCCCTGTGAGAGACAACCCAGAAGAGTACAGTGTCCAGACTCTGCATTTCCTAACAGGCCCTGGTTTGAAACCCAGTTCAGATAGGCAGTTTATGCTGTAAGCCTCAGTTTATATAACTATAAAATGGGGATAATAATATCTCCATCATAGGGTTGTTGAGCAGACTGAGTAAGCCTGTGCAGCCTGCCTGGCTGCTGGCCATAGCCGGTAGGTGTTCAGCAACCACTCCTTCCCCTAAGAGAAAAAGAAACTGCCTTCAGCCATTTGGCTGAGCAGACTCTACTACACGAGATCATTCACGGTGACCCAGAAATTCATAAGCGACCTTGTTTGGGCTCCATTTACAACTAGGGTTGTTTGGTTTTTGTTTTGGGTTTTGTTTTAACATTTTGTAACTGTTGTTTCCTTTTGAGGAGCTATAAAAACATTAAAAAAATTGTCTTTCAGAGAAGGCCATATTTGCACTTGAAAGATAATTTCACATTCACAGGAGAAGCCTCTGAACCAGAGGCTTGAGTTCGTTAGATGCTGTGCTACAAAGTGAAGGCCGGGAAGAGAAAGGACGGTATTGTAGTTCACGATGTTGGAGCTCAGGAAAGCCCAATAAATTATACTTCACCCTCGATGGGACAAGACTGAAACTGACTAAGAGTTGGACCCCGGAGTCAGGCAGATGGAGATCAAAATACCGTTTTTATTAATGGTGAAGTTAATGACTTAGTGTCATTAACTTGGAAATAATGACTTAGTGTGAGGGCCAGAAGGGTTTGCCTACTCACTTCGGCCTCCAGACAGCCACCCAGAGAAGAAATGTGTGTCTATAAAAGACATCTTTGCTAAGAGCATTGACTGGCACTGGTCCGTGGAGGTAAAGGAAGAAAGAAACCAAATTTTCTTCAATGGAAGACTTTTAGTAGATTTATTCTATCCACCAGAGAAACACGGACACACAGTCACCACCAATCAGTTTACTCAATTTTCTATGTGGAGAGAAGTAATGGAAGGACAAAGGGCAACGTGTGTGACCCTCATAGACCTCCGTCACACAGAAACTTGAAACCAGGGGAAAGAAGGTTCCTCGTGACCTTGTCATTCGTATTTCTCACTGAGCATTTAGTCACAGTAAAGATTTGATTAGACGTGACACATTGTCTTTTAGAAAAGATGCCCAAGTAATCAAATAAAAATTTGTCATTTCTCCCAACTGCTGGTCAGAAATTGGACTCAATGCCATTACTAGATCCCAAATAATCAGAATACTGCCTTTGTCTCATGTATGATAGGGCAGTCGGTTATTTTAATAACCTTGGTGGTGAATGAAGGTCACTCTTAGCCCACAGCACCTTCACTGCTGAATCATCCCTCAGAGGGAACAGAATTGGGTTGTCATTTCAGTCATGTAGCTCCGTCTTCCTTTTATCTGGAGGAAGTAATAGCTCTCGTGCTGTCGTCCCAGCAAAGGGAAGAATGTAAACCTTTGTTTACGTCTTTCCCCCTCCATGGCCAGAACACGTTGTCACTCCAGCTGGGTCCAATTCTGAGAAACAATGAGCCTTCAATTTAAAAGTACAAGGCAGCTGAACCGAAATTGGCTCTTTGAGTTGCTAAGAATCTGGACTCGTCCAGACCTAATCCAAAAGGACAAGCGAAATGTGAGCACCCCTCCGGGTAACTCAGCACCTTCTTCTCTAGGTCTCTGACTACTGCTGGGTCCCATTAGTTAAGGCCTATGAAAGGCCAGCATGAGGCCACTTTGAAGCCATTTATGGCTATCATTTCTACTGTCAGCAGGACACATCAATAGAATTGAGATAAGGCACTCCGTCCCTTTATAACCACCAATTTATTCCTGTCCCTTCAGCTGTGCTAGTCCCAAGGTCTAGACCCCAGATATGGTGCATTTTAATTTTGTTTTATTTCACAAGTATTTAAACTCCCTTCTATGTGTGAAGCACTTTGGAAACCAGGATGTTGCCTAAGAGGGATGGACGTAGGGGGTTTTCTGTCCCAAGAAATTTAAAATCTAGTGGGTGAACTTTTCATTAAAGCAAGACAGAATAAAATAATTGCCAAAAGATATGTAAAAGAAAAACAAATCAACGGTGGACTACAAAGGAATGAATGATTAATGCTACCCAAGGGAGCTAGGAAGGGCCTCAGGAATTAGCAACATTTGAACTGGACTTTGAAGATGGAGTTGGCGGTCTCTGAGGGACCACAGCAAATAGCACCTGTCTTCCTCATCTAAATTCTGAACAATTTGAGAAATAAAAAAAGAACTTGATGGGACCCAAAATACCAGTTTCTGTTGTTGGGCAAGTTAGCAGATGTGGCTTTAAGTCTGTTGGCCAAATGGGCTTAATGGTTCCCCCAGATCAGTCAGTATCCCACAAGAAGCCTTCAGCGCCCCCCAACCCCAGCACACACAGCTGTAGATCCAGGGACCCTGGGGAAGCTGGGAGACCTCATTCTTCTTCAAGGAACTGGGAACAGGGAGAGGTACTTTCCTCTAAAAATTAGGATGGCTAGGAATCTTATATGGCGGATCCTGAGGATAGTCTGATGAGATCAGAATTAGGGTGGACAGAGGGTTCTGGAGGGAGATCAGGCTGCACATGAAGGCTGGGGCCAGAACATGGGGAGCCTTGCCTGACATGTGAAAGGTGTGGGCTTTTGTCCATAACCCACTAAAGATGGCTCCAGAGAAGACTGTGTTTATGATGCGAACTAGCTGGTGGTGAAGGTTTTGGGGCAGGGAAATCAGGATGCACTTCTGGTAGTCCACAGGAATGAGCATACCCATGAGCATAGGAATGAGGCATTTGGAATAATACCTGATTTCATGAGAATTTAAATCAGATCTCAGTGCCCTGGAACCCAGACCAGTTGATTGAGGGGAAATTGCCTATGTCAGAAAACATCTGAAACTTTATGTGGAAATAATGACATTGTCATCCAGCCTCCAAGAAATCAGGAGCCACCTGATGGTAATGCAGTGTCCTGCCTTCCCGCCCCCCTTCTGGACCCTGAGTTTTAGTAAGCAGCTACCCAGTGTAGAACACTGGGTGACATGCAGGGAATACAAAGATAAGCCTTCCTAGAAGAGGAAAGAGGTGCCCAGACGTGTCAGTAATGAACTAAACCTCCGGGATGAAAGGTACTATGAGAATGTTTTTGTTTACAACCAAGTCACTGATGGACGAAGTTATAAAATATACTCACTGGCATGGGCGTTTAACAAAAGCAAATGCTACGAGGCCACACAAGTGAGAATGGTTCATTCTGCCCAGTGGGGTGAGAGGGGAAGGGGCTCAGGAGGACTTGTCTTTGAACCTGAGAACTGCAGGGTGAGTATGAGTTCCTCACAGACACTAAGTCAAAAAGAACATTCCTTAGAGAGAGAAGAGACCTTTTCACGTTTGGGGCAGGAAGAGGTAATTGCAGCCTGTCCTCACGGATACAAAGAGGTTTGGGGGGTTTGTTTTTTGGAAGGGCAAATTAATACACGTGTCACCATTTCGCCATTACCTGCAATATTTCTCTTTCCTACCGCCTCCCTCTCCTCCCACCTCTGTCCTGCCCTGGGGGCTGGGTCTTTCCAGGCTTTGTTCGATCCATAATTCCCTGGGCTGCAGTGCCGCCTGCTAATTCCACCAAGAAGCCAAAGGAACTTGGGCTGTGGACCTAGATCCTGGCACATTTATAGGGGAGGATAGGCAAAGTATTGTAAAGTAAAATAAGTCCGAACCATTCTGATTACCTTACATTTGAGAAGGCAAGGGATGCCTTTTGATGTGGGTTTTGAACAGAGTAGAAACTAAGAAGCCTCTAGCTTTGGGCGACTTTTCTTGTAGACTTAGATCAATCACATTAAAACATTCAGCCTGCAAACAATGGCCTCAAAGAAAACGCTGGCTCTTTCCTTTTATTAAACTAATACTTGCCCCGCAGCCCCTGGGACTGGCTGGTCCCTTTTTATTGAAAGGATTCACAGAGAATGTGACTTGGATGTCCTGGTAATATGTGAACATTAATAGCAGGATATTTCAATCAGAGCTGGCTGGCCATGAGGGGATGGCTGTTTCCCATTGACTCAGTCAAAGGCCAAGTTACTTTATTAGCATATAATAGACTTGGAGTCAGTTTATGGGTTTTGTTATTTGGCATTTACATTGTTGTCCAACCCACAGAACTCAAAAGGCTTTCCAAGCTGATCAAAGCACCAAGGAGAGGCCCAAGGTAGAAGGCGTTTGGGGAGTAATGCAAAGTCACAACCCCTCCCTCCAGAAAGAGTCACCTACCCCAAACCAGAAAGTTTTAGCCGTTCAGATACAAGATTAAAAAAAAAAAAAAAATTTGTCTCCCTAAGCTTAATATTGGTCCGTGTGAGAGAACATTCAAACTTTGGAAAAATATGTTTCAAATAATTTGTCGAGCATACTTTTGGTTTAAACATATGAAATGCATGTATTTTTCTTTCCTCCTCATGAATATTTATATATACTTAAAGTAGAAATCTTGTATAAGCTTAATAAATATAAATAAGAATCTTTATATATGTTTGTTTAACCATATGGCCCTCAAGTGTCAGACTCTGTTCTAAGTGTTTTATAAATACTGACTAATTATAAATCTCTCTCTCCGTCTCTCTCTGTCTGTCTCTCTGTCTCTCACTTACACACACACACCACACACCCTTTCACTCCCCTCACTCAGGTGAGTGATACCCGCTGCCCCTTCCTTTCTTCCCACATACATTCTTCTCGGCTTGCTTAGACACCCTTCAGGATCCCACCAGAGCCGCAGCTCACAGAGGCTTCATGCCCACCAGCCCACTTTATAGTTACTCACTCCGGGCCTAGGGATTTCCACTCTGATTCCCGGAAGGGAAGTGTGGCCCACTGCCGCTCTGAAATCCACCTCGAGTCCAACGGCTTTGAAAGAAGCCGAATAAGGCCGACCTTCTGTGGACGGGTCAGTGCTCTGACAGGGGAGTGTGGACATGGGGGACATGACACATGTGGTGTGGTGCGCGCGCCACAGTGTACCGTGGCTGGCCTACGGGATGCCTCACTTAATCCACTCGGGCACCCTCCCAGTCTGTCCTTTGCTCTCTGATGGCCAGACAGAAAATCAAAGTGAGACAACCTCCAAGAAAAGCCAGTCGGCGGGAGCTAGTCCAGCATTCCCATGAAATACCGGTGGCATGGATAACGCATAAAATAAATGAGTTCAATAGTATTGAAAAGAGGCTGGACAAAAAGGGTTTTGCCACGTTAATTTTATAGATTTTGCATTCTCCGTCCCAAGGAAGAGACAGGCTACACCACTGGCTTTCAATCATTTATCGCTAAGAGAGGCTTTCCCATTAATTCGAACTCTGTGTCTTTGGTGTCTTAACAACCATCTGTCTCCAGCCAAATTTGCTGAGATTAAATGGCAAGATAAAATACAATGTGTGTTTATCTGGCATATTGGCATTAGCTGTATAGGGAGGGGATCCATTACACTGAAGATCAGTAAGGGAGTTGCCATAGGAATTGGTGATGGCCGGAAAGGACAGTTAAGAAATTCGCATTCTTTTCCCACTGCCTGATCCTAAAGGGAATTGAAAATTTATATGCTGGGAAGTCCCAACCACCAGGAAAGACCCCAGCCATCTTTCCAGGAATTTCCTTCCCACTCAAGAACCGTAAGCATTCACAAGTGAAGCATCTTGTTGTATGTGGCTTTATTTTCACTGCCTAAGAGTTTGGGTGGTATTTTGTATCTCCAAATGCTTTCCTAAGCATCAATTTGGGTGCAGAATTACAGTGGCAAAAAGATATAGTAAGTTCAATGATGCACAGGAGTGGTTTGCAGTGGTTTGTAGTGTTGACCAATTGTTATACCACCATGATTTGCCAACAGATAATTAATTGGGTTTATTACCCATTTCAAGTAAAGCCAGCCACATTCCAGTTATAGTTCTGTTGTCTTGAGCAGATAGTATACCCTACCTCTAAAACATGAAGGCAATATCCAAAACATCTCCTTCCACAGAAGACTGAAAAGATCTTTTCAGAAGAAAAGGTGTTTTCTTACGTCATTTTCTAGAGTTTTTTTCTTATGTCATTCCCTAGATATTTTCTTGGGCTCGCCCTGTTCCTTGATAGCTCAACAATTTCCAATTACATTTCCTTTTGCAAAATACAGCATATTAAAGTACTCTCTTTCTGGACCATAATATTCTATAGTTGTTCCTGAATATTTGAGGGTTTTGAATCTTCCTCATTATAAGAATCACCTTAATAAACTTAATAAACAAGAATAGCTTTGAGTGTTGTCAGTTGAACACAAGTGATTACCAGATTTACGTCTTTTTCATAAATCTATCCACAATTTCTCCAACCATAAAAGAGATGCACTAAATAGGTAGGAACATCAAGAATCTCATTCTGAACGTATCTGTTGAAAGTTGTGTATTACGCAAACTTCAGCCATTACTGCTTGAGTAGGCAGCAAATTGGTGTCCGTTAAAATGAGGCAGACAGCTTACTGCTTGTCTTCCCATCACTATAGTAACCACTAAGACCCTCCAAGTCTGTGCAAGGTTCTGTTTGAGAAATGCAAAATCTTAGGCAATTGCTGAGTTTTATGGCTTCATTATGTGGTCCGAAAACAGGAGATAGTGGATAGTGTTCTGTTGGTAGAGTCAACCAGTGAACCAAAGACCAGGCAATTCAAGTGAGAAGTTGGATGAAGGGGACATGTCCAATGCTTTAAAATTATATGCCAATTTTAATTATGCAACTTTAAAATTGTGAAACATAAAATATACTGGTAAAATCCTACCATATGCATCATTTCAGAGCGTGTGAATTCTCCACACAAACCTCCAAATCATCAAGAGTCACATCATCCCAGAGGTGGCAAGACCAGTGGATTAACTGTGTTCATGTTATTGCTACACAATTTTAAGGACTTGACAGAAAGGCCCACCCACCGTTGGCAGACTCAGTCTTGAATGCATTAAGATCTTCAGGAAGTCGTCTCTCACGGAGAGTTTGAACCCTCCTTTCTACATGGTCTCTCCTATAATAATCACCTAATCTGTGGCTTATGTCATGATGGCCTACCCAAGATCAACATTCCATACTCCATCCTCATGTAAATATGAACAATTTCCAACAGAAAATAAAGGCCCATAGTCATTTTAGATCATATATGGTGATGTTGACATAAAACCAAAGTGTTCCTTTCCTTTGATCAAAATTATCATATTATCCAGGCATTTCACTACAACTTGTGAATGGTTTCACAAGTGTCTGAACTGATCATAGATTATGATCTCAAGTCAGCAGCAAGAAAGAGGGGTATGGGGAGCCTTTTGGAATTTTAAGACATTCTCCTATTCCTGCTAACTCCCTTCCTCACAACACCCAACCCAGTTTTTGCTTAAGTCAAATTTGATACTTTCTGCCTTATTGGGAGCCCAAGCTAAAGGACATTGCAGCCAGAACAAAATGTGACAGAAGTCCAAGAGGTTATCTTCTGCAAAGAACAATGAATTGGGGTTCAGTTTGTAATTCGAAAGCCCTAGGTCAACCTGGAATGTTGTCGAATGTAGCTGTTAAATCCATTCCCAACCCACAGTTTTGAGGGCTATGCTCCTAGCTCCAACATTGCAAAAGCTCTAGAGTGTGGCAAGCATCTTGCCTCTTCCCGCTTAAGCAATTCCACATTACTCTAAAATTAAATTCTATTGGAAATCTCTGAGAACTACTTGCAGGAGTTCTACTTTCTGCTACTTATAGAAGAAAATGAAAAATTATTGTGATCAACTAAGGAATTTACCCACGTTTCCCCAAAAACACAGGAAATGTATTCACCAAAAAAGAAAAGAAAAGAAAAGAAAAAAATTCCTGAGCGCTTTAGATAGAATGAAAAAAGTTTCCTGAATAATAAAGGTTATATCTTTTAAAACTATAAATGTGAACAGCTATTTTTTGTGTGTGTGAATGGCTAGTAGGTTTAGCCGAGCATAGTATAAATTTGAAGTTATCTTCAAAGGAATTTATATTAATTTTGTTATGGGCATGAAGAAAATAGTAGCAGGCCACGTGAATCAAGCTGAATATGCAGTGGATTCCAGAAAGAAAAATGTTTTCTTTATGTCATAAATAAAAAATGTACTCTTCTTGATAGTTTAAAAGCCTTTTTCTTTTTTTTTAACTAAAGAGGTCATATACTACAGAGTCTAATTTTTGTATTTGTGACTATCTCTAGGGTATTGTTTTTAAGATTTTTTTTTTTTTTTTGGACAGACAGAGATCACAAGTAGGCAGAAAGGCAGGCAGAGAGAAGCAGGGAAGCAGCCTCCCTGGTGAGCAGAGAGCCCGATGTGGGGCTCGATCCCAGGACTCCAGGATCATGACCTGAGCCAAAGGCAGAGGCTTTAACCCACTGAGACACCCAGGCGCCCCTCTAGGGTATTTTTAATATCCTATGTCCAAAATGTAACTTGGAAACTTAAGTGTGAATAGAAGAAATAAAGAAAAATGAGAGAGAGAATGAAGAGAAGGGTGATGTCCTACAGACAGTGTGTTTGCTGTGGAAGTGTAGCCCATCAATGTACCTGGACAGCAACAGTAAGATAGAGTTCCCTTGGGCATAGAGTTTCACTTGAAAACCCATTCCATATCATCTCTCACAGGGCTTCACAAAATAATGTGCTTAATTTAGAGTGGAGTTTTATAAGGGTCCATTCGCAGGTTTTTCATGAGTCACTCTCAAAGATCCGTATACCCTTGAAATTGCATAAACACACTTTTTTGACGATCCCTATGTGTGTTTATTTTTCTGGAGAGTCACTAGCCTTTGTCAGAGTCACAAAAGTATTCAGAGACCCTTGTCTCCAAAAAGTGGGCTAAGAACCATTGCTTCTGTGCATTACTGATTATTTGATGTCATTTTCTTTTCTCAGAAACAAAGGCGGAGTGTGTGTGTGTGTGTGTGTGTGTGTGTGTGTGTGTGTGTGTATGTTTCCTGACAGAAAGACTTAATGTTACCATATTCTGGTAGTTTACATAAAGCATGAAATTTTTAGATATAGCCTCATTCTCTACTCCCATAACTAAGAAATTCAAGAGTACTTTATTTTAGACAGTAAGTACTTTATTTTAGACTATAAGAGCTTTTGTTGTCTATGGAACAAATTTCCATGTATTATCACTGTAGGAAATGGAAGAGAATTTGGAGGCCAGATATAATCAGAACTGTTGAAAAAGGAGATGATATCTTGATACTTCATCCAATTTTTAGCACTGGATATATAATAGCATGGATATAATAATATAAATTAATATAGTTGTTCTCATCCTTGTGATTGATAATGACTTCATTCCAAATATAGGAAATTTTATCATCTAAAATGTGTCTTTGTTTCTACGGGTTACAACAATTTGATAAAAATACTGATACGAAGTCATTTGACAGTTTATTGCCCTCAAGTTACCCTATGAAAATTGATCCTTTGGAGGGGATCCTATGTATCCCCTCAAAAGGAAGAGAGGTTTCCAGCTGTGTTGCCTATTGTCTGGTAGGTTGTAGGTGACAGGAAATTCTAAAAGGCTCATTCTAAGACTTCGTTCTCCATGAGAACATTGAGTGGATCACAATTGGTCTGTAAGTCGGAGTAAGGATTCCACCAACAGAATCAATGCCCAAGATCAGAATTTGGCAAATCCCTCTCTTGGAAGATCCTAGAATGAGTCTAAATATATCATTTGGTATAAAACAGCTAGAATGGTATATTACTGTTCCTTGATAAGAAGCCCTACAATACATGTACTAACCCAAGGAAAAGGGAAACATTAAATAGCATAGCTCTTTGGCAAATGCCTCATAAAAATTTTAAATATTGGAAAAGAGACCCTTTTCTAACGTGTATGAAAATACAAATCCATGCAGGGATGGGTATTTCCTATGTCAGCAAATTCTCTTCGGAAACAAGTGTGCTGTATTAACGTTTCAAGTTAGCCCTTGATTTTCAAAGAGCCTTTCAACAGGAACTTACTTAATCCTCAGGATCACCAGTGGGGAAAACATCTCCTTCATAGACATGTAAATGGAGGGTTTTTTGTTTGTTTGTTTGTTTGTTTTATTTATTTTTTTAAGATTTTATTTATATATTTGACAGACAGAGATCACAAGTAGGCAGAGAGGCAGGCAGAGAGAGAGAGAGGGAAGCAGGCTCCCCGCTGAGTAGAGAGCCCAATTCGGGGCTTGATCCCAGAACCCTGGGATCATGACCTGAGCCGAAGGCAGAGGCTTAACCCAATGAGCCACCCAGGCGCCCCCATAAGTGGAGTTTTAAAGGGACATTTTGTCTGAATCATTAAGGGCCTTTGAGCCAAAGGGGAGCCACACTGACCTTTTGCTTCCCACTTCCTGCTTCCCTCTCCTTGGACCTAAAGGAGGAGTTTTCAAACCTTCTCCATCCACAGGAACATCCAATGGCACCATGGGTCATCGTCTCTTATAATTCCCTCTGGAGTACAAAAAGAAATCTTGGGACCCACGATCATCATTTTCTTACATTTTTAATATGTTGATTTAAAAATAGCACCCATTTTTGTATGACTGACATTTTGGACCATTCCTTTAAGATGAAAATCAAACCATGAAAAACACTGACTTAGTGAAGAGAAGTCCCCAGGATACTGATAATACTGTAGAAGTGTAACAGGTCACCCAAGTCAAATACAATCCCTTCTTAATGGAGCAAGAAACACTATTATTTCTCACAGGGCAGCAGTTTCTGGATAAAAGGGGAGGAAAAAAAACAACCCACAACAGGAGGGCGAAAGGGAAAAACTGAGATGACTAAAGCCTTTTTTTTTAGTTCGTATTTACAGAAGTGGTACAGAATCTTGATTATTTCTTTTTTAAGATAGCTTCTCTGTATAAAACCATCTCATTTTTTTTTAAACCATCTCATTTTTATGGTACTGCTCAATTCCTTAACTATTCTGGGAAGGTGAAGAGTGAGAAAATGCCGTGTGATACCAAAATGAGCAAAAAAAGTAATTCGATGAACCATGATGACACTTGGAGAGGCCACTTGAAACTGAACATCGTCATTTCTTTTTCATCGTTGTCTCTCATGGACATTCGTTTTTAATACTCGTCTTTAATATGTTGGGTTGAACCCTATGTGACTGCTGATGTTAGGGCAAGTTTTACATCTTTGAGCTCACCATGAATAGCTGAAATACTTTAGGAAAGGTCTGTGACACCCCAGAATTCAACAACTGAATTCAACACCTGTTTCCGGACCGCCCACCATGTGCCTAGTGCCTTGCTCAGTGGTGAGGACACAGTAATGGCAGGAGGCAGATGGCAGATGCCATGTCTCCTGGATTCTTTATCATGACTATTATGCAACCCATAATCCAGAGGATCATTTATGGTCAGATATAGATAGACCACTAATGTAGCCAGTAGTTGACTCAACAAGTGTAAATATGCCCTCAGCTGATTTTGATGATCTTTAATAAAGGGAACCATTCAGGTGTTTTCTTAGCACTGTAATGACATCAGGGATCTGACCTGTTTTAAATTCCCATTTTCCACGTAAGAAACTGAACCACTGGGTACATAGGAGACTTGCTTAAGGTCACATTTAGCTTCCAGTCTTCCGGTTGCTGGCTTAGGACTTCATCTACTAACCTTCCTTCCTCTCCCTCCTCACCCTGTGCACACACCCCCTGGCCCCAGAAAGTAGGGTGGTGGGTGCCTTCACCGGCCCCAGCACCCTGGGAGCTCTGTCTGGGGAGAGGGCAAAGTCAGATAGACTCTCTGGTGGGAAGATTCTGTGAAAGGATTTTCTGTACAATTTTTGCTCCGTATTTTATCCCTTCATATGTTGTTATCTCCCCCGTGCTCAGTAATTTTAGTTTGTGCTTTTGTTTCCCTTTTTTGTTTCTTTGGTTTGCTGGCTTTGTGTTCTTTTCTCTTTTTTTTTCCTTTTCTTTTCCTTTTTTAATGCAGGAATCGGTCAAGGCGTTCCCGTGGTGGCGCTCATTGTGGAAGGAGGACCCAATGTGATCTCGATTGTCTTGGAGTACCTTCGAGACACCCCTCCCGTGCCTGTTGTTGTCTGTGATGGGAGTGGACGGGCATCTGACATCCTGGCATTTGGGCATAAATATTCAGAAGAAGGCGGGTAGGTAATTTACCAGGCCCCATAAGAGACCTTTGAGTACAAAGCCTGTGTTCAAAGCTCTGAAAGCTGGTATCCATTGATGGAGACGTTTGGTCTTGGGAAGGTGGTAGGGAAGATATTCTAGATGTCCTATGAAGTGAGAAATTCCATGAAAGCCCCAATAGACCAGACTAATAAGAAAAAAGGGAAAGAGGGGTCATAGCACTTCTCTTCTCTTCATTTCTTCTCTCTTCTGCTCCTCCCGCTACGGAGAAGCAGGGACTGGGTTTGAACACATAAAGGACAGCTAATCCAGACCCTATGGTTCATGCGGGAACCTTGGGAGAAGCTGGGATGTGCAGGTTTCAGGCTCAGCCTCCAAATACCAGCTTCACCAAACTGCTGCATGTTTACAAAGGCCAAAGTTTTACCAAAATTTTGGATGGCCTGTGCTGTCAAATCCTTCTAGATTGGCTCAAAAAGCAGAGCCTCTAACCACTCTGGTCCTCTGTACGCCCTTCCTGGCCTCCTGCCTATGCACTTTCCTTGGTCTGTCTGTCCCCTGTTGGTATTTCCAACAGTCCAAAGCCCCAGCCCTAAGAAAGACCTCCCTTCCCGCCTTCCCTACCAATCTGAGGTACCACCCAAGGAGTGGTAAAAATCCAAGCACTCAAGTATTATTGATCAAAATAGCTCATCCTGAGATGTGAATAAGTTTAAGGAAGAAAACTCAGGAGGAGTCATTGAATTTATTTATTTTTATTTATTTTTGTTTTTGTTTTTTGTTTGTTTTTTTAAATTTTTTAATTTTTTATAAACATATAATGTATAAGTAGCCCCAGGGGTACAGGTCTGTGAATTGCCAGGTTTACACACTTCACAGCACTCACCATTATTTTTATTTTTTTAAGTTCTTATTTATTTACATAATCTTGTACCCAGCATGGGGCTCGAACTCACAACCCCAAGATTAAGAGTCGCACGCTCTTCAGACAGGGGCAGCCAGGCGCCCCTGGTCATTGAATTTTTAAATAAGGAAGTTTCTCACCTAATCTGTTCTCCTAACCCATGAACCTGGTGGGAGAAAGGAGCCCCAGAAGAGATGGAATCTTTTATTTATCCCTTTTACAAACATACACAAAGTGCCCACTGGGCACCATGCACGGAGATAGGAAAAAGCATAACAACTCTTCCTAGCCTCCGAGAGCTCCTAGGAAGTCTAGTAAGTAGACAAGCATGTAATGATAATAGTGAGTGACTGGTGAGCTTGCCCAGTGCGGGACACTCCATGCCCCACCGTCTTCCAGGTGGCCATTCACACGGCACCCTGTCCTGGCAAGTGTACAGACCTGAATACAGGAGAGTCACGGGCCCTCCAGCTAACAAGGCATATAGGGACAGTGATTTCAGGCCCCCTTAAAGCTTTCATTATGAAAAAAACAAAAACAAAAGCCAATATTCATAAGCATGAAATTGGAGTTTGCTTCCTGGCAAATTGATACTACTTTTCTGTTCTCCTTTCATCATAAATATTGGTCCATTCTCTAGCTAAAAAACTCAAAAGAACACTAGCCGGAAAGCCTCCATGTGGGTTACGAACCAGAGCTCAGGATCCTCAACCATGCTTTGCTTTTATTAAAAATTTAGCCATAGTTCTCAGTGATTTATATATAGCAATGTGTTCCTTTTGCAAACATACCTGAAGAATTTACACAGTTTTTAGCTTTGGCTTCCTTTCTGCCTTCCCAGTGCTTGTAATCACCGTACGGTGTTTCCATAAAGTAGACATGAGGTTGCATCGAGAATGCACATTTCCTTTTCAGAAAATTCATGGAGAAGTGAGCTGTTGATCTCAGCATTTCGGGTCTTCTAGGTCTGTGCACAGTGAAGGTCTGGGTCTCCTTTTTGTCCTATTATGGGTTGTATACTTCGAAAGTGTTACAGTTTTTTGCTCAGGTGCTCTTCCTGATTCTGTGTTGTATATAGGGGAAATGGTACACGCCTTAGAGCTTGGGCAGGAAGGTCAGAACCGGGGGCACAGATGCACAGAGCAGTTATGTGCTTGCCCACGATCCCAGGTCAGGACTCTTCCTGGTCTGTTACAAAAATTCACTGAAATGGATTTTGTGGCATCTGCCTAAATGTTTCTTACGTAGTACTTCAGCGATCCTGTTGTTTGGCTGTAGGTGCACTTAAGTTCCCTTTAGCATACCCTTTGCATTATAATTTCTTATTTTTTTTTATTATTCCATGTAGTCCCAAAAGATAAAATCAGTGCATTCCTGGCTGTAAACCAGTGTCCAAGCTGAACAGTGTGGGTTCCTTCCCCCCCACTCCTTTTTTGAAAAAAATTTTTAAGTTTTTACCTAAATTCCAGTTAACACATAGTATAATATTAGTGTCAGGCATCATATAGATTCTTTTCCTTCCCCCGACCCAGACCCAGATGAAGAGTCAGAATACCGTGCCCTTTTAACTTTAATTGGCCATTCTCGTTTTAAAGCCAAAGTTTAGTTTTAGCTCTGTTTATTTTATGACCAAGTTATGCAAAAGCATAGTCTATGTGGGACGTGTGCAAACATATAAACCAAGCAGATCATCAAAGAATTAACCAGCGTGAAGATGGAGAATTAAGATCTAATTTCTTACCTTGGGAATTATTAAAATTAAAACTTAGAAAATTTTAAGAAACACTTAGAAACAGTTATTAAGAAAATACAAACTTCGAGAGAAACTTTATATTTGCTAACCCAAATATACAAGTCTGTATTTGTTTACTTTATAGGCTGTTACAATAGAAGTATGCTCTTGCTCCAGGAAAGCAGTTATAAATTTATCCTGATCAAATGAATTCGTGACGTTTCTCTGTGTCATTTGAATAACTGCTAGAATTAATCATGTTTGTTTCACTTGAATAAGAAGTTGTCTAGCCACACATGTGTAGCTGATTTAAAAAAAGCACTTCCAAGGAACAGTATTTTACAGGAGTGTGTTTTCTTTATGCTGAAAAAAAACCCAAAAAACAAACAAAAATGAGCCCATCTCCGACTTCATTCACCAAGAATTTCTTGATTCCCAAAAAGTCCAACAGAGTTGGGATATATTTCACTACAAATAAATATAAATGTGTAACTCTATGTTCATATAAACAAACATATATAAATAAATGGGTATAATTGTACATATAAAATTGATTATAGAAAACACATACACCTTGTTTATGAAACCTGAATCAGAGTTTGGAGTCATTGATTTTTTGCTTTTGGGGTTTATTTGTTTGTTTGTTTGTTTTGATTATTCAAATATGCTTTAAAATGTGTCAAACTCATTTACAGATGGTTAGATAAATAATACAGGTCCAAGGCCTGGTAAATGTGTATATTCAACTCTAAAGCTTTTCATTTTATAATCTTAAAGAAGTGAATGAAATTTACACATCTTCTGGTTTAACTTTTGTGAACTTGCTATTTTGCCTTTAAATTCCCTGTTATTAACCACCTTCCAAGAATATGAATTTGAGATGGCATCACTTTGGAAGCAAATTATAATTGGCAAAACTAATTAACTTTTGTCGATGAGATTACTGGTGATAGAGGAAGACAGGCTCTATCCATCCTCATGCAAATGGGTCTCTGCTCTATGGCACAAGCTCCCCAAAAGAAATGGCCACATTCTCTTTTTCCCTTATTGTCCTACTAGATTTTCTATTTCTCATCTGTCATAGTTTAAAATGAGTCACAGATCACTTTCCCTAACTAATTTCATTCCTTAAAAATCTTACCAATTTTTTTTTCTGAATCATGAATGACTAAACACTGCAAACAGAAACAGATTAATGCCACCCAGGAGCATGAGATTTGATTACCTACATTTTCTTTTCTTTTTTTTTTTTTTTAAAGATTTTATTTATTCATTTGACAGAGAGAGAGACAGCGAGAGAGGGAACACAAGCAGGGGGAGTGAGAGAGGGAGAAGCAGGCTTCCACTGAGCAGGGAGCCTGGTGCAGGGCTCGATCTCAGGGTCCTGGGATCATGACCTGGGCTGAAGGTAGACGCTTAGCAACTGAGCCGCCCAGGCACCCCAATGACCTACATTTTCAATACTAAGATTCTACTTTTTGCTGCTGACCAAGGAAGCCGACCCACATCACCCATTGTCAGGAACACCTCTCAGGGGATAGGTGCCTGCAGCTAAAGTCAGAGGTTGCTTGAAAATTCATAATCTAAGTTTCAGATCGCAGAGAAACATGGTCTAGCTCATTTATCAGTCAGTGAGAGAGAGTCGCACAGATGAAAAATGTCAGCGTGAAAAAGGCATCTGAACGCATGTGCATTCTGAGATGGTGTTCCTCGTTCCTCTGGGTTTTATTGCCAATCCTTACATGTATTTTGGTGTCTTTTTCCCATAAGTAATTATATGGATTTAGCGTTTTTAGAGCACGTAGGATGAGAAGCAGGACTTGTGATAGCACAAAGCCTTACAGATCTTAAGTAGTCTCTGGATAATTTTTGGGAAGTTACCAGTGGGACAGACACCAGGAGTCTTCCCATTGTTTTGTGTCAGTGGAATTTGTAGTAGATATGGTGGAGAAACACTGAGGAATAGCCTTCTCTTGAGGACAGAAGTAATTTAAAAAAAATCAAATGAGTCAAATAAAAATTCTGATCTTCCCTCTTTTGGCCTACTCTCGAGGACAGGAATAGATTTAAAAAAATCAAATGAATCAAATAAAAAATCTGATCTTCCCTGTTTTAAGGGAGCTTAATAAAGGTCCCTTTGTTTTTTGATTAGCTGAGCTGAAGGCATAAATGGAAGGCAAAGTGGAGATGAATAAGGAAAAATATGTTGCATGGCTTCCCATTTGGTCTCTGTCCTAGCACGGATGTAACAAAAGTTTGTTTCTCTCCAAGTACACATCAAAATGGCCAAAATTAGCAGGAAGTTGCCAGAAAACTAGCCATTTTAGAAATCCAGGTGTGGTCTGTATCCCTAGGGCATATCACTCTGTGCGATGGTTACTAATGCTTTCTTCTGCTGCTTGAGATTTCCATCTAAGGCTGAAGGCTGTCACAGCCCTATCATTTGTCTCTATGAGATCTGCTGAAAGGAGGTAATTGATCTCGGTGGTTTGTATCCCAGTATGATTTAGACATAATTGAAATGTCAAGTGAGAAAGAAGGAAACAAATATCAAGCATGCTGACTTCAAGTGTCCATTTCAGTTTCCATTAATTTCATCTTACCTTGTCTCTTTTCTAGAATTTTCTGTAAGAGATTAGCCTGTCAAAACTTGAGTCTGTTTTGTAACTTTCCAAGAAGGCAGGAAAGAAAGTTGGAAACATGTTGTACAGACAAAGGATATTGGGGGCTTTATTTATAAAAAGCGTTGTTTTTGTAAACGTTTCTAAGTTAACATTTATGCACGGGACTGCTAGCGAATGAGCAAGACATGGTCCTGTCAGAGATTCTAGAATGGAGATTAAAACATAGGCATAAATACAGATAACTAGAAGGTAACGTGTGCAAAGCGTTTCAAGAGCCCAGAGGACAAAGTACTTGAGTGTGGCATTCCTCCCAAAAATCTATTCAGTGGAACAGCCTACGTTAATTACACACAAAATAGCGATATAATGACTCTGTTGCTCCTGTTCTCCTTTTTCCATCAAAAACTGGATCTAAACTGAGGATCAGCCTGATTGACCAAGAAAAAGCTAATACCTGACCCTCTTTTATGTAGTTCAACACAAAACAAAGAATCAGTACACATGGTATTGAAGGAAAGTCAGGAAAAGGGATAATTTTATAAGATAGTGTGTTTGGAAGTCTGTGTACATATTATTACATTGAATTTATATATATTCATTTATATATCTTTAAATATGTTACATATTATATGACATGTTAATTATATATTTATATAACTATAATTCAAATATATTAATATAATATATTTACATATTATAAATATACTTTAAATTGATTTATATTTCAATATTCTGTTTTCTATATTGATATTGATTATATTGATTATATTAATATATTTTATATTATATATTT
This sequence comes from Martes martes, assembly GCF_963455335.1. Classification (NCBI taxonomy): domain Eukaryota; kingdom Metazoa; phylum Chordata; class Mammalia; order Carnivora; family Mustelidae; genus Martes; species Martes martes. The sequence goes on along the minus strand of NC_137900.1, from coordinate 12,141,939 downwards.
ATATATGGAATTTCTATATTTCAATTTAAATGACAAATTAACAAAATTAATTATGTATAATTAATATGTGTGTGTGCGTATATATATATATATATACACACACACATACACTAATGCCTGTAACTATTAAATTGCAATTTTGCAATTACTACATTGCAGTTTTCCCTCCATGAAATATATTACAGATATTGCTGTATAGATAAGCTGTGTCATTGTCTCCCAAGTTCCAGAAGGCTGGAATAGCTTCATTTATTCAAAATAAAATATGGTTACTTGATCCATCCATGCTGTGTCAACATGGAGAGAACAAAACATTGACTTTAAAACAGTTACCTAGCATTCCTGGAAGAAAGTACTAGTGAGGGGAGAAGTTTTACTGATCTCAGTTGGTCGGTAAGTTCTCCTGTTGATTAAATTTGCTTTAGAATTGCTCAGCTCCAAGCTGGTAAACTGTGGCCTTGAATATAAACAGCAGACATCAGAAAAAAAAACAGAGCTGAGTAATCCATTCTGATAAACCAATCCTTTTCAGAGAACCACTGCCCATGACTTTTAGATGGCCCATCAATGCCAAGTGAAGATTTCAAAGGATGGATTAACTATGTTCCTCTGAGATTTGGTTAGCTAACTTCTTGACCACTTATTAAACAGAAAACATTGAAAATAGGCATAATAATCCTGATTCAGTGTGCCTGGGCTGGGTTGCAGGAAACTGTCCTTGAAACCAAAATCCCAGTGATGCTGGGGCACCTGGATGGCTCAGTCAGTTAAGCATCTACTCTTGACTTCAGCTCAGGTCATGATCTCAGGGTCTTGGGATTGAGCCCTGTGTAGGGCTCCATGCTCAGCAGGGAGTCGACTTGAGATTCTCTCTCTCCCTCTTCCTCTCCCCCTTCCCCTACTTGTTGGCTTGCTCTCTCTCAAAAAAAAAAAAAAAATCTTAAAAAAAAAAAGTGTCCCAGTGATTCCAACCAGAGTGGTCCATGGACCACACTTGCAGAAACTCTTAAATGTATATGAATGAGCTTTGTCTTCATATTTCCCTGATGTTTTCAGAAAGAGCTTCATCACTTTCTACCCATCATGCGTGTACTGGGCACACCAGCTATTGCTCTGTTACCACAAGCACTTTGTACCCACTGCCAACTTTTGTCTCTGGAACTCAGTTGACTTGAAAAGTTTATTTAGCACGAATCACCTCATTTATTTCTTGATCACAGCTGTTCTTGGTTCCAAACATCTGTTAGACTTGAAAATCCCTCCCTTGAAGAGAAAGCTTTGCCACAGAAATGCTTGTTTTGACAGGACTGGTAGATTGCTCTGTTCATATTTTTATTTACATGGATTTCTTAAGGGCGTTCAGTTCATTTCGTCCTTTCTTTTGAAAATGATTTTCTGACTAGGTCAAAATGGATAACCAATTTTAAAAGAGAAAAGAAGAGAATGAGGAACATAAAGGTATTTAGACCCAAAATGGTGCTAGTCGTGAAGCATGGCTCTCTCTGCTGTGGAAGATGCCACAGACAGTCATCAAGGCCACTACGTTCAGCATTAGAAGGTCCTGGCTCATTTACCTTAGACTTCGTAATTGCAGGAGACAACCCTTTAAGAGTCCCAATTTCCCACATGCCTTTAGCATTGATTTTCACTTTTTGAAAGCCCTTGGGTCCCTTCTCATATGGAACCTCAGAAGTACAATATATAATGAAAATACAGAAAGGAAAATTAGACAATCAATTCCATTTACTATAGCCCCAAGAACCATAAGATACATGGGAATAAACCTAATAGAAGTGGTAAAGGATCTGTACTCAAGGAACTACAGAACACTCATGAAAGAAATTGAAGAAGACACAAAAAAGATGGAAAAGCATTCCATACTCATGGATTGGAAAAATAAACATTGTTAAAATGTCTATACTGCCTAGAGCAATCTATACTTTCAGTACCATCCCGATCAAAATTCCACCAACATTTTTCAAAGAGCTGGAACAAACGATCCTAAAATTTGTATGGAACCAGAAGAGACCCTGAATTGCTAAGGAAATGTTGAAAAAGAAAAACAAAACTGGGGGCATCATGTTGCCTGATTTCAAGCTTTACTACAAAGCTGTGATCACCAAGACAGCATGGTACTGGCTCAAAAACAGACACATAGACCAGTGGAACAGAGTAGACAGTCCAGATATGGACCTGCAACTCTATGGTCAACTAATCTTCGACAAAGCAGGAAAAAATATACAGTGTGAAAAAGACAGTCTCTTCAATAAATGGTGCTGGGGAAATTGGACAGCTATGTATAAAAGAATGAAACTCGACCATTCTCTTATACCATACACAAAGATAAACTTGAAACAGATAAAAGACCTCAACATGAGGCAGGAATCTTTCAAAATCCTAGAGGAGAACATAGGCAATAACCTCTTTGACATTGGCCACAGCAACTTCTTTCAAGATATGTCTCCAAAGGCAAAGGAAACAAAAGCGAAAATGAACTTTTGGGACTTCATCAAGATCAAAAGCTTCTGCACAGTAAAGGAAACAGTCAATAAAACAAAGAAGCAAACCACAGAATGGGAGAAGATGTTCGCAAATGACACTATAGACAAAGGGCTGATATCCAAGATCTATAAAGAACTCAACTCAACACACACAAAACAGATAATCACATCAAAAAATGGGCAGAAGACATGAACAGACACTTCTCCAAAGGAGACATACAAATGACTAGCAGACACATGAAAAAATGTTCATCATCACTAGCCATCAGAGAGATTTAAATCAAAACCACATTGAAGGCATGGCAATTACTGTGCATCCAAGCAGTTTCAAAAAGCATCCCACCATCAGCAGGCTCTCTTGTCCATTCCAGGAATTCCCTGCCTATTTTGGGTAGTTTCTCTAGATTCCTAGATCCATATGTTCAAGGAAGTGTCATAATGAACACAAACTGGCCGGATGCAAAGGTGAAATGTGGTCCCTCTGAATGCAAAATACTTTGCCCTTAATAGCAATTAAGTGATTTAATACATTTGTTCCTGTTCTTGTGATACCTGAAGTGAATGTTGCACTTCCTTTTTTAAAAAAATCCTTTGTTCATGCTTTAGCTGTCATACTTTCATTTGTGCATGTGAATTACCATTAAATGAATCACTCTAGAGTGACTCAATTTCTTTATAATATGAATCTGCTATCACCTATTTCTATCAGTTTAGGTTTTTTGTTGTTGTTGCTTTTGTTTTGGTTAATAAACTAAAATGTCAGCCAAAAAAAACCACATTGAGATACCACCTTATACCAGTTAGAATGGCCAAAATCAACAAGACAGTAAACAACAAGTGTTGGAGAGGATATGGAGAAAGGGGAACCCTCTTACACTGTTGGTGGGAATGCAAGTTGGAGCAGCCACTTTGGAAAACAGTGTGGAGATTCCTTAAGAAATTAAAAATAGAGCTTCCCTATGACCCTGCAATTGTACTACTGGGTATTTACCCCAAAGATACAGATGTAGTGAAAAGAAGGGCCATCTGTACCCCAATGTTCATAGCAGCAATGGTCATGGTGGCCAAACTATGAAAAGAGCCAAGATACCCATCAACAGATGAATGGATAAGGAAGATGTGGTCCATATATACAATGGAATATTATGCCTCCATCAGAAAGGATGAATACCCAACTTTTGTATCAACATGGACAGGACTGGAAGAGATTATGCTGAGTGAAATAAGTCAAGCAGAGAGAGTCAATTATATATGGTTTCACTTACTTGTGGAGCATAAGGAATAACATGGAGGACATTGGAAGATGGAGAGAAATGAGTTGGGGGAGATCGGATGGGGAGATAAACCATGAGAGACTGTGGCCTCTGAGAAACAATCTGAGGGTTTTGGTGGGGTAGGGGTTGGGTGAGTCTGGTGGTCAGTATTAAGGAAGGCATGTGTTGCGTGGAACACTGGATGTGGTGCATAAATAATGAATCTTGGAACGCTGAAAAAATTTAAATTAAAAAAAAAAAAGACAAGATACACACACGTTTCTGTGTTTACTCTGGTGAAGCTGAGGTGGAAGGCCTAGACCAGTGGTTCCCAAGTGTTTATCTTGCATCAGGATCACCTCGAGGGCTCATTAAAAATCACATAGCTGGGCTCCATCTCAGATTTTCTAGTATGGTCAGATTGGCCAGGTGGTTTGCATTTCCAAGAAGTACCCAGGAGATGCAGATGCTGTTGGTCCGGGGACCATAATTTGAGAGCCACTGGTCTAGAGCCTCTCTCTATCCAGGTGTCACTCACTCGGGCAGCTCTGAGGCAGCTTTGGAGCACCTCCTCAAAACTCTAGGGGCTTCTTTGTGGAACACAGTTAAAGACCATTAATCCACAGGTCAAGACCACAGTCCTTTGCTTGGACTCAAGACCCTTTGCATTCTGGCCCCAGCCGCTCCCTAGGGCCATCTCAACGAACCTTCCATTCACCAAACAACTAGACTGATTTGTCCTCCCCACTGCTGCCTTAGCAGGAGATGTACACGTCCATGTCCCCGCCTGCTTCTACAAGATAGCCTCTTTCTCTTGTGAAGGGAAGTTGTGAGGCCTTCAAAATCCACAAATACATTTGAAATGTGTCTGAGGGAGCTTCAGATAATAAAATGCCCTGGTATTTAATCCCTCTGCCTTAGAGGAGATGAATTTTTAATCATCCTGGCTGACAGGAGAACCTGCAGCTTCTAGAAATAGAGTGGATTAACATCTCACCTGGTGGTATCATTAATAATAGATAACATTTGCAGTGTTCTTAACGGATTTCCATTAGGTTCCCCACGTAGTTCTCATTGTTGATTACGGACCACAGGATTCATAAAAACTAAATAAAGCAGTGACCACGTGCTGTAAAAGCTTCTTCCACCAGAGATACGCTAAAGATGCATTAATGTAGCATTCCAAGGTTAACTCACATCTGTACTACCGTTGTCAAGAAAAGTCTGCACTCAGCTTCAATGAGCTTTCTCTTTAGTTGTCATAATTGCTGGACAACTGTCCTTGAGTTGATAGTGCAAACCAAGTATCCATAAGCAGTGATCCCTAAAGTAAGCAGTAAAAAATCGACTCCTTTGAGTTCATGGAGGTCCTAGTCCAGTGTCTTGGAGACAAACCTAAAATTTGGAGTTCTTCAACACTGTGACGTCCTTGGTATTCACCATTTGATAGTATATTTGAGATTTTATTATCTCTAATGCAGGCATGACAAATAGTTTTCATCTTGAGTGTCAACAATAATCCACTGATACAGCGTCCTAGGATGTTGTGTTGAGAATGAGTCTGAGGCCACAGTTGGGCTCAGGGGAAAGAGTTCCATGGTGAATTAACAATGATGCAAAGAAAGAGCCATACAGTCAACATGCCATGGGTGACTACTTTTATTCTGGACTGAAGATGAAGTGTTATAGATAACCCCATATATCACTACCAGACAATCATCAAATAGCATGAATTATGAATTATGAATTATGAATTATGAATTATGATGCCAAGGGAAAATAAATTTATCTGCCTAAAAGATGTCTTGGAAATAGTCAATGTTTCATCAACACCGTGAAGCACATCAGTCTAAATTATCTGACAATATGAGTCCTTCCCTACAGGCATAATACATAGGATATCAGAAACAAGAGGCTCTTTGTTGTAGGGTACTGTTTGAAGCTGCATTGAGGGACAGATTAACCGAGCAGTTGTCTATGGATAATTTATATGAAAGAATAATTGAAAAACAGTGAGGAATTAATCCATCACTAATCCATCTGAAAAAATAAAGTCTTACTTGCTCCCACCTCTCCTAGAGTGAATATGGGGTTCGAAGGAATCTTTGACAAATTACTTAGACTGAGATTTACCCCACCCTTTCCTCCTACACCTGTGACCCTCTTCCCAAAAGCATACTTGAAACATTGAATTTTTTTAAAGCTTCTGCATGCAAGAACCTGATCTAAACACGGTCTATCATCTACTCTCTGGGGTGGCTATGATAATTATCCCCATTTTATAAATAAGGAAATTGAGGACAGAAAGATTAGGACATTTGCTCGACAGCTCACTGCTAGGGAGGGTCTGTCCTGGAACATTGGGGCTGGAAGCTATAGTCCTAGCAGCTACATGGTATTGCCTCTGGGAAGATGAGACCAGTAACTGCGGGATGCTTGCAGGCCCCAGAGCTGAGTGATTCTTCATGACAGCTTCCAGCTGCCCCCCTTCTCTCACGTGCTAGTGAGCATCTGCTCTGAGTAAATGTTGGACCAGCCTTTAAAACATGTCAGTTAAAGAGGAGCCAGCATTTTTGCCTGCCCAAGAAGCTCATACATCTAAGACCAGCTCTGATTCTCTTTTACAGAGGGCCTAAAACAATAAAAATCCCACTGTTCCTCCTGCTTGGCTACATGCAATAGTCATTGATGGGATGATCACAGAGGGTGTGTTCTTCCCTTCAGTTTTGGCAGCAGAGACGCTACCTGACCATGTGGCAGTCCCTGTATGCTTTGGCAACCTGCAACAGTTTTCACTCTTGGGCATGCTCATACCCAAAAGAAGGAAAGGAGAGAAATTACAGACACAGCCAACACTGCTGAGGATTTTTCACCTACATGTCTTGCTAGTTTCTGCCCAAGGTAAAGAGCTTGGCAGCCCCATCTGCCTCAAGAGCACTGCTGTCCAGTAGAACCTTCTGTGATGATGGCAAAGTCCTCAATCCAGTCAGATGGCCACTGAACACTTGAGCTGTGGTTAGTGTGACTGAGGATTTGAATTTTAAGTTTATTAGCTGTATATCCATTTAAATTTGAATTGCCATGTGTGGCTAACAGCTCCCATATTGGATAACATAACTAATTGAGCTACCACTTGGGGACCCCTTCAGTGTCTGATGGATTTTCAGTGTTATTGGACATTGTTCCCTTTGTTGTTTAATTACATTCTTTCGTCCAACCAACATTATGTGTTCATTCATTCAACAAATATTTTTTAAAAGATTTATTTATTTATTTTAGAATGAGAGTGAGCAAGAGAGCACATGAGCTGGGGGAGGGGCAGAGGGAGAAGGAGAGAGAGCATCTCAAGCAGACTCCACGCTGAGCATGGAGCCCAATGTGGGGCTCAATGTCACAACCCTGAGATAATGACCTGAGCCGAAATGGAGAGTTAAATGCTTCACTGACACACCCACCCAGGTATCCCTCAACAAATATTTTTTAAAGACCTTCTCTGTTCCAGACACTGTTCTAGGCACTGGTAAAAATACACCTGTCAAGAAAATAGACAAAAATGTGGTTACGGAACTTAGATTTTAGCAGGGTCAAATAGGTAATAAGTAGTTAACTTAATAAGCGCACTGTATAATACTTTAGAAAGTGATATGCTATGCGCAAAGAGAAGGGAGAACAGAACCAAGGTAATGGGATAGCGGAAAGGCATCTGTCTTCAGCACCTTGATCCTTGATGTAGACCAAGAAAAGAGAATACATAAGTAATACCACATGTCATCGTCCATGCATCCAAGGAGTTAGTCTAGTTAGGAATTTCTTAGATTAATCTGCCTTTATGAAATGCTACACACAAAATGCCTAGCACAGATCTTGTCTTATAATAGATACTGTGTGCCTCTCTTTACAACCCTGAACCCCACTGCACTGCCCCCCTTCTGTTTCCTTTTGTATGTGTATCCACACCTTCTGTTTTACCATATCTAGCTCAAGATTCTAGAGTGGATTTTTTAAAAAGTGAAAAAATAAGGAGAAAGTGAACATAAGTAAGAACTGCTCCCTCTGGGGGTAGTGGTAAATGATATTTTTTGAACAGATCACTTCCACAAGTGTGCATCCTTCCTGATTACAGGCAACTTCTCCAAGATCATTCTCACCATCTCACTTGACTAGATAAAACCCTCAGGAAAAGCCCAGGTGAACCACTTTTCTAAGCTACATATTAAGACAAGAGTAGAGGTACTATTTTCACAGGTCTTTGCTGATAGAAGCCATTTGTATCTGGAGTTGATCTCCCATAAGAAGTTGGGCAAAGTAGGTTGCTCCCCACCCCATCCCATCTGTTGGTCACTTCCCTGGGTCCCATTTACATCTTCCCCAACTTTCTGTCAAACAAGAAATGGTTTCTACAAATCATCAGCATCTGTCAGTTACCTGTGAGGTTAACATGAAATATCACTTAACCTAAGAGTTGCTCTTAGGGATCCCAATGGTTGAGCAAAATATTTTTTGGCTTCTTAGTTAATTAAAAAGAACTTTGGGCATCAGAGAAGCTGGGGAGTAATTCTGGGGGAAATGGTGGATCCTTGAAACCATGTTACTCAGTCTCAGTCTTCTCACACATAAGATATAGAACATCCTATCTCAGGGATAAAACAGAAGAAATCTCCCCTTGTAGCTAGTCATTAAGCAACAAAATACTAACTTTACATAATCACACTGAGTTGAGCCTACATATTTAGGTCAGCGTAGTTCATTATCAAAGATTCTTCCTTCCTGACTCTCTTGTCCTCTAAGGTCAGCTCTAATGCTTTCAGATATATAATCTTTAGCAGATTAGTTTCCCACTATAGTCTCCAGACTCCTCATCTGCAAAACAGTGAACTCCTAAGTTGTATCATTAATTTATCCCAAAGTTCAAATCCCTTGGCTAAATTTTCAGATGAACAACATACAAACTCCAGAAATGTCAGAAGTTGAGATGTTATCTTACCAGTGATGAGAAACTATTGCAGGGTTTTCAGAAGGATGTGGTAGAATCATCCCTACTTTGTAGAACAACCATTCAATCCAATGTGTGGAATGGATTAAGGGAGCATAGAGAAGAAACTGATTAGTAGTCTGTTGGTCCCATCCAAGTAAGTTGGGGGAGGGCCGCAACAAAGGTAGATCAAGACTAATGTCAACTGGGGGGTGCCTGGGTGGCTCAGTCAGTGAAGCATCTGACTCTTGATTTTATCTCAGGTTGTGATCTTAGGGTTGTGAGATCAAGCCCGTCATCAGGCCCTGTGCTGGGTGTAGAGTCTACTCATGATTCCCTCTCTTTTTCTCCCTCTGCCCTCCCCTTCAAAAAAAAAAAAAAAAGCATAACATAAACTGGAACAGTACTTCAGTAAGTCAGAATTTCTCTCAAGTTTTTGGCAGGTGCTTGTTGTTGCTTTTCCTCTCCAAACAGACTTCAAAGCGAGATGAGGGCACCAAGAAAACACCCTGCTGGTTTTGATGGTGACTTAAGCTGGACATTAAGGCTGACCCAAGTATGTGCACATTTGGCTGAAGATGTCCCTTGCACACTACACTTAAGAGGGACAGAGTACGATGATGGTGTCCATGGACAAAAGTCTCTGGCCAGATGCCCAAGGCCTAAAAGTAACATCTGGTACCTAGTACAAGCTAAATAGTTGTAAACAGGCCACTGAAACAAAGGAGAAAATATTTGCCGGTTCTGTGCTTCGAATCAGTAATAACATTTGAAAATACTTCTGAGTGGTTAGACTATCACTTTTAAGGAAAACGGTGATTCTCATAATCCGCTATTAAAAGAAAAAATGCAAAGTAAGACACCTGATGCTGTTTATCATTAAACTGTGGAAAAGACTGATGCTTTATAATGTCTCATCTGAACAGAGCCCCTTGATGGGTTTGCTGGTCTCCAGGAGGACCACCATCAGTATATTCCTTCTCTGCATATTCCTGCTTTCCTTCCACCAAGAGATGGAATCCCTCCCTCCTCTTGAACCCGGACTACTCTTAGACATGCTTGATTAATTGAATGTAAGGAAATGACATTCTGGGACTTGTGAGGTTAAATCAGAGGAAGTCTTGACGTTTTGGCCTGGGGCTCTTTGAACACTCTCTTGGAATCCTCAATTTGAGAGAAGCCAGTTGTCCTGTATGAAGTCCATCTACCACGCAACCACCAGAGAGAACAGTGCCAGCCAGTCCTCAGCTCTCTCCGCCATCCCAGGCTGGGTTCCAGACAAAGAAGCAGAGAAGTCATCTTGGACATTGCACCCCCAGCAGATGCACATGGAGAAGAATGGAGCCCCAGACGTATGGCCCCGGTTGAGGCACCAAAGCCATCCACAGCCATTCCGTCCTCTCCAGCTGAGGACCCAGATATCACAGAGCAGCCATGAGTCATCCCCATGGTGCTATGCCTCAGTTCCTGACCCACAAAATCTTCAACACACATGCAAAAAAAAAAAAAAAAAAATGCTCTGTTACATCACCAAGTTTGGGGGTGTGTTACCTATTAATAGATGACCGGAATATATGGGTTACAACTCTATGAGTTCATTGAGGCTAAGACTTAGTATTATTCATCTCTCCACCCCTCACAGAGTGCCTGGCAGGCACCAGTCTTGTTTGCTGAATGAGTAAGTAGACGGGCAGAAGTCTGCATGGAGTGTTTGCAAGTTTCCACAGTAATGAAGCCTCCTAAGTCTGCTATGCATCCCTCTTTCCCAAATGTAAGAAAGAACTGGTGATCTCTGACCTCTCTGAGGTGGAAAAGTTCTTTCTCCAGCTTGGATTGGGAGTGGCCTTATGCCATGGGGCTGAGCAAGAAGAGCTCCAGTGGTCTCAGGAGAGAGGTCTGTATTGCACACCAAGGCCCCAGCCATTGGCCGTGCTCCTTAACAAGACAGAATGTCAGTGAGCCAGGAGCCGTGTGGGACTGTGTGTTCATAACGCAAGTGCTTGCATAAGGCTTGCTACGCATCAGGGCCTCTACAAAGATTAACTCATTAAATATTCACAAGTCTATGAGATAAGCATTCTTGTAATTCTCACTTCACGTACATGAAAAACATGACATGGAAAGACCCAACAACTTGGACGAGATCCTATAGCTAGCAAGTGACATCTTCGATCCAGACAGCCTAACCCTGGTGACTGTGATGCTTTTTTTATTCACAGTGTTGTCCTGCCTCTCTGGGAAGAATTGTGCTATTATTTGTGACCCCAGGGTCATGGTATTTGGGAGGAAGGGGTAACTTTTACTAAGCAAGAAGAAGAAGGAAGAGGAAGAGGAGAGGGAGAAAGTTGGAAGAAGAAGGGGACAGGAGGAGAAGAAGAAAAGAAAAATGCCATTTTTGGGTGACCTTCAGAAAGACATGTAACCTGTCCGTGTCCTAAGGTTACATGTAGTAATTTGCTTTGGCATGAAGCCAATGACAAAATTTCATTTTTCTTTAGAGCATTAGAGATTCTCTGGCAAATGATGTCTTTTAAGTACCCAATGGTGATACTATTAATGATCTTTATTTATAGAGGTACAATGTTCTCATCTTGTATCTGAAGAAATGAACTGAGAGCGTGTGTGGAGGGCAGGAGAAGGGCTTCGCTCCTCGATGAAAGCCATTAACCTAAAGTCTAGCTCTTCATGTCCCATCGAATCCTAAATGTATTTTCTAATTTTTAAATCGAGGAACAAAACTTGGATAGGGCAGGTAATTAAAGTCATTCTGAGAAAAGTGTGCACACGTGGGTTGCATTGCTAACCTTTGAACAGAAAGCGAATAGCCAAGTTTGGGAAGGTCCAAGCACTGGATGAATGTCGACCTAGTTCAGATATTTCTGTGACTCATCCAAAAAGCTCCAGATCACAAGTTCAGCGTCTAAATGGAAACACAAATGCCATAGTATGGAGATTTTCCTCACTTCAATGACTACCCTTCCTAAATCAAGAAACATTCTAATTTGAGGTATACCAAAAATAGTGTTGGTCCATATGGAGCCACAAATTAGCATTTTCTATAAATAGGCACCATTTTGTCAAAGGTCCAATTCCAAAATGAAAATTTTATATAATACTATGACCATGTTTTGATGTCAAGAAATTCTCAATCACTATTCTAGTGCCATAAAAAGAAATCTAAAATGGGATTACTTCTATTTTTTGCTGGTGATTAAATATCACGGTCAAGATTTTTAAATCATTCCGGTGTTGTGCAGGAAAAAAAAAAAAAAAAGGGAAGAGCTAGGAAAGCAGTGATTTCAAAAAAGTAGGCTTCCCAATATCCTACAGAATATGGTCACAAAGTAAGAAAGGGTCCTTAGAGAAGACAGAGGAAGTCTTTGTGCCAAAAAGAAAACATCTCATTCAGCATAGCAAATACTTGTGAGGAAATCAGAAGCAAATAGAATCTTCAACATACTAAATGCACGTTGACATTGTCCTCCCTCTTTCTCGTATCTTCTTCAAGCTCGTCTGATTTCCTTCAGATGTCCTATCACAAGAAGGAAAAGCAATTTCCTAAAACAAATATATATACTTAGATTTCTACTTCCAATGCAGATGAGTAGGAAACCAAAAGACATATTTAAAGGTTTCACACAGGAAAAGCAGCACCACAGTGGAAGGCAGACTCGGCTCAAGCACTGAGATCATCAGCCTGCGTGACTTTGTACACATCATTGGTCTCTTGGGACCACAATCTCCTCTTCTGCAAAATGGAGTTACTACCTGCTTCACTCTCAGATTGTTATGAAAATCAGGTGATATGATGCCGTTGTATGTCCTAAACCATGATGTGCTCTGAACACATCAGATGCTATACAGGATCTTCTTTTAAAAGTTCTTAAACTCTCTCTGCAAAAAGCATGGGATCTACATTTCTTTGTCAAATGAGGGGAGACTTACAAATACTCATGAGTTCATAAAGCCAAAGAAGCATCAAAAATGTTGATTTTCCTCTTGATGCAATCAGGATGGTACTAGAACTAAAGCCGGAATAACAGTTATTTGATGTTTAATGAGTATAACTTAATCCTTTGGAAAGACTACATCATCTTCGTCTCACCTAAAACCACTCTGTTCCATCAGTGATGGGCACCCCACACTTTAGAAAACACCAATCTAGAGAATCCTTGTACTTCTAGAGGTAGAATCCTGGGTTTCTGTTGCTAAGTGATTTAACTAAAGCCACAACTTCATTCAGTTGCAAAATTGAGCTAAAAAGAATAAGATCTTTGTACTTTTTAGTATAAAGACATCTTCAAGGTCTTTCAGCTCTCCTCACTAATGAAGCTCACAATCGACTAAGTTGTACATGATTTCTCAGTTTTTACAAACTGATAGACTACATATGAATAACAGACAGGTCCCTCAAACAGTTAATGACCTCTGGGAACTGGGATTTCACTACAGATGGTTAGCAATGGAAAACAAATCTCGAGTTGTTATCAAAATTAAACACCTGCCAATGAATGATTAGATCTATCAAGTGGCTAATGAGAAGAGTCTCTTCTTGTGTTGTTAATCATGTATAGCAATTATGTATACTCAGTACCGCAGAACCCTCTAGACCCATCCACATGGGTTGCCTGTCAAGTAGGGTGCTCATGTCTTGACCCTTCAGGAAATTTGGCGACACAGATGGGATCATGTCACTCTCCCGCAGGCTTCTCATTACCTGTGGGATAAAATCCAAAGTCTCTAACACCATCTCAAAAGTCTCCCATGATCTTCTCCTTACTCACCCCTTTTGCAGCACCATCTTGTTTCACTCTTTCTTTTGCTCTCCATGGTCTAGCCATACCAAACTTATTTTCTCAATCTGGGCTTGTTGGCACTATTTCATCGGCCAAGAATGCTCTTACTGAGTCCCAACACCTCCCCAATTGTGCTATGCTCCTGTATTCTTCAAGTCTCAGATTAAACAGCACTTTCTCAAAGGAGGCTTCCCTATACCCCCAGATTAGATTATATCCAACTGTCACAACTTCTCTACTTTATTTTTCAACTTCATCTGGATCATTCTCTTTCTCTAAATATTCATGGTATATATCTTCTTGGCGGACAGAAGCCATAACCCCGTCCTCCATCGAGCTGCATGACATTCCAGGATCCTTGATATAATTCCGTCATGAGGAGTGCTTCCTCCTCAAAGCTTAGGGCACCATCCTGTCCAACCTAGTGGGCTCAGGTGATCCTCACACAATCCTGGAGCACAGAAGGATATCCTCAAGCCTGCCATCTTGCTTTCTTGAAGCAACAAAATTTGTTATGCTTTCACATGAAAGCGAATGTTATAATTTGCTTCTCAGGTAGTCACAGTGATGAAGAGAGGCCTTGGAGTAATGAGAGACAGTGGCGTTAAGGGAAAGAGTACTGGACAAGGAATCCGAAGACCTAGATTCTGGTTCTAGCTCCGCGCTTATTTGCTGAAGACCTTAAGCATCCAACTCTTACTGCTAAAATACCCTTCCCTTTTCAATTGTACAGACCTTTTGCCTACAGGGTTCCCATGAGCACCAAATGAAATACTTATATTTTACTGCTTGTATAGAGGAGTTTCTGGTTCTTCAATAATGGAAAAAAATGATAAAACCTGTAAAATGCTAGGCGAAGTATGATAATTTTGTCACTGGTCCTTGGAAGCAGTTTTATCCTCCTGATTTTGGACAGAATCTATGAACAGTAAAGTGATTTTTCATTCCCTGCCATCTGATGGCTGGTAAAGATAGCCCAGTTCTCACCAGGGCAGTTAGTGAAGGTGGAGTTAAAAGTTACATCTGGTTCGTCTTCCAGAGGCAACAGGGCAGTGACCGGGTATCAGGTACCTCCCTTGCTTTCCCTCGTTCTTCTCTAGCATGAAAACCCTCTCCAGATGAAACAGTCCATATTAAACCTCCTGTGGGTCAGTTTCCTGTTGGCTTATGTCAAGGCTTGACATAAATGGTGATCTGAATCATAGGTCAGAGAAGTTACCACCTACAGGAAGTGGTTTTAGAAGAAACATAAGTCCCATGTCTCCTCATTGGTGCTCAAATTACTGAGATGGAAGCTTTTCCCCCCATAATTAGAGATGAAGTTGAAATTTAAATCTTCATATAATTAATACAGTAAAGTTTCGCCATGGTGCTAATGAGTAAGGCTTTTTTTTTATAAGAGCACTTGAGGAAGAGTGTATTAGACACATGCCATACAAAAGGAAATAAAGAGAGACAAAGAAAAAAAAAAGAAACGAATTCATCTTCTGACTTTACTCTTTTAGGTTCCAAGACATTAAAAGGGATCATTATTTTTAAATGTACTGTTGTTGTAGTTTTAAATTACCACAGCCGAAATAACTGTGGTGAGAAAAATACAGGAAGAAATAAGCCCTGTCTAAACTCAATCCCCACAGTGCTTTCCTGGGTTCTAGAATATTCCTCAGAAACACGTAGCGACGAGGAGCCAGGTGGACCTAATGTTGACATTGTTTCCAACTGCAGACTTATTAATGAATCTCTGCGGGACCAGCTGCTGGTGACCATCCAGAAGACTTTCACGTACACTCGGACCCAAGCTCAGCACCTGTTCATCGTCCTCATGGAGTGCATGAAGAAGAAGGAACTGGTACGTAAACCGCGTCCCCCATGAGTGGCAGAGCCCTCTCCGTAGTCCCTTGGTCCGTCGAAACATTTTCTTGAATCACACGCCAACTGTTCTTCATTTCCAGCCAAGCTCCCAACGTTCCTCAGGCTCCATGGGCTCCCGTAGCCTCCTCCCCTCAGTAGCTAAGACACTACTTTTTGTGCCCGGATTTAATGAAGTGTGCACAGCCGGGCTTCCGCACCCTAGTGAAGCTCACCCCAATGCTTCCGATTGCCTCCACCGCATGAGTTGAGGAGAGAAAATAGGTTTCCTCTTGGAAAATGCTTCCCTTCAAGGCTTTCTCTTTGTTTGGGAGTAGGGAGTCGCTGATGGGCTTATTGTCAAATTTCTTGGTGAGACAGGACTGCTATGCTAATATGCTCATCCACGCAGGTAGAAAAAGGAGGGACATGCCCACGGAATGCTGGAAACTTCTGTAGCTTCTAAAGTGTCCTCCAATAGCTACTGAAACATTTCTTACATCTGGTGAAAAGTGTCTTGCAAATGTGGTATCATCACAGAGACCTTCTGTTAGAGTGAACAGAAATAACATGAGCTAACATTTAACGAGTACTTGCTATGCGCCAGGCAGCATGCTAAGTCTTTACATGTATTAACTCCCGCGATCTTTACAACGGGCCCAAGGAGAGAGGCGGGATCGTTATCCTCACCTGACAGATGAGGAGATGCAGACAGACTTGATTAGTAAACGAGGAAGCGGGTCTTCACACCGCAGTATTTCATCTCTGTGGAAAATGTTCTTAGCAGAAATCGCCCCACCAAAGCCCACTCTGAGCGGATTCCCTGCCCACCTCCGCGGGCAGAGCCTTACCCTCAGAGGTCACATGAGTCTGCCTGCTGACGGGGGAAGTTAAAAGAGCAGCTTAAATCAGAGCAGAAGCCTCACTCAGGCTTTGAACCACCTCAAGGCCACGTGGGCATCTTGGGGACACTGGGGAGGGGACACCTCACCTCCAGAGGAGCACCAGGGCCGGACCCTGCCAGGTTCAGCCACAGGGAAGCAGAGAGGGTAGGGAGGGCCTGGAGTGAGCCGCTTTCAGCCAGTTACCCCACTAGACCCTAAGCTCCTCCAGGCACGGTCTGGAGTCCTCTTGCTCACGATGGTGTCCCTATGCCCAGGACAGTGGCCGGCACACACCGGGGCTCACCGAGACTGCCAGGAAGGGAGGGGGGGGGGCAGAGGAAGTAGGCAATTTCTGAGTGTGAAAACCCAAACATTTGGGAAAACTGGCCTTGATTCAAGTAAGCAAGACCCATGTCCAGAAAACATCCACATGACCTCTGTGAGAACCTGCAGCCCCTTCCAGGTTTGGGGTGGGAGTTGCCACCTCTAATCCTTGAGTGTCCATAGACCCAGGTAGTCTGGCCACCTTGTATAGAGAAGCCAGTGCACAGATGGGGTTCACAGCCAGGACCGCTGCTGCCCACAAGGAGACTATCAGTTCTAACTCTTCCTCCAGCCCCAAAGTGGTGCGTGAACCCCTGAACCTGCCACACGTAGGATGGATTTCTTGCTGACTGCCTGCTAATGGCTTTCCAATGCCAACTCTGAGAACTTACCAGAACTCTCCATTTCAGCGGTCCTGTAAATTTCCTAGAAAGGCAGTTAGGATTAAAATTCCAGGAACCACTTGGAAGTCATAAAACCGAATGAAGGTGAATGGCCTCTCCAGATGAGGTATTTTGTAGGACTGTTCCCTGGGATTCTGCCTAATAGTCATTATATCCCTTCATCATGGTCCCTGCTGAAAATGTCAAGTGTATTTTAGTGACAGATACTCACTGCAGGATAGATGACATATCTCTCACTGTAGGCTAAGGCAATGCAGTCTTAACAAGAAATATATTGCCCTCATTTCCATAACTGGGCAGGAATAAAGATTTTTAAAGTCATGTAATTAACATGATTTTCATTTTTGGAGGGACTGTTTATGTATGTAGATAGTACTAGATGCTCTACAAAGATGTGGACAGGAGGTAGGCCTTGTGTCTCTCCTTTGGAGGGGACCAGGGGAAGGGACTGAGGTGGGAGAGGGAGGTGCACAGTCAGGAAAAGCCCCCAGGGGCTGTCTTGCTGCGAAGCCCCAGCATACTTCCCATGTTGCCTAGGATAGCACCTCCCAGGTCCAGAAAGCATCCGCATGACCTTTGTGAGAACTTTCAGCCCCTTACAGGTTTGGAGGGAAAGTTGCCCCCTCTAAGAAGTAGCCTTCACAGATGAAGTGGTATATGATATTTTGAGGTCAGTCTAACCCTTGCTAAGTTCAGTGAAGGAACTTGGTTCCAGAGCTCAACTGACATCTTTCGCATCCCGGCATCGTCATAACGTCTGAAGTGAAGAACTTCACTAGGCAGGTGTAGTAGGCTTGTGAAACTTGAGCCTCTGGGCCAGGTGGCTTCATGGAAAATACCCCTTCATGGGCCTTTTGTGTTAATGCTTTCTATTCATTTCATATTGTTCTTGGAGAAATTTGCTTCTCCTCTCACGCTCTCACCCACACCCTCCTTGTCTTCCTTGTCTAGACTGTTTCTGTCCCCCACTAAGCTGGTCTGCCCCGTCCACTACCCTCCCGCAATCCATTCTGAATGCCAAGGGGTTGGCAAACATCCGGGGTTTGTGCGCCGCAGAAAGTCTCTGTCGCAGTTTCTTTGTTTATATGCTTCTTTGTTTTTAAACAACACTTCAAAATCTCAAAGCCATTTCCTACTTACTGGCCATCGAGAAACAGGCCGTGGGCCAAATGGGACCCACGAGCTGTGCTTTGCTGGCCCCTGCCACTCGGTGCTGGCCACTACTTCCTACCGAAGCCCAGAACCGATGACATCACTCCTTCGAATGGAAGGTGTCCTGTGTTGCTTCGATTTCCGGTCTTAAATTCCACCACTTTTTTATGGACCTTTCATGTTACCTAAACCAGTCTTCTTGCAGTTAATTTTTTATTGCCTATTTCCCTTCATTCATTCAAACTCAGAGCTCTCTCGTTAGCCGTAACCAATGGGCAGACACAGACGAGCCCACAAATGCACGTGAGCACACACATTCACACCCACCCCCGCCTCCCCCTACGCACACCTAGAATGCACTGCATTCCTTTATTTGCAACTCTCTCGCGGTGCTCGCCATTTATACCTTAAGTCATTTAGGTCTGTCTCTGCCTTCTCACGTGAGCTCCAGAGAGTGGGATCTGTGTCTAATTCATTATTCTGTTTTCCCTGCGCTCACTCATCCCTTATCCGTCAGTAGCACAGCGCATACACAGCAGACACTCGATAAATCTTTATTTAATGGGTGAGTGAATGAATTCAGAGGGATATAAGTTAGCGAGGAGAGGTACGTATTTAATATCCATAAATCGCCTTAAAATCTCCGCTAATGCAGCGTTACCTCTCCGTAGGGAGTCATAGATGTGGTTTATGGACTCAGGTTTGACTCCGGGCCATCTGCTTCAGTGATGGGCACTATGCCTGTGTCGTGGTTATGAGGAGCAAACTCTAGAAGCAGACAAACCTGGGTTCCAACTCTGGCTTCATCATTCAAGGGACTTAACTCCATGAAGCCCCAGGACTGTCTACTTTAAAGATTTTATTTTTTGTTATTTATTTGACAGAGATCACAAATAGGCAGAGGCAGGCAGAGAGAGAGAGACAGAAGAAGCAGGCTCCTCACTAAGCAGAGAGCCCGATATGGGGCTTGATCCCAGGACCCTGGGATCATGACCTGAGCCGAAGGCAGACGCTTAACCCACTGAGCCACCCAGGCGCCCCTGGACTGTTCACTTTAAAAGTGATAATAATACCCATGTGTTCTAGGATCGGCCACACTTCCTCCTCTTGGTACAGATACACTTGATTCTTTAAACACACACACACACACACAATGAGACAAAAATTATAATAGACCAAATGATCAAGACTGGTCCGAGGGTCTCACGTGCCCTCCATCCATGCCCTGCCATGGACGAGGCCGAGCGGAATCCAGAGGTCATTCATACAGCTTCCTGTCCTTACTTGACAGTCCCAGGCTCCAGCACTGGTGAATGTCCCCTCGATACGTGCGAGGGCAACAGCGGAGGGTTGTCTGTGCCTTACCAATGAGACTCCGGGTGGAGATCTGTGTCTTTATGAGGGTATAGTTGAAGTGCGTGCTGATAGCCCGTCACACCCTCTGCCCCATGTGGGAAGCCGAGGGATGACTTCCTACCCGTCTTTTCACAGATTCATAAAAACAAAGCAAACATGACTTCTGAGCAAAGAGGTTTCTTCTCGTTTTGCCAGTGGGCCCCTTATATCCAGGGAAGGACCACAAAGTTCAAGAAGCTCCTTGCTTGGAAAATTCGATGCTTGTCAGACTCTTAATACCACAGGCCAGTGGCTGAGTGGTGCTGGGCAGGTTAGGGTCTCAGCATCGTGTCGGAGATGTTCCTGAAGACCCCGGTTACTCTATGGGCCTGACTTACTGAGAGAACTCAGCACTTCAGCATGGGTAAAGAAGGTTGGCTCAGTGGGTGGCTGGTAGGAAGCACTGGGTGACTTTTCACTGTAATTGCATTTATTCTGCAAGTAACTATAGATACTAATCTGAGTGTAAGCACAGATGTCTACTCTTGCCCTTGTGTTTTCGTAGTCCTCGCTAAAATTGTCAATGAGGCACAATTTGAGGTGGGAGACTTGTCATCCCACCTTCACGTTCCAGCTCCCCCCTTTGCTCATCTTAATGAACGGAGAATACAGACAAGAGGAAACATAGACGTAACCTCCTAACATCCTCCCCCATTGAACACCAATGCCCAGACAAGCACAGTGAACCCCTATGGTCATGACGGAAGAAAATGCTTCAAGCTGCAAAGGAAGGGGCTTTTTAGGCCAAATGGCTGAAAGTCATAGAGTCATGTATCAAGTTTAAAAACCAGTTTTGGGGGCACCTGAGTGGCTCAGTGTGTTAAGCCACTGCCTTCGGCTTAGGTCATGATCTCAGGGTCCTGGGATCGAGTCCTGCATCGGGCCCTCTGTTCGGCAGGAAGCCTGCTTCCCCCTCTCTCTCTGCCTGCCTCTCTGCCTACTTGTGATCTCTCTGTCAAATAAATAAATAAAATCTTTAAAAATAATAAAAATAAAAAAGTTTTCTCCAACACAGAGTTTGAGGAGAAATAGAAATGCTCTTTGAGACAGATGCTGAATTATACCTAACTCCTTTTAAATTCATTTAAATGTCATCTTAACATAACTTAAATCTAAATATTTTAAATGAGATTGTGGGAAAAGGATGCAGAAGTAATGCTCCCTTAAAAATGTTCTCCATTTCATGTTCTTAACACACAGTGGGATGCAGGTTGATTTCTGAAGGTTCTGAAACTCTTTTAGATGATCAGAATATCCCTTTCTAGGAATAAGGATGATGCAGGTTTTGGAATCCGTTTGCTGGTTTGTTGGTTCCAAATCCCAGATTTACCATTTAATGCATGGTACTTGGCAAACTGTTGAACCACTAGATGCCTTTGTTTTTCTTCCTCCAGATAATAATAACTGCATTTATGAGATTAATTATAAGAATTGAATAAGTTAATAGATGAAGATAACATAATATGTACTCAGTAGATACTTTCATTGTAAGAATGATGATGACAGTGGTGATGATGTCTATATAATGCTTCATATTTAACAAAGGTCACGTTCATGTCTTCTTATTTGATATTATAGTGACCCTTGTCAAGGTCACTATTAGTATCTCCACATCATAGCAACTTCAGTACTTAAACCAAGAGCATCTTTCTCAAGGACTGAGCACTTCCCACCATATGTCAGCTGATTCCATATTCTACATATCAGCTATGACCAAGGTAAAAATGCCCTTGAAGTAGGAACCCATTTTCTCTCTCATTTCTGGAATACTCTGAACAAATATTTATGAGACTTCAAGATTCCGGATACGAAAACATTTTTATTTTAAGAGGCATGTATTAACTCTCATGTAGATTACAAATAATGACAACAAAACACAAAACCATGAATAGTAAGTTTAAATAAACACAGATTTTAAGGGGGAATCAGTTTGAAGAAAATGATCTGCTTGTTGTGTTGGTATATAGAAATGGCGAAACAGTGAAGACTGTACAAAGAAAGACTGTAAGGTTGGAACACGTTGCCTTCGGAGCTAAGTTTTAGTTCCTTAATGTAGCTCTCAGGGCCCTTTCTGGTCTGGACTTGGTCTATCTTTCCAGCTACAACTACGGGTACCAATACTTTTACACTTGCGTCTAACCAAATCTAATTTTCCTTGAGGAAGAAGACCATGCCTTTTACATCTTTCTGTATTTTGTGCAAGCTCTGGGATCCTCTTTTTAAATGTTAAATGCACTAGTTTCTAGAAGCGCTGGGATGGATCCTCTACCCCTACCCTACAGCAATTTCCAAATAGGAATGTTACTATCGACAAAAAGGAGTACATGGACTAGTGTTTCCCCTGAATTCAATAGAGTAAGAATTCTTAGCCTCATGTCTAAGAACAGCAATAAGACTTCAGTAAGTTCTGTGAATCCCCTGAAAATGTGTGCAAAATTTTGTATGTATAAGCACATTATGGGAAGAATGCATTCAATTCTCAGATTACCCAGGGATGAATCACTCCAGAGAGTTAAGAACCCCTGTAGTAGACGCCTTTCCATGGCAACAACTAAGTTTGGATCACAGGAGCCATAAGCACCGCCTCACATTCCAATAGACCTAGTCCCTCAGAGACACCCCATCTGGATGAACATTTAACCTCTGAGCAATTTTAAATGTGTGCACCTCCACATTTCTCATTAACAGTTTTTGTAGATGTAATCTCTTCCATGATAACCAGTCAATCATGCATTTCAGGAAGCCAGCCGCTTGTAAATGGGCTGTGATCCAAAGATCTATTTACAGCTCAGAACCCACTGTCTCACAAAGCAATGTAAATAATACAGCAAAATTCTGGTTTGCTATAATGAGACTGAGAACAGGAAACCAAGAAATGTACTCGCAAAGAAGAGAAAGATTGATCCTAGACGGGACGGGATTGACCCTAGACAAAATTGTTAATGTATTAACATTCTAGAACCTGTTCCCTCTTTCTCTGCAACATTGCTCCCAAAGCTCCCCATGCCCACCACAAAGCCTCTTTGTACTCCTGGATAGGATTTCCCCTTCTCATTCCTCCAGCATTGCCCATCTTCCAACTAGTACAATGCCATGACCTCACTGCTGATGAGCTTACCTGGGAATCTGGAGCCCAGTGTTATTTGAATTCGTGTTCATGGACGTGGGACTGAGAGCCCTTTGGCCTCTGTAACCGACCTAAGCTTCTGATGGAGGATGCATATGGAGCCGAAGGAATCATTTTTTTCTAAGATTCTATTTATTTATTTGAGAGAGAGAGAGCAAGAGCAGGGGGAGAGGCAGAGGGAGAAGCAGACTCCCCACTGAGAGGGGAGCCCAACACAGGGCTTGATCCCAGGACTCTGGGATCATGACCTGAGCCAAAGGCAGACACAACCAATTGAGCCCCCCAGGTACCCCAGAACTGAAAGAATTATTGATTACGGGACTCTAAGACAGTATAACAAGTGAAGGGGAAAATACGGGGGGGGGGTGTGTTTAGAAGGGCTGAGCTGTCACATAGATTGTCCAGTCTTATTTGGAAAACTCAGGTCAACTCTCATATTCACATCGTTTCCACCTCTGCTTCATCCAGCATCTCCTTCATGGCCAAATGCAAGGAGAAGTGTAACAGACACTGGCTTACCCTTTCTCTGTTTTAAATTTATCTGAGGTCTCTAACCCTTCCCAGTAAACTTCATTTGACCAAAGACTGTAAAACTACAGTTTGAAAATTACAGCTCCAGAGGACACAGGTGATTCCCAACGTATTTCCTTCCATCGCTTTGACCCCACAGAATGTATTCAAACCTGTATGTTTTGTTGTGGTTTGCAGGAGGGTTGAGAGGAAATTAAATGGGAAGGAGCTGGAGAAGACATGATGAGCGTGGGTCATTTGTAAACCAGGTGTCGAAAAGCCAGATATTTTCTGCTCTCTCGTCCGTGCTAATCAAGGTGTATATGTACCTCCTGTCATTTGAACTCATTCACCCACATTTCCATCTGTATTAGTATTTATGCTTCTTCTTATTAGGTGTGATACCCAGTAAATGGATACAGTCATCAAATCCCAAGGTTTCAGCCCGGGGCCATTAGCCTGATGCTGATCGTGTGTCACCCAATAGACCATTCTCCCAATTTATTTTCTGCCTTCACCAAACCCAAGCCTTGACCAGAGAAAATTACCCTAATGGAGAAGGACAGACACACACTGCATAAAGATGATCACTGTCATATCATCTCTCTTATTTATCTTTGCTATTTATCTGCTTTACTTGGCTGTTTTCTCCCTCAACAAGAATTTAAATGTCCTGTCAGTCAATCTCCTCCTTTATTTTAAATCTGATTTGCTTTTTTTTCTCTTTCTTATCTGGCCTTTCTCTCTCTTTGTTTTCTTTATTCTCCTGCCCAGTATCATGGTTTGTGATCTGCTGCAGCCAGAGCTCAGTCTCCCTCTGGAGCCGGTCAATCTTGTTCATTTCCATAATGACATGACTCACACTTATCTCCCCCCATTCCTCGTGGACCGTGGCATTGGCCTCTGGTGGCCACACCATTGTAGTTTCCTCCTTCTTCTCTGGCTCCTCCTCCTCCCTCTTTTTAATTCATAGAAACATAGACACATAATCACAGGAACATAGAGGTTCAGGGTGTTAAAAAAAAAACACACAACAGTGGTTTCAACATGGGCTGTGTGTTAGAATCACCTAGGGAGCTTTAGAAATGACTGGCACCTGGATCCCACCCCTGGAGGCTCGTGTCATTGGCCTGATGTGGCCTACGACTGTAAGATGTGGAAAGCTCTCCAGGTGGGACTTTCTCATGGAAGAAAATCCTTGGTTCTGCCCCATTACCACTTATACACTCTATTTCCTTCTTTGCCTTTGAGCCTAGAGAGGTTCTGGTATAACTCGTCACAAGGATGGGCTTAAGTTTTCTAGAAAACAAATTAAGGTTTCACTTGTGTGAAACTTCTCATTTTCCAAAGATGCCACCAAATGAAGTATCATGATATATTAAGAACAGGCCTGATGAGGGGCCAGAACAGAGGAAAAGCATAATTAGGTGAAATTGGCCACAACCAAGTTGATTTTACATTCAGATCTTCCTCAACTTACAGTGGGGTTATGTCCTGATAAACCCATCACACAACAAAAATACCGTTAAGTCAAAAATCTATTTAGTACAGCTAACCTACTGAATATCATAGCTTTGCGGAGCCTACCAGAACATGTGCTTAGAACATGGTAGCCCACAGTTGGATAAAGTCATTGAACACAAAGGCTATTTTATAGTAAAGTGTTGGATATCTCACGTAATTTCTGGAATACTCTACTGAACATGAAAAACAGAATGTCTATATGCATACAGGACGGTCATCAGCATATCCATTGTTGATGCTCGTGACTACAGGGCTGACCAGGAGCTGCGGCTACCACTGCCCAGCATCATGAGAAGATGTCCTAACACATACCATTAGCCCGGAATGATCCAAATTCAAAATCTGAAGTCCAGTTTCTACGGAATGCAAATCACTTTCACACCAGAGTAAAGCTGAAAGATCATAAACTGAACCACCAGAAGTTGGGTACCGTCTGTACTGTGATCGCATTCTTCTCCAAGCACTTGGCCAAGACTTCTAACAAGTGGTTAGAAGGACTGTGGGGGCTTCACACCCACCCAAGGGCTCTGCGTGTGCCCTCAATGATCGAGGACAGAAAGGAGGGAGCAGAGGAGGGACAGACTCATGGAGAAGAGGGAAGCAGGAACTGGAAGAGGAGGAGTAAATTAATCCCTAGCTTACCAGTTGCTTTGTAATTTCATCTTCCTCACAATATTAAGAGACAGAGAATATCCTCCCTATTTTTACTGGCTTGAGATCACTCAGCTAGTAAGTGACATGAGTGGGACTCCTGCTACCTCCTGCTCACTGCTATCATCCATTCAAAGACAATAGTCCTGCTTCTTCTTGAGAAAACACCAAGTGTCACATGACACCGATGTTGTGGGTGGGCCTGGGGGGTCCCAGGGACCATGGAAAGGCACAGTGGCTTCTTGTGGGCCAAAGACAAGGAGTGGATCCCCATCACTAAGCTGGGCCGCCTGGTCAAGGACATGAAGGTGAAGTTCCTGGAGATGTGTTTCTTCTCCCTGCCCATCAAGGAATCTGAGATCGTTGACTTTTCCCTGGGGGCATCCCTCAAGGATGAGGTTTTGAAGACTATGCTGGTGCAAAAGCAGACCTGTGCTGGCCAGTGGACCAAGTTCAAGGCATTAGTTGCTGTCAGAGATGACAGTGGACATGGCGGTCTGTGTGTTAACTAGTCCAAAGAGGTCTCCACTGCCATCCATGGGGCCATGATCCCTGACAAGCTTTCAGTAGACCTGTGTGGTGAGGCTACTTGGGGAACAAGATCGGCAAGCCCCACGTTGTCCCATGCACGGTGACCGGCCACTGTGCCTCTGTGCTGGGGCGCCTCACTCCTGACCTCAGGGGCACTGGCACTGGCTCAGTTCCTGTACCCACGAAGCTACCGATGATGGCCAGTATAGACAACAGCTCCCCCTTAGTCAGGGACTGCACTGCCACTCTGGGCAACTTTGCCAAGGCCACTTTTGATGTCATTCCCGAGTCTCACAGCTAGCTCACCCTGACTCTGGAAACAGACTGCACTCACCGAGTTTCCCCATCAGGGATTCCCTGACCATCTTGTAACAACCCACACCAGATCTCTGTGCAGAAGACCCAGGCTCCCGCTGTGGCCACCACGGGCTGTATACAAGAAAAACAAAGTGAATTAAAGCCTACAAAAAAACACAAAAATAAACAGAAAAACAAAGGTAACTACCATCCATCCAGTAAGAAATAAAGTTCCCTTGCTGCTTCCTGCTAGCCTCATTCTAGGTGGGGGAAGGGCACTTTCTGCCCAGAGGAGAGGGAGCTTGCCCCTCTCCGCCTCAGGGGGAGGCAGGCTGACTTGGGACCCAAGAAGTCAAGGTGGAGTTTTCCTGGCAGCATGCTCACCTCCACCAGGCGCTGGGTCAGGGGAGAAACACAACTTCTTTCAGTAATTTCCAGGAGCTGCTGCAGGAATGCCAACCCCAAGGCGTGAGTCCTTTCAGCAGGCTTCCCCGCGTGGAGAGAGCCACAGGACTTCTGCACGGAGCCAGCGGTTCTCCTGCAGGACAACAGAACGCTCACACAAGCTCACCATTCTGTCATCTACCAACACTAACAGTCAGATGCCAGTGATTCGAATGGTGGCAGACGACCTCGCTTCAACAAAGCAGCATCATTTTGTTTCCAAACCCGTAGAGGACAGGCTGGTAACCAGAGGGAGAAATCCCATTACAAAGCAGCATTTTTGGGGGGCAGGGGGCAATAGTAGACTCTCAGGAGTAGTTTTCCTTGGGAGTGACCGCCAACACCTACATGTGTGTCTCTTTCCCTACTCTGGCCCTGGTCTCTTGTCTCAGCCACTTTGGGTTTCTTTGGTCTCAGACGTTGGCTTGTACCCTTCTTACTGCCTGTGACTCCTTCCCTCCCGTCTTCACATGACTGGCTCTTGTCATTTTTCATTCTCAGCTTGAACCTCCCCTCCTCCAGGAAGCCTTCCCTGACCACCCTACATAAAGCTGTTCCCCCATTCACACCACTGTTTGTTTTGTGATGGCACTTGCCACGCCGTGCACTTCTCTCATTGGTTCATGTTTGCATGTGTTTTTGTCTCTCTGCACTGTTAGCCTCGATGAAGGCATGTTCTTGTTCCTCATGTCGCACGTCTCTAGCACAAAGCAGATGCTCGATTTAAAAATAAATTTAAATATCAATAAATTGATAAATGACGCCCAGATCTGCCACATCTAATGCTGTATTTTCTCCCCCTGCCCTTTTTTTCCCCCAACTACTATTTAGGGAGGACTTTATTTCAGACCCTATGCTAGGCACTTTGCACCTGTATTTCGTTTATAACTCAAAATAACACTATGTGATAGGTGTTATTTCTCCAGTTTCACAGATGAAGAAACTAAGGCTTGAGAAATTAGGTTTCTTGCCTCAGCCAATATCATAACTGAAACGGCCAGGATTCAAGCACAGATGAGTCTAATTCCAAAGCTTTTCCTTTTCTCACTCTGTGACACTTTCTCTGCCGCCAGTGGGGGGGAAAAAAAAAGACAGTATCAGGGAGGATGAGTAACTTTCCAAAGATTGGGACAACAATGCTTCTCATTTATCTTTCTTCCTGTCCTTGTATGTGTTCATTCTTTCTCCCCAGGCCCCCATTTCACACTGCCAAACACATGCACGTTCCCTGGCAGGAAACACAGAAGTCATTCCTGCCAGAGAGAGCGCTCTCTGGAAACAGTCAAGTCAGGAAGTCACTTTGAACGGCAAGTTCCTTTTCCAAGGCTCTCTGGAAATCTCCTCTCTTAACACCTATGTTTCCGGCGCCTCGATGCCGCATCCTTAGTCCTTGTACCTCCAGAGAGATGCCCCTGCCATGGCAGATTGCTCTGGAATAGGGCACGGTGCCCAGATGACACACCTGCTTGCGTCCCAAACTCAGGACTCACGAGACCCGACTTGCAGGTTCCTTTATGGACCAAAATGGGGCTAGAACCATGAAGGAGAGGGTCTCATCCAGACACCAGTAGGGCCCTTGTGTGGCTTTAAATGCCAATGTTCCAGCTCTGCCTAAGACAAAATGTTTCTCAACAACCCGATTTCTAACCAGACCTCCACCATCTGCCATCTGGGAGCCGTAATCTCTGTCTTCCTCATTCATTGGTCGTCCGACGTTCCCCATCCCCACTGCAGCTGTTTTAGCTGCTTGTGTGGGTCAGTGCTCTCCCTCGGCCAGAAGAGCAGTACTTCATAGCTTTCTCAGCCCCAGGAGAGGAAGCAGAGGGCTCAGAGAGGAGAATTTTCCAAACCTTCTTACAACATGCCAGCAGACTCCCAGATGCCCTGGGGGCATGGGCACACAGAGGGGCCAGAAGCAGAGCAGATTCCGGGCACAGCACACATTGTCCACAAATCAGCATGGACATATGCAGAAAGCTCACTGCGGGAAAAACCAGGCAGGAAATGCATCTTTTTTTTTTTTTTTTTTTAAGCCAAACCATCATACATGTCAATAAATGAGCATCAAACGGAAGTCTAGACTGTATTCCCAGAATGCTCATGGCACCCGTGGGGTGGTCTTTAGTGGGAACATTCATTCACATTCCATTCAGGGTCCTCCTCTGAATCACCCAGAGCAAGCTAGCGTCTGCGTGTTACGTGCGATACTCTTCTGTTCAACAAGCTATGTGTGCGGTTTTTCAGTCATTTCTTGAACGCCTGCTACGTGCCCAGCGGTATTCTCGGGGCTGGGGTTACAGCAGTGCCAACCCTCAGACAGCCTACATGCCGGTGGGGGAGAGATGGTAAAGAAATAGCGAATACATGGGAACGGAGGAGGGAACAGTCTTGTGCTCATATATCAAGTACCACCGGGATTAAAGATCAGCCACCAGATTTAGCCAGATACGATTTTGCTGGTGACCTTGAGGAGTGCGGTTTCAGTGGTGGTGTAGAAAAAATCTGAATCTCATTCAAGAAACAGTGAGACTTGTGAGAAGTAGAAAGAAGTGAGAATAAAATGTTTTTGAAGAATTTTGCGATTTAAAAAAATGGGGAGGCTGGAGGAGGACAGAGATCAAGGGATGGAATCACAATAACTCTCGTCCGTAAAAAACATTCCATGACCTTAAGTATTTACCCTCTTCAGTTTTGGAAGACTCAGGACAGAGATTTTGGTAATTATCTTCATTCTCTTCTAAACCAGAGAGAAATGGCTTTGAAATACTTTTGGCCTGGGGGCCCCTGAGAATTAAAGAAATTCAAATAATAATGTTTTTATTTTTTAAAGATTTTATTTATTTATTTGACAGAGATCACAAGTAGGCAGAGAGGCAGGCGGGGGGGGGGTGGGGGGGCGGGAAGCAGGCTCCCTGCTGAGCAGAGAGCCCGATGCAGGGCTCGATCCCGGGACCCTGAGATCATGACCTGAGTGGAAAGCAGAGGCTTTAACCCACTGAGCCACCCAGGTGCCCCCAAATAATAATGTTTAAAAGCTGCCATTCATTGGGTGCTTATGAGATACTCGGAAATGATACGTATTCCTTCCCCCCCCCCCCTCTCCTTTAGATCGAAAACCACCTTAACAACTAGGTATTATTGTCATCTCTCCTCTTTAAAGCTAAGACAGATTAAATAATTTCCCCAAGGGACAAGGAGGGTTAAAAAGCAGCCTCAAGATTTGAATCCAGACTTTTTTGAATAAGCATTTTGAGTACTTTCCGCTTCTCTTATCTAATATAAGAAGGACTGGCTTCTAACTCTCCAGCCGAAAAATCTCACCTTCTAATGATTTGACTAGATGGAAGACGCAATCTGAATGACCTCTGGGTCCCAGCCAGCATTGCCTGTCTTGGGTTGTATGATTCATTTACATCGTCTGAGTCTTCTCCCATACTTAAGGTTAATGTCACAGCTCTCAGGGAACAATCATCTTGAACTTGAGTATGAACGTAGCTTTGATCCAGTTCATTTTTTTCCATTTTAAAAGCAATACACACTGATTAAAAATATGTTTATTATCAATTTAGAGACTACCACAAAATAAAAGGAAGAAAAATACCGCCCCCAGCCCCACAAGCACAATGACTTTTGTTAAAGTTCCCTCTGTTTTTTTTCCCCATATGTAAATTATTAGATTTGTTTTAAACACCGGCATAATCATGTGTATATATTTGTACAACAAGATTGCTCATTTAGCATTGAAACACTTGCATTGTTTCATGTATTTCATATGCATACGTTTTAAGGTGGACTCTTTTGTTATTTGACAGTGGGATTTCCCTACTAAAAACATTAGGTTGAGTTTTAAACTCAGGAACTGACATGGATCCCACACCTAAGCCCTCCTACCCGTACTTAAAGTGTAGGCGTCTGGTTAGAATGATACCAGAGTCAGTGCTACCAACAGCTACTTCTCCCCTTCCGCCATGATTCTCAAACCTGCTTTCTGTAAGAATTAACTTTATGGTCCTCCTATTATCAATGTGATGAGTTATCAATGTTATGAGTCTATTGAAACACTTTAAAATACATAGCATTTAGGAGCAGGCCAACCCTCCTTCGCTTTAACAAAGCCTTCCTAACCATTAAAATTTCACGTGAATGCAATTTATGAGCACGTACTGGAAACTGCACAGTATTCCAGGCCTTGAACAAAGGGCGGTTGTTAAATATGATAATGAAGAAATGGCGCTTACTAGCGGACCCGTTTTACTCGTGATGTTTATGTAATTAATTTTAATTCATTGACTGTCCCAACATTTTGTTGGGCGATTTGCCGAGTTGGAGAGTGTCATGGATTTTTAGACCTTGTGGGATTTGACCTTAGTCAAAACCTCCTAGAGAACCTTTGTCCCCTGCATATGCAGTCCGTGTGGAGGAGCCACAGGATAAGAAGAAATCGTGTGATGAAAAGAGATAGGAAGACCTAGTCTGGACTTGACATCTGTGGTAAATGCAGTCTTTCACTGATGTATTCCTGTTAAATTCCTTGACTGAATTTGTATTCTCCACAAATGTGGCTCTGATGTTGGTCCTGGAGAAAATCCCATTGTAAGTTTCCTATTTGCTGAGTATAATACAACCAGCAAGGCTACCGCCATACCAGTCCTTGACTAACATTGGACTAACAATGACCTATTATGGAATAATCAGGGTTCGGTGTTACTCTTCACGCTCAACAAAGGCTATGTCACGGACAGTGGTAGAAACCAACTAGAACCACCAAAGAGAATCCCTCTTCATGCCTCCTTTCACATGCTCTGTTTCTCTTTCTGTCTTTCTTTTCCCTTTGAATTGTTTGCAAGCAGAGTTACCAATAAAATCTAGGTCTGATCAGAAGTGGTTCATTTTGTAAGACTCCACTGAAATTGAACTACTGATGAACAGTATTTTTTTCTTTTCCGAACAGTTCTCTAAAACAAACAAACAAACAAACTGAAACACCCATATCTTCTTAACTGCTTCGTCTCTCTCACCATTTTTTTTTTAAATACTTTTTCTATGCATTTTGAAGCAAGAAATAGAGCCCTCAAGTTTAGTGGAGGCAAAATACTGGGAAATGTAAGGGGAAAAAAATCTTTTTTAGGAGGGGCCATACTCACTAGGCAAAGCCTAATTTTAAGCAGTTTACAGCCCGCACGACTAGCATTTATTCTGTGTAGGAGGACACTTGAGAAAGAGAGCAACTACTTGGGGAATGAACGATTTACAGTAGCAGCGGTTGGAACAACTGGCCTTCAGCCTGTCCAAACATTCTCCCGAATTTATGACATAAAATTTCCACATCAGAATGAGCCCCCAGAGAGCGAAAACAACCAGTTGACAAGCTGTTCTGCTCTCCGTGAAGGCTGATGGGGTCTCTCTCCTTCTGGGTTCCCAAAGTATCTAAAGTTAGACCAAGTAATTAAGCCCCCAGGGGAAATTACCTGGGACTGATCATTTCATCATTCTGGCATTATTAAAAAAAAAATCATAGAGACAGAAGAGTTATTTATTCTTATGTTCTTTTGCTACGCTGGCCCACTCCTCTAGGATATGGGTCCCTCCTTAGGAAGTTAAAGGACACCACAGCAAGAGAAAGAAACTGTAGGGATCATCGAGATTAAATCTCCTCGTTCAAGGTGCTGGTGAGGAAATCAGGGCTTTAAATAATGACAGTAATAGCAACAGCATTTACTGAACACTTACATTTTCCAGGTGGCTTGGTTTTTTGAGCCCATGTACTCAAGCTAGTTCAGTTTCTCCAAGAATATGTCATGGTCTTTTCTGACTGTGTTATACATATTAACTCATTTTTCTCACAACAACCTATGCAGGCAATCTTCTTATTTAAATTCCATTTAATTAACATATAGTGTATTATTCATTTCAGAGGTAGAATTTAGTGATTCATAATGTTGTTAATGTCATCATCTGTAAAACAGATGATGTGCTCAAGACCACAGAGCCCACTAAGTGGCCTAAAATATTATATGGTTATCTTTTATTATATTATCTATAACATGATAAAATATAATGTTATAACAAACATATGTTATATAATAATAAGTATTCTGTATTGAAACTTGCAAAAATCCATTTCTCTAAAAGTTTCTGTGCATCAAATATTTCAGTCAAGAGTATTGCAATCTATCCATCACGTGTTGGTGAGGCCAATCAGAAAAAAATAATATGCCATATCCCACGTAATAAAGGTCCTCTGATTTCACTAAATATTGACTTGAAACACCAACACTGCATCTGGAAAAGTTGTTCAGAAAATATCTACTAAATCAAAATCTGAACGTCACTTAGAGTCAACACAGTGAATCATATGGGTCCAGAAACCATAGTTTCAGTACTAAAATCTAGACTGGATGGCCTTGGAACTACCAACTGGGTAGGGCATCCTTAGACTGGATGGCCTTGGAACTACCAACTGGGTAGAACATTTGAAATAGGGACGATTCTGGAAAATTCCATGTGTATAGTTAGTGTATGTGTTTGATGT
Organism: Martes martes; assembly: GCF_963455335.1. Classification (NCBI taxonomy): domain Eukaryota; kingdom Metazoa; phylum Chordata; class Mammalia; order Carnivora; family Mustelidae; genus Martes; species Martes martes. Next base: position 12,108,794 of record NC_137900.1, on the reverse strand, counting down.
GTGTATCTAATGCATATATTAGTTGTATGTCAGTGTAAACAGTGGAATGCCATTTTTTAACTTCTTTGGATTTTTTTAAAATTTTTTATTTATTTTCAGCATAACAGTATTCATTGTTTTTTTACCACACCCAGTGCTCCATGCAATCCCTGCCCTCCCTAATACCCACCACCTGGTTCCCCCAACCTCCCACCCCCCGCCCCTTCAAAACCCTCAGGTTGTTTTTCAGAGTCCATAGTCTCTCATGGTTCACCTCCCCTTCCAATTTCCCTCAACTCCCTTCTCCTGTCCATCTACCCTTGTCCTCCATATTATTTGTTATGCTCCACAAATAAGGGAAACCATATGATACTTGACTCTCTCTGCTTGACTTCTTTCACTCAGCATAATCTCTTCCAGTCCCATCCATGTTGATACAAAAGTTGGGTATTCATCCTTTCTGATGGAGGCATCATACTCCATAGTGTATATGGACCACATCTTCCTTATCCATTCATCCGTTGAAGGGCATCTTGGTTCTTTCCACAGTTTGGCGACCGTGGCCATTGCTGCTATAAACATTGGGGTACATATGGCCCTTCTTTTCACTACATCTGTATCTTTGGGGTAAATACCCAGTAGTGCAATTGCAGGGTCATAGGGAAGCTCTATTTTTAACTTCTTGAGGAATCTCCACACTGTTCTCCAAAGTGGCTGCACCAACTTGCATTCCCACCAACAGTGTAAGAGGGTTCCCCTTTCTCCACATTCTCTCCAACACACGTTGTTTCCTGTCTTGCCAATTTTGGCCATTCTAACTGGTGTAAGGTGGTATCTCAATGTGGTTTTAATTTGAATCTCCCTGATGGCTAGTGATGATGAACATTTTTTCATGTGTCTGATAGCCATTTGTATGTCTTCATTGGAGAAGTGTCATTTAAAAAACTGTAGGTAAAACCCAACAAAGATGTGAGCTGGAGTGAAAGCAGGAGCATCCAAAGTTCTTTCACAAGTCAGCATGAGTAAGTTACGAGTGATAAAGATGAAGTCTTCCCCCTGGATTCCATCCCAGTTCAGAAATACCTCCTTTCCTCTTGCATCTCAGAAAGTATAGGATCCATCACTATGAAAGGGTGTATTTAGAATGCTTGTTTTTCAGAAAGCTGCTACAATACCCTTTTGCTTTAAGGGAATTTCGAGTTCTTTCCCCCAGCCTTTGCTGCATTGGCCTGGGCGGTTCTGTCATTGCTGAGTGTGATCAATGAAGCAATGCTTGAAAGCAGTCGAAACCTTGAGTTGATTGGACCTCTAACCGCAGCCGTCCTACTTGAAATTACAAGCTGGACTCTTTGAAATGAAACATGTCATACCCAGCAAAGTTGTTGACTGCCTGTCAGACCTGAGAATTCTTAGAGAAATTGAAATAGCATGACAGATGGACTCAAAAAACCCAGCAACCCGGGAAATGTTCACGAACCCCCTCCTTTCTTCTCAGTATCGGGGCTGGTGACTGTGGGCTGTCTTCCTTCTTTGTTCCTAGTGGCATGATGGTCATACTTTAGGTGGCCTTTTTTTTTTTTTTTTTTAAATGTAGGCTACATACCCAATGGGGAGCCCAACACGGGGCTTGAACTCACGACCTGAGACCAAGTCCTGAGCTGATATCAAGAGTTGGGCACTTAACTGATGGAGCCTAGGTGGCCTTTTTTAAAAAAAGCTGTTGAGTAATACTTGATAAGATACTGTCTTGAGTAAGTGAAGGATTTGTCACTGACATGATATTTCTTCTTTTGGGAAAAAAAAAAATCTTCTCATGGCCTAATTTATTTTAGGGATGGCCTGCCTCACTTCTGTTAGGTCTTAGGCTCATGAAGTTTTGGTGTCCATGAACTTGGCCTTACCTGCCCTTTCAGACTGACAGTATAATTATGAAGAGACATAGTAGTGTCATGCTCTCAGAATCTACTACCTAATAAAAATTAGGTTTTTCTTTTCTAAATGGTAAATAAAAATAAAACCTGGTTTCCTTTCAAGGAATTAGAATTGTCCATTTTACCTAACATAAATCCACTACTTTTCTTTGGGGTCGGAATTTCAGGAACCGGCTCAATGGTACCTAATTTTATGATTTTCCCCCTGGCTAAATTTAGCTTCACTCAGCTCTTAATATATTCTATTATTTCTTGTTTTGTACCAGTATGGCCAGAAAAAAAAAAACAACCACCACCACCTCAGCTACGTTCTTCTTATCTTGTGAAAACTATATTCTTTTAACTAATAATATTGCAGTTTTTTAAGGTTCTAAACTTGGAACTGAGCTTTACCTAATCAATATAGTTCCTATTCCTTAGAAACAAATATTTCTGCAGGATTACGGTATCACCAAAGGTCAGTCAAGTGTCGATGAAGTTGTATGGACTCAGTTATCCAAAACATGAGAGAAAGAGGAAGCGATCCTAAAAGCAGGCGCCGCACAGAAACATAAACAGATGCAGATAATAGAGATATATTCCTAGGCATGCATCGATATGTGTGAATATATTATATATAATATCTGTGTGTGCATATCTAACATCAACTAGCCTCTACATAGGTCACCATGGACGCGACTGTGTGCTAGTGCTTTAAAGGTTCCTAGTTAATATCTTAACTAAAGGCTCCTAGAAAATATGTGTGTATATATGTACATATTGATTATTGATAATTAGTTATTAATTATATTATTAATATATTTATGTAGAATACAGTGTATTAAATACGATTAATATGTGTATGCACATATAAACTGGGAGCCTTTAAATTTATGTGTGTATCTATTGTATATATTGCACAGTGCCTTAGCATTTTGGGGAGGAAGGAAAGAAAAAAGGGAGAGGAGGGATGAAGAGGGAAAGAGAGGAGGAGGCTGAAAATAAGCAAAAGAAATGCGGGGTTTGAGAGGGACTCAGCATCTCACCGTTCCTTGCATGTTCCTATGCATCTATGCGTACGTGCTTTCAAGCTATGTGATGTTTTGCTGCAATGGGCTGATAAGGAAGAGGTTAAAAAGCAGAGAAGGATCTCTCACTCCCATCCAGAAGTGAACAGCAGAGTGGCAGACTCAAAGACAGGTACTGGACAGAAAATAATTACATTCTACTTCGTACCACTGTCACCTCCATTAAATGCAGTAGCTTTATAATTGCTAGCTAAAAATATACACCTTTTCATGCCATCCTCCCGTGCCTATTTTTGGGAGCTTGACTTTCTTCAGCAGCTTGCTTTATTCCATGTTAGTGCTCCTGCTGGGCCTCTCGGGAATTCTGTATTCACAAAAAGCAAAGTCCAAAGGAGCTGCTGATCGATGACGGATAGACCCTGACCAATCAGCAGGTGCTCTTGCCAAAGCAGTAGAGAGGAAGTTCAAGGCTGGCGGGTAACCGTGTCTCTTTCTTTGTCATCAGGTTCTTCCTACCCTCTCCGCTGGCTTGGTGGCTTTCCAGGAAATAAGAGATGAATTCTGACCTTTAGAGAATGCGGGGGAGACAGGCCGGCCACCATGATTCTTTCTTTCTGTCGGGCTTTTCTTTTCCTTCCAGCGCACTGAGTAGATGACTGCACTGCCCCCAACGAGGGGAAATGAGGCTCCCGTGACAGGGCAGCTGGTCAGGGGGTCTGAGAGCCATCAGGCCTCGGGTCCCACCTGCAGGGCGGTGCTGTCCCACCCCTTCTTCCAGCAGGTCTTTCTTTGCATGGAAGCAGTGGCCATGGGCATCATCGACGAAACACGACCTCCGCCCTCTGTGTGGCTGCCATTCCTTCTTCTGTCCTTCCACAGAATCCTGGAAATTCTTAGGAGCCATCGGGCAGAATGAGTGGGGAGGTCTCTAACCAGGTCGTATCTGAGAGCACGGCCTGGGAATGCCGGCTCTGTGACTTGGAGTTAGTTCCTGGACTTCTTCAGGCCTCGGGTATCCCTACGGGAACACAGGAGTGATGATGCGGAGGGTCATGGGGGAGGTGCCACGAGAGCCGTAGAGGCACGAGAGCCGTAGAGGCACACCTGCCCCGCAGAGCTGCTTTCTCATCACGGAGGGCTCACTTCCGTTCCCACCTTAGACGGAGCTGCTGACTTCCCTCAGCAGCGGCTCCCCTTGAGAATCTAGAAATGTTCAAGATCCTTCCTCCCTAAGCAGAGAGTAGCAGGAGGAGCTGAAATAAAATTAATCGGAAAATTTGCCTGCTTAAAAAAAAAAAAATGACAATATCTAATTTATCGAAAGATCTCTTATACAGAAGAGTTCTGAACCAGGAAATAAGAAATGGAAAAAAAAAGAAAAAGACTTATCTGAATGTCGGCATCGATATCAGACAATCTGTGCACGAAATCCCACGTGGTCATAGGCACAAAGTGCCGCAGAAACCAGCACACTTCTGCTCCAGCTCGGCCTGGCTGTCCTGTCCTTTGCAGCCAGCAGGCAGGGCGGCGTAATGAATGAGCACTGTCAGAGGATTTCCTCAGACCGAGTGTCCAGGATCTATAAAGAGCAGGTACAGGATCTCTAAACGTGAGAAGCCTGGGCCATTGAGATAAGGCCAAACAGGCCTACCTTTCTTGTCCGCGAGAACACCACTAAATCATGCCAGAAGGGGAAAAAAAAATGAATTTTCATCGTATTTAATGTTGTCTGAGATGACAAATGCGTCCATTCCAGTGTAGAAACGTTTCTACCCAAGAGAAGGAACGTGTTTTTACTTGGCATGAAGGGATAATCCATCCTTAACTAGAAAGTTCTCTTCAGGGGAGCACTTCATTCTTTATGTCTCTGGTAGGATAGACATCATCCCGTAACTGGACAGCCAGGGTAACAGGGGAATGTGAGAAAATGCTGGCGTTTGATTGACGCGGTGATTACAAAGTTAAACATTGTTCTGAGCGTTCTTTGTGGGAAAGGCAATGCTGGTTAAAACGTACATTCTGCCTTCCAAGAGAAACACGCTCGGATTGGTACCGAGTTGCCTTCTGGGACAATGGTTGGCATATTTAGTAGGGCCCCCGTCACGTACGCATGAAACCACTGTGTGTGTGTGTGTGTGTGTGTGTGCACGCACGCGCGTGTGCACACGTATCTTCCTATTGCTGTGATAAGCCAGTGGGTCTGTGTATAACCTCCCTCCAGTTTTGCAGAGCAAAAGAGATGAGATGAGAAAGATGAGGGATTCTGCTCTCTTAGTCTTGGGTTCTCCACGTTTACACACACATTTACACACATTGCTCCGGGGCAGTTATACCCATAAAAGCTATTGGCAGCCTCTAAGTTTTGGTGGGTTCAGAAGCGCTCTCCAGAGACTCCCCAGGGCCGTGCTCTAGCTCCAGCGAGAGACGCTCTAACAAAGAGCTCATTATTCTTGCCCACCGGCGCAAAGGTTTGGAGCGCATGTGGGCAGCAGAAACTCGAATAGTTTCGATTTCACTGCAGGACAGAGCGCTGTCCGAAACACCACCCCCTGCCTGGTGGGATCTGCCCTGGGCCTCCACTCAGCTTCTGAGTCAAAAAGGATAGAAATGATGGATAAACTCCTCACCTTCTCCCAGATCATCCTGGCTTCTGTCTCTCCTAAGGGCAGCCCCATGCTGTCATCACCAAGGCTGAAAGTCTAAGAGTCATCTTTGTTTCCATCCTGACTCTTGACCCCTGAAAGTCACCCCACCTCGTGATTCTCCTTGATCCCCCTCATGCATGTCTCCCCCATCATACAGCCACCCACTAACCGAGGCCCTTGTTACCCATTTCACGCCTGCTGCCGCAGCTCTGAAGCTGGCCCCCAACTCCAGTCCCCACCCTGAGATTAATTTGTGCCTGAGAGCGTTTGACTGCAGCAAAACAGCTTCGAGAGGCTGCGGGGCACAGCCTCTAGAACTGCACGGACCTGAGACCCAATCTTGACCGTCATGTTCCAGCTAAGCCCTCTGGGTAACCAGTTTACTCTCTGAGCCTCATAGGGTTGAGGATTAACAAGGTAACAGGTGTAAGGTGCATGGCACCAGGCCTTGTGTGAACCGAATTCTGTCCAAATTCCTTAAGGCTGAAGATCATTCGTAGCTTGGCCTCAGCCTTCCCTTCTAGGCTTGCTCCGTGAGTCACCTTCCCTGCCCCCAGGGCTCCAGCCGAACTGAATATTTGTATGTAACCTTTTAATGTTTACTTTCCTCTTACTTTCTCTTACCATTTTCTTCTTCCTGCTCCTCCAGCACCCCACTTCCCGACTGAAATTCAAACTAGCCCGCGAGGTTCAGTCCGAATCCTGGCCTCCTCCGTGAAGTCTTCTTGGGTCATACCAGCCAGAAATGACCTTTGTCTCCTTAGTCCTTACGTTCTGAGCCTAGTTGGAATTTTCTCGTGGCCTTCCTCACAGCGTCCTCATTCTGAACATCTTTGGATCTCTCTTTCTCCCCAAATGCTTTCCCATTGGACATATGTGCCCATGATCTGGAACATATGACATGAAATCGTGAGCCAACTGTAAGGGAGACAGGGGGGAAGGAATTGCTCTACTTGGGACAAAAGTTATCCCTTCTAAGCAGTCATGCTCTAAGAAGTTAATAGTTCTGACGTCCAGGCCTGCAATTTTGGGGGGAGCGGGCGGTGGCCAGACCCTCCCTTGCCCTCAATTTATTATGCTAAGAGTTTTGACCCTGCGATGGTTTGCAGCTCTGGCTTGTGCAATAAGGAACGAGAAGAATGAACTCAACCCTTCAGTGGAAGGAGATAGGGCTGTGTGTCCATGTCAGCCCAAGGGGGAGAAAGGGATTACTTGGGTTTAGAGAGAGATGATGGAGCTGATAAACGGAATCATGTTTTCTTCCAATCAATCCCATCAGAGCTTGAAAGAATAGAAAACTCTTCAAAACGAGGTTCACTCTAGGCCGGTATATATGACAATAGATGGGCCCTGGACTCATACTCCCTTTTACCATTGAATAAATGTCATGTCCTGCCATTGTCAGGCCAGAAAATGCAGGGGAGGGCTTCCAATCTCCCACCAGCGTTATTTTTAATTTGCCAGGCTGGGTTAAGGGGAAAACCTACTGGGGCTGCTTTTTGTTTCCCTTTGTATTTTCACTCTTGTCATATGACAAAGGAAGCCCTTGCTTCTTATTCTTCTCAAGCAGCCCTAGAAAAAAAGCTGTGGAGAAAACACACACTGAAATGAAAACCTGCAAAAAGGGAGAGAAAAAAAGCTGTATCCCCAGGCTGGGCATTGTGGGCAACAAACAAGGGATTTTCTCTGCCCCTGGGACCGTGGGGCAGGCACACGGGAACCAGGAGAGGAGAGCAGCCCTGGGCAGGCATGCGAACTTAAAGGCAGAGGATGGTCTAGAGAAGGTCTGACTCTCAGTAAATGATCTTTGTGATTTTCTCTCTTAACTACCATGGTTTAAGACATGAGTCATCATACTAAAATACCTTCTTGTCCACTTGCACATGCATTCAAATACATTCATTCAAACAAACACATAAAATTCAGGATCATCTTGGGTCAGGCACGTTCCCCAGGACATCCCAGTGTTGGCCCAACATGTCCTTCCGACATGGGTCCTTGCACCATGTGGTTTCTGTCCCCAACCACAAAGCCACCCGAAAGGTTTTCTTTCTTTACCCTCTGACTCAGGCTAGGAATTTAATTTAATATTGGTTCTTATGACCATGTGGGGGACATTCTTGACCAAATGGCAGCATCAGTTTTGCTTCTGATTAGCCTACAAGGGTACACGTGAAATGAGACCTAATCCTTTAGGACCAGCGTGCCCTTGGAATATAGGGCGGAGCTTGTCTTGTCTTTACTGGTGAGACTGGGGATGAATATTAGGAGGAAACCTGACTGGTCTCTGGATGACAGACAGTGCAGAGATACGTAGACACCCAAACCCAGACGCTGAGCATCCAAGACCCCAGACCTGCCTTTCTGGAATCCAGTTGGTACAGTTCAGTCTCAGACATGTTAAAGAAAAAAAAAATATTCTGACACTTGTTCAGACAGTAAGGAAGATTTTATTCAAGGAGCTCTGCACTGGGGTTTTGTAGCAGGAGAGAGAGACTGGGCTCAACTCTGAACAGCAAAAAGAAAAGTGGGAATTTATAGTCAAGGGACAGAAGGAGGGGGTCAATGGACAGGAAATGACTAAGAGGGTGGGAGGATTCTTGCAAAACAGACCTACCAAGATGCTTGCTAAAGGCAGCTAGGGCGCTCAGATATCACTGGGAGCTGGTGGAGGATACAGAATTTGGCCAAATATAGAGAATGACCAGATGCTAAGGGTGGCGCATTCTTGCTAAAACAGGGCAATGTCAGGATGAACATGGAACTCTAAAGGTTGGAGCCTGGTAGAGAAGATGGTTCAGAGAAGCCAGGCTAAACTTTGGTCAGGGAGAGAGCCTTTGTCATGCACGGTCCCCTCGGAAAACCACAAGCCAGATTTGAACTTGGAATGAAGAATTCATTCCACATTCATGGGGCATCCACAACATGCCAAGCATACTGCTGGGTAACAGGAATGTGGAGAGGGGAGAGGGGTCCTGGCCTTCTAAGAAATCAGAGACTGTTGAAGGAGGGAGACCAGCCAACAGGAGACCATATGCTCTCAAACCAGGCCGCCTGGGTCTGCACGTACCCCAGCTTTTCCTGACTCTCCGGCCTTCCAAATGGTATCTAACCTCCTCGGCCTCCAGGTCATCATCTGGGAAATGGGAATCATCATAGAACTAGATGATAGATTTTTGTGGGGTCGTCTGAAGCCTGTCTGTGGACCGCTTTGCGCAGTGTTTGGCCTGTTGTAAATAACACAACAAACACCCTTAGTAGTATTGCCATCACAGATGGGGACATGGTTTGTAGCATGCCGTCAGCGTGACAGAGGACAGACACCTCACCCCAGGGAAGGCTGCTTTGAGTCCAGACGGGCTCACAAGAGATGATACTTGAACAGTGCCCGAGAGGACAAGGGGCAGATAGGCAGGCAGAGCTGAAGGGACCAGACACAGCATCAGAGAGAACGGACAGGACAAAGCCACTGCCGTGGGAGAGGAGCAGGCCCAGGGAACATGCCCAGCTTAGCAAATGGGAAGGGGATTAACAATTATTAAGCCTGTGTGAGATACTAGAAACTGCACTATATGGTTTTAAAAGATGATCCCCCAGAAAGCTTTGCACTACCCCTGAGGCAAGGCATATCCCTGCTTTTCGCTCAGAAAGAACCTGAAGCTCCAAGCCTTGCACGAGCACCTCAGCAGTGACCTAAGGTCGCACATCCCTCGGCTGGCCTGAGTCACTTCTGGGTCCGAAGGACTCTAAAGCTTGGGTTCTGTACATAGTCTGTCCTCTGGGAGCCAGAGCATAACTGTGCTGGTGTCGGGAGGGCTGTGGGGAGCTGTGGAACATTCTCAGGGGTCAGACCGGGAAAGTCCCAGAGTTCACCGTGAGGGGTGTAAGGAACAGCTTTTCCTGACAGAGGAAGGGTTATCACTAATCCCAGAGGCGTAAGAGCTGGGCGTGTAAGGATCAGCAGTATGGCATTCGTGGCATGGAATGAGATGACGGTGATCTGACTCCGCAACATGGACGGGGAATATTTTTAAAATGGTCATTTGTTTCTATGAGTTTGGCTTTTTTAGATTCCAAATGTAAATGATATCATGCAGTATTTGTCTTTCTCGGTGTGACTTATCTTACTTACCATATTACCCTCAAGGCCCACCCATGTTGTCACAGAGGGCAGGATTTCCTTCTTTCTCAAAGCTGAATAATATTCCCTCTTGTTTGTTATCATCCATTCATCTGTTGACGGACACTTAGGTGGCTTCTGTATCTTGGCTATTGTGAATGACGCTGCAGGGAACACAGGAGGGCGGATCTCTTTCTCACATCCCGTTTTCATTTCCTTTGGATGGATATCCAGAAGTGCGGTTCCTGGATCTTATCGTTAGCTAATGCTGCAGTGGTAATCATACCGCCATATATAAGTGTATCAAGTCAACACACTATAGACCTGAAATGTATACACCATTATATGTCAATTACATATTGATTAAAAAAATGGTAATTTGCCCAAAGCTAATGAACAGATGAGAGTGAGACAGCAAAAGGAAACAAAGTTTCCATATGGTACCAGGCACAAAAATCAAGATCCCTTCTTAGGGATGTTCTTGAGGGAATTAATGTATCAGATAGGAAGCCAAACCTATTAGATGATCCCCCAATGCAGATTTTCTGCCATTTTGAGCATAAAGAAAGAAATTGTGTGATCTTTCTAAAGCTAAAAAGAGCCCTAATGATCATCTAGTTGGAGTTATTATTATTATTATTGTTATTATTATTTTTGTAGATGGTAAAATCAAGATTCAGAGAAGTGAGGTGATTAGGCCAAGATCCTTTTGACATGTGACATCTGCCATATGAAACTAGCCGCATCCTATCAGCCATACAAAGAAAGTCCAGGAATCTGAAAGCATTCACACAGGCAGGTACCCAGGGGGCTGCCCCAAGGGTGTCCCTTGTTGTCAGGAAACTGACAACAAGATCATTGCTGGGGGAACTAGACTGGCTAAAGAAGAGACACAAGAGAACCCCACCATCTGTAGCACTTTATGTGGCTTTCTTGGCAGTCTCTCCCGTGGGAGATCACAGAAGGATGTAGTGTCTTGATAAATATAACAGGGAAGTCAGAAAAAAGATAGAATGCTACCTTGTAATGATAAAAAAAAATAAAGCCACCAAAATAACCCCTAAAATTATTACAGCCCCAATAAGAAGCCCATATGGTGTTGGCCTTTGAGAACCTTCTGTGGTCTTACATATTCTCCTCAGAGAGATTTCTAATTTTTTTTTTAAATATATAAGAAAACACACATGAATCCAATAACGCCCTTCCTGAGATAGAAAGTAATCCTTCGGGTCGAATTGAATTTTCACCCATCTGTCTGGCTGACGAGATGGTAGATGACAAATATTCTTGATTCTGCTAGCCAAGGCCATGAGATATATAAAGAAGCTTCTAGAAATGTTATTACTGGACCTGTAGGATCTGTCATGTTGGCACCCAGTGAGGTACACCACATGGTTATATAACAGATGAAAGAGGTAATGTCAGTTGTCAGGAGAAGAACTGAAAGCAGGAGACGGTAGGTGACAGGTTGTCATACAGTTCCAACCCCCTAAAGAACCCTGCTGAAGTTTCTCCAAATAATTAATAGATGAGGCATTTAGCCTGTTCCCATTTTTTGCCCTCATCACAAACTCAGCTGGGCTGCTTTTTCTGTCCTCCCTCTGTGTCACCTTACAGTCACAAAGTGTTCCTCAGACTATGAAGGATATGTCAGTCATGATCTGGGGAGCCTTGGTTGAGTTCCTGACCCATATTTAACAGTTTCCTTACTGTGACATGTGCTAAAAAGCAAAAAACAAAAAAAGAAGAGGAAGATGAAGTCTCCAAAGCTCATGTTCACCAAATGATTTCATTTGCACCTTCCAGTTATTTAAGCCAGTGCTGCCCTGGGACCAAGGCAGCAGCGAAGGGCTAAAGGAAACATCAGGAAAATGAAAATAGGACAAAACGATGAGGTCAGTCTGTTTTCCAAGACCCCTTTTCCCGAAAAGAAGAGCCTAAACTCATCCTGGTGGTTGGTAGTGGTGCAAATAAGCAGGGGACAAGAGCTAATCCTGCTCAAAGCTCCTGTGTCCCCAGATGGGAAGGCTGCACTCTCAACAGGGCGTGTGCCGGTCTCCCACCGCCATTTTGTGCAACCAGCTTGGCGAGAGTTGCCTCCCTCTCTCTAGCACGTCACTGGCTGGGTTGGAGGCCATTACAGCAAATCTGGTTCAAGAACAACACGAGTGGGGTTTTTTGTTATTTTGTTTTGGGTTTGGGGTTTTTTTGTTTTTGTTTTTGTTTCTGTTTTACTTCAGCTCACTTGTGAGGTACTGAAATACTCATTTCTACCTGCGAGACAGTTGGTGACAAGAGTTCCAAGCTTTTAGGAATCTATCCTAAGGACAGAATACCACGTACAGATCAGGTTTTAAATGATATTCATCCCATTGTTATCTGTATCAGGCATTTAGACACAATATAAATGTCCAACAAAGCAGGTATTGGTTAAGTGAGCTATTCTCATCTATTGGACAGAATACTCTATAGATATTGAACATTATGCTTTTAAAAGAGTTCCCAATAATACAGGAAAGCACTTAGTTAGAATGTTATTGGAAAAGAGTATGAGAATACAAACTAGCAGTTCACAAATATGCCTACCCCCCCAATACAGACACATATATACACTGTGACAATGGGGGGGAAAAAAAGAAGAAAAAGAAAAGAAGAAAGAGACCTGAAGGACATAAATGAAGATATCATTAGCAGTTATCTTTGGGTAGGACTTGGGATTTGGGAAACTATTTCTCATTCGACTTTTTCTAAACTTCCTTCAGTTTTTCATGCCAGTCATGCCAGTCATGCAATGCTTTTATAATAAGAAAAAAATGATTTCTCATATTGGCACCAGTGGGCTTCTGACCTCTGAATTGTATTTCTTAAAGAGAGAAACAAACACTAGTCTTCTTAATTACAGTGGGAACAAGAGAAAGGGAAGTCAAGGATTAGAGTCAAACGAGCAAAAACCTCTTTTCTCTGGCACTCGGGTAATTGCCCCATTGTGCATGCGTGAAAATCCCGTGAGAGAATGTGGCATTACGGGAATCTGGGTGTGTTCTAATCTACTAAAAGCAACCTAAACAGAATTGTGTCCCGAAAGTAGAGAGAACACACTCTTAAAATTAACTGGCAAATCCAATGTGTAATAAAATATCCTTTTAGAAGTCAGCTAATCGCATATTTTATCCAATGTGTAAATTCATACATCTGAGTCTTGGAAGGTAGGGCAAAGTAGATTTACAGTAATTCCATCCAATTTCTACCTCCGTAGCATTACTTTTTATTCAGCCACTTCCATACGAGACTTAATCCTGTTCAAAAATATTACATGGAGAGTCAATACATAATTTATATTGAACTCCATAACAAATAAGCACACTTATTTGGTATTAATTTTCTCACAAAAATTTTGCCTGTCCCCATCCGCTGATCTTTGGTTTGTTCACTTCCAGTTGTGTTTGAATTTCCTCTGATTTCCTCCCTTCCTCCATATAAATCAGCCTGTCCCTTTCCAAGCCAGCACCTTTGGCACAACGTTACCTTTAAGAATTTTGTCAACCAGGAGAGCCTTGTCGTCTTCCCTGGGCCAAGTGACCTTTAGTCATACCAGAGTGAAAACTGATGCCAATATCTGCTCAAAGGCCTTTTGTTATCCACCACAATTCCTGTTTAGATCTTTATTAGAGGTCTTGTATCATTCTGCATCTTGATGAACATGGATTTTTACATTTCCTATTAAACCCTCAGTTGTCTCTTGAATATTAATATTTCATCAGGGAAATATTCTGCTTAGCTGGTGATTTTCTTTAGGAAAGGGGGAGTGGCAGAGAGAGAGAATTTCGAGCAGACTTCCGGCTGAGTGCAAAGCCCACTGAGGGCTCACTCTCACAGCCCTGAGGTCATGACCTGAACCAAAATCAGGAGTCAGACATGCATCTGACTGAGCCATCCACGTGCCCTTTTGCTGGTGGTTTTTAAGTTACTGCATTGTGAGGATTGAATGGTTTCTGGGTCTAATGGTCTCCTTCTCTCCCTGCTCCAGTCCTCAGGAGACACACCTCCAGATTTTATTAAGAAATTAAATGAGTAAATAGGAAACATTTCAGAGATGGTTCTTTTAAGAAAGTTTCAGATGTAGCATGTTAAGGTCCTCAAAGTTGTTGGTTAACATTATTTTAGGTGAACTTTCCTGAATGTCTACAGAATCGTAAGACTTTCGCTGATTATCTGTTGTGTAGCTTTGGTGTTTCTCTAAAATTCTCTGACATGTTCCAAGCCACTTGTCAAACCCAGGTATCGTCTCTTACATAGCTAACACAGCATGAAATGACTGTGGAATGTTCCTTTCTGTTTGTGATAGATGGAGCCAAAGTGGCCTTGCTACCTACCGATATTTTTCAGCTTAATATCACGGCTATTTTCATTTTCAAAAGCTTGCTTCAACCTCCATGTCAATTTTTACAGATTCATTGCCTGCTGTTACATAAATAAAAATCACACATTAAGCTAGTTAATAGACACCTTGAACAGGAGTCAGTTTAATTTTTTCAGTATGTTTTTCTGTACCTTCATCTTTGTTCCACTCCAGGACCTGCTGGGTTTTAGAAGTGGAAAGTCCATGACAGCCACATGTACTCTGTTTTATTATTTAAGTGTTCAGTATACTTGCTTGTTGCCCAGAAGATGAACCAAACCATCTTCAAATATGAAATTACTTCTCCCACGTCATTTTTAGACTTCTGGGATTTTGTCATTTTTCTATAATATATTCCTGCTCTGAGTCTTTTTCCATACCATGGTTTAATCTATGCGGCACCGAAGTTTCAGACATTTTGGTGAAACATATTTCTGGGTTAATCAGTCGCTGCCTGGATCTCAAAACCGTCACATTCATCATAAGCCTCAAACAGTTTCTAAGAACACAGGCAGCCCAGTTTCTATCACATAATGTTTGACTGAGTGCTTAGCACTAATACAGCGTCCAGGAGAGTCTTAATTAAAATTGACGGTTTGCATTTGAAATACCGGCTTGGTGTCTAGCCCAATGTGGCCATGCACTTTAGCTGTGTTACCATCCCTTGTGGACCGTGCTACTTTTTCATTTACCAGTTTCCTTAACACAGCGATTTGGTAACAATTCATCCAGTCAGCAAGGACGAGCTGGCGAGCCCGTCTGCAAACAGACCTCTCTTTTATACAAGGCGATATGTGCAAACGAGGGGAAGGGAGGGCTAGAGAGGAGTGCCAGGTAGCCTCCCAGAGTCTTCGAGAGGCACAAGGAGAAGTGAGGGTTCCATCCCCGTTATACCAGAGGGCTTCCTTTGTGGCACGTGTCAGCTGAACGTCTTGTGGTTGTTTCTGCAGGCAGAGGGAAGGGCGCTCCAAAAAGAAGGGAACTGAATAAACGGAGTCTAAGAGGATAGAAACAATGTTGGGGGCCCTGAAAGGACCAAGTTGCTCAGTACAGCTGGGGCATCAGGCGTGTGGGGCTGGGCTGTGGTGGTGGGAGTAGCAGCAAGGGAGTAGCAGTGACCACGTATCAGCAAGAGACAAAACTAAAGACCGAGATGGGAGTGTGATACTGGCAGTCCTTGAATTCCCTGCGAAGGATGTTTAGCAATGGGGACACCTGAGTGGCTCAGTCAGTGAAGCATCTGACCTTGGCTCAGATCATGATCTCAAGGTCCTGGGATGGAGTCCCTTGTCCTCAGGCTCCCTGCTCCGGGGGGAGTCAGCTTCTCCCTCTTCCTCTCCATCTGCCCCTACCCCCACTTGTGCTTGCCCTCTCTCCCTCTCTCAAATAAATAAATAAAAAATTTTTAAAAAGCATTTTTAGCAATGGAAGCCACTAAAATATTTTAGCAAGGAGGGTGATATAATCAGGAAGATCGCTGGGCAGCAGCATGGGGAGTAGGAATGGAAGGACCAGCATGGGGAGGACCAGTAAAGAAATTTCTGGAAAGTTAAGAGTCTACAGGCTGAATAACGGCCGTGACAGTGAGATGGAGAAGGAGGAGGAGGCTGTAAGGAACCTGGACATACCATATGCTTACTCACTTCCCTCCACCTCTTTTGTATAGAATGCACTAGAAGGAGGTGGGCTCCGGGAAGGCAGGAATTTTTTGTCAGCTCTGCTCACTCACTGCTCTGTCTCAGCACCTCCACGGTCCATAGCACAGAGATGCTCCATGAATCTGAGTTCCCCGACTCACTTGTTTGCAGGGGGGTGCAGGTGACAGATACGACACCCTGACTCCCTCCCGACTTTGAACGGCGTGCAAAATGAGAGCCAGAACGTAAGCAGAAGAGCTGCTTGGCAGACAAGTTCGAGGGGTGGAAAATACAGGCATCTCGTCATTTGGAAAGACTTAGCCTCCCTTCAGTCTGAGAATCAGAATTGCATCTGGGCTAAGGCAATTTGTCCGCAACTGAGCTGAAGATAGAAAATGTCAAACTGAATTTGGGGGAACGTTGTGGTTTTTTTAAACAAAATGAGGTTTGTTCTTTCAGATCTTAAAGAACATTTTAGTCTCTCTATGTTTCGTAGCATTTTGACAAAATAACCAACCATGTCAAACAAATCCTAGAGTTGCTTTTAGAGTACATGTTGAAAATACCAATTTTATCAAAAAGGAAAATCAAGCTTTATTTACTAAATCAACCAATAAAATAACTAAATAACTTCTACTTCTTTGTAATTAAAAATGTTTTTTCTGTTAAAGGTACATTGATGAGATTTAATAGAATGAGCATAGCCTGCCCCTAAAATGACTAAAACAAGGCAAAAATAACAAAAAACATATATTTGTTTTAAACAAATCTCTATCAGTGCTTAGCACAGAAGAAGATGAAAAAGGATACCATGCTGGGAGACAAGAAATTTTGAGTAATTTCTGAAATATTAAAAGTAGGTATAAAAAATAAAAAATTAAAATTAAAAATAAAAATAAAAAGCAGGTATAGAAACTAGAATTTGCAAGGGCTGTTGGGTGGCTCAGTTGATTAAGCATCTGACTCTTGATCTCAGCTCAGGTGTTAACCTCAGGGTCATGAGTTCAAGCCCTTCCATGGGCTCCATGCTTGGTGTGGAGGCTACTTACAAAAACAAAAACAAAAATAAAGATGAGAGCTTGCAAATTATTTGAGCAGAAAAATACATACCATAAAGTTAAAAATTATTTCAGTTACCATACAGGATCAGAGTAAACAAAAGCAGGAAATAGGAATGTTCTACCTATAGACTCAGCCATGGGCATTCCATGTGCACTCCCTACAATGCTGTTTATCATGACCAAAGATGGGAGACACCCAATGCTCGTTGGTAGAAGACTGGTTACATACATCATACTACATGCATACAATGAAGCATCTGGAGTCAGCAAACAATAAAGCAAGCAGTCTTCAAGGCTGAGTGGAATGGTCTCCAGGATAGTCAAATAAAAAAAGTGAAATGTGATCATGTATAAAGCTTGCTACCATTCATGTGAAAAGGGAGAGATGCATGCATTTCTGTTTATTTACAATGTAGAACATCTCCAAAAACCAGTCATATGCTTGTCTTTGTTGAGAGGTGCTGGAGAACTAAGGACAGAAAGGATACCCTTCATTTTCACCGTATATTTCTTTATGCTGTTGGGATTTTGTTCTTGCCGTGTGCATTTATTATCTAAGCAAGTACGATATTTTTAAAGGAAAAGAAAGGTAGAAGGGAAATGATAAAGTCTAGAAAATAGAAAACAAGATACGATGGAAAAAAAGACGAAAGAAATCAGTAATCACATTAAACATGGCTGGATTCTTTTCTGCCTTGAAGAGAAAGATATTCTGATTCATTAAAAAAAAAAAAATCTAGCCTTGGTGTTTACAAGAGAGACACCTAAAACAAAATGACCACCAAAAAGTGACCAAAAAACCCCCCCACAAATGCACAGATGGAATAATATATCAGACACATTCTAATCCCCTATAAAAGCATATATGGTAATTAAAATGTTAAATTAAAATAAAATGTAACACAAAGCAACAGCACTAAATAGAAAAGGGAGCTAGTTGATGTTGATAAAAACTGCAGCCCACCAAGAACAGACTGTCATGAACCTTTATACATTCTTTAAAAGCTTCAAAACATGCAAACCAAAGACTTATTTACTTTGAAGGAATAATTATGAAGCGTGTACTCATAATAGAAGACTTTAGCATGCCTCTTGAAAATAAATATGTAGAGTATTTGAATAAAAAGTATGATCTGTATCTATATCAATCTACCTAAAACTCTGTACCCAGTAGATAGAAAAGACACGCTTCTTTTTAAGCAAAAGAGCATGTTTAAAAAATGTTAAAATACATACATTCTAACATTAAAAACGATTTTAAGAGAAAATAAGTGACATATTTTAAAATGAATGAAAATTACATAATGCATATAAAAACATGTGAGATATATAATCTTAGATCCAATGATTAGGAAACAAGAAGGAATAAAAATAACATAACCACAACATCCACCTTAAATTCTAGGAAAAGAATGGCTAAGGGAGCAAAAACAGAAGAAAGGAATGCATAATGATAAAAGCAGAAAATAGTAACTTCACATTGTAAATAATAATATTGATCCATAAAATTAAAATTGAATTCTTGGAAATGACCAAGATTTTGATTAAGTTAAAAATAAAGAATTTTTAAAAATCCATGTAATTCTAGACAAAAAGGAGATTTTTAAAATAATAAGAGAATTGTGCATGTAATTGTGTACCCATGAACTTGAAAATGTAGATGAAATATCTGATTACATAGGAAAATACATGAAGCTGACTCAGGGACAGTCAGAAAAGCTAAATTGGTCAATAATTGCTGGAAAATTTATACAGGTGATCAGCGATCTATCCCTAAATATGGATGTTTGTAGACATCCTCCTAAACCCGGAGAAGTGGGAGAATTGTGATAGAAACTGTTATATAAACTATATAAACTGTTCTGGGGCATAAGTAAATTAAAAAGTCCTCCCAGTTCATTCTGAAAAGTCAGTGCAACTCTAATCCCAAAATGAGGCAAGATTGATGACATGTACCAACCTCATTTCCAAACAGTTGCAAAGACCTAAATAAAATATTAGTGCTGTTAAAGAATCATATATCAATACCGGTGAATTTTTATCAACCTATCATACTCCAAAACTACTATTTTGATTCACAGCCCCACCAAGAATATTTAAGAATACTTGATTTTCTGCATCTCTGCCAAACTTGGGGTTGGTAGAATGGCTCTGATTTTATTTGACCTTTTTCCCCCTGAGGTTAGATGGATACATCGTGCACTTGGGATTTTAAAACGTCTTAAATTTCAAATAAAAATGTTTTAGAGTAGTGATGAAGACACAGTCCCGCAAATCAGCTCAAGGCAAAATTATGAAATAAATTTTGTCTTTGGAACCTCCAGCCTCTCCTTCGTTCTTCCTTCTCATCTTGAATAGGGGCATGGACAGATAGGCAGCCACTCCCTCCACATCAGTTTTCCAGAAGAACTGTGAAGCCCTGGCATACAATTCCATTTCAGGCTCCTTGAGAAACAAAAACAGAGAGGGGCGCCTGGGTGGTTCCATCAGTTAAACATCCAAAAATCGAGAGATTTCGGCTCAGGTCCTGATCTCAGGGTCATGGGATCGAGCCCTGTGTTGGGCTCTGTGCTCAGTGTTGAGTCTGCTTGAGACTCTCTCTCTCCCTCTCCCTCAGACCCTTCCTTCTCTCTCTCTCTCTCTCTCTCTCACAAATAAATAAATAAATCTTTAAAAAACAAAACAAAACAAAACAAAAAAAAACCACGTACCTATGTCTCCACTGCCTCTTACCCCAAATCCTTTACAAACCCTACACTATACACCTTCTTTTCCCCTCCTCAAATCTGTGCCTAGGAAGGCCTGATAATGTTATATTTCAGGGTAAATTTTTCTATTTGCTGCCTCAGAAAAATTTGCATAAGAAATATGATCTCTAATTAGGCAGTAAAATGTCGGCATCTACAGAACAAGTAGGTCCGATGTTTAAGGAATTCTTTGATGCCTGAGTTTTTAATTCTTCTGAAACAATGAGCTCACATGTTATCCTGATTCTCCTCGGCTTGCTCCTAGCTAAGGACACGGCATAGCCAGCCTGGCTCAAAGAGTTAATCTGTAGGGTTGGCCAAGTTCCACTTCTGCCCCCTGGTTCTTAATCCCGTGGACTGCAGACTGTCTTCCCAATTCAGGCACCTGTCCCCGAGTTCCAAACCGAGAAGAGCTGCCTTCCTTCTTCCAAGTGGATTTTGTGGGGGCAACCGTAGCCATTTGAGAGAATGTCCTGTTGGCCCTTTGGCCAGACCTACAGCCGAGCAGAAGTCGATTTCAGTGCAAATCTAACAGAGCTGGGGCACGCCTCCACACGCTGGTCCTTTCCAGAGATCACGGTTTTGGCCAGTGAGCCAAACACAGGGTGTAGATAGGTTTTGTTTGTCTCTCTCTATTTTTCATATTTTTACGTTCAAAAGCCTACAAAGGCATTTCAGTCTACACGCTCTGCCTTACACTCATCCCACACTCTGACTTCAGGACATGAACAATCAAGACACAAAAGAATTAAGCAGGTCACAAGTCATATGTTTGTATGATCTTTCTTCCTCTCTCTTTGTCGCTGTGTTTAAGGCACAAGACAAAAACGTCAGGGCTCTTGGGTTCTAATCACAACTCTCCTAGCTAACGAACTCATTTTGTGACCTTAAACAAGTTACTTTGGATAGCGGGCTGGATTTCTAAGGCAACTGATAATGTCACAGTCTTTGAGTCTGTGTCTCTTCTTTCCCTCACAGTGGCTAAACTTGGAATTCTACATTAGCAAATGCAGTAAAGTGTCCTTCCCATGTAGTTGGAAATGGACAAGCACTATTGTTTTCCCATTTTACAGATAGAGAAACCTGAAGCCTAAAGCAGTTGAGAAAAATAGTAATTCAGTGCAGATAGTCAAATAACCTTTTGGCTTCCTTAAGTAACTTCCCTCTGACTTGGAGAAGACATCTTTGTTATTGTTCAGCATTATTTGGGGACTTTGTATTAATTCGACATGTATCATTCCTTCTTCGCTGTGTCTTTACGCTCCTTCCTACGATTCATCCCTGGAGAATACTCTTCTCCCCTGGATCACTGAAAGGAAAGATGTTATTGTAGTGTTTGCTTTCCCCTTCTTACAACCTGCAAGTAATCGCTAAGTTACTCTCAAGGGAGTTCAAGGTTATTTTTTTTTTAATTTAAATTCAATTTTATTAACATACAGTGTATTCTTAGTTCAGAGGTAGAATTTAGAGATTTATGGTTGCACACAACACCCAGTGCTCATTACTTCAGGTACCTTCCTTAATGCCCATCCACCTTCCCCCACCTTCTTCCCTCCCTTCCAAACCCTCAGTTTGTTCCCTAGAGTTCAGCGTCTCTTACCATTTATCTCCCTGTTTTCCTCTTATTTTATTTTTCCTTCCTTTCCCCTATGTTCATCTGTTTTGTTTCTTAAATTCCATATATGAGTGAAATCATATATTTGTCTTTCTCTGACTGAGTTATTTTGCTCAGCATAATAACCTCTAGATCCAACCACGTTGTTGCAAATGGGAAGACTTCATTCTTTTTGATGGCTGCATAGTATTCCTGTGTGTGTGTGTGTGTGTGTGTGTGTGTGTGTGTGTGTACACACACACCACATCTTCTTTATCCATTCATCTGTTGATGGACATCTAGGTTCTTTCCACAGTTTGGCTGCTGTGGACATTGCTGCTATAAACATTGGGATGCCGGTGTCCCTTTAAATCACTATGTTTGTGTCCTTTGGGTAATTACCCAGTAGTGCAATTGCTGAGTCATAAGGTAGCTCTATTTTTAACTTTTTGAGCAAACTCCATATTGTTTTCCAGAGTGGCTGCACCAGTTTGCATTCCCACCAACAGCGCAAGAGAGTTTAAGGGGGTTCAAGGTTAGTGAGAGGACTGAAGGATCTAGAGCCAACACACTGTTGAGAAACCCTTTGTAACTATTGCTGTGGAGTAAGTGTGGTGATGCATTGCACACATGCAGATACATATACACATGCACACACACACACACACACACATGCGTAGGACCACTTACTGAAGGGCATACTAAACTAACTACTTTTAAACACTTAATTTCTCAACTCACCATGTACGTCACAGTTTACGCAGTTCTGTAAGTCCAGTAAGTTTTAATTTTAAGACTGAAATGATAGAAGAGGACATTTTCCTCGGTCTCGGGTTTCTCGTCATTGTCAACATAACCAATGCAATTATGTGAGTTGGTCTCTGTTAGGAGGCTATGAGACATCTTCCTCTTAATGAACTGCAGAACCCTGTAGCTGAATTCTTGCTCTGTCTCCTTCCCCTGGGGTCAAGAATCCACCTTGTAGATATTAAGATAATCTGTGTTCAGATATGGTCTCATTGATTGAATTTATCTTGGGGAAAAGCATGCATTGCTAATGGTCACCTTGTCTCAAATTGCAGATTACAGTATTCCGGATGGGATCAGAAGGACACCAGGACATTGACTTAGCTATCCTGACAGCTTTGCTCAAAGGTAAAAGAGTTTCTATGTCCAGAGAGTAAAAAAGCAGTTTAAATGGATTAACATAGCAACTTTGTCTCCTAATAGTGGAATAGTGGATACAATCCCAAATGATACTGTGACATCCAATTATTGATAACATAAGGACTTTTCCTGGAAGACACTGTTCCTGCTATAAAATTCTTCTATGATAGAGCTGTCAAAGTATGACTCAATTTCATAAAGTTTAAATGTATTACAATGCAGTCATGTCCATTGAGTCATAAAAATATACAAAGTAAAAGGCTAATGTAATACGTAAGACACTAAGTCACTGATGTTATTTAATAATTATTACCCTATTTCCAAAAACCATTTAATCTGGTATAGATGGTAGATAAATACAGAGATATAATAATGCATTGAAAATGGAAAATCAAAACCATTGAGAAGAAAGGAGGAAGAGATAAACAAAAAACTAGGTTACTATACTTGTAGTTAGAACATTAAATTTAGCTCTAAGTTTCCTTGAAGTCCAGGCAAAAATAGAATTGGATTTTATGATTTTCCTTGAGGGTGGATGTTTGTCCTGTTCTCTAGTCCCCTTGGTATCAGGAGGTCTCACTACACGTGCTCATCCTTGGAGCCAAATCCCGGAGAAGAGCGGTTTCCTCTGGGCTCCCCAGATCAAATTCTGTCCTTCATGCCCCTTAATAGGTCTATACCTTTGACCCATAACATTCAGCATTAAAATAAACAAAAGGAAGTCATCTCTGTTCAGCACTGAACTGGAAACTAGAACTATGAGACAAAACAAAACCACAAATCTTGTTGAATGTGGTTCTGAGTTCAAGACGTTGCCCTCGTTCTCCCCAAGCCCCATACTTTGCCTGCTGCTCCCTTTATCACAAGGTTGGTGACTGCCTGTTTGTAAGCCTTCCTGGATCGTAAGCTCAGTGAAGGCAGACAATGTGTCTTACCAATGGATAAGACACACCTCACCCCCTCACCCAAGCCCTCACACATGGCAGCATTTGGTCCATTTTTGTTGAATAAGCGAAGGAATTGATTACTGAATGAATGATTACTTAATGATTCAGTGACAGACTTAACATTCCAAAATTTGAAATTCAGAATACCAACCATTGTATGCTATTTTCCATTCTCCCAACCCTTTCTCCGCCATTAATACTTCCTTGAATACCCGTCCTGTGGTAGCCATTGTACCTGTGCTAAGTTTTTCACAAATACTGTAAACATTAATTATTACAGCAACTGTATTATGTAGCAGCTATCTTTAATCCCCATTCTACAGACAGGTAAGTGGAGCTACAAGATTTCAGTAACTTGCTCAGGGTTACCATGCTAATTAATAAGCCTGAACTTAGATCTACGCCCTTCAAAGTCTTCACTGCACTACATATGGCCCCCTTAACACTAGAAGCCATTGATCCCCTCCTTGTATCCCCCAAAGGTGTTCAAAATCCCAATCATATTTCGGAAATTCACAGTCCTGCAGGGTGTATCATGTGTCCCAGGTTGAGAACTTCGCCGTGAAGCAGTTCATTCCAATGAACTGACAAAGACACAAAGAAGAATTCACGCATGGGACTGTGCGTGGGCCGAACCACAGAGCACACCCTGGCCACCGTTCTCCAATTGTCAGGGATAAAATTAAAAATCTGAGGCAGGAAATTCTCTAATACTTCCTATTCTTACACGAACATAAGAAAAAGTAATAAAACCAGTAACTAACACTTATTGAAGACTTGCTATGGTGCCAAACGCTGTGTTAGATACATTCTGTGTATAAATTCATTTAATCTTTTCAAGTTGGATGACCGGTTCATTACAAGGCCCATCTTATCAATAAGGAAAGCGGGACACAGAAAATTCAGTTGCATGACCAAGATCAGCTGGCCAGTAAGTAGTAGAGACAGGCTGCCCCCATAGCCCTTACTTGTGTAGACCACCGAGGCGTCCCTATTGCATTGATAATAAGAAGTAGATTTGCCACATTTATCACCTTGAATCAGAACTCAGAAAGTGGAGAAGTGGCTCCCTTATTGGTTAAACACATATAAGCCATCACAATATCTTCTACTGTCAATATTTTCTTCTTCTTTCACCAATGTGTGACTTAAACTTGTGTTTTACCTTTAGATCTTAGAATTTGTTTGTTATAATATAGGAGAGTTGTTTCCCGACTGTGCAGAACAGATCCCATGAAATACATTTTATATTGTAACCAAGTAGTTATACATATGTTTTTAGAAAGCTGAAGCTAAAGCTCGTGAAATTATATTTACATTGTATGCAATGAAATGGAATATTTTCTATTCTATTCTATTCTATTCTATTCTATTCTCTTTAATGCTGATTATATCCCACTAAATTGATTTCATGACCCACTAATGGGTCATAACCTGGAGTTTAAAAAACACTGCCATAGTAGATTAAAGGAAATTTTGATTGCTCTAAGAAATTAACATTTCTAATCACTATAATGAATATTATTTATGCAACAGTTGATGCTAATGGGAATTTCTGCCATTAAAAGATTATGATGTATCAACTCTATTTTACAAAGGCTTTTAAATGCTGATTTTGCGCCAGCTGATTTGTGAAGGGTGCAAGCTTAATCCTTTTGCTGACTTTCTTGGAGGCCAAGAGCATAATTCTATCAGTTTCAAATTTTTAAGTTTGTTAAATTGTGCTTATCTATTTTTTTTAATTATGCCTAGGCACGTAATATGGTTTAACACTTAATTTTTACAATTATACTTAGTTTTCAATTATCCCATGCATGAGGGATTTTTTGCAGTCAAGTGTTTATTCCAGCCATCATCTGAGAAAACTAGAAATTAGATAGGAGGAGGGGGAGAAAGGTGTGAGACTAAACACTGGTCTATAAATCCAGAGCCCAGTGAAGAAAAAAAAAAAAAAAAAGGGAACCAGGTGATCATGGGGAAATTCTACCTTTGCTGACCCATTGCTTCTGATCGGGTTTGATTTTCTTCAGTAACTGTATATATTAAAGGATACTGTTTATCGGACACAGACTTCCTGGGTATCTGTTCAAAAATAAAGAAAGAAGGAGACAAAAAGAATACTGTTCCAGAGGTCTTAGAGGCTCGCCGTTTCTTTGAATGCTGACCTGGGGTAGCTTTTGAGAATACATGATACAGCATTTATCTTTCACGTTAAGGTAACTGCTCCCTGAACGTGGTGGGCTGAGGCTAGAAACCGTCCACCCTATGCCCTTCTCCTTTGCCGTCCTCCCTCTCCCCTGCCTACCCAACGGGAACCCAAGGAAAATGCAGAGAAAATGCGGGACGTTGACTGTTCAGACAAACAACAAATAAATTGTTAGCATAAGCGTGTCCCAAATATTGGCTGGAACCTACTTACACTAAAAAAAAAAAGCTGCTTATTATTTATCTGAAATTCATCCTTAACTGGGAGTCTTGTGTTTCCATTTGCCAGATCGGGCTCCCCTATTCAGAGGAGGCCTGGCGCTGTGAATATTTCTGGACTTCAGACATCCTGAGTGGCTCTAGGGGAATTGTACTCAAAAATCTAGGGAAGTCACCGAGTCCCTGTCTGCCTCCTTCTCAGCCCGGCCCTGTCTAAATCTTAGCAACCAGAGGCTTCACTGGAAACAACCCCAGACTTACCTTTGTAAACTATCCGGTGTTTACCAGCCTGCTCTGAGTCACCTTTTCCTGGCCAGTGTGCGCATGCCCCTTGCTTCAGCCCCTCCTGCCCCGAGCTCAGCAAAGCCAGAAAACATCTGCTCAGCAGGGTCCCCTGACCCTCTCTGTGGATGTAATTATTTCCAGTTTTTAAAAATCTTCTCCTGAGCAGCTCAGAAGTCAAATCACGTGGGTGTGCACCCTTTCATTCCTCTGCATGTATGGAAGTATAGTATGTGGCAATCACTATCCTCCATAAGCAAAAAATTCTTTTTCTTTGGGTTTTTTTTGGAGATCTTTTTTTTAGAGCTATTCTTTTTTTTTTTTTAATTTAGTTTTGTTTTTCAATGTTCCAAGATTCATTGTTTATGCACCATGCCCAGTGCTCCATGCAATACATGTCCTCCTTAATACCGACCACCAGACTCACCCAACCCTCACCCCCCATCCCTCCAAAACCCTCAGTCTGTTTCTCAGAGTCCACAGTCTCTCATGGTTTGTCTCCCCCTCCGATTTCCCCCAACTCCCTTCTCCTCTCCATCTCCCCATGTCCTCTGTGTTATTCCTAATGCTCCACAAGTAAGTGAAATTATATGATAATTGACTCTCTCTGCTTGACTTATTTCACTCAGCATAATCTTCTCCAGTCCCTTCCATGTTGATACAAAAGTTGGGTATTCATCCTTTCTGATGGAGGCATAATACTCCGTAGTGTATATGGACCACATCTTCTTTATCCATTCGTCCGTTGAAGGGCATCTTGTTTCTTTCCACGGTTTGGTGACTGTGGCCATTGCTGCTATGAACATTGGGGTACAGATGGCCCTTCTTTTCACTACATCTCTGTCTTTGGGGTAAATACCCAGTAGTGCAATTGCAGGGTTTAATCTGCACTGGTAAAGAAGTTCTTCTGTGACACAGGAAAAGACCTTTATTGCTTACTTCTTTTTTCTGGAAAGCATTTTTTAAAAGCTCAAAGAGCCTGCAAAACTCTTATGTTCCTCCTCAAAACTGCCCGGCTCATCAAAAACAAGAGTAGTTTGAGAAATTGTCACAGCCTGGAGGAGGGTAAGGAGGTGTAATGACCACAGGTAATGCGACTTCCTGGACAGGATCCTCAAGCAGAAAAAAAAGAAAGAGTATTGGGTTTAAAACTAGGAATCTGAATGAAACATGGACATTTGTGGCATTTTTTTAAGGTTTTAAGGGAAAAAAAAGGAGTGCTGTGCTATCATATATTTTGGATCTGAGTAGGAGACATATTGTCACCAAGGAAACCTTTCATGTCATGTCAAAGTGACAAAAGAGGAGAAAGCATCCTAGGGAATTAGCTGTGCAAGTCATGTACATATGTAATCCAAGTCCTGTACTAGGTGCAGGTTGTGTTGATATAAAGTGTCTGTATAAATCAGGTAGGCGTGGATAATAGCGGATCACTAAGAAATGATTAGAAATCTCACTGGGGCATCTAAGCAGGAGACATTTAAACTCAGGACTAATAGGAAGCAATTTGTATGAAATTCGGTTTCCCTATGGACTTACACAATCATTTCAGAGAAAATTACCTAGTTCTTCCCTTTTTTTATTTTTTTTAATGTTTTGGCTCTTCAGGCAAAATTAATCCTATCAATAATTAAACTAATTAATTACTCACAGATACTTGTAAGTGGAGAGTGACAACTTCTTTTTAAGATACACTTCTGTAATTTTCTTGAAACAATGAGAGAAGGAGTTTGAAATAAAAATTGGAATGCCGGAAGAAGAGTGGGTATGTTCTAACTTTAGAACATTCTCAAGAATGCTGTTGATTAGATCATTCAAAACAATGAAAATCACTATGTTCTGAACCATTTTCCTTTAAAATTATATCTTTACAAACTACTCAACTTGAAATGGAATTGGATAACATGTTTAAAAAAACAATGTATTTTAATGTTTTGAAACTACTTCTGAGGGCATGCCCCTCCAACTCTATTAACTAGAAAATGCAATTATTATCACAAACTATCCTGATATCAATAGGCAATTAGTCTTGCTAAATAACTCATCTTAGTTTTTAAATGACTTAATTAATCCTTAGTAAAACCAAATTGTGGCATTATTCTGAAGTAGGGTTTGTGCAATAATTCTAGGCACCCAGTATATCTCAAAAGCAACTAATATCCAGAAGTGTTTACTGAGAAGCTACCTTGCTTGATCTCAGATGATTCATGAATAGATTTAATGGGAATTAATTATGGCCTTGCTTTGAAGATAAAAAATTATTTCTGATTATATGTTCAGTCTTTCCCATCCCTCATTCTTATGTGTAGGCAGCTTAAAACAGCACATGCATGATTGCTTTCCTTTTTTCTATTTTTTTTTATTGCTTCCATTTTAATAATATTTTTTAAACTGAAATTGTTTAGATAGCCTTAACACGTCCAAAAAAAACAAAAAGAGAGACATTCCTGTTGACACTATCATCACTTATATGAAATGCAAAGTTACCATAGTTATTAAATATTATACAAATGGAAGTAGATGAAATTTTATCCAAAAAAGATTGGCAAGGTCCAAATGTGTGGCATATTTTAACCTTAAAAGGGTACGGAGGGGTAAACTGGGGGAGAATAGTGAAATATATCAGTTAGAGACAATACGCACTAGGCAATTTTTTCAATGAAGATTCTTTCCAAAAGTGTTTAGTCCTTCTCTCCATGAGGCCACGTTTATTCTTCCTTTTGTCCTTTGACTTGCAATCAGGCTTCCGCATGGGCACGTTTCCTGATGGCTCCTTTTACCCCTTTGTCACATCTTTAACTTAGATGTCACAGAGCAGATTGGCCAGGAGTAGGTAGAGTCCTGGCGTGGGCCCCCTAAACCCTACATAGAGCAGGACATCTGCTTCCTTAAAACTCTCAGAGGTGGGGCGCCTGAGTGGCTCAGTCACTGCTTTTGGCTCAGGTCATGATCCCAGGAACCTGGGATCAAGCCCCGCATCAGGCTCCCTGCTCCGTGGGAAGCCTGCTTTCCCTCTCCCACTCCCCCTGCTCATGTTCCTGCTGTCACTGTCTCTCTCTCTGTCAAATAAATAAATAAAATCTTTAAAAGCAATCAATCAATCAATCTCTCAGAGCTTTTACCAGGGCACTTACCTACCAGATGAGCTTGGCTGCCCACACAATATCTTAGTGACGAAACTAGAATGCCTGCAATTTCTCTGAATGTAATGGCAAGAATCTGTGTGATCTGATACTTGTTTTATTTTTAAAGATTAGATCACCAGTGGAATATGGTTTCAACCAAGAAACTTTTTGGTAACAAGTGACAGAAACATAATTCAAATGCGCTAAATCAAAAACAAATAAGATGATGGACTTGTGGGTTTACATGTTGAGGAAGTTGAAGGGTAGACGGAGTTCAGGCAAAGTAGGATCCAGAGTGCAACTGACATTATCAGGATCTGTCCTCTGTCTCTCAGACATAAGTCTGTCTACCTATCGCACAGAATGGCTATCAGCAGTGCTAGGCTCATACCCAACCAACTGAGTAAATCCCCATTAAATCCTGGGTGATGAGAGCAAAAGGAACCCAGGGGGGACTGGCATATGCTTGCCTTAGGTCAGTGCCCATCCCTGAATTCATCCCTGGGGCAAAGGCCATGGGAGAATCCCTGTAACCATAAAATGGGAGATGGGACCAACCATATTCATATGGTTTACTCCAGGTAGACCTAAATATGTAACTTAATAATATTTTTTACTACACAATGATTATGTATTATTGTAATCACTATTACCTTTTTCAATTTTCATAGTCTGTACTTGAGTCTTTCTGGCAAAAATTTTAAAGGAAATTACATTCTTACCATTTTTTCCCCAAGACCAAAGTCCATTCCTTAGAAAAAAAAAATGATTCCATAAAGAACAAGGCGCCCCAGGCTTTCCCCACTGGGCTGCTTTCATGCCATCCTCCACTCACCCCCAGCCCGTCAGTGGGCTACCAACCACGGTGGGACTGTCCAGCAAAGGTCCTGATCATAGGGACAGTGACACCATATGCAAACCATTACTACTCCCTGTTGGTCAAACAGCTTCCCTCCACTGAAGCTCGGTTTCCTAATCTGTAAAACCCAGGGATTTTAATCTCTCTCACACTGCCGTTGTAACCATTTTCATTGATAATGCAAGTAAAGCATGAACCCCGTAGCTGGAAAAATCTGTTTAATAAATGATGGTCTGACTGATGATGATGACGCTGCCAAGCTAGATAGGAGAACCAAGACCAGCTTGTTTTACTCACCGCCTTGCACGTCGTCAGTATTCAAAAACCATTGTCACACTCATGAAGAAATGATCGACAGGCTTTAGAATTGGATTACATACATATTTAGATCCTAATGCTTTCCTGGCTGTAACATTTATTAACTGGGATACTTAACCTCTCTATACATATGCCTCAATTCCCTTCCCTGTGCCAAAGAAGAACACAGCTCTGTCATGTGGAGGGACATAAGGGGCACATGAGACATTGACGCTGGGAGCTCGTTGAGGGCAGGCACTCTGCCTTCTTTATGGTAAAGACCTAACAATGAGTATTTTTGTACTTTTCACCTTCCCATATGGGCTTTAAAAATTCCCAGGGAACTGACATGTCCCCTATGTCCAAAACCCAACAGAATCAGAAAATGTTAAATTCGAAAGGACCCATAAATCTGCAAGTGACAAGCAACCAATAATTAAACCTCAAGCATACATGTAAGGATCCAAAACAATCCACAAAGAGGAGTTTCATCTTGAAACTGGTTGAGAACATGCTAAGCTGCCTTAAAATGAAATTAATTTTCTGGCAAGTTTATTTTTTTACAAATCCAAGGACATCTTAGAGCAATAACAGAGAGCAAAGTAGAGAGCAATTGTAGATATTTTTGGCTCAGTGGGAGAATGAATAAAATAACTTAAATCTTTTCATCCTGTTATTTGTACTTTCTACAGTTCACAAAGCATTTCACATAAATTTTATCATCTAATCTTTGCAACAACTCTCGGGAATGGTTACCAGATAATTTATCTCCAGCCCGAGACTTTCTTGGTCAGGGAAATGAGCAGTACTAATAATTATGCCTGAAAAACTAGAATAAACCAAGAATGTCCAGGTAAACTGGGAAGTGTGATCATCCTGATTACAAACCCACCTTCAGTAGGAAGTTTCTGGAGCAAAAGGATTATGTCATCTTTGTCTTTGTCTCCTAACACCCAGAAAAATGCTTGACATATGGTAGGCATTTTATATATGTATATGTATATATATCTGCAAATATATGTGAATATCTATGAATATATGTGAATACAAATGAATAAATGTGAATATGTATATGAAAATATATATAGTAATATATAATCATCTTTGCAATAATTTCAGAAAATGTCCCTGAAGTCCAGAACACACATTTCTAGATTATAAGGTCCCACTGAGTGCCCAGCACAGGATGAAAATAAACCCTTCCCAAGATGTATTGTAATATTGCAGAACATGGGAAAACAAATATATATAACATATATCTTAATATGTATTATAAATATTATATTTATAAATTATATTTAATATTCATATAGTTTATAAATTATATTACAGAGTATAATATGGTATTATAAGTATATATAATTATACATATACATATATAAAACATACACATACATATATCTACATATATATACACACATATATAAAATTCTCCTATGAGCTTCCAAAGAGAAAAATAGGTCTCATGCAAAGGATCCAGAATGCTGTTGACTTCTAAACAACTACGTAGAAATCGATTGTGCAATGCCTTAAAAATTCTGAAGAACATTTATTTGCAATCTAGAATTTTATGCATAATCTACCAGCCACTGGCAAAGGTAGAATAGACATGGTCGGACATGAGTTATCAGAACTTTTACTACCCACGGAACTATTTCTTCGGGAATGGCTGGAGGACATGCACCCCTGGAAGGAAAGAGGAAACCGAAACCAAACACCAACAGAAAGAGGAGACCTGGAACATGGGCAGCGGGCGCTCTAACACAGGAGGGAAGTGTTGGCAATGCCTGGAGGACGAAGTAGGGGGACCCTTCTGCACCACTGGCATAGCAGGCAGAAGCAGGAGATGCCAGACCTTCTTCCTAAGACTCAAGCCTGAAATTGGCATGGTGTCATTTCTGCTGCATTCCATGGGCACGTGGGGTCACGAGAGCAGCCCAGATCCAGCGTGAATGCTGGGAGAGTATCTATCGGTCCTTAGAAGCTACTGTCAAAGACTAGCTACCGTGGAGGCCCAAAATAATCAGCTCCAAGAAGTGAAGCTCTTGCGTCTGGGTAAAGAGGCCTGGGGTGAGGAGATTCGTGATTTTATAACAAATCTTGTAGGAATAGGTGACTTGAAAATCTGTGCATGGGTAACCTTAGTAAAAATGAAGTACAAAATGGATTACCTGGTTCTCAATGAAAGAGAATGAGTAAAAGACAAAGGAAGAGAGAACAGAAGATAGGAAATCATCAACGCAGTAATTCCAGAAAATGTGCCAGAACTCCAGAGTGTACATTTCTATATAATCCTGCTAAAAATCACAATATGAAAATTGCAAATATTTTACATACTCATCCATGTAAATTAATTCATTTTTGTCATATCACAAGCAAGCAGGATAACCCCGTAGAATTTTTGTTTCTTTTATTCCCTCTGTCTTAAGTTGATAACATTTCTCAGTTGCATATTGTGCATAATACAGGACCACTATTTTTATAAAGTGTTTTTTTTAACATGTTAATGGGAGAGTTTGTGAAGTATTGGCTTCTTTTATTGCAGAAAGGGCACAATAAAGAGGACTCCTCCATTTAGCTAGGTTGGCAAAAAGGAGGAAATAGGAGAGTGCACCACAATGTTATTAATCATAAGGCATATAATTTCATTTGTCCTTTTTGCTTGCATATGTTATTAGGACACAAAGAAATAGTAGCAATATTTCCTGCAGAAACTCTTGGCAAATATCATTACCTAGACAACTGGACTTTATAAGGTTTTCGTAGAATGTTGGTCCATAAAAGCCTTCCAACCAGGGGTGCCTGGGTGGCTCAGTGGGTTAAAGCCTCTGCCTTTGGGCTCAGGTCATGATCCCAGGGTCCTGGGATGGAGCCCCGCATTGGGCTCTCTGCTCAGCGGGGAGTCTGCTTCCCTCCCCCACCCCGCCCCCGCCTGCCTGCCTCTCCACTCACTTGTGATCTCTGCCTGTCAAACAAATAAAAATCTTTAAAATAAATAAATAAATAAAGTCTTCCAACCTAACTCTAAAATGACAGGAACAGTTTTTCAAAGTGAGCGAGACCGTGTGCAGAAAACACAGACCCAATCCATTGGAGAAAAGCAAAACAATGTTTAATCACCACCTCCTCCCACCGCTCGACCCAGGGTCTAGGAAACCAGGGAAGGAAAAGTTCAGCTCTGACTCCAGGCAGGGAACAAGACTGAGAGAAGTCAGTCCCCACAGAGGCTGAGGTCACCTCTGACAGGCCAGAGAAGGTGCAGGATCCTTCCAAAGGTTGCAGCAAGTGTCTTGCACTTGAACAATGTTCTGTTACACCAGGCAGCCTGGGGAGGGGCCAGAGGCACTTTCCTAATTGAAAGTGGTTCTAGATTACAAGGAAGACACCCAGCATCTCAGTTTACATGCCTACAAAACAATCCCATTCTTAAAATTCAAAGAGACCATTTGTATCTAAACTCAGCCTCTTGCTGAGTTGTAACAAATGGACCTCCTCTTGTTGCTATCAGCACCTAGAAGCTTCAGCTCACTTAAGGGAGTCTTTGAAGTGAAAACCTCAGTAGAAGGTAGCATTTGATTGACTCCCCGAGCTCTGTCAGAGGACCGTTCCGGGAGCCTGGCAGCAGTTCTGACGTGAGCATAAACCCTGGGTTATTTAGGGAGTGTCAGCACTTAATTCTGAGAATTCCTGTTTTACCGCAGAGTAAGTATTCCTTTTGAGAAAATTCAATCACACCTAATCACTCACATCGACACAGCAGACACTGTAGTGAGGAGTATCTGCCCGCCGATGGCATTATAACTGCGTTAATTTATTAAATTACTATTAATCTGGCAAATTTATCGTTGGGAATAGTAAGATACTGAAAATATTTGCACAGTGCTTTAATTTAACAAAACAGTTTTTCCATCTACTTTTCTATTTAACCTTCAAAGCCATCCCTTGAGGAAGGTATTATTAACCTCATTTTATATAAGGAGCAGTTAGGTCTTAGGATAAGTAAGCTTCCCAAGGCCTCACGGGTAATAAACAAGTTCGGTGCCCTTTCTTTTCCACTCAGAAAAAGTCCATAAGGCCCCTACTTAATGCTTACCCCACCCCACCCAGCGAAGGGTAACCTGACACGGATCAGAACTAAACCAGGAAGCTGCTGCCATCAGACTAGTCACTCATTCGTAAGGGGCCACTGTGAGTCAGTCTTGATATCAGAAGTTAATGACCCAGTCACCAGAACACCTCCTATGCACAAGGCATTATCTTAAGTGGTACAAGTCTTCAAAGTCTTACAATATGGTAGAAGTACATGTCATAATAAAAAGTAAATAAAATGCTAAAAAGGGGCAAACCAAGGGAACTCCACTCCTGGTTTCAGGGGACATTTTACTAGAGAGGCAACATTTGAAGTGCCTCTCTACGGTTCAGAGTACCAACCCATGATGGCGAATAAACAGCCTAAAGAAAGACAAATAGTATGGCAGTTACTTTTTCAGAGGAATTTAAAATTAAGAAGATACCAAAAAATTAAATTAAATTAAGAAGATACTTTTAAAAAATCTTATTAACCCTTAAATCCCACATATGAATGAAATCCTCAGGTATTTGTCTTTCTCTGACTTATTTCACTTAGCGTGATATGCTCTAGCTCCATCCATGTCATTGCCAATGGCAAGATTTCGTTCTTTTTTATGGCTGAGTAATATTCCATCCCTATACAACACATCTCCTCTATCCATTCATCTATCAGTGGACATGTGAACACCTTCCATAATGTGACTATGGTACATAATGCTACAATAAACATCAGGGGTGCCTGTATCCTTTCAAATTAGTGTTTTTGTATTCTTTGGGTAAATACCTAATAGTGTGATTACTGGCTCATAGGGTAGCTCTATTTTTAATTTTTTAAGGAACCTCCATACAGTTTTCCACAGTGGCTGCACCAGTTTGCATTCCCACTTTCAACTTCATTAAGTTTTAAAAACTTAATAAACATCTTATCAGTCTTAAAAATCAGAGCCTGCAAATAAACAGGATCTAAGAATATCCAGACAGGGGTCATGTTGCCCAAACAGGTGCACATCATTGTATCCAGTCACTAAGTTCCTTCAAGTGTATTCACAAACTGTATCTTTTGAATGGCAGCCTATTTTAGATGCACTAATAAATGTTTTTAAATAATTAAAACAGATAAATAAATAAATCTCCAAGCCCAGATAGGTTGGCTGACAAAAAATAAAGATTAAAAATAAATTAAGGGCATAAGTGAATTTTAGATATCATTCTACCAAGTTTGGCCCTAATGACAGAGCATTAGAGAATATCCTGGCTTCCTGCATTCATTCAATGTGGGTTGTTTTATGATAGAGAACACAAAAGCCTGTTTGCCTACTTCCCTTTGTTTGTAGCATGACTTCAGTAAAATTCTCTAAGTTCCTATGAATTGAAAAAAAAAAAAAAAAACAACTCAGCTCTAAAATCAGACTGCCTGCATTTGAAGCTTGCCTCTGGCTCTTCCTGGCTACTTTACCTTGGACAAGTTTCTGTACCTCAGTTTCCTTGTCTGCAAAATGGGGGTCATGGCACCTCATCGTTTGTTGTGAGAATTTAATACATGGAGATTTAGAAGCAGTGCCTGGCACAAGCTAAGCATGAAAGAAATATTAGTTTTATTATCTTGTTTCCTAAAAATAAACCGAGAAAGAAAACCCTATCTTCCTGTCCCAGGCTCCTTCCCCTCCGCTGCCTGTTTTGTCTCTTACAAACCAAGTGTGAATTTCTTCCAGCTGAAGTTAATCTGATTTTTCCTGATTCCTTTTAACTTTCTCCTGGGAATCTACCTGAAGTTATTTTTACCAAGAGGAGATGGTTCTCATTCAGGGCAAGAAAATAGAGCAAAGAATAAATTATACACAGATCTCATCTACTTTTTTATGTACATGTTGCAAGCCTTTAATTTGGTTTTTTCTCGATGTAGCTGCCCCATCCCTAAGAGGCTCACCAGGATGGGGGGGGGCAGCTCTGCCCTGGGGGACCGCTGAAGCCGTCTCCTAGCAACCCAGTCACGTGACAAGGCCCTTTAGCTAGTTCCCTTCCACCTTTGTGGTTTTCATACACGTAGGGAAAGTGATGTCTTTATTTTTTTTTTCTTTTTTAAGATTTTATTTATTTATTTGACACAGAGAGAGAGATCACAAGTAGGCAGAGAGAGGGGAAGGGAGGCAGGCTCCCAGCTGAGCAGAGAGGCCGATGCGGGGCTCGATCCCAGGACCCTGAGATCATGACCTGAGCCCAAAGGCAGAGGCTTAACCCGCTGAGCCACCCAGGCGCCCCATGTGATGTCTTTAAATGAGTGGATGGTTAGGTTTTCATCGACTGAGACCCTGTCGCATTTTGGCACAACATCTACAAACAAGTGAATTGACGGAAACGAACAGAATCCCTAGGATGCGCATTTAACCCAGACAGGATTCCCCAGATAAAACACGGAAAGGTCCAAAGACCACCCCCCCCACAAGAAGAAATGTTTCTCAACTAATAGAGAGGTGGGTGGTATCATCCTACAGATCAGACGATCCTGGCACCCCCCAGGACGTGGTGAGGTCTGCCGGTGCTGCCCCCTCCAGGACTCCCGTCCATCAAGCAGGATCATCCTTGAACTATCAAGCTCGGATGACACACCCGACACTTTTCTTTAGCAACTCCCCTGAAGGGAGTCCACAACTCCATTTACGAGCCACCGAAATATTGAGTGACCCTCAGGGTATTAAATAATGTCCTCCAACACCGAATCTCAGGTCCCGAAATAAACAAACATTCCCTGTCATGTGTGCCTTTGGTGCCTTTGGTGACATCGTTGGGATGTCTTACTTCACGGGGGCCCTGGCTCGGCTCGGACACCCCCTCCTGCTTAAGGCCTCAGCCTGCAGCGCGGACTCCACGTCGTCCCTCCTCTCTCTTCAGCTCCTCAGTCCCGCTCCCTCTCAGCACGGGGTGTCCCTCTTACTTCACTTTCCATGTTGAGCTGCATCGAAGCTCTCTTCCCCTCTCAGGAATCTTAGTTTCTCCACTCAGCCTCCTGTCTCTTCTTCGCCGGCTGACTGCTCTCCGGCCCCGAGGCTGCGGGATCTGACCCACCATGGACTTGTACTTCCTCCCTGGCCCACTGCTGTTTCCCCTCCGCTCTCAGCACAGTCAGGCTCCCCGTCACCTACAGAGACCTTGGCCCCTCTCCACCAAGTCCCTCCAGGAAGCGTCTTACGTTTCCCCTCTTAACCATCCAGCTCTGAAAGGTGATCTGCTTTCCCGCCAACTGTCCTTACCGTCCACCTCCTCTCACTTCTGGGCTCACTGGCTCAGTCTGCAAACTTCTGCCTCTGCATTCTCGCCCATCCAGTCTTCTCACACGGCTTCCAGTACGCCTGGAGACCCAAATACTCTTCTAACCCCCACGGTTATTATTCTTCCTGAACGTTCAGCAACTTTTGACGGTGTTGACATTATCTCCTATTTTTAAAAGATTTTTATTTATTTGTTTGAGATAGAACGAGAGGGAGTGAGCGAGCGAGAACACAAGTGGTGGGTAGGGGCACAGGGAGAGGGAGAAGCAGGGTCTCCACTGAGCAGGGAGCCTGACACGGGGCTCGATCGCAGGACCCTGGGATCATAACCCGAGCCGAAGGCAGATGCCCAACCGAGCCACCCAGGTGCCCCCAACTTTAACTCCTTCTCTCTGCGACCCTTTTCTAGCCTGAGAGAAGACTTCAGTTTACAGCCTGGTTCTACACGTTAGTCCATGTCTCTGAGCCTCTGTTTTCTGATCTTCAGAGTAGAGATAAAGACATTCACTGTACAGGGTTTTGTGTTAAATGAGATAATAAATGTAAAATGCCTAGTATGTGATCGACTTTCAATAAAGCATGGTAATCGTATTTATTTTTACCTTTCCTCAGAGATACTGAGTGTTCTACATTTCTAATGGCTCCTTGTCTCCTTCGTCAGACATTCTTACTTCTCCCCTCTGCCTTCTGTCAAAATTATAAAATACCATGTCTTTAGTATCATGTCTGCATGGACGACCTCCAATTACATGTCCAGTTCCAGCTTCCCTCCATACCCCCTCTTCTAATTGCCAACTGACAACTCCCCTTGGTGTCACTCTCCACCCCAAATTCAATCAAATTAATTGTCTTTAAATATACATATATTAGGGGTGCCTGGGTGGCTCAGTCATTAAGCATCTGCCTTCAGCTCAGGTCATGATCCCAGGGTCCTGGGGTCGAGCCCGGCATCGGGCTCTCTGCTCGGCGGGAAGCCTGCTTCTCCCTCTCTCACTCCCCCTGCTTGTGTTCCCTCTCTCGCTCTGTCTATCCATCAAATAAAGAAATAAAATCTTTTTAAAAAATAAACAAGTAAATAAACATCTATTAAAAAACATAAACAACAAATCATCTTTCCCCCAAAAGTTGATTTCTACCTGATTTTCCTAGTTATGTTCATACAGCCCCTATCTGCGGGATTCTCCAGGCTCAAAACCGCCATCACATTTTTCCTCCCTTTGTTCAAGCAAATGCTTACTAATTTGGGGCATTTTTGCCACCACAGTATCTCATACATCTATCCCTTCTTTTCCCTCCTGGTTCAGCACCCTTAGAGCCTTCAGGACGTTTGACCTGGTTAACTGCAGTGACTTCTTACTGGATCGTCCTGCTTCTTATTGGCATACCCCTCTCCATTCTCAGTACTTCAATTAGAGGAACACTACTAATGAAAAGATCTGATCAAAAACACTCTTCTACCTACAGAATCCTTCAGGATGTCCAGTGAAAGCATGGCAACACAAATTCATCAGTTTCTTCCCCTAGAAAGCTTCAAAAAGCAATAATGGAAAGGGAAGAGAAAAAGCAGGCAAACTCTATTTTTGGTCAACACTGGGAAATATTCCAAAATATCTGTAAATGCAAGAGCTCTGTGGGAGGAAAGAGTAAAAGCTGAGGAGAGAGGAGCTAGCAGCAGCAATCCTCAGAAAGCCCCAAAATGAAATTCCTAGATGCCAGGATGGCCTAAGGTGCAATGTTCTCTCCTTTGCCTGGAATAGCATGTGCTAGAACGAGAGTGAGTTCCATGGTGACCCCTGACCTCAAATTTATACCTAGAAATAGAGGCAGTGAGCTGCATATAGAATTATGCAGAGAAGTCCTACTTGCAGCAGGAGGTTATCTTTGTGGGAGCTAAGAAGAAAGCCTTCCAGTCGTGAATAATAACTAGCCTGGAATGCTACCCTGGGCCCATTATAACCCAGCTCACTAGATGATAAATAATAAAAAAGCAATTAGCATATAGATACATTCTAAAAAAAAATAACAAAAGGGCAAAATGTGTGCACAGAAGAATACTCTATAAAAATGTTTCCAGAGAACAGATGAATGTTATGAATAAATATTTTACCGTGAACTTTAAAAAAAATTAAATCTCAGTGAAGCACTTTATCCATGAAGTAATATTTCCAAGTTGGAATGCCAAAATCCAGGTAAGAGTTGGTGAGGCAGCAGGAGGGGATGAAACATGCGTAGCACTCAGGAATGAAGTCAAGGGGGGAAATGAAGTCAGCACAAAATTGCAGACCTGAGACCAGGTGCAAGGTCAGATATGCATGGTGAAAAACCTAGTGTGGGACACAGAGGATAGAAATGAGGAAGGTGAACAGAAATGAAATGAAAAGGAAATATAGAGTTCATTAGGATTAAGGAGAAATTACAGAAGACTGAAAATGGAGATCCAACATAAGCAGAACTGGTGTCTCCAACGAAGACCAAAGTAACGGATCAGAACACACAATTTAAGAATTTTTTCATCAAACACATTTTGAAACTTTGATCTACATATTGAAAGGGCCACCTGTGCCAAGTTAAACTGATTCAGAATCCTCAACACCTAGAAAATTCCTAATGAAGTTACTGAACCTCCAAGAAAAATAAAGACTCCTTTGGGCCCCCATGCAAAATGATCAAGCCTTTCATGA
Source organism: Martes martes (assembly GCF_963455335.1). Taxonomy (NCBI): domain Eukaryota; kingdom Metazoa; phylum Chordata; class Mammalia; order Carnivora; family Mustelidae; genus Martes; species Martes martes. The sequence continues at coordinate 12,068,555 of NC_137900.1, read as the reverse complement.
GATTAAAAAATCAGGTTGGCTACAAACCTTCTTACAGTAACAGTCAATGCCAGGAGATAATAGAGCAACAGATTTTAAATTGAGCCAATGTCATTCAACTCTGAATACTACTTTAAAAAAAAAAAAGCAGTTTAGAACATTCTAGAACTCAGACAATATTGTTCCCACGAGTTCCTCTCAGAAAACCTACCAGAGAAGTTGCAGCCTACTGACCAAGAGGAGATGCTTGGGTACATTCTGGTGAAATTACCTATTGTAAGCATTGATACTAGAATCTAACAGAGCTAAGATAAAAACAAAAATGGGACTTTGAGTAACAGGAAGGAATTTAAGTATTTCCTGCCTTCCAAGGTAGAAATAACACAACAACAAAAAGAAATTAAGAGAAGGAAGGATGGAGGTAGAGGTGGGGTAGGCTCTTGGACTCATTGTAACATCTACACATTTTGCCTCCTAAAATAGGAATATAATTTAAGACTGACAATTCAAATATTAGTAACAGAAATGTAAGCATATTTACCAGAACCCAGTAAAACACTAAAAACATAATGGTATATTCTAAAATCGAAAGGTAGAGGAGAGAAAAGGGAGAAAGAGTACAGGCAGAAGATCAATCATTGCTCACGGAAGTAATGAGTGCTGCCTAAAGAGATAGGATTAGGAGTCCCACCCCAGACCAACTGAATCAGAGTCACCATTTAAGCAAGATTCCCAGATGAGTCATACGCACATTAAAGTTTGAGAATTCTGCTCTGTACTACAGCCAACGTGTAACATACTCCTGCTTTCTCAACTCCATTTTACCTTCTTATCTTGATGTTTTACCTTCAATAGTATTGTTAATGGCTAATAGTGTTTTCTTCTACTATAACAAATTCCCTCAAACTTAGTACCTTAAAACAAAAAAAAATTCATTCTCTTATAATTCTGGAGGCTAGAAGTCTAAAATTAAGGTTTCAGCCAGGTTATGTTCCTTCTAAAAGCTTCAGGGGAGAATCACTTCCTTGCCTTTTTCAGCTACCAGAGGCTGTTCGCAATCCTTGACTTGTGGCTCTTTGCTTGCCTTGGTCCAACCAACGCTTTCATCTTCACATGTCCTAGGAATCCTTTGAATCCCGTGCCTCCCTCTCATAAGGACCCTTGTAATTATATTGCATCGAGCCCACCAGATAAGCCAATATAACCTCCTTGTCTCAAAACTCTTAATTTAATTTCATTTGTGAAGTCCCTCCACCATATAAAGGAACATCTTCCCTGGTTCCCAGGATCGGGACATGCACAACTTTGAGGGGCGGGGGCATTGTTCCACTTACCACACAGTCCATGTGTTCAAATCTCCACCACCCTTCCCTGCTAGAATCAAAGTCTATTTCCTCCTCAAAGTGACACAGCTGACAAGGAAGCATTCTGGGCTTATGCATGTTGCTTCTATAGCACTTAACCACTTTGTTCTTTGATAAGAGTGATTTGTAGACTTGTCCTAGCTCTCCCTTTATCCCATCCCACCTCTATTCTTTTTTTTAAGATTTTATTTGTTTATTTGTCAGAGAAAGAGAGCACAAGCAGAGGGAACAGCAGGCAGAGGGAGAGGCAGGCTCCCCACTGAGCAAGAAGCCCGATGCAGGACTTGATCCCAAGACCCCAGGATCATGACCTGAGCTGAAGGCAGACGTTCAAGCGACTGAGCCACCCAGGCGTCCTACCACCTCCATTCTTATTAGACTGCATTTTCCTTGAGGCAAGAGATTGCAGATATGCTTCTATTCTCACACTCTCCTAAAGGCACGTGCACTAACATGGCCAGAGACTTCTTAATTGCCAAATCCAATGCACACTTTGAGGTTCATTCATTCGTTCCACAAATGGTTATTGAGCACCCATGATGTGCCAGGCACTGTTCTGAACTCTCAGAATACAACAGTGAGTAAAGTGGACAATGCCCTGGCCCACTGAGGTTTACGCTTTGGAGAAGGAAGTAAGTAAGAAACTAATAGATTCATAACCTGGCCTCTTGTAATAAAAACAGTTGTAAAGAAGGAAAGCCAATTGGGGCACCCAGATAGCTCAGGTGGTTAAGCATCCAACTCTTGATTTTGGCTCAGGTCATGATCTTGGGGTCCTGGGATCTAGCCCCAGCATGCAGAGCTCTGTGCTAGATGTGGAACCTGCTTGAGATTCTCTCTCTCCCTCTCCATCTGCCCCTTCCCCCACCTCACTCCAGCTCTCTCTCTCTTTGTAAAATAAATAATCTTAAAAAAGAAAAAGAAAGCCTACCGTTTTTACTTGCCGCCTTTACGGCTTTTGACGTAATGACCAGCCCCTCTTTCTTAAAAGTCTCTCTTCCCAAAGGTTAGGGCACCCTGGTCTCCAGGTTCTCTTCCCATCTCCCTGTTTTCTGTATGTGTGTGTGTTTGTGTGTTTGCTTTCTAAAGACTTGCCTTACTTTCACAGCTTTTAAATATCAGTGTTATTCAGTGATCCGTTCTCTGCTCTCTTCCTCTCACCTTCATGCTAATGTTTTCCAAATCTCTGTCTCCACACGCACCCTTCCTCTGCCCCGCATCTCAATATCCAATGGCCTCTGGTCATTCCCATCTGGATGGATATACCTCAGGCATTTTTAGGCTCAGTATGTTCAAGAATGCCATTTTGCTGTCCCCCAAAGGCCTGTTTTTATCTTGCAATGCCAATCTCAGTTGGTCATTATGTACCTGGGCTCCCAAGCTAGGGTTAGGAGACCACTTCTGACTTCTCTTGTGCCCTCCTTTAAATCTCTTACCCAAAGCTATCAGTTGTGCTTTCTAAATATCCCTCCATCCCAGCTGCTCCTGCCAGTCATGATCCCTTTCCTACAACACAGCAAAACTTTCCTTATTGCTGTGGTCCAGTGTCCCTTCCAATGTACCTTCCACATAGCTGCCAAAGGAATTATTCCAAGACATGCATCTGACTACATTATTTCTGAAATGAGGTGTTCCGGCAGTTTCCCCACGTCTTCAGAATAAAAGGAAACTCCTCCAACGTCATGTACAAGTTCTTCCATTTTGGTTTCATCTTTCTTTGTTTCTAACGCTCCCTCAATGTCTTCCCATGAATTTCCCCAACTGGCGGGGTATTTGACTCTCCCAGTCCTTGCATAGGCTCTTCCTTTTTGCTACAATGCCTTTCTTCGCCTCATTTGTCTAGTGAAGTAATCCTTCCCTTAAAACCATCATCTATGCACTTAAAGCTTCCCTGACCTCCTGCAGAAAGAGGAAATATTAAAACTCTATTTTTTTTTAAATGTCTTATACCAACTTGCATTCATTCCCACATCAGGGCTTTGTATCTGATGTTCCCTCTTTCTGGAATGCTCCCCAACTCCCACCCCCTACCCACTTCTTCATATGGTGACTTTTCCTCATCATTTAGATCCCAGTTCAAGTGTCACTCTCAGGGAGGTCTCCTGTCCACTCATCTTAACAGAACAGCTCCACTCCCATTTGGGTCGTCAACAGAACCACCATGAAGCCAGCACTTTAAAAGGCCTTCTCCATGCCCAGCTGGGATCTGGCATCCACCAAGGCCACAGTGTCATACGGATGGTGTATCCTTAGCCCAGACCAGGATTCTCATGGATCCCCAGCCCCATTTCAATACTGCGGGGCCTTTATCTAACCCTCTCTTTCCCTCCCAGGGCCAACCAGATGCCCCAAAGGACACCCACTCTTGTATCTATGAGGTTATCCAAGGGCTTCATGAGAGACCAGGGAGCCAGGATGGTGCTGCCACACTGACTTGGAGTGACTCAAAGTGTCCCCAGACATGGGTCCCACATCTCCCGGGAATGACTCTGCTCCTTCACAGCACTCACGCTATCAGAAAGTACACAGTACCTCTGTTTGTTTTTCCCTTTACTTTCTGAGTGCTCTCCCCTCCGTGGGTAGAAGTAAGTAGTAAGCCCTGTGCAGAGTGACCTTAGCTATCTCCGTCGCCATTGGATGGATGTTCAATGCTCCAATAGTTCCTGCCATAGAAGGTATTCAGTGTCTGTTGAGCAGATAAATGAATGACTGCCCGAGATGATGCAGTTACTTACAGACCTAGCTCTTCCTCTAGAATGGAAGCTCTTCAGACAATGGACTCTGCCTTCCTCACCTTGGTCCTCAGACTGACATAGTGCCTGCCCTAAGAGAAGGCGTGAAATCTGGATTTGTCTAATGTGGAAATAAGTGAATAACCAGGGGAATAAGTGAATGAATATATACCATCTAGACTCAAGGTTCTTCCCCTTGTCTCCACGACTCTAATGTGAAGACAAGGTTGAGGACCTCTTGTTCTTCAAAGTTCTTGGGGAGCTTTAAAAACTGCAGTGCCCAGGACCAATGAAACGGGGATCTCTGGGATGGCTCCCAAGCATGAGTCTACTTCAAGGTCTCCGGGCAGTTCCGGCATGCAGCCCCAGTGCAGCAGAGGGTGACCAGTCATCCCCGTCGGTGCAGGACTGGCAGGTCTCCAAGGATGTGGAAATTTCAGTGCTAACAGCCTGACTCCTGGGCAGCTGGGATGGTTGGTGTATCCTTAGTCCAGGTGGGGCAGTCTGGGATCCAGACTGTCACCCAGGATCTCTTTGGAGTGATGTATTTTCAATTTTTGGAAAGTCAAGACTCATTGGCTTTGTGATTTCCCTTGACACTTACGTGATTACATTCAGGTAGCTCACATTGACCCCAATAGCTGCTTCCTCCTGTGTTCTTGTTCAGACTTGTGCTACCGTTGACGGGGTGACATATAAATTTGTGGAATACAGATGGAAAGGGAATGATTAGACCATTACAGCAGGTCAGCAAGGACCAAGGGAGCAAAGGCTTAAGTGCTACCTTTCCAGACGTATCCGCAGTGAGCCTGCCCTTTCTTTCCTCCCAAATGATGACGGTACACTCCAACGCATTTCTACTTATCACTTGTTTCCACCAGTTACCCTCCTGTTAGTTTGCGGTTTCTGATGTGACCACCTGAGGTGATCAATAATTTTTAATCGAAAAATGGACACTGAGGTGATAAATAATTTTTAATCAAAAAGTGGAAACTGAATTAATTGTTCATCATCCCAAACACTAATTAATGTACTACAAGTATGTGGTTTATACCCAACCCATCCATGTGTAGACACCAGAATCAAAAACCCTTTGCCCTGGGAGGAGTAAGTGGCCCACCGGGCTCTAGGGCCTTTGTTATTCAAATGAAGGTCTCAGATCCTCCTTTTACCAGCAGGGCCTGGGAGACCAGAAATGCAGAAACGCAGGTCCTACCGGGACCCGCTAAATCTGATGCTCAGGAGGTAGGGCCCAAGCTCTCTAGGTTATTCCTATGCTCAAATTTGAGACGTGCTGTCTAGAGAACATGTTGCTCACCCAATTCTTAACTTTACTATCTCAGAACCAAGAGGAGGGAAGAGGCGAGGGGGAGGCAGCAGACGGAATCGCGCAGCGCACTGGTTCCCAAGCTCAGGGGCACATTGAAAGCGCCTGGAGATGTTTGAGACTATCAGAGCCTGGCTCCCAGCCCAAGCAAGGGGATGTGGTTGTTTTGGGGGTGCAGCCTGGGCCTAGGGATGTTTTAAAAGCTTCCCCGGTGATTCTAATGGGCAGCAGACTTTGAGAACCCCTGTTTCATCACCAGCAACCCTATCTGCAGCTCATTGCTTTGAGCCTCCACTCCTGAAGAATCCAGAAAAATGGGCCATGCTGACATTTTGCTAGCCCTCCTTCCCTCACAAACATCAGCATCAGCAGCAGTGGAATGAAGGAAAACTCACGGGGGCCCAGTCTCACCTCTGGCACAAGTGCTTTTTCTGTTCACCTTCTGTTAGTAGCTATTTGCTTTTTTTTTTTTTTTTAAGATTTTTGTTCATTTATTTGACAGAGAGATCACAAGTAGGCAAAGAGGCAGGCAGAGAGAGAGGGGGAAGCAGGCTCCCCACAGAGCAGAGAGCCTGATGCGGGGCTCGATCCCAGGACCCTGAGATCATGACCTGAGCTGAAGGCAGAGGCTTAACCCACTGAGCCACCCAGGTGCCCCAGTAGCTATTTGCTTTTTAACCTCTCTGAACCTCAGTATCTTCATCTGTCAAACAGAGACAAGAAGACCGATTTCCCGGGATTATTTGGGACATTACCTACAATAATATGTGCAAGTGCCTAATATGTTGCCTAGCACGTAGCAGATGTCCAAAAACTCTGAGGCAGGAGTGCGGTCTCTGAACCCTGCGCCCCTGCTGGTGGGACCACTAGCAGCATGAGGTCAGACACATATTTAGGGAAGGCTCCTGGTCAGGGTACCAAGGCTATTAACTGCAAAAACCCTGCTCACATGTGAATTCACGTATATGATCTCACTCCAGTCTCCCACCCCAGCCAGTAAATAGGATCGTTCTTACTGTTCCCATTTCACAAGGTGATAGAAGAGCAGTACAGAGAGGACCAAAGTCACACAGCTGCAAAATGGCAGACTCGGGTCCGCTGACTGTAGGCCAGGGCTCTCCCCACCTGCCGTTCTCGGCCTCACACCCAGCGGCTTGGCAGCTGCATTTATTGCCAGGAGGCATTGATCTAGACCAGCCCTGTTCCAGCAGAACTTTCGGGGATGGTGGAGCTATTTTGAATCTGCACTCTCCGATCCAAAGAACGCCAGCCACATCTGGCTCCTGAGCATTTGAAAAGTGGCGAGTGTGACTGAAGCATTAAAAGTTTTGTTTTAATTTTAATGAACTTAGATTTAAATAGCCACTGGTGGCCTGCACCCATCGAGCCACGGAGTCTGGAGAATAATGGGAAGCTGAAGGTTTATTTCAGTGGCTTCTACCCACCAACCAAAGAAAACCTAAGCCGCTTGTTTGCCATTCTCTTAAAAGATTTTAACTTTTTTTCAGCAGAGTGGCAAAGTTGGCCCACTCGCTGATGAGGGCGTAGCCCTGTGAACTTGCATTCGGAACAATGCTTCACACCAGCGATCGGCCACCAAAAGAGACACATGTTACAGAGCACTGCTTCCCAAACTTGAATGAGTCATCTGAGACCTTGTTAAAATATAGCTTCTCATTTAGCAGACCTAGGGTGGGACCTGAGGGTCTGCATTTCTAGCAGGTGCCCGGGTGCTGCTGCTTCGGCTCCACGGGCCACACGCAGACTAGCAAGGGTGTTGAGCAGTGGTCTTCATGAGCTGCTTTTGTCTCTTTCGTGCCACCCGGAGGCATCTGGCAATGTCTGAAGACATTCTGGATTGTCATGACTGGGGTGTGGGTGTCATGGGCATCTACTGGGTTGGATGCAGAGATGCTGCTGAATGACCTACCATGTGCAGGATAGTCCCCACAGGAAAGAATGATCGTGCCCCCAAATGCCCATAGTGCCCCATATGAGAAACCCTGTTGTCCAGCCGAGTCTACTGTTCCAGAAGAGGGCGGTCGATGAGAGAGTCGTGGAGCAGGTCTTCTTGGTATGATAACTGATCAGTGCTTTCTCTCTCCCACTCTTTTCTCTTCCTTGTCTGCACAGGAGCAAATGCCTCGGCCCCCGACCAGCTGAGCTTAGCTCTAGCCTGGAACAGAGTGGACATCGCTCGCAGCCAGATCTTTATTTATGGGCAGCAGTGGCCGGTAGAGTATATGTCACCACCCCTGCAAAGCCCACTTGCTTGGGCAACGGTATTTGCTTAGGAGCTGCTCAGAGAAACTGCGGCCTGTTCTCTAGGATGCAAATATTCCCTCCCTCGGAGCCATCCTCAGGCCCCGCCCCTTTCTCATATTTAGGAAAACACTGCCACCTGGTGGACGACGCGACAAAGCACAACCGCAAACATTCCAGACAGTTCCCATCTCCGGCGCGGGTTGGGGGGCTCTGATGGCAACCTTCAGCTGCAAATAATGCCATTTCTTCCACATCCGAGAAAACATATAAGGCCAAAACGTGTTCGTTAAAATGACGGAAGGCGTGGAACTAGCAGTTGGTTTCTGGTTGTCTCCGAGGCTGCCGCTCCGGAGCGGCGGCGCCCCATGCTATAGCGCGTGGCTCGGTCACACCTCCGGACGCAGGATTAGCAGGCCCCCGCGTGCAGGTGCCATCTGGTCCCTGTGGCTGAGCACAGGTCCTCCCTATTCCCGAGCACCACTCAGAGGGAACCAAAGCTTTATGTAACTGTTCTTGGTTCGTTTCCCTCAACGGACACTACCAAAAATAAAAACTTGAAAATTGGCTATTGGGTGGTTGGTGCCTGGATCCCGGGGAGGCAGCCAGCAGTCTGAGATTTGACTTTAATGCTGGAATAACTGAACGGCAATACCCTCGTGGATGGGTCTTCTTTAACCCTGTCTTGCCCCCAGAGAGCTGCTGCCTGGCCGTGTCTTTATTTAGTGCCACTAGTGGATTCCTAGTGTGGAAAGATTGGTCAAGGAGTCTGGACACCAGGAGGTTTTTGTGAAATGATTTGAATAAAACCCTGGTAGACAGACTCAAGGACCTGAATAGTTGCTAGGTCTCTGCACGGAAATGAGTGAGGCAGAAGCAAGGTAGTCTAACAATTAAAATAAAGAAAGGCCTACTTTCTGATCTGTTCGCTAGGGTCCCTCTTTTCAAGGTAGCCGGGGGTCTAATTCAGAGCCTCAGGAAGACGAAAAGGAGGACAGCAAAGCAGCCACTTTGGTGCTTCACTAATATTGCAGAAGTTTGGTCAGAGAATACACGGGAAATTCTTGTATACCCTGTGTCTTCTCGGGACCCAGAAGAGAAAAAGAGAGAGGACATGGCTTTGGAACTAGAAAAGTTGGAATTCTGTTCGCAAAGACAGATCCCAAAACACAAGAGAGATTGTGGCTGTGCCAAAAGTGGAGTTGGGAACGGTCTTGTTCGCATGTTCTTGGATGTGCTGAAGGTTTACCAGATAGATGTCAAAGGCATCCATTCTAAACTGTTCAGGTGAACACCAACGAACTGCATCCCTAGAGCCTGGGGCAGACTAACTCAGTGACTTGATTTGCAGGTGGGGTCTTTGGAGCAAGCCATGTTGGATGCCCTAGTTCTGGACAGAGTGGATTTTGTGAAATTACTCATAGAGAATGGAGTAAGCATGCACCGTTTTCTCACCATCTCCAGACTAGAGGAATTGTACAATACGGTAGGGCCAAGCTAAGGCATTTTTTATTTTCTCTGTGTTTTTTCGTTTTGCCTTCTCCTGCCCCCCACATGCCTGTGAGTCTCTTCCCTCCCTTCCAAATGCATGGATCATTTTTCAAAGATGCTCCCTTAGACCTGTAGACAACAACACCAAGTCACCAAGATTCCGCTTGTTTTAACTGCTCAGTTGTCAGCATCTAAAGCAGAAAGTTATGTGATCATACCAAAAGCTAATATTCTCAGATTCTTACACAAACCCACAAGGCTCTGAAAATTAGAACCCAGTTTATGCTGTAAGCCCAGAGAACATTTGAGGCAATTAGCAGAGGACAATTGATTTAACTCAAAGCATCAAAGAAGACTGATCAACTATCCCACACCATCTTGTTATCCTCAGAGCTATGACATTCATTCCTTTTCCTCTATAGTGGAATAAAATTTAAAATACCCCTTGTTTGGAGTTACCACAAAATATTTTTTGTATTATTTTGTAATAATTTGCTACTTCATTTACTAGGAATACCAAGGAGTAATCATAAAGAAAAACTACTATTTAGGAAGTTGTTCGTAGTATTCAGTAAGCTAAGTACTTTGACTCTGAGCTGATATGCACTAAAATCTGAAGAAGTTTAAAGAGTAGATGTTGGAAACTTCAAGAGGTTACAGGACGCTTGGAGAGTACAATTCAGGAAGGTTAAGAAAAACTTTCTTCCCAAAGGTTCTGGACCTGCTTGAATAGCTTTTGCTGCTTGTTCTTTTGCCATAAAGGCAAATCCCTTTGGATCTCCAGTAGACTATAATGTGGTTTATACTTGCATAAACAACATTACTACATTTCCCAAATACTCTTTCAATCCAGCCTTGATTAATATTTTTGGTAAGTAATTCCTATGATACATTAGAAGCAATATTAAATATGTAAGAATTCTTGATCAAGGTCAATAAATTTTTACTTGGAATATTAAAAGAAAGAGAGGTCTTGTTTTCCTCCATTTTATAGCTAAGAACACTGAGGCTAAGAAGTGAATTGGTTTACTTAAGGTCACAAAACTCCTAAGAAAGAAGAAAGCCAGTACTGAACCAATTCTTCTGTCTTAGAGGTTATTCTTCCCCTCGTTTGTCACTGCTTCTCTGTCCCACCACCCACAGCTCTAATGAGATGGAGCTTGTTGACCTCTCCCCAGCCAGCGGAGGGTGTTAGGTGATACTGCACTGGCTCTATCTCCTTCTTGCTGCTGGAACTAGAAAACAGTTTGGCAGAGCAGCTCCAGGTTTCTGTGTTCTCTGCAGATTTTTCTTGGTTCTGCATAGTGAGACTCCCAGTAAGTATAATAGACTAAAATGATAGCAGAGGAAATCCCAGCTTCTGTCCTCACCGAAAGATCGATGATTAGCCATAGGAGAAATGCATAAATTCCTAGAAACATGCAACTGACCAAATCTGAATCATGAAGAAACAGAAAAATTTGAACAGACCGATAATAAGTAAGGAGATGGAATCAGTAATCAAAAACTTCCTGACAAAGAAAAGCCCAGGAGTAGGTGGCTTCACAGGTGAATTCTACCAAATATTTTAAGAATTAACCCCAGGTCTTGTCCAGCTTTCCAAAAAACTTGAGGAGGAGGCAACACTCCCAAAATTATTTTAGGAGGCCAGCAATACACTGACACTAAAACAAGATAAGGACACTACAAGAACATAAAACTATAGGCCAATATCCCTGATGAACATAGGTCCAAAAATTCTCAACAAAATAGTAGCAATTAAAATTCACCAGCACTTAAAAAGATCATACACCATGACCAAATGGGATTCCATCCCTAAATGCAAGGATGGTTCAATATATATTGAACCATCCTTGCATTTAGGGATGGAATCCCATTTGTGAATCAATAAATTCACATCACATTAATAGAATGAAAGACAAAACTCATATTATCTCAATAGGGAGAGAGGCAGGGGAAAACAGGCACCCAGATTGGAAAGGAAGAAGTAAAATTGTCTTTGCTGATAACATGAATATGTATACAGAAAATCCTAAAGACTTGACCAACAAAACAAAACAACTGTTAGAACTAGTAAAGGAACCCAGTAGAGTTTAACGATACAAAATCAACTTACAAAAAGCAGTTGCATGTCTACACACTAACGATGAACAATCTGAAGAGAATTTATTTACAACAGCATCAAAAGCTATAAAATACTTAAGAGATATTTTTCACCAAGAAGTAAAAGATCTATAAAGCAAAAATTATAAGACATTGATTAAAGAAATTGAAGAAGACACAAATAAATGGAAAGATATCCCATGTTCATGAATTCCAAGTGTTAATAATGTTAAACTGTCCATATCACAGAGTCAAAAGCACAGCAATAAACACGTGCATATATTGTCAACTAATATTTGAAAAGGGAGCCAGATATAGAAATGCATTTTGGAGGAGCCTCAAGATTTTTGGAGCTGAAGGGTGGGAAAATGAGAGATGTTAGCCAAAGGGTATAAACTTTCAACTACAAGACAAAAAAATTCCAGGGATCTAATGTACAACTTGGAGACTATAATTAACAATACCACATTGTATTATAATTGAAAGTTGCCATGAGATCAGAGCTTTGATGTTCTCATCATAACAACAACAATGAAATGATAATTGTGTTAGGCAAAGGTGTGTTAACTAACCTTATTGTGATAAACAAATCACATTGTGTACTTTCAACTGACACAATGTCTTAGTCAATTATATCTCAATAAAGCCAGGGGGAAAAAAGAATAATGGGGTTTTCAGTAAAATAAATAAAATAGAACATAGGTGGGGATGGAGGCCGGCATTCTGACTCCAGAGTCTGTGTGTTTAATCCCTGTATCAGACTGCATTCCTCGGTGGAAGAAGAATTCTGGGAAGCGTGTCGCATGAATGGGCAGGTAGTTGAGGCCATACACAGGAATCGTCTCCATACCTGAATGTGTTCCTGCACTGCTGAAGGATTTGCCATCACTGTTTGAGATTCTCCGATAGGGTCACCAGATTTTGCAAATAAAAATACAGGATCCCCAGTTAAATTTGAATCCCAGGTAGACAATGAGTAATTTCTAATATGAGCTTGTCCCGTGAAATATTTGGGATATACTTATACTTATATTTCTCATTTATCTGAAATTAAAATTTAACTGGGCATCCCGTATGTCATCTAGCGTTCCTATTCCCGAAAGACGACAGGATGGCAAGTCATTTCACATTAGCCTCTCTTTTCCTGCCAAGAGCCTGTGGCTTTTTCTTTAGATTTGAGCAAAATGCTACCAAAGAATCAAATCCAGCGCACTGCCTTTTTTAAAAAATATGGCCTGCAAGCTAAAAATGTTTTTTTAAACATTTTTTAATGACTGAAAAAATCAGTAGAAGAATGATATTTTGTGACATATTAAAATTCTATGAAATTTGATTCTCTTTTGGTGTCCATAAAGATTTACTGATACATGGGCAGGCTCATTTGTTGACATATTGCCTCTGGCTGCTTTTGCACAATGGCAGATTCGAACAGTTGCCATGAAAAGTATATGACCTATGAAGTATAAAAGAGTGATTCCTTGGCCATTTACAGAAAACGTTGCCAATGCATGTTGGACAATTTCTCATTCATGATGGGTAACAAGTTGTGATCGGCCATGTGCCAAAGCGTATTTCCAGTGCTCTAAATTGGCCCCTTTGTCTCCCCACGGACCCCTGCCTCAAAACCAGCCTCTTTAATGATGTTTTGGCCCAGCCGTCCACAGAGTTGACAACCTCCTTTACAAAGCTTGAACCTAGAACCTCAACTGCTTTTTCTCGAGGAACCACAATCCAAAAATCTGCCAGTGTGTTTGTTTAGAAAAGACAGGTACAACTGAGCAACTACAACAAGGTTCATCTTAAAGAACTGCCCCTCCTCCGGCCAGAACCCTTCCTTCCAGAACCTTCTTGCCTTACCGACGAGAGCCCATGACCCGCAAATCCATTTGATTCTTCTTTATTGTTTTCAGAGACATGGGCCCTCAAACACATTGTACCACTTGGTCAGGGATGTCAAAAAGGTAAGAACCCTCCCGACTGCAGGTCGGAGGCCTGTCTTGATTGCTTCCTGTGGTTAGAAAGCGCCTCTGTTTTGCATGAGCTGCCAGAGCGGTCCTGTCCCCGCGAGCCCCCTCATTTCAGGACACTGTGTGTGTGTGTGTGTGTGTGTGTGTGTGTGTGTTGCCTTTTAACGATGACATCTCTGCTTACAATGCAGCTTCGGTTTCACCTCCCGCCTCTGTGGTTTTAGATGCTTTCACTGGACATAATGTTTTTGGAAGGCAGAACGCGTAATGTTTTTGAGAGCTTTGCACCATGCTGGGTGGATTTATGCCACTTGCCTGTTTTCTTCCACACGCCCCTTACCGTCTGGGGAGCCAGTTTCCACGTTGTTGGACTAACCGTAGGCGGGATCTTCACGTCCTAGCTCCTGAGGCCTTGCGTCACTGTCCCTTCTAACATTATGCAGAGCGCAGGAAACACGGCTGAGAAAGTCTCAGAGCATCAGAGACAAAAACACATATGTGCATTCCATTCTTCTAAGACTTGATTTTTTCCAGTAGATTTTTTCACGTTACCATCTAATGTGATGGTATGTGTTGGGGGGCAGGGGGGGGACAAGCAGCCAGGAGGTTTGGATCAAGGAGAATTATTCCCATTTTAGAGACATAGAGGGTGTGGGTTAGGGAAGAGGCAGAGTTCAAACTCAGATCCTCTGATTAACAATCATAAAAGAGTGCCAGACCTTTAGCGACGACGAGGTGTGTGGCACTGACCTGAGCCCACTGTACATCGCAGCTCGTTTCATCATCGTGACAATTCTGTGGAGTCGAATTGTTATTTGATTATCATTACTATATAGTAGGGTTCCCGTGTAGAGATGGGCAGAGTGAGGTGCAGGGAAGCTATGTTTAATCTTAGCCAAGTGCTTACCCCCTTCGCTCTCTCTCAGGGGTAACTAACTTCATTCTGAAACCCTGACAGCATTCCCAGACACTGCTCTTCTAACTCCAGAGGACGAAATAGATGGGGGCACTTTTCCCACCCCTTACACAGAGATGCACCCCACCCACCAGTCCATAGCAACTCTTCACCAAAGCCCACAAGGACCTACTCAGAGAAGGCTACCAAGTAAGGTCAAAACTAGAGTACGATCCCTTCATCTCATATGGAGTCATTGTCTAGAACTTCCCTTAGATGTTTGTTTCCCTTAAAGGGCCGAGTAAATGTCCTGGGGCTGCTGAGAATGTACCTATTAAGTAGCTAGACCTTTGCTAGTAATGAGTAAAGGGTACAGAAAAACAAACACAAACCTTCTGCTGGCTCTTAGAGACTTTCCTCTCATCTCCACAGAACCTTACTGAAGGGTTTTTCATCTGTGTGAGTGAGTGAAGCCTTTAAAGTGAGAGAAACAGACGCTGCGCAATCTCTACCCCCAGCCCAACCATGTGGTCTTTACCAAGACCACATCTTTCCCTGATTTGCCCCATTTCGAGCCAGAAGCACATCTGCCCCCAACAGAGCCATTTCTCTTATCCTCAAGCCTTCCAATTTTGTGTGATTTATTCTGGCTTAAAATTGCCTGGAAACTAAATAGGGGAAGGATCTCGAAAGATTAAGTGTACACACCTAACGCATATTCTTTGCCAAGATATTTGTTGCTCGTGTACCACAAAACGTCCTGAGGGTTTTTAAATAGTAAATAAGATATCATCCCCTCTTCCATCACCTAGAGCGAGTCTGGGTCACTGCAGAAATTGTGAGACTTTCCGAAGAGACAGCTCTACATTTGTCCCTCCACCTCAGCCACAGGCCAATTCGAACCTTTAAATAAAGTCACGGATTCACCTCCCTCCCCCCCGCCCCAGTTTCTCCATATTTTGCCAGATTTTCAAAGGGATTTTTGCAGTTAGGTTTCATTGAGTACAAATGATCAAAATCCCTCCTATTAGGTTCTCTTCCTTGGAGGGCTCTGCTTTGCAACACCATTTCCTCCTTTCTGAAATCCCACTCACTGCCTCTTACAGTCGCTCACGTCACTGGCATTAGAAGGCATGTATTTTTAAGGTAGGGTTTTTTTTTTAAACTTCTCAGCTAAAGATGTACTTCAGAAGTAATACAAACTAACAAGAGAGAATGGGATGTGAGGATTGGGGAGGAAGGAGTATTAGGAGCTGTCTTAGTTTTCTCTCAAGTGTGATCCAAATATTGGAACAAAAATATATAAGGATTCATTTACGTACTGATTCAGTAACTGGAAAACATGATTGCAAATGACCCAGGGTGGTTCTGAGCTGGCTTAGGAACCAGATATCCTTTTACCTGGGAAAAGAGACTGCCAGGCGGGTGGGGAGAAACAGCCTGTGTTTCGTTTCTTCGCTTGGGAAGAGAGAGGGACAGGAAAAGCAGACGCCCGTTTACTTCTGTGGATGAGGTGAGCCCCTGACTTAACAACGAGAAGGGATGACAGTGGAAGCCAGAGGAGCGCGAAGTCTCTACGTTTCGTTTTATATGGATGAAAGGAGCTAAGAATGAGGGGCTTTTGTGTTTTCTTAAGAAGTAAATGAGAGAAGGGCTCCTGGGTGGCCCAGTCGGTTGAGTGTCTGCCTTCAGCTCAGGTCATGATGCCAGGGTCCTGGGATCGAGTCCCTCGTTGGACTCCCTGCTCAGCGGGAAGCCTGCTTCTCCCTCTCCATCCGCCTTTCCCCCCCGCTTATGCTCTCTCTTGCTCTCTCTCAAATCAAAAATAATAATAAAATCTTAAAAGAAAAAAAAAAGAAGTAAATGAGAGAAGTTAACATCGAAGCACATCTTCTTCAGAGGGTTCCAGATGACGTCCAGCAATTTAGGCCAATGCGATACGCAGGGTCTGCAAAAGCTGGGTTTAAAATGCTAAGAAAATCTTGGGCAGGTTAAGCCATTTTCAAAATTAAGGAAGTTGGTAATTAGCATGTGCTTTGTGCTTTAGGATTGTAGGACTTTATGTTACCTGTTAATTGATGTGATCTGTGACAAAAAAATATGAAACAATAAGTGATAAGCCCTGGTGTGAAATGCTACTCCTGTGTTAGGAACATAGTTCTGAACCTTAAACATAGTGTTCGATGATATGCCTGGAAAATTAAAAGTAAATAACTCGTAGGAACCCATGGAGTGCATTTAGGAATCACCCGACGGTCCCACGTAACAGCAGGATATCTCCAAGTCCAGCTCTCCTTTGACTTCAGCAGAACTTTGGGGAACTTTGGAGAACTGACTCTCAAATTATTTGTATCAAGGGAACATTCTAAGAGCAAAGAGGTAAAAAGCTGGTTATACAGCACCCATCAGAAATTTTAAATGATAGAAGCTAACGCACTTCCCGGAACTGCTTTTCTGCATAAATCCATCGGACGCAACAAGGCCACATTAATCCAGAGCAGCCCGAGCCTGTCTGCTTTTCCGCGAAATCTAACTTGCCATTTTTAGAAGCTAACTGTCTGCTCGATTTGTGCCTCTCTGTGTTTTGAAGTACTAGCTTTTCTTTCCTAACTTAAATGTGCTAATACTTTGGATGACCTGTACTATTATTCCCCACAAAGGGAGGGTGATAGTTGAGTATTATATAGAGGTAGCTGTGAAATTATGGTAGTTTAATGTCATTCACATGGGAATTAAGACCCAGAGCTTTGGCAGAATGAAAGGGTGGGGGAAGCATTTTAGACAGTCTTTGGATAAAGAAAGGACATTTTCATAATCCCATCTGCCGAATTCATGCAGATTCGCAAAAGAATTTTTATTTTTTAAAAGATTGCCTGGTCTGTAACAAAGCTGAACATTGAGGGAATGTCCTCTTTTCCATAAACTTTGGCCAGAATAGACTTTTGAACACCCTTCCTTGGTAAACTCAATGACCAGCAATCGTTTTACACCTTTACGTACATCAGAAGGAAACAATCTTCTTTTGAATGCTTGTAAGTTTCCACAAAATGTGTTTCCTGACCAGCTGAAATCTGATAGCAACATCATGAGTTGACTTCCGAAAAAGAGTGTATTCAGAAGACCAGATCCATATATGCATTTAAACTCTTAGTTAAAAGTCATCTTTAGGATGGCATGCATTAAAATTTAGCTTCAGAGAAGTAGCCCATGGCACAAGAAAAAGGGGCAGTGTTTTCCTGTTGTCAGATTTTGCCTACCGACAGAGCCAGGCTTCTCTGTTTCATTCTGTGGATCGAATTGTTTGCGTCACGTGGCTCGCCATGTGTTGTTGAGGCATGAAAGGGGAAGTTAAGTGCTCAGGCATTACCAACTACCAAAGTAATTACCGAAAGAGGAAGGAGGGAAGATCAGACATGACAGAAGCAGCATTTCTTCGGTGTCGTTGTTGGCTTCCTATTTGGAAAGCATCCAGGAGAAGGAAGACTCCTCCAGAAGGTTTTTGGACATTACCTGTGGTGTGTGAGGTGCTGTTCACTGTCTCTGCTTTTTCCAAAGGAGGTGGATGCGATGAGCACAACACCATCTCTGTCTAGTCCTTTACTGTCCCTGTCTCTGAGTCCTCAGCTCCACTGACCACATTTCAAGGACAGCTAATGGGAACTATGTCAACTCTGCATGCTCTGGATAATAGTCTCTGCCCGGTGCCCAGGCAGCATAGGAATAAGAGCAGCCTGCCAGGTACAGGTCAGAAAAATGACCTTCAAAGTGATGCTGTCCAAAGTGCCTGTTTGCAAAGTGTAAACTGAGGCACAGAGAAGGAAAGCCATCTGCCCAGGGTCACAGAGAAGCAGAGCTTGACCACAGTCCAGCCCAGTGCTATTTCCACGGCAGGGTCCTACTGCGGGCTGTTCTCTGTGTTTGTGACATCTAAGGTCACGGGTGGCCAAGGTCATCAGTCCAGCGCATCAGACGTACCCCAAATGTTCCCATCCCCTTCAGAGTTCATCCAGGACACAGTTATCCAGGAGGCTAAAATGGTACCCAATTTTATTAATTTTATGAAATCTATTTCTTCTTCCCCAAAATGTTTCCATTCTCCCCAGTAAAAATTGTGAAACTAATTTCCCTCAATGTCCGTGCTTTCAAAGACTGCGGGGAGAAAACAGATGCAATCAGTCTTGCAGGCTCTCAGACACATTACCTGGTAAAGTAAGCTGTCCCTCCTCCAGATATCACTTTAACAAGGGCCTCTGACTCCTGATTTCCAAATCCTCCAATCTGTCCTATTCATTTACATCGCCTTATTACACACACAAAACAGAACAGGCAGGTAAAATGCTGATGGCACCGCCATTGGGTTCGGTCGGTGAACATCGCCCCCTTGTGGTCAAACAGAAGGCCAGCCCGTTCCTTTAAGGCCTTTGCTCAAAGCTGGGCAGAACCAAGACCGTTCCTTCCTTGAATCCCTTCTCTGCCTTGAGACCAGATCCCATATAAATCAGTTCAAAATAATCAAGCTTTACATGAGAAGTTCCTGCAAAAAAAGATTCCAGCACCTTCCTTAGGTAGTATGTAAACCTAAGACCCCTTTATGAACGTAATCGTTGGCAAAAATGTTTTCTTTGCCCCTCTCAAATTTTGATTATTTTGAATTTTACCATTATCACTTTCCTGATAGCCCCTACTCCTATAGACAATCCCAAAGCATAGTTCTTGACACTCCCTGTCGGTCTTCAGGCAATACTGGTGTCTTGTTCTTAGAACTCAAACTGACGTTCACACATCGGTGTCTCAAAAGAAAATATATAGGTGTTAGGTTCGCTGTTACTCATGTGTTTTAAATTGAGAAAATTCTTACAGGATTAAAAATAGGCACGCATTCATAGACTTGCTATGCCTTCCTTCCGAAAGCAGCACACTACATCTCGTAGGTTTGTTTCTGTAACCTGGTACTTGGGCGTTACAGACAATAGAGGCCATCGAGTTCCACCCTTTGTACAGGGAAGAAAATTGAGGCCTTGCAGGAAACTGGTTCGTTTATGAAGGACAGACAGAAAGAAGCCCAGAGCAGTTGATTCCCAGCCAGTGTTGTTTCCTCTGCCGGCCGCACAATGCCCAGGAAAATAACACAAATGCAGGACCTCCTCTGCGGGTCATCCTTATAGGAGCCAAATGCAGGAGAGAGGAGGCCGACCCACGCGTGTCCAGCCTCTCGAGCTCTTCTGCTCTTGAAAGAAGAGGCCTGCCTACCCGTCAGGTACAGCCCGTCGAGACAGAAACTCGCAGCCTTGGTCACCTGCCCCCACACAGTGCAGAAAAGCAGTTGCAGGAGGAATATTTTCAAACTCAGTTTCGTGTTTATGGAAAGGGTAATACATGGACAGTTACCATCTTCAAACTTTCTCTGACTTCCCTTTCCTCTGTTGTTGCCATGCTTGGCATAAAGAGGTCAAGCAGTTCTAACAGCCCAAAGGGAGCTTCCCTTGCCAAGGCAGTTAGACTGATGAGCTGCTCCTCAGAGGAGATGGCGGAATTCTGAGCATGGCGAGGAGGAGAATAAGGCCATTTTTATGACGGGAACTTTTGGGTGGGCTTCTGATGAGCCAGGCTCAAGGATGGGAGGTGTTCTCTGCCTGAGGTGCCCCAAGCCTGCTTTGTGCCCCAGGCCAAGGGAGAGGTAGAACCCAACGTGTTGGAACTGTGCAGAGGCAGCAAGCCAGTCTAAAGGGTAGCACTAGGCTCCTCTGCGGTGGGCTGGGACGACAACTGCTGTCCCTTTGTTCCCGCTCCACTGACAATACCCACAGAGCCATGGGCCTATTTCAAGTCAAATTTCCACAGTGACGCCGGGCTCTCCCAGACAGGGCGACCCAGAGACTGTGGCTAGTTAGTTGTGTTACTGACCAGAACACAGTACCGAGAAACCTGAAACTGAGACTAGATCCCAGCCACATCAATGAATTGCACCGTTTCACTCATTCGCAGCTTCACCACAGAAACCTCCCGAATGCCGACCACACACCAGTCACTGTAAAAGGCACCGGGAATACCGAGATGGGTAACACCATCAAAGCTATAGGTTTGATGGAAGGCTACTGTGGGCCCCTGTAACCCTGAATGCCCTTCAGATGGGTGCTGTTGGCCATAGCAAAGCTGAGTATGGGTAACAGAACACCTGCCCTTGGTTCTGCAAAAACGGAAGCTGATTTCCTAATGACAGTGATTACACACCATGAGTTTTCTGATTCTGCCACGTGAGCCCACCTGACCCACCTGATTTAGCACAAACTTGGGTGTATCTCAGAATCACCCGGAGAGCTAGCAAGGCACGGAGAAGCCCATACATTAAAGCCAGCGCTTGGCACTGTCACCAAGTTCGCCAGGTGATTCTGATGCCACCAAAACTGGAAAGCCACCACCGTGGCTATGAGCCACTTCTGTAAGCGGCAGAAACCTCACACAGTATCAGGGTGGGTCCTCCATTAAGACAAAAGTCAACAGAGCCCTCCTGCCTCTCCACAATATATCTGAGGCTTCCTACGCAGGGCTGTACCCTCGTGGTTCATGGTACAGAGCGTGCTCCTGCCGCAGGAAGCTAAACCAGACAGCGCGTTCCTTACTGGCGCTTTTTGGAACTCGCGGTGCGCTCAGAGCTTGCTATAGATGGAACTAACTCCTCCCTGACCAAGCAGAGCAGATAGTTTCCTTAGACCCTAGAGAGAACCCTTTTGGTGTAGAAACCAGTAATGCGTAGACAATGAATGATAATAAAATCCTTCTGTTTTGCATCTGTGCATACAGGCCCCATAAAACTTTAAACGCCATCATTCTTGGTCTTTAAGAAATGCTCTTCTCTTTGAAAGAAAATATCCCAAACCTCCTTGATTCCAGGGAAATAAATATTCCCCCCTAATCTCTTCTCATGCCACCCCTTTCTCTCTAACCACAAGGGGTGCTCCTGACTTCATCCTGACATCCATCCGCTCTCCTTTTATGAAAAAGCTGCTTTTTTTTTTTTTTTTCCATTGTTCATAGAGGTTTTGCCGAGGAACTCTCAGCATATCCCACCTGATGCAGGCGGTGGTAATCACAACCATCTTCTGGAAGGAGTCTTCCTTTAGTGAGTGGGAAGAAGTAAATGGTTAGCAAAAGTGGGAGCAAGCCTGGGGCAGAGGCAGGGCAGCGCTGGGCGGGGGCCTGGGGACCGTCTGGGGAGCCGAGTTGCTAGCGGCTGGAGCTCAGTGTTTGCCATGTCAAGCCTTGTGTTTCTCTCTGCTACACTGGTGTTTTTTTCTCCCCAGCTGAAGACTTGAATAAATATTTTGATTTTCTGTTATTGCCGACGATTTCTGCATCTTCTTATTTAACTTATGTCTTCTTTCCAAGCGAGAATATCCAGGTTTCGGTTGGATCTATTTTAAGGTGAATTAATTAACCAGCATAATACTACATTCATATGTTTCTTAATTAGTTTTTTTTTTTTACTCTAAAATAGTTACAGAACACATGGCATTGAATCCCTAGTAAACCACGCTGTCTTTTGCATTTGTGTGTGTGTGTATGTGTGTGTGTGTGTGTTTCGTTCTTCCCTGATAGGGGAACCTGCCTCCGGATTACAGAATCAGCCTGATCGACATCGGCCTGGTGATCGAATACCTGATGGGCGGGGCTTACCGCTGCAACTACACGCGCAAGCGCTTCCGGACGCTCTACCACAATCTCTTCGGCCCCAAGAGGGTGAGTTTTGCAGCCCGTTCCCTTTCCTGGGCTCCTGGGGAGGACTAGGGTGGGACACATTTGGGATGTGGCTTCGTTATCTCCCAGGGCGGGATCCAGTAAGAAGGCAGCTGACCCCACCCACCTCTTCCCTCCACCTTCAAATCCATTTTTTAAAAAAAGGCAATGTATTGGGGGACACACCCCTTTCTTTTCCTCACTAGGCCCCGTTAAAATCAGAAACCGGCCCTGAGAGTGAGCCCTAATGATCAGGGACTAATCATGAAATTCAAATTAATCTTACCTGCCTCAGTCAACGCTTTTGGCCTTGGGAATCTATTTATACCTTTAAAAAATTATTGAGGACCCCAAAAAGCTCCTATATCTGGGAGTTCTATCAATCGCTATTATCGTGTTAGGAATTAAAGACTTCACAATATTTATTAATTATTAATATTAATTCATTTTCAATTAACTGTAAGAAGCCCGTTACCTGTTAACATAAATGACATGTTTGTGAAAAATACCTGTATTTTCAAAACAAAATTTGGTATAAGAGTAGCATTGATCTACATTTTGTGCATATTTCTGTAATATCTGGCTTAATGGAAGAAAGCTAGATTCTCATATCTCCTTCTGCACTCTGTTGCCAGATGTTTGGGTTGAAATGTACAAAGAAAATCTGACTTCACACAAAGATGTGACAAATATGACAAATATATATAAATGTATATATATGTATGAAGGAAGGAGTGTTTTAATAATTTTTACAAATAATTATAGATATTCTTTTTTGATGCTGCATACATCAAAACTCAATTGGCAATTTCTTAAAGATCAGTGGAAACACAAAATCTGAAATTGTTCAATGAACTTTTCGTACCCTGCAACTTCAAATTGCATTGACTGATCTTACACTTTGGATCTGGGAACATGGTAGACCGGTCATTGTATCATATCGGTTTGTCGAGTTATGCAGATCTTCCGACGGCTGACACATTTCATTAGACAATTTCAGAAACTCACCCTTCACTAAAATCACCTCCAATCTCACCAGAAAAGTCTTTAACTTCTGAAAAACCATCCAGGTCATGGGGGAGAGAATATGCAAGTTTTCCAAAATTCTAATTTTTTTCTAATTTTGGCTTGGAAAATTCTGTCATTGGCAACAAATACCATCAGTTAGTTATTTTCAAACGACAGCTCCACTTCAGCCATTACCAAAAACATCCGCCCAATGTCCAAGGCTAAGTAAACGGTAGTTGGTCTGCCAGTCATTCCTTCAAGTAGATCGCCCATGAAGCAGCATGGCTCTAGTCCAAATAAGTGTGTGTTTGTCCTCAGGACGACCCGTCCTCTTTCACTATGTAGCAAAAGTGCTTTCAGTGCACTTACCATTTCATCCCTCAAAATAGCCAAAAGACTTTTTTTTTTAGTATGGAAGGTAGAGATTTAATATAGTTAACTTTTTTGGGGGGGCCTCTTCAAGGACTTCTTAAGTCTAACTGGTTTTTTGTTTGTCTTTAAAGTTCAAGTGCATAACAGTGGAATCTAATGGCAACTAGTGAAGTCTGGGGCTGCTGCCTTTGTCATTCCTGCTAGGGCCGCCCACAGTTTGGCTCACCACTCACTGCCTTTGCACCATCATTGCAAAATGTTAATGGGTATTGAAACCAAAGAACATCTTAGTATTATTAGGAAAACACCTTTGAGCTCCAGGAAGGATCCTATGATTCCTGGACCACATTTTAAAACTGTTACTCTAGCTGGTGGTGGGCATGATTTCTGCCTCTTTTTTTTTTTAAGATTTTATTTATTTATTTGACAGAGAGAGATACAGTGAGAGAGGGAACACAAGCAGGGGGAGTGGGAGAGGGAGAAGCAGGCTCCCTGCAGAGCAGGGAGCCCAATGCAGGGCTCGATCCCAGGACCCTGAGATCATGACCTGAGTTGAAGGCGGAGGCTTAACCCACTGAGCCACCCAGGCTCCTTGATTTCTACTTTTAACAAAGCTGATCTTCTGATGACGAAAGTATTTGGTGGTGCTCGAAGACCACTTTGAAAACACCAAAAAGTATAAATAAGAAAAATAAAATCAAACAAATTTCAAACTGTGGTCACTTCAGAAGCTAAAAGGGAAAGAAAGGGAGAGAGACAAAGTTCAGGCTAGTCTTAGTTTTATTTTCTTCCAAAATAAAATTTGGAGGAATGGAGAGTACTTTAACCTTATTAGTTACCAGACAACTTCCAAGATAGCACTCCACCATGCTGTAACACTTAAAACACAGAACTGGAATTCCTGATCCCTGAGATGCAATTTTGTATCTCCACTTGTTAGGTATAAATCAAGTTCTATAATTTGCTGAGTTGCCTTCTCTCTCTCTCTCTGTCTTGGCCTGTGGCTATTTTGCACATTCCCAGCATGACCAGTGATGCCACTGTATGTGCTGACACTTTCCATGGCACTGAGCACCTTCTGCCATGGTCTGCACATGTCCCTGTGGCCCCACTCACCCTTGCCTTACTGGACAGCTACATAGGGAGATGGCCCGCGTGAAATACCTAAACACATACTCTGAATAATATTCCAAGTCTCCAGGTAATAGAGGCCTTGTAAGGGCTTAAGAAATAGCTCTTGGTTTGATTGAACCCAAGTGCTTGAGATCACGGAGATGTCAGCCGAGCAGGATGGTTCTCGGAAGATGAAGAAATTTTGGCTCATTAAAGAGATTATCAACAGGGTCTACCGTTGGACGATCTCATTATGCCTCTCTGGGTGTCTGGTTTTCTGTGATTCGCCGAAATCACTAAAGCCTTAATTCTAGAATTTCTTTTTTTTTAAGATTTTATTTATTTATTTATTTGACAGAGAGAGAAAGTAGGCAGAGAGGCAGGCAGAGGGAGAGGGGGAAGCAGGCTCCCCACTGAGCAGAGAGCCCGATGCATGGCTCAATCCCAGGACCCTGAGATCATGACCTGAGCCGAAGGCAGAGGCTTTAACCCACTGAGCCACCCAGGCGCTCCTTAATTCTAGAATTTCTATACATGGGTTCCTCTGGTGGTGGTTTGTTTAGTGAAATGAATAAATGCTCTATGTGCAGTAGAGTTCTATTACCTGGTTAAGATATAGTAGGATTCTTTTCTTACCTCTATAAAGAAAGATCTAACTTTATGTATAACGTTTCTTTTTAAACAGCCCAAAGCCTTGAAACTACTGGGAATGGAGGTAAGTATTTGCCCAAATTATTAATGTCAATTATGTTTTATTTATTATACATTTTAAATATATATATATGTATGTATGTGTATACACACACACACATATATGTTCATTTTATTGGTAAGGCTTAGTACATGATTCTAAAATAAGGAAGGGAAGTTTTTTCCCAGTTTTTTTTTTTTAAGATTTTATTTATTTATTTGACAGAGAGAGGTCACAAGTAGGCAGATGGGGGGTGGGGGAAGCAGGCTCCCCACTGAGCAGAGAGCCCGATGCGTGGCTCGATCCCAGGACCCTGAGATCATGACCCGAGCCGAAGGCAGAGGCTTAACCCACTGAGTGACCCAGGAGCCCCTTTTTTCCCATTATTAAGGGGGCAAGTTACAGTAGCTGTGAAAATTCTACCATAAGGTTACATTAGCATTACAAGTAAGAAAATAAGTCTTACTTGAAATACTAATTTGAAAACCAAGGAAGCATATAAATTCCAGTGAGTGAAATCTGTTCATGGTTGTTTACAACTGGCAACTGATCCAAAGGCCAGAAATACTTCACAAATGCATCTAAGAGGTTTGTAGAAAGTGGAGATAGGTCATCTGTTTCCCATTTCCCGTCTCTTTGTGTGGGTGTTGTCGTTTATGCACCTGCAAGAAAAGGATGTCTTTGTCCTTTCAGAGAAAAGGGCAATGCTGTCCATCATGAGGCACAAATAGCCTTACCTGTAGGAAAAGAAGTGGACAAAAACAAAAGTGAAAGGGAGGGAGGGAGGGAAAGAAAAGGAAGAGAGAAAGGAAGGGAATGGCCCATTAAAAATAATTTTAAAAAATTAAGTATAACACCAGCATATTCCCATAGGGCTATGCTTATGCATTTATTATAACTTGTTTTAAAGTTAGGCATGAGTACTTTGGGGCTAGGAGCTGGGATAGGCTAGTTCGTTTCTGTGTTGATCCCAGAACAGGACCCTTAGTAGGTATACAACAAAGAACTATTTAATAAATGTAACTGGTTTGTTTCTAACTCCACCTCTGTGTTTTTTCCCTAAAATTATAGGATGATGTCCCCTTGAGGCGAGGAAGAAAGACCACCAAGAAGAGAGAAGAAGAGGTGGACATTGACTTGGACGACCCTGAGATCAACCACTTCCCTTTCCCTTTCCACGAGCTGATGGTGTGGGCCGTGCTGATGAAGAGGCAGAAGATGGCTCTTTTTTTCTGGCAGCATGGCGAGGAGGCCATGGCCAAGGCCCTGGTGGCCTGTAAACTTTGCAAAGCCATGGCTCATGAGGCTTCAGAGAATGACATGGTCGACGACATCTCCCAGGAGCTGAACCACAACTCCAGGTTGGCCAGCCCAGCAGGGGTCCTCCGATACTGGAGGGTCTGAGCTACCCAAACCTTTAAGCATGGGTCGTATCACCTCCATGGTACACACACACAGGGTGGGCGTGAATAATTAACATTTGCGGCACACAGTGCTAGATAGAGAAGTACGCAAGCTACATAGATCGTATTTCATCCTCTTGGGGAATTAAGTAACCTCCCCAAGATCACACCCTCGGGGTTGAGAGGCCTCCAACAGGAACTGAGGCCTGTCCCATTTAAGAAGACCTACTGTACTCTGATTGTTGCTTTTTTCAGTCTACCTCCCCCATCCAGAGCCTTGAGTTGGGGGCCTTGAGTACCAGAACGACAGCCTGCTTGACTGATGCCCCCAGCAATAGTAGATGTTAACCGATGTCAGCTAGCTGAGCGAAGGAACAGACCAGACCCTATAAGAGACAACGAGGCCACCCAGTAACCACCTCCCGTGGCTTGGCCCCCTGGTCCCCGCTTCCGTCATCTAAGTCTCCAAGACGGCCGAAAGACACCCCCTCGCATTCTGTCTTCCAGGGACTTCGGCCAGCTGGCTGTGGAGCTCCTCGACCAGTCGTACAAGCAGGATGAGCAGCTGGCCATGAAGCTGCTGACGTACGAGCTGAAGAACTGGAGCAATGCCACCTGCCTGCAGCTCGCCGTGGCGGCGAAGCACCGCGACTTCATCGCGCACACGTGCAGCCAGATGCTGCTCACGGATATGTGGATGGGCCGGCTGCGCATGCGCAAGAACTCAGGCCTCAAGGTCAGCGCGCCCCGAAGGGCCTGTTGGCTGGGAGGCGCGGAGGGCTGGTTTGGTGCTCGCCAAGCCAAGTCTGCGGCGGGGCTGGGCTTTCTCTGGTCTCAGGAGGGTGATTTGAAGCCCCATTTGTGTACCGGAATCTCTTCTATAGTGGGTTGTGTTTGTTTGTTTGTTAATATATAGAGACTAGGGCCTACCCCAAATTCTGAGTCAGAACTTCTAGAGACGGCATGCCCAGACGTTAGTATTTTGCAAAAGATCCGGAGGTGATGGGCACACAGAGGTGCTATAGAAAGTACCACTCGCTCTGGCACAAGCTGTGCTATACCAGGAACCCCTCACCAGGCAACCTGTCCTGGCTGCCCACGCCCCAGGGCCTCGGCCGTCTTTTGCACCGTGTCATAGGGACACCGGCTCTTAGCAGCTGTGCTTGAGAAACGTTTTAAACTGAAATCAAAAGGAGACGGATTTATAGGTAAAGATGTTGCCATATCATCGCGATCTATTCATAAGCGAAGAGGAACAAGTGGTAGACCAGTTATATAAAGCCTGAGTCCGTCTGTGGTTTTTTTAAGCATGTACGTGCCTAGTTATATCTGTCTGTGATTTTGTTAAGAAACGAGGAAGGATACACTGTCAGTTGTTTGTAGCGGTAAGCTCTGGGCTGGAAAGTACAAGACATGGGACGACTCGTGGCGTCGCTTCTTTATGTTTTCCTTAATGTTTCACAAGGAAGTCCTTAAACTGAAAGACGTACAGAGAAAAAATGGGAGGGAAAGATGGAAAGAATGTTTTCAAATGCTTTCTCGGTGGAGAGTTTGTGGCTGTGACAACGGAAGTCAGGCTCACATTTACCTGGAGCTACCTGGTCTGGGTAACCCTGAGGTCAGAGCCAAGCAGAAGGGCCATCAGACCAAGCATTCCAGAGGCCACCCTGATGGACCCAGCACCCCTCCCCCACACCACCCTTCCCACGAGCTCTTGGCCCAGAGTCGCAGAAGGGCTCCATGACGTGGGTCATGGGTGCTTCATAGCCACACCGCTAGCGACTGCCAAGCCTGGCTCTCCGCTCCGAGGACGGGGTGTCATGTCCCCTGAAGGCTGCCAGCCAGCCACCTGAGCCTTCCCAGGCCTGCCAGTCACCCCGACCTCAGGGTCACCTCCTTCCCTTTTCCCTTGGCTGCTCCCAAGTCCCTGTGGGCATTCAAGCACAGGCTGTCCCTGCCTCATTACTTGAGGATCATTTTCACTTACTGCTCGGGATCTCTCTGAGCCCCTCCGCTTGGCGCGGCTTCTCCAAGGATGCTCGTATTCAGAAGTCTGGGACAGCAGAACCAGCTTAGTGTTTGAGAGGAGAGGCGGGAGAAGATTGAGGGAGCCCAAGTCACATGCCCGGATTTTCATTCAAAGGCAGAATGAGATTGTCCTCTCAGAAGAAGGGTGCATGGATTTATTATCATCACATGGAGGTGGAACCATGTCCTTTATACCTGAGAGGAACACAGTGCTGAGCCCCCAGGTTCCTCGTGGTGAAAAAGGAGCCCACTAGTGTGTGTGCATGTGTGTGTGTGTGTGTGTGTGTGTGTGTGTGTTTCTGTGCTATAGTAGCAAATGCCAGGCGAGTCCTCTGGAATGAAAACATGCTTTCCCACATGGACTTCCTCAAGGTCAACTGAGGACAGCCTTCTTTTACAGAGATAACCACATGATGCATAATCACCTCCGCTTGACGTGTTAGCAGATAAATGCCAGGGGATGTATGTAGGAATTGATTTCGCAAAACCAAGTGCTGATGGCTAAAGGAAAATCTGAATTCTTTCCCACTGTGGCCTTGGGCAGGTTCTGTCATTTTCCTGGGTTTCCCTCATGCCAAGTGGATGTTAACTGGGTAAGATGTATTTGGGCAAGATGCTCTGTTTCTCCAAACTCAGGATGAGCTCCTGTGGTGCATGACAGATTCTCAGACAGGCAAGAGTGACCCCCTGAGCAGTAACATATGCAGGTCCCTGCTCAGGGCACGCACAGTGCACACACGCACATGTGCACACGCTTGCATGCGCGTGCACACACACACACTCTCTCTCCATCCTAGGCCCTCTGATTCTAAAAAAGAAAAACAAACAAAAAAACGCCCTAATCTTAATCCTTTAAATGTGATTATTATTATTATCATTATTATTACTTTAGGTAATTCTGGGAATTCTACTTCCTCCTTCAATTCTCAGCTTGGAGTTCAAGAACAAAGACGACATGCCCTACATGTCTCAGGCCCAGGAAATCCACCTTCAAGAGAAGGAACCGGAAGAGCCAGAGAAGCCCACGAAGGAAAAAGATGAAGAGGACATGGAATTGACAGTAAGGAAAACCACACGGTCATGGTCCACGGGCAGCAACCCTAACCTACCTGAACCGTCACTACGGCTTAAGACTCAGTCACTCCCGAGCTCACCCTCCAACCAGGTGTTTCCTTAAAGGCTTGAGACCCGGGTATTACAAAAGGGGCTTCTCTGTGCACTAATGTCCATTTCTGTGCAAAATCCTTCAGCCAGAGTCAGTGGCACAGGGCCACCCAGGAGGACTGAAAAGCAAGGCACCTTCAGCTTTCCAAACGGGCAATGCTTTATACACAAGCAGGGGAGGTGGCACTGAGCCTACAAGGGAGGCAAAGGCATCAGTGCGATGGGAGCAGCCAGCTTCCCTGGGCTGGAACCGTGCAGGTGATCAGATGCTCCGCCTTTTTCTCTCTTCAGGGTCAGGCCCACAAATGCAGGACTAATTGAATTTTGAGGTTTGTATGGAAGGCTTTTATTAGCTCTCCCTGGTATAATTATAGAAAGTGGCTGCTTTGTTCTGCAGGGGGAACAGGGCAGCTGGGCATGGGACGGCTTCCTGCAACCCCCACCCGAGCAGCGTGACTGCTACTGGATTGTATCCAAAGTCTAAAAATATCACCTGCTGTTAGAGGGACAGACAGGGCTTCAGAGTTTTGGAGACAGCAAGTAACAACTCCGTAGGACTTCCTTGATATCCCCCGCCCTCCCCCACCATGACTGTGATGACCCAAAAAACCTGTAAAGAGAGAAAACAAAAATGGGTTTTGCTCGGGTGACAAAAGGCCCTTTGCATTATTAGCCTGGTGGGACCGCCCTGTGAATAGTTTTTCTTCCAGATCAACAATATTTCCTTCCTAAAGGAAACAGTCCCAACCCCAAGTACAGCAGAGCATAGGCATCTGACCAGTCTTTTGATTGATTAATCATTCACAGTTTTTGACTCACAGAGTTAAAAAAAAAAAAAAAGAAAGAAATAAAGAAAGTTTGTTTTCCATTTCAGGATTTTTTTTTTTAAGATTTTTTATTTATTTACTTGACAGACAGAGATCACAAGTAGGCAGAGAGGCAGGCAGAGAGGAAGGGAAGCAGGCTCCCTGCTGAGCAGAGAGCCCGATGCGGGGCTCGATCCCAGGACCCTGGGATCATGACCCGAGCCGAAGGCAGAGGCTTTAGCCCACTGAGCCACCCAGGCACCCCTCATTTCAGGATTCTTATAAAAACGAGTGGACGGGTCTGCTTGCCTCTGTGATAGGATCAGAAGACCGTCTCCCTAAAGAGTTTACCATAATGGTGGCTTCTACATCCCTCAAGGAGAGGGAACGATGTTTTAGTCATGAACAGAAACAGTAGTAGTCATGGTACCAAGTCTTTACCAAATACTTCAGTAGAGGGGTAAAGAGTGTACAGCCTGGACCCAGAATCCTGCCCCAGCACCTATGCACTGTGGGACCTGAGTCATGGTTCCTTCACCTCTAACACGGGAATAAGAACATTGTCTAGCTCACAGGTAGTTTTTCAGTCTAAGAAGCATACATGCAAATTCTCTAGACCAGGGCCTGGTACACAGTCAGCCTTGATAAATGTTTGCAAATATTGTGATCACAGTGACAAATGTTTGATGTGCACCTACTCCTGGAATCCTCCCAGCCATCCCATGAGGTAGATACTGTTATTATCCCGTCTTACAGAGGAGGAAGCTGAGACTCAGAGAAGTGAAGTTGCCCAAGGTTACCCAGCTAATTAGTTGCAAGGCCAGGATTAGAACCCAGGTATAGAGATCCCATCGGTCATGCTTGGAGGCCTGTAGGCTCAGGGATGCAGAGAATTTCTTCTTAGTCTCAAATGTAGGGATGCAGGTTCGGTCTACCATATAGCAGAAAGAATCCAAAAATAATGCATGGGCCTCCTGCATCAAGGATGACATGACCTTGAAGCCCAAGGAAGGAGCCTATGAAGGCAGCCAAGTGCTGGATCAGCATTCTTTGCAGTTGGGTCCCAAGCAAGACAACAATGAAAGCAGCTCCCTTCTCCTGCTCTGGGTAGAACTTTGAGGGCCTGGACCAAAGTCTGGTTCCCAGAGAGTCAGCCCCCCCATTGTACACCCGAGTAAAAGCCAGCCCACGAGGAGTACTGCCTGGCCTTCTCCCCCACAGGCAGAAAGAGCTAGGAGGAATGGAAGAAGGGATTTTTGGGCTGGTAAAGTCAGGGCTGAACAGCAGCTGTCTTCAAGCTGGAGCTTCCTTTGACCCCAAGGACAATTCTGTGACTGCTGGATCACTGTTCTTGTCTCACCGCAGGGAGGGTTGAAGAATGCAGCCTGTTGATACCTCCACTCTTTTCATAGGAACACTATCTGGACTTCGGTGTTAAGCCAACATCTCTTTTCTTGGACTGGGACGTTTTCCCTGGCCCTTCCAAAATTATACACGAGTATGAGTCTCAGTTTCATCTCGGTAGCCTTTCACAGATCTTTCCCAGACCCGACATCTGTGTCCAGCCAGCAAAAATTTCTCCAATCCATACTGTGCTGTTTTGCCTGTATTTGACCCTATTACATTCCGCTAAAGGAATGTAGTCAAAGGAAATGTTTGGCTACTGGGAAGAGAAATCAAAAAAATCAGTCAGTTGAGCTGTTTAGGCTAGAATTAATGAAGTTTTGGAAAATGCTTTCCTTCAATCCATGAAAGAAAAGTGTTTTTAAAAAGCATTCACTTGGGAATTATTGGAATAATAAAGGCCAGGCCGGCTGTGGTGTTTTGTTTTTGTGTTACCTGCATTGCGGGATGAGTGTTTTTGCACTCTGCCTACTAAAGTCCCAGCCTGTCCACGGACCCAGGGCATTGTTTCAACTCTGTTGAGGGAAGCCACTATCCCTAGAGGTTACCCCAAGATGTCACTCTCCAAGATGCCTAAAACTCTCCAAGGTGCCTTTGCTAAAGTCCTATTATGTCTCCAAATAGTACTGTACTGTTGAGCAGATAAAGAAGTAGAACAGAGGCAGGATAATTATGTTACATAAATTATAAATTATAGAAGGATAAATATCATGGAACGTCGGAGTTTCTTGAGGTGAGCGGTCAATATTTATAGAAGTCTAATGTGCTCTATTCATCGTGAAGGCTGACCCAGCTCACTGACCAAAATGAAGGCTTGGATGGGCCATCAAATGGGATCTTACCTATTCATTAAGTCAAGGCAAACTTCTAGCCAGAGAGTCCAAGAAAGAAATGGAAGTTGCCTCATTACCTCCTCCAGAAATCCCACAGATTACAGGTTTATCATTTATTGTTATATATGTGAGTAGTTAGATAGTTGAGGCAATGACAAAAGTAGTTGAAACTTATATATGTATGTCTTGAGTAAGGTGGTTTGAAGCCAGAATTATCTGGTTCTCAAATTCAAGATAAACAAATTATTTCTATAATATAATTATAATAATTTCTATAATCCCGGTCCTTTTTCTTGTCCCAAATCCTTGTCAGTCTCTGAGCAGTTAGAAAGATATGCCCTGTTATCACATTTAATAAAAATCTCATT
This sequence comes from Martes martes, assembly GCF_963455335.1. Taxonomy (NCBI): domain Eukaryota; kingdom Metazoa; phylum Chordata; class Mammalia; order Carnivora; family Mustelidae; genus Martes; species Martes martes. Next base: position 12,035,511 of record NC_137900.1, on the reverse strand, counting down.
TCCCTCAAAAAAAAAAAAAAATCTCATTTCCCTCAAAAAAAAAAAAAAGTCTTTTGCAATGATGTAGATGGAAGTAGAGGGTATTATGCTAAGTGCGATAAGTCAGTCAGAAAAAGATAAATATCATATGATTTCACTCATATGTGGAATTTAAGAAACAAAACAGAGGATTATAGGGGAAGGGAAGGAAAAATAAAATAGGACAAAAACAGAGAGGGAGGCAAACCATAAGAGACTCTTAGCTCTAGGGAACCAACTGAAGGTTGCTGGGGGGAGGTAGGTAGTGGATGGGGTAACTGGGTGATGGGCATTAGGGAGGACATTTGCTCGAATGAGCACTGAGTGTTGTATGCAACTGATAAATCATTGAACTCTACCTCTGAAACTACAATATACTACATGTTAATTAATTAAATTTAAATAAAATAAAATAAATAATAAATAATACAAATAAGTAAAATAAAAATGTCATTTCCCAAGTATTATAAAACTAACCTTTCCTTAGAATAATATTGAAAGAGTTAAAGCCAACACACCTGGGTGACTCGATCAGTTAAACATCCAGTTCTTGATCTCGGCTCAGGTCTTGATCTCAGGGTTGTGAGTTTGGGCCCCATGTTGGGTTCCATGCTGGGCATGGAACCAAAAGAAAGAGAGAGAGAGAGAGAGAAGGGAAGGAAGGAAGGGAGGAATGGAGAAAGAAAGGGAGAAAGGGAGAGATGATGGAAGAAAGGAAGGAAGGAAGCCAATAAGTTATGTTATATTAGACCCTGATAACACTTTTTTTTTCTGGTGAGAGAGTCCCAACTAGATCCTTTCAGTCACGATTACCCAAGAAAGTCTCAGTTCATTGTAAACACCAGCTGGAATGTACTGAGCTCTTATTAAGAGGACAGATGCTTATTGATTTATAGACCAATCCTATAAAAGATGCTATTATTACCTCCAATTTGAAGATAAGAAACTAAGATTTAGAAAGCTTAAAAGATTTTCCCAAGGTGCCATGGGTGCCGAGTATCCAAGAGAGGATTCAGTCCTCCTTCTGAGTGACCCAAAGTGTGGAACTCTTCAGCAGCAGGATCTCCAGCCCCCCCTTTGGGAACTCATCCTGTCACTTGCTGCCCAAACAGGCATGCATCTGTCTTTTCTCAAATTCTGCCTTTTTTGTGCTGTTTAATGACTGTTTTTGCTGCTGCCATTGCCATGAGTGAGAAGAAAACAATTCTATTTGTAAAGAAACTTCCAACAGCTTGGAGACAAGGCCTCTCCAGGTCAGGCCCTGCTTCTCCGAGTCCCACTTGGCGGACTGTCCCACCCAGAGGAAGGCCGTGTGCCTAGGAGTTGCCACGAAACTAATACCAGCAGGAATGCAGGATTTATGGGGTCTGAAAACAAGGAGCCAAGGTTTATGCCTCAGGGTAGAGATGTTTCTAACCTAACTAAGCTCCAGGCATTTCAGATAACTTAGCTTCTGGAACACTTCATAACCTTTGGGTAAGTTAGGTATTACTGGCCCAGTGTATTTTTTCCTTAAGAGTCGTTAGCCTGAGTGAAGACAGAATTCGAATCCAGATCCGCCTGTCTCATTACATGTATGGGGAGAGGGAGTGGAAGAAAAAGAAAGATGCCTGGACTTTCCGGGCTCTACTTCTCCCTGTCAGAACCCTGGGCATCTTCTGGAGCTCCCAAGGTAGAAGAAAAGAGAGTGATCAAGAGCTCTCCCTAAGGCTTCCATCCTGGGCCAAAACCTTGATTCTATATATAATGCAAATGCACACTTAGGAAAGGCACAACGTCTGAATCTCTAGGGACCTGGAACACCCTCCAGCTCTGTGAGCATGCATGCGTGATCGGTAAAATGAGCACATCGAACTACCTGCTTTCCGGGGCCCTGCCGTGATGGTATTGATTCTCTTCCACTGTAGGCAATGTTGGGACGCAACAACGGGGAGTCTTCCAGAAAGAAGGATGAAGAGGAAGTTCAGAGCAGACACCGGCTGATCCCCCTGGGCAGAAAAATCTATGAATTCTACAACGCACCCATCGTGAAGTTCTGGTTCTACACCGTAAGCATCTTCCTTTTTCTTCTTACTCACGGGTGACCGCGGAGAGCCAAGGTCAGGTTTGCGTGCACGTACGCAGCTTCCTCTGAGTCCCACAGTGGAAGGATCACACAGGCAGGAATGAGAGCTTTTCCCAGGGGTTCTGCAAGACGTGCGGAGTGTGCGAGGCGGCTCCCACAGCATCTGCCTTTCTCCTCCTTGCAGAAAATAAAGGAAATGGTAAAAGTGAGAACTAACAGAAATAGAGGTGAGATGAGGCTGAGTCTAGTCTAGCAGGAAAATAGATGTCATTTTCTAAAACGCTTCTGTGTTCTGGATGGATGAGCGCTGGATCAGAGTTGCCCATTTTCGATGCCAGTCCTGGGTTTGGGGGACACCTGAAGGGTAAGGGCTGAGCAGTGTGTCAGAAGTAACACCACTAAAGGGTGGTGGGTGGGGGGGGATCCTCAGTGTGTGACTACTGCCAACCTGGGAGTGTCATCAAACAACCTTTCTTGCTCAGACACAATTAAACAACACGCCAAGCAAGGCAGCAGAAAGCACTCACAGTAACCTACAATCACGGCAAGGATGCTTCAGTGCCCAGAGATAAAGATCATCCCTGAAATAGCCTCTGGATATGGAAGAAATGGCTCGGCTGTTGGCTTTCTACTTCTCTGTTTCATGGTATTTTAAGCCGAAGGTGAGCTCAGGCTCAGGTCAGCTCTGTTCTCCCCAGCCACAGTGGCACGGTGCCAGACGAGGGAGGGCATTTGTATTTTTGGCCTTTCTCAACCAGCTACACACCTGTCACCTGAGTCAGCAAAGGAAAATCCAAGTGCGAGGCCAGGATGACTCAGCTGACCAGCTGAGCTGTGCTATGTGGTCCTGTATGCTCGCACTTGACGCTGTCTTTCAATCAGGCTTTCGGAACCTCAGCACGATTGACATGTTAGGCAGAGTGATTCTTGGTGGAGGAGGACTGTCCTGGGCATAATTGTATGTTCAGCTGCAGCCTTGGCCTCTGTCCACTAGATGCCAGCAGCGTTCTCTAACCCCGGAGCGGGGCGACCACAAGGTCTCCAGACACTGCCCCGTGTCCCCCCTCCCCCCCAACGTGGGCTGACGTTGCCACGGGTCGGAAATGACTGCTTTCAACTAAGATCTTGGAAGAGGATATCATCAAAATATAATTATCAGATTTTTTTAGTGAAGTAAAAATTCCTTAAGATGGGGATAATAATAGTACCTACTTTGTAGGATTTAGGAAAGATTAAATGTGTTAAAATATGTAAAGCACTTAGAACAGTGCTTGGAACGTGGAAGCACAATAGAAATGTAACTGTTTTTTTTTCTGAGGCTAGTCACAGTGCACAATGAGAGTGTTTTTTATTCATCCATCCACTCAATGTTAATATCCGTCTTTGAACACCTACTATGCAGCCCTGTTAGGAGTGCTTTACATAGACTTTCCCTAAACGAACAGTTTTATCAAGATAATGGTTTTCCTGCATTTTACACCCATTCCCGTCCTTCCTCTCATACCAGGCTCCCTCAGTTGTCTCCACCTAGAACAGGGCTTGGCAAGCTACATTCCCACAGGCTGAATCCAGTCCCAAATCCAGGCCCATCATTGTGGACTGCAAGCTAAGAATGGTTTTCACATTTTTAAAGAATGGAAAATAAAATCGAAGGAAGAACACTTTATGACACATGAAAATTATATGAAATTCACACTTCAGTGTCCATAAATAAAGTTTTCTTGGAACACAACCAAATTCATTTGTTTACCTATAATCTGGCTGCTTTGTGCTACAACTGTTGAGCCAATTACTTGCCATAAAGACTGTGAGGCCCGCAAAGCCTCAAAAATTAACTTTCTCGTCCTTTACAAAAGAAGTTTGCTGTAGACTTCCTGATCTAGAGCATAAAGGAACCAGGAGGAGCCATAGTATCGAGAATTATCTATCACCTTTACAAATACAGGACTCCCTTCTCTTATCCTTCCAAATCTTCTCTTTTTCCCTTAATCTCTGTTTAGTATTAACTTTATTTCTTTGATTCTCTTAGTCCCCATTTTTTTCAGCTGTGGTAATTTCTTAGCCAAGGATGCTTTTATGTCACGATGCCCTGGACAGTGGTTTTCAGCCTCGGCTACACATTGGAACCACCTGGAGTACTTTAAAAAGAAAAAAACAACACCTGGGTTCCATTTAATCTCTATTTTCATCTATTTTTTTTAAGATTTTTATTTATTTATTTGACAGAGATCACAAGTAGGCAGAGAGGCAGAGAGAGAGAGGAGGAAGCAGGCTCCCCGCTGAGCAGAGAGCCCGACGCGGGGCTTGATCCCAGAACCCTGGGATCATGACCTGAGCCGAAGGCAGAGGCTTTAACCCACTGAGCCACCCAGGCGCCCCTTCATCTATTTTTTTAAAGGCACCTGGGATCTATTCTCAGTGATTCTGCCATCATTGGTCTGGGGCACAGCCCAAGCATCCGGGTATTTTACAGCTCCCAGGTAGTTGTAAGGGGCAGCCAGGGTTAAAAACCACTGCTCTAGGCAGAGGCCCAGGTTTTAGCCCAGTATTTCCCCAAACTTCTGTAAATGATAAAGAATCTTGTTAGACATGCAAATCCTGGTCCCATCACAGACCCGTTAAATCAAATCTCCAAGGAGGAAGTGAGGAGGCTGTAGGTTTAACAAGCTTCCCACGTGAGTTCTGTGGTTCTGGAAGCTTGGGACACACTGCTTTCCTTGTCTCATTAGTTGGCAGGTCGTGAAGCTGCCTCTGAGAAGGGGAGCCTCCGTGTCTAGCTCCCTCCCACACAGCTGACTGTAGACTAGATGCCCCAGTCCTGTTTGGTTGTATTTACACGACGACATCCAGGATCCATGTTTATGTATTCGCAAAGCCCAGGCCTCAAGGAAGTACCTGGAGATGAGGAGTGCCCGGTTTTGAAATCCCTGGAGACGCTTGAGAGGAAAATTCAGCTTTAGATCAAATGTCCCCATGGCTTTCAGTTGTGTTCTTTTCTGTAAGAGTATTTCCCACTCTGATTTCAAAAAACATCCCCTTCTATGATCCCAAGTTTCTCAAAGATAGGACACACCTCACTTCCGCATAACCTCACTTCTAATATCTTAGCAAGCTTCTGGAAGAGCAGGTTGGGTCCTCTTCTGTTCCAAGAAGAAAGGAGGCAGGGATCCAGCTGGCTTCCAGACTTGGTTTGTAATGAAAGCCATTTCAACTGCCCAGCTGGAGACAATGCCAGTTCAAGCTATGAAAGAGGACCCAAGACAGAGCACAAGGGACATGCTCTGGGCTCCTCCAGCAGGGACAGACTCCTTCCTCCATTTCAGTGCCACGTGTCGCCTCCACTCTCCAGCAGCAGTAGGAAAATCCGGATCCACCCGACCTACTGCGGGCTTTGGGGCTTGTATCACATAGTTCAGGAGTTGTGCATCTTGTCAATGGAAAATTGATACAAAGAATATAGAAGCCAATAAAATACAAACCCTTATAGGATTTCTGTTGACTTCAATAAGAGTCATAAGGTTATGTTTCTATTCAAAGCTTTGACATTCCACACAGAGCCTGTTAAAGCTTACAGACGTGTCTACACACACATGCGCACACACACAACGTGAAAGCATGTCATGTTAAGGTAATCTGCGGCAAGACTCACGAATGTTGGTGAGTTCTAAGATAGGTTGCTTCCCAGACAGCAGCCAGTCCTCCGTCGTGCCATTTAAACACATTTAAAACCGTATTTTTGGAAGTCCATATTTTGAGAGTTGTCCCAAAATGTTATATTGTAGCCTGATTATGGAAAGAAAAACACCATAGAGTAACTGGGATTTAAAAAACAGGCTGATCATGGAAAGAAGCATGAACGTTAACCAGTCCTTCCCAAAGCTCTGTAAGGTCAGTAGCCATCATCTCGGGTCAGGATGGAGGCCCAGGCAGGTGATGTGATTCACCCAAAATGATACAGCTTGGAAGGACCCAAGCTAGGATTTAAATCCAAGTTTCACTGACCGGGGTGTCTACATTCCTTCCACCAAATGAATATGTTAGGCCTGTATTTGGAGGACAGAGGCAGGTTGGAGGAGTGAAATGATAAAATGCTGAGGTTCTGGGAGAATGGTGTGGGTGTCACTGGGCCTCCATGTGCCAAGAGAAGATAATGCTTTGGAATGTGTTGCAGTGAATTGGGCGAGTTGATAAACACCAGGGCAGTTAAGGAGATTGGTTTGTCCTGAAGCAGTGGAATGGGCTCCAACAAACAAAAAGAAGCAACCAGAAAGAAGGATGTCAGGCCAGGAGGGGGCTCAGCATATGTTTTAGAGTTTAGCCATCGAAGTCCACTGTGTCGTGAGAAATACTCACGGGGACCAGAGTGGATGCCAGTGTATAATGGTAAACAGGAACCCCATGAACCAAGTTACCTTTTAAACAGCATCCTATGTGGTTTCAAGTAGAGGAGACTTCTCAGATGAGGTGAGCAGAGGGTGCTGAGAATCCCCAAGGGGAGGGGTGGGACTTGAGGTGTGGAATAGAATGACAGGCCCAGAAGGGGTGGGTGTACAAGACTGTCCATCAGGTAGAGAACGAGCCCTCCTCGCCCTCGGGCCTCCCCAAAGCTTCCGCACCCAATCTCGCGGAGCTCTGACATCTGTTCACCTCACCAGAGATGAGAAATTAGAGGGTCGTGTCTGCAAACACACCAAAGTCATTGGGTCTTTAAAATTACCTTTGACTCGTTAAAATTACCTTTGACTCGTATTAAGAATCTGCATATTCATTTTATTGAAAAAGGAGAGAAAGGGAGAGGGAGTGGCCCCATTAGCGGAGAATGCAGTATTTCTCCAGCTCTGCAGGGCTGCCGGCTCCCCTTCAGTCTCCCAGCCAGGCCTCTCCTTTCTCCACCTGCTAAGCTGCCTCCAGGGCTCCAGAGTCACCCTGTACCTCTAAGGCCTCAACCTTTTTGCCCACACTGTGTCCTATTCTTTGCTATGTGGGCTCTGAAGAGTGCCCATAGGATTGAAGTCACTCTCAGTTCCCACTCACAGCCCCAAAGCCCCCCAAATCAGCAAGCGCCTTAGCTTGCAACATCACCTAGAAAGGGCTGAGCTCACACGCCATTTCCCCGAGGGGGCCTTTTTCTCCAGAGGTACCTCGCCCCCCTGTGCGAGAACCTCACCAGCCCTCCTCCACTCCACCCACTCATCGAGACATAACTGAATGCTCCAGGGACAGTCACCAAACCTGAGCCCTGAGTTTTCCTTGGACACCTAGCCGTTCAGCCAGTCCTATTGGGATTCAAACAGTATTCAAGCCTCGTGAGGATTACACTCCCCTCCAAGCCACAGTAGGATACACAGACCCCTTCCTTTCTATAAATCGCTTTCTCTTCTCTTGTTTTCTTTTGAAGAAGCAGAAACCAGGGAGGAAGACCCCAGCTTGGATTGGGTGGGGGAGGTGGTGCAACTGAAAATAGATAAATCCCTCCCCGGGGTCCTGCCAAGCCAAGCACAGGTAGGAGGGGGGGAAAAAAAAGAAAGAAGACATGAACTTGGAAAATAATTCAGGTGGGACTTTGAGATCAAGTCCAGTCTATTTTTACGTTGGTTTGACTGGTTTACAAGTACAGTATAGTATGTGTGTTCCTTTCCTTCCTACAGACATTTAATCTACCTGGCATCCGTTAGGCTCAAATCCACTGTGTTGCCCTCATTCAAGAACCTGAGACTCAGGCAGGAACAAGAATAGCCCTGAGAGAAGCGGTTTGCTTTTTAGCCAGAAAGACACAAGAAACTGGGTAACTGCAAAACAAAATGATGCTTCGGGACACAGAGGTGTAAGCAGAGTACTGGGACCCAGACACATGCGTAAGGGTCAAAAGGGAGACGGCACATCACATGATTTCAGATATTACAGTCTTTTTTTTTTTTTTTTAATTCTTTGGACAGTTGAAAGCTTTCAGGTTAACTCCATCGTGAATTCTGCATCCTGCTTGCTGAGCTTGTTCCGTCCTGCAGGGCGGGCTCCTTCGGTCCCAAGGGCAGGGCTCTTCGGAGCCCAAGCACCCTCTTCATTGTGCTTCCTTGCAGCTGGCGTACATCGGGTATCTGATGCTCTTCAACTACATCGTGTTAGTGAAGATGGAACGCTGGCCTTCCACGCAGGAATGGATCGTCATTTCCTACATATTCACCCTGGGAATAGAAAAGATGAGAGAGGTAACCGCTTTCAGAAACGAGAACACTGCAGAAAAACGGTGGTTAGTTACACTTGTGGGTGGAAGGGAGAGGTGGCTGCCGGGGAGCCAAATGAAGCCAGAAACTGTATTCCCTAATGCTGCTGTAGAAATAATGGACTTGGCCTTGAGGAGGCCTTGACCTGGGGAGGCATCCCAGTGTGTGTTTATCAGTTGCCACTCCGTGCATGCTCAGGGTCTGCTCTAGCTTCTGCCCGCAGAGCTCCTGCCGCAAGAAACCCTCCCCCTGTCTTTGATACCGTCGATGCCTCTCTTTCCTTGACTCTATAAACAGGACTTCTCAAATTGTTCCATTTTTCCGCTTTTAACTCCCGCTGCAACCCTTTACTCCGGGTCTCTTTGGACACTGTCATCCAATACCTATGATTCTTCAAATGCGTTTCAGCAGCTGTGGGAGGAGGAACTATGCTTTCGTTCATTAATTCATCCTCTGGTTTATTCCTTCTCCACATTTATTATGCACCTGCTCGGCACCAGCCTTTCCACCAGCTCTAGGCATCACTGAGGTGAAATGAAGAGACTTCTTGCCCTTCAGGTTGAGGATGTGGGTCTCCCTCTTTCCCCGCTCCCCAATCCCCATCTTGCAAAAGGACGAGCATAACCCCACACCCATAGGTCTTGCTGGAAGTTAAAGCCAGCCCCGGGGGCCGTCAGAATGTGAGCTGCTAAAATGAATGTGCTCAGGCAACGGTCCACCAGAGGGCTCTGCAACCCTGCTAAACGTGCCCCACGAACTCCCATTCCCTAGGCTGGGAAGGCGGGCTTGCCCTGTGTGAGGATTCTTCTGCATTTCCCCCTGGAGTCAGCAGGCAAGGCCTCTTCTGGAAGAATTACTCTCCGTCGATTCCACTGCACCCTCAGGAGCTCCGGAACAATCCTACTTATTATACTATAGTGAGTGGGAAAATGTATCAGGTTCCACAGGAAAAAAAAGGATTCCTACAAATTCATAAATTCATCCTTGCCTTCTTTACCAAGACAGGTTAAAAGCTCAGTATCTTAGATTATAGCTCTCGAATGTTCTCTTCCAGAAAAAAAGGGATGCAGTATCTATTAGACGCCATCATATTGGGATCTTTAAAAAAATCTCTTAAATATATTTAGAGCCCTTCTTTTGGCTTTTAAACTGCTTTGGGAATACTTAAATGCTAATCGGCATGCCCCCATCCTGAGAGTTTGGAGGTGTGTACTAGTTCCTTTTCATGAGCTGGATTTTTTTCTTTTTTCTTTTTTTAATGGATGCCTCGCCTGGCCTTGTTCTAGTTGGTGGTCTACTCTTAGGACTTCCTATTCACAATGCCTTCTACTTCCTGACCAGGGCCGTGGACCTCCCATCTGTGAGCTGAACAACTGTAATAAATTTGCTGCGGTCTTTGTGCAGCTCTCTGAGAACCGAGGCCTGCTACTCACTGGTCAGGGCTCTGCAGCTGCTAAGCGCCAGCTCCCCTCCCGTGATTTAACGCCCTGATGCATATTCCTTCCCCATGATAAGCAGAAAAGGGAAAGACTTGGGCAGGGAGACTGGAATCCCTCCAGGGACCAGACTGGAAGAAGACAGGGAGCAGTCTGTACTCCACGGACTGTTCTGGAAGAGGCTGCCAAGCAGGCGGGCTGCCAGGAACCTCCCGGCCTGGATATCCATTTCTCCTGAGGCTGCATGTACCAGTGCACAGGGCCGGGCTCTGCAGGCTCGGGTCAGCAGGGGGTCAGCCCAAGAGCCCGGCCTCGGAGGAGGCAGCGCACAGGGAGGCGCTGACCACCTTCCTGCCCGGTCCCGCCTTTTCCTCCTCGGCCTGGCGAGGCAGCCGCCCCCGCCCGGGCGCCGCGGGACCCATCCGAGCGAGGATGCTCGAGCGCCCCGAGGCAGAGGCCGAGGCCCTCACAGGTCCCGCCTCCGCGTCTCCCGCAGCGCGCGGGCACGCCAGATCCTGGAAACGTGGGAAAGTCTGCAGGCTTCCCGGCCTCCCAACATACAAGCGGGGCTTTGTGGCTTCACAGGCGGCCCTCCCATTCCCAGCACCACATACTTCTGCGCGCAGTCACCAACACAGGCCGCGGGGATCCCTCAAGAGCCCGGAACTGTTTACAGCGCGCCCCGGCGGACGTCCTCCCGCCCGGACCCTCCTCCCCGCAACCCCGCGAGGGCACCACGAGTCCGAGACCCGCGGCCACGCCCCCCGCCGCCGCCACGCCCCCCGCCGCCGCCACGCCCCCTCAGCCCGTCGGAGAAGCTTTAGTTTCTGGGGCCTTCGCGCTTCAGCTTCGCGGCAGCCCCTCAGCCCGGCCCTTTTTTGTTTACGTTGAGATTTCGCAAAAAGATCGCTGCCGTTTAAAAAATGAAGCTGTCAGCCCCTGCGTTGACCAGTTAGTTGTAGCAAGGTGTGGACCCAGGGTTAGGAAACTCCAAGTCAATTCCCGTCCCCACCCCACCCCCGCCCGCCCACACACGCGGAGTTGCTCCTCGTGGAGACGAAGCCGGGTGAGGAGCCGCCAGGACGGCGGCAGGTGCGGGGGTCCCCGTGGGTAGGACAGTGGTTCTCAACCTGTTGTCACCGGCTTGACCTGGGAACTCGTTAGAAATGGAAACTCCCGAGCCCCGCGGCAGGCGCGCCGACGCAGAACCTCCCGGCGCAGGGCGCAGCCGTCTGCGCTTTCGCCCGCCCCGCAGGTGGTGCTGCCGACAGGCTCCCGTCGGAGAAACCCCGGGGTAGGGGTGGGGAATGGCGCGCGGCCGAGCAGGAAGCAGGAGGCTACCCGCCGGCGCAGGTATCTGCGCAGCACTCGAACCCCTCGTCCCAAGACCTCCCTTCCTTAATATTTCAGGCCAAGGTAAGCCCTTAAAGGGGACACAGGATTCCCATAAATAGCTGCGGATTCGACCTGCCCCCTGTCTTTGCTTTCCTCTCCTTTGAGAGGAGGTCCCGAGCTGGGAAAGCGGGGCTGGTGATGATGGCGGCGAGGGACGGAAGTCTCAGGGTAAACCCCCAGGATTCGTGAAGGTAGCCCGGCTCTCCGACCTCACTAGGCCGGCCTTCCTGGCTCCTCGCATCCGCCGGCAGGTTGTGCTGTGGGTGGGGTGGCACCTCCCACTATCCAACTGTGCCTTTCATAGAGCCTGTGTGTGGCAGCAGAAAAGCCCCTCTAGATTTAAGGTCCGTCAGAGTCCCCTCCCCCCACCCCAGCTGCCAATGTGTAGGAGGGAGCGGAGAATTGCTGCGAGGACATGTTCATGTAGCAGTCAGTCAACAAACATTTATTGAGAATCTGTTATGTCACGGGCCCTGGGGAACAAAGGGTCTGCCTTCAGAGTTTACAGTCTAGCGGGGTTGATAGGTAGACAGACACATACAACATTTACATGCATACAGAAGCTAGTATAGTGAAACATATATAAACATATATAAACATAACAAATATGTTACTGACTGACTTGGGGATGGGGAGGCTCCTGCAGGTAGGGTAGTCAAAGAAGTAGTCCTAATAAGGGGAAATTAGAGCAGAGACCTTGAGGAGAAAAATCTGGGAGAAGAAAATGCCCCAGAGAAGGAACAAGTGCAAATATCCTGAGCACAGAATGAACTTGCTATGCTGGAGAGCACACCACTGTGTCTGCAGGTGTGGAACGGCAAGAATAGGGTGGGATGTGACAGGAGGCCATGGGAAGGAGTTCGGCTCTTCCTCTGTTTGTATTGGAAGCCATCGGGCGATTTAAATATTCACTGATCACAATTTGCTTTAGTTTGTTGTTGTTTTGTTGTTGAAGAAAATGAACAACTCCTAAGGGTCCAGCTTGATGACTTTCTGTCTACCCATACAACTGTGTAATCGCCGCCCAGATCATGGCTTCAGTTTTTAAAGATCGTTCTGTGTGCTACTCAGAGAATGGATTGAGGAAGGGTGGGCATCACTGGTGGCAGAGATACTGGTTAGAAGGCTGTTGCAATCATCTGGTTGACGTGATAGGACTTAGAATAGAATGGCAGCAGTGGGTAGTGGTGAGAAGTGGTTGGATCAGATTGTATTTAGAAATAGAGGTGATATTGATGCAATTCTCTGGATGTGAAGAGAAGACTGAAGGAGTCCTCCCTGGGGATCTGAGGAACTCAATATGGTGGCACCAAATTTCAAGAGATTTACATTGTATTAGGAATCAGTAATTTTATAGTAAGACCCTCATGCGTGTCTTAAGGTTGTAAGGCAACCCCAAGGAGAAAACTTCTTGCTTCTATTTGCCTCTGGAATGTTTGTCTCTGCATGGCCTAAGTTTAGTTTGGTTGTATATTCACAGCATGCACATATCCAAGTAGACCCAGGTAAACAAAACAAGCTACTGATGTCGACTAACAGTCCAAGCATTTTCCAACTGGACGGAAAACATAGACTGAAATCAGACCTAAGCCCGTTCTCTCTCCTGCCTTTTAGATTCTAATGTCGGAACCAGGGAAGTTGCTACAGAAAGTGAAGGTGTGGCTGCAGGAATACTGGAACGTCACAGACCTGATAGCCATCCTTTTGTTCTCTGTCGGAATGATCCTTCGTCTCCAAGACCAGCCCTTCAGGAGTGATGGGAGGGTCATCTATTGTGTGAACATCATTTATTGGTACATCCGTCTGCTAGACATCTTCGGCGTGAACAAGTATTTGGGCCCCTATGTAATGATGATTGGAAAAATGGTAAGCAGGATCCTCTGATTCCGTGTTGGACATTTGCAGAGGAGGAGTTATTGCAGAGGCAATAACAGGGAGAGGAAAATAATTCATTTGGGCCCGCCGTGATGGTCTGAAATGGCCCTGGGGGTGTTTTATTTTTTTCATTCCTTGTGAGTGTTTCGGAGTTTGACTACATGTATATCCATCACTGGAAAATTAATCATCACTCACCCATTTACTTACTGAAAAACAATCACAGATCATCTATTTTGTGCTAAGCACTGGCGTAGGAGTGGGGTATGTAAAGGAGCTCGTTCCCTGAGATCAAAGATGAGACAAAGAGAAGTAATTACCATACAGTATGGGAATGCTGTGATAGAGAGGCATATAAAGTATAAAGGAGCATAGAAAAGACAATGTAGGTCAGGGAAGGCTTCCCATGGAGGTTACATTTTAAATGGACCTTGGAGGAGGAGTGGGTGTCCACTCCAAATTTTTAACAGATTTTTCGATTTGTAACATTTCTTCTTCTTCTTCTTTTTAACGAAGTGCTTGAAAAATGCCTTTCCCTACGCGAAGGGAAGAAAATATAATCTATTTTAGCTGAGTTCAATTAGGTTGAATTTGAGTAAGTGTCCCTTACTTCACCTTTACAGAGCATTCGTGGAAAAGCCAGATACCTCCCTCCTACTGTGGTAAACAGCTCTTATTGAAAATCCTCTGTGCTGATAACCTCCACTCCACTTCTACTTGTGAGCTGTTGAAAACCAACCCTCAGTCAATAGATGTCCTTTATAATTCTCAGTCAAATTTTACTATATACATCATCGCTGCTGACCTTAGGTCAGCAAGTCAATATTCGTTATCATTATTAGTGTGTATGTGTGTATATAACTCTACTGAAATGAATCTTAAATAACCAAGTCTCTTCCTACAGAACCACTGGCAAACACATGCAAAGAAGAGAATTTGAATCCAAAAGGAAGGGGTTGTGAGACCTAGAGCCAATTTATTTAACCTCTTTAAGACTTTAGTTTATTCATTCAAAGCAATTATAATAAATGCAAGGTTATATCTTGCAAGGGTTATTGTGGTGATTAGAAAGAACATCCTAAATAGCTAGTAGGGTCTGGCCCATAGTAGGTAGTTGATAAATGACATCTCTTATATTTATGTTCACTTTATGTTAAAGTATAATAAAAAGGAGGAGAAGGGATAGGGGATTGGTGAGCGTGGTTAGTCTGCTCTATTCTTAACCCTTTTGTACAAAAGCTTGTAATCTATAACACCAGTATTGCTTAGGGGATATATCACCAAGCCCATTCTGGAGAGGAAAATTGGAATTCAACAAGCCTGATTTATTTACCCAAAACCAAATCCCAGTTCAACTGGGATTTTTGACTAGATAAAATATGTATATCTTACTCCGTTGCACAGCCCGTTATATAATCTTCTCTGTGTTTTAGTAATGAATTTGGGATTGTGGTAAAGATTTGGATGTCTAAAAGCAGAGACTCTCAACTTAGAGTCTTCAGGAGAGATTTAGAAGAAAGGATCGGTGGACCCTCCACCCAATTTATATATAAAAAATACACGGGCGTATGAATTCCTGGACAGAGAGGACAAGCTTCCCTGAGACTCTCAAATGTATTTTCAAATGGACCCAATGAGAGCGAAAATTATAACAGCTGCAAAATTAGGCCCAGTTTTCTCAACCTGGGCCCTACTGATATTTCAGATTAGATAATTCATTGTCATGGGGGCCGTCCTGTTCATCTTAGGGTGTTTAACAGCATCACTGGCTTCTACCCACTAATGCCAGTAGGGAAGGTGCGCACACACACACACACACACACTTAGAACAACATTGCCATATGTATGTACTCTGGGGACACACTTGCTCTCTGTTGAGAACCACCACAGTAGACGGTTACATAATCTGATGGCTTATTTCTTCTAATTGATTGGTTGCCTTGTTTTGTTTCAGTAAATAAGATCTGAGGTCTCAAACCAGCTAAGTATATTACTTTAAAAACATTGGGTGGCATTGAAATACTTGAAATATCTAAAGTCACACTAAAACAGCAAGCTTATTGTAAAATCCCCGTCTATCATTTTAATAATGGCATAATTATCCCCAGTTTTGACTTGAATGAACCCTTACTATGGAGTGAGCGAGAGAGACGTACTGCATTTTCTCTACCTTCCAACTTAGGAATGACTTCACTTTTCAGTCAAGAATAAGTAGAAAATGAGTGTATGTGGTGGCTTTGTTCTCTTTCCTGGAGTTCCCAAGATACTTAGTTCAGTAATTGAGTCACTGATCTAGAAGGGAGGTAAAATATGCCCATAGAATTGATCATTGAGCCAGATGGACTGCCAGGTGGGACGCATAACAAAATATGCCCAGATGTGATTATTCTGAAAGCCCCTCAACATTAGAGAGTCCCTATTCGGTACTAAACAGCCAAGTAACTCACTGTGCCCTGTGGTAAGGGACAGACAGACAGCTGCTAAGATACCTGGACACAATACTTGATCAAGTAGGATTCTAACTGATCTTTAAATGCAAAATCACTTACTGGGATCCTGACCCCTTTCCTTCATATTCCACTTCTCAGTGCAGTTCTCTAAGCCTAGTACTAAGCTCACTTTTATCATGCAGAAAAAAACCAACAATGATAGCTCTCATTTACTCTGCGCCAAATACCGTGTCAAACATGTCATCATCAATACAACCCCATGAAATGGCTTTTAGTATCTTCATTTGGTACCTGGATAAACTGAAACCAGGCAAAGAACAAAGGCAGGATTCCTGCTTGGGTGGGTCTGACGTCACAGCCCAGCCATCCGGTGCGAATAGTAACAACACATGAACATTTACAGGGATCTACCCACATTGCTTCACGTGTTATCACACTTAATCCTTACAAAATTAATATGCATTGCTATTGTCTTTATTATCCACATTTCAAAAATGAAGGAAAAAACCAAGATTAAGTGACCTGCACGTGACCACCTAAGCTGGTTTTACTAGAAGAGTCAAGATGAAAATTCAGGTCGTCTAACACCTATACAGAATGCAACCAATGAATAGTTATAAGAGTGAGACAGAATCAGCTCTCCTCATATTGAACCAACTGGACAGTTTAGCTGTAAAAACAGAGGTCCCCAGTTTTTACTAATAATGTTCTGTTTCTGCACTCTACCAGATTTCAGTATTTGTGTGGTATAGGTTTTTGAGGTCTATGATGTTGGGTGGGAAGAATGTTTCTTGTCTTTGGTTGTTTGGCCCTGCGGGTAGATAGCAGACTCAATCTGAAGGAAAACAGCCCTGGGAAATTAAATTTTCAGACCAGTTGCTGTGTGTACTGGCTGTCAGACTGGCTCCTAAATTTCATGAGTACATACGTTCCTCTTCCCACCCACCTTTTAATCAATCCAAATATACAACTTGAAGGCCCCATTAGTGTTTTTTCATTGATAGAACTTTTTGTAAATGAGGAATGAAAGAATTTTACAAAATAGAAGATGAGCAACAGGCCTATGTTTCCTATGAAACTGTTTCAACACAGCTTGCTTGTTCACTTTTAAGAGCATTCTGAGGCTGCTATGCTGTGAAAGGAATAACCAATTAAGTCGCATGTATTTTTAAAAACAGTGAACAGATATGAATGAACGTCAAGTTTTGAGAGATTCTTATTGAGTCTCAAAGTTAGATGATACTTGAGAGCTGGGTTTGGAAGTTGCCTTGATGGTTGATTAATTGACCTAAAATACATTGAGCCCCCAGTGTCCTGAGGCAAACAGGAAGGCTCTAGTGTTTTAATTCTATTAACAGGCATTGTGGAATATATTCTTTCAAAATAAAATTTTAAAGCAAATTTACAGCTTTTATTATCATTGATAAAATTATCATTAGTGTTTCTTTGTGGGTAGGTATCCCTTCAGGAAGTTTGATATCCAAGAGAAGGTCATCTTTTGTATTAGGTGTTTGATGTGAGGAATAGAAGCCAGTCTCCAACTAACTTAAGCCCAGGAGGGCTATTTTGACTTAGAGAAGGGCAAAATGAAACTGGCCTAAAGGGCTACTTCAATCAGGCCCTCAGCCCCTGTCAAGACATAACTCTCTCTCTCTGTGTGTCTGGAATATCTGCTTCATTCACTCCTGATCAGTTTCACTAGTGGGAGCATCAGCAACTCTGAATTCATATCATTACAGAAAAAGAAAGGGAGCTTCTCTCTCCCAGCTTCAGTTGAAAAAAATCCAAAGATAGGATTCTGGTTGGCTCATCTTATGTCGCATGCCTACCTCCTATCGCTGTTGCCAGAGGGTGAGCTACCATGATTAACTTAGCCTGGAAAAGACACCTATCTTTATGGCCAAAATGGGTGGGAACTGCTTCTAAAAGAAGGAGGCAATGGGTTCTGGCCAGGCAAAATAATAGTTATTATATCCCCATCTATTTTTGGTGATAAAAGGAAAGTAATTTGGCATATGAGAAACAGATCCCAGATAATATGTATCATGAAAACAAGCAAAAAAGAAAGGAATCAAAGAGGAACAAGAGATGATATTGTGCTCAAATGCAGTCAAGAGAATTTTATAAACACGTCAAGATGAAAATCCAACATTTGAACAGCAGACACAGAAATGAGCCATTAGGCAACTTGATTCTGTCGCCTACAAAAACACCCTCCATAACTGATAGGATATGCTACAAGAGAATTAAGTACAGAAAGAATGGTTCTCTGAGGGACTGCTTTGTGGTAGAATACCAAGCGATGAGGTGGGACCACAAGAATAAGAAGATAAATGATGGATATTTGGGTTGTCCTAGCTTTGTTCGCAACTGATTATTTTCTTGAGCATTTGAGATCTTCATTAGCCTTTCCAGCTTAGGGAATTTACAGCACTGCAGTTGTTCTTGAAATATTTCAATTCTTCCAGTTTCACTTTTGCTACGAAGAAAGAGACCCTAGGAGGACCTTTCCCGTTCACAGGAACAGATCAAAGTTAGTACTGGATTTGTAGAGAGACCCGAGCTTCATGTGACTCCCATGCCTAATCTTAAATAGGTGGCATAGTCAACAATGAAAGATGAGGGGGTTCCATGCTGTGTGTGCTTTTTTAAAAATGATTTTTGAGTTACTGATAAGTTCTGTGGACATTGCTTCAATAGACCAAGTGTTTTCTTTCTTACTTGGACACAGCTGTCTATCTATATATCCCATAGCAGTAGTGTTAAAAGTGAACCTCCTTCAAAGGTTTCCATCACTGTTGGTGTCATAGGAACACTCAATTAAACGGATTTTCGTTTGTTTCTCTCTTCCAGATGATAGATATGATGTACTTTGTCATCATTATGCTGGTGGTACTGATGAGTTTTGGGGTCGCCAGGCAAGCCATTCTCTTTCCCAATGAGGAGCCATCATGGAAACTGGCCAAGAACATCTTCTACATGCCCTACTGGATGATTTATGGGGAAGTGTTTGCGGACCAGATAGACCGTAAGCAAGTTTATGATTCTCATACACCAAAGTCAGGTATTGAACTTCAATTGGGTCACGTCTTTTTTGAGTTCATTTGTTTGTTCTCAATAAATGGCTCAAGATAGAGGACTGATTCCTAGCTTGCTATCTCGGAGAAAGAAAAAAAAAAAAACAATTACAGAAGGCGAATACGCAATTTTCACAAAGTAGTCCTCGGGTGTTTCTCCAGGTATGTCCTTTCTGTGACACACATTGATACCAGACATCCTAAATTTGATAAAAAACCATATAAAAAGATCTAAATCATATTTGGGGAATCAAAATCCTAGGGCCATGTGGTGAATATTTCAATATTATTAAAATATTATGTCATTACTCCCCACCCCTACCCTAGGCCCCAGCCTGTAAAAACTAAATTCTTTGGGTTTGACTTCAGAACAAATAAACAATTCTTTATTTTGCCATCAGAATTCAAGAGGGCAAACATCTGCATGGTGTTTTCCTTGCAATGGAAACTATTCTTCAGCTCCATTTCCCCCCTGTCTTAAATTATGTGCTTTTGAGACTCAAAAGAAGCTAGTATTCATTGCCTGGAAGTATGGAAAATGCCTTAGGTTATAAACTGAGTTGCTTGCTGTAAATGCCAGGAAAAAAAAAACAAAAACAGTATCTATATCATGAAATGATTCAGTGTGAGGAGTGAGCTCCAGCAGGCCCCGAATGTTTCATGCCCTAATAGATGCCGATTCTCTGTAATAAACACCCTCTCATACAGAGTTTGGAGGTAGTTATAGCCTAGGAGTGTGTTCCAGCATTTTATTTGGACCAAATGTCAGGGCACACCAGGCACTGGGAAATTATTTGGGAAGAAAGCATCAGGAAGGAAGTACCTTGCAGTATGGAAGTGCTGAATCCCTCCAACAACTATTTCTCATTCTCCCTGAGGAATTTAGCTCTAGAAATAACATCCCTCCAACATTGTCGAATTAACATTTTTGAGACGTTTTTTGCTGACAAGCCAGCCATCCGAGCCCTGGACCGTGGATACGGATCGGGGTTACATAACCAGGTAGAGCAGGAGCAAAGCCCCGTCAGCATAGCCCCGCCCCCCTCGGCCAGTCCCAGGTAGGATGGACACCGGGTAAAGAAGGAGCAAGCACCAGAGAGGTGAGCCCTCCAGGCCTGTGAGGAGTAGGGGAACCCTGGCACCAGGACCCATTAATATGTCGTTTTGCTGCCTGCGATGGATTTTAAACAAATACCTTTCTTAAAATGAGTCATCTGAGGCAAGAAGGCTTTTTGGAACACCTAATTGAAACAAATATTCATTTCAGGAGACTTGGCCAAGCTCACTGAGGAAGAATTTTAACTCCATCTCCTGGTTGTAAGGTCTTTGGTTGGCCATGTGCAGCCTTCACGGAGACAGCTTTCCAGGGCCTGGGGAAAACCCTTTCAGTATCCTTTCAGTTGGCCCCCAAAGGCAAAACAGCTTAAAAGCCCATCTATAATCATTCTCCTCAGAGATGAATTGTCTTATCTCCCCCAAGAAATTGCTTTCCACGTACATTATTTTGCCTTTTTAAGTTTTCCTTTCTTCCGCAAAATGAGATTAAGCCCCCACGGGTGTTTTGGACAGTACAACATTTTGGGAGGGGAGAAGACAGGAAGTGTAGGTGTGTTTTATAAATGGGATTCTGTCTGTCCCTCTACAAGTGGCCATTTATTGATGTTGTACTATGAGCCCAACCTAGTGCAACAGACACCACCATCTGGCTGAATAAGAGGACTTCTTATTGTGATTTTAAAAGAAGGGCTGATTGTAGTTTAGAACTGGAATCCCACCCCCACCCCCACCCCCACCCCGAGACAGAAGAGAGGTGTTTTGTGTGAGTGAAGCGTGAAAATAGACATCCCTTATTGTTCATTAGATCTGTGGTGCTCTACATGTGTGAGAATAAATTTCTGCCCCAAATCTCAATACAGAACCGACCCAGCCCTGGATGGATGCAAGCTTCATGATACCTTTCCCCCAGTTACCTTCCTTCTTGACATTCCGAAATTGGCTGCAATGGTAGCCACTGTTCTAAGCTAAATCAGCCGGTTTGCTGTTTGGAGCGCTAAAGAGCATTTATTTGTCCTTTCTCAAATGGGTATAGGAGGCTGCCCCCAAATCTGTCTTTATATTTGGCCAAGGCCATTGAACACCCATCGCTGTCTTGGAAATAATTGATTTTCATGTTATGGCACTGGACAAGCCCAAGGGCCCTTGGGTGACTGCCCCCACCCAGCCATGCAGAATTGCCCCGGGAGACCCAAGAACCGAGCTGTTTGAGAAAGGTACAGATCGTTTACGCTGCCCTACGGTGTCTTGCCTCTTCTCTGTGCCGTGTCCAGGCTGGTTTGTGAAGCATGTGTTCAGGCCGACAGGATCTCATATCCGCCTGGACCTGCAACCCTGCACAGGGTCTGCCAGTCCCATCCTGTGGATGTGGCCCTGTGGGGGCCTCACCAATGCTGCTCATTCACACGCCCCTCCGCAGAGCGACTCATTTCTAACGTGGTGCACGTGCTCCGTATCTAACTCCTTTTGTTTTGAACCGCAAAGTTGCTGAAGCCATTTCATGTTTGGGGAAATAACCTGCTGGGGGTGGACTGTATGTGGATGTGTCATGGGGCCCAAGGGTGGGTTATTGACGTCTGTCTTCTGCCTCAGAAGGGAGGACGGCGGTAACGCCCTCACTTCTGGAAGGCAGTGTTACTGAATGGCAGATTTTTTATATACACTCCCATTTTTTTTGTCTTGTCATTTCTCCTAAACCCAGAGACTTTCAATAAGGCCAAAAAAGCTGGAATGAGACTTCTAAGATTACTTTCCAAATGTGCTTAAAGACAGAAAGAAAGCAAAAGACATAAGAAAGAATGGAGTCACTGCAAAATCACCAAATAATTTAGGGGGCTTTCACCGCTAAACCAGATTAGATTAACACAAATTATAGTCTGGCGTGAATCTCAATGATCTGTGAGGCTGAAACATTTGTTTTGTGCTGGGAGCTGGTGTGTGTGCAAGATCGTGATTGGCAGCAGCGGGTAATGAAACTGGGAAGGGGCAGTCATGGTCTGCTCTGCCGGGGTGTTTTGCCTAGCACCCTGATGAACTGAGGAGAAATGACCTTGCTGTTGTCGTTGGGTTGATGTTTAAGTTATATATAACAGCAGCTCTCTACGACCCAGTCTATGGGCTACCGTTCGGTGACTCGGGCCCCAGCTTGCTAAATGTATTGCTACCAAATGATGACATCCTTTTAAGTGTCTCATTTAGGTGACCCATGTTGCACGGCATCTGAGAGCTGGTCAGCATCCTACCGGAGCCTGAGGGGGAAAAAGCCACTTAGAGAGAAGGAGCAACAGAATAAATTTCCAGCACATTCATGTCAAGGCCAGGGCAAAGCTAAAATTAGAGGGCCTCTTGGCAGTTGAGAAATGTGGTTCCATAGTGGGTGAGGTACCTAGAAATACACCTTTGTTGGCCAAGAAGATGGGGTGTCTCTAGCTTCCTTAAGCCTCTGAATGAATGAGACTTTCCTTTATTCACAGGGTATCCTTGTGTTGCCTGCCATACACACAGATTCCCCAGGCTGTACCGGGACAGGGGAGAAATGAATCATGCTCTTGAATGCATTAAATCAGAGTCTAAATTTAGTCCTTCTTTCTGCTGCTCTGAGTATTTTTACAAGTTTGGGTACTAACGTGAAAGCAGAATGTCCAAAAATTACTTCCTACCATAACCACTTAATATTATTTGGCTGTTCCCCTTGGCCCAAATTGACTATCCAATCTACTTAACGCATGGGTCAATTTTTTTTTTCTCTTACTGCCTAGGGCTTTCCATCTAAAATTAGTAGGTAATCTGGAGTAAGAGGGCTTATTTGTGTTGTGGTTTGGTTTGGTGTTGCTCCATTTTATTTATTCATTTATTATGTATTTATTTCAAATGTTTTGCTGTTTAAAAGGCAAACAAACAAAAACCTTGCTCTTCTGTACCCCTGGTGTCTCTGTGATGTTGACTGGGTTTGAAGCGCTGTTTCTGTGAGGAAACAAGGAGCCTGCGTGTAAAGCTAAAACATTGTCTTGTATTACTTTTCTGTCTCAAATTATTCGTTCCTCGTTTCATGTGTGGAAGTTAAGATAGCTCAAGGCCAGTCTCTAAAATATGCCTGCTTATGGCAAAACTTAGAACAGCATGGACAGAGAAGATGGCCATCGTTACGCCTTTCCATCGTAGACTCCCGTTCTGGAAACTCAGGGCTCTGCAGCCATTTGGTATTCAGGGCTGACCTTCTCTAATGGATTCAGAGCACACTAATGCCTAACAGCTATAGCGTGGGGAGTGTTGCCCGACCAAAGAAAGTATTTTGGAAAAGAAAATCTTGAGTCAGTGCCAACTTTGGGGAAAGGGGGAATTGTTACGCTGGGTTTTGTTTTTTCACAGATTGCTAAGGACAGAAGCCAGCAGAAGGCACCACCCCCCTTTTTCTGTCCCTGAAAGTCAGCTTATATTCTGAAGGATACCCACCCAACTTGTTTGCTAATGCAAACTGAGACTTAGTGAGTTTACAAACAGCAGAGCTCTCTGCAGACAAGCCTTTGTGATGATTCAGGATGCTGCAGTGATCAGCCTTTGTTTCACTCTCACAATATTCCTTCAGCCTTAGCTCACAGGTTGGGCTCCATTTTTAATCCATTCATTCTTTATTCAGTGGGGGTTTGTTTTGATCCTACCAGGAGCCCAGACACTGAGGTAAATTAAAGAGAGGCACATGGCAGAGATACTGTGGTTGTTTTGTTTTGTTTTTTTTTAAAGATTTTATTTATGTATTTGTCAGAGAGAGAGAGAGCACACAAGCAGGCAGAGGCAGAGAGAGAAGCAGGCTCCCTGCTGAGCAAGGAGCCTGATGCAGGACTCGATCCCAGGACCCTGGGATCATGACCTGAGCCAAAGGCAGTGGCTTAACCAACTGAGCCCCCCAGGCATCCCAGAGAGATACTGTCTTTAAGGAGGTTTACAGTCCCAAAGAGGCAAACTAACATTGACAATATATATGTGGAGATGGAGCCCCCAAAGAAAAGTAGTCAGTTCAGTAGTAGTCCTAGGGTGAGAGCTGGGGGGCACAACAGATGAAGCCTTGCAAAGAATGGGAAGGTTGAGCTGAGACCTGAAATATGAGCAGTTATTTGCTGGGCAGATGGGAGTAGGGGGGTGTGAAGGAGAAGAATGGCATTCCAAACTGGGACTCAGCAGGGACAGTTCCAGGCACAGTGGGTAGTTTAATATGGCTGACTGTGGGGTGAGAGGCAGGAGGCAGGAAGCAGGACAGATGGGTCTGAAGTGAGAGACGGGAGTATAGATCTTACAAGCCTTATACTCCATGTTCAGGGTAGTACCATGACCTGACATGTTGTAGTCAGAACTCTCGAGCAGAAATCTAGAGATGGGAGGTGAGTGCGCACTAGCTCTGCAGTACCCATTGGGATGGAGAAGACAGGCAACCTGAGAGTTTAAGAAAGTCAAATCAGGAGGACCTGGGCAGAAGTCAGATGGTGCACAGGGTGGTAATGGGGAAGTGGATGAGAATTTAAGATAGAGAAGTTGAAGGTCACTCTAAGGTTTCTGGCTCAGTCAGAAGAATGACATCATTAGTGAGATAGAGAACCCAGGAGGAAGAACTATGGGGAGAGGTGGATTTGTTCAGTTGGGGTCGGATTGAGTTTGAGGTTCCCATGGGAATTCTAAGAAAACCACGAAGAAGGCTATTTTGTACGTGGATGCAGAAAGAGCCAGCCTGGAGATCCAGATCTTGGGATCAAGACTATAATTCCAGTTAAAGCCATGCAAGCGGGTGAGCTTGCCTGGGAGCACAAGCAGAGAGAGAAGGCCAGAGCGGAACAGTGGAATGAAGGAGTCAACAATATCAAAAGCAAGAGAGAACAACAATTAGCTGAATCTTCAGAGAAAGTTCATTCAGCTAGACCTTTAGGAAGTCACTGGTAGTTTTGGCCAGAGAATCTTCCTTTCAGGAGTAAATGTAGAAACAAACTACAGTGATGTAAGAGTCAATGAGCAGCAAGGCAAGACATTTACCAGGGAAGAGAGAGAGCAGTGTTGTGTCTGTGTGAGGTGGCAAGGGGAGGAGGAGGTTCAATGAAGCAGGGCTTTGAGAGAAAGAATACTATTTTGTCATCACCACTCAGGAAAGTCACCAAGCACGCATCAAAGGATTGCTTAGGGCCACCTATTTGCATAGTTGGGTTTTCTGTTTTCTCAGTCAAGACTCAACAGCCCAGATCAAGAAAAATAAATAGTTGGATTAATCCAAGATTGATGCGTTACTGTGTCAGTATGGCATAAGGAAAGGAGCCTAGGTTTTTTGAAGATGCTTACAAGGATTTAACGTTGTGCATTATGAGGTCTAAGATGGGAGGAGAAGCAAATTAAGAGAAACAAATTATAAAGTTGTTAAGTACCTAGGAAGAAGAAGCAACAATCAAGGGACAAGAGTCCTGGCCTGAGCACCAAGTGCTTTGAGAACTAGGGATCCCGAGAGGTGGGATGATAAGATGTTGTGGTTGAGAGTGGTAAATTGATATTCATAGTTCAGAGGTAGAGTAATTTACCAGAATGATAAGGCCCAGAATGGATTCTCGGATATGCTGGAATTGAGGTCAAGCATCTTGAAGCTAGGTTCTTCTGTGTTTGTCACAGCAGCTGTTGAAGTGTCCCTATGACAGGAGAGAGTGGACAGGAAGACTTTGATCAGAATTACCGGAAACTCAGAGGAAAAAGGGCTTTTGGTACAAGAGTGAAAAGCAATGGGTGGAAAGAGGCGAAGTATCAGGGACAATGCAGACATCACTTACAGGAACTGCAATGATGGACGTACAAGAAGGTGCGATTTTCTTTTGAGAAGGTTACAGGGAAGGGGCGTCTTTCTGCAAAACGGGATTGAGTTAAGGCAAGAAAATGGAGACTGAGCTTGTAGAAGTATGAGAAAGCAGAGGAGTATGTGTTCAATGACAAGTGTGTTCCAGAAGGCTCCGGAGAAAGGAAGGAAAGGGAGAAATGATGGGAAAATTCAGTGGACGAAAGCCCAACATGACATGCGGACAGAAGCTTAGGGGAGCGTAGTTGTCCAGAGGATCTTGCACTGTAGGAATAGAGGACCATAGGTAAGAGAAGTAGAGTGGGAATAATTATTTAGAGTTTTGAGGCAGCTGAAGTCTGGAGCCCTAAGTAGTATAAGGGGCCAGACTGGGCTAATAGCAGCTCGGTCTCATGGGCGGTCTAGAGCAACCTTTGCTCAGGTTTCCAAGATTGTGTTGAAGACAGATGGTTCCAATGCCCTCAAAGGGTGAAAGTGAAACCTTTTGTAGTGATGCAGGACAGCTGGATTCTAAAAAGGAACCACCCCAGGTGGCTTGGAGAGTTCTCCTGCCTTGGGGGAGGCTCCCCTTTTGAAATTAGCAGTTACCTGTGATACTACAAGAAGCATCACCATTCATTACCTTTCTCAAGAATGAGCTCTTGTTATCACCTGTAGTATACCATTTGTCTTTAAACTATAGACTTGCTGATACTTTGTCTATAGTTAATGCCATGCTTGGCCCGTCCTGGCCAATTTCAGCCTCTGTTGTAACTCTGCCCTTAACAGATCACCTTTGGTACATGGTATGTTTGCATGACTCCAAAGCCCATGCTTTTTCTACTCTACCGCAAATACTCCAAGCAGTCCTACATAACCCCATGGAAAATAAAGCATCAGCAGATGGGATATATTTAAAATTTTTGAAACTATCTCAAAAAAGCTCTAAACCATTTCCCAAAAAGTTTACTCGGGAGAGAAGAGTTAGCCTCCCATCTAGCTGTTGCGACTATTTTGTCACCTATGGGGAGCTAACTTATTGCTGGGGACAAGAGATATAAAAAGTATGTGTCCCTCCACATAGAAGCAAATCAGTAGGGTTTTCTTTAAAACTCTGGTGGAATTTGTCCTCTTTAGCACATGCAAAAATAAAATGGGATTCTGTAAGATTTAAAGAAAAGACTAGTCTCTGGCAATGCTGAATACTAAGCCAACAGTGAAGGACAGAAAGAGTTCACGTGTGCGCCAGAAGAAAAGTAGCGGAAAGGTTGACTAAGGGCATGTTTAAGATGAAAGCAGTCATTAAAATCCAGTAATAGTGTGGGACGCCTGGCTGGCTCGGTAGGAAGAGCATACAACTCTTGATACTGGGGTTGTGAGTTCAAGCCCCATGTTAGGTGTAGAGATTACTTAAAACGAATTTTTTTTTAAATGTAAAAATTAAAAAAACAAAACAAACAAAAAACCAGTAATAGTCTGTTGTCTAGCCAGATGCAATTGATTACATGGAGGGAAAGGTAATCACTATAGACTGAATATTAGAGACACCTACATGATGTATAACTCAACCCAAAGTGATGCTAAACATCATCTAGAATATTCTGGCATTAAAAGAAAAACAAAACGGACTACCTTTACTTGATCTGGAGCTGTGGCGTGTGTGTGCCTGGGACCCTGAGGATGGGGCTGGTCACTGTCTCTCAAGAAAGACCTAAATGCATTGAGCCAGAAGAAGAGCAGCCAGACTTATTGAGGGAGTGAATGAAAAGCTGTATTTGAGGACAGATCAGGAAGATGAGGGCCCTTTGCTCCGAAAGATGAAAGCAACCACGTGTGGAGTCTGTGAATGCCCCAAATGAATCTCTCTGCAGAGAAAGCGTGTCTGACATGGGCCCCCAAATCCCAGTGTACTCGAGCCAAGGCTCCATTGAAGGATGAAAGTTGTAGATTTGGGTCAAATAAAAGAAATGCCCTTCTACAGAGTGGGTAGAGAAATCCTGGGATTTATTGCCCCTCGGAGATGTTACAGGAGAAATGATACAGTCTCAGAGCAAATTTTGAACATTTTATCTTTTTAATCATAACAAGGGAGACCCTGAACAAAAAGTGGCCTTTTGTGGGGGGGGTTTCCCCCTCCAAAATAATTTTCTTCTGAAGAAAAATGAAAAGGATGAGGGAAAGAGGAAGAAGAGTCTGCTGTATACGGGAGGGCCCGTATTGTAGAAATGGTGTGGATGATTCAAAATGGCATATAATCCCAAATCACTGGTAAGCCTTGGCATGTAGCAAATACTGTTAGTCCCCTTACCCAGATGCCCCTTCGCCAAAGTCTTGTTCATACCATCCAGTTTCTGTGTGCTTTGATGCTAAGGGCTCTTCGCTATGAACTTCACCTTGAGCTGCAGACGCCTCTGCACCGCCCAGAGAGCCGGAAGTGCCTGAGAGTTTCTGTACCTCCAGGGCCTCTGAACTCTGATGCTGCTTCCTGGGCAAGAAAGACAGACAGGGTATGAAAGCCCAGTTCCCTTGACTCTTGGCTTCAGTGGAAAAACTACTGTTTTCAGGACTGCATAGTCGCTTCTTGAATGTGAAGTGCAATTCATACTCCAAAGATCCCCCGTCAGATCAGGCTACGGCTTGGACCTCATCTGAAATTAGACTAGGTTTCTTTTGGGGTTTTTTATTGTTGTTTTTGGTTTTTTCCTACTGCTTACTCTATTTCCTCCACTTTCTTCTGTCTGGTTTCTCTTTTGGAGCATGGCCTTAACAAATCACTTTCTCGTGACTCCTTTACATGGTGTCACTCCTGGAAGAATTCCTCCTAAGGACACACAGCCCATGTGCATTGGAGGCTTCAGGACCCTTCCTTGTAGTGCAGAGCAGGAGACCGTGGGCACCCAGATTATATATAAAGGAGACAGTTGATCTGATCACCCATAGTAACAAGGCAACAAGATTATCTCTCTCATGTCAGATGACGGAGACTGATTGGCACCTTGTCCTTCTTTAACACTTGAAGTTGATGCTGTAACTCCAGGAGTTATGTTCCCAGGAGTCCGTGAAGGAGGTCATTCTGGAAGCAAGCACACTTATCTCAGCCTTAGGATGTTTCCCCCCATGTTTCTCAGCTCCCTGCTCTGGACCTTCTCTTCCACGAGGCAGGCCCTGCCAGGAAACAGGAGATGCACAGACACTGTTCTAGTCTTTCAGGAGTTTGTAATCCGAGCCAAAGGGTCAGCAGCCTCGTTCTAGTGAATGTCAGGTGGTGTTGAGAGCCATACAGTCTACATTATAACTCTGCGTGTTTCAATAATAAAGTTTTATTGGAACAATAAAATAAATAAATAAATAAATAAATAATAAATAAATAAATAAATAAAATAAAACTTTATTATTGAAACAGGAGACGAGCCAGATTCAGCCTATGGGCAATAGTTTGCTAACTCCTCATCAGAACCATCCCGTTAGGCGATGGCATTGGCTTCCTCCCCTTACTTCCGTTGATGAACGTGTGAAACCAGAGCTCCAGGATGGAACCAATTTCCTATTTGACGTTTTATCCAATACAGAAGAGGACACTGCTTTGTGCCTTTATTTCTTCCAGGAGAAATGTTACCCGACCAAATCAAGTACAACAGACCGAAGGGGACGAGGTCTGCGGTTGTTGAGTTAGTGTACAAGGAAACCACACTGCTTGAGGAGTGGGGATGGCTCCCAGACCACAAACACAGATGCTGCCAGAAAAGCAGCTTTTTTTTTTTTTTATTAGAACTCTACTGATTCCTGTTTTGAACACGCATCCCCATAAGCTGGAGGAAAGTCACAACCTGAGGCTTATCCCTCGTTGCCTTCCCAGAGGTGGGTTAAGGTTGGAGTGGAAACAATATGTAGTGGAATTATCACACAGCTGCTAAAATGTCCATTGTCGCTGTCAGTTTGACCCTTCAGGTCTAGTGGATTTGTGACGTCTCCCTGCTGTCCCAAATCCTAGACACTTTATCCCCCTGGGATCCCTACCCCCAGTAGAATGGCCGGGAAAACCACGCAGCGTGAGCCCACAACACGCATGCAAGTTGGCATTCCCTCTCAAACACCCTCACCTGTCTGCCCAAACATTTCTCTCTTCTCTCCTCTCTCCTCTCTTCTCTCTGCCAGTCCTCCTTGGGCCAAGGCTTTTTCATCTATTCCCCAAATCTTCCTTTCTTTTGCCCCTTCTACAAATGCTTGAAGGTCCTGAGCGTGTACATCGAGACCACAAAAGCAGCCAGAGACTCAAAGGCTGTTTCTGGATTCTGCCCTGCAGTCCCTCTTTCTCTGATATAGACCCAATACCTGCTTGAAAGACAAGAGGGAAAAATGAGTATTTCAAAAGGCTCTTCCGCCACACTGATGTTGCCATCTTGTAGGTAAAACAGGATGCTCAAAATGAAAATAAACTCATTGGCTCCAGGCCTCCTGGATGCAAGCTCCGTGTTTCAAAGGGTGGACTGTGTGTAAAGGAGTCATGATCTGGTATCATAATTACTCATCTCGTAGTATGGCTATGGGGATTTCTTACAGTCTCAGAGTGGTAGTAGTTCTGGCAGATTCTTCCAGAACTGCCTTGTTCAGTAGAATCTTCTGCGATGATGGGACTGGTCTAGATCTGTGCTGTCCAGTACCTAGCTGCTAGTCATGGGCTTAGCGAGCCCTTGAAATGGGGCAGTACGAAGACAGTGAATATTACATTTTATTTAATTTTAATTAATTTAAATAGCTGCATGTCATTGGTGGCTATCACACTGGACAGCTCAGTTCTAAATTTAAAAACCCTTTAAAATGCCAGCCCCGTGAGAAAAGGGACCACCTCTGCCTTACTTCCTGCTGTAGCCTCAGTGTCTCAGAATGTGTCTGTCACATAGTAGATGCTCAGAAAATAGTGCAGGAATTAAACCCCGTGAAACAAGGAATAGAATGAGAATAAGGCTGTTATCTCCTTTACCCCCCAAAAGTGTTTTAATTTGAGTTAAATTTAAATACAGTAATAGTGGATTCATGCATCTCTCTCTCTCTCTCTCTTTCTCTCTCTCTCTCTCACACACACACACACACACACACACACGGAAAAGTGAAATCAGAGGACCCTAGAATTGACAACTTGCTGAAATTTAGCTGAATTTATGTTCAAGAAAAGAATTACAGCCAAGCTTAAGAAATACTTATTGAACAAGTCCTTATTCTACTCTATATATAGAGGTTATTGCTGGACAGTTATAAGGAAGGGAAGAAAGAAAGGAAGGAGAGGAGAAGGGCAGGAGAAAGGCAAAGAGGAGGCACGGAAGAAGGCAGGCAGGCTGGTCCTTGCTTGTGGAGGGGAGCTGGGGAAGGAAGAGAGGCCCGGGGGGCCCAGCAGCAGGACTGGATGAGACCCGCACAGTCAGCCCTGCCAGCTCGGAGCTGTGTCGCACCGAGGGGGGTTGCCATGCCTCCTGGCACTGCAGGCCTTTCCAAAGGCACAGTGTTCTGACCAAATGCAGTGAGGCAGATGGCTGCTTTTCACTCAAAGCAGAGCACAGTACACCACTTCCGATCACATGGCAAGATTTTAGCTGATCCGTATTAACAGCCACCAAAAAATCAACCCATCTCCACACAGGTTATCCATTAGCAGATAGGCTCACGTGTTCAGTTTTTTTCTCAAATGTGACAGAGTCCACATAAACCTGAAGCCTTGATATGTAGGGGGAGAGTAAGGTGCTCGAGATCTCGTACAAGATACTGTCCAGTGGAGCGAATAGCTTCCTCCAGCTAGATTTCAGGCCACGTCTGCCAAGTGATGTTTGACTGAATTGCTTGGCTTTCAGCCAAGCTTGTGGTATCTGGAATCTCAGGCCTGAGGTTCAAGCTGAGAACATGCTTCGCAGGAGACCCCAATAACTTTAGGTCAGATAGAGAATTTTGAGTTGTCTTCATGACATACATGGTTTGGAGTAGATGACACCCACTGATGAGCTAGGAATAGAGGAGAGCAATTTCTTGACCCGGATTGTGGTTACATGAGTTTTCGTTTTAAACTGGACATGTATGTTTTATGGACTCTTCCGTATAAAAATCCCACAATGTAAGACAAAAGGGAATAAAGCAGGCAACCTGTGATCACGTCTTCCAGATTCTAGTTTGGATGAGTTCATTCATACAGCGACCTTTACTGAGACCTTCTGTGTGCCAGGCGCTGTGCTAGGAGCTGGGGCTTAAAAAGAGGTAGACTTTGTTGCCTTGGCTTTGAAAAAAGTTTCATAGGGAAGACTGACAAGTGAACACATCATGGCAAATCACCATGATACGTATTTCCGTATTTC
This sequence comes from Martes martes, assembly GCF_963455335.1. Taxonomy (NCBI): domain Eukaryota; kingdom Metazoa; phylum Chordata; class Mammalia; order Carnivora; family Mustelidae; genus Martes; species Martes martes. The sequence goes on along the minus strand of NC_137900.1, from coordinate 12,003,786 downwards.
TGTAGAATGGGTGTATAAGCTTAAAGAAAAGAACAGACTTATTTGGGGGGTGAGCAGGGGGAGACATGGCAAAGCAAAGCAAGAGAGGAAAAAGTACAGCCAGAGAGAAATTCTCCTGGGGGTAGCAGATAAACTGGATCATAAAGAGTTTTCCAGAAGGTGAGGGGAGGGCACTTAGATGGAGGGACTCTCAGGTACAAAGCTAGAGGGAGGTAACAAGGTGTGTCAGGTATAGGTATGTGGAGATGACAGCAAGACTCCCTCCCTCGACCAGCCACTGGAGCTAGTACCCCCTGCAAGGTGCTCCCAGGCCTTGTTGACCTACCCTGGGCCGACACGTGGCCTTATATCAATTTTGTCTGGTTTGCTTTGTATAGCCCCCTCCGGACAACACGCATTTTTGGAGAGTGGGTGCCAGGGTCAGTGTCCATCTTTTTCACCCAGTTTGAGAGACTGGATGATGAAGAGGCTAGAAGGGGGGATTGTAAAGACCTTTGTAGGCCAGGCTCAGGAATTTGGGTCATTTTTTTTTATGGGAAACTCACAGCTCACCTTGTGTGAAGCCCCTTTGTAAGTTAATTCTCCAGTTTATGGATTTCAAAGGCTGTGATCGCCAGGTGGGGAGACTGTGACTGGGAAAATATGCAACCAGGATGCTCATTTCAGGGAAACTAGATAAGCCATGGCAAGGTTGTTTGTTCCCAAATGTGTTCTTGAAGAGGAGGAGCAAGCTTCAGTGAATCAAAACATCCCCTGAATAGGTTAAACCTACTGACTCTTCTCCCCTTAGTGTGAGGTATTTGAATCTTTAGTCTTAACCCCCAAAATAGCTGAATCAGCATTTGGGTAAGGAGAGTGAGAATGGGGGCAGATAACAAGCAGATGGCTCAGGCCGGTGAGGCAGACTTAGAAGCCAGAGGACAGCGCAGGCGACTGTGTGCCCGGAGGGCAGAGAAAGTGAGACAGGGCGTGGGGGAGGTTCAGAAAGAGAGGTGGCGGCAAAAACAGCTTTGCCTACATGGCAGTTTTGCCAAGGGCCCCGGCTGATGCCCAGCTTGCCTCCAGTAACCGTCTTCCATGCTGCCGGTAGGAATTTGCTGATGCCTGAATTGATATGTCAGGATTGCTTGTAGTTCAGAAATCCTCAGGCCCTCCCAGTGTCGTCTGCAGGCACTGGGCTTCCCAGCTCCGGCTTCTCTAGTTCAGCCAAGGTGCCCCTCGTCTGCGCCACTCCCTGCTTCACTGCTAGATGATGAGAAGGGGGAAGAGAGAGAAGAGGAATCAAGTACATTTGGGTTCCACCCTCTCAGATCTTTGCCTTTAGTTCCTCCTTTGCCTGTCTGCAGGTCCATCAGAAATCTATTTCCCAGGAAACTCAAAGGTCTTAAAACCCCAGGACAGCCCAGAGAAGCTGGACTATCCAAGTTTTCATGTGACCGTGAAATCTCCCTCAGAGAAGGTTCTCCACCAGGGGCGGTTTCGCCCCCAGCCCCTGCCTCCAGGGGACGTTTGGCACTGCCTCGGAGTATTTTCAGCTGTCCCAACTTGGAGGGGGCTCCCAGCATCTAATGATAGAGGCCAGGAATGCTTCTGCACGTGTTGGGGTACACAGGACGGCCCCCCAAGAGAGAATTAGCCAACCCAAAAAGTCAGTAGTGCTGAGCTCGAGCAAACCTTGTCTCTCGGAATCCAAAATTCAACTTCTTGTTGCTTCGCAAAGAAAGATGGCGCAAGAGAGTTGCTCTCGACATCTGTAAAGTCCTCGAAGGCAGATCTGAAAAGATCCCAAGTCCTCACAACCTGAAGCCAGGAGCAAAGCATGCCAGCCCCCATGCGCCATCCCTTACAGAGTTCCACATCCCGCTCTGCTCTGCTCACTGTCTTCAGACCAAAGGCCAAGTTGGACATCAGGCAATGATGGCGTCACAACGCCCAACGTGACAAACTACCTTTGGACACCAATAGGTCCCGTCTTCTGCTCTTGGGCACGAATTTCAGATAGAATAAAGCCAACTACCATTGTAGTGAAGAATGAGAAGGACCCAGAGGCCTGACTGATCATTCAGAATTCACCAAAAATGTTGCTGATCGAGGCAAGGTCTAGCAAACTTCAACTCTTCCCTTCCTAAGTACACATCTGTGAAAAGCCAGAGACTTTTTCAAACAACAGGAGAGCACCATCCTGCACTAACAGAAAAAGTGGCTTGTGTGACCTCAGATGTCCTGTGACATTGTCCAGTTCAATCTACCCAGCTCATCATCGGGACGAAGCAGGAAAGAGAACCACACTCCCTGTGCTCAGACTCATAGTGATAGTTACCGACCAACTTGAGCACCACTGGACCTAATTCAAACCATCTTTAAATATTTGCTGGAGCCAGCAACTCTCTCCTGAGTAGACCACGGGGTCCAGCTTTACAAAATCACAGTCCTTGAAGCAAAGGAATGAAGTCTGCTGCATGCCCTTTTTAATATTCCGAACAAGGGCTTCCAAAGCAAAATGCCACTGTGAACTGAGCAGTTGCAGCATGCCTCCAGGAAGGCTAGTTGCTGACAGGTACTTCAAAGTCACTTATGCCACCTGAGGAACGTACTGTTCCGCTACCAAACTCTCTGCGGTGCGTCCGGTTCTATTATACGGCGAGTAATTGAATATACAGGGGAGGGACACCTCTATCAGCTAGGTCATGCACTGAAAGACTCAGTTCTTTTCAGCGGATTTAAGACTCTACCCCCGCTCAGGAGTCTGCATAAGATAACCAAGTATCGAAAATGTCACTGCTTTTTGAAAAATGTATGGCAGTTGTACTTAACGCAGATTGTACCAAGCGTAAGGACGCCCGAGTTCTTTATTAGCTGTCAAGTGTGTTACAAGGGCTGTCATGAGTTTCGTGGGTTTCTTCTGGCATTTGTAAGGGAAGGGAAGTCAATTAACATTTGTTGAGATCCCGGTACTGGGGTTGGCACAGGCCCAGGCACGTGATATCGCGGAGGAGCGTGCTGAGTCCTGGTTTACTGCGGCTGCGCACAAAGAGCAGAAGTGAAATGACTTGCTTCTGGCACACAGCCAGGAAGACAGATGTGGAACTGGGGTCCAGCCCTATCGAACTCCTAAGCCTGTGTTCTTATTTCTCCATGAAAACAGACGGCTGCATCCAGCTGACCCCACAGTCCTTCCTTTTCCCCTGCACCTCTGTGGGGACTGGACCCCAGTCCTGCATTTGTGTACTTAGCAACAACTTACCGAGTGCCTTAGCTGGCACTGCAGAGGAAGTAGCAAGCAAGAGATCTCTTCTTTGGTGGGAGTTACATCCTCCTGGGGGCAAGAGGGGGATAGGCCATTAGTAAACAAATAAATAAGCTATTTGGGGGGGTCAAAATAAGTCCCATAAGGAAAGTAAGTTGAAGTAATAGACAAGGGGGTCATTGGCTGAGGAGTTGGGAGTAGAGTTTAACATAGGATGGTCAGGGAAAGGCCTTGAAGAGATAAGGTTGTGTTGAACCATGAATGATGAAAACAGGTGTGACAAGTACAGGGGAGAGAATGTTCCAGTCAGAGAGAACAGTAAGGACCCATGCCCTGTGGTTGGAGTGATCTAGATGTGTTCGGCAAGGATCAGAAAGAATATCAGTGTGATTAGAGTTTAAGGTCAAAAGCAGCTCAGGTTGGTGTAACATGTCATGGTGAAATGCTTGGGGTCCGGTGTGTGACTTAATTCTAAATTATGGACTGAATTTAAAAACAGCATCAGCAGCTCTGCCGTAGTGCAGGAAACAGCACACCACCATTTGCCAACAGGAGGGCAGGGAATCTTCTAGAAGTCAGTGGTGGCTTCCAGAGTCAGGAGGGGAGCTCTCTCCAGTGTTGGAGCCATCCTGGGGCCTCACTGAAAGTTTTCTCTGGCCCTGGGGTGGTGACACCTTGGCTATTCTCAGAAGCACAATCATGGATGAGTTAGACACTCACATGAAAAATACATCCTCCCTCCTAAGAGGAGATTTACCTGACTCCTATGAGGAAGTTAGAATAGCATTCATCATCCAAACTGTGAACCTCCCAGTAATGTAAACAGGAAGAATGAAGCATTTGTAAATGAGACATGGCTCACAGATGGCTCAGAATATTACAAATTGGGAAGAGCCTGCTGAAAGGTGTTGGCTCCCCAGGTACCAGCGGCATGTACTGGATATGACATCCTCAGGGGAAAAGCCTCACAGAAGAGTCGGCTTTGAGGAGTGATCATTAGTCCCATCACAATTCACATTTATGGAGTGCCTGGTGTGGCGGGAGAACTGGGTTAAGAATGCTTTGAGTCTGCGTGACCAGGGAGAGCCCAGGTCAGAACCAGGAGCCAGACACTCAGAATCCCTGCTCTGACAGCGCCGATCACTCTGTGACCTTGCAAGTGAGCGGACCTCTCTGTTCATTAGCATTCTTAACAAATTAAGGACAGGAAGGAGGTCTGCTTTGGTGTGCGTCCCCACATCCACGTCCGGAACATGGTGAAGACAAAGCAATCCTTCCCAAATGAATATAACAAGCCCCAGAAATACATGTTCATGCCTATTAGTGTGTGTTTTGAAGCTTAAATCTGCATCAATGTCAGGGCGTGATGGGTTCAAAGAAAAACATTAATAATTAATAGCACTGGTGACGTGCAGATGTGCCAAATTAATGCAAGCGATACCCAAAGGACCGAAGTTTGGGAAAGAACGAAGCTGAAATTTGCACTTTAAAAGACACAACATCCAGAACTATTCAGAGATAGGATGATATTGGTAATACCAGGGGAAGGAAGAAGTGTACCAGGCGTATTTACCGGGTTGAGTCTTATAATGCCAAAGCTTGCAAAGCTGTTAGTTGAGCCTCCAATTCCTTCTAGCAGGGCAGCTAGCTCCAGACAGATGCAGGAGCTTTGAATTGTCTAAACAGAGGTCCTCCCAGCCTCCTCTGTGCTATGGTGTCCTTTTGAAACCAAGCCCACTGAAACAACGAAGCCAAAAGAAACAGTCTCAGATAGCATGCCTCTCTGTCTTCCCAGCAAAGCGGAACCAAGGTTCCCTTGCTCCTGCCCATCATGGAAAGCCGTGATTTTGTGTGCCCTATTGTGTCTGCCTTCTCGTCAACCCGGTAGTCGCTCTAGATACCTAACACAATTATTCCTCTCTTAGCGTGTTGCGCAAAGATTTAGATTTAGAACGTCCTCCGTTCCAGGCCCTAGGCTGTGTGCTGGGAGTACAATAATGAGCAAAGCCAGGGAAGCTCCTGCCTCTTGGGGAGCCTAGTGGAGGCATCAGGTATCAAACACAGAATCACACAAATACTTAATCCTAAACTCTGATAAGTGTATATTCAAGAAATAGAAGAAATTGGAGTATTTACACAAGGAGACTCAGGGAAGGGCTTTCTGAATAAGTGACTTTAAAGCTATGCTATGCAGAGCAAGTAAGAGCTTGCCAGGTAACAAGTAGGAAAGGAGCCAGGGAGGGGGGCATAGTATGTGTCAAGGCCCTGTAGCAGGGAGGAGGTAACTGTTGCCAGTAACTGAGAGGAGACCAGCATGGTAGGAACATAACATGCGTGGGCAAGGGGGGAGAAATTGTATTAAATAAAGCTGAAGGGCAAATGAGGGTCAAGTTGAGCAGGGTCTTTTAGGCCAATGTAAAGTAATGAATATTCTCCTACGTTTCATTGAAAGTCTACGAAGGGTAGACTCGTCGCAGGAATTGAGTTGTGGCAGTATTGGTGGGGTGTGTGTACGTAAGCATGTGCGTAGGCATGTGTGTAGGTGATGTGAGTTGCATGATTTGATCAGTCAGCAACAATCCAAGGGTTACCAGTGGGTCCCTCTTGAGGGTCTGACAAGCACCAGATCGTGCAGATTAGGAGCTGAAAGACCTGACTTCCAGGCTAAGTCTTGCCTTCCTGTGCTGGTGACATGGACCCGCACCCAGCTCCAAGGAATGAACAGGAGCCATTGAACATCAGCTACACTGGTGGTAGTCTTGACTAGGGCAGCATGGCCCCCATAGTTTGGAAATTTTGTCTTGAAATTCAAAGAGTGTGTCTCTTTGCCCTCTCTGATTCAGGTGTGCCACTAGCATGTGGCAGGTGGAGTCCAAGGAGAACCTGTATCCTAAAACGCACAGGATATTCCCACAATCAAGCACTGCTCTCTGCCCCACACAGCTTTGTGCTGTTCCAGCACATACACACATGTGTTATGGTCATCAGAGCCTAACTCCATCATACCTTTAAAGGCATAATGTTTTTGCATGGTTTCTGTAAGCAGTGGGTTTTTCCAGGAAAGAAACACCATGAAAATTGAGGGCGGTGGTTATTTTGTTGGCTTTGGACCTTTCCCAAGGGTGGTTCACCCCTTGAGAAAATGAGCTCACCAATGACAGTGCCACTCACTGTCCTTGAGTCCTCGATCAGTCTGTACATTTGTGTCTGTCTCATTTGTGAACGGCCTTCCTACGGGTATAAGAATCTGACCACGTTACTAGGGCTTATAGAGTAGTCAGACCTGAGCATTTATATATGGAAATGTTTATTATTTTATTACATGTCATTTTCCTTGTATTGCCCCTTTATATTAAAGTTAGGATATTATATTGATTTTACTGTACTCACTGACCATGAGTACAGATAAATTATACCCTCTATAAATTTTTTACTCAGAATAGTAAACAAGGCATTTGAAAATATTTATTGTTTAAAAAAAGGTGTTGGGTCTGATAAGGTTGAGAACAACTGAGCAAGCCTGTTCAGTGCTTCAGAATGCTGTGGTTTTGGCATTGTAGCTACTTACCATGAATGTTTGGATGGTCTCTCGGTAACTGTAGCATACAGAGAATTCTGTGTAAGAATTGTAGACCCACAGAGGTACCAAGATTGACATCACCAATGAGAAGTCATGTTGGTATCATATACCCCCAAGATAATATGATGAGAAGGACATTTGACATTTTGGTGTTCTTCCCAAGAGTCCGTAACCCCAGTCTAATCATTAGGGGGAGAAAATAAACTCAAATTATTAATTTCCTACTCTGTAAAACAGACTGGGAGTTGATTTCCCACTCTGTAAAACAGACTGGGATTCCTTAAGACTGTCAAGGTCATGAAAAACATGGAAGACTAAGAACTGTCACAAACCAGAGGCGACAAAGGGGACAGAATGACCAAATGCAACATAGTGTCCTGGATGGGACCCTGAGAGAGAGAAAGAACATTAGTGAAAAATGGGAAAAATGTTGGATCAGGTCTGAAGTTTGATTAATAGAAGTGGACCCATGTAAGTTTGTTCATTTTGGCAAATGTAAAATGGTTGTGGATGATTCTAACTTTAGAGGACACTGGGTAAAGGGCATTTGGGAATTCTCTGGACTAGCTTTGCAACTTTTCTTTAAGTCTAAAGTTATTTTATTTTTTAAGTCCGTTGTAAAACACACACACACACACACACACACACATATAGGAAGATGCTAGGAGGTCCCATACTTAGATACAACTTAAGGAATTTCTTTAAAGATATAAAATAATCATCCCCTGAAAGGACACAAAGTAGAAGAAATGTCACGTCCTCTCTAGACCCTCACACCCCAAGGTCAGTATATGAAGAAGACAAAGATGCCATGGGAGCCACTGGTGGCTAAAATGTAAAAACACCGTGTCCTTGGTAAGATACAAAAGCCAGGAGATGTGGTAGAAATGGAGGGAACGGCGGGGGCAGGGCAGTTGGACAGACTGAGACCAAGCTTTGGAGGACAGGACGGGCATTGCACATGAGACAGAAAGTCTGATTGACAGAAGCAAGAAGGATTACTAAGTAGGCTATTCTTGGGGACAGTTTGTCTCAAGTGGTAATGAGATGTGAGGGTAAGACAAATAATAATACCGAATACTTAAGTGGGCTATCTGTATATCAAGCACTGTCCCACGTGTTTGTGAATGCACCCTCATTTCCTCCCCATAATAATCCTAGAAGGAAGGATTATGGCCCCTGGTTTTAATGGACAAATGAACCGAGGCACAGAGAATATCACGCACGTATTTGATTGAACCCTGTGACGTTGCCATTTCTGTAGAAACCGGTCATACAGCTTGACCTAATAAGTAACTTGCCTCTGTGCACAGCTATTCGAGAGCTGGTGCTGGACTTTGAAACCTGGCAGCTGGCTCAGGAGCCTGGGCTGGGGACTGTCAACCAGAGGGCCTCTTACAGGAAGGGCCGGCATTTACTGAGTGCTCACTACGTTTTGGGCACTATCTAAAGCTCTACGTGGATCAACAACTCATTTCCCTCTGCAGCAACACTCTTGAGGTACTTTTGATTATCACCCAATTTATGGTAGAGGAAACTGAGGCCCAGAGAGCTTCGGTGGCCTGCCATAGGTTACCCAGCTAACAAATGGCAGAGCTGGGATTTGAACCCAGACTGCGGGCTCTGGATCATGTTTCCGGGGCTTTCTGCCTCTCGTGGGTACAGGTGCAATACGGCAGCATTGACGGAGACTGGCTTTCACAGCATTCTGAGAATCTGGAGAGAGGAAGCTTCCCCTGTGCAACCTCAAAGCAGGTGTCAAGGGCCTTGCATTTGCTAGGACATGCAGGAGGGGGACATTGGATCTTCTGGCCAGCTCAAAACAAATGGCATTGTTATTCTGGGGGAACAGAAAATTGACCTTAGAATCTCTTCAAAAAATCAGCATGGAAATAAAAGTGAATGAAAGACAGTGGAGCAAAAGAAGAGAATGTTGAGAGACCGGGAGAAGAGTTCTGTGCTGGAGCCATTTGGAATCCAGTACTTCGTTTGCAATGGGCTGGCTTCTCTCTACTCTTAGATGACTTGCCGGACATCCCATGGACATTTGGTGCATGGATCTACTCTACCCAGCAGTGATATGGTCATGTCAGAATGGCCCAATACTTAATCGACTTAATTTACACCAGGATTCTCTTAGGTGGAGAAGAAAGAAAATAGCCAAATGTTGCTTGTCTGGCAAATTAACTTTTTACAATGTCATTGCATAATAGGATCTAAACCTTTACTAATATGAAATGCCAACTGAATCCAAATTAGCAACAACAACAAAAAATCTGTACTATGTAATTTTAAGAAATGCAAGTCCATTGTTTTTACATGTATACCATATGTTAAATTAAGCTAGCTACAGATTGCCTAGCAAGAAGATTCTACACAAATAAAGAGTCCCAGACTCCGAAGTAACTCCAATCTTGATCACTAAGTAATTCAGACTGCCAAATCCACACAAAGATGGAAACCTCCTTGGCTTTACCTCTTCAAATCTCAAAGTAGAGCAGATTAAGTGCCATTATTCATGGATCAATATTCTGGGTCAGTTGTGTGGAAATACAACTTAGACTACAAACAGGCCTGAACAAGACACAGGTACCCAAAAAATTCATTTATTCATATGAAAACCTAATTAATTAAATGAAAAGAGGGCTGCAATGAATATATTATTGGCACCACTTTGCTCACTGGGCCGTGTGTACCTGTCATAACAATGGCAGCTCTCTCTAATTCTGAAGCACATAAACATGACTGTGAACATCTCGATTGGTCTCAGATGCTCACACACTTCCACCAGTCGGTCAGGCCAGATCCCTTTGCTTGATATTCCTCAACTCAACATCATACTGTAATCTGGGATCAGTTGGAGCAGAGCATATCCATGGCAACCACGGATATAACCAGTTCCTTTACTCACCTAGTAACGTGAAGTAATAGGCTAATTGCTCCTGACACACAGCAAAACAAGGTTTGGCTCTGTTCACTGATTATACATTATTTTAGGCCATGCCTCACCCTTTGCCCAACAGATCCCACTGCAAACCCAACACCGTGGTGCTAAATGAAGCCCTCCGTCACCATCTATACCTTCTAGTGAAGTGGGGAGATCTCGGTTTCCATGGGTTAAAAACAGTCTGTTTACACAGTTGACTGGAGTAAAGGAGACCTGAAGAGGACTGAAGTGGAGTCTTCAAACCTATGAGATGAAGCAGCTTGTCCAACACCCTATGAATGGCACTTCTGGGTCAAGAATTATTGTTCATGACCCTTCCAAAAAATACCAGCTTACTTGGTTCCAAAAGCAGCAGTGGACAATCAATAAAATGAAAACTGGGCTTTGTAATTTCTTGCACTATATTTGTGGTGATCAGTCTACATTTTCCATTTATATTGAATGTATTGTCCACGTAGATGTGGTTCTAAAGTAAGCATGTTGGCCAAAAATTACTTATGCTCAAACTTACACTCTCGGAAGTCTTCATCTGAGTATTCCCTATGGATATCACCATTTGGGGGCGCCTGACCCAGACAAAAGAATGAAACACAAGGAAGTCTATATGCAGACGTCTGGACCTTCAACTTTAACGTAGCCGTCAACTGCCTCATCACGAGACATGAAACAGTACGGTAGCTAAGATGATGGACTGTCTTGGGAATTCAGGCTCTGAGGCCTCTTACTAGCTGTATGCTGTTGAGCAAGTGACTTCCTATTTGGGCCTCAGTTTATTTATCTGTAGAATGGACATAATAGTACCTACCGGGTATGCACTAAATTATTTCTCCCCAAATTTATGTGTTGAATCCCCAGGCCCCAGTGTAACTATGTTGAGGCCTTTAGAAGGTAACTAGATTTAGAGGAAATGAGAGGGGCCCTCATGATGAGCTTAGTGCCCATTTAATAACAGACTGTGGAAGGCTTGCTTCCTCTCTCTCTCTCTCTCTCTCTCTCTCTCTGCCATATGAGGATACAGTGAGAAGATGGCTGTCCGCAAACCAGAGGGCGGGCTCTCGCTGGAGAACCAATTCATCTGGCTCCTAGGTCTTAGACTTTCCAGCCTCCAGAATTGGGGGAAGTTAATATCTGTTGTCTAAGCCCCCCAGTCTATGGCATTTTTATTAGGACAGTTTGACTCACTAAGACACTACCTTGTATTTTTCTCCTGTTTTTTAGGAGCTGAAATTTATAAAGCATGCAGAATACTTCCTGGGATATAGCAAGTGCTTTATTATTTGTCAAATGGAATTTTAAACAGCAAATGAGCAGATGAGAAATCCTCAAGTGTTTCTTGCTGGATTTTCACCACGTTGTCCTCATGTTCCGCCTCTGTAACCTTATTACCTTTTTTTAAAAAGCGCATTTGTTATTATGATGATGAAATGAGCTAATATATGTGAAAGCATCCGGCTAGACTCTGACATAGAATCTCTAAGATGGTTGGAACTATGGTTTATTTGCTATATAATTCTAAATCCTTGTACCTGAGTTTGAAACTTGTTTGATCAGACCCATATCAGCCCTGTTCTTTGAAAGCCCATAGATGAACATCCGCCTTATATGTCTGTCCACGTTGGCACGTCCTGTTGCGGCCCCAAGGAGCGGTGATCACTCTTGTTCCATTGGACATTGGTTTTCTGTCACCTACAGTAGCACTGCATCTCACCCTGGGATTTGACTGTACCCAGGCGGACGGTAGATGCGCACGGGAGGCCGCTGCTCTGTATCTTGCTAGCTAACTTAGCAGTCCAGCTGAACTTGACCCCATAGCTCTCTTAGCGGCTCTCTCTCCTCTCTTCCTGGGTGTGGCTGTGCTCACCCACATGTGTGTATGTGTCATGGCTCAGCGTGTGGCCCAGAGCCTGCATATTAATCATTCTCCTTTGACTCGATGGTTGGACAATATATGGGGAAAGAAAGAACATTCCGTTATAAACGCCCTGCATTTGTAGCACACTAACTGGTCCACCAGAGAACCCAGAGAGCAGCCTTTGCTTCATGATGAGTCAAGGCGTAGAGCAGGGAAGCCCGGCTTTTTCCTCTTCTAGGCAGGCCTCAGAAACGAGCCCATTTCATACCGCTTGTAATTTAATGTTCACATTCTCCCGAAGGTCTCCTCAGACCGACTTGGCCACAGGAAACGCCACCACCCAGCATTATTAGAGTGGAGCCGCGTGAAGCAGAAACTTATTTTAAAAATGGGATGGCCGTGTTTTTAAAAAAACAAATACAGGTCAGCGGTCTCATCAGCAGCGTATGCTTTGTGCAATGACAAAGTGAAGTCATCTCTCTTCCAGCACTCTCTTCAACTCAGCTGTTGGTTTGTGAAAACAGCAGCATCCTTGTTGGGGGAAGAAGGAGGACCCAGGTCTGAGAGGAAAATGCAGTTGCTACATCAACCATCTATTTCACTTTATTTTTTTTTTAATTTTTTTTTTAAAGATTTTATTTATTTATTTGACAGACGGAGATCACAAGTAGGCAGAGAAGCAGGCAGAGAGAGAGGAGGAAGTGGCTCCCTGCTGAGCAGAGAGCCCAATATGGGGCTTGATCCCAGGACTCGATCTCAGGACTCAATCCCAGGACTCAATCCCAGGACTCTGGGATCATGACCTGAGCCGAAGGCAGAGGCTTTAACCCACTGAGCCACCCAGGCGCCCCCCCATCTATTTCACTTTAAAAAGCAGTCACAACCTTCCTGTCTTCAGGAGCTGTGAGCTCAAACCCACTCTTTCTCTTCATAAACTGTGAGAGCCGCGCACTCTGCGGAGTACAACGGTCCACACATTTTTCAGACTTATCCGCTGGCCACAGCTTTTGGTGGGAGTCCTGCACCAGGGGAGGTTAAGATACTCAAGTCACCAAGGGGGTTGCCTGTACCTGGGCTTGTTGTTCTTTGACACGGTGGGTACAGCAGTTGGCACCAAACAGCTGCTGCCAAAGGGTTTCAAGAAAAGGTGGGTTTGTGTCCCGAAGCCATCCTGCGAACCCTGGCCCCTCCCCCAGGCTCACACTGTGAGCATGTCTTCTGTCTAGAAGAGGTGATTTAGCTCAAGTCAGATGAGAAACCAGCTCTGCCTTTGGCCAATAGAGGCAGGACAGCCCTTCATGTGGGTGGGATCATGAGAATGCTCGTGTGAGCCGGGCACTGGTTTTGATGAGCTCCCCGTTTCTCTCTGGCAGGTGGGTGCAGAGGGGAGTCTGAGAGTCCCTGTTGCAGACTGCGCAGGACCAAAATTCAGCCGGCTTCAGCTCTCCCACCTGGGGACAGGGGTTTGGTCCCGATTTCATTTAAGGGCATCAGGGAGCTGTTGAGAAAAAACAGAAGCCATGAAGAGAGGGCTCACTTAGTAGAGCAAGAAACCACCGGGCAGGAGCTAAATTAGGTGAAGGGGGTGAAGGGGAATTACTGTTTCTTTAGTAGAGCCAGGAAGGATGACAGAAAGTAATAGCACCTTATCACTATCTGACTGGATCTGCCCAAGGCCCCACAGGATGCCCTCCCTCCACCCCTCAGTGATCTTTCCTCTTACTAAGTTCCTGTGCCCTGCACTACTTCACACAAGAGAACTCGCCTGTGGCTCACAGAATGCAGCAAGCATGTGACTACCCCAGGGCCTTTGCACTGGCAGTGCCTGCTGCCTAATGCACCCTGTCGCCAGAGAGCATCTTGTCCAACACCCTCACTGACTCCCACCTCACCTTCTCTGTGTGGCTCCCAGCCACCCACACGTCCTCCTGATCCTCTTGCCCTTGCCTTGCCCTTTTTTCTTCCACAATGCTTATCGCCTACTAGCACACCACTTTGTTTACTCATTTATTAGGTTCGTGTTTATTTTCTGCCCACCCACTCCCATCCCCAGCCCTTCCCTGTGCAGGCAGTAGAAGGGCAGCGGTCTCTGGTGTGCCATCACCCGTGTACCCCAAGCCCTCAGAACAGGGTAAGGGACTCTATTAGTACTTGAAAGAATGATGAGGGAAGCTGGACAGGCATCATCATCGTTATTCATATTATTTCTACTACTATGATGTCAAACTTAGACTTGAGGACACTGAGGCTCAGATACAGGAACTGACCTACTGAGTAGTATACAGATAGCAAAATGTCCAGTCTAGGGCTCAGACTGAGCCCACCTACAGTCAGTGCCTTGTGTCCAGGGACTTCAGAACATGACTTAGTAAGATGGTTCCCCCCTCTTAGTAGATCCCCGAACGGGAAATGTACAGCAATGTGATTATTTAAAATATTCCAACCACAATTAACAGCAAAGTGCTTTTCCCTATCCTTCCCCTCTCTGTGCCCCCAGCCTTGCATCTCCATTTGACCTGCACCCGAGTTTCTTACCTTTAACAGATCACTCATATAAGGTGAAAGTGTTCATTGCAACTGGCGTATGTCAGTGTTGCCCGGGGAGAGAAAGTATTTGTTAATCTACTATACGTAGATGTGCTGCGCTGCAACCGTGTACTAGAATCACAATGCTGTTTATATTTAGCATACAGCTGGACTTGTACTCACAACATGGCAGCAAGTGATGGGCACTGGTGAGCCCGCCCACAGGAGTTTAGGTTGAAGCAGAACGTGGACCACCTCTGGTCTAGATTTTCTGCTGTTGGAGGAGCATCCGTTGAAGTGTGAAAAGCTCATGTTTAATTTTTTTTTAAGACTTTATTTGTTTATTTGACAGACAGAGATCACAAATAGGCAGAGAGGCAGGCAGAGAGAGAGAGAGGGAAGCAGGTTCCCTGCTGAACAGAGAGCCTGATGTAGGGCTCGATCCCAGGACCTTGAGATCATGACCTGAGCCGAAGGCAGAGGCTTTAAACCACTGAGCCACCCAGGCACCCCAAAGCTCACATTTTAATAGGAAACAGAGACAAGTGGGCTCTTATTTACGTGAAGCTGGCCCTCACGTAACAGGAGAGGGGCAGGGTGAACAGAGCCCAGGCAAGATGGGTCAGAGGGCCACCAAGAGGGAAGTGTGCCAGCAGACAGAGCCAGGAGCATGAGCTGTGAGTGTAAATGGATTTCTTGCGTTGTCGCTTACCAGGGAATTCGTAAATAATGTCAGCGGGAACTCGTGTTTGCTTGTAAATGCTTTACTGAATATTAGGGGCCACATTGATTGTTTCCCTTGATGTCAGTAACTCTGGGGGCACGATCCAGTGGGAATCGGCAGGAGCCATGGATCATTTTTGTGGAGCCGTTACAGCTTCGCGTCTGTGATGTACGTCTGTATGTCTACATGGAGATATGCCCAGTCTGGCTCTCAGGACTGATGTTTCTCAGCACAGGAAGCCCTGCAGGGAGATTGCTGGTTCTTTTGATAAGACGCTCCCTCCTGAAGAAGAGCGTGGTTCTTCCCTCTTCGGGCACCTTATGGAATAGATGAATGGGTTTCTGAAAAATCATGCAATCCCTTTTTAAACAAAAGCATGGAACATATTCCTGTGGCATGACGGCTAAGATGGTGTGGACCCACTGGGGAAACCTTCCACGGTTAAGGCCATGAGAATGGATTCAAGCTCCCCACATCTGTGACGGAAGGAGAAGGGATATTGTTGCCACATGAGGAGCTATGACAAGAACCTCCCAGTCAAGAATGACCGTGGAGATGGACGGTGACACAAAGATCTGGGAGAGTAAATCATTTATTTGACTTTCTTGGACTTTTGTTTTGTTGTTTTTGGTCTGAAGAAGAAAAAATCTCTTGTAATCGTAGTTTGTTTAGGCAAATAGCAAAAGGAGTGAGGTGAGCCCTCAGTAAAATTGTAAGTTAAATGCTTTTTATTTCTGTCCTTCCAACATTTTCCTGAGCCCCCTCCATAACTGCCATGAATTCCCAGCACTCTGGATCACGGTCCCCTCTCAAGAAACTTCTAGCCCAAGATGCTGATTCCCTAAGGTGTGAATGACTGTCCTCAACAACAGAAAAATGGTAATTGTGAGAAAACAAAACCCACTCAAACTAGAATAAATAAAGACCGACTCGAAGTGTATGAGAGGAAACCTCAGAGACATTCAAAGACAGGAAGCAAAGCGTGACGTGCGCTGACTGGAAATGAAACTGGAAGTGGTTTGGGGAAGCCAGACTCCGAAGACACGACCACTCTCGTCTGCCTTCTCACCACTTCCCTCCAGCCTCAGTCAGTCATCTCCCTGACTCTCCCCTCTCCTCCCTCCCCTCTCTCTCCGCTCCTTCCCTCTGATGACTTGCTTTCCTTTGATCTAACTTGGTCTGACTCCAGTGATGTTTCAGGGAAGCTCCTGGCATCCTCTCCCTCAAGTTTCTGCACCTCAGTTTAAGTTCTAAAGACAGAGTCTGGTTAGTCATTGGTCATTCAGTGAATTTGCTCCTCTTTGGGTGGTGATGGGAATGGCCCTACACTGGGGGTTTGGGGGGGGGGTTAGTGAAGACCTTAGGGCTTTGTCTGCCTTGAAAGGCAGACTGTCTCTCCTAGCTGTGAGCAGTGCAAAGGATGTTGAGTGTGCATATCAGTATGTATTGTCATTGTCTCTTGGCCATGGATATGGACATTACCTGATGCCCAGGGACCCACCACCCTAGAAGGTGTGGCTTAAAGCTGTAAACGTATCCAGCTCAGGAGGGTGTGGGCTGGCTGGACGGCTCTCCTGGTCATGGCTGGGCTCAGTCACGTGCCAGGGACTCAGCTGGCTGTCAGCTGATCCAGACCAGCCTGAGCTCCAGCCACAGAAGTGACTAGAATCAGAGGTGCGTGTGTCCTCCTCCAGCAGACTAGCTTGGGCATGTTCCTCATGGTTATGACTGGGGTGGAAGAGTGGAAACAGAAGCGTTCAAGGGTTTTGTCTAGGCTTCTCTGTGGATCCCATTTGCTAACATCCCATTGGCCAAAGACACTCACATGGCCAAACTCAGAATCAAGGAGCCAAAAAATAGCTTCTACTTGTTTGGTGAGAGAAACTGTCAGATCACATGGCCAAGGAGCTTCGCTGTGTGGGGAGGAGACAAACTGGAGCCGTTAGTGCAGTCGGTCCAGTGTGTCATGGCAACAAACTCGCGGACCCGTGCTACAGGCTACCTCCTGCCCCAGCAAGACTTGCCCACAATCTTTCTGATACTAATTCCCAATCCAAAGAATGAATACCAAGGTTGGACTTTTGAAGCCTCTCAAATAACATCAAAAAACGACAATTTTGTCACCATGTGAACTACATGTATTGAATAGTAAGACCGGAGAACTAAGGCAACAGAGGGAAGTGAATTTCTCCCCCATAATACATGCCCCACCCACACCCATGACTCACACATGACCCACCTTGACTTGTGACATCCTGCTTTCTCATTCACCAGATGAAAAAAAAAAGAGGCATATTCAGTTTAGTAGTGCTTTTTAAGTGGCTCAAGGCTGAACATGTGTGCAAATAGCAAGTAGACCAGAAGCCCTGAAGAGTCCAAGGCTTTGTCATTGGTGCCCCCTGCAGTGGGGCATGTCAGACAGTGGGGGTTAATTATTTGATTGGTTTTGGGCTCAGGGTAGAAAGTGTAAGGCTTCTACAAGTGACCTACAGGGATAGACCTACAGGGATAGATTAGCTACAGGGATAGACCATCCAGTCTGCGAGTTATTCTGGTCTTTTACTCCTCGCCACAGAAACACAGAGTAACAGAAAAACAGGACTAGATGGGCTTGGAAATCATCTAGTCCAGCATTTTTCAATCATTAGTCACATAAACCATTCATTGTTTTGTAGAAATGTGTTCTAGTCTTTGATGGTTTTAGAGAAATTGGCTTCTTTTTCAAAGCTAAATTATTTTTTAAAATGTATCATCATGACCCTAAGTTGAAAAATCAGTGTGATTTTATAGAAATAGAAGATAACCATAAAACAAACAGAACGACCACCACCTTGTTATGAAATTCTGTCCAGTCGTTTGAGCCTTAAGCCTGTCTAATTTTCACTAATAAAGGAGTTCAGCAAAAATGAAGCAAGTGTTAAAGGAGTATTATCCTCAACTGGCATATTCTTTCTGATGGAGTCAGGGAGATCAAAGGGGACTTGAAAAGGTCATCAGTTTCTCACTATCCGATTCAGTGTTATTCAGTGCCCTGCCCCTGTATTCTAAAATCATCTTGGACTTCCTGAGTTGTCATGTGTGCCCCGTGCTGTAGGGAATAGCATTCCCTACATTCACATATGGAGAAACTGAGGCCTCTTCTCTCTCCTTCCTGACAGTTACCTTTGTGCCACATCACTACTGCTTTGCCTCTTACCTAGCAGTTTGGCTCGGGGAAGGGCAAAGAAGTGAAACACAAAAGAAGTCAGAGGCAGAGCTGACAGATGGTGCTTTTGACTCTACAAAGTTGGAGCTTCCCTGGTTTTCAATTACACCTGCTCTTCCTGTCCTCCTTTACTGGAAGACATAGACGGTAGCCCTCCTGAAAGAAATAGAAAGTTGCCCCCCACTTCCATAAGGAAAACTCCGGTCTGGCTCCACCACCCCCCAAGACATTTAGATCAGGAACCTTCTAGAAGGATGTAGCCATACGAAGGGAAGCATCTCCAGTTGTCTTGCCAAAAAAAGCATTGTGTGAGAAGAGAGCAGAGCCATCTAAATCTAATTCACCCTTGGAGTAGGCCATAGAAGCTGTGCTAATGGAATTCTAAATCCTCTGGCAGACTGTATGGATTTTCAAAAGGAGGTGGAGAAATCCTTTTTGTCCTGTTATCTTCTCAAGATGGATTTTTAGTTGAAAATCCTTCCTTAAAAAAAGATAGGATAAATGTAGTCATACACTTAACTAAGCTCTTTATTCCATTGACTGTGATCTGGAATAAGCTTTTGAGACGTTTCTTCAGACAGGAGGGGAAGGGACAATCTTGGAGAAATACCCTTCTTCGTCATATTTTTAAGGATGACTCTGATTATATCAAACACCGCTTAGTGTTTCATTTTAATTTTCTGTTACTCTTTGGGGAAAAGGTACTGTGTGCATTTAAAAAAAGTTTCTTTTCCACATATATTATAGGATGGAATTAAAAGGGCATGCATCTTAATCTTTGCAACATGGGTGCCTACACCTGATGCCTATAATGTGAGTGAGATTTCTTTCTTCACTCTCTGACTTTGTTACCTCATCTGAATGGCTCAGGCCATTATTCATGGTGATGGAAACGAGAAAAAAATCAGATGCCTATGGGCTTGTGTCTGCATTTGTTCATAACAGAAAGGCTCCCCTCAGCCCTGTGTAGGCTCTTTCTTCAGAGACACAGTGGGAACTTTGTAGTCAAGAAGGCTTGCACGGACCTCCTGACGCTGTTCTTTCTGACTCTGAGATCCGGACAGGGATCCTCAAGCTTTCTGAGCCTCAGGTCTTCAACTGTAAAATGGGGATAAGGAGATCTATTGTGTCAAAATATTGTCACAATTAAAATAAGGCGGTATAACTAAAGCTCGTAGCACAGGGCCTGACTTTTAAGCATGCGCTAGGTGGTCACTTCTATTATTATGTATTACTACATCGGAAAGGCCATTTGAGATAAATCAGAATACTTACCAGCTCTGGGGTCAGAGGGAAGACAGGACTCACTTCTTCGTTCATCACTGTATCTCCAGTCCCCGTTCCGCTAGCAGGTAGCAAGCACTCGGTATTTTTTTTTTTTTTTTGGATGAATGTTTGAATGGTTCTGGCATTACCCCTCATTAGCTGTGTGATCTTGGGTAAGGCACCCAAGGGTATGTCACCGCTTGTGAAGTGCCCAGAGCAGAGGCTGGCACATGCTATGCTCTCCCCACGGGTGTCCTCCAGTCTCTACTGTCCTTCACTTTTGAGGATCCCAGATAAAGAACTGGGATCGGCATTTCCTGGGGAAGATAGCAGGGGAGACTTTATTCAAGGGGGTGGAGAGCTACTACAATGGCAGTTCACGATAGGAGAGAGAGATTGGGCCCAACTCTGAATGCAGCCAGGGAAACCAGAAATCGGTGGGTAGGTCAGTAGCTGGAAAATCAGGAAGAGGAAATACCAGGGTAAGGGGGTTCCTGCCCTACAGGCCAAACCGGCTTCTTGGCAAGGGCTGGCTAAGGTGGTCAAGACACCGGCTGGGGGATGGTGGAGGATGAGAAAATGGAGCAGATATTGGTGGTGACGAGTTATTAAGGGTGGGAATTCTGGCCAAAGCGCTTAGCAGGATTCTTGCTGAAAATGACAATGAAGAGACAAAAGTCCAGGCCTAGCTGAAAAAGAGCCCAGAAGAGCCTGAGCAGAGCTTAGCCAGGCAGAGAGTTTCTGTCAATACCTCGCCCAGTCCTGGCTGGAAAGGAGCAGAAAGTGAGCTGGGGTGGGTTTCAGAAAGCTACGTGAACGTTGAAAACTGAACAGGGTGCACCCAAGGTGGAGCACGGGAATGGGAGCGAGGTTTCGGAGGGGCCTTCTGGAAGCAAAAGCAGCATGGCTGAAAATCAGGAAGTAAGAGAGAGCGTGACATTTCTAGGAACCGCAAGAGACTCAGTCCAGTTTGTACGCTGCGGAGGGGCAGGAAGTGGCAAGAGGTGGCACAAGGCCAGACACCCTCAGAGTTCGGACTTCGTCCTGAAGCACGGCGGGGGGGCTCCATCACTGGGTTTTCCTTCCAAGGGAGTAGATGATCAGCTCCTTCCAGAGGACTCTCTTGGGTGGTTTTAGTGCCCCACATGCCAGTAATAATGATGCTGGAACACACCTGACCCCAATACACAATCACCTTGCAGCCTGATCCAAACAAAGCATCTTTTCTGGCTGTAAAGCATCTTTTCTGTCTTAGTGTCCTGACATTAAAAAACTCTTTTGGGCTAAGAACATGCATTTTGGGGCTTGAGAGAATGTCAGAAATCACATACACTTGCAAGCCTAAGTCTAGCTCAGTGACTCTCCTGAGTGGGACCTGGAAAGTTTTGAAGGAAAGAAATACCCTTTCCCCGGCCACCCTCAGAGATTCTGGTTCAGTTGTCTGGGGGTGGAATGGGCATCGGCATATTTTAAAGCTCCCCAGCACAGCCGGGGTTGAGAACCACGATGGCGTGCCCCACGCAGCCACGTTAGCTCTCCAGAAGGGAATGAACCTCCCTTGCCAGATACTCCAGCCGAGACTCTGGACCAGCATTGCAAACCTTCCTGGCAGACCTTCAAAAGCTGCCTATAGAACTGCTGAGACCTCTGTAGGCCCCACCGCTTCCTACAGGCAGGCCACCTTCTAAAGCCAGTAGGAGGCAGCTGGAGAAGGAGAGGGACCTCACGTCTCCCTGCTCACCTCCAGGCACCGTCTCACTCCCCAGCCGTGTTCTCGGCGCAGCACTAAGAAGCTCTGTCAAAGATTTGCTTTTCCCCTGAATTTACCTGGAAACTCCAAGCGGGCCTCATTAGCACATTACTCACACTCCCCCAGTCCCACACATCACCTTCCTCCTCGCCCCCACCTCCAGAACTTTCTTTTTTTTTTTTTTTTTTTTCCCACTTGCCCACTTATTCAGTGCAGTTGGGTTCTGTGCCCTGGGCCCTTGAAAAGCACATTTTCGGAATGGAAATGCCACCGGAAGAAAGCAGGTAACTAAGGGCTCCAGGGTCCCAGCTCATCACCTCTCATTGGCCTCCTGGCGAAACGCCATCCATCAGGGGCGCCCAGCAGCAAGCCCTCCACATACCTCCCAAGGTGCTGCCCTGCTTTACGCCTTCCACGTTGAGACAGCAGATCCTTAGCTTGGTGCCCCTGGGTTGTTCCCCACAGCAATTAGCTGCTGCCCTGTGTTAATTCCAATCAATAACCCGCTGCCACTACTCCTACGCCTGGCTGGACGCTGCAGCCTCCATGGCACATTTTGGAAGTAACTTGCTGGGGCAGTGAGACTCTGCACCCCCAGCCTCTCCCCAGGAAAGCCCTTGACAGGCTTCCTCCTGACAGCCAGTATCCTTCACTGAGTGTCGGGGGGCAAGGGACAGGGTGAGCAAGCAGCGGTCCCAACACCTCTTTCATGTCCGGTGACAACTCGGGAGCCAAACAAGCTCCCCTCTGGGATCCATCCCTTGGGATATCACAAAGCTTTCATTTTTCTAGTTGGCTTTTTTAGAATTCTTTTTTTTTCCTTTTTGTTTGAGATGGCCGTCTTTTTCCTCCATCTTTAAAAAACCCTCTCTCCTTCAAATCAGTCCCCCCCCCTTTTTTTTTAAATCACAGAACCACAGTATCTCATTTCTTGCCTCTGTTGCTTCCTTCAGCTCCCTGTGGACAGAATGAGACCCGGGAGGATGGCAAAATCATTCAGTTGCCTCCCTGCAAGACGGGAGCCTGGATTGTGCCGGCCATCATGGCCTGCTACCTTTTAGTGGCGAACATCCTGCTGGTCAACCTGCTCATCGCTGTCTTTAAGTAAGTGGGTCCTTCCTCG
The DNA here is from genome assembly GCF_963455335.1 of Martes martes. NCBI lineage: Eukaryota > Metazoa > Chordata > Mammalia > Carnivora > Mustelidae > Martes > Martes martes. The sequence goes on along the minus strand of NC_137900.1, from coordinate 11,981,566 downwards.
GAGGACTTGGGACGGAGTGGGAGGCCAGGGGAGGGCAGGCTCCGGTGCCTGAGAAAGGAGTGACTTGATTCTCCCTTGATTCTCTCTCATCTCTATTTCAGCAATACATTCTTTGAGGTAAAATCCATATCCAACCAAGTGTGGAAGTTTCAGAGGTATCAGCTTATCATGACTTTCCACGAAAGGCCGGTTCTGCCCCCACCTCTGATCATCTTTAGCCACATGACCATGATCTTCCAGCATCTGTGCTGCCGATGGCGAAAACACGAGAGCGACCCAGACGAGAGGGACTACGGCCTGAGTAAGCTTCGGGTGACGGCCCTGGGCCACCACAAAGCAGGGATTCCCACTGCCTCCTGCAGACAGTCATGTAGGACCCCATGCCCACCTGATTATGCCTGTAGGACTTCATGAGGAAACCAGCCCTGCTCTCTATTAGTCAAAGGAAAAACAGAAAACGCACGATCTACCTTCTACCCAGTGTTTCTAAAAGGAGGTTCTATTGGCATTGGGGTGGAATAATTCTTCACTGTGTGGGATTGTCCCACACATCACAGAAGATTTAGCACACCCGGCCTCCACACATTGAATATCAATAGCTCCTGCAGGTCCCTAAATGTCCCTCAGTACCCCACCCACACTTAGGAACCACTGGGAGTCCAGCCCCATACAGGCAAGTTCCTGTGGTTTCTCCAAGTGTGTTAAGTAGAGCACCTACATTAAATCTACTGGACCAGAGCCTCTGGGATTGGGGCCCAGGGGGTACCTCTTGGTGATCACTGGTGCGCCAAAGCTGAAACCAAAGCCACTTCCTCAATGGCTTCTCAAAGTCTAAAGCTTTTAACAACGTCCCTGACAAAACAATGCTCAGCTTCGTTCTAGACATTAAAACTAGTGAGTCGAAGAGGGCCGGGAATTCCAGAAGTTACTATTTCCACTAGAAACACAAATCTAGGCAAATAGAAAGCTTAGTGGGAAAAGGGTTCACGTTTCCACTGGGCTCTTTCTACGGCTGTATCAGTTATGAATTACTCTCCCTGATAGTTACAGAAAACCGGACTAACAACAACACAAATCAATGCAGTTGAATTTTTCTCGTGTAACCAAAAGTGAAGGGGTAGGAGTCCAGAGCTCAGCAGTGGCTCCCTGAAGTCCACGACCCTGCGTTCCGTTCTAGGCTCTGCTCTTCCCTCTTGCACTGTCTTATCTCGTGGGAGCAAAATAGCTGCTGTCTTCCCAGTCATCACATTCGTGTTCCAGACAGGAAGAAGGGGAAGGTGAGAAATGTGCAGAGAAGCAGCTCCCTCTGACGAGTTGATCAGGAAGGCAGAACCTCTTCCCAACACACCACCCCTCCCTGCAGCACACTTCTTTCTCTGGAGCCAAACTGGGTCTTGTGGTTGCTGCCAACCTCAGAGGAGGCTGGAGATGTGTGGATGTGGCTTTCCAGCCTCAGCTGTGGGCGTCTGCCACACTCCACAAACCAGAAACGGAGCTTTTGAGTAACCTGCTTTTTCTTTGACTTAGCTCCTTTCTCAGCCTTACAATGTGTATAATGTGAACCCGTCCCTGCAGTAAACCAGACACACTCAGAACTTCAGGGCTCCGGAGTGAGCCTAACACACAGAAGGAGCACAAGGACAGAGGTCACCCGACTGGGTCTGGAGTTAGCCTGACACTTAGTAAAGAATTTCAACCCCTTTTCTGAACGTTGATTAAATGAGGAATGTCATTAGGCCCACAGATCAGACGCCATTGCTTGTCCTTCCTGTCTTACATCGCTCACTCTTTTTCCACAGAGTTGTTCATAACTGATGATGAGCTCAAGAAAGTACATGATTTCGAAGAGCAGTGCATAGAGGAATATTTCAGAGAAAAGGATGATCGATTCAACTCGTCCAATGATGAGAGGATACGGGTGACTTCGGAAAGGTATGTTCCATGGGCACACGCCTCTCACAAGGATGTTTTATGTCATGGCATGCCTTATCAGCTATGTTTGTTTGCACAGCCCCCCAAAACAGAGATTCCCCTTGTGTTTATTTTTATTGCCCAAGCTCATGAAAGAATGGAACATTGTCTGAAGCATCTAGAGACCAAAATCCCATACTTAGAGATCCTGGACTTCTCCAGGAGGCAATAGCACCCACTCTTCTGGACACTAGGTTGTTGAGTCTAGGACAGGTTTGCTGGCTCAGACCAGAAATTGGAACATTCCCGCCCAGACACCAACCAAGAGAGACCCAGCCCGAGGTCTCTCCTTGGGCTGGGTCTCCAGCGGGTGGGTGTTTCGTGTAGATCTCCAGACATCTTTTCAGGAGGAGTAGAACAGTCCTCATACCTGGTTCATACGGATATTCAGTGCCTCTGAATCAGCAGCAGCCAGAGACTTGTGAATTAGGTACAATAATGGATGAGGGGTTTTTATCAGAATTATTTTGTTTTATTCTTCTTATAGAACAATATGAAAACAAATGAAGAGAAGCTAGATTCTTCTAGCCAGTGGTGATATACTTGCAGATCTCACTGGTCAAACAGTTTTGTGAACCAGTAACACTCTAAGAAAAAAAAAAAAATCCCAAAATATAAAGAAAGAATCCTGGAAGTGTAATGCAAAGGGATTTACATTTTCTCATTTTTCTCGTTTTGCTGTAGGCTAATAAACACTTCATTCTGGGCTGGCATGTTCAAAACCCAGCATTTGGGAACCATTCTGGTAAAGAATGTGCAGACTTACAAAGCTTGGTGTAACTTTCAATTGTAAGCATTTGAGACATGAAGATGGCACTATTATAAATAGTGGGGAAAGGCATTATATTGATGACTTCAGTTGATATGATTTAGACTTCTAAGATATGAATCAGTGACCTCGAGTTTTCAAGAAACGACATTTTATCTGCTTACCCACTTTGTACACTCTCTAGTGGCACTGTAGAAATTACACAAGCGGCGTTCTTCTGTCCCTGACGCTTCGTTTCTTTGAAGAATGCAGTCTAGATAAGCAGGTATATACACACATGCCATTGAGTGATTGTATCCATTGGTACTCTGCCAATATTAACAAAGTTTAAAGCTGTGCACAAATTTTATGCACATCTGTCATTGCACAATAGAGCATTCTAGGACGATATGATGTGAAGCAATTTTCTGGCAAACAGAGGAAGGAGCTGTAAATCTAAAAATCTCTCATTCTAGGGCCTTGAAAAAGCTATTTATTAATGGACATATAGCCATGTGGTTTCCAGAAAACTGTGCCACGTGGACACATTGTCTGTTGCTCAGACATATTTCCAAAGCATATGTGCATGAGACTTTGAAATGCTTTTTGATCTCAAAAAGCTACAGACCTGGGATCAAAGAAAGGTAGGGGGGAGGAGTATTGAGATACAAGGAAACCTTCACCTCTCTGGGGAAGTAGAATGAGGCGGATGGGCGCCAGCACCTGTGAACATGTTTTGACCATGCCACCAATTCCTTGGAACCGGATAGAAGCAGGAAGGAACTATATATAACACCTTACCTGAGCCTCTCACACCTACCTGCAAGCACTTGCAGGAGACTCCTTCCCCAAGACCATCTTCCTCTGGGTGTGGTTACAGAGCTCTGCCCTCAAGGACGATGACCAAGATTTCCAGAAATTCAGGACAGATCACAGGCACCCCCTTCCTGTGTCTTAGGCATTAACTAGCTTTCCGGAGGAATGGAGGCCTGGGGGACCAGGACAAGCTCACGACCAAGCTCAGGTGCCAGAGACGTGCATCTAAGCCCAGGTCTCATCCTGCTTCTGTTGCTTCTGTCTGTGTTTGTTTGGGGTTTGATTTTTGTTGGTGATGGTAGTGGTGGTATTGGTTTGTTTGGCATTTGCAAGTGTACCAAAAAATCGTTAAAAACTAGAGTTGCACTCTGCCCAACAAACACCACAAGGTGCATGAGGGAACGAAGATCAACCAAGGAAGTAGGGGACCCATATTACCCATCTCACGCACTCTCTAGGACATATCCTTTCTGAGTGGAATGGCCGGTGAAATCACATGTCCTGTTTACATTCAACAGATAGACAACATATAATAGATAATAAATGATAGATAATACACATATATGTAATATATGCACACACCCATTTGGATAGTTACATGTTTAATTTACGTAATTAACTGTACACATATGAATAAGATATTATATAATTCTCCCTTCATGTTAAACAGCCCCAATACAGGGATTTGAGATCAGAAAAATTAAGAGCTGGCTCTGCTCTGCTAAAAGACTTGGGAAAAGGATTTCTTTACATAGCGAGCCCCACATTCCTCTCTCTGCTACCGACTGTAAAATATAACTTATTTATATAAGTTTTACTTGCATAAATCTTTTTAGAAATACAAAGATACTTCCATAATTGTCAACTTAAATGCATCATTCCTAAGTCATATTTTTGCACCCAAATGTTATATAAAGAGCGCAATACAATATTTGAGAGATCACTAACACCTCATAGGAATTGATTCTGAAAAATCCTTCTTTTCTCCATTATATTCATTTTATCTCATTGTTGACTTGGTAAGTATACCTGCTATGCCTTCACCGTAATTCCTCAGATGCCCACCAGCACAGACCAGGTGAATCAAGACAGAACCAAGACATTGGCATGACTCCAGAAATACCTTCCATTGACAATACTGGCCCCTGTTCCACCACCTCTCCTTTTGTTAATAACCAGCCAGATATCCACGTTTCTCCCTTCATCCCAGTGTGTCAGCCTCCCTGCTAAAATCACTAGGTACTCCATCCCAAACATTATGCATCTGTGTTACTGTATTCTAAATTATCAAGACAAGATGACTGCTGTGCCCATAAAGTCTCCTGTTAAAGAACTCTACCTTTTTAAATACTCAAAAAGTACCATCTGCTTAACTATATGCTACTGAGCTGTTCTGTAATGCTGCCTAGAATTTATGTCAAACTCATATAATTCCTATAATTCAGGAACTTTTCATATCAGAAAGACCTTTTCCTATCTCTAGTCTCCTGGCATTTCTTTTTTATTTCCCACTGGTTATTAAGGGTTGCCTACATTTTCTAGTGATCGCAGCTGCAAGTTCTTAACTCACTTAAAGCAGGGTTTGCACACTGGTGGCTCTTGGGCAACATCTGCCCGCAGAGGGCTCTTGGGTTAGTCTTACAGTGATGGTTGAAATCTATTCTGAGTGCCTCTGGCCTGGGCATCCCCTCTGCTGCCACCGCATCCCTGCTTCTGTCCTCACATGCTTCCCTGCTTCACCTGCTTACTTGATCTGCCCTCCCCGTAGGCATTTAACTCTCAGACCCACGACTGAGAGCTTCCAGATCACCCTCCCCATCACCCTACCTGTCAAGTTCCACTTGTCAGAAGAAGTTGCAGTTTGAATTTTCTTCTCTCCAGTAACAATTTAAGCAAAGTAGGATATACATGGTTTCTAGCATCACTTATCGAACATCATCATTCCTGAGCCAAAGGGCTTTGTGCCCTTTTTGCTCTTCACCTAGATCCAAAAAAAAGGAAGAGTCATGTGACTATTAATAGTGTATTCAACTTCTAATTTTCATAACAAAGGGAGACAAGAATAACTTCAGATAAATGAGACTCATAAGTAATCAAAAACCAGTATAAGCCAAGAAAGATGAGCTTTACCCACCTCCCAACCATATCTTTTTCCCAGTGCTGATCTTTGGTATCTCTGCTGATTGAGTTGGATTTAAATTGCGTTCCCTTTTCCTTCCCAGGATGATGAGAAAGATGACTGGTCCAAAAGGAAGGGAAGGGGACCCCAAGGGACTTGAATAATTCACAAATTAGGTGTCAGTCTATGGAGAAGCCAGAGTTTGCTTTATTTGTTCTGCATCATTGCCTTTCATTTGAAAACCTGTGTGAGCACACCCTCTCCCCCAGCAAGAGGCCCTGTGATTGGTTCATGTGGTACGGGATTGTGTTTGCCCCTCATCCTGTAGCCATCCTACTGCTAGCACTCCAGGGAGGTTGTTTATTTTTTTTTAAATTCAATTTAATTGACATATAGTGTATTATTAGTTTTAGAGGTAGAATTGAGTGATTCATCAGTTGCATACAACACCCAGTGCTCATTACTTCAAGTGCTCTCCTTAATGCCCATCCCCCGGTTACCCTCTACCCCCCACCTCCCCTCCAGCAACTCTCAGTTTGTTCCCTAGAGCTAAGAGTCTCTTATGATTTGCCTCCCTCTCTGTTTCCATCTTATTTTATTTGAGATTTTAAAACAGGCATGGCAGGGCGCCTGGGTGGCTCAGTTGATTAAGCATCTGCCTTCAGCTCAGGTCATGATCCCAGGGTCCCAGGATCAAGTCCAAATAGGGTTCCCCGCCCAGTAGAGAGCCTGCTTCTCCCCCTCCCTCTGCCACTTGCCCTGCTTGTGTGCTCTCTTCCTCTGTCTTTACCAAATAAATAAATTAACCTTTTTAAAAAAATAAGTGAAACAGGCATGGCCTGCCAATCCTCAGCTTTCTTTTACTGCATTTCCTTTGACCACATTTTGAGGATATCAGGAAAGAAAATGAATTTGTAGAAAATAACAGTTCTTAAGAAATTGCACTTTGAAGCTGACATTTTCTGTGTCATTAGAATCTTCTTGTGAAGGCTCTTTTCTCCATCATATTGGCCATTAGAGGCTCGTTGTCTTCTTCCCTGTGCTTTTCAACAACCCATTGCGTGCCCTCTGGTGGGGTCCCAGCTGTCACTTTCTTGGGCACCCAGGGATAGGAGACGTCACGTCCTTCCAGGACCCTGTCATGCCCCTCTTGTTCTTGCCTCCTAAGTGATGCTGATAAGCCCTGTGAAGCCTAGAGACGTGAAAAAGGGAAAGAAGAAAAGAGTGTTCTTCCCACACGGCTCTTCCTTCCCGTGGTCCCTCTTTTTCATCCTTACTTAGTGACTTCCTGTATCTCTCTCCTTGAGACTTCCTATCGATTCATAAATTCTTACCAATCTTACTTCTGCTTTATCTCCTGAGTGTTTGGACCAGAGTCAGCAACTAGTGACTGCAATCGTGACCCAAAACTCTCAGCTCCTCCTTCACACCTATTTATATCAGTGATACACACCCATGTACAATCACTTCTCAAAAAAATGTTCTGGGAGGCCTGGGTGGCTCAGTCGGTTAAGCCGATGCCTTTGGCTCAGATCATGATCCCAGGGTCCTGGGATCAAGTCCCACATTGGGCTCCTTGCTCGGCGGGGAGCCTTCTCTCTCCGCCTCTGCCTACCACTCTGCCTGCTTGTGTGTGTGCGCGCGCACGCGCGCGCTCTCTCTCTCTCTCTCTCTCTGACAAATAAATAAATAAATAAAATCTTTTAAAAAAACATTTTAAGACTAAGGGAGGCACTCTGTTTATGGAACAAACATGTAAATTTGATTCCAGGATCTTTTCTTCTCTTCTAACTCTTGTATTAAACCTCTACAGTTATATTCACGACCTAACTGATCCTACAGTTTGGTGGTTAAACACACCCAGAAATCCAGGAAGTTGGAAGAAACAGCCCCTCCCCCCAATTCTTACTTTTCCAAACACCTCAGACCCCACGGGAGAGCCGGCTGAGAAGAGACTGGTGACGAACGCTCTGTGGTCCCATTCAGGCTGTCTTCTCCACCACCTCCAGCCCTTCCATTCCCTGGGGCCATGCTCCTTCCCTTTGCTTTTGAGTCCCTTCCCCCCTCCCCCACCGGCCACCTCTTCGTTTTCCTTGAAAACCCTCTTCCTCCTTGCACCACCTGTCTGTCCTTCCCCCTCTCTGTTCTTTTTTTTTTTTTTTTTTTAAAGATTTTTTTTTTTAAAGATTTATTTATTTATTTGACAGACAGAGATCACAAGCAGGCAGAGAGAGAGAAGGAGGGGAAGCAGGCTCCCCGCCAGGCAGAGAGCCCGATGCGGGGCTTGATCCCAGGACCCTGGGATCATGACCTGAGCCAAAGTCAGAGGCTTTAACCCACTGAGCCACCCAGGTGCCCCCTCTCTGTTCTTCCCATCCCGCTGGGCTCCTTAGTTTCTGTCTTGTTTACTCTCCATAACCAGCTCCTAGCTCCTCCCTGGCCTCATGGTGCCTTAGTTCTGCCTCTCACTGGCTACTTTTCTCTGCCGTGCTGGATCCTTGGGCGGAAGGCAGGTGCGACGCAGGGAGGGAGCTCCCCGCCGAGCAGGGAGATATTTTACAGTGTTCAGACCCGTGTTCACACGCGGTTATGCTAAAAGAGCATCTTTCTCTCTTTCCATACCAACTTTTTATATACCAGCCTCCAGGAAAGGAAGGAGAGGGAGGAAGAAAACTATCCTGCCTGTTTTGATTCTGCCAGCACTAAACAACAAGGAGAACCCAGTACCTAGAGCATCTAAAATGGAAAGTCTCATTCTATAAAAATGGGTCTCTCCTGCTCCCGACTTTAATAAGGACGTATTTTACCCACTTACCCAAAGCTTATTGCATGGCAAAAAATGAAACTGCAGTCCCTGCGAAACCAAACTGCGGAGGCTAGATGGTGACAAAGTGAATCGTGCTTCTATACGACACACAAACTTATTATTTTAAGTAGTGTTTCTCCAGCTATGTTTATACCACAAAATCAACTGAAGCTGGGGAAGGTTTTATTTTCCTTCTGAATCAGCTGCATTAGCTGGGTGAAGAGCATTGGGTTTGCCAGATACAGAATTGCTCCATTTTCAAGTCGTTTAGGAATACACCTGGGCGTGGCGGCAGAAAGTTCCCAGACCCTGGGAAGTGCTGCGTTGGGTCTGGAGCACGAGGAGGACATCTCCAAGGCAGGGCTGGTGAGGGCAGTCTGGAACCTTGAGCTGGGGGAAGGGACCCTGGAAGATAAAAGAGCAGAGTGGGAGGAGGAAGTTGGGGGTGGGAGGACTATTGCTGATAGAGACAGAAGAAATGTGGCCCGAGGCCAGAGGATCACACATACCCACTCTGGCCAGAAGAGCTTTTTGGCTTTTTAAAGCCTCCAGGTCTGGGGCACCTGGGTGGCTTTGTAGATACAGTGTCTGCCTTCAGCTCAGGTCCTGATCCCAAGGTCCTGAGAGGGCATCTGGCTCACCGCTCAGTGAGGAGCCTGCTTCTCCTTCTGCCCCTCCCCCTGCTTGTGTTTCCTCTCTCACTGTGCTTCTCTCTGTCAAATAAATAAATAAAATCTTTTTTAAAAAAAAAGAAAAGACTTTCAGTTCCTCCAAGAGGGAAACCACATGCCTCTAACTCCTCCTTTGGGCACTGTAACATGTATTCTTCTCTGACGGGGGTGTCGCTACTATTTACATATTGCCGCCCCCCCCATCACAACAGCTGAGGGGACCCAGCCCCAATTCCCAGCACTGTTCTTAAAGCACATTCTGTACTCTGTCCCCAAGAATTTTCTTTGAAGGCTCAGCAGTCACGGGACTTACTGGGCCCACTGGGAGTATTGGAAACGTACCTTTATCTCTAGCTTCTCCAGAAAAGTTGTGAATGGATCTCACTTAGAGTCTCCAAAAGATTTGCCTTGCGGCATTTCACAGTGGAAGTTGGAGGTCAAAGCAAAGCTTGGTTCTGGTTTCTCCTTTCCCCGTCAAGTGAAAAGTATGGCACAACTTTATTTTAAGTATGTGGCCTCTGTCTTTGTAAATAAATGTCCAGGCAGCCTACTAGACCATTGAAATCAAGTTCATAACCACGATGGTCTCAGTGAACCATTAGTGACACCTGGCAGCATGGAAATGGAAAAAGGAATATGAGACAGATCACGCCCTTGAGAATTATCAGTGGGGAGGGTAGAGACATCTAGAAATGACTGTAATATAAGGCATCTGTGACCAGCTCTCCAGAGAGACACAGAGAGAGAGAGAGAGAGAGAGGGAGAGGAGTAGCAGAATTTACTTATTGATATGCACTCCGGGGCTTACCACAAATTACTTTATGTAATCTTGGTTAAATTCCTTGATGTTTGCTTTTCCCTTATAATGAAACGCTTGGGTTAAATTATGTCACTTTCAGGTGCCTCTGTGACAGAACTGTATTAATTCCTTCGGAGGTGCTAAATTTTAAAAAGATGATTGTGAATGGCAACAACCAGAAAAGATTACTATCTAAACGAAAAATGGGGGCGCCTGGGAGGCTCCATCGGTTAAGTGTCTGCCTTCAGCTCAGGTCATGATCCAAGGGTCCTGGGATCCAGCCCCATGTCTGGACTCCCTGCTCAGTGGGAAGTCTGCTTCTCTCTCTCCCTCTGCTGCTCCCTCTGCTTGCACACACTCTCTTTTTCGCTTTCTCTCTGTCAAATAAATACATAAATAAATAAATCTATCTTTAAAAAAGGGTAAGTGCAAAGTAAAAATAACTCCAGTCCACACTCCAAGTCTTCTGTGGACACTGCAACGAGAAAAGCTGCCTCCTAAAATTCTCTGGTCAGTTCTGAATCAAGTCATCGAAAGGCAACATCCTCATTTTGGTGGTGACTGATTAAGCCGACGCTCTAATACATGGTTAGTTCCTTTAACCCCGCTCCAAGTCCCAGCTAAGTCATGAGGTACTTGGGCCCCACTGCACTTCAATAAGAACTACTCAACTTTGGTGTTTATCGGGATTGTGCATTCAGTTTTACTGAGTGGAAAGGGGTTTGGTAGATAAATACCACTGGATTAGATCATCTCTCAGACCTCTTCCAGCTCCAAATGATTTAGCTTCTCCGGAGAGGAGCCCGGCCTTGCGTGACCCTCCTTGTGTTTCTCGCCCAGGGTGGAGAACATGTCCATGCGGCTGGAGGAAGTCAATGAGAGGGAGCACTGCATGAAGGCCTCGCTCCAGACCGTGGACATCCGGCTGGCACAGCTCGAGGACCTCATTGGGCGCATGGCCACGGCCCTAGAGCGCCTGACAGGTCTGGAGCGGGCCGAGTCCAACAAAATCCGCTCCCGGACCTCGTCCGACTGCACAGACGCTGCCTACATCGTTCGCCAGAGCAGCTTCAACAGCCAGGAGGGGAACACCTTCAAGCTCCAAGAGAGTATAGACCCTGCAGGTGAGGAGACCATGTCCCCAACTTCTCCAACCCTAATGCCCCGTATGAGAAGCCATTCTTTCTATTCGGTCAATGTGAAAGACAAAGGTGGTATAGAAAAGTTGGAGAGTCTTTTTAAAGAAAGGTCCCTGAGCCTACACCGGGCTACTAGCTCCCACTCTGTAGCAAAAGAGTCCAAAGCTCCTGCAGCCCCTGCAAACACCTTGGCCATTGTTCCCGACTCTAGAAGACCATCTTCGTGTATAGACATCTATGTCTCCGCCATGGATGAACTCCACTGTGATATGGACCCTCTGGACAATTCCATGAACATCCTTGGGCTGGGGGAGCCCAGCTTTGCGGCTCCAGCACCTTCCACCGCTCCTTCAAGTAGTGCCTATGCAACTCTTGCACCCACAGACAGACCTCCAAGCCGGAGCATCGATTTTGAGGACATCACCTCCATGGATACGAGATCTTTTTCTTCAGACTATACCCACCTCCCAGAATGCCAAAACCCCTGGGACACTGACCCTCCAATGTACCAGAGCATCGAGCGCTCCAAAAGTAGCCGCTACCTAGCCACCACTCCCTTTCTTCTAGAAGAGGCCCCCATTGTGAAATCTCATAGCTTTATGTTTTCTCCGTCGAGGAGCTACTACGCCAACTTCGGGGTGCCCGTGAAAACAGCGGAATACACAAGTATTACAGACTGTATTGACACAAGGTGTGTCAATGCCCCTCAAGCGGTTGCTGACAGGGCCACCTTCCCTGGTGCCCTGGGAGGCAAAGTGGAGGATCCATCTTGCTGCCATCCTGAGCGAGAAGCAGAACTGAGTCACCCCAGCTCTGACAGCGAGGAGAACGAGGCCAAAGGCCGGAGAGCCACCATCACAGGACCCTCCCAGGAGGGTGATAACTCGGACAGAACCCTGTCCAACAACATCACGGTTCCCAAGATAGAGCGTGCCAACAGCTACTCGGCAGAGGAGCCAAGTGCGTCATATGCACACACCAGGAAGAGCTTCTCCATCAGCGACAAGCTCGACAGGCAGCGGAACACAGCAAGCCTGCGAAACCCCTTCCAGAGGAGTAAGTCCTCCAAGCCAGAGGGACGAGGGGACAGCCTGTCCATGAGGAGACTGTCCAGAACATCCGCCTCCCACAGCTTTGAAAGCAAGCACAACTAAACCTTCTTAGTCGGCACTGCAGGAGGCTCGAGAATCCAGCCCCGAAATTCTCCCTGAACGCCACCTGTTCCCCTTCCTTGAAGCTTACCTGCTTTATTCTTAGCTGAGCAAAACAAGCACTGCCTTGGGAGGTGTTAACGCGAAGGTGACCTCTGGGCCGCAGATCAAGAAAGCACTTGGTCTAGCCCAGTGCCGAACACAGGGGCTTTAAGTTGTGTTCACACTCGGTGGGTAGGGTGGGAGAGGAGGGAGAAGAAGGGGTGCGGTGAGTGTGTAGGTCTAGCGCCTTCAGAAAGCCACGAGCTCTGGGAATGAAGGGGCTTCAAGTACTCTCCATGCCAGGAGGCATCTTTCCATTTCTGACCATTATCAAGAGTTTTAGGATACAGGGCTAAATTGCAAAATAAGATAAAATAAAGTAGCCAGCATACAAATGAGATATTCTAAACTTCAATTCTGTTTTCTTTTCACATTGGCTCCATCACTGGTGACTGATGAAGAGCATCCTTTTTATTCAGTATAAGCCGGCAGCAAGCAGTTCTACCTAACGTCCCACATCCTTCTCATGCCAACACTTCTGTAATTGATCATTATAAAGAAAAAACAAGGTAACAGTCATAGTTCACCTGTCTCTTCTATATTCACTTCTGGTGCCACAACTGTTTATCTTTCTTGAAGAAAATAAAGGGAAAAGAAATGCCTTTTTGTGTTGCAAGCAAAATGAAAGAAGGATTGAGGCTAAAAACAAGGGTCAAGTAGTTTATTATAGACAGTGGGCATTCGAGTATAGTCGAGCAAGCTCAGGATGAATGTAATTAAATAATTTTATATTTTTAATTTATTTTGTATCTCACCTGTCATCAATGAAGTCACTCACTGAATCTGTGATAGTGAACTAAAAGAAAAAAATATATATAGTGGGCAGAACTCACCTAAAATTGCCATGTGGTATACTGTTACATTCTCACCCTTCGTGTGCCGTGTCATGCTGCTGTGTGATTGTCATCATTTGCATGGCTCCACCATGTCTTCTGAACATCTCCAAGATGTACCTGGAAATTCTTCACACCACTCATTCTTCACATGACCATTTTGTATATGAAGATCTGATCACACGTGGATATTTTCATACCTAGAGTTTTGCCATTTAATCTGAGCTCAGCATAAATTTAATTGGAGTTTTTCAAGGGCTGGTATCTTTTTTATGGAAATGTTCCAAAGTACTTTTTAAGGAAGTTTCAAATCATAAATAACCTTAGAATTGACTGGGAATTTGGTACAACCCAAAGCAATCAGTTGCAGGCCTACCATGAATATTTTTCTTATATGTAGAGCTATAAAAATGATAGAGTAGACTCAAGTAGAAAGCAAACAACATAAAGACTTCTATGGTATATGCTGCTTATATACCTATATATGCATTTACACAGAGACATGTTTATATATAGTATATAAACAGGCATATAGAGCTTTCTTCAGAGGCTTGGACTTTTCTAGCACCTTGAGGTATAAACCAGGATTTTTAATATCCAAGGAGTTCCATTGAAAGAATTCATTCTGTTATGCTGGATTTTGACAGATGTTGAAATTACGTTTTTGTTTTTGTTTTTGTTTTTGTTTTAATCCCTATGACCTTAACTCTTGCTTGTACCAAACTAAAGTTGCCAAAATGACTGGCTACCTGCCCTTTGCTTCTTTTCTGTCCGGAAACACTTGCTGCGATGACATCTTATTTAGTCTGGTTTCTCCTGCATGAAGTGATTTTGCCAAGTACAGTCTGAATTAGACATGCAATTCTAAACCAGATAGTATTATGGACTCTTTAATACAGACGTACGCTACTAGGTCAGAATCTGGATTTGAAGGGGGATAAAGAAATATTGACCCTCAAATCTTCCAATTCCTTCTTGTGTCCCTGATTTTCAAAAGAATAAAATCTTTAAGGAAAATGACTAATGTTCTTGGCCCTCAAAATAGTATGTGGTTCTCCCGTTGAGTTGTCGTTGTGAGCTCCAAATTTTCTCATTATGTGAAATCAAGTAAATATGTGGACAAAAGCTCTAGCCTGTAAGGTTTTTTTTTAAACCCCTCTGAACAAACCTTTTGGCTATAGAAATAGTTATGAGGCCACATACAAAGAATTAAAGAATTCCTTCTCATTCTTTGGCATTTGGGTAAATCAGACACAAGCAACCAGACTCCCTCATGTGTGATTGCTTTAGAAATGCTTACATTTTTATTGAGCCCCACATTGGCTGTTTCCCTTTCAGCAAATAGGCATTTGGTCTGAGAATAAATCAGTTGCCCTTAAACTTCCTTGAGTCATGCATCTCAGTGAGAATCTGATGAAAGCTCTGGGCCCTCTCCCCAGAAAAAAAATGTATATACGTGCAGCGTTGCAATGTAACTTGAAAGGGTCCATGAACCCCTGGTTCCATATTGCTTGATAATGAAGAAGAGGAACCATGTTTGTTCATAATCCATACAAAGTCCTAATAGGCACTTTACATTTGAGACCATTTCTCTGTGATTCTCAGGAAGGCCAAGTCTCAGCACCAGAGTTGGAACCAAGATTTTGTTCTTTTCATCCCTTAGATTATATTTTGCTAGTTTGATGTACTTGTATCCTAATGTTTGATGATTTAAGAAGCCAGAGGCTCTCTGAGTGAGTCTGTAGAGGAATCCAGGAAGGAGGCAAAACCATTATTCTTTGACCACAGAGCAGGACATCACGGCACCTCTAGGGCCCCATTCTGGACCAGACGGAAAGTGAGGGAAAGAAATTATGTGCACAAGTGTTTCCATTCATCATGATTTCTGGAGAGAGCAGAACAGGACCGGGGAAATGCAGTCCTTGCCAGTCCAGACCTCGTGACTGCCTGGTCCTTTTGTCGTACAGGAAAACGAAGCTCTTATATCTTTCGTGACGTGTGCAAAATATATAAGCCAAATTTAAATGACTTTAAACATAAACCGTACAATTCTCATGAGCCATTTCTTTCCTGTGCACATACGTGTGTATTCTGTTTCAACCCATTTCTTCCCATTTCTGGGTTCTCTGCACCCCGACATGGCATTGATTCCATGGTCTTGTGCAGTCAAGCTTGTGTTCAGCTCATTTATTCCATCCCGTCCCTGATCAAGGGGACGTTAATTATCTGTCTCTATGAGTTAAGCAGTCATGAGCAGCACATTATTGAGGAACATAAATAAAGTCAGAGAGAGCTCACAGCAGTAATAGCTTTGGTTTCATCATCTGCTTCTGAGGTGCCAATTTTTACATGCTACTATACGTCATGATTTGTTCTAAGTCACTTGTTCCTTTTGAAAAAAAAAGAAAAAGGTGTTTTATGAAAATGGCCATGGAAATTCCCTGATTGACCCACATACTTACAGTTAGAAACTTCCTCCTTGACAGATTTGAATGAGGGGCTGGAAAACTTGGGCACAATTGCCATGGCTAGTTCATACATTTCTGCAAGCCAGAGGCGTATTAGCAGGCAGAACACAGCACTTTACCAGAAATGGCTTTCCTTTTAAGTCTAAACTTCCAGGTCTAGGATATATTTAGCACTTTGAAAGTTCCCCTTAAAAAAAAAATGTATATATATATACACACACATACACACATATATGTATGTATGTATGTGTGTATGTGTGTATATGTATACACATATATATATATATATGTGAATATATATATGAATAATCCAGTGGGAAAAATGTACTTGTAAAAACACACAGTGTGTTTCTTCTGAATGTTTCAAATGTATTCTAAAAGATGGTTTCTATAGATAATATTATGGTAGATAACTGGATAGTACATTAATTCGACTTTCTGAGGCTCTGCAGTCTAATCTTCCTGAATGTTTGGCTGTTTAACTTCTGTCTTGGCAATCAATATTATCCAGTCATCCATCATGCGCCATCTATAGACTGTACCATTCGATGTGTCAAGCAATGCTGTATTATAAAACACATGTACACATATATGTAACCCATGTTTCACCCGGCATAGTCGTAGCATGTGGTTGTATTAATGAACGTTACAGGACAGCTTTATAATCATTGGCCAATCTGTAACATTCAATAAAGAAACACATGTTGCAAGGATTAAGTATGTTCCCAATTCCACGTTATTCAGCATCCTCGCAAAATGAGCACTTTGGTTCCCGATCTGCTTTATGGTTTTCGCAGTCCTCTAACCCTCAAGGAACTACTTGCCTAGGCCGAGGTCCGTCCTCTAACCAGCCCCATGAGCCGTGGTAGGCAAGTTGGGTTTTGCAAAATGTGAACTGGCCTGTGATGCGAAAGACTCTGTGACAAATGAACTTAAGATAATATTTTCAACTCCAGTGGAATTAGCTGTTTGTTTACATCTGCTAACCCCCTGCGGAAGCAGTGTACAGTATTTTATAAATATGTTCATTTAGTAACACTGATACGTTTGTTTCTAGATGAAGTGATACTAGTGTGTAGGTAGTTATATATGTTCTCGATATTGCATCTGACTCATTATTCTTTAACGATAGCGATGTAACTTAAACGAAGTAATCCCTCTCCAAATCCAGTCTTAATTTTGTGGCAACAAAATGCATGCTCTGCTTTATGCGTTTCTTTTGACTTTTTAAAGACACTTAATATTTGACTATTGCCTGCTGTAACACTTAACCCAGCTAGGAATTCGCTCACGTTGTTGGGCTTCTTATACTGTTTGGGGATTATGTTCAATTTTTAAAAATTAAAAACAAAAAAGTAACCAAGGGTTTTTTTTTTTAATCTTATTTTAAGCTCCGAACAAATAATATGAAATAAAGTATTAACCACAGGGTGTGTAGCTAGGGGACCCAGAGATGGCTGACCGACACTGTGCGGGTGTTGGCGCATCTGTGATGTAGGAAAGACACATTTCTGATCCTTTAGGGCCACTGGGTGCAAATCGCGAAACCAGAGAGGAGAGTGAGAAGTCCATTCGGACAGTGCAGAAAGCCACAGAGCATTATGTATGAGTGGCCCAATGATGCCCGTGACCTCCCTCCTACCTGGTGGCTTTTCTACCTTGTGTGCGAGCCCGGTCCAGGGGAGAGCGAGGGGTGGGTGACTGGGGGTCTGATCAAGAACCGGGTGACTAAAGAAGGTTGCCCTTTAAAGAAATCACCATGTCATTATCAGAAGCCTCTCTTTTCCATGTGGAAAAGAGAGGAGCCACTTTGCACAGTCTTATAAATGACTGCTCTTCCAACAGGGAGAGAAAACTTCTCCCAGCCTCTGCTGGCCTAAGCTTTCTCTTCTCTTTCCATGTCAAACATTCTCTTTCCCCAAATCAGAGTCAACCAAAGCAGAGCGTGGTTCTGATTTAAGGAAAACAAGATTTTTTTTCTTTTCTTTTTTAATCCACTCGCAAAAGCCATTTTGTTACCTTTTCTCTGATGAGTTCCTTGCGCTGGTCGCTGCTAATGACATCAAGACATGACGATCTCTATATGTCTGTCTGAGAAAGGGTCTCGGTGGCCACGTAATCCGCCTGGCAGTAAGAGTGAGGTGAATTTTCCCTTCCCTAGGTTCCCTTGTCTGCCAGCCCCCTTAAGCCTCCAGCCCCTTGCCTGTCTGCATAGCGTTTATGTGCTGGAAAGTGAAAAGGGCACCTATGGCCGCAAGTTGGTGGGCTGTCTGCAGAGCTTCAGTACCAGCCTTGACCCAGACCTTCCTCTGGGACAGGCAGGCTGCCCGGAGCATTGGGTCACAGAAGGAAGTTCAGCTTGGCCCCCATATGTGCAGCTTTCTTCACCCTCTTAACTTTCTTCTTTTCTCTTAGCCCAGCACAACAGGCGTTTTGCCAAACCCACCGACCCTTGGTCCTATGACCTCAACACCCCATGGAGCCTGGCACAGTAAGCTGAAACACGGGCTCCTTGGAACGGGTCATGCTTTCAGACTTTGTCCACCCCTCATCTTCCCACTAACCTAGGCTCTCCCCACCCCCCGCATTCTACCCCCTATCCCAAACTCAGCCAGTGTTTGTGTTGGCCCCGTCCAATTCTTTGCCTATCTGAACCCCAAAAGAGCCCCTCGCGTCTTTACCCCAGGTCCCCACATGTCATCAGAACCGGCCGTCTGCATCTAGATGGCGGGGCCGCAAGCCCAAATACAGGCAGGGGCTGAAGCCAGGACACAAATGTTCCCGTTGGACCCAAGAAAGACAACAGGAAGAAGCAGGGTTTGTAGGGCACGAGGGAACACGCGTCCTGTGACAAAAACATTCACATTCCGGTTTGTAAACACTCTGCTAGCCAAACAAACATGTCTGCCAGCAGCATTCAGTCCCAGTGGCAATAGTTTGGGACCTCTGATTTAGGGCCAGCTGGGATCATGTTCTTGATCCTGACTGGGTGTATACAAGAAATAGACCGAGAACTGAGGTGGGGTGGAGAGGAACTCACCCTACTCAGGGTTATTCCTGTCCTCCCGAATGAGAGATGCGTGTGTATTTGCTAGCTGCATCTTTCTGGACCCAAAGGCAGGATCTTTGTGAGGGGGATTCAGAAGAAGAGTCCCGTACATAGCATCGTATCAAGGCTTATCTGCTTTTTGTCACTAGAGCGTCTAACTTGAGTTTATATTGTTGTTCCTGCTGTGCAAAACAGTATACATGGTATACTGTACTCATAGTCATTTCATAACCTAGAACTTAGACTCTCATTTGTAAGCATTCTAACCATAGTTTATAATGGGGGAAATTATTCAGATATCATTTTTAAATGAATTCCTATAAATACAACAATTTTGAAATTGGGTTTGTTAAATATATATACATCTTTTCCTTCCTTGTGTATGGATAGACCGCGGTTGGCATATCTATCGACATTATAAATATATATAAATCCTTAGAGGAATTGTTCTTTTTTAAAGGTCTATTATTGGATTCACAATGCACTTTGAGCTTGTTTGTTTAGATATATAATTCAAAGCAGAAGTTGGCAGATACCATGGGAAAAACTTTCTGAAATTTCTGTAACAAATGTTTTGCAATAAAAAAAAAAAAAACTCAGTAGTTTAAAACATGACTTGGGTTTCCTCGTGCATTTATTTGCCATCACTTGATCTCCACCATCTGCATGCCAAGAGGAGTTGGGGTACACAGAGATAATTGCTTAGGGCCATGGAAATTAATTTGCAGGGCAGAAGTTGAGAACGGGTAGCCTCCGGAAAAGGCTGCCCTGGAATGTTCCTAAGGAACAGGGCGGGTTTAATAAGACACACGGAGGTCACTCCAGGTGAGGGGAACAGTAATTTGATGAGCCTGCAAATGCTCTGGTGCTTCATCCTGGTTGGAACTCCTGGGCGGCCCCATGGAATCTCCAGCACTGACCCCAGTTTTATGAATGAGGCTTTGCTCCAACTAGTCTCTTCATCTGTACCTTTCCCACTGGCTCTGTCTAGCCCATTTGTTGAAAATGGAATGGACGGCATAGCAATTTGTCTGTGTTTATAAATACGCAGATTTATGTAACACACGCCCTCTTCAGCCGCATGCTCTCAGATTTCCTGGAAAATGGGGTCCACCATCCTTTGCTACCAAAATCTCAGATTTGGAGAAGCATCGAGCTTCCTTGAAGGAGATATTGATGAAGGCTGAAGAAAATTAATTATCTAGGGCTAAATTTTAAAGTTAATTTAGATTTAAAAGTAATTTGTCGTTACTTACTTGTTGATATTACTCTATTTGATTAAAAACCAGATCATGGCTTGTTGTTTAAAGGCCTGGATTACCACATCCCTATCAGTGGAATGTTCTCAGGAATTACTTCTTTTTTTACCTCTCCTGATCTCTGGTTGTTAACTTGGCCTCCGCCCAACATTTGGCACAGCACTGTCTTACAGTTTCAGCCGTCTCTGAGCCATCTCTCTCTTGTACTGTGTCACAATCATTATCTTAGGACATAATATAGTCACACTAAAAGGACTTGTACTCAAAACAATGAACCATTGCCCCAATATTCTTTATCTCAGGCACCAAAGACCCACCCATTTTATTTAAGACTAGATGTGTTTGTTTGTCAGGGCTGCCTTTAAAAAATACCACAAATTAGGTGGTATAACAAAAATTTTTTGCCTTATAGTTCTAGAAGCAAGAAGTCCAAGACCAAAGTGTTGTCAAGATTGGTTCCTTTTGAGGGCTGTGAGAATCTATTCAATGCCTCTTTCATAGCTTCTCGTGATTTTCTGGCAATCGTTGACATTCCTTGGCTTGTGGCATCACCCCAATCTCTGCCATCTTCACATGACACTCTACCTGTGTGCTACCTGTGTCCAGATTTACTCTTTTTATAGCCTGGCACCCACTGCATTCCAGTGCAGCCTCATCTGAACTAGTTATATCTGAAATGACCCTATTCACCGAAAAGGTCACATTCTAAGGTTCAAGGGGCTAGGATTTCAACATAGAAACAGTGGGGGCGATAAAACTCAACCCTTAATATGAGGTAAATTTATGAGTAAGAGTGTGGTGGTCATTTATCTTTTTAATATCTTTCAAAGCAGAGAAATTGGAATTCAGGAATCAGTTGGAAACAATAGATGTACTGTCAGTAGGGAAAAAAAAATAGACCAACTGTGCCATACCATGGAGCCATTAAGAATAATTAAATCTTTGTACATTGACATGAGAAGAGGCCATTGGTATATTGTCAAGTCTTTTTATTTATTTATTTTTATTATGTTCAATTAACCACTGTATAGTACATCATTACTTTTTGAGGCACGTGCCCTCCTCAATACCCATCACCCAGCTACCCCATCCCTCCCACCCACTCCGCTCTGAAACCTTCAGTTTGTTTCCTGGAGTCCATAGTTTCTCATGGTTCATCTCCCTTTCTTATTTCTCCCCCTTTAGTTTTCCCTCCCCACCCCTACGGTCCTCCGTGCTATTGCTTATGTTCCATATATGAGTGAAGCCGTATGATAATTGTCTTTCACTGCTTTTTTAAGTCTTTTTTTTTTTTTTAAGATTTTATTTATTCACTTGACAGAGATCCCAAGTAGGCAGAGAGAGAGAGAGGAAGGGAAGCAGGCTCCCTGCCGAGCAGAGAGCCCAATGCAGGGCTCGATCCCAGGACCCTGGGATCATGACCCAAGCTGAAGGCAGGGGTCTTAACCCACTGAGCCACCCAGGCGCCCCTTTAAGTCTTTTTAAAAGGAAATTGAGAACAACATATAGGGTCTAATCCTAATTTTCATAAAAATTAAAGCAGGGACATAGATGGAGATATAGTCATATGTGAATAGTAAAGATTGAAAGAATACAGAGGAAGGAGTAGAAGTTGTATTGCAGAAGTTTTTCCTTTTTTTCCAAAAATTCAAATACTGTTGAAAAATAATCTAAAGTGGCCCAAGAAAAGTTGGTTCAAGGATCAACAGACACCTTTGCCTTCTTTCTGCCCAGACATCTGTTCTAGACATCATTCCAATAATCACAAGCCCTGGAAAAGCAACATGTCTCCTCCAAGGAATGGTAAATTTGAAAGATGAGAAAAGTGGTAGCAATGGTTTAACTACTAATGTCGTGAAATTGTCATTTTAGGCAGAAATACAACCAATATCTTTCGAGCAGCTACTTTGTTCCCCTGGAAGTACTGAAAATGTTATTAAAAAGGCAAGACTGTCATGACTAAAAAGATAATTACATGGTATAGTTATTTAATTAGAGCTGTTGAAGAAATCAGGATGAGCGGCCCAAATTTAGCTCATCAACACTGAAAGTGTTCACGTGGAAGCAAAATGGCCACCAGGAAGGCGGGGTGTGGATGGTTTCCCACATTTGGGGAGGAAACTGGACCACATAATGTGCTCTGAGACTGCATAGAACAAACAAGAGACGCTTTTCGGGTAAGAGGAAAGAATGAACATCTGTAGCCTAGCCAGGCTTAACGAAATAGACGGGGCTGGGGAAGACAGGAGGTGAGAAGCAGGTGTTTATTTCCAAGGCTGTTGGAAAACAAAGCTGTAACCATGAGAATGATTAAGGTCTGCTTGGAAAATAGAAGCCAACCTGATCAGGGCAGAGGACTCACACTGGAGATTTGCAGGGAAATATCACCATCCCTTATCTCCACTTCTTCTTCTCAGCACATCTATGAAATCAGCATTATTATTCTTCTGTCCCAGATGCAGGGGAGAGGGAAGCACTCATCATTTTACACATGAATCCAGATTAGAGTTTGGACTTTATTCTGAAAGTGACTAAAGAATTCTGGGCAAAAATGTGACGTGGCAGGGGAGGGAGAGGTGCCGTGGGACTGACCACAGGATTCCAGGCAAGAGGTAGTAAAATCCCACAGATGAAGACACTAAAGAAGTTTTACAAATCAACCTAATTCAACAAATATTTCAGTGGAGACTCACTTTTGGAAAAACACTTGACCGAGTACCAGCACATTCTACTTGAAATGTTACCGTCTTACTTAATTTCCTGGTGAACGAGTCATCCTTTCAGAAGACTATATTCTAGTATGTGCCCAGACGAGCATCCCTCGAGATCCTTCCTTCCTGGCAGCCATTTTGTATGTTTCGGAAGAGCTGTATCCTTTGTCTATGGCCACCGTTTTGGCTAGATCTTTGGCAAAGGGTGACATGGACCCAAGAGTGCTAGTCAGAGCTTTTTTCTTAGGAATTTGGAACAAAAATGGGGTTGGCAATCTCTGCATGGTGAAGCCATAACTTACAGGCTCAGGAATTCTTGACAATCATGTTCCTGCATATGGCGGAGTTGCAGAGAAAACCAATCTGCCATGAGAAAGAGGGACTATAGAGACAGAGACAGGAGCAGATAGGGGAAACAGAAATTTGAGACTCCTTCTGGGACATAACCACAGTCCCATGTTGGAATCTTAGAGCATATCAGTATCCTTAATATAAATTCCACATGCGGTAAGCTAACTGATGACCTCCCAAAGATGCCCACATTCTCACCCCCAGGACCTACGCATCTTATCTTATCTGCGGATGTGATAAATTAAGAGTGTTGAGATAGGCAGATGATCTTGGATTAGCCACATAGGCTCAGTGTAATTGCAAAGGTCTTTATAAGAGGGAGGAGGGGGCGGTCAGAGTCAGAGAGCAGGTGTTGTGACAAGGGAAGCAAAGATTGAAGTGATTCACGCTGAAGATGAGGGAAGGGGCCACAAGCCAAGAAATGAATGAAGGCAGCCTCAAAAGCTGCAGAAGACAAGGAATAGATTCCTCCCCCGGCCTCCACAAGGAAACAGACCCGCTGACATCTTGATTTTAGCCCCTCAAGATTCATTTTTACTTCTGATCTCCAGAACCGTAAAAGAATAAATTTGTGGTGTTGAAAGCTGCTGCATTTGTGGTGACTTAACTGCAGCAGCAATAGGAAACTAATACGCCTCCCGTGCACACGCTTTCATTTAAAATCAAGTTGGTGCCTTTTACATGTAACCACAAGAATCTAAGCACCCTACCTTAGTACAAAGATGCCACAGACCATACGACACCCTGCCAAATCAGTATCAGTGTTGCGGTGGAAAAGAAATGCTGCCACACAATAGGTACATGTTGGTCAAAAGACACATTCTGGTTTCAAAATATGGGGGAAAATGTGTACTCAGAATTAATGAAATAAGGCAATATATCCTTTAAGTCAGAACTCAACCAGCTCTTCCTCTGTGAAGCCTTCCGTAATTCACCATAATAAACTCTCTTCTTGACCATGTGTCAAGCCTCACATGTATCCTCCATCAATTGTCACCTTATTTGATGATGGTAGGTTGACTTGTTTGTCTCTCCAGGTAAATCACGAGCACCGTGGTGCAGTCTCTGGTGCCCAGTTCAATGCCTGCTCATGGAATGAGTCAGAAAATAAATGCATAGACTGTCTCTGACCTCAGCGAGCTCCCCGTCCAACAGAAACAGATATGTCATTATCCAAATCAGAGTTTTCAAAGCACCATGAATAGATTACATAAACAAAGCCTTCTGGAGCACAGAGTGTGCTTTTGAAATGTGCAGTCAAATTCACAATAACTGGAGAGCAGGGTTGAAGGAAAGTTTGGGAGGGGCTTCTCAGGAGGGGTGATGGACACTCGAGCTCAAATATCGCAGCCTTGAAGGATGAGTGGGATTTTGAAAGACTGAAAAGGAGGGGAGGGGGAACGATTACAGGCAAAAAGTTTTACGATCAAAAAAGGATTGCAATCAAAAAAAGTCACAATGGAATGAAGAGACAAGAAAGCACCAGAAACAGGTAAGTAATTCATAATGGCTACAGGTATGTCAACGTATCATAGTAGGACAGGGCAAGTCCAGAAAATTTGGTCTAGGGGTGAGGTGAGGATGACCTGAAAAAGGAAATGATAGAAGCCAAAGTGGAAGAGGGGCAGGACTTGCCAATGGGGTAAAAGGACCATCGATGGGGTTAAATGCAGCAGGAGAAATCAAGTAGGGCACACACGATAAGGTGAGGATAGAAACAGCCCAATGGAAAGGGGAACATGGAAAATGACTCTTGAGATTTTGATTCTTAAATGTGAATCCTACAAATATTCTTTGGGCGGGGGGTGGGGTGAGCAATTGTATATTCCAACTGTGACCCAATCAACATTTACCAAATACATGAGTGAACAAATAAATGAATTACAAAACAAGTGATGAGTTGAATGGCTGAACGTATGAACGATGGTTCTTTGGCCAAGCCATGGCAAGTGGGAATAAGGCTGAGGTAGGAGACAGATGGGACCTTTTTGAGCATACTGCATTTGGGCTGAAAGGTATTTTGGAGATCATAGTCATAGACACTTTGCCCACCAAGGTATTTTTCCCCATTGTGGCATGTCTGAATATGTCCTCAGTGACCTCCTAATCCAGGAAAAAGGTATACAAAATCCAACAGATGTCCCATAAGGGAAATTTCTAACTTGGCATGAAAGTCAGTGCACTGGTTAGAAAGATGCTGCTAACAGAGAGGTCCACGGGGTCATTGGATGCTCAGGAGGAGCTGACAATAAGAGACGACGGCAGAAAGGAGATAGGATGCAGAAGGAAGCTTCCCGCATCACCAGGAGCCACTCGAGACGGGCAGAGGCAGCTTCAGGACACACCAGACCCTCCATCTGGCACCCGGACGCTTGGAGCCTTTCAAAAATTACTTAAACGGTAGAGAAAGAAACTGGTAGTTGCCGGAGGGGAGGGGGTGTGAGGAGATGGGTGAAACAGGTGAGGGGGATCACTTACCGTGATGAGCACTGAGTCATGCATAGAATTGCTGAATCATTATAATGTAAACCTGAGACTAACTTAAAACTCTGTTATTTATGCTTAATTTAAAAATTAAAAAGAAAAGTAAGATAGAGGTACCTAAATGGGTTGGTTATAACTATTCTCCAACCCCTTGCTGTGCCCCTATCACTTCCAATGTTTAAAGAATCTCTTCTGTCTTTATCTTGCTCATTGGGCGACCACAACCATACTTCATCAAATAGAGGGCTTTCTGTGTTTCAGAAAGAAAACTGAGCTTTCTTGGTTCTTAGTTCTGCCAGAACTCAGTTCTTCCAAGGGACCCACATTTTTAAAAAATGGGTTGGAGGGGCCAGGTGGAGAGGTGGAGAGGAAAGTGGGTGGAACAATGGAATTTGTTGACATTAATATTTCCCAATGATACTCTCTTTCTCAGAGCTCAAATGTAAATATGCAAAAGCATCCAACTGGTCTCCCCCATGTCACTGGCTTCTCGAGACTGCAGAGCCTGCTCCCAAATGATGTTGCCTTCTTGGGGATTTCAACCAGACTTGTCTCTGCTATTTGGAGTTTCTATGCTGACAGCAAAAGCTCCCCAGTGGCTCTATTTCATTCAACTGATTTTCCTGGCCCATTAGCTCAGTCTGCAGAGGCTGAAAACCAGGTCAGTTCTTTAAAGTATACAGACGTTCCAAAAACTGTTTTTCCTAATTTGTTCTCTCATTTTTTTTTTTTTTCCTGTCTGCTATGTGGGGTGTAGAGGTTGGACCAGATAAGCAGCTCTTAAATTTCTCGAGTTGTAATCACTTATTGGAATCTGCTGAAAGATAGGAACCTTTCCTAGGGAAGAAAGCTTAGATTCACGAGACTGTTGAAACGTGTTCTTGGAATCCCGGAAGCCCATCCACAGTCACCGAAGGAAGAATCTAGGAGCCCAGGTTAAGACTCAAACGTCTCTCCAAGTCCAAAGCTCTGAGATTCCCTGCAGGCTGGCGAAACAAAAAGCAGACCCAGTCGTTCTGAAACATCTGTCTGCGGAAGAAATGGGGCTGACAGCTGGATGAGCCCTGAGGCAAACGGCAGGCTCTCACCTGTCCTCCTCCACAGCTGCTGAGCAACCGCACTGAACTGGAGACCAGAAGATCCTGAATTAAATAAGTCAGTCTATTTCTGATGAAGGCAGCTCGAACAGCCTGCGCACCTCCAAGTCCCCTGAGAACCAAAGATTCTCCCACTGCAAACTCCGCCTACAAATGGAGATGAGCTAATAGTCTTGTCAATTACCTCAATTCGTCTTGAGATCAGGCTCCCCACCTCCACCTCAGGAAGGACTGTCTGCTGCTGAGAAAGTCGCCCACATCCCAGCACCCGGATTTCTCATCGTGACTTTAAGGGACTGACATATAACTAGATTTCCTCTCTGTCACATTGAAAAGTCTAAGTGAACAGGCTTCGTCTCCTTTTTTTTTTTTTTTTTAAACCAGTATGGGCTGCTGGTCTACTAACAGGGAATACAATGATTACTGTCTCTTAGTTTTTCCAGTGTTAACAAGAAGTCTAGTACCAACCCCTGAGTCCCTCTCTCTCTTTTTTCCCCTCTTAATCATGAAAACTTGCAAACATACAGAGCCATTGAAAGAATAGGATGATGAACACTTTTATACCCTCTGCCTATGGGCAATGATTCTTGACATTTTGCTCTATTTGCTTTATATCTGTATGTATGTTTTCCAAAGCTGTAGGAAAGTAAGTTGCGATGATCTTCCATTATAACTAGGAAGAATGGATCTGATCACCCATCCTCCGTCTTCTCTATCCACAAGGACCTGCCATTGCTCTCATACTTACACAATGTAGTTAATGTGCTTCCTTCCTAAGGTTACGTATGCGGCTTGTGACCATTGAGGAGTTGACTTGTCTCCAAACCTAGTCGTTTTCAGCAAGACTAGAGGAGCAAACAGTAAAGCGTGTGGTATATAAAGGGGTGCTTTGAGGTAACTCCCCAGGGCAAATAGTTTCGGTTAAAGTAGGTGTCCTAAATTTATCAGCACAGACTACAGACAACATGATCATCAGAGCTACCATTGATTAGGCATCTGTTGTTATAACACACTTCACATAGATTATGTCGAATCCTCAGAACAGTTCTACAAGGTAGATTTTGTCACTTCCAACTTATGGATAAGAAAATTGAGATTCATATGGTTAAAGGATATTTCCAATGTCACACACCTAGCAGACAGAAGAGCCCCAGTTCAAACCCAGACGTCTCCCAATTCCAAGGCCTATGCTTTTTCCAATCCCCTTCTCAGATCGTGTGCAAATCGTGTACTTGGAGTTCTAGAACTCTGTGTTCTGGGATGCTGAGAGAAGGTCTTCCGTTGGAGCTCATTCAGTGGCACCAACCAAGGAGTCCTGACAACATCTCCTCAGATCTCTTTGCCTACCATATTTATTTGCACAAAGTACTGTCAAATAATGTTTAACTCTAGCCAGTGTTTACTTTATCTTCTCCAAATACAGTCGTGCCAAGAGGTTTTTTTTTTTTCTTCCTTAAACCTGAATAAGGCACTTTTTCTGGGAATTTTCAAGTCCGTAAGTGAAACCAGGGAGGGAAGATTGGGATTCAGAAATTTCTATTTCCTGAGCTTGTTGTTAGGCTAAATTGAAGCACTTAAGTATTTCCCACTGTACATCACAAAGAAAATGATCACAACATCCCATTACTTATTATCCTGACAACCTGTAATCCGTCTCCTCCAGCTCACCCGTTGGAAAACAAATGGCTCCAACAGCGAGCTAGAAGATAAATGGGGAGCAAAGTCTTTGCTGCCTGTGGGTTCGTCCATCATGCCTCCCGGGAAGTAGGACCCAGGAGAGCAGCTATGAATCAGGAAACATTCCATGCGGCTGCCAGGAATGACCAGGCCGCTGAGATGGCATCCTCTCAGCTCCATGTACACAATTATCAAATTTCTTCTCCTCTTAATCAGCATCTAAGTGCTGGAAACCCACTCCTCTGAGACAGCCCTCTGTGTCATCAAGAGATACCCCCCCCCCAAAAAGCAACTTTGCATGTTATATCATCCGGTTCTCTGTGTATGCACTTTGAGAAAAGAGAAGGAGGCCAATGTTTCATAGACTGCTGGCTATGAGCCAGCCAATTTGACATATGTTTTCTCATTGAACAGCTACCTAGACGGTGGGCAATAGTATTCCATTTTTCAAAGAGATTCTATCTCTTGCTCAAGAACATACAAATAAATTGGGTGACAGAGCTGGGAAATCACAGGTCTGTGCAGCCAGAAAGTCTGGTAACTCTTGACCCTCCTTCCAAGTGGTCTCTCCTCTATTCTTTGAGGACACATGCTAACAGGAGACGCACCAAACCGTATGTTAGACCTCTAGAGACTTTGAGCCAAAAGAGAACTGTACTAAATCATTTGGTTTCAGTGGCTCTTTGCCTCTCTCCTCTGCTGTGGTGACTTACGCTTCCTGGGGTGAACCCATTCTGTGCTCGCTGTGCTCCCACTCAAGAAAGCACATCAGAACTCAGATAAGTAGAGCAGCCTTATGCTAGGAGACAATGCCAAATATGCCTTAATTTTTTATTAAATCAATATTTCTAGGCTTTGTTCTTTTATGTTATTTTATCTTTCATTACTTCTCTACGTGTTATTATCTATGATGTTATCATCATACTGGGTTGAAAATCTTGATTTAGTCCAGCCAAGAGCCAAGGAAGAGGTAAACCCTATGAAGATAAGTGATCTGCCCAGATCGCACCATTCCTAAATGGTTTTGCTGAAACGAGTCTTCTGGAGCATGTCTTGGTTCCCACCACTGCACCATAATAATCCAACTCCCAGTCCTGGGCGTAGAGAAGCTTTTGTTCCTAGCGCTTCCCGACTCCCCTCTCCATGCCCTCTTCTCTCCCTGAAGACCCTCCTGCTATCTTCTCAGGCCTAAGTCTGTCCTCCATGGTAAAGCCCACCTTTCTCCCCATGGACTCTCACTTCCAGGGCCTTCCTCAGCCGGCTGTCTTAGAGAAGAAGCAACTCAGCCCACATCTCGATGAAGAAGATTAGGCACCGTGCTAGCTGTGCCACTCAACAGCAGTTCTCAAATATTTCGATCTCAGGATGCTTTGCGCTCCTCAAAATTATTGACAATCCCAAAGAGCTCCAAAATAAATAAACAAAAAAATAAGCGAGTAGAAGGGCATTGTTTTGTATGTTTGCAAAGCTCTTCAGCGCCTGACTTAGAAGACAGCTGGATTCCCTATCTGCTTCTGATTCAATCTGTTGTAATAGCACATGTCATGAAGCCTCTGGAAAACTCCACCATACGTCCATGAGGGAATGAGAGTTCAAAAGGCAAATACTGTCTTCGTCTTACTGTGAAAACAGTTCTGACCTCACAGACCTGCCTCAGGACCCGCAGGAGTCCTAGGAACATACACAGAACTAACTTCTACAGAGACCAAGAAATCTGGAGTTGGAGGAGCCCACTGTTGGTGAGCACTGACTAGCTCTGTCATCGTGGGCACGAATTCACGTATAAGGAAGAGGCTGGCACAGACAGTAACCACATTTTAAAAAGCCTTTTTTAAAGCTTCTCCCAAGGATATTTATACAAAAAGAGACCATGCCTAGGGATCGTGTCTGAATACCCAGATATGGCTCTCTAGCAATGGGATATCGGACAGGTAAGGAAGCAGAGATGGAAGCTGAATTTTGCAAAATGGTGGTGGTGGTGGGGTGGGTATCCCTCGGGTCACTCCTTCCCAACTTCCCCTGGTTCACATCATGCACGTGCCCTCTCCAGTGGAAACGTTCCAGCTACAGTTTGCCTGTGTTGTTGGGCTGGCAGTGTCTTTTATATTTCAGTCTCAGTCCACACTGACTCATCTGAACCCACTTCTACCCGCGGCACTGGGCACGCACTGGGCACTTCTGCGAGGTTGCCCTATGGAAATGAGTCTTTGGATTGAATGACCTATTTGAACCTGCCATTGGGCCTCTCTTTCTCCTCATCTGGGGAGCCCTTGCCCTCCCGCCCCCACCCCATGCACGGGCAGGGATGGAGTCTGGGACTCATCCCAGTCTATTTTCTCACTAGATAATGAGCAGGAATTCTTAATTAGACTTCGTTCTTTGGGAATCGTTGCTGTGGGTGTTATAAATAATAGAGTGCGGTCT
Source organism: Martes martes (assembly GCF_963455335.1). Classification (NCBI taxonomy): domain Eukaryota; kingdom Metazoa; phylum Chordata; class Mammalia; order Carnivora; family Mustelidae; genus Martes; species Martes martes. The sequence goes on along the minus strand of NC_137900.1, from coordinate 11,950,891 downwards.
GCATTCAGAATTGTAAGATTTATTTTTGGCAGTCTGGTGCACTCTGCCATCTTTCACGGCCACGGAGGACCAAGACCAAGCACTAAGGTCACGGTCCTGCCAATGAGGAACCAGGGTTTCGAGGATCTACCAACTCACCTTTTAGTGGAATCAGATTGCCCAACCCCCAAAGAAAACAAAAGCCTGAGGAAGGTGGGGGAGCCCAGGGGGCGCTGGGCTCTTGGTTTTCATTTGACTATGACTGGAAGCTTGTGACTGAAAATGTTCGAAGGGAAGAAACCTTGGTAAGGGGAGAAATGCAAATGCCATTATCTGCTGAGCGGAAGTAGGCAGTACTGATCTGTTAATGGAGCAGGCAGGTGACCGGGATAAGGGGGCTGTCCTGTGGGGACAGCAGGTAGCGGGAGAGCAGAGCGCAAGCTCCCCCTGCAGGGGGCGGCGCTCCCGGTGACTGCTCCCTGCCACCCACACACAGTGAGCCCAGAGGTGCCCAACCTTCGGATTGTCAAGAGAACCCAGAATCCGAATTTATATAGTTTTTAATGTGAAATCTCCCAATACTTCAATGTTTACCCAATTTTAAATAGTACATTTTCCCCCAATAAAAATTCAACCAAAAAAATTTTTTTTGCCAAAACAATTTTAACAAAAAAACGTTTATGGGCTGCCAGCTTGCCTCCCAAAACCCACAGTCTCATTCCTCAGAGCACAAGAGTGTTTCTTCCACCCCCAAACACCGTGGCTTTTGCCTCATATCGCCCAGGGCTCCGTTTTTCTTTGTTTGCAGCTTCTCTGATGATGAAAATTTGCACTTTATACTGTCACAGAGCACGCTGTCGTGCAACTGATATTTCACAATTTCGGAAGCTGATTTCCTGTACTTTTTACAGATCTGACATGTTTACACAAGAAATAGTCTTCCTTCTGGAAGGTTGCAGAAAGCACCAAGTAAATACAGCCTTGGGGCTCTCTCTTACTTCAGTACCGTTGCTCCCTCCACCCTGGTCCCCCAAGGTGGCTCACTACCCAGAGCGTTTCCCCGGCATGCCTTTGCAAGAATGCGTCTAAGTGGAAATATCAATCAGACTAGTCAATCAAACCTAAATCCCAGGGGAAAACCGGAAGGCAAGGCAGTGCAATGAGCAGAGAAACAGAGGAAAATAATATAAAAAGAGTTATTTACAAACTACAATTCTCTCTTTCCAGGGAGCTCAGAGAAAGAAGGGTTTTGTTCGTTTTATTACAGTTAAAATCTATTTATGTAGCCATAAACAGCATACAGTATTGTTTTGTAGGTTTTAATTTTACACAAACGATACGTTACCATACTCATTCTATAGTCTGTTTTTTATTCAATATTATGGTTTTGAAATCTATGTTGCTATATATTGATCTATTCTATCGCTTGAATATATAATAACCCATTTAGTCATTCTCCTTTTTATGGACATTAACAGTTTTTTTTATGCCTACTATTATAAATAATGTTGTATGCCTGCAACTTTAAGAGTTTCTCTAGAAAAAAAATTGCTGGGTTGGAGCAACATACTTATCCTTTCTAGATTTTGCCCAATGGCTTTTCAAAGTGGGTCCAACGATTGACATTTCCACTAACAGTGCATGAGAAGCTCTTCCTAAAGGGTCTTGTTTTTCCCTGTGCAAGTCCTGAACACTGGTAAGGTCTAGATAGTCTATGAACACAGTTAAAAATATGACTTTATAGGAATGCAGAACTTCTCCATATGCTCCTCAGAGAACCAACTCATTATCCTGAAAACTAATAAATAGAAGGAAAGAATCAAGCATTTACTGTTTCCTGAAGGAACCATAGGTCAGGGCAATCAAACAGGTGACCTGGAAATTTTCTCTTCATAGCTGGTCTCCCGGCCAATAAAGAATGATGAAATCAGAATATGATCATTTTTCGACAGTAATGAATTAATATATCCAGACAATGAACATTAGCGGTTGCTCACAACCCTAAGGGAGAGATAACCAGATAGAAAACACAAGGCCAATGCTGAGTCCTTAGCGAAACAAGAAGAACAAGGAGAAGAGTCTGACCAAAGCCCTAGTTCTGAAGACCAGAGTGCATGTACCACCACGTACCATGACCCTGGGGGGGAAGACGTGACACAGGACCAGCAGTATGGCCGGTCACCAGGTTGCTCTTGGACCAACGCTACTGCCAAAGTATTAAACGCTGAAGGAGTCTTAATGCTCCTTGAACAATGCACTCATTTTCAGTAGAGCTGATCATTCCACCTCCTCTTGACTTCCACAATCGTATCCTTAAAATTAACCCCCATTAACTGAAGTTCCCCATCTTATCTATCCCTTCATAAAAAGGCATACTACGCATGCAGAGGGCAGTACAAAGTTCCCTCCCTGGCCCTGGTACCCAGGTTGTCCCTCCCCTGCCTTCCCCACCTCCACCCCTCACCTCCAGCCCCTTCCACCCCCTCCCCCTCCCCCACGCAGTCCCACTGACACGCCCACTGAATTAATTCAGAGAACACTGGGAACCAGTGCCCAATGCCAGGCAAAGGGAGGACTCCTCCAAGATAAAAGATGCCATTTGCTTCATTCCCTATGTTGGGCAGCCATCAGACCGCCAGGAAATAGAAATGATCGTTCACGGAGCTTTATCCTTTATACAAAAATAAAAGCCAGAGAACATCTCCAGAAACTGTGACCGTGCAGAGGGCTCTGACTTTTCCACAGGGAGGGGACTTCTGAGACATTGTAAACACAGCCTCAAAGAGATGAAATGATTTCTTAACAGAGGGACTAAAAAAAGCAGAACAGCTCCCCTGCTTCTCGTGGTGTCTCAATCTTTCCATATTTAGTGAGCAAGAGTCAAAAATACCCAAACTCCTGGGAAATTCTCAGGAAAAGAATATTTTTTGCTCAGCATAATTTGGTTCCTTTTGTGGCTTTATCATGCGAGGCTCTGGGTCCCTTATCCTTGAGAGAGAGAGAGAGATGAGGAAAAGGGTGAGGCGTGATTGTCAATCAATGATCCCAAGATTCCTTTATCGTTGGGCCACCTTTCTAGCACATTCATAGGAAATTAAGGAAATGGAGTAAAAAAGAATAGGAGCGTGGCCTTAAATAACACATCAGCCTTCCATGAAGAACACTAGGCTGGGGTGTCACCATGTTATTCACCCAGGATGACAGAGATCTCACATCATCTGGGACCAGATAGCAAAGGAAGCAAATTTACTGATAAACCATCCCATGCAACGAGGAGGGCCTTGATTTTAATTGCCCTTAATTTATACTGCAAGTCAGACAAAAGGCGACACTTCAGAGAACGTTGTGGTTTTATTTTTTTTTTAAAGATTTTATTTATTTATTTGACAGAGATTACAAGGAGGCAGAGAGGCAGGCAGAGAGAGAGGAGGAAACAGGCTCTCTGAGGAGCAGAGAGCCCGATGCGGGTCTCGACCCCAGGACCCTGGGATCATGACCTGAGCTGAAGGCAGAGGCTTTAACCCACTGAGCCACCCAGGCGCCGGTGATTTTCTTTTTAAACCCAAAGCCCTGCGATCATGGTGTCCGTGGAGACAGAGAAGCGGGGTTCTGCTGGAGCCATTCTCTGGAACTGCAGAAGACATTTCCTCCCCGCGTCCTCGGACCAGCTGTCTGTGCATCTCTCTATACCTGCTGCCCTGGGATGCCCGCCCATGTGCAAATTTGGGACCTAGAGCCAGACTTGAAGTGACCATGAGTGGGGACTCCAGAGATCCACTGAGAAGGGAATTCAGTGCCCTTACAGCTGAAGCCGCCAAACCTCGCGATCCGCCTGGCGTTTGCTCCGGGTGTCCCGTGCGTGCTGTTTCGCCCATCAGCAATGGCTGATCGCAGAGTTCGCCCCATCCAGACTGGAATAAACCTTGGGAATAAACTTACTCCCCAAGGACACGTCTGCTTTCCGTGGGCTGAATTGCGCCCCCTCCGCTAATTCATGGGCTGCCGGTCCCAAGGCCCTCCACGTGGCCGTATTTGGAGAGAAGGCTCGGTGGAGGTCGTTAAGGCTAAATCAGCTCACAAAGGTGGGCTCGTAAAGGGGGGAGAGCGGCCTCCAGCTTCCACGTTCCCCTGAGCGCGCGCTCTCCCGCTCTCTCGGGGCGCACGGCGAGGAGTGAGCGCCCCGTGCGACGCGCCGCGAGAGAAGTCACCCGACACCGCGACAGTCAGGGCCTCGGACTTGGACTTCTGGCCCCAGAACGGTGAGAGTGAAGTTTCTGTTGCTCGAACCACCCCCCCTTCTATGGCATTTTATTATGGCGGCCAGAGCTGACTCCCACCACGGCGGTTCGAATGGCCATGCTGAGGCTACAGACAAAAGCCATCACGTTTTATAATCTCACGCTTCTTTTTTCGAGATGTATTTATTCATCTTAGCACACAGGCGCCCAGGGCAGGCGGGTTGGGGGGGGGGGGGGGAAGGGCGGTAGAGGGAAAGAATCTCCGGCAGATTCCTTGCTGAGCGCAGAGCCTGACACCGGGCTTGATCCCATAACCCCAAGATCAGAACCCGAAACCGAGAGCCGGGTGCTCTCGACCGAATGAGCCACCCAGGTGCCCCTATGATCTCGTCTTTCTGATCTTGTATATAGCCCTACGATTTGAGGATCTTTGAGTTTCACAGAACTCTAAAAAGTGTCCCTCTGTCTTGGGATATCTGCTGTGTGACTGGCGATGCGTGTCTGGGGCCCTGGGGGGAGGACCCTGGCAATGGCTGCGCTCAGTGGGAAACGCGTGCAGATCAGTGAGCGCTGTACTGCCCCCTCTCGGACCCTGGAGCTTCTTTGTGGGGGTAGTTGCGGGGGTGGGGGGTGGGGTGGCTGCGTCAATTACAGGACAGGTGCCGCAGATTTGCCACCCTGCTCAGGTCCAGCGTCCCACGAGGGGGCCGAAGACCCAGCTCTACCTCTCAATTCTTCCACCAGCTAGTCTGGGCCAGAAACATTGGAAAGCAAAAAATAAGTCCTCTAAAAATATTTGAGCCGGGGTTTGTTTACTCATCAGCAGTCGAGTGGGAATGGTAATTAGTGATACCTGCTCCAGCTCGCAGGCTAGTTGATGAGCTCAAATACGGTAATGATTATGCAAAGGCTTTGTAAACCCCACACTCGCCTCTCAGATGATACGTGGCTTAGATGAAACCCACAAGGATGGCTGCTTGTCTTTCACCCAAATGTGACCGCTCCTGGCCACCGTCCACACAGAGCATTTCACCATGATTACAAAATAAAATCAGATGGAACCATTTTTAAGCAGGGTTTAAGGGTTTTTTTGAGGGTTTTTTTTTAAAGGGGTGAATATTTTGCAAGGTTTCCATTTATTAATTATATGTGTTTGAGGCTGTATACAAACCGCATGAAAATATGCGATAAATAATAATAGAACCAAGAAGAAAGAACACTGTCAGACAAGATAGAAGTTTTGGATCTGAGCTTCCTGGCAAGCAAAGAAAACATAAAACAATGCAATGACAATTTTCATTTTCAGAAGGAAGAAAACAGTTTTACTTAAAAAATTGTAACCTGAGGAAGCTGCCTTGTGCTGAAGATAGCCAGTATTTTCCCACTGAACCTCCCGTTTGCCTCTGTAAATGCGGACCCACTGAACAATGTCTCTCGAGAGAACTCTGAGTAGAAGATGGCCCGTGTCACGGAGAGCGGGGACAAACTTCATGGCAGGACCTGAATTTCAGAAGCATCAGGCAGTGCCCGGGAGGCCCGGTGGAACCCTACTGAGAACATGGAATGGAGAATCTAAAACCCAGCCTCCCCGTGTGTTGGTTGTTGGCCATGAGAAAGTACTTTAATTCTGAGCCCTGGTTCTCCTAGAAGAAGGAATAATTAGACCGACCTCGGATGACCGTGAAAAGGCAAAAACAAGATCTACTGGGTAGATACGTCCGTTTTAAAGTATTAATAACGTGTTTATTTAACCCTCGTGCCTTCCAGGCCGTGAATGTGTCTAATGTGGCAATGTCCAGCGTGTACTGAACGTGCACTAATCGGACACGCTCCCTCTTGGAGATTTAACCGGTCCGTGGCCACATGGCAGGCCTGGGAAGTCCTGCAAACAAGTAGCTCTGGTTAGCTGCTTCTCACTCAGCATTTGCAGACTGACGGGGCCACGGAGACCCCACGTCCCTTTTGCATAACCCCATTCCATGATGCACTCTTTGGGAACGTGAAACTAAGCCAGTGTTCTCTATTGGGGGGGGCAGTTTTGCCCCCCAACCCCGGCAGGAGACCTACCTACAGCGTCATCTGAATGTATTATCACACCTGGGGTTGGGCAGGGGTCAAGGCGCTCCTGTCATCTGGTGGGCTGAGGCCAGGGCGGCTGCTAGACATCTTGCAATACACAGGACGACAAAGGATTTACCTGCCTCACAATGCCGATAATGCTGAAGACAAGAAACTCTATGCCCTAAGTTAACCCCTTCTTTGACATTATTTGTACTTTTATTTGTTTACAGTCTTGCAGATCTAATAGGCCCAGAGATCTTTTTCCCTCTGTGACTCCAAAAATACCTTCCCTCCAGTACCGTGTAGTGGGTCCAGCTCACGATCCGCAGTGAGTGCTCTGGGTCTTCGCACACAATCCAGGGGGCCCAGCCCTCCCCCTTGATGATTCTGAGGAGACCTCCTGTTAGCCGCGTGCCTTCTAGGCCTCGCTCATCATCACCCAGCTGCCATGCCTGTCAGCCCTACCCCGCCAGCTTCCTCCTCCTCTCAGCACGGCCCACCCCGACGCTTCCCCACGATAGTTCCTTCCTGGAGCGCACGTGCTGTCCAGATCCCCACCCAGTGCTCCAGATCGGGGGAGCCTGGCAGGGAACTAGATGCTTCCGAAAAGAGACAACCAGGCCATCGTCAGTCAAGAGCCACCTCCTAATTACAGTCTGGGAAACGCCTTTTTTTTTTTTTTTTTTTTTCTTATTTGAGAGAGAGCACCAGTGGGGTGTGGGCGGGTGGGGGTAAGAGGAGAGGGAGAAGCGGGCTCCCCAATGAGCAGGGAGCCCCATGGGGCTCAATCCCAGGACCCTGAGGTCATGACCTGAGTTGAAGGCAGACCTTAACCCCCTGAGCCACCCAGGCGCCCCTGGGGAATGCCTTGCTATGTGCAGTGCATATAAATATCCGCTAAGATGTGCCCACAATGTAACGTTCTTTCCTTTTCCGTGCTCCCATTCTCAATGGCAGAAATTTTATCTCCCCAAACTCAGAATCCCTGTAGCGCTCATTTCCTCCTGTCTCCCCAGATGCCAGGGCAAGGGGTCCCTGGGCCCTCTGTGTCATCTACAGAGGGGTCCCCAGCCTCACTGTCTTCTGCCCTGTGGTGTGTCCCCTGCCTCTCTCTGTGCCTCATCCTTGGCGCTCTCCGGAACTCAGGATCCTGCCCGAGCGAGCCTCTCACACTCCCCTGGGCTTTAAGAAACCCAGAGGGTTGGTCTGAGGCCCTCCACCTTCCACACCACGCTGGGCCCTTTCTTGGGCTCACCCCAGGAAAGAGAGGTGCAGCTTGCCTTTGGCCTCCGTTTCCCAAGCCCAGCTGGGGACCCCTCATATCTCCTCCAGACGCGACCCAGGGACGTGCAGAGGGCCCAGGAGCGCTTGTCGGAGACTCCCTGCTCCCCCAGAATTTCACCTCCCGGTCTTCGTCTCAACCTCCACTCCAGGACAGCCTTTCCCCTTTCGCCTTTCCCTGTTCGCCTGCCTTCATTCCTTTTTTCTATTCCTCCTGTGTTCCTAGTGCCCCGAGCTCCCCTTTGGAGCTATCCTTTTGAAACTCCAAAACTTAAGCTTCTGAACATCAAATGCTTTTCTCTCCACACCACCCGCCCTCCCCCGAATTACCATCTCTGCCAGGAGTTTCAAAAGTCTGTTTAGACTCTTAGCTCTCTCTGCATTTTTGCTGAGTCATTCGCCCAGTAAGAGAATAAAAGCAGAATGTCTTTAGCCTGAATTCAGGGACGGGCTAGGGGTACCAGGAAATGAGAAAATTTTTTCTGGTTAAATCTCAAAATGTAATCATCACTCAATTGTGAGCACCAACCCCTTCCCCCCTACCACTCTGGGTCCCTTGTAGTGACCTGTTCATGTCTTCTTATACCCAGTCTTATCAAGGTTTAGAGTTTCGTTCAGTAGAAGAAGTGTGTGTAGGAATAACAGGTTTCCGTCTCACTTGCCAAATTCAGTCAGTGGGTACTGGTGGCCCAAGTGGGGTTCAGAAACATTGTGAGGCCTCAGCTGGGCTCCTTGAGCAGAAGTGGATTAGTCCCAACTGCCATGGGTCAGGGAGGAAAAATGTGAGAGCCTGCGTGCCAAGAACTAGCTATCACCCGCTTCTGGTGATCTGCAAACCTGGAGATTTATCTAGAACCTTCCTTTTCCAGATCGTGTAAGCAGCTGCTATTTGAAGGCCTGGGATAAGGAGGAACCCCAAATGGAAAGGGTGTTCGGCTCAAGAGGCAGGATCATCCCAGGACCAACATTCCAAGTGGCATCCCCTGGGACTGGGACTAGGAGACGGGGTCCCAGCCTGCTGACCGTCACGGCTCCCCAGCTCCCAGGCCTGCCCTCAGGGTTATACTCTCTGGACGAAGCACAGAGAGTTTGATGGCACAAGCCGGTTATTCATTCCGTAGGCAGTGGTAGCCACTGATGGCTTTTGAGGGGAAGAATGAGAAGCTACAAGACGGCCTTTAGCAAAATGAATCCAACAGCCACAGATCGAAGGGAGGGGAGCGTCTGGAGACCAGGCGTCTTTCCAGTAGTTGCTGCCTAGTCTGGGAGCGAAGGCTTCATGAATGAGAATGCACGAGGTGCTAAGACTGACACAAAAGAAGACCGCAGCGGGACCCTTCACCTGGACACACGCCACATCTCGGGCTTTAGAGGAGCCCACGTATACAAACTTTCTTCATAACTCTGTGCCTAGAGGCTTTGCCTTCACGTTTAAGGGAGCAAGGATTTGCAGAAGTCAGAGAACCTCTACAGAATGTTGCCAGTCTGACCTGAGCTAGGGAGGGCCTAGCCGGGGACCCAGAAAGGAAGAAGGATACCCCAGGGCTGGGGCAGCAGGCCCGAGGCCCACCCACTTCCAGGGGCCTGCCGGGCCCAGGGAAACTCCGGGCATCTGAGTGGCTCTAGGCCATCCTGAGAAAGGTTAGCCTGGCTGGAGATGCGACCACAGTCTGTCCCTCCGGGCATCCGTCCAGCTCTCGGAATAATTCCTCCAGGGCACAAGTCAGCTTCCCGCATGGAAATGAACTAAACCAGAAACACAGAAACAGAGCGGGGCACAGCACAGAGAGGATGTTGCCAAGGGGGAATACAGTCTGGGCTGGGCTGCTTTGGACTGTGAAGGCAGGTGACTTGAGGAGAGCAGGATGACAGTGGATCCTGGGAGAGGGGAGGAGGAGGAGGAGAAAAGCGTGGTTACAGGAGCCCAAGGACCACCAGCTCCTCCCTTCAGCAAGATGAGAAAAATCTCGCTTTTCACCAAGTTTGGGATTCCTAAATCTCTTCCCCTCCCCCACCCTTCCCCTACTTTGACTTGCCCTTTCTCTCTGTTTCTCCCTTATCTTCCCTCCCCAATTTCCCTTTCTTGCTCCCTTCCCTCTCTCCCTTTCCCCCATCCCTCCACCTAAACTTGGCCACAGCAGAATGTACTTCTGGCTCAACCTGAAAGGACTCCAAGCAGAACATGTCTGACCATCAATTCCTTTTTTTTTTTTTAATTTTATTTATTTATTTGACAGATCACAAGTAGGCAGAGAGGCAGGCAGAGAGGAGGAAGCAGGCTCCCAGCTGAGCAGAGAGCCCGATGTGGGGCTCAATCCCAGGACCCTGGGATCATGACCTGAGCCGAAGGCAGAGGCTTTAACCCACTGAGCTACCCAGGTGCCCCTGACCATCAATTCCTGATGCCTAGTCCTAGTGGGACCCCGGGCAGGTGTCCCTGGAAGATGGTGGAGCTCTCCAGAGTCCCCTTACTCACTCCTTCCTAACATCTCATTCACCAGCCCGGAAAAGAGTTTGGGTTCTGTGGCCTTGGCTAACCCCCCTTCTGTCTGGCTCTGCCAGTTTCTGTTTTTGAAGACACATGGCATGAGGGGATGGGAGGGTCAGCCTTCATGCTGACCGCAATCAGTGGGGTCATTCAACTCACCCCGTCCCCAGAAGGAGGTGTCAACCCGTAGCAGGTCACTAGCCCCCAGGGCAGCATGCACCTGCCCAAAAGGGACAGACCAGGCAGTGGACTTCAGGGAGGAGAGGAGGCTGGAAGCCCAGGAAGGCCATGAGGAGACAAGGGCAAAGAGCCTCCCATCCAGGAAGAGAGGAAGCGCGTTCCAGGTGGGGATGGCAGAGTAAAGGACCCCAACCCAAACGGAGCGAGGCCCCTCTGGAGGCAGTGAGTTGAGCAGACCAGCCTTGAAGGCCAAGCCAAGAGTTTGGGACTGACCCATTCATAATAGACTTGGAAAGCTGCTGAGTGGGGAGGAACGTTATCAAAATGATGCATAAGGAGACCTCAGATAGGACCTTCCTGTGGCAGCGTGGCCCTCGAGACTGTAGCCGAAAATGACCGCAGCTAAACAGCACATATGGTCAAGAGTGTAGGGGACAGCGGGGCCAGATGCCACACTCCCCCAGGGCTTAGTAACTGTGCTTCCACTGGAATCAGCCCACTTCGAGCTAAGTAAGCTCTTTCTGCCAGGGTGACAGTGGGAATCAGGAGACACTGGCCAGTGAATACAGTGTCTTTTCCCCGGCCCGTTGGGGATGTGTCTTCTTCTCCATCCCACCCCATACCTGTGTAGGGAAGGGATTCCCATAGAGATGCACCCAGAGGGTCCGAGGACAGTCGATTCCCTGCTTACACAAGCAGGGTACTACTCTCCCACTGACCCAGGGAGAAGGAAACCAGAGTGACAGCAGGTGGAGAGAGGAGGCATCTGTGGGGACCTGCCCAGCCAGAGCTTGGTACGACAGCAGTGGATGAGCTTCCCATGGGTCACAGGGACACCTCAGAAAGTAGCTGCACTCGAAGACCTAGATCGAATGATTCCATTTATATGTAACAGCCAGAATAGGCAATCTCATAGATAGAAAGCCGATTAAAGATTGCCGGGGCTGGAGGGAGAGTAGAAATGGGGAGTAACTGCTTAATGGGTATGGGGTTTCCCTTTGGGGGGGGGGTGGAAATGCTCTGGAATGAGGAAGTGGTGATGGTTGTACAACCCTGTGAATGTAGTAAATATCACTAAGTTGTGTACTTTAAAATAATGCAACTGGTCAATTTCATGGCAAGCGTGTATTTGAGCATGATAATTTTCTTAAAAAAAAAAAAAATAGCAGCTGAGCTTCAGACATCTTATGATGTATCCCCTTGGGCTGGGGGTGGGGGGAGCAGTGCTGCCTGCCAGGAGGAGAAACCGGGAAGCCATGTGCTGGGGAGTGCGCCTTCAGTGATGGAGACGGGGTCAGCCTTAGGCAGGCTGGAGTCTGATCTCCCCTGGCAGAGAACAAGGCCGTGCAGAACCTTCCGAAGGCTCACGCGTGTGCCCTGTGGTGGCATCCGCGGCGTTCCCGGCTCGCTCAGACCACCCGCTCTGGGGAGGTGGAACGGTGACATTTCCTGGCCCCTCCCAACTGAGTGGAGTCATGTGACTAGTTCTGGCCAATGACGTGCGTGCACGTGTCAGTCTCTCCCTGATCTGCGGCAGTCCCGGCGCAGGACCTTCTGTGGGGCGCTGTCCTCCTGGGAAAGCTGCAGGGTTGGGACGGGGGCTGTCCCATCCGCTTGAGTCCCTGAGGGATCTGGCGAGCAGGGCTTCTGCCGACGGGCTGTGGACGTGCTGCAGAAAGAGAAGTCAGGCTTTGCCGATCTGGGTTATTCAGATTCTGGGGTGGTTTGTTAGCACAGAAGAACCTCGCCCATGGGTCTGGACTCTTGCCCCTTAGACAGCCTCACCCGGCCCACGGTGGCAGCCAGAGACTTGCATGGACCAGGAAAACGAAACTGTCTCAGTAGCCAGATGGGGAAAGAGAGATTTGTCCCCTTCCCTCTTCCTCCTCCCCAACATGCGCTGGACGCCTGGTAGAGGGAGAAGACTTGAAAGGCTCTACCACGCCTTACTCCGCGCATCCCTGTCCTTGAGGAGAGGACAAGAAATGAGAATTAAATTAGGAGATGAAATTTCTAACCAGACTGAGCTAAGTTGTATTACATTGGAGTGGAGACCAGAATGCAGTGCAAGCTCCCTGCGTGACGAGAAGGGGAGTCTACCGGGTTTGACTCATTAGGGCTCCAGGACCCGTTAGTCGGGGTCCCAGCGGGAAGCCAAAGGCACCCTCAACGGAAGGTCATTCAGGAGAGTTTCACAGGACAGGACCATGTACAAGGTGGTGGGCAGGTGAAAAGAGCTGTGGCAGCGGGGTCGCCTGCCGGCAGCTATGGTCCATGCGAGGGACGCATGGCCACTGCCAACCCCTGCCCGTGCCCATCCGGGAGGCAGCCGGGGAGATGAGTACCCCAACCTCCTCTTCCTCCTGCCTTCTGCTTTCCTGCCAGTGCTTCCCAACTGGCTCAACTCAGCAGGAAGTTAGGGGGCGAGGGAGTCCTTTGATCCCTCCGTCTCCCAGGGCTCAGGGCAAGGTGGGGCAGGATGGGAGATTCCTCAAAAGGGGAGAATGGAGGCTACCAGGAACCTCCCTATCCCGAGTGAGATTGCTTCGTAAATGGGTTCTAGGTGTTTGGGGAGATTTGTTTTTAAAAAATAGTTATAGAGCGTGACTGGGTGGCACAGTTAAGGGGCCAATTGTTGGTTTCGGCTCAGGTCGTGAGCTAAGGGTCCTGGAGTTGAGCCCCACATCAGGCTCTGCCTTCAACACAGAGTCTGCTGAAGACTCTGTCCCTCTGACTCTGCCTCTCTCTCTCTCTCTCTCTAATAAATAGGGTGCACCTAGGTGGCTCAGTTGGTTAAATGTCTGCCTTCAGCTCAAGTCCTGATCCCAGAGTCTCAGGACTGAGCTCCACCTCGGGCTCCCTGCTCAGCGGGGAGCCTGCATCTCCCTCTACCCTCTGCTTCTCCCACAGCTCAGGCTCTCTTGCTCTCAAATGAAAACAATCTTTAAAAATAAATAAATAAATAAAATCTTTAGACTACAGTTATAGGTTCCTAATGTGACACAGGGTCACACGAGTTTCGGTTTCAGGTGTACAACAGCGATACGACATTTCTGTATGTTACACTGTGCTCCGCACGAGTGTGGCTGCCATCTGTCACCATACGATGCTGTCACGATACCACTGGCTCTATTCCCCATGCTGTACCTTTCATCCCCATGATTTATTCACTTCATAACTGGAGGCCTGTATCTAGGGAGATTTTTTAATCGCTGATTTCCAGATGAGGCAGGATGGAGTGGAAATGAGAAGCCCACTTAAGAAACAACTATGATGGCTCTTGTCAGTGAGCAGAAGGAAGGGAAGGAGGATGGAATAACGTCCAGAAGACGAGAGGATCACAGAGAATTAACCTGGGCACAGGCGGCTAAAGAGATGGGCCGGCGGTTTCTCGTAGGTCGTAGGTCCCTGGTGAATGTCCAGGAAGACACTCCAGGAGAAGGCAAGGATGAAGACTGTATCACTTAGTGTCCCTGCAGGAAACAGACAGACACCTTCCGGTGGCCCACTGTGCCTCCCAACTAGAAACATGGGGGCAAGGAGCCCAGCGGGGGCAAAAAAAAAAAAAAAAAAGGGAGGGGGGTGGACAGAGAATGGATCTATGGGGAGAGGAGGATTAACAGAAAAACCACTAACTGGGAGACAGGAAATGGCTGTGAGGCAGCAGACTATTTTGGGTCCCGGAAGAGGATTGAAGGAAGCACAGCGGTGTGAAGCCAAGGTGGGTGCTTTCCAGACCAAAGAGACCGGAGCACGCATCACACTGACATTCAGTTCACCTAAACCACAGCACTGGCCTCATGGCGATGGGTTAATCCTGGTTCACGTTGCATTGAAAAATCTCTAGCATTTCAGGTGTCCCAGAAGCTACCAAGGATGAAGCGAAAGGGGCCACGACATGGCAAGTTGCTGTTGGCTCCAACTATCCGTCTGTCACGCAACAGAAGGATAATCTTTTAAGAAGAAGAAGACTTTCAGTCACAGTAACACAAAGGCTACAGTATTAGATCCCTGGCTCCCTGGAGGCTGGCTGGCTCTGGTTCAAATAATTTCTTTCCGGAGTTGCTGTTGCCAGGAGGATTTAGAACAGCAAACAGTGGTGGTCCGTCTAGGTGAAGCTGCCCGTGCTTTTCCTCCCTTCTTCCTGGGCATTTCAGAGAAATCAGCGTCTGACTTTCCAGCAACAGCCGACCGCGGTGCAGCAATTGCCCTGTGTTCATTTTAAAGGGTGAGCCACCCTCGGCGACATCACTCATCAGCGTGGTTAGAAAGAAGTCTTCTCTTCCCTGCTGTTGGAATGATGTGCACTGAGCATCTGAAAAGGCCGGCCGATTCTGAATCGCCAGTGGGTAATTAACTAAAAGAATCAGAATGCAGACTGGTGCATTTAGCATGAAGTGAACATGCTCCAAAAAGAGGAAGGTGATAAATGATCTTAAGGCTTGCATGAACTTTGCCAGGAAAAGGAGGAGTGAGGCTTCCAGAGTTCAACCTGCTCAGTGGTTCATCACCAGCGTCAGGGCCACAAAGTACAGCTGTGCAGGTTGTGCACTGCACAGAACTCCCCACCCCTGCCTGGTCACCTTCCTGCCTAGGGGGCAGCAACTGCTGAAATCCAGTATGTTTCCCACTCACCATGCCATGTCAGCTAGCACGCAGGTGTGTTTAGCTAGGGGAAGGGGTGACTTTTTCTTTGCACAAAGATTCTATCCACTTGTCAAGCAGTGTTCCCTGAGAACTGCATCACCTAGAGGGAAGGAGGGGTCTATTTCTGATTCTCATAGAGATGCCACGTATGCTTAGGGCCACCTTGGCCAAAATCATTCTAGCTGCTACTGATGCATTTCCTCCTCTGTCTTGCCTGAAATCACATTACATCCTAATCAGAGCACGAGTGGGAGAATCTCAGAAAAGACAACAACAGTAATGACAGACAACAGTCCCTCATGTGGGTTTAGCCTTTCACATTTTAAAAAGTACTTTGCTATACAGGATCTCATTCAGTCCTCAACGATCCGCCGGCAAATGGCAAAGTGGTATCCCTCCCCAGTGAACTATCGTGGGCTGAGATCTCTGATTTCAAATTCTCTGCTCTGTGCACAATATAAACCCAACAAAACCTACACATTTGGAAAAGCTTCTAGTTATTGAGTTGGGCAGCCAGCACCAATTTGCCTGTCTCCTGGCTGACAGAACAGTAATTTTCCTTCACGGATCGGCTGCCGTTTGCAGTTGATGTTCTTTCCAGGGAGAGAGAGACACACAACTTGGGCCTGGCCATTGAGACCACGGCCGCAGACGTCGGTGGGGAAATGGCCACATGATCCCCCAGAGCCAATGAGACCCCTGCGATCCACAGAGCAATGAGGGGGGCAGGGGTTCACGTCCATTCCTCTGGTCTGGGGCCGGGGAGAAGGTGTGTCCAGAGCTGTTGGCTGTCCACTGACCCTGTGGGGAATGTGAGAATAAATAAAGCCAATGTGGGTGATACGACGGCCAAGAAGTGACTAGAGGCAGGTCCTAGTGACATCATTTGAGCCTATAGATTGAGTCACGCATCCTAGTACTCTTTCTTTACTTGAGCCAGTATATTTCTTTTATTATTCAGGCAGCTTGAAATGCATCATCCATTTCTTACAGCCAGAATATCTTGGCTAGTTCAGGTACTTTCTTCCTCTCCTGTCTCCATTTCCACGTGCAGACGCAGGCACTGCCATTCACGGCACTGGGGACCAGCACAAGGTTCACCTGCTGCAAAACGAGCCCCAGAAAGTCACTCGGGGCCCTCCTGGGGCTATGGACCCGCTCCACACAGCAGCCTGGAAAAGTCAGAAATGTTCCCTTTGCCCGGAGCCGGGTGGAGTTGCCTCCCCTGCTGGGAATAGTGAGTCGATCATGTCGAATAGTGAGAAGGACAATTCACTGAGTAGAGGTTCGGCGGTGCTCTGACGGTGTTTGGAAACCTGCATCAGAGAGAGCCCTGATGGCTCCCACTGGGAATGGAGGCAAGACAGTCTTGACAGGCAAGACAGAAAGACAGTCTTCTCCCCCAAGCGTGGGACCTAAGTCCTCCCCTTGGATCTGACTGGGCCACCCCAAGTCAAGTACTCACCACGGGATCCGTAGCAGTTACCGGGAGAATGCTGTGTGTAGACTGGCTTAGACGAACCAGGGTCTGCCCGGTGCTGGACATGGTGGCCCCTTGAGCATCCCTAAGTCACACTGGGAAGGACAGATCCCCAAATTGGTAATTCTGTTGGGAAGAAAGAAGTAGGGACTAGATGTTTGATCAAGAATGTTCGAGAATGTCCTTATGGCCACTACTTGACCATGTGACCCTGGGCATATCCCTCTATGTCTTTGGGTCTCAGTATGCGTGTCTATAAACTGAAGAGGACGGCATCAAGGACACTGATTACTCTTGGAATTTTTTGATGTTTGTTTTTTATTTGAAGAACTGCAGTGCGTCTCCACACTTGGGAGAGGATTACAAGCTGTCTTCTAACGGAGTGTGGGAAGGAACTAAGGTGACTTTCAAAGACAATATGGGATCCGTGTGTCTACTCCCCACATGGGCTTTGTGGCACTCAGTGGTTTTTTTTGTTTTTTGTTTTTTTAAATATTTATTTATTTTCAGAGAGCTTGAGAAGGAGCAGAGCGGGAGGAAGAAGGAGAGAATCCCCAGCAGACTCCCCACTGAGCATGGAGCCCCACATGGGGCTTGATCTCACAACCATGAGATCATGACCTGAACTGAAATTAAGAGTCAGACTCTTAACTGACTGAGCCACCCAAGTGACCGCTCAGTGTTCATAAAAGTGAGAGATTCAGTTTACAAATCCTTATGTATGTCTTCTCAAAAAAAAAAAAAAAGGTACCAATCAGCCACCCCTGAGTTAATGTCATGCCTTGAGCTAGGTAGGAGTCCTGCCTCACTCCAGGCCTAAAGCTCCTTGTTCGTATCCTGCTTATCTCCTCCAGCATTTAGCTGCCTGACCCCATCCCTACCCCGGACAAGTGTGCAAGGCTGCAAATCCTGGTGTACAGAGCACTGCCCCTCCCCCCCACCCCCCACCCCTCCCCTGGCTCCTCACCCCCACTCCCTTACCCCTCTACCCCCCACTCCCTCTACTATGGGATGTGCAAGGAGGAGACTTTTCCTCCCACCGACAGCCAAAAAAACAAAAAGTCTTGTCCAGATTTCTTTATTACAAAGTCATAAATTCCATGGCATATAAAAAGGAAATTCTAAGCAATGATAACCTTTATAAACAAAGGCTGGATTTAGCCTTTTCTTTTTTCCTCAGCACCTGGTCAGATCACACAACTACAGCACATTATAAATAGCTGGCAAGACTTTTTTTCTTTCTTTCTTTCTTTCTTTTTTTTTTTTTAAAGATTTTATGTATTTACTTGACAGAGGGAGACAGCAAGAGCAGGAACACAAGCAGGAGGAGTGGGAGAGGGAGAGGCAGGCTCCATGCCAAGCCGGGAACCCAATGCAGGGTTGCATCCCAGGACCCTGGGATCACGACCTGAGCCGAAGGCAGACACTTAACTGAGCCACCCAGGTGCCCCAGGTGGCAAGATTTTTCAATCCTGATGCCAGATGCACCCCAGACCACATAACTCAGACTCTCAGTGGGGTGGGGGAGGGGGGCAGGGCAGACATGAGTAGTTTTTTAAACCCCCAGGTTTCTTTTTTCTTTTTTTTTTTTTTTTAGATTTAGATTTAAATCTTTTTTTTTTTTTTTAAGATTGTTAAGTAATCTCCACAACCAATGTGGGGCTCGAACTTACAACCCTGAGATCAACAGTCATGCTCTACTGACTGAGCTAGCCAAGCGCCCCTAAAATCTTCATTTTCTAATGTGACCTCCAGGCTGAGAGCCAGTGCCCAGGAGACCCACTGCTTTAGCATCTACCCGAAAACCACGGCTACCCAGCTTCCGTGAAGGAGAGCAGGTAAGTGAAATATACTGCCCAGCTCTTGGCTATAGGAAAAATACAACTGTTACCAGATCTTTCAAGTCTAGTGATTTCTGGGATATTGGGGGCAGGGGAAGTATTGTTCTGTCTCAGAAGGGAGTCTGAGCTTTCTTTCCTTTTCTTTTTTTAAGATTTTATTTATTTATTTACGAGAGAGAGATCACAAGTAGGGAGAGAGGCAGGGAGTGGGGAGGGGGAAGCAGGCTCCCCGCTGAGCAGAGAGCCTGATGTGGGGCTCGATCCCAGGACCCTGAGATCATGACCTGAGCAGAAAGCAGAGGCTTAACCCACTGAACCACCCAGGCGCCCAGTCTGAGCTTTCTTAATCAGAAGGAGCTGAATGGGAAGTCCTATTCCTAACAGGTTCTAATTAAATCATCCTCTCTGGTAGGATTGCCCACTACCCACCATCTCGCATGCAGACGGGTGGCTAGCCTCGCTTCCGAATGCACCTCTAACGGGAGATACTCACTGGGCTCCGTCGCAGAAGACTGCTGTCATTGACTGCTGTCAAGGGCGTGTCCACGTGTGGCCTTGGCCGGAGACTGGATGCAGGCGCAGAAGTCGGCTCAGGACATTGAAGGTAAGGCAGTGATTTAGTTCAACGCATAACTGGCCCTGTGAAAATATTCTCAGGAATATTTGGTCATTCCTTGACCCGGGGTGGAGATGAGCACTGTATTGGGAACCAAGGGTTTGTCCTCCTTGTGTTCAATGTTGTCTCTAAATGACATCAAGGCTGTAAAGCATTATTAATCACCAAAGATGTGTCTTAGACAAGTATTGGCTTAGGGCTCTGGCAGATGCCTGGCAGGGTCTGGCTCTAATTTCTAGTCAGTGCTTATTAAATACACGCTGATGGACTGATAAGAACTTCGCAGAGAACAGATAAAGCACATATCCAGTGGCCGGCACTCACCCACAGGCATTACTGAAATGAAGTTTCTTTCCCGGTTCTCTCTGTGTCGCCACTTACGGTGGATCGGTCCCCTGTAGACCCTCAAGCTCATTTCTGTAAGTCTTCCTTGATATGAGGATCCTATCGCATTTCGAGATACACCTCGCCTATCAAATGATAGAGGGTCACCTCTACCATGTGCAGAGACACCAAACCAACTCTTGGCACCAGTGGGCGGACAGGAAGTGGCCCAGAAGCCACAGGGATTCACTGAGCAGTTGAAGGCCACCAGCGCCGGGCCGGGGCCATGGGAAGGATTTGATGCGGGGGGACAGGCGGGGCTCCTCTCCGACAGCACCGTGTGAAATCAACAGACTCGCTTGAATCTGACCCTCAGCCCAGCCTGAGCCGGGATGGGAATGAAGCTTGGCTAGTGAGGGCCGGGGAGCCGCTCTAGGCCAGATGCCAGGGAGCCGCGTCTTGAGCTGTTCCCCGCTGGTAGATCACCACGGAGCGGGGATCACAGAGGAGGCCCCACAGTTAGAGCTCTTGGAGTGGCACGTTACGGAATCTGCCCAGAAACCGGCCTAAGCGAGAAAGAATTAGTGGCTTTCCGGTACAGTAGTGGCTGCATTCAGGGGCTTAGCAGGTGTTACCCAGAAGCCCTCAACTCCGATGTCCTCCGTGCTGGCTTCACCTTTGGACGGGGCCCCTGCAGGTGGTGGCAGTAATAATTGCCAGAAGCTCCTGGCTCATGTTCCACCAGCCTGGCACCCCCAGATAGTTCTAGCAAGAACCCGGGACTGATTTCTCACGGGCCTAGCCAGGCACACCTCGTCTCTGAACCAATATCTGTGACCAGGAGAGTACACGCTGTCACCGGCCCCGCCCTCTCTCACATGCCCCCTCCTCTTTGGAGGTGGTGGATGGGGTGTCTGGCCCTGCTCCTACCTCTTCCCTGCACGGAGCTGCCCTGTTTGCAAATCCTGGGGTCATGATACCTCTTCTTACCTTCACTGTCATCGATTTTCCCGCGTCTGAAACTTAATAGGCAATTCAAACAATAATTCTAAAATGAATGAGTGAAGGGACGCCTGGGTGGCCCAGCTGGTTAAGTGTCTGACTCTTAGGTTCCGGCTCAGGTCATGATCTCAGGGTCGTGAGATCGAGCCCCATGTCTGGCTCTGCCCTCAGCAGGGAACCTGCTTGAGACTCTCCTCCCCCCACTCACACGTGCGCTCTCTTTCTCTCTCCCTCTAAAATAAGTAAATCTTGGGACACTTGGGTGGCTCAGTCAGTTAAGCATCTGTCTTTCGCTCAGGTCATGATCTCAGGGTCCTGGGATCGAGTCCTACATCAGGCTCCTTGTGCAGCAGGAAGCCTGCTTCTCCCTCTGCCTGCTGCTCCCCCTGCTTTAGTCTCTGACAGATAATAAAATCTTTAAAAAATACATAAAATCAGTAAATCTTTAAATAAATGAATGAATGAATTTGTTGAGGGTGTACACATGGACCATTTAAATATTCTGCAATGTTTGGTGATACTCCTCAACGAATGATACCAAAGCAAAGAGGCAAAGATAGAAGAAGGGATAGGGGAAGCCATCGGGGCAGAAGCCAGGTGGGAACGTCTTCAAGCCTGGGTAGATCTAGAGGGGGAAGGAGGACGTGCATTCCAGGTGGGGACCTAAGATGACCCCAGGCACTGAGATCAGACAGGCCCCATGCATCCAGCGACAGGGAAAAAGCTCCCAGGCTGAACCGCACGAGGGAAGTCATGGGCCAGGAGTGGGGGCGGTAGGTAGGGCTGGAATGGCCATGAGAAGGGGAGACCCTGAACTGGCATTGAAGGGAGAGAGGAAGGGTTTCAGCTCAGGACAGGGAGAGTGGGCCGTGTCAGCACGAGACAGGAGAGCGATGACGACAGAGCTGTTCGGGAGAGGTAAGCCTGCTGGAGATGTGGGGGTGGGTGACGGTCAGGGCGAAGACAGAGGCAGGGAGGTCAAGGTGACGAGGGCCTGTCCTCCACCCCTTCAGACAGCCTTTTCCAGCCCTGCCTCAAAAGTGCATTCATCAGGCTGCCTCACGGCTCCCTTACTTTTTCTCTCTGGCTGTCCTCTTTTCCTGCCTCTGCTTCTCGAATGCGTGTCAGAGACTCCGTTATAGTTAAGAAAGTTTTAGAGGCACGAGGCCGCACTGAGAGAAGAAATAAAGAGTGCAGTGAGAACAGAGCCAGGCTTGCTGAGAGACGCTTGCTGAGGGACTGGCGGGGATGACCCGGAGCCAACCAAGGAAGGTAGAGCTCATCACCGCTGTTCCGCGAGCCGGCTGAGAAGGCAGCTCGGCTCTCCATTCAGGGGCAGATCGGAGTGGGGGGGTGGTTCTCTCTTATCTCTGATAGATCTCATCTGTAAAATGGGGGTAATAATCACATTTCCCTCAGAGCCTTGTTATGAGAATCGTTAATAATGTATGTGAAATGCTTGATTCAATCCCTGTCCTGATGATGATGATGATGATGATGAAGATGATTTGCATCTGGGAACAACATCAGCAGCCCCGTGGGCAGAACTCACCTAGACTTCCTCCCAAAGCTAAAAATTCCTCCAGGAAAGAGGGGCCCTTGGAGATGGAGCTAAGTTCTTCTGCATGGGTCATCAGGCAGAGCTGAGACTAAGACGAACAAGCTCTGATCTCTGCTGAAAGATGCCAGCCACTAGAGGGAGAGTGGACTTCCAGAAACCACCGCCCTGAACCCCAGTGTCTCTTCTGGTATCAACTCACTGGGACCCAGCTAGCTTTTTTTTTTCCTTACTGAAAGAGAATAAAATAGAAAATAGCATCAGATATAGAAGATACAGGTAGATATTATTCCACAAAGCCCTTTGTCTCAGATACATAATTATATATGCGTAAGCAACTTGTATTTCTCTCTGGGGGTCACGGCCAACCACCAAGAGTTGAAATACTGCCTTTGAGAATGTGCAGGAGAAAACAACCTATTTTCTTTCATTCTCAAACAGGCACAGAATACAGATTCTGTGTTAAAGAAGATGAGTCATCATTCTTTTTTTCTTTTTAGGACTATTTATTTAGAGAGAGCGCACACACCAGAGGGGGGAGGGGCAGAGGGACAGAGAATGCCCAGCAGACTGCCCGCTGAGGGTGCAGCCCAAAGCGGGGCTCGATCCCAAGACCCTGAGGTCATGACCTGAGCCAAAATCAAGAGGTGGACCAACCAACTGAGCCACCCAGGCACTCCAAAAAAATTTTTTTTAATTAAGTAGACTGTATCCCTAATGTGAGGCTCGAACTCACAGCCCCGAGGTCAAGAGTTGTACACTCTACCAACCGAGCCAGCCAGGCACCCCCAGTCATTGTTGAGTATTAAAGAAAAATCAGATACAGCAGTGGAGAGAACTAGATGGTCTCCCATATTGTTAGGAATTTGAATTATTTCTAGAATGTTCTTCCTCTGGTGTTCATTAATATAAGTACCTCTCAAGGTCTAACCTGGCCCTTTTTCCCCACAGACCTGTAAATGACCTGCATAGCTCTCTTTCTGGGTGATAACATCTACTCTCAGGGCTTCCCTTGGTTCCTCTGTGTGGCTGAATTCTGAATTACTTTTTTAGCTCTTCACTCCAGATCTGTACTTTCAAATGATGGCTGGAATTCTCTCCATTCTCTCTCCTGTCAAATTCAGCCTGTCTGAAACTCAGTGTATCATCTTCCCTTTATAAAAGAAAGGTAAAAAGCTCACCAGGGGCACATGGCTCAGTCAGTTGGGTGTCCGACTCTTGAGAGTTTCGGCTCAGGTCGTGACCTCAGAGCCGTGAGATTGAGCTCCGAGTTAGGCTCCGTGCTGAGCAGGAAATCTGCCAGATATTCTCTCTCTCTCTCTCTCTCTCCTCCCGTCTGCCCTGCTCTCTCTCTCTAAAATAAATAAATGAATCTTAAATAATAATAATAAATTAAATATCACAGACTGGATAGCTTATAAACCACAGAAATATATTTCTTACGGTTCTGGAAGCTGAAAGACCAAGATCACGGTCGAGTGAGGGGCCTCTGCCAGATCTGAGACGTCTTGCTGTGTCCCTGTAGGGGGAAGGGGCTAGGGAGCTCACCTGGGTCTCTCTCGTAAGGAAACAATCCCATTATGAGGGCTCCACCCCCAGTGCCTCATTTTTTTAGGGTTAGCATTTCTCAACCTGTGAATTTGGTGGGGACACGTTCAGACCATGCCTCTCAGTAAGCCAAATGAAAAAACTCAGTTACTGTCAAGTTCCCTTCCCCTTCCTCAATTATCACTAACCCTACCTCCGCAGAGCCCCATCTGTCCAGCACATTTGTCCCTCCCACTCACACTGCTCAGGATGGTTTGTGTGGTCTTCTTACTTGTCCCTCTGTCCCCCACCTTTCCCAGGGAGCCTTCCATGGCCAGCCGCTACCTTACGAAAGCATCAGTTGAATCTCAGCATTCAATCCCCTTCTTCAAAACATGCAGAAACTCCCCCAAGGACAACCAAATAACATACAAATGTGTAAGCATGAGAATCACAGCCCCAGCAGAGAATGACAAGTGGCTTTAAAATTTTTTTTAAATATTTTTTTAAATTTTAGTTGAACATAGTTGACATGTAATATTATATTAGTTCCAGATGTACAACATAGTGATTCCATAGTTATATGCATGGCAACAGGCTCACCACAATAAATGTTACCACCTGTTACCAAATGAAGTTATTACAGTTACTGACTGTGTTCCCTAGGCTGTACTTTTCATCCCTGTGACTTCTTTCTATAATAACTGAAAGTCTGTAGCCCCTAATCTGCTTTATCTACTTTACCTATTCCTCTGCCCATCTCCCCTCTGGAAACCACCAGTTTTTTCTATTTATTTTTCATTTCTTTTTAATTTAAATTCAACCAGACAACATATAGTACATCATTAGTTTCAGATGTAGTGTTCAAGGATCCATTAGTTGCATAGAACACCCAGTGCTCGTCACATCACGTGCCCTCTGTAATGCTTTTTAGTGTGTTCTGTTCTCTATACTTTTTAGTGTGTTTCTGTTTTGGTTTTGTTTGTTTTGTGTTTTAGATCCCGCATATAAGTGAAGTCATACAGTGTTTGTCTTTTTCTGACGTATTTCACTTAATACCTTCTAGGTCCATCCCTGTTATCAGGGATAGCAAAATCTCATTCTCTTTTATGGCTAAGTAACATTTCATTGTACGCATACACATCTTCTTTATCCATTCATCTACAGATGGACACGTAGGTTGCTTCCAGATCTTTGCTATTGTAAATAATGCTGACATGAACATAGGGGTGTAGATATCTTTTTGAGTTAGTGTTTTCATTTCCTCTGGGAAAATACCCAGAAGTGGAATTAGTGGATCCTATGGCAATTCTATTTTTTTTTTTAACCTCCATACTGTCTTCCACGGCAGCTGCACCAATTTACACTCCCACCAGCAGTGCAGGAAGGTTTTTTCTCCACATCCTTACCAGCATTTGTTATTTTGTTTGTCTTTTTGTTTTTAGCCATTCTGCTGGTGTTAGGTGATAACCTCATTGGGATTTTGATTTATATTTCCCATGTGATTAGTGATGCCGAGCATCTTTTCACGTATCTCTTGCCCATCTGTATGTCTTGTTTGGAAAAATGTCTATTCAGGTCCTCTGCTCATTTTTACATCAGAATTTGGGGGGAGTTTTTTGGCGTTGAGTTGTAGGAGTTCTTTATATACTTTGGATATGAGCCCTTTATTGGATTTATCATTTGCAAATATCTTCTCCCATGCAGTAGGTTGTCTTTTCATTTTGTGATGGTTGCCTTCACTATTCAAAAGCTTTTTATTTGGATGTAGTCCCAACTGTTTATTTTTGC
Organism: Martes martes; assembly: GCF_963455335.1. Classification (NCBI taxonomy): domain Eukaryota; kingdom Metazoa; phylum Chordata; class Mammalia; order Carnivora; family Mustelidae; genus Martes; species Martes martes. The sequence continues at coordinate 11,925,878 of NC_137900.1, read as the reverse complement.
TTTCATTTCCCTTTCTGGGGAGACACATGCAGAAAAATATTGCTAAGGCCAATATCCATGACAACCTATGTTTTCTTTTAAAAATTTTATGGTTTCAAGATGCCTGGGTGGCTCATTCGGTTAAGCCGCTGCCTTTGGCTCAGGTCATGATCCCAGGGTCATGGGATCGAGTCCCACAGTAGGCTCCTTGCTCAGCAGGGAGCCTGCTTCTCTCTCTGCCTCTGTGTGCCACTCTGCCTGCTTGTGCGTGCACTCTCTCTCTCTCTCTCTCTCTGACAAAGAAAGGAAGAAAGAAAGAAAGAAAATCTTTTTGAAAGGTCAAAGTTTCATAGTTTCAGGTCTTACATTTAGGTCTGTAATCCATTTGAGTTTATTTTTGTGTATGGTATAAGAAAGTGGTCCAGTTTCATGCTTTTTCATATAGCTGTCCAATTTTCCCAACACCATTTATTGAAAAGACTGCCTTTCCCCCCATCGTATATTTTCACTTCCTTTGTCATAGATTAAGTGACCATAATAGCACAGATTCACCTCTGGGATCTCAGTTCTGTTCCATTCATCTGTGTGTCTGTTTTTGTGCCTGTACCGTAATGTTTAGATTGCTACAGTTTTGTCGTATAGCTTGAAATCTGCAAGTGTGATGCCTCCATCTTTGTTTTTCTTTGTTTTTCAAGATTGCTTTCTCTATCCAGAGTCTCTGTGGTTCCAGCTACATTTAGGATTTTTTTGTTCCAGTTTTGTGAAAAATACAATTGGTATTTTGAAAGGGATTGCACTGACTCTGTAGATTGCTTTGGGTAGTATGGACATTTTAACAATATTAATTCTCCCAGTCCACAAGCATGGTATCCTTTTCCACTTATTTGTGTCATATTTAATTTCTTTCATCAATGCCTCGTGGTTCTTAGAGTACAGATCTTTCACTTCCTTGATTAAATTTATTTCTAGGTATTTTACTCTTTTCGATGCAATTATAAATGGGATTCTTTTCTTACTTACATTTCTGCTATTTCATTATTGGTGTATAGAAGCACAACAGATTTCTGTATATTAATTTTATATCCTGCAACTTTACTGAATTCAGTTATTAGTTTTAATAGTTTTTGCTGGAGTCTTTAGGGTTTTCTAAGTAGAACACCTTGTCGTCTGCAAATAGTGTCAGTTTTGCTCTTTTCTTACCAATTTGGATGCCTTTTATTTCTTTTTTTATTTGATTGCTGTGGATAGGACTTCCACACTCTGGTAAATAAAAGTGGTGAGAATGGACACCGTGCCTTGTTCCTGATCTTGGAAGAAAAGATTTCAGCTTTTTACTACTGAGTACTTGTTAGCTGTGGGTTTGTCAGTATGGCCTTTATTTTGTTGAGGTATGGGTTTTTTGTACCACTTGGTTGAGAGTTTTTATCATAGACAAACGTTAAACTTTGTCAAATGCTTTTTCTGCACCTATGGATAAGCATATGATTTTTATCCTTCATTGTGTTAAATGTGGTGGGTCGTGTTGATCAGTTTTTGGATACAAACCATCCTTGTATTCCTGGGATAATACCATTTGACCTGGTGAATAATCCTTTTAATGTATTTTCTAATTTGGTTTGCTAATATTTTGTTGGAGATTTTTATATCTATATTCACGTTGGTCTGTAATTTTCTTTTTTTGTAGGGCCTATAGGATCAGTATCAGGGTAATGCTGGCCTCATAGGATGAATTAAAAAACATCCCCTCCTCTTCTGATTTTTGGAATAGTTTGAGAAGGATAGATATTAACTTTTCTCTAAAAATTTGCTAGAATTCATCTGCGAAGCCATTTGGTCCTGGACTTCTGTGTGTTGGGAGTTTTTTGATTACTGATTCAATTTTGTCTGTTCAGATTTTTCTCTTTCTTCAGTGTTCAGTCTTAGAAGATTGTATCCATTTCTTCTAGCTGTCCAATTTATTGGTGTATAATTTTCTGTAGTAGTCTCTTTGTGTTTCTTTGATGTCAGTTGTAACTTCTCTTTCATTCCTGATTTTCTTTATTCAAGGCCTCTCCTTTCTTCCTGATTATTGTGGCTAAAGGTTTGTCAACTTTGTTTATCTTATCAAAGAACCACCCTTTATTCTATTTCTTTCTTTCTTTCTTTTTTTTTTTTTAACTCTCTACTTCATTTATTTCCCCTCTGACTTCTATTTTTCCTTCTTCCTCCTAACTTTGGGCTTTGTTTATTCTTTTTTGTTGCTGTTCTTTAGGCATACATATATCACTATATATATACATTTTCTTTTGTCTCCTGATATTGTTTCCTCTTTGATTTCTCTATTGACCCTTCGGTTGTTTAGTAACGTGTTGTTTAACCTCCGTGTGTTTGTATTTTTCCAGGTTTTTTCCTTGTAATTGATTTCCCATTTCCCACAAGATCTCAGTCTTCTCAAATTACTGAGACTCGTTTTGTGGCCTAGCATGTGATCTATCCTACAGAATATTCCACGTGCACTTGAAAGGAATGGGTATTCTGTTTCAGTGGGCTGCCCACCGGATGTGGCAGGGTGGGAGCCCCTTGGGAGGGGAGCCTGCCTGCCGGGGGTTGGATCCACAGGGGACCAGCTGGGCAAGGAAATGGAGAGTGTCAGAGCTGGCTCCTGCAAATTTTCAGCTATCTGTGCTAAAGGAGGGCAAGAAAGTGGCACTCACCAATACTTCTGTTTCCATAGAAAGCTCCTGCAGACCCCTGTCCCTCTACCACACATCCTGAAATTAGCCAACAAATCTCCTTCATGTACAACCCAGGCACCTTTTAAACTGCTACATTTGTGCTCCCTCCTCCATGCTTGTGCTCTCCTGCCCACCCGCAGGTAGTCAGGCTGGGTGTCTGGTTCCCAACTACATCTCTTTCTCTCCCAACCTTTTCCATGTGGCCTCTTCCTTATGACTCCAGCTGTGGGAGATGTGCTCTGCCAGCCTTCCGGTGGTTTTTAGAGTGAGATACAATATGTGTAGTTATTGCCTTGGTGTATCTCTGGGAGGGTGTCAGCTCAGGATCCTTTTCCTCTGCCATCTTCCCTGACTCTGACAGGTGGTTTTATTTCGAGGGCCAACACCGACTGACTGGTGGTGGCTTCTTAGAGAACCGTGTTGAGTAGGATTCTGAGGTTCATACAGACTCCGGAAGAATGGTTAACAATAGACATAAGAGAGAGAAGTAGACATCCCCAATCGAGGGTCAGTGTATTTTTTTGCTTCTTCCTACATCCTCTAGCATCACCTGCTCAGCCAAAAGAACTGCTCACTGATATTCAAATATACTACACTATCCTGTTAACCACAAAGACCATCTATTTTCATGATGTCTGTATTCTGCTGTCTAGACTGCTCTTGGCTCAACTCCCACTTATTAGAATCTTCATCTTTTTCCTGTAATACTCTACCTTCACATTTTATAACTTGTCCCTCCATTGAACGTGTATTGACCTCATTTGTATTACAAGGAATACATAAATATTATGTGTGAATGGGTGCGTGTGTATGTATGTGTGTATTTCCGCCGCTCCCACTGGACAATAACCTCTTTAAAGGCAATGAACATACCTTCCTTATCTCCCAACCCCTAGGTCCCATCTAGTAACTTAAACACAGCAAGAATTCAGTAATATTTTATGGAATGAATGAATGAATGAACCAATATTCTGGTGGCATGTTAACCTAAAAAAGAAAGTCAGAAAGTCACGTGGACTGTCCAGGGAAATGGAATCATCTCAGTAGACCCTCTTGTAGGAATCTCCCAGTTTCCAGCAGTGAGCAAGGTCAATCAGCCAGTGGGCCCCCAATTATGAGGCACATGGTAGAGAGCAAATTCAAGAGAAGATCCTTTTGGTGGTGGTGTCCCAGGATAGCACTTGACGCTTGTAAATGACTGTACACACACAGAAGACAAGCTTTGTGTCCCTCTCACACATTGACTTGCCCAATATCTGATGTACACTCACAAGTAGGAGACTCAGACCCACAGCTCACACTTCCAATCCATGACTCACATGAAGTTGTGCTCTTCTGTGTTACCAGTGAGTTTGGGATAAATATGCGTATAAGGAAAGGAATCCACTGCTATTAAAAATAATAAGTTGGAAAGCTACTGCTGTCTGTCCTAGAGAGGTCTCACACTCAGAGCCTCCAAGCAGACCCCCAAACTGTTTATCAGAGTGCCTCCAAACTGCAGACTGGGCCCTAAGACTAGGCAAAGGTTGTTTTCAAAGAGAAATTTCAAACCACTTTTACCAAGCAGGCGCAGCTTCTCAAGTGGGTGATTTAATGAAAGCCGTCAACCCAAAGCCCTCGCTGTCAGTTCTCCCGGGCCATACAACAAATTGGGGAACACTCAAAAGCATGATAGCCTGAACAACTGAAAGAGAAGTCCCAGGCACTGGAAACCTTTCTCTCTTTTACAGGAAAAATGGCTTTTTTGGTCCTTGTCCCTTTAGTGCCTTAAAGGGAAGGAAGAGAGAGAAAGAGAGAGAGGTGGGTGAGAGGGAGGGAGAGGGGAATGGGAAGGAAGGGAAGAGAGGAAGGAAGGAAGAAAAAAGGAAGAAAGAAAATAAAGGGGAAAGAAAAAAAAATCAAGGAGAGAGAGTGACAGACTTGTACATTTCCAAAGTTGAAGCCCCATGCCCTGGCTGAGACAAAGGACATCACAGGCATTTAGTTCTTCCAAGAACTGTAATGCTTGGGATTTTTCATTATGCATAGTGAAAAGCAACCGATCTGGGCCAAAACCAGAGAGAACACAACGATTTCAACAATTTGGGGGTTATCTTCCCTGCCTTTCCCCCTCTGCGTCTGTGTGATTCCTCAGACAAAGTGGGTTGGAGAAGTTCAAGCTCAGTTCACAGAAGGGAACATTCTGTACTCTGCACAACAGGCTGGGCCGCTCTCTGTAAAACAAAATCAACAGCATGATCTCAGCCGCGGCGGCGGCAGGCACCGCGCCGCCAGCCCACGGCCCGGGCGTTTGAATAGAGCGGCTGTCAAAGGCGCCCCGCGGCCGGTCCCCGAGCTGCCACCGCGCGCACCCGCGGACACACGCACCGCAGCCGCCCGCCCGCGCGCGCGCGCTCACCCCCGCCCCGGGAGCCCGAGGTCGCAGAAGCGCTTCTCCACCCGGTGGTTGCTTCTTGCCCCCCAGCGGGTCGAGGAAGTTGTTTGGATATTTCTTCGGGGAGAGTAATTACAGCTGAAACATTTCCAAGGAAACAAACCCCTGCGTGTTCACTTCTGCTCTGGCTTTGACCGGAGCTTTTCTGCCTGTTCGGATGCTACCGTCATCAAAAGACAGCCTGAACTCTCAGTCCGCGGGGCTGCGTCGTCCCGGGGCAGGGGGAGGCGGGGACAGAGGAGAGTGGGCGCCTGCAGCCCCTCCCCCACCCTCTCGGCTTTTCCATTTTCTTCTGGATTCCCGTTTTTCCGTCTTCTTTCTTCTGGAAGTTAGCATGCACTTCAGTAAATATTTGATGAGTGCATTTATGGTGCCAGAGACGGTCTATGGGGTAGTAGCTGTAGCAGGATCGTTCTAGGGAAGGGAAATCCTAGCCCGGAAGCCAATCAGAAGAGGAAGAAAAGAGGGAAGTTGTGTGCGTCCACACTGCGAAGGTGTCAAGGGAGGGAAGAACGTTTTGGGGGGAGGGTCTGGAGACCCAGGTACCAGAAGGCCTGAATATGGGTGGCTGTTTTCAGTATGAAGTGCTGACCTCTGGAATGGGACTGCTGCCCCAGTGCGCTTTTCATGCTGAATTCAAGCCCATTGGATAGAGGAAGGAATGATGACAAGAATGCAGGCTGCCCACCGCAGGGGAGTGGCGGTGCTGCCTCCTGGGGGGGGCCTCCCCCCCTCCTTGGAGGTCCCTCTTTCTTGTGCTGCTGCAGGAGGCCGAGGCCAGCAGGGGTGAGGGGCAGCCTGGGAAAAATGGAAAGTGGAAAAGCAGGGGCTTGGGTGCTGGCCGGAGCCTTTGAGTCCTGCTTTACTGTCTGTAAACCTCAGGCAAGATCCCCAGACCTTGGGCCCATGAGTCTCTGTGGCCTCTTTGGCTATTAACGGGAACAAGGACTACCATTCTGCAGAACTCTTGACTATTAGAGAACGTAAGGAAATCACATATGCCTTTGCATGTCATCGACTAGTTAATAAAGAGTCATGAGCGTTAGGAATGGAAGTACCGCAGTTCAGAGAAAGCCGTTAACGTGTCAGTTGAGAACCGCCACCACTGTGTCCTCTCACATGTTTTCTTGCACACGCGTTTGCCCCATTATTGACTTAGTGGATGTCCACCGATTGTGGCCACCATGCACTGGGCTCAGTGCAAGCCACTGCACCAAACACTGAGGCGACAAAAGCCTTGTTCTCGAGGTGCTTCCTCGCTTCTCAGGTTTGCACAGGGCGGCCGCGGAGCCCTGGGGCTCGTCGGAGGCTTCTGCACAGCCTGCCCTCTTCATGCTCGGGCTCCTTCCTTCTGGGTCACAAGCCATCCCAGAGAGAAGAAGCTACGGGGGAGCAGGGATTGACTGGGGACAGCCCTGATGTCAGACACTGCTCGGGACTGCTCTTCTAGAATGTAAACAGCCTTTCTCACTTCAGCTCTGGAGCTCCTGCCAAGACTTTGAAAAACAAGTTACACAAGCACCTTTGGAGAGGTTGGACCAGCTACCCCACGGCTGCTGCCTCCCCAGGGGGCCTGGTCGGGGGACACGGACAGAGGTAGCCTCAAGGACTCAGTCACGGACAACGCATGAACCTGAGAACACAGGGCTCGCTAGGCTGGGAGTTCAAGGAAACACAAGCTCTCAGGCGCCATACCAAGCCCCAGACTGCGGAAGGAGTCAGTCATTGACAAATTCACAAATGTCCCTGCTGCCGTCACTGATAGGATCCCAGGGTTCAGTAGAAGGATCACCTGCTCCATGAGCAAGGGCCCAGGCCAAGGTAGGGCTTCCTTGGACCTGGTCACCATGACATCCTCAATGTCTTCTGCCCCACGAAGATCGCCTCCCTGACTACACCCACCACGTGGAGGGCCCTGTTTAAGATTTTGGCAGCGGACAGCCAGTTGCAAAAAATGCCTCCCCCTCCCCCCTTCCCTGACGTCCTTTGCCAAGGGCTACTGCCAATTCCAGTCAGTTGCAGATGGAATTTCTCAGAATGCCAGAGTGTGCATGGGGCAGTAAAAGCAAAACCCCAGGGATCTGAGGTAGACCAAGCTAAATAAATTCAAGGACTAGGCAAGTGACCAAGATCTCAGAGGGAGTACACGAAGGGAAGTCGTTCCCAGAGAATTAAGCAAGATTTCGTACAACCCACACACGTTTGATGGGAGGAGAGCCTAAGAGAATGACGTTTGTTGCCATTCATGATGTGCCAGAAGCTTTACATACGTTCTCTCATTTAATCCCCGCAGTAATCCTATACAGCAGGTCGTGATGTCCTTTCCAACTCAAACAACTGCAGTAATGGGCCCACAGGTCATGCCGCCCAGTGCCTGGCAGAGCTTTGCCCTTACACCCAGGCCCGTCCAGCGTGAGAGCCCAGGTTCCTAGCCTTACGCTATCCTGCCTCCCGGCATGTGAGGATCTTATTAGGATACTGCTAGAATCATCTGATACACTTTTTTAGGATTTCCCGAGGCCAAAGCCTCTGGCTGAAGTCCTGATACCAAGTCCTACTCTCCAGTCTCCTATACGTACCTTACCTCAGTATATAGAGTCAATCAGCAAAAGTTATCAGATGCCCTGGGGACATTGTGCTATGTTCTCTGGGGGATAGAAAGGTCAGCTTTGCCTGAGCTCTGTAAGGAACTTACAGTCTGTCTGGATAGGACGGGTTGTGCTAGCGTAACTTTATGTTATTAATTAATGTTATTAATTATTATTATTAATTATTCAAATAACCTCTGGATTAAGCCGATGTAACACAACAATAGCTGACTGCTTGCTCACACCATGTGTCCATTGTGAATCACCTGGGCCTTTCCTCGAGAACCCGGACGGGTGAACGATCCCCCAGACAGCTCTTACACCGCCAGTCACTGGGTCAGGGGGACGCACAGTGTGACCAACCACTCACCCGCTCGTCATGCTTCTCCCACTGAAAGCTTCTTCTCCAAGGGGGCTCATGTCTGTTCTGCTTACCTTTTATTGGGCAAAGCAAATTAAAGGGACACACATGACCACATCCCTTCAAGGGGTAAGAGAAGCACCAGCATACCGCAAGTCTGGAAATGGGCAAAAGGCCTGAAAATTTTAGTCAATAGGTCTAATCACGAGCACATTCTGGGAAGAGGAATGACCTCAAAACCTCATACCTCCCAATTGCATGATAATATAAGTCCAGATAATTCAGGGGGCGTCAGAGTGGCTGCATTCAAGGCTTATAACCTGAGGACTCAAGAGAGTGAATTATGTCTGGACTGGAGCCCTCAGGGACCTATCCAGAGGTCGGCGAGGCATTGAGCCTTGAAGAATGGTTGGGACTTGAATGGACCACAAGACCAGACCAATTGCATCCACGGTGGCCTTCCAAGGGGCTATGGTACCCCACCACCAGCCACTTTCTTGAGTGACACAGGTTATTCCAGGCCTGGAGAGATGACACAAATGGACGCCTGAAGGCAATGTTATGCACGGTGGCCTTGAGGGGAGAGGGCCCATCATAGCCGAGCAGAGTGTTGGAGTCAGGGAGAAGGGGCAGTTGGCCAGAGCAGGAGTGGAGAAGGTATGGAAGATGTTTGAGCAGAAGAAAGCCGTGGTCACAGTGGAACTTCAGAGATTTTATTCTGTGGCTAGATTCTTTTATCCTTATGTTTCACAAATATTTTAAATATTTTGCATGGGAGGCACCAAGGTGTGTAGGCTTGATTCCTACCCTCAAGGAACTTGAGTCTTTAGCAGGAAGAGAAGAAATGTATTTGGTGTTATTACCCTGGCCCTTTAAGAGGAATCTCAAGGAGATGGCTTGTTTGATGAAAGGCCCTGAAACTTCGGGGATTTTGAGGCTTTCTCCTTTATGAACGGGGAAGGGTTGAAAGGGCTGAAATGTTAAATAGATCTGGGGTGACAACGAGGCAGGCAGGTGGGAGGAGGTCAGAGGGGAGTGGAGAATGAAGGAGACAGCAGAGAGAAGCCTCCTGCTAATGAGAGAAAAGGCTTTTGGAATGGTGGCGATTTTACGAAGTTTGCCCGTGTGGTGTTCCATGTAAGCCTTCCACTGACCTCCCTTGTGAACATTTCAGTAAAATATACATTACTCAGAATGCTTTGGGAAGAGGCTTGAGAGGTCACAAGGAGGCAACTGGGTAGCAATGGAGTATTGATTATATCCTCAAAGTGTACAGGGTGAGAGCAGAGGACTTCCCAAGAGAGCCCAGTCATGTTTGTGTTAAATAGATATGTGCATTTGCGCGGGATAAAGTGGCAGTTCTAAGAGCGGGAGAAAGTGTCAAGAAACACTTCATAAAGGAAATGAAAGGTTATCCTGCAACTTGGTGTTAAAATATCGGAAAGTGACCCCAGCCCACCTGGATTAACAGGGAACATTCAGGTCTAGGCACGAAAGGTAGCATGTGCAAAGGTACTGGGGTGTGGAAGAGCCTGGTTTATTTGAGCTCCTCCAAGCAAACATGGATGGGCAGGATTATGAGGGATAAAGTCAAAAGGAGCAAGTTCAGTTAATTTAGCCCAGTAATCAGGGTTTATGGAAATAAGGGCTTGTGTTTACCTTCAGAATTATTTACTCAGTATTTATTGACGGTCAAATACTCTCCAGCTTTTATACTGTTCCACAAGTATTTTCTTTTGCATTGGTAAAAACCTGGGAAACTCATGATTTCTTATTCTGTTACCTATTGGGGAAAAAAAATGGTGGATCCAGAGGTCAACTTTTCTAAGGCTATCCTGACTTATTTATATTCTCCACTCATATTTGCTTTGCTGCTAAGCACCACTCTCCATGTGCAGTGGAGAGAAAGTGCCAAGATCCTTCAGGTCCTGTGTCCCAGGAGGTGAAGGATTGCCGAAAACAGCAGCACACAGCAGCAGAAAGCTGGTGACTATTAAAACACACTTTTGATTTACAGTCAACTGTCAAGTAGGAAAATTTATGCCTGCTGATCAGAGCGGAAAGTACCCTGAGTGTGGGGTATGAGCGTATGTGTGAGCCTGGGTATATTTTAACTATCCACCTGGGAAATTTCTAAATCAGCATTTATTTCAATAATCTCATACATTCATATGGCACCTTTCTCTACAGATGCTTCCAAAGCAGTTTGTAAATTTTATATAGCTGGGGAATCATCATTGTTGGAATAGAAGGAAACAGGATGCTTCTCAGCTTCCTAATGAGAACTCGGGACTAAGTGTGCTTTTGATGAGAAGGACGGGGATCCAAGAACATATCTGTAGTTCGCAATGTATATGTACTTCGATGGCATCAGATTTCATTAAAATAATATTCAAATTTCCTGTGAATAATCCGTTCAAATTTTACCCAGCCTTCCAGGCTCACCTCTGGATTCAGCTCCACAGCTGATGCTAAATTTTGGTCCCCCAGAGCAAAGTAATGTCACCTTGCCCTAAATACCCAGAAGTACGGAGGTGGGCGGGAGGCCTCGTGTCACCCCTGGGGGTTATGTGTTATGCATTTCTGGCCCATGCAGAGGCCGAGAGGTCTGCCAGTGAGCACCTGCGAGAGAATTAAAGGAGTTTCAAATCATTTGTTCGGTAAAAATTTATTGAGCAATTACTGTATTCTAGAAACTCTGCTGGGGTGCTGGGGATACAGGCGAGAGCCTCCTGACCTCCCGGAGCCCTCAGTCTGGTGAGGAGATGGTCGTGGGTGAGATAATCTAACAGGTCGTTGTGACTGAGAACTGGAGATCAGTGCCGCAAAGGAGGCGTGTGAGAGCGTAAGCAGGGGACCTCCCGTGGGTGTGGAGTCAGGGAAAGCTGCCTAAGAAAGTGAGTTCAGGTTTCTGTCTAAAGGATGAGTACAGTCTAGCTAGGGGTGTGTGTGAGAGAGACAGAGAGAGAAAGAGAGTCTCGGGTTTCTTATTTGTAAAACGACGGCGGCCACACTACTTTGTCTAAGCCGGGGTCCCCAGAAGCAGACCCTGAGAGGAGGTCATGTAAAGGTGATTTACCAGGAAGCAGGTCCAGGAACGACTGCTTCAGAAGTTGAGGAGTAGGGGCGCCTGGGTGGCTCAGTCCCTTAAGCACTGGACCCTTCGCTCTATCAGCTCAGGTCATGATCTCAGGGTTGTGAGATCGAGCCCGGCGACTAGCTCCTCCGTGCTGGGAGTAGAGTCTGCTTGTGATTCTCTCTCTCTCTCTCTGCGCCTGCTGCCCTCTCTCCCTCTCTAAAATAAAATAAGTAAAATAAAAGAAGTTGAGGAAAAGGAACAGGGAAGTGGAAGTGGCCAAGCAATGCTGAGTCAAGCAAAATGCCATGAACCAGAGAACTGGAGATAAGGCAGGCGACGCGGGGAGCTGGGGTGCTTGTCCCCTGCCCTGTCTGGTTACCCATAAGTCCCGGGTACTTCCGCTGTCCAGGCTGGGATGCAAATTAGTTCCAGCACCTCGAGGACTGACCCCCAACAGAGAGCCACCTCCTGGATCGAGCCCCACATCAGGCTCCCTGCTCAGTGGGGAGTCTGCTTCTCCCTCTCCCTCTGCTGCTCCCCCTGCTTGTCCCCCCTCTCTCTCTCTGTCGAATAAATTCTTTAAAAAGGAAAAGGAATACAATAAGGGACATGATGGACACGGGCAGAGACTCAGGTGTCAGCCTCATAGGACGCAGTGAGTATAGGAAGAGTGCCAGGTGCCCAGTGAGTGCTCAGGAATTACCAGCTCTCCTTGTAGTTCTCATTTATCGGCCACACAACTGACGTGGTCTTCCCCTTACCCCATAATCTCTGCCCACCCCAGCCCTGCAGGACCCCGCTCTGCCACCTGACGCTTCCTGCCGGGTATCCTAAGGCAAGCGTGCATGTAAATACAGCAGTATATTTTCTATTTCCCAGATCGTCCCATTTTGCTGAACTTAGAACTGGACATATAGCCCAGTCATCCTCTCTCGTGCGTCCTGTCATTCATGGTGCCTTCTTGCTCCCCGTCCTCCTGGGCTCTCGCACCTCAGAAATTCATGGGTCTGGCTGCTGCTTAAATGGGATTCGACCAACTTGACCCAGTCCTGGGGTCTGCGCTTCCTGGGGGAGTTGATAGAATTTGTAGAACGGAGGGACCTCCTCGATCCCCTCCTCTTCCTGAGTGTGAAAATCGAACGTCTGCTGGCTCCTTAAAATCAGCATTTTAGGGCGCCTGGGTGGCTCAGTGGGTTAAGCCTCTACCTTCAGCTCAGGTCATGGTCTCGGGGTCCTGGGATCGAGTCCCACATCGGGCTCTCTGCTCAGCAGGGAGCCTGCTTCCTCCTCTCTCTCTCTCTGCCTACTTGTGATCACTGTCTCTGTCAAATAAATAAATAAAATCTTTTTTAAAAAAATAGCATTTTAAATAAAGGAATGGACCGAGAATACACGCACAACAGGAATCAATCTCAAGAACGTGATCCCGGGGGAGACAGCTAGACACAACAGAACACCACGGTGGGATTCCAATCAGTGGAAGTTCTGAAACAGGCCAAATTGATCTCTGGTGACAGAAAGTGGGTCGGTGGTTGCCTGGGGCTGGGGGAATGGCAGGAAGCCCTAAGGGGACTTCGGGGGGGTCACACACATTCCCCATCTTGGTTGTGGAGAAAGTGGCGCCCACACACACGTTTGTCGGAACTCGCAGAACAGTGTACTTAAAACGGGTGCGTTTTATTGCGTGTAAATCACACCTTTAAAAAGTTATTTTGAAACTAAATAAATAGGCATTTTATTGCCTGACCAAGAAGAGATCAAAAGTAGATCCAAGCCTAATCACAGGGAACTCTGTCTGGCCAGACACACAGAATCCTTTGTTTTGTTTCCCATCCCACACCCTATTTTTTTTTTTTCTTTTGGCAAGAAGTTGGTCTTTATTATTTGCACAAATGGAGGGGAACAATGGCCCGGAGAACTCTAAAAAGGAGAAAATACGCAAGTCACTTGTATCCAGCCGCTCTGGAATAGACTTTTGTGCACCTCCCTGGTGTTTGACTAGAGATGGGCCTGCTGGACATGCCTAAAATTCACTTCACATGAAATCATGAAATTCCCTCTAAAGACCCGAATTGTTGGAAGCTTGGGAGCCCTTCGCTTTCCCCGCCTGACCCCACCTCTCCCTGCTCCTTCCGAGCAGGAAATGCAACGTTTCACCCAGTCCCGGGCCTTCCTTCCCGCAGGCTGTCTCCATCCGTCTGTAGGTGCCTCCGGCTTCGGGAGACTCGTGCCTCTGGGGTAGCTCGCAGCAGACGCAGAAGGAATTGGGAGACTCAAGCTATTGAGAAAAAAAAAAAAGGCTTGGAAAAGTTTCCTTGCAAAGGAAGGGAGTCATCGACTTGCAGATAAATGAGAACAGATTCTCCGAACTTTAGTTTCTCATGTTTTTGGGGCAGCTTAGCGAGATTTGGTTCTCTGCTGGCACATCCACACCCCCGACCCCAAGCCCTGCCGGGCCTGAGTCTGGGTTCGCTGCCCCTGCTATTTGCCCCCACCCCCCACCTCTCGTCCCAGCACCCTGGACTTTATCCTTCACGGCCCTCACCACGTGGAGGGCAAGTGCCTGTTTACTAATCAGTGTCCTGGCCCTGACCGAGAGCTCGCTGAACGGGGCGTCTTCTGAGGTCACCACCATCCACTCAGCCCCTGGAACAGGGCCGGGCTCGTAGTAGGTGTTCAATAAACAGCTGTTGAGTTGTTACGATTCTGAACACATCACAACAGAGTTTATTTAAGGTTTTGAAAAATCAACTGCACAAACAGGAAAACTCTGGCACTTCAGCGGGAACTCCACCCAGACAGAACTCCAGCAGGAAATACCAAAAAGTCAGTATCTAGCGCAGAAATCCTTCTGCGTGTTTCAAGACAAACGCCAATGGGCCGATCTCTGAGGCCTCCAAAGCAGGTGGGCTTGGAGGGGGAAGGAAGGGGGAGTTCTTGAGTGAGGAGGAACTAGAAAAAAAAAATTCAGGTAAATACTTGAGAAACCCAGAGGAAGCATCTCGAATCACGCCTTTCTAGCCCAGAGTTGCAGCGAGCACAAAAGCTTCTCTAATATGTCCCTACCTACCTAAGCACAATCCACACGAAGGTTTTGTAAATAACTTGTGCCCATACATTCAATAAATATATATCATGCCTTCGGTGGGAGAGGCCAGGTGAGAGAACCAAACGTGAATCCTATGGGAGCTGTCCTGAAGGAACGTGTCTGAAAAATAGTTCATGACTTAAACAGAAAAGTGGACATAGCATTCTCCAGTTTATCAAGTTCTGTAGCATCTGGCTGGTGCCCCTTGCAGGCAGTGGTTTAGGCGAGCTTGTTGGCTAGCAACGTGGAAGGGTCCGTGGCTGGTCCATCACTGTGTTCCTTGTGTCACCCAATGAAGGGCCCAGCCCTGTGACACTTATAAACACTTTTCTTTTAAAGGGTGCAAAAACGGACTATAGTCATCTACGTCATTCTTGAAACCATTGATAAGATAGGCCTGCATTCAGCCGAAATGTCTAGATCTCCATCCTTTTCTGGTAACATACCGTACCACTCTCCGGTGGGTGAGGGCAGCCCTCTTTCCTGTCCCTTCAAAGCTCAACACCTTCTCTCTCCCATCACATCTTCCTCTGGCCGCTGACAAATCATTGGCTATTCATTCAGAGTATACACCTACGGAAGGCGCTAGAAAGCCCGTACAGCACAGCCTCTACCCCACCAACTGCAGTGAGACTCAGGCAGCTAAGCAGGAGGGCGTGTCTCTCCAGGTCACGCAGACAGCGAGAGGGTCGGAAGCAGGCCCAGGTCCTTGACTTCTCGTCCTCCATATACTGCCTTTCCAACAAATTTAAATCCCGAGTTGGAGGAGAGGTGTGATTCAAAGAGCTAACCCTGAGGACAGCAGAAGTATGGAAACAGTGCCTTCCTTGTGTTTATTGACTTTGAAGTTAAAGCCTTGGTTGGGGGGTGGTGGGAGGAAGTTGTTATGTTCTATGTAGCAAATGTGTGCATATACATGTCCTTTGTTCTGCATATATGCATATACGTATACGTATCCATCTGTAGCATTAAATCCTAAGATGTGTGTAAACGTAGTATTATTGTGTATTATTGTATATATTCTATATAGCTTTATTGCATTTAGTTAGCATGTATGTATTGTATGTATTTTATGTATGTATGTATGTATGTATGTATATATATATATGTACTATGTATTCAGACATGGCCTGGTCAGCTATTGGGGTTGGCTCTTGAAGAGTTTTACTCTCCTGAGGAGTCAAGGTGCCCCCAAGAGAGGTTTCCTCCTACTGAAACTTGCGTCCCAGTGCGTCCGCTTGGTTGAAAAGGGTCAGTTTGCGTTTGAGAAGCGTGAGGCTGGGCACTGCCCGGAAGGCGACTATTTGGCCTACTTCTGCCCTCTCTCCTTGCTCTCCATTCCCAACGTTCTCCTCCCCCTTGAGTTATCAGATGGAGGAGGCTGGAAAAAAAGGTCTGTCAGCAGCTGCCTCAAAACAGGAGAAGGTTACACTTCCTGCAGGGAAGGGAGCGGCATCCCCCACCCCCAGGAGAGGGCCAGGGTGGGCTTGGGTGCAGGGGCTCAAAGAAAGGAAATGATTTGTTCTGTGAAAACTGGTTAAGGGCTGAACCAAGGAAACAGTCTGCTTCTCCCTGGGCCCTACAGCCAGATCAGCCACACCTCACCCCCAAACACTAGACCTTAGCTAGTGGTACTTGAGGAAGTCCCTTCCTCACCCAACTTCAAAACCGGTTGAGGAAAAAGTCACAGGAGTCCATCGGAAGAAGACGAAAGTACCATCTTTATTACAATTCTGTGGACTGAATGTGTGTCCCGAAAATTCACATGTTGGAACTCTAATCCCCAGTGGGATGGTATTTGGAGATGAGGCCTTTGGGAGGGGATTACGTCATGAGAGTGGAGCCCTCAGGAGGGATTCGTGCCTTTAGAAAAAGGTACAAAACCGCTCCCTGCTCTCCACCATGTGAGAATACAGCGAGAGGACGGCCACCTGCAAACCAGGACGGGGCCCCTCACCAGAGCCCAACTGTGCTGGACCCTGCCCTCGGCCTCCAGACCTATAATAAATAGATGTTGTTTAAGCCACCGAGTTTATGATATTTTTGTTACAGCAGCCTGAACTGACTAAGACCTGAGTCATAAAGACTGGGAGGGAAGATGCGGCTTAGGGGTACAGGAATAATGAGCTTTCTAATACTGAATTCCAGAATAGGGCTGACCTCCCCACCCACGGATGGGCAGCACCGAATGATGACAAGGTCCTCAACAAAGGCAAAGCCTGCCCTATAGAGAGGATGCCTTAGCAGAGGGGAATGGGGGCTGTCTGCTGCCAGGTCAGTCCCCTCTCTCTGACTCCTCATCCTATAAGGTCACCAGTCCTCCCCACGACACACAGTAGGTACTTCGTAAATAATGGTCTCTTGAATGAATGAATGAAAGAATGATTTGACTTTTCTTCTGAGTCAGAGTCAAAATGGTCAAACGTGGGTTAAAATTGTTAGAGAATGCTCCAAAATTCAAACTAATTAAAATATCCAGCCATAGGGAAATGTAAAGAATATCATGGCATAGCCCCTTAATTGGAAAACTATGGACCCCTAAAAAGCACATGAATGAAGAAATTTGTGAAAAGATAGAAAATGTACTACAAGGTTAAACACAAAGCATCAACATATACAGAAATAAGCAAAAACCTTTAGATGTTTTTTCTCTATTTCATATCACTCTTCTATAGATTCCAAATAGTCTAGAATAAAGCCTAGAATAAAGCATGATACTTCTATAGTTCAAAAGTTAACTTTTCTTTAAAAATTAGGTCATAAATCTAGCCAGAAATTCTAGAAATCAAAGCAAAAGATGGAAATGGTATATCCACTTCAATTTTTGCCCTGAAATGATGACTAGATAGGAAAAAATATATATATATGGATATAATAAATCTCATTAACCCATTCAAATGAAGTTTTGTTTCTAGAGTGGGTTTATATATTTATTCAATTCACTTTGACATGATTCGTTACATCATTTAAAAACTGAGACATTTATTTTATAAATCACCAAGTGGCTCATGGGCTTGACTCTTCAGTAATGAAGAGAAGTAAATCTTAGAAAGTTTGCTATGGTCGCCAGCCTCCAAGGCGACCCTGTGTGATCCCCACCCCTTGGTCTTCATGCCCTTATGGAAGTCCCTCCCCTTGAGCGTAGGCTGGATTCAGGGTGACAAGTCCTCCTGGTTTGCCCAGCACCAAGGGGATTCCCAAGATGTGGGCCTTTCAGTGCTAACGTAGGAAAGCTCCTGGGCAAACAAGGATAAGCCGGTCACCGTCACTGGGTTTAGTGACTCACTCATCAAGAACAGAATGCAGCAGAAGTGATGAGTTACCACTTTCACGATTATGTTACCAAAAGACTGTGGCTTCCGTGTGAGGCTCTCTCTCATGCTCTCATGGTTCACTTGCTCTAGGAGAAGCTGGCCGCCGTGTCAGGTGGCAGCCTTGTGGAGAGACCCACAGATGGGAATTTGACAGCCGCACCCAATGCCTGCCTGCAGCCTCCAGGGAGACTGAGAGCCAGAACCACCTTCCAGAGAAACCGTAAGATAATAAATGTTAGTGGTTTTCAGCCACTGAACGTGGGGGAATTTGTTACATGGCACAGATAACGAATACAGTGGTGATAGCGTTGGAAATCCACGCTAAGGTGTAAGTTATTTCTGAGTCTAGGATAGAGTTTAAAATGAGCTTTATCGAATCTTAAAAAAAGGTGGGGGGGGGGTTGTGCATGAGTGGCTCCATCAGTTCAGGTCAGGTCATGATCTCTGGGTTCTGGGGTCCAGCCCAGAGTGGGGCTCCAAGCTCAGAAGGGATTCTGTTTCTTCCTCTGCCTCTGCCCCTCCCCCTACTTGAGCTCTCTCTCTTTCTCTCAAAAAATAGATAAAATCTTTAAAAAAATAAAATTTAATTTAAATTTAAATGAGCTGTATCACACAAACCATAACTACTCTCCCCACCCGCATTTATAAGAGAGCCTGAAGCCTAGCATTGTCTTGTCCCGCATCCCCCCACCCCATTATAACCAATCAGACCGGGTCCCTGCATTTGTGTAAGTAAAAAAAAAAAACCCAAGCACTTCCCAGTGGATGGAGTCCCTTGCTTTCCTGCCTCTCCCCAAGCCCAGTGTCACTTCATCACAATTTTACAGAATCATATAATCAAAGATTCCTAAGATTAGAAAGAGCCCATTGAGATTTCTTTGATTATAAATTGAACCAGGGTAACAATTCTATGCCCCATTGGCGAGGGGATCCTTACTACCTTTTCCTAACCTTACAAAGAAAAAATGAACAGAGACAAGAGTCAAGGAGGTCTTTCATTTATAACTTTGCATCACGGAAATGTTCATCATGGAGAAGCAGAGACAATGATACAATAAATCAGAACTCTTGTAAGCATCTCTCATTGTCAACAGTTACCAGTTCAAGGCCAATTTTATTTCATCTCTTGCCTCCCCTCCCTTGCCATACACTTAACCCCCATCCCGACCCTTTGGGTTATTTTGAAACAAATTTCAGACATTTTATCATTTCATCTATAAATACTTCAGTACCTATTTCTAAGATATAAGAAGATGAGAACTTTTTTTTTTTTTTTAAGATTTTATTTATTTTTCAGAGAGAGTGCACGAGCAGGCAGGACTTGCGGAGACCAGCAGGCAGAGGGAGAGGGAGAAACAGGCTCCCCACTGAGCAGGGAGCCTGATGTGGGGCTTGATCCCAGGACCGCAGGATCATGACCTGAGCTGAAGGCAGTCACTTAACCGATTGAGCTACCCAGGTGTCCTGAGAACTTAAAAAACAGAACAAAACATAACTGCAATGCCATTTAAGAAAAAATAATTTCTTAATGTCATCAAATATCCAGTCAGTGTCTTAGTTCCCCCAATTGTCACAGGTTCTGTTTCCCTTTTGTTTGTTTTAGAGTCAGTTGGTTTGTCCAAGGCAGGATCCAAGCAAGGTCTTCCCATTGCTTTGAGTTGATAGAGCTCTTAAATCTGTTTTAATTTATGGCCTCTCCCTCCCTCTCCCACCACTCCCCATCTACCACACCCTGCACTAGTGGTACGAGTCGAGACCGTCTTTCCAAGCTCTAATAAACAGGCCGCTGCTTTCTGATTCCCAGTGGTGACTCATCTCTCCAGATAAACAAATGGCAGCCTAGGGGAGCCCCTCTTTGAGATTTCACTTTTTGAGGTATGCTTGAACTTGGGTCCATTTTCAAGTATCAAAATTTATCAAAGAAAGACACTCTGATTACACACTATACTGAAGGAGATAGAAGTCAGTTTCACACTAGAGTTGATATAAGTTTTTTTAAAAAGTCACTATTGTGGGACGGTTCACGAAAGTCAATAAATATTTTGCTCCATGGACACTGCCCTTGGTATCTCTTTTAATAATAAATATGAAACGAGAAAGCGTTTCAACAGCAGTACACATCCGCTACATCATGGTGACCGGGCCCTTCCTTCAGTTTTTGTTTTTGTTTTTGTTTTTTTCTTCTTTTCTCTCTAGGAAGTGGGATAAAACTAATAGCTTCGCAGGAAAATTCTCCCTGAGGCCTTTTCCCAAGTACTTCCCCAGCCGAGGCACATCTGGGGAGAGTCGGTGTGAAGTGAAAACACAGGCAGTCACTGATATCTGTGAATTTATTTAGGTCATCGTGATGCTATTAACTGCAGGGTTTTGACAGGATTGCCGTGAGATCTCCTCCCAAGGCTGGCGTCACTTAGGACCCAGGAGGAAGCACATTCTCGGCCCCATTTATTCGTCAGACCTGCCCCCCACCCCCCTTGGGCTTGCACTTCACCTTGGCACTTAACACCTGACCAGACAGAGTCCGAGTCCGGGGGTGATGTCGGCTTGGAGGTATGAGCCTCATTACTGGTTTTCCTATGGTGCCTGCCTGGGATTTTGTTGGGCATTGGAACAGGCAAGAGTTCAAAGCACACACGGCACCTTTTCATGACTTGAGTCAGTTAAGGAGGGACTCCACGCCCGAGCCGGCCTGGAAGCCCAGGCTGCTCAAAGCAGCACAACAGCTGGAAAAAAACTAATAAAAACAGCCACGAGCAATCTGTGAAAATGTCAAGGCCAGCACAAACACGCTGACCCTCGTAAACCTTGTGGTGAACTTGGAGAGGCGGGTCCACCCGGCCTTCTGGATGACAAGGTCGGGGAACAAGGCTGAGGGCTCCTTGGCAGGTGGTGGGTCTTTCCAAGTCCCCGTCATGCCTGGCCCCGTTGGCCGGTTGAAGAAGGAGCCTCTCTAGAAAGGGTGATGGGTCCGTAGCTCCTCACCCCCGTAAAGACACCGAGATCCTAAAATAAATAAATGTGAGGAGTCCGGGCACCACGATTCATCCTTTCTTCTCCTCGCTCCATCCCTGTACATGGTCCGGGCTGTACTCACCCCTGCGGACACGAGCAAATGCCGCTGGCAGGATCCGTGGTCTTTCTGTAGACACAGCTGCAGAAGCCACAGAAAGTCACAGAGATGATGAACGGACGAAGACAGCAGCTCCGTCATGTAGACCCAGACGGGAGGACAGCCCGGACCGCGGTTCTGTGACTACCCTAGGGACTGAACCAAATGACCATTTCAGGACACCCCGCACCCCCGCCCCCGCCAAAGTCAGTCAGACTAAGATGAGGAGAAACTAAGCTAAAATTGGAAAAAGGAAGATAAAGAAGATGGGCTTTTGTTACTTTTTTTTTTTTAAATTGACGCAATTTCCAAATGAGTGGTTTCTTTTCAAGTGCTTTCGTGAGGATGTGGTTCTCCTGGGGGCGGGGGGAGGGTTGGGGTAGTGGAGGGAAGGGGGGGTCCGAACGGGAAGGGGGCTTCCTTCCGGGGTGCTGGCAGCGTTGCCCACATTTCTAGCTCGACATGATGGTCACAGCGAGGTGTGCTCTGGGATCTATCACAGCATGTTGTACATTTCAGTATGTGGTTAATGGTGCACCTTTATATATATGTACTTGTTTTCCAGATGAATAGTCCTAAATAATACACAGTTCTGAAAAGAGTTTTGCCAAAGTTTATTTTTAAGTACTTTCCTCTGATGGGCGCCTCTCAGAACTCTCTGTTCCTTCGAGTGTGCCACTCAACCACCTGTTTCCAAGTCATCTGGCATGACTGTTGGAGAAGCAGAGAGCAGGGTGCTACCAGCCCAACTAATACAGACTTAGAGGAGGGGGTGGGAGGGGGGTGAAGGGTGAGGCCTTTAGGGGGAGGAGGGGGGGGCCAGCAGCTCTGGACTCCCTTGATCCAGCCAGAAAACCACCAAGAATGATTTTTCGCACCTCCCTTTCACAACTGGCCACATCCAGACACAGGGTGACCTGACCTGTCGATCACCACCCTTCTCCCCCCTAACTTCCTAATATGGCCCCCAGCTCCATTCTTGCCCTCTGCACTCGTCCTCCGTGTTTTCTCTAGGACGGTATTTCTCAAACACAAATGTGAGTATTTTAACAAGAGACTCCATGTGCTAAAGCCCTTACACACACACACACACACACACACACACACACACATACACACACTAAGCCCAGCTCCCTAGCTAGGTCTGAAATCTGAAACTGTACCCCTCTAACCCCCTCTCCCCACTGTGTACCTATTACCCTTCATGCCTCCAACCTGCTCTCGGTTCCCAAAGGCACCACGTTTCTACACACCTCCTTGTCTTTGCTAATTGTGTCTCTTCTGCCTGGGAGGCCTGTCCACTCCCTTCTTCTCCTAGCAAAGTCCTACTCACATCACCTTCTCTGCCTTCCTCTCCTGCTGCCCGAGACCCTGTAAGCTCCCCCCCCCCCCACCGCCCCACACTGTGCTGTCACCGCTGGAAAGACACATGATATCCCATCCTCCGGAGAACTTCTTTACCAGATTATAAACACCTAAAGAATGGACCGTGCCCTGTTTATCTTTGAATTCCTAAAGCTGGGCTCAGTCTCTGACCCGTAGGAGGTACTCAATAACGGTCCCTCCACTGAATTTAATTGACCCTAACAGCAGCCCAATAAAACCTTTTCCTGGGTTCCTCGGCATTGGCTCTCTTACCGAAACTCTTCTCTTTTGGTTCCTTTCCAGTCGTGGTGAACACTTGATCATTTCTGGCCCAGGAGATGCTGCTGCTTCTCCTGCAGCCTTGCCTTGCTGGGCCTCCTGTCGCGGGCCAGCCTGGGGCCCGAGCAGCCCACGCCGGTGCCAACTACGATGGCCGTTACCTGCCTCCCCTGCCAACAGCGGCCACGACCCAGGGCCAGGTGAGCACGGTCACTGGAAAACCTTCCGTCTTTGCCAGTGATGGAGCCTTCTCTGGTCACCTTCTGCAGTAGCGGGCAGCAGGTAGAATTACCCTCACCTGGAACAGAGGTGTCCGGTAGGAGACGTCCCTCCCTCCCAACCAAACCACTTCTCCTTCCACAAGCCTCCGCCATCTAGACTTCTCTCTTTCCTAGATCTCACCTTCTTGGAAGTTGCTTTTCCAGCCCAAGAATCATCTTGGAATGCTCTGAGTGCTGTGGGCAGCCACACTGCTCCGGGGCAGGATGGGGGAGGATGTGACCGAGAACAGGTTCCAAGCACTGGGTCTGCAAAGCATTCTATTAAAACATGAAGATAAAGGAGAACACTTAGAATTGCAGCACATCTGCATCCAAAAGGATGGTAGATAAGTGCCCAGGTGTTGTAGAAGCACCTTAGAGATCAACCAGCCTGCACTCCCATTTTACAGATGGGAAACTGAGGCCAGGAGATGGGGCTTGCCCAAGGTCACACAGCTGGCTCACGCTGAGCCTGCTCCAGTCGGGGCTTTTTCCAGCTTCCATACTTAAGCTCAAGGACTTACTGGCAAAAACGGACTCCAGGCTTTCCCAGCACCTCCTCCCAGCTCAATTGCTCTGAAGGGGGTTGCTTTTTCTCATCCGTGGCCCATTTATTTACAGTGCACGTCTGTCCCCTCAGCAGCTGCCGAGCGTGCCTCCTGCTCCGTGCTCTTGGAGGGGTTCCACGTAAGCATGGTTTCTAAACCAGCACCAGGCGACCTGCAGTGATTTTGTTAAATACAGAATCCTGGTGTTTTCCATTGTTGGTATTTTCCATTTCGGGAGGCTGGGCCTCAGAAAGCTGTGGTCTTGAACTCCTTCACGAGTTCCCCTGTAAGGCAAAATTTCAGGACCATTAAGCCAGCCGTCCTTTCTAGGTCCTTTCTAACCTGGAGATTCTGCGCTTATGTATAATAAGAACTCCCTCACCTCTGATTCACTGGCAATCCATCATTCCTAATTTAAAAAAAAAAAAAAAAGATACAATCAGATGTATGGGTGTGTTATCTAGACTTCCAGCAAGAAAACGGGCAGCCAGAGAGACTGTGAAAGTCACTCAAGGTCACCAACAGCCTGCCTCCATCCATAGGGGTGCCTGGGACTTTGAACTCGCTGACCACGACGTGAGGCTGTCCTATAGAATAAGCAGCAGAAAGGAGACCTGTGACCCTGCATGACTCAGCCATTGCCCTGCAAGGTGAAGGTCGATTCATGCCCGTGTACCCTCTCTTCACCCATGACATGAGAGCAATAATGTTTGCCTCCATTTCAGGTGACAAAGCTGCTTAGAAAACACTGAAAGTACAAAAGTGTTAAGAGAAGACACGTTGCCTTTTCCAAACAGCTCAGACATGATATTCCCCCTGAAGTGGTTGTGCTGAGTAAAATTTCCACCGAGATCCACACGGTAATGTGAACTATGAGAGCGCTGACATCTTAAACCCCTGTTCATATAACTTGGGCTGAATGGGTGGCCTCACTCAGTGTGGCTAGTTCCATTTATAATTTATTGAAATCAGCCTAATGCCAAGATGCAACTTTCTCTGGTCGGCTGATTTCTCTTAGTCTCCAGTCAAATCCAAAAGCGTGTTAACAGACCTTGCAACACGGAAGGGGCCTCTGTGGGAGAAGCCACACACCTTTTCAACAATAAACACCAGACTCAAGAAGCTGGAAACTGAGAGCTGGCTGAAGACAGTTGTTTGGGGATCCAAAGGAAGGTTCCTATAATCATTGCAGACCCCTTGGGGAACACTTAGGCTCGCTTCCTATACCATCTTTGCCTCAACTTCTGCTAATCTACAAGCTGCTAGAAACATAGACTCATTCAGTAGAATGCCTTAGAACTGAGAGCTTAAGAAAGACTGGAGTAAAATTTAAAATGGCTGTGTGGGATTTCAATGGCCACCATCTCCTGAGATTTAAGATCTGATAATGATGAAATTTTTTTGGTAATTTATTATGATCTGCTTCCGTGCACATAATGCTCACACTCAGAGCTCCTTATGGCTTTTCCATCGGTCTGTGGGACAGAAAGCTCTCACTGATCTTCACATACGTTAGTGGGAAGCCACAGAGAGAACACATATGCAGAAATACAGGGGAAAGAAAGAGAGATCAGAGCAAATAGAGCACTGGGACAGGCCAGAGAGAGCGAAATGGACACACTGCGAAACCATAGTCATGTATGGAAACCAGAGAAGCAAATGCAAAAACTGAGGACGGAGAAGAGAGAAAGAATAAGACACCTACATTTCAAGGAATGCATATGCCAGGTAGATGGTAAATGCAAGAAATAGTTCTCTATTCCAGATTGGTTTAAGTTGAGGCAGTAGGAGTAGAGGTGAAGGGGGATGGTTTTGCGGGGTGCAGGGAGGAGGAAAGTCATACCTACCATATGCTAACTGTCGAACACAGCCCTAGACCAAGGAAGCTGCAGCCGTCCAGGCCCACTTGACAGACTAGAATCAACATGGCAGCATGGCTGATGTCCGAGTCCCAAGGGAGTAGAGGCCATGGTGTCACCTTGAGGAAGAAGGGAGAATTCCCAGTGGTCAACACAAATGAGGATCTTTCCACAGAGTGGACTGGAAACTTGAAGGGACTCCATGCTCAAGTTTGCCACCCAGACCAAATGAAGGCCTTCTGGGCTGGCATGCAAAGCAAGGTGCTCTCGGCAGAGCCTAAGTCTCCAGGAGAGATCGTCTGTCATTACACATAGCATATACCAAACGATCGCTAATAGGTAGCGAGCATTCTTCCAGAATATTGGTTTTTGCACTAACTCTTTTACTCAAAAACTCACTAAACAATGAACAAGTACTATTTCTTCATCGGGGTTTCAAACAAAGACCACTCACCAATTTTCTTGACACACAGTTTATTGCTTAGAACAAATTTGAATTGTAAGTCATGCTGGTATGAACCTAAAACATCTTGGTGTGTGTACATAGGCTCCAGGAGAGGACTGAGGAATTGCAGCATCTATGACTCTGTGACCTTTAGTGTGCCCACACTATTTCCATGTATTTCCAAGCACGTGCTTGTTTAACTTTTATTTTAACTCTGGACATATCTTTCTGGGCCATAATTTTATTTTTAACCCAGTGAGAATGCAGAAGTCACCAAAAGGATAAAAAAAAAACCAACAACAACAAAGAATAACTACAAGAAAGTTTTAATACATTACCTTTTCTGTAGAAACTGTATTATTGATTGAACTTTCAAATTGTGCTTATTCTTTTTTTTTTTTTAATTGAGTAATCTCTGCACCCAACGTAGAGCTCAAACTCAGGATCCCAATATCAAAAGTCACGTGCTCTGCTGACTGAACCAGCCAGATGCCCCAAATTGTGCTTATTCTTTAACTAAATTTGTTGCCGTTGTTCAATTGCTATATTGTTCTATCTGTGAAAATTGTTTGGTATCTTGGGATGGGATACAACACAGTTTTTCCCACTAAAATGAATAGAGGTTTGTTTGGGTTTTTTCCCATGTAACAGCTTTTCACTTAGCAGCAGAATTTTTCGTCCATTTTAAAGTCACTCAGTGGGAGATGAGTATACGGTGTTCAGGGTACCCTAGCAGACGCTAGAAAGCCAAAGATGAATTGGACC
Source organism: Martes martes (assembly GCF_963455335.1). Lineage (NCBI taxonomy): Eukaryota > Metazoa > Chordata > Mammalia > Carnivora > Mustelidae > Martes > Martes martes. The sequence goes on along the minus strand of NC_137900.1, from coordinate 11,899,691 downwards.
CTGAGCCTGCCTCCAGCTTGTAATCCAGTAAGGAACACCGATGGGTAAATGGACAACTTAGCAGTAACAGTGAGAGGAACGCTCTAGAGAAAGTGCAGGGAGTTTAACGCAACCAGGAGATGGGGATCTCTCATTGGACGTATGATTTCAAGGTGGGAGACCGTCCTTCCTCCTTGAGCAAAGCAAAGGTACTTGCATGTTATCCCCTTAGTAATTTGCAAGTTTGGTTGTTAACCTGTAACAAAGTAATTCAAGGTGAGGAGTCCCCCGGCTGCTGGACAGCTCCACGGGCACCTCAAACTCAACTCGCCCAAGGGCCAACTTCTTGTTGTCCGATTCCTAGACCGAAGAGTCATGCTCAGCCCCTGTCTTGCCCTGCTCCACCTGATCCGATTCCCAAGCCCTGACGATGTTTCATCCTCAGCTTCTCAGAAACAGCCAACTTCTCTCCATCCCTTTGCCCCCCCCCCCACCCCCCATTCCAAGCCACGTCCTTTCTTCCCTGGGCTCTTAACTCCCTTCCTCTAAGCTTGGCTCCACTCCATTCGGTCCTCAGAACGTGGACAGAATAGTATTCCAAAAGTACAAATTTCTGTCTCCTTCCAGGCTAAGGACCTGAAGGGCTTGCCCTTGTCCTTAGGATCAAGGCCCTATGGATATTCAAAGCCCATGAAGATGTGACTCGAGCCGCCTTTCCCAGCATCAGCTCTCCCTCCTGGGGCCTCCCCACACAGAACTTCTTTCAGTTTCTTATAGGAGCTTAATTTCTCACCTCTGGACTTTGTATTTGCTCTTCCCCTTCCTACAACATCCCTCCACCCATTCCCCTCCTTCCTTACCTAACTGCCCCTCGGCTTTGTTCTCAGTCCCTCCCTGATGCTCTGACAAGGTGGGGGGGGCCTGTTACATTTTCCTTTATGGCACCCTTTGATTCCTCTGACCCAGTGCTAATCACACTGTATTGCAACTGATTGGTTTCCTCCCCTTTTAGACTGTAGGACTGGGAAGGCAAGGGTCATGGGTGTTCTAGTCACCATTATACCCCTACTACCAAGTCCAGGGCTGGCATATTGTGGAAGCCCAATCTATTGAAGAATGAATGAATGAATGAATGAATTGCTTCCTTCATGAGTAACTACAGAAAGTTACCTATGGGCTTTAACTCGGGAAATAGATCTTTAAGAAGGACATTTTTGACAATGGTGGTAGGCATAGGGGAGGTATATCTGAAAGTACCTTATCCCACAGTGGGCTCTTCTTGGTCCCTAAAGGGTTGGAACACAGGTCTGGGTTCCCTAGGAGGTGCCTCTGCTTCCTCTCTAGGTCACCCCCCCCCACCTCCACAGTGGCAGGGCCACACTCTGACCCTTGTAACCACCCTCCCCAAATCTCCAGAACCTTCTCTGAACATCTTCCCCATTCCTTTCCCATTGGTGGGTTCTTCAGAGCCAATGTGAGGCCTGGTGTCTGCTTCCAGAAGCAGGTCTAGAAAAGCCCAACCCCCAAGTACTGCTGAGAGACCCACTGTTTCCTCTGCACCAGTAAGTTATACAAAGAACAGTAAAAGATAAATTTAATGGTAGACCAGATATACCCAAAAAAAACCCCAAAAAACACACAAAAAACAAAAAAACTGTATGAATTTTGTGACAACCGATAATACTCACCAGTCAGATCTGTTTCCTTCTTTAGGGGTGAAGGGGGGGGTGGCACACTAGAGCACAGGGAGGGTTTCTAGTCAGACTCCCTGAGTTGGAAGAGCAGGGAACCAATTCGTTGACTTCTCTGCTCTTGCTTTTGCTACTGCTGGAGACTGTCGAGGAGGACCCTTAAGCACTTCCCTATCAGCACCATAACGAATTTGTGGTTTCCCAGGCAACTCCCTACATTGGCAAGTAATTCAAATTGGCATAAACTTTGTGAGGAGTCATTTGGCAACGGAGCAGCCCTGGCATTTTCCTCTCAGCGCCATCCTGGTCCCTCCGTGCTCTGCTCGGCAGGACCGACCACATCATCTGCAGGGCCAGAGCAATGTAAAAACGCAAGACCCGTTGCTCAGAAAGGATTATGAATTTCAAGACACTGACAGCAAAGGGCTTCTCTAAGGACAGGGCTCCTTACGAAGGCGCAGATCCAATGTCCTCGATCCCAGCCCTGCTGCTCTGTCTCAGTTGGAGCCGGATCCTGCCAACGACTTTTCCACATTTCTTTGCCGTCTTGCTTCCGCTTAGGTTCAGTCAATGGGAGGCATGAGTGGGATGGGAGGGGCCCCTGGAAGACCCGAAGGAAGAAAGCATTTGTACACTACTCTGCTTCCATCTATCCATTGACCCAGTTACTCAACTTCTAAGGATTTATACTAAGGGTATAATCAAGGAGTCGGAAAAGATCGAGCCGAAATACTGTTCATTGCAGCGTTGTCTGTTATAGCAGGACATGGGAAATAACCCAATTCCTAAATATCCAACAATCCACCTGTTAACAATAGTAAGATAAGAAAGGCAATGATTCATGGAAGAGACTATAATATAAAATCCAGAAACGGACTAAAAAATGAACAGAAATTTAAATCAATACATAGCAAGGATGCTATAAGAAAGGCAGTTACAGACCAATATCTCTCATGAACATAATACAAAATTCCATTACTGAGTATTAGCCATACATAATCAAGCAATATATAAAAGGGTAAGTCATGACCAAGTGGGGTTTACTCCAGAAATGCAAGGTTGACTTCAGGGTCAAAATAAATTAATATAATTCACTACATTATCAGGATAAAGGCCAAAACAAAAAACAAAAAACCAACAAACCAGCATATGATCATCCCCATCGATACAGAAAAAGCACTTGTCAAAATTTATGATAAAAACTCTCAGCAAACTAGGAATAGAAGGGGACTTTCTAAATGTGATAAAGGACATCGACAACCTACAGCTAACATCATACTTAATGGTTACGGTTTCCTAGGCAACTCCAAGCCAGGCAGAGCAGTTCCACTTGGCATCAGCTTCGTGGAGAGTAATTTGGCAATGCAGAGTCAGCCCATCATTTACCTACCTGCTCATGGGTAAGACCAAGATCAAGGCAAGGACACCCACTGCCCCTACTTTCACCAACATTTTGCTAGAGGTTTTGGTAAGTACAATGAGGTAAGAAAAAAAAAAGAAAAGGCATTATCAGCTCAGAAAAAAAAATTTTTTTTTAAGATTATTTATTTATTTATTTGACAGAGATCACAAGTAGGCAGAAAGGCAAGGGGGAAGCAGGCTTCCTGCTGAGCAGAGAGCCCGATGCAGGGCTCGATCCCAGGACCCTGAGATCATGACCTGAGCCGAAGGCAGAGGCTTTAACCCACTGAGCCACCCAGGCGCCCAGAAAAAAATTTTAATAGATCAATAAGATCATAAAGGCATGAGAGGAAGCCATGAGACAGTTATTTCATAATAATAATATGGAAGACCTTTCTGAAATAACATCTGGAAGTACAGAAAACTGAAAAATACAACAATAATAACATTAAAAACTCCTGCACGGCACGAACACAACAAGTGAAAGAGCAAGTGACACATTGGGGAAAATGTTTGTGATCCACACAGAGAGAAGGCTGATGTCCTAATATAAAAAGACCCTGTGGGAAAAAAATCTTATGGTCTGAAAGAAAAGGGATAATAACTATGGATAAAATATATATATAAAATATATATAAATATATAAATATAATATATAATATTAATATGATATGTAATAATGTGTTAGAATATATATTTATACATATATAAGTATATACATTTTATATATATATATATATATATATAATCAAAAGCTCTCAATCATGTGAAAAGATACTCAACCTCACCTATAATGAGAGGTGGAAAATTAAAAGCACCTTAAAATGTCGTTTTTATTAATCACATCAGCAAAGATCGAACACATTTTTAACCAACTTGTTGATGGGGATGGGAGTAACATGAGCTCCTGCAGACTTAGGAGGAGGCGTCTATAAACTGGTACAAAGTCTGGAGAAAGCAGTTTGACATGTCTCAGAATTACAAATGCAGGTATCTTTTAATCGGGCAGTTCCTTTCAAGAACTTCCTCCTACGGCTGCATTGCCCCAATGTGAAAGAAGGTTATTTATGGTAATAATTTTTGAAATTCCAAAAGATTCAAAGTAACCTAAATGCTGAGCAGCAAGGGACTTGTTAAATAAATTAAGGTACATTTATATCAGAATTCTTTTTTTATTTTTTTTTTATTTTATTTATTTGCCAGAGAGAGCATAAGCAGGGGGAACTGCGGGCACAGGAAAAAGCAGACTACCCGTCTGAGCAAGGAGTACATTTCGGGGCTCAATCCGCTGGGGTCATGATCATGACCTGAACCAAAGGCAGATGCTTAACCAGCTGAGCCACCCGTATATCAGAATTCCATGGAAGCCCTTAAACTTAAGGAAACTACATATATTGATCCGTAGTGATTGTCAAGATATATTATTATGTTCATAAAGTAAGGTCCAGGGGTGCCTGGATGGCTCTGTCGGTCGAGCATCAGACTCTGGGTTTCTGCTCAGGGCTTGATCTCAGGGTCATGGGAGGACACCCTACCATGGGCTCCAAGCTCAGTGCAGAGTCTGCTTGAGACTTTTTCTCCCTCTGTCCCTCCTGTTCGTGATCTTTCTGAAATAAATAAATAAATAAATCTATCTTTTTAAAAAATAAAGTAAGCCACAGAGCACTGATTTGATATTAGCCATTTATGTTCAACGTGAACAAGATATATGTATTTGCTTGGATGTACATAAAATATCTGAGGAAGAACTTACCTCCCAAAAGGGTTGGGGGCGGGGGGGGCTTGCGGGACAGTAATATTCGGTTGCTTCTGAAAAAGGTAACAAGGGACAAGGTTGGGAAAGATATTTTTCATTATATAGCCTTTTATACTTTTTTAACTGAACCATGTGAATGTTTACTTATTCAAGAGATGAATTATCTTTTTAAATAATAAGGTAGAAGAATGTGATGTAGGATATGGAAAATGTTCACAGAAAATTGTTAGCTGAAAACGAGATTTTAAAAAGTACAGCCTGATCTCACTTTTGTTTTTTTTGTAAAATGTAGAGATGCAGGGTCCCTGGGTGGCTCAGTCAGTTAAGGGTCTGACTCTTGATTTCGGCTCAGGTTGTGATCTCAGGGTCATGAGATCGAGACCCACAGCGGGCTGTGCAGTAAGTGTGCAGTCTATTTAAGATTCTCTCCTTCTCAGCTCCTCCCCCCGACACTTGTGCACATGCACACACACACTCTCTCTCTCTCTCTCTCATAAATAAGCAAGTTGTGTAGCATGTCATAATATGCTAAGTGTCACAGGAAAAAAGAAAACTTAGGAGCAAGCAATCACAGTTGTCTAAATGCAACAGTCAGGGTAGGTAGACCACTTTTAGAGGGGAACAGGGGAACAAAGACTTGAGGAAGGTGCGGGAGTGAGCCATGCAGAACCCTCTCTTATTTTTTACAGATTTTATTTATTCATTTGAGATAGAGAGCACGGTGGGGCAGCGGGGGCGGTGCTGGGATAGAGGGAGAGGGAGAAGCAGGCTCCCCGCTGAGCAGGGAGCCCAGGTGGGGCTCAATCTCAGGACCCTGGGATCACGACCTGAGCCAAAAGCAGACACTCAACCAACTGAGCCACCCCAGCAGCCCATGCAGAACCCTCATGGAGCAGAGTTTCCAGGTAGGAGAAAGAGCCTGGATAAGGACTTGGACAGTTACTCAAAGAGAGATGGGGAGCACTGTGGAGATCTGAGCAGAGGAGGGACCTGACCTGGAATGGGGGTCAAGGAGAGCACTGTGGCAGTTGTGTTGAGAAAATAAGAAGCCAGGGCTCAGTGGGAGCACAGAGAGCAGCTAGAAGGCTCCTGCAGTTAGCAACCCGAGAGAGGAAGGTGGTCGTGAAATTGACAAGTGCAGATTCCGGATGTATTTAGAAAACACAGCTGACGGGATTCCTGAGGGCTTAGCTGAGGGGTGTAGATTAAGGAACAGAATGAAGGATAAGATAACTCCTCAGTTCCTGGCCTGAGCAACCAGAAGTACAGGAATGCCTTCTCCAAAGATGGGAGGGCCTTGTATGAAGCCATTGTAGGGAGAAATAACCAACAGTTCCATTAGAATATGTTAAGTTCGAGATGCCTGCTAGATAATCAAGTGGAAATGATGAATCGACAGATGGACAGTCAAATGTGGAATTCAGGAGTGAGGTCTAGACTGAAGATAAAAATTTGAGAGTCAGGGGCACCTGGGTGGCTCAGTCAGTTAAGCATCTGCCTTCAGCTCAGGTCATGATCCCAGGGTCCTCGGATCGAGTCCTGCATCGGGTTCCCTGCTCAGCAGGGAGTTTGCTTCTCCCTCTGCCCCTTTCCCCAGCTCGTGTGCTCACTCACTCTCTCTCGAAGAAATAAAATCTTTAAAAAATATTTTTGAGAGTCATTGGCAGCTAGAAGGTAAGGATTCTATCACCAAGAGAGCAAGTGTAGGTGTAGAGAAGAGCCAAAGGACAGGGCACCGCGATGTTTAGAGAGCCCAGAGAAGAAATGAAACCAGCAAAGGAGATGAAGAATTAAACTCTTTTCCCTGAAACACCGTCTTCCCTTTGCTTCTAAGATGGCATATTTGTCCTGTTTTCCTCTTCCTTCACTGCCCTCCTTAGTCTTCTTTGCTCTAAGCTGCATGAAGGGAAATGCCTGGCCTGTGGATTCAGTAGGATAGAGCTCCTTCGTGACCTTGACAAGAGCGGTTTTAGTGGTGCAAGGACAGTGAAAGTCAGATGGATGAGATCAAGAGAGAATGGGAGATGTAGACACACAGGCAACTTTGAGATGTCTGCAGCCAAAAAAAAAGTGGCAAAAAGAGTAATAATGGAGGGGAATTGGGGGTTAAGGAGATACGAACAAAAACATATAAAGAAAGGAAAGGAAGGGGTGCCTGGGTGGCTCAGTCAGTTAAGCATTGGACTCTCGATGTTGGCTCAGGTCACCATCTCGTCATGAGACTGAGCCCCACATTAGTCTCTGTGCTGAGCGTGGAGACTGCTTAAGATTCATTCTCTCTCTCTCTCTCTGCCCCACCCCTGCTGTTTGCACACACATTTTCACTCTTTCTCGATCTCCCTCTCTCTCTCAAAAAGAGAAAGGAAGGACTACACCATGGTTTTGTGTCCCCGTGAATTACTTAAGAGACGGGGACAGCTGCTGAGCAGGAGATAGAGGACAATTCCAGGAGCAGTCATTAGGTCGTTGAGAGAAGGAGGGACCATGGTGCCAAGTGGAAAGATCTGGTTTACATAAGGGCAAGGATGCTACCACCTCCCTGTGGCAGGAGGGAAGCCCAAGCCAGGGCAGGGAGGCAGGTGGGATGGAAGCTATGGTGCTGGGAAGATACGGCAGTTCTTGTGAAATTGCGTTTATTTTGTCAGATTAAGGAGCAAGGTTTTCAACTCAGAGTGAGGAAGGGGAGAGGGGTGTTAAACTCGAGGACAGGGTCATTTCAGAGTGTGAGAGAGCAAACAGAGCAGGGAAAAGCAGAAGGGCGGTATTGAGAGCCCACTTGAGATTCATGATCCTAGAATTAGGACGGCACTGTTGGTTTTGTCCCGTGGGTTAAGCCGGACAGAATCAGGGTCTTTCGGGGTGGTCCCAGGAAGAAGACAGTGAGAGGTGCATGGGTGATAGAGTGATGGACAGAGACCATGATCGAAGCTGGATGGGAGGGTTGTGAGACTGTACGGGCCATGATGAACAGTGAAAGAGTAGGTTGAAGGTCAAAATAAGGTCAAAGAACGGTTCAAGTGGGGTTATTAGGGTAAGTAAGGTAGAGGGGGAAGAGGTATTGGTCAGGCACCAGTTGGCTTGAGATGAAGAGAGCAGAGGTGGTGCTGTTCTTTAGAAGTAAAAAAGGTCCAGGGTATCCACACGACAAAGGTCCAAGGTGGAGGGGAAGAGGGTTGCCGTGGGGGGACTGGGGCTCCTGATAGGTCATTATTCCACAAGGCTGCTAGATTCCCCCGAAACATTAGCAGGGGTGGGGTGAAGGTGGAGGACTGTGGGTCCGGTGGAAGGAGAGGGAATCCACAGGAGACAGCAGAAGGGGGCGGTGTAGTGTGCTGGGGGTGCAGCGGCTGGGGGGTAGGGCTGGGTGGAGAGGGCAGAAGAGTGACTTGGGTGAGATTCCCCAGCGCGGCTGGACCTCCTCTCTTCTGAACCCCACTCTGTAGTGTCTCAACCGGCTCCTTTCCCTCCTCTGGCAGCTAAGGGGCCAGTTAGGGTGAGGGATTCATTCAAGGTCATGGGGTCAGAAGGCAACCACTGAACCACCAGCGGGACTTGGATTACCTCTTCTCCAGGACCCAAATTCCAAGGCTGCGTTTGGAATATTCAAAAGGACATTTTAAATGCCCCCGTTTGTTCCCACCTCTGTGCAATGTTCCTGCTGCCGAAGGACAGGGAGCTGGTAACCATGACAGTGGAGCCCAGAGCTGTGGTGAAGAGGTGGTTTATAAATGGGGGTGAACTTCAGGTGGGCGGCCCCCAGAGCGCACCCTCATGGCCTCCGGGGAGCTCTTTGTTCACTCAGCTTGCTTAGGAAGAGATACCGAATTCTTCCCTGCTGGGAAGCAAGCTTTGCAAGGGAAGGTTTTGCCAGACTCCGTAAGGAGAGGGTGTGTCCCTGGGAGCAGGTTTTGGGGGGCTCTGCCTGAAAACCTCAGTCAGCAGGGAACTTCCGGCACCCTGGCCCGAACAGGACAGCCTGTGATGGCAAATTAACCAGCCCCGTAGCATCCTGGATTCGGGGTTCTTACACACTGTCGGTTCTCTCACTACCCCTCCGGGGACAGGTGGCCACTCCTAGGGGTGGCCCAGAGCCCTGGCCAAAAAGGCAGCCAGGCAGGGCCCCCACAGGATGGTGTCTGGTGCCAAGGGAGGGAGGGAGGATAAAGGAGGGAGGGGGAAGGCTGTCACCTCTTCCGGTTCCTGAATGGGGAGCCCCAAGAGCCTTTCCTTCCAGGACCAAGTGCCCCAAGTGGACCCAGGGCAAGGCAGGGCAAGGCAGGGCAAACCCAGGCCACAGCTCGGGTCCAGGGAAATCTCATGACTGCAGTGTTTTGCGGCAGGTTTCCCAGCTGCTCCCGGGCGGGAGGCGGCGTGGGGTGGTGGGGGCGAGGCGGAGGGAGGGGGGAAGAGGAGGAGGGAAGTAAACAGGAGACCACAGAGAGAGCCAGTTCCCGGCGTTCAGAGAACACCAGCCGCCTCCGGTCCCCGGTGGGTGGCTGTATGTGTGCAAATGAAAGCGGGAGGGGAAGGGGGAGAGGGTAGGGTAGGCACGCACTTCTCGGCTGTTATCCACCCACCCCGCTTTTCCCGCCCCTCCAGCCCACTCCCCTCTAGGGTGAGGGGGTGGGAAGGAGACGTTCACGAAGCGGCCACCCCCGAGTGAGCGTCGCGGGTTTAGCGGTCTGTGAATCAGACACTGTCTCAGCAGCACGTCACCTGCGCTCAGGAGGGGAACAGGGGGCGGCCCTGGGACTTGGGAGAGGGGAGGTTGGGTCAGTGGAGGACCCAGGACTGGCCAGAGCGCGGGGGGACGCCTGGGGCTGGGAAGAACGCGAGTCTACCTCCCAGCACCGACACAAATCCCGGCCCGGTCCCCGGGACAGCGGGCCAGAGGGGTGGGACGGAGGCTTGGGGGCACAACTCGCGGGGGAATTGGCAGCAGGGGTGGGAACAGGAGGGGGGTGGGAGTGTACCGCCCGGGAAGCGGTGGGGTGCAGGGCTGGCGGGGACCGTGGGGCAAGCTGCTGCCCGCGCGGGGTTATGCGAGGTAACCGCGAGCCGGGAGGAGGAGGGAGGCGGCGGGGGCCGCGGGCCGGGGTGTCTGGCGCTCGTTGGACAAAGAGATGATGAAACGTGAGCGCTATATTTACCAAGGGGGTGGAGACCGGGCGAGGGGGGGGGTTGGTAAAAAGGACAAACTGTTCCACAACAACCACAGGAAACACAGCCCATCTGACTCACCGGGAGGGCTGCGCCGACCCCCTCGCGGGCTTAGCCCCCAGGCAGGCGCGAGGCTGGAGGGCGTGGATGCCCCCGGGCGGACCCAAGCTGGGAGCTACGGCCGGGGGTTGGGCTCATTTATACAAATAAAGACACCTTAGATCCCAGGACTGCGTGCGTGCGCACGTGTGTCCGTGGCTTTTGTGGGGCAAGAGAGCGCGCGGAATGGAAAGAATGTTTCCTAACCCCGTGGCCCGACCATCGCGGGAGAGATTGCCTGCCAACTCTTGCGAGCAGGATTCCTGCAAAGTCATGTCCTCCCGCACAGCCCGGCCGGCCGGCCCGCCCCGCCCGCGGACAGCAGCACCCGCCTCCCTGCGTTCCCCTCGCTCCCGCCCCAGCTCTGCTCGCTGCGCTCAGAGTTGGGGTGCGGTGCAGGCTATGTTTAGAAGCTGATGTCATCCCGACACCCTACTCCGCAGTGTTCCCAGGGGAGACCGCAAGGCAGGTTTTCCTCTTCTTCGCGGGTGTGGGGGATGGGGAAGGTGCCTCTACCCGGCCCCTCCAACCCCCTTCAACACACACACACGCGCGCGCGCGCGCGCATCTATGCTCCCCCGAAGAATTAAAAAAGAAAAATTTCAACCCGACAGTTATGAAACAGGGTGGTGGGCGCGGTACGCGCCAGCGGAGGGCCCAAACCCAAGGGCTTGGGCCTCGAAGAACCTACAGCCGGCCCCCGCCCACTCTCACGCCCGCCAGCCTGCCCCACCTCCCGCCGGGGTTGCGGGGACTAATTTCAAGGTTAGCTCACGTGGGCGCGGGCGCCCGGAGCTCCTTGCACGAGTTTGGGGCGGGTTCCTCATCCCCCAATCTAGGGCAGTTTGTTCAACTGCAGTAAAGGGAGCTTGATGTTCCAGCAGGGAAGGGATTTCTGAGAACTGGGGCTGTCCTCAGATGAACTCGGCTCCTCCGGCTGCTGCTGCGGCGGCCGCCTGCGGAAGACTTTTTAAAAGGGCGATGCCAGGCCGGGGCGCGCAGCCCGCAAGTGGCTGCGCCGCCCGCCAGTCTGCTGCCGGAGCCGAGCGCCCGCCCCCGAGCGCGGGTGATGCACGGTGCGCCGCGCAGGGCCTCTCCGCGCGCGGGGGGCTGCTAGCTAAACTTATCCTCCTGCATATGCATGAACGTGTGGCCTTTCTGCTCGGCAAAGGAAAGGCCTGGAGTTTGCGGAAGGCTGCTAAGTGGAGCGAGAGCAAAGTAGGGCGTTGTGCAAGTTTTCGAGCGGGCCGGAGCCCCCCCTCCCTCTCCAGACCCTGCGTGTTAACTGATGTTATGGTCGCGGGCGTTTTGGCAGATAGGTCTTTACCTGATTGTATTTCAAATCCAGAACTGCTGCCTTTGCTGGGAGCCCGGATCCCTTCGGCCCGCCTTCCCCTCCCCCAACTCACCACCACCTCCTAATTCCCAGCTTTCACTAAAATGAGCGCTGGTTTGCCCCAGGTAGGTGCTGTGTGCCGAAGTGGAACCGCTGAAGCCGAAGGGCCTGGGTCCTGAAAGAAGTCTGGATCCAGCCCAGAGTGAGGTCCGACACGTGATCGCCTACCCCCAGCGGGCCATCTGTTCTCCTCCTTCCTTCCCGCCGGGAGGCTGGCAGCTCTGCCCGGCACCGTCCACGCCTCCCAGCAGGAAAGAGTGAGAAAAGCCAGAGTTGGCGGAACCCGCTACGTACAGAGTCCTGTTCTAACCTAAACCTCCCTGGGTCTTGGGCAAGGATGAGACTGCGCAATGTGTATTTTAGATTAAGCCCCAGGTGATGAGCTCCGCCAGAGAGTTGGGAAAACTCTGCCCAGGGCTCAGTTAGGATTAAAATCTCCAGGGAAGGGGACTGGGAAGGGGCTGCATTCGTCCTGGAGATACCTCTGCTGGGGCTAGGGTGGAAAATTTGCACAAGCTAGCTTGAAGAGAGAAAAAGCAAGACCATGAAATTAAGGAAGAAAAGATTTAAGGGATTCGGGACAAGTTTGTATGTGCTTGCTATCCCATTAAATATTGATTTAAGACATTCTGACCTTCATTGCCATAAAGACCTGTCTGTACATGCACAACAGATGAGATGGTGTTTAAAGAACCCAAGTCTTGCTCAGTACTTTTCCCTATGATTTTTTTTTGGGGGGGGGGAGAATCTGTAGAATATTTGGAATTTGTAAGAGACTATGGAGGTGTATTCATCTAATGCCCTTAATTCACAGATAAGGAAATAACTCTAAGAGGTTGCCTAGGGTCATGCTGCTCATCTCAGGCCCAGGAGGCCCCTTCTCTACCCTAAGCTGGCCTAAACACCTGCTCAAAGAATCAGCTCAAGGTAGGCATTACCTCTTCTAGAGGTGATACTGATAATTATTTTAGGATGCACAGAAAATAAGACTTCTAGCTACAGGCCCATAAACGCTTGTTCTTGAGAACTGGGATAATAAAGCCAAGCCTTAGACAGAATTTAGAGAGGAGAAAACATAAACGAGGAGCATAGTTAGAGTCTTTGAATTCCCATGCTCCTCCCAGTTGGTCTGTGTGGATTTGAAATGTGTATTTACAAAGACTAAATTGGGGGAAACCAGACCTCTCATATTTATGTGGCATAATATATACTTTACTGGTAAATTATTCATTGTAATTAGGAATGATTCATATTAATTTGGGATAATTTACTTTGCCAGAATTTAATTGGGACAACTACATGCTGGCAAAACAGTGTAAGCTGAGTTTAATCATAAAACTATTATAACACACATCCTAACAGAGCAAGGGAAGCTTATTAAATTATACACACACACACACACACACACACACACACAATCCTGATGTAGGAATTATTACTTGTGATACATGTTAGTTTGTGGTATATATAATTTGTTTTTAACATATAAGTCTCATCAAGGATAGACTGTCTTTTCATTTCTGTACTCACCCATGCCTAGCTCTGTGACTGAAACTTAAGTATCCGGAGAAGGAAGGAGTGGAAAAAGAGATAAAGGGGAAAGCATTCTATAATTCTAGAATTTCTGGGTTTAAAAAGCTATTCTAAATCAAGTCGAGCAGCAGATACGTTTATAAATGTGTGAGAGAAACTCGTGCATGAAATCTCAGTTTTCTTTTATTACTTTCTTCTATAACTGTGAAATGAATGAGTTGGAAGAATTCAGGGTTTATGTCCAGTCCAAACAAAATTAAAGGTAATTAATAGAAGAGGGCAAGAAGTAAGGGGGGGGAGTTATATTTTGCAAAAAAAACTATGATGATATGATGATGGATTCATTCAAGTTCCTGGATTACAATGTCCAAGGAAAGATACAGACTTTCCTTCTTTTCTGGAATAACCCCGATGTTAATTAACTCTAGGGCAATCTGGGGGTGCTCAGTGCAATGCCTGTTGCAATGCAAGTTCAAGAGACTGTGCAGGCAGTGATCCTAGAGACCCTGGAGCGATCCCATTGGTATTTGTGCTGGACTTTAAAGAAGCAAGCCAAGGTGTGACTTCCAGATGATCATGTATCCTTGGGGACAGAGTTTGTCCCAGAAAAATTATGAAGTAGGCAAACTCCCCTGTGCTTCAGTGAATTCCTTTCTAAAATTAAGGGGATTGGAATACAAGAACTCTAAGATGGCTTCACTTCTACCATTTTTTTTTTTTTTTTGCTACTTTTACCATCACATACCGTGATGTACCTACTTTACCATGATAGTGATGGCGATGATAACACTCTCGGCTGACTGCCACTTCCTTTCCACACTTCACTTTTCCATATAATCAACCTACTGCTGTATCTTCCTGGACCACTGCAAAAGCAAAGTCGAAAAAAACTATACTGGCTTTCAAACTGGGAGGACTCATTTGGAACTCTTCCTTTAGAGACCAGGAAAGTAGTATAACTTTCCCAAACCTTAACGCAAGGCTAACAGCCAGTGGAGCCCATGGTTGGACCTCAGTGGATCTGCATCAGTGAGAGGCAGGTACCTCTCACACCCAATTAGGAAAATCAACGTATTTTTAAGCAATCGTGCTAACAGTTTGCCTCCTGCAAGAGACATTAACCCTAGATTCTTTTCTCAGCTATCATGATGGAAAACAACTCATCATTCATTCAGAGGGAGAGGCAAACTGAGTTAATCAGACTCCAAGACCCATGCTAATCATTGATCAAGTAATGCCACAATATTCAATAGCTAAGGATCTCTGGCTTGTTCCAGTTCTTAAGAATCTGTTTAGCACAGTTAATATTTCACAAAATCGAAGAGCTTGGTTGTTGTAAAGCCCAAAGGGCTTGGAATCATTAGATTTATGATTTCAATTGAGCTCTGTCACTATCTACCTGATAAGATAGACAACATGTCCCTGCGTCTCACTGCTTCTAAGGAGAAGAGAACCCTTGAAATTCATCCAGGGGTCAATGGAAGGAGAATGGTGTCTTTGAAAAAGTCATACAAATTTTTGCCTCCATAGATGGGTTACAGTAGCTTCAAAACAAAACTAAAATAACTTACCTAGAGTAGATTGCATTGGGAAGGAGAGGAATGAAAAGGTATCACAGAAGCAAAGATGGGGTGTTTCCAGGTAGGAATAGTGAGCCAGTAAAAAAGACTTTGGTTTAAAGGAAACTTTTGTCAGCTCTACATTTTTTTTTTTAGCTCTACATTTTTAAGATGAATTACTCATAGTCAATTTATGCACTAGATGGAATGATTATTAAAAATCTGCCCCCAAGTATGCTACCTCCCCGAACTGAAAAAAAAAGAAATGATGCTTTCTCATTTGTATTTATTCTTGGGCAACTTGGCCTGACATATTTAGTGTTGTGTTTTTTTTTTTTTTTAAGTTTTGACTCGGCATTGCATTTGCTCATCACCCCTGCCCGCGCATACATATCTCACTTTTACTACCAGTCACCCAAAACACAGGGATGTGTCCAGTTTCACTACAGCTCTCGGCGTTTACAAGTGTGGAGCGCTGGCTTTCGGAACGCCCTCCTGATTGGCTGGGCCCATGTCAGTGACATCAACCAACTTACTTTTCATTGGAAGGCTGGTTGCTGGGACTCTAGCGTTTGCAGGAAGTCACTTAACTGTTTGCAAGCTGGAAAACCGAACCTGAAGTTTTCTTTTGTCACGAGAGCGAGCGCAAGTGCCCGGGGAAGGCGTGTCCCCCGGCTCCGCAGGCGGGACCGCGGGCCAGGAGGCCCCGGCGCGGCTCCCGGACCGAGAGGCGCTCCCGAGGATGGGCAGCGGCTCCCTTCCAGCCTCCCGGCTGTTACCCTTTTAAATGTCAGCGGTCGAGGCTGTCGGGGTAGCACGAGGCAGCGAAACGGAACAGTCGGATTGGCCGCACGCCTCAGTTCTAGACGCACCTCTCCACCGAAAGGCCGTTCTGACTGGCAGGGGGAGAAAGTAAACAGAGTTGAATCACCCTCCCCACTGGCCAATTGGAGGGGGTTTGGTTTGTGACGTGATGGGATTCTGCGAAATTGTTACTGAGCGAGAGAATGCCGGAACGGTGCGGACCGGCCAAAGCAGGGGCTCAGAAGGCGTCCGCCGACTGGGGGAAAAGTGTCTCTTAGGCGCGGCGCTCCCTCCGGCCCTCGCCACCCGCGTCGGGGTGGTCGGGTGAATGTCCTGGGGCTTTGGCTGGACGGAGAGGCGGCGGAGGGCGTGGACCGCTCTTGCAGTTTCCTCTCCCAGCGCCTCGGGGGCGTTTTCCAGCGAATAAACTTGCGGCCGCCACGTGTGGCATCTTTCCAAGGGAGCCGGCTCGGAGCGGCCGGCGCGCCCGTCGAGGGGATCACGCCGGGCGCGGGGCGCGGGCGGCGGCGAGCGGCGGCGGCAGCGCGGCGGAGCCCGGGGCCGTGGATGCTACGTGCGGAGGCGCTGCCGGTTACGTAAAGATGAGGGGCTGAGGTCGCCTCGCGCTCCTGCGAGTCGGAAGCGCCCCGCGCCCCCGCCCCCTTGGCCGCCGCGCCGCGCCGCGCTCGTCGTCCGAGGCCAGGGCAGGGCGAGCCGAACCTCCGCAGCCACCGCCAAGTTCGGCCGCGCCGCCGGGGCTGCTGTCGCCCGCACCATGTCCGCGGCCGCCTACATGGACTTCGTGGCTGCCCAGTGTCTGGTTTCTATTTCGAACCGCGCTGCGGTGCCGGAGCATGGGGGCGCTCCGGACGCCGAGCGACTGCGACTACCTGAGCGCGAGGTGACCAAGGAGCACGGCGACCCGGGGGACACCTGGAAGGATTACTGCACGCTGGTCACCATCGCCAAGAGCTTGTTGGACCTGAACAAGTACCGACCCATCCAGACCCCCTCGGTGTGCAGCGACAGTCTGGAGAGTCCGGATGAGGATATGGGATCCGACAGCGACGTGACCACCGAATCTGGGTCGAGTCCTTCTCACAGCCCGGAGGAGAGACAGGATCCTGGCAGCGCGCCCAGCCCGCTCTCTCTCCTCCACCCTGGAGTGGCTGCGAAGGGGAAACACGCCTCCGAAAAGAGGCACAAGTGCCCCTACAGTGGCTGTGGGAAAGTCTATGGAAAATCCTCCCATCTCAAAGCCCATTACAGAGTGCATACAGGTTAGCGGCGTCTCCCTCTCCCACCGAGCTCTGGGGTTAGTTAACCTTTGGCCGGGCAGTCTTTCCGGGCGTTAAGGACACCGCGCTCGGCCTCAAGGGTGCCCACATTTTGGATAAGATGCTGTTTAACTCTTTAAATGTTTGAGCCGCGTAGAGACGGAAAAGCTCCCTCTCTCCGTAATCGTCTCCAGTCTCTAGAAGCCATGGAGAGCCTTAACCTGGCGGGCAGAGTGAGTGCGGAGTGCCAGCCCCTGTGCGTGGCTTGGAGGGGAGTGGTGCCGCCCCTCCCGGCCCGCCCCGCCCCCAGGACTCCCGCACCCCGCGGCCGACCGTGGGGCCACCCCACCTGGGCAGGCGCTGGCCCTGGGGGGAGGTCAAATGGCGTATCTTTTATTTGATTCTCTTGAGGGATTGCAGCGAAATGCCCAAAACCTGGGGAGAAGCGGCACACTTTACGTGGAACCTTTTAGGGATGACTAAGGACTCATTTAGCTGTATGCTTGCCACTTTCCAGGGCTTGCCGAGGTGGTTTTAAATTTGGCCAAGAGTCCCCAGGGAGGTTTAAAATAACACGGCTTCAGGCGGCAGAGGAGTTTGATCAAGTGATGGCTGGTGGGTTAACTTAAGGACTAGTTAGCCTTTTTAATGATAGCCTTTTTAATGAGATTTCGGTAGCTGATTCCCACCCCCCCCACCCCCCACCCATGATTCGTGGCACCCTCTCTACCCTGAATAGTTAGGGGGCAGGTGTGGTCCTTGCCTGAGGTCAAGGCTCGGTAGAGGACGTGGGCCTGGAGACCTGGAAGGCTCTCTCCCCGGAGAGACGGAAAAGGCAGGGGCCCGGCTGAAGGAATGTGGCCAGGAGGACAGATGCAGTATAAAACGGGCTTTGGAGGCGTACAGAGACCTTGGTCAGCCAATTCTGCTGATTCTGTTTAACATAACTCAGAAAAAGTTGGAAAGGGTTGGGCCGTGCTATCTCACCATCTTTAGTAACGTTCCTCTGCCGACGCTGTTCTGATAAGGAAGCACAGGACTTGATCTTTTCACGGAGCCTCTGTTCCTTCGACCCTCTGACGCGATCTTAAAGAGGCTGTTGGAGTTACTTAGCCAAGTCTTGTCATCTGGGGGTGTCATTGTTGGTACTTTTAAGATGAGGCCCTGGGCCTGTGGTTTTAAAATGATCATGGCTTGGTTGGGTTTGGTTTGGTTTTGCTTTTGAAAGGCAAGACCACGTAACTGCATTTCGGATTTTATTTCCTTTGGACGGTGCTTCTTGTCGAGGTGGCTGCTGGCACGGGCGTGCGGCAGAGTTTCCTGCGTGGTTAATGCCCCAAGAGGTTGTTTGGGGTTGTCATCCAAAGCTGCCCTCAAACAGCAGACTCGGAAGTTTGTATGTGGAAGGCTGTTGGAAGGCAGACGTATGCCCGGATTGGGGGATGTGACCTTTAGCGTGACTCCCCCGGGGTGAGGCAGGGGTATATTAACTGGAGGGTGTTACTCACCAGCAGCTGTTGGGCGGGCCTGGCCTTGTCAGCCATGTTCCCGGAGTTCAGTGGCTCACACTGACACCCACTCCCACCTTGAGCAAAGGCACGCTCTCCTTCAGGGAGCTGCCCGGTCAGGAGGCTGGGGAGGCCTTGCAGGGTTTCTGTGGCAGCTACCTGAGCCTTTCTGTCTTAGAAACAAAGATTCCTGGAGTTCTGAACCATGCAGCTGAGTGATTTTTCTCGGGCATTTACAGAAATGGCTGCTTATGTGTGCGTGCATGCGTGCTGCTCTCTAATTCTCCATAAGGCAAGGCAGCTCAGCTGTTCCAGGAGAACCTTTTACACAGGAGTGGAAAACCGAGTGAAATGTTAATCCCATTTTAAATGCTGCAGTCAGTTTCTTGAAACTAGTGATAGGATGATAGCAGGTGTCTCGTTTAGGTTTGGGGACTCTGGAACACCAGGGCAAGGTTGAACAAAAACCTCAGCGTCTGTAAATATCGTGGGAAGCGCCCTCCTACTGAAGAAGGTGTGTGTCAAGGATCCTTTTTAAATAAGAGCCTTATAGGTCTGGTGCATTTGGAAGTTGCAGATTCGGCTTCAAGTCAGATTGCCTTGGGATGGGGGGAAATGAGGTAATGTTGTTGTTGTTTGCTTTTTGCTGGTATTAAATCCAGAAGGTGGACCTGAGCTAGCCCTTGGAACGTCTGCATTTGGTGAAGATTTTAACAGCTAGAATTCCAGCCACACCCCCCTGCTCAGTGTGGCCCAATGAGAGTCCTTCGTGCTGCGTGCTCACCTCCTAGAGCCTCCTACAGCTCCCACTTCCACGGACCCAGTGGCCTTAGGAGTTGAGTCATTTAAACAAAATTGCCTTTAAGCCAGTGCGGCCACTGCTGTCATGTCCTAAGAGAGAAGGACAATTTTGAGTTGGGTTCTCCTCTGCCGTCTTGTTTCCCAGGTGGGGGAAACTTTAGCGAGTTACTTCAATTCCAAGCTGGCAAACTAGAGGCCTGCTGCCGGGTTTGCTTTGCAAATCCGTTTGGCTTGGCCAACACAGAGTTAATAGAAAAATGTAATTAGTCACCAGCATCTGAAAATCAGAAGATTCGGCCCAAATCCAGAGTTCTGGCTTCTCTGGAAAAATCGATCAATCGGGCAGTACGGGGCCTGAATCCCTATCCAGCAACAACTGGCTTGAACTGATCGTTTTTTGCAGGGCAGTGTCCTTTATTTTAGTCATTTGCATCATCTCTGCTGGCATGTAAGTTTACTACCCCCCTCTTTGACCCTCAGTTTCTTAATCCACTGGATAGGCTGTTACCACTGATCTCCTCATAGGTTCTTGTGCAAAGATTAAATAACGTAGATAAAGCACCTAGTATAGGGTGCCACAAACAGAAAACCTCAAGAAATCCTGGATCTTAGAGTTTGTGTGTAATAGAGGGATTCCTCCAAATCAGGAACCAGGATGAACTTTTTCTTAAGTAGTACGTCAGTTTACATTTTATAATACTATGCTCAATTTGCTTTCCTTCAGCCCCTGGGTCAGATATTCCCTTCCAGTAATGTGCTTCTAACCTTTAAGCAGCAGATCCACAGTTTAATTTGAAAAATGCCACAAATACATTCCTTCTCCTTTCCAGACTTTTGGGACACTTTCGAGGGTATTTTTGGTAACGTTACAGCTTAACAATTAGACCCATTAGAGTGCTTTGCCTGATAACACATGAAGCATATATATATTTTCTTAAATGCAAGCAATTTGAAATTTATCCTGTCCACACCCCCCTGCAGACCCACACCCACGTCACTGCCATCACCTACACACACACACACACACACAGAAGTCCCCTCACAGCCCCCACATCCACACCCATACACTCCTCCCCCACCTCAGAGCATATACCCCAAACCGGCTCCACAAATACCCACTCACACCGCAGGCCTCTGTCACATCCCCGTCTCCTCTACCCCTCGTGAACACTAAAAAAAAGAAAAAAGTTTATCCTGTTTCCTGACTTTGTGGTCACCTTGCATAGTTACGTATATATGGGGGTGGGGGGTAAGTTTGGGGGAAGGAAACAAGGACATCCACATTCCAGATCGGAATCTTCCGAACCCAAACCCGCTGGTGTAGACCCGTGCGAGGCTGACATCCCAGTGACCCAGACCTTAGGCTTTGCTCCCAGGCCGAGTGCCGTATGACTTTCTTTTCAGAAGGACTCGAGTCAGCTCTCTCCAAGTGGCGACACGGGTTGAGCTTGAGGACACTGGGTGTATCATTCCAGTTCTACAGAAAAAGTTTTAAAAACAACATTTTTTTTTTTTAATAGAGCAGAAGGACGTTTGTTTAAAATCAAGGAGACAGAGATTGCAAAACCCCCAAAAGAGCGATTGCTTCTGTTCCTCCCTCTCCTGCTTGCATATTTCCCTGGGATACCTGAGAAAATCGGACAGAAGGGATCTGGGGGACCCTCGCCGTGGAAGGTCTCCTCCAACCCTGGAAACAGGTTTTCTGGGCTCTTTAGGAATGTCCGTTCAGCCACGAAGTTCTCTTCCTGAGACCAAAGGTTTGAAATTTTGCTAATACAGGTGCCGGGCCTGGCCTGAGCCTCTCGTACTTGTCTCCTTTAATGATCGGAAAAAGCTTTAGAGTGAACCCTTTGGTGTAGGACAGCCTTGTCCCATCAGAGGTGTGGAGAAGGACCCATTCCATTACCCGGGAGGTAGGGGCTCAGGGACAGGGCAAGGTCTCGCTTTGGCTGCAGACCCCGGAACTGGGGGCCTCAGGGCACAGGTGTCCTGGGGCAGGCTCTTCACTTGCCCGTGTCCAGTCTCTGCCACTGCTCTTCCGAAGCAGAAGGGAGGCCCTGCGTGTGGTCCCTGAGGAGACATTCTCTCTGCCCTGTTCTCTCCATAGGGCTCCCCCAGGGATGTGGATTGTTGTATTTCATAACCTGACACGCTTCATCCAAAATAGATTTACAGCTTAGCCTGAGTGGGGCTTGCTTGCACAGGTAATTGTTTTTCTACCCCCCCCACCCCCATTTTCTTTCCCCTAAGGAGACTTTAGACATTTTTTCCCTAGAATTGTCCTCCCCTCCCATGACATTTCAGTGCCACGGGAATACTGCAGGGCTGTTTGTGTCCTGAACTCCTTTAAAAGGCCACAAACCACTGGGATAGCGAAGACTTTTCTCACCTGCCAGCGATCTGATTTTTGCCCCCTTGGGGCCGTATCCACCCCACTCCCCAGTGAGACTGTCTAGACACAACCTCATGCATCCTGTCAGGAAAAAAAAAAACGACAATCTACATTCGAGAAGAAAGCAAGTAACAGCCCAGGGGCTCTCGCTCTAGAAGATGTGAGGTTTCTAAGGATCTGGAGGATGGACTCCTGAAGGGATTGCTTCTGGGTTTCAGACAAGAGGCTAAAACCCCCTCTGTTCCAAGGAATCATGGCCCAGATGGCCGCCGGAGCCCCAGCCCGCTGGGGGTGGAGGCCTTTCGGGGGCCCCAACTTCTCTTTGTTGCGAGTCCCCAAGGTAGGACCCACTGTTCCTCTTCCTCACTTCCCTTGCCCTCGCAGAAACAAAGTGGAGTTGACTTAGAAAAACTTTTGCTGCTGGCAAGGTTACTGTCTCACAACAGAAAATACACACAGAGTAGAATTATAGGACGAAAACATGATTCCCGTCTTTTCCCCCCGGATCTTTGATGAGTGGTGGGGAGAGGGGAAGGGACAAGTGGGGCCTGGGGTCGGGGAGGAGGTCTCGGGACAAATACAGAGCTGTTTCGACGGCAACACCCCGCTACCTTCAGACGCAAAGATGTAACCTGAGGGAAGTGAATTCTTGGATTCTGAACACGAGGGGCAGGTTTACATTCTGTCTCAATTGTTGACTTTTATCCCAAGAGCTAGTCATTCTGCAATGTCTGTGGGAAATTCCCAGCTCGAACTTCCCAGGGAGAACTATCATATGACATATTGGGAAAGCGGCTGACAATGGACTTCCTTGAGAAGTTCATTGGGAAGAAAAGTGGGCAGATGAGTTCCAGTATTCACTCTTCCAGGAGTCCCTGCGACCACGTGGCATGCGCTGGTTAGAGACGGCCTTCTAGGCCATCAGGGTGATTTCTGAATGCCTTATGGTCACTGGCATTCTTTTTTTTTTCAGATTTTTGTATTTATTTATTTGACAGACAGAGATCACAAGTAGGCAGAGAGGCAGGCAGAGAGAGAGAGAGAGGAAGGGAAGCAGACTCCCCCTGAGCAGAGAGCCCGACTTGGGGCTCGATCCCAGGACCCTGGGATCATGACCTGAGCCAAAGGCAGAGGCTTAACCCACTGAGCCACTCAGGCACACCGGTCACTGGCATTCTTGATTTAAACAAACAAGATAAAACCAGCTTCATCAGTTTCGTTAGTCTTGGCTTCCAAATTTTTCAGGTTGTTTTTTTCCCTCCCCTTGGCTGTTCTCAGGCTTGGAGAAAAAGCTTGCAGCCCTCCAGGCCTCCCCCACATCCGACCCTCCCACCTTCTCCTAATGTTTCTCCAGCAAGCCCCACGCCCACTGAAGAACGTAAATTAGTACCTCGTAATTGGTACAAAGGCACTTTCTGTTTCTATGCAACACATGCAAAAAGGAGGGGCGACGGGAAGGGAAAAAAAAAAAAAAAACCCCACAGATGGTTAAAAGGAAAGAAATGGGATCCTTTGCAGGGGTCTCTGAGCAATGCTGTCTCTTGCTCCGCCCCACTATTTGTTGGGAAGCTAGTCACAGGCCTAGGCCTAGGTCAGAGTCCTTTGGTGGCAGCAGCTATCAGTATCAAAAGAGAATCTGGAGCTTGAAAGTGACCTTGAGGGGTCATCACATCCATCATTTTGCCTGTAGCGGAGGGTCTGGCCACCCTCTCAGGTACGGCGATTGTTCCGTGGACGCAAGTTCTCTTGGAGGGTTCCGAGGCTGGCCCGCTGCCGTGTGACTTTGGGCCCAGAGCCCGGCCTCCGGGGGGCATGGGTTTCCTCAGCAACACAAGAGGGTGCCCCGGACCCTGAAGGGCTTTTAAAGACCTGCTAAAGGCCTGGGCAAGGCCGACCTAGAGACCTTCCCTCCTGGTGAATTCTTTGCAATTCTTTGATCTGAATTCTCCCCCGCCCCCGCCACGGTCTCCCGAGAATTCCAACCTGTGGTTAACATTTTTTAAACCCCGGTTTAAAGAGCGGCTTCACTTTAACCAAATTAACCAAGGGAAAGGACAGAGGTAGTGTCAGCCCTGGGACCTCTGCCCTCTTATTACGGGAGCTGCACACTGTGAACCAGCCCGAGGCCAAGTGTCAGTGAGATTTCCTACTCCACCCTTCCTGGATCCCTCCTGAAACTTTAATACCTTTTTGGTGCATTAAGGCCAGTAGTAAACATTTGTCTTACCCCGGCCTCAAGCAGTCTCCTCAGGAAATAATAGGACTCACATTATTATGCATAGAGAATGCCTTTCCCACTAAGGGAGTGAGGGGTCTCCATTTTTTATGCCTGGGTTCCTCCAAGGCATTCATTTCCATTGGTGCTCCAAGCCCATGTTTACGAAGGTACACCCACAGGCTTCCCTTGGAATCTGGGTGCCTCATGAGCTATGTTAGCCTCTGGAATCCTGAGCTGCGAATGAGCATCCGGAAATGAAATCCAAGGGTTCTAGAGCTGCGAGAACCAGCTAGCTCTCTGGCTAAGCCTGGCGCCCCTGGGTGTTCGATTCTTTTCTTTCTTTCTTTTTTTTTTTTAAATAAAACTGAGAATGATCACAAATTTGAACAGGGGAATGGAATTCATCCCTGATTGAGCCTTTTTACAAAGTGAGGGCATTATTTACATAGATGAAAATAAAGAGAGGCGAGCTTAAGCCATGCAAAATTAATGACAAGGATTTGAAATGCAGGCAGCAGTATTTTGTATCCAACAAAGTGTGAACATTTTTCCAAGGCAAGTCTCCGTCGTTTGGGAAGTAAGTGCCTCCCAGAGTCAACTGGAACCAAAGTGGGAACCGGTGGGGCAGGCAACGGACAGAAGCTTTGCAGACGCTTCAGAACCGGAATGAATTTTATAGATCGTCTTGGTTCAAAGGGAGGGAAAAGGAGGTTTCCCCATCTCTCCCTCCCAGGGGCCCCGCTTTGATGAGGTAGAGGCAGTGAGAAGAGTGAGTGGCAGGGAGGCCAGCCCACTCTAAGGACCTCGAATGCAGGCGTCTCCAGGATAGGCCTTTGCTTCAGTAGAGAGACCAGTCAGAGCGTGGGCTTCGGAGCCCTCAGGCCTGTGCTCAAATCCTGCCTCCGCCACTCTCATGTGGTGCAAACTCTCTGAGCCTCAGTGTTCCCATCTGTAAAATGGAGTTCAGTGATTCAACTGACGTTGTTCTGAGACTAATTCAGATGAGGTGTTTGAAGCATGTTGGACGGTGTCCCCATACACCAAGAATTATAATTAAAAATAATTTACAGGTATTTCCCAGAAGGCCTTGAGGTTCCTAGAATTTTTGTTTGCAATTCCGGAGCAGTCCAGCAACAGCTCATTCGTTGAAAGAATATTTATTTATTGAGTGACTGTTACAGGCATAGAGCTGTTTGAGATGTTGAAAGCCGGCACTGTGAACATTGTGAATAATAGTAATAATGGAAAATTATTAATATTAATAGTAATAATAGAAACAGCAATAACATTCAGCATTTGTTACATGCCAGCTTCTAAGCCAAATGGTTTACACACACTGTGATACTGAAACTCATGGAAGTCCTATGCGATAGGAAAGTACTCTTGTCTTATAGGAGGAATTAGACTTGGTGTCAGTTAGCTTAGTCCAAGGTGGTTGTTCTGGAATTTTCCTAGTGTGTTTCTAACTACCTGGAATTATGCATGAATTGTTGTTGGCCTGGACCCCGTGGGGTCCACCACTGGGAAGAGACCCTGTCTTGCATGCCTCTCCTGGACTTGGCCCCAAGGCCGTGGGTCCTTAGCTGTCTACTCTTGTGTTCTAACTCTGGCGCATGGCTGGTTTTTATGAACCTTGGTTAAGAATATCTACAGAGATCTTGGACTCTGACCAAACTTATCCTATATTTTCCAAGAGCTATTCAGAACCTGCTTCCTTCCCGTTGAAAAGCCACCCGTTCTGGGTCCACAGCTAACACAGCTGTATTAGTCAGGACTCTTGGTTGCAAGAGACTGAGTCCAGACTTGGACCAGCTCCGTAAAAAAAAATAGAACTTTATGGATTCAAATTACCCACACATCCAGGGTAGCTCTGGTTTCTGGTATCTCTGGATTCGGGGACTCAGTGTCTGGCTCTCTCCCTGGCTCAGCTCTGCTGTCCTGTGCTTTGGCTTCATTCGTGGGCAGGCTGTCTCTGGAGGGTGGTAAGGTAGTCGCCGGTGGTAGCACTCTCCCAGCTTGCCAATTCAGCAAGGAGAGAAAGTTCTCCTTTCCGAATGATTCCAGCAAAAGTCTCGGGCTTCGATCTTCATAACTGAGCTAGAATTTTGCTCCTGTCCGTGAACTCAGTCACAGTGGCATGGCTAGGTCACATCGAACCTCTGGGCTCGGGGTGTGGGGTCACCTCTCCTGCCCGAGAATTACATAGACTCAGAGTGGGGAAAGGGTAGTTTCCACAAGGAAATGCAAGACATGCTATTTGTTACCCCAGAGAACCAATGGATGCCAGACAGGCAAAGCCAGCAGATCCCCCTCCATCTGCCCACGTAGAACTATAGACAGGATTTTCCAAAAAGCAGCGGTTTGACAAAATGAGAGACAGATCCGTATGACAGCATTTCCCCCCCCTCCCCTGAGGAGAGAAAGGACTCAGAGCTATCTCTGGAGTTCATCCTTAAAGATAGGCCACCACTGCATATACTAAATGGTCTTGGCAGAAGATAGATTATTTCAACACGCATTTCTTGTGTTCAGGCTCATACTTCATGCCGCTTCCGTGGACGTTCTAGAAGCCCGTACCCAAAGCCTCTCATGGAATGAGGTTAACAGCAGCAGTGTGATAAGCAGCCCCATTCACATGTTCTTAATTCCGGTTGTCTGTCCATTTTAATGCCCAGAGAAATGAATTGTGTCTACAGGAATGTTTGTCACCCTGGGTGTGAGCAGATAAAGGCCTCAAATTCACAAAGATGGGCTGTTTGTATGACAGTTCCCCGTTGGGGTTCCCGAGTCAATGCATTATGCGTCGTGCCCAACACCACCGCCCTACTTAATAGTGAGGCAAAGATTAGCTCTTAAAAATAACTCACAAAAAAACACATAAACATGACTTAAATTCCTGTGCTGCCATAATTCTACGGTAGTTTTGTACGTCTGCCGTTTTAATGAAAATAAGCAGAATGACAGCTGAACAGCCGGCTTTTCCTCGGTCGTGTTACAAATCATCCCGGTGGCCAGCCACGAAATGTTTGTCTAGTGAGCATTATCGGTCGGAAGCGGGGGTTCCCGGTGTAAAGAAACAGGGGCTCTGCCCCTCCAGCCCCTCGATGTCCTGCTGGCTTTCACATGGCGAAGCTCTGCCCAGGGAATGCCAGCCCCAGGAGGGCTGGTGGGGGGCTGCTTGCGGAAGGTCGGACAGCTCAGTCCTGCCAAGCTTTGTGGTCCTTGGTGACAAACGCCAAGCCATAGGAATCCATAGCTCAGCCCATTAAAGCTTGAAAAACAATTTGATGGTGGCCCATGTGGCATGTGGTCATCACAGCCTTATTGTGGGGCCAGCGGCGTACAGAGGTTGAGCCCAGAGGGGAAAGGCTGGCGGCACGTGCTGGAAAAGCATCACCAGTCCCTCTGAGCAAACCGCGAGGGCCCCTGCCTGGCTGGCAGGTAGAACAGGCATTTTTCTAACCAGACAGCAGTCTTGTCTCCTGGACTTTTTGTCTTTTGCCCATTGCTTGATCCGAGCCAAAGGCATTAGCCCTGGATCGCGGTTGCTTGGGACTGCGAGCTGCGGATGCTACATATCATTAGACCTAAGTGCGCAAATGGGAAGGGAATCCTTGTATTTGCGAAGGAGGCCAGAAGTCTCATGGGCGCTTATAAAGCAACTGTGTGCATCGGGCACCAATTTCCCAGTCATAAGCCCGAGGTGTGCAAAGATGTCACTCCATAACCAGAGCTAGGTTCTTGAGCGCTGCCCCATGTTCTCCCCCGCCACCGCCCCCGCCCCCCACCGTTTTGGGCTGTTGATGCAGAAATGTCATCTTGACTCCTATTCAGGGTCTCTCTGTCACTTTATTGAATTGCATTCTTTTTTAGGTAAATGTTTGCAAAAATCAGCATTCTCTCTCCCTCTCCCTTTGCCTTTCTTTCTCCTGGGAGTGAGCTAGTATTTGGGAAGCAAGAAGTCCGCCTCTTTTCTTTCTGACATCATGGGAGGGCTGTGGATCTTGCACACTGTGCTTTGACCTTGATGGTCCTCCGTGGGGTGTCATGCGCCAGCTTAGGTCTCGGTCCTCATGTGTTGACCTCCTCTGCTCAAAAGGGCCTCTGGAGAGTGGCTCCAGGTGGCAGATCCTTGCGCTCTGTGACTCGGGATGCCAGGGGCATTCTCCCAGCTGTGTGGTGCTGGGCTTAGGAACACCCAGTCCCTTTCCCCACCCTACATTTGGAAGGGTGAGGCTAGGAGGCATGCACCGAGACCCTCCTCTCGGCGTGGCTGCCCAACTCCAGCAGTCGGGTGCCCCGCCACGGGAGGGAGGGGACTTCCCCAGAGCGGCTGGTGCAGGCTCTAGACCAGGTGACAGTGGCCACTCCCTGGGACTGCCCACACCTATTACTAACAGGACAGTAGAGAATGCAGGACCTTTCTTAGGGACCATCAACATCTGTTCTGTAAACTCAGCCCCTCCAGCCTCTCTACAGCTCAGGTGTCCTTAGGAGGCACTGGTCCAGTCAAGAGACTTGAAACTGTACATGCCCTCCCAAAGTCAGCCCGTCTGGGAAGAAGAACCCAGGAGTGAGAGAATGAGAGAAGCCCGTGGTAGGAGGCCCGTTCTCCAGTGAGTTAGAGCCTTTGCTCTTCTTTCACATCTAATCTTGTCTTGTGCTCTGAGTTGAAGGAGGCGTTTGAAAACCGGTTCTCATCCTGGCATGCCCTTGGACAAGCCCTCTGCCCTCTGAGTTGGCTGTATCTGTCAGGTTTGACAGGTTTGCATCTGATGGTTCTCAAAGTCATCCAAAATGCAAAGATCCAAAGAATCTATGGTCTCAGGATGGTTTTGCCATTAAACATTTATATCCCGCTCAGTGTTTAGTGGGTTCATTTGTTATTTCTCTTTCCCACAAGCAACTGGGCAGAAGCCGCATAGTCTGGGAGGGGCGGGAAGACTGTGGGCATGGGAGTCAGCTAATCTGAGCCCAGACCTAGCTGTGTGCTTGGGAGTGGGGGTAAGGTCACTCCACCTCTGTCAGCTCCGATGGGGACATATGATGAGACACGAGGACATTTCTTTCGCTAGGTTGAGAATCCAGAGTTAAGAATCTGGCATCCACCATCTCTTCTTCTGAGGTCCCAGCACACGAGTGAACTCCCAGATCAGTTGAGGTTGGGGACATACAAACAATATTCAGACAGCCTTGCTTCCTAGACACTGACGTCAAGTGTCCCATGATAGATGTTACAGACACACCCCCCACTTCCCAGCTCAGAACCTAAAGAATGGAGTGGGTTGCTTTCCTCAGATAAATACAGGGGCCAGGAAGTAAAATCACACATTCAAGCTCTAAAATGACTCTGTTATATCAACCAGTGGAATATAAAAAGAAACCAGATCACAAGCGGGATTCAGAGAGGGGCCAAGAGCAAATGGCAGTATAATGGGAAGGCAGTAGATATGGGGCAGGGCGATTCTTCCAGAGCCGACGAAGTGTTTTTATTTTTTCAGAGCCTCTGCATGTGCAGGTCGCACTAATTCTGGCAAACGGGAGACTTTGGGTTTTTCTTTTGACTTTTGATTTCTTGATTTTTGAGGTTGTAGTTAATTGGAACAACGTATGCAGGGAAGTGTAGAATTGTCTGTTGCCCACCTCCCTGTCAAGTGCATGGTCCTGCTGCATTTGAGGGTCAAGGACATGAAAAAGAATAGAGCAAAGGCTCACATTCTGTACCTGTAACAGCGTCGCTGTCCTGTAGGAACGAGGACAGGTAATGGTGGACAGTGGGATGGGGGTGCCGAAGGCCTAGGGTCGGTGCAGGTCTGTATGGGTATGCGTCCTGCCAGCCTCATCTGCAAACCCTGGGGTTTGCACCACTGCGTGCACTCACTCCCAGGCTTTCCAGTGAACTCACACCTCAGTGTTGCAGTCTTGCCATCACTGTCCATGTAACTCTGAAGGGAGATCCCCGCCTGTCCTTGTGGGGCGATTTTCCTCTCAAGTACAGAAAAAGTTGGCGGGGGGGAGTAGAGGAGGAGTGAGGAAACAGGTGAAGTGTGTTCTGAAAGTTTCTTACTTTCTAACAGTTTGAGAAGGAAACAGAATTGATGCTCCTTTCTCTGGTCTTGGACACTGGAATGTTATTTCCCAGGAGAAAGTAAATACCTGACCCCCCCCCCCATTCTCTATGTAGAATATATTCTTGATCAACGATCAGTCCATTCATGGAAAACTTTAAACTCAAATTCATCTGTTTCCTTTGTTTTGTGTAAGACTTTTTTCTGACTTTGTCTTATAAAAGAAACTTCTACTTAATTGTTTTTAAGAAATCAGAAAATACAACAGAAAGTGTTACTCTTAATCCCCCCACCTGTAGACACCTACTGTCCATATTCTGTATATACTCTTCCAGGGTTTTTTCCCTTCATAGATGCTGCTCATACGTACATATACAGCGATCACACACTGCTCTTTTCACGTAGTGGTGTCTTACTAACGTTTTCCATTTCATTCTGTAACAGCCTAGTACCTTTGTAACAAATACACATTTTTCCACTGTATGGATACACTACAATGTAGCAAACTGTTTCTCTATTGTTAAGTTGTTACCAAATTTTAGCTCTTATGAACCAAGCAGGTATCCCTGTATACTTTTGTGTTCCTCTCTAATTAATACCAGAAATAATTCCTAGATGAATGTATTGCCAGATAGCTCTAGATCAGTTATAAGTCCCACTTTTGCAGGAGTTGTCTGTTTCCTCATGCCTCATGCCTCTATGTACAAACTTTTTTTTTTCTTTTGATAAGTAGGCTCCATGCCCAGGATGGAGCCCAACACAGGACTTGAACTCATGACCTTGAGATCAAAAGTCAGATGCTTAACCAACTGAGCCACCCAGGTGCCCCATATGCACATACTTTTGAACATTTTTGCCTGCCTGATAAATATTTCATTGATTTCTTAATTGACTTGTTTTGATTACTTGTGAGATTAAATATATTTTCATTTATTTATTTATTGGCCATTAATATTTCTTATTTTATAAATTACTTATTTGCATCCTTGTGCAATTTTATTAAATTGGGTTATTAATTTTGATTTGTAAGTGTCCCTTTTGTATTAAGGATTTTAACCTTTTGCCTTACGCTGCAATTTCCTTTATTAGTTCACCATTCTGACTCGAATTTTTTCACTTACATATATCTTTACTATGCAGAAGTTTAACATTTTTAATGTATTTCACAACTACTCTTCCAATAGGATTTTGCCTTTGGTTTCATGTTTAGACAATCTCTCCCCACTCCAGGATTCTAAAAATAGTCACCTATACTTTCTCTCACCTCTGTGGTTTTATATTTTACATTTATGTATATAGCTCATTTGGAATTTCTTGAAGGGAATGGTATAAGGTCGGGATCGAGATTTAATCTTTTCAGACGTCTATACCATTTATTGAGTTAAACATTCATTTCTTCACTAATTTGGAACATCCCATCCCTGTTGAGTCTTCGGTTTATTTTCAGACTTGACTCTGTTCCACTGAGTTGTCTTTTCCTGTGCTGGTCTCGCACTGTCTTAATTATTACAGCTTTAATCATACATTGTAATAACTGGTATCGCTAGTGTTCACTTACTGTTGTTCTATTGCAAAATTTTCTTGGCAAGTGGAGTGTACTTATTCTCCCAAATTCACTTTAGAATAATTTTGTCAAGTTCAAGAAAAAAGAATTTCTATGGTATGTGTTAATTTCATAGGCGCATTTGTACAACATTGCCATATTCATACCGTTGAATCTTATCATCCGAGAGTATGGGAAGTGTTCCATTGGTTCGTTTTCTTTTATATCAGGGTCTGATGATTTTCTTCATGCAGGTCCTGAACTTTTATCATTAGGCTCATCCTGACTGGCTGGGGTTAGCATATAAGAAAACCAGTGCTCTTTTGTATGTTTATACCGGAGAATGCATTTTTAAAATTTATTATTAGTTTTTTTGGGTATTTCTCTTTGACTTTCCAAATAGAAAGTCATATCAACTGCAAATAATCCTTCTATCACCTTCCCCTTCTGATGATTTACTTCTTCCTTTGTTATCTAATGGCACTCACCAGCATTTCCTGAACAGCATTTAGTAGCTATAGTGATGGGGACAGTGTCCATTCATGCCTCCAGCCTGACTAATAGAATGCTGCTTTTATCTTCCTGTAGACCTTGCTGGGGAAGTGTTTGGATCTATATTTTTCTACCCCGTTAAGGAATAATTCTTCTATTTTCCTAAAAGCTTTTATTAGGGCTGGATGTTGAATTTTACCAAACACTATTTTGCATTTTTCAAGGGAAAATACATGTGGGGGTGAGTGTATTAGTCGGTTTAAAGGGGGAATCATATCAGTGTGATTTTCTAATGTCAGATTATCCTTTTATCTCTGGAATCCTAGTTGCTTTTTTAGGATCAAAACCCACTATTCTCTCCTCAAGAAGCGGCCCTGATTTTGTCCATCTGCAAGAAGCCATGATTCCTAATGGGCATCTTTGGAGTTCTGTTCTGAAAAGGAGGCCTCACGCACTTAGATTTGTCTTACAATAGGGAATTCCCTTTGGTAGAAGCCACGGGAGGTTCATGAAGAGTGTATTTTTAACCTTCCTGCCCTGATGAAGGTCAGCCCCTTTTAGGCTCTTCCTCGGAGCTGTGAAACAGAAGGGGAGAAGAGCCAGGTGGGAAAGCAGGTGTGTTGAAAGCATAGGCCTCCCGGACCCTGGGCCCGTATCTCACTGGCATCCTTTCTGAACCCAAGGGAGCCTGGACAGAGTTGAGTATAACCAGGTGGCAATCCCCACATTGACCTCTTTCTTACCTTGTACGGAGAACCCACCACTTGGCGTTGTCCACGAACCCCCAGGAGGCCCCTTCTTAAAAACAACCAGCCGTCCTTTGGGCTAAGTAGGCAAGCGCGCAAGCACACGTAGCCAGCAGCCTCTACTCCCCTCCTCTTGAACCCCTTGGAGGCCCAGGAGACTTCTGGAGGCCTGACCTTTGTCTGCAGAAAAGTCATTTACACACCGGATGCCATACTGGATCAGTAGCTCTTCCGATCCAGTTCATTTTCTACTCTAAGCCGAGCCTGTCAGCGAGAGGTGCTTAGGCTTGCTGCTGAAAGGGGAGGGGAGCGGTATGTAAATACTGAGAATGCAGGAACTTGTGCTGGAAGAGCTCTGCTCCGGTAAAGCAAGAGTTTATTGTGTCACTGCCTCTGGGTATGTTTTCCTGTAAAGGCCAGAAATAAAACACTAGTACATGCCTGTTCTTCCCGCCCCCCTCCCCTGGAGAACGGTAACGCTCTCATTAATGCTAATGACAAATTTAAAGATTCTTTAATTGATAGTTGCTGTGCCGTGTGATTTGGTCCTTGTGAAGAAGCTTAACTGTTCTTTTGTGGGCCTTAGCCCTGAGCGGAATTCCAGGCCTGTCTTGATTTCCCCTTGGCTGTAGGATGACGGGACAGCCACAGCTTCTCCAAGACCTCTCTTTCCTCCTCTGTCCCATGATCTCTGGTCCCATTCACCTTTACATTCTGTCCCTTCTCCGCATAGGATTTCTCCATTCCGTACTTTCTTAGGTGCAAAGCATGTATCATTTTTTAGATGATAGCTTATTATGTGTCTATTATTAGCGAACATGCCGAAATGTATCCCAGAGTAGGTTGCAGAACCTTCACGGGTTAAAGAGGTGGGTGGTTTCAAAGGGCTACAAATCCTCAAGTCCCCAAGAAGAACCCAGGCTTCCTGCACGCACACATCGTCTGGCTGGCACAATGCTTTATAAAGTGTTGAATCCGAATGCCTTTGAGGGGACAAAGCCCTACCCAGCACAACCCATGAATGCACCCGGTGTTTCACCCATTTTCACCATGTGTCTGGCTCCCGAAGACATCTGGACTTGCAAACTCTGGTGTACACCAGGTACCAGTTCAAGTCTTCAGGGTGAGATCGCGGGTCGGCCACCTTACTCCGCAGGACCCCTTAACAAAGCTTTTAGGCTTTGTCGGCCGTACAGGGTCTGCAGCCACTGTTTGACCCCACTGTGGGAGGGAGAGAGCCGCCATAGATAACAATACGCAAACAGACGAATGTGGCTGTGGTCCGATAAACTTGGGATATGGACATGGCAATTTGAATTTCATCAAACTTTCTCCTATCCCAGAATATTATTCTTCTTTTGATTCCCCCCCACCCCAGCCGATTTGGTAAAAATGGTGTTTATACCATTTTAACTCACAGACTTTACAAAAATCGATGGCAGGTCAGATGTGGCCTGTGGGCTGTAGCTTGCTAAACCCCTGATTTAGATCACCGACCCAAAGCTCCTAATGTTTTCCCAAAGGATCCGAGAAAAATTAAAAAATGATCCTGGAGATTCTACACTAGGAATTCACATCCAAGTAGATCTTTTTTTAAATGCTTAGAAACTGTAAGGTAGAATTATACGAGTTATAGGAGTCTAACAAAGGCTGCTGTCGGCTCGGATTTGCTCTGGGCTCAGTAGGTGGCCCTCTCTTCTCTGAAACGGATAAAGATGCTACGTCAAAGGCAGCATCTGGGTTAGAAGCAAGAGAATAATCACCCGGTGACAGCCATGAGGGGCAGTGAAGACAGTGTAGCCATAAGCTAGACTGAAGGTGAATTCAATGGGGAGGGACCCTGATTACACTTGAAACGTACATAGATCACAAGCATAAATACTTAATAGTTCCGTACATACAGCTGATTCAAGCTTCATGATCATTTTCCATTGACTCTCTCTTCCATCAAGCCATCTTCCTAAAACAGAGGGAGTACCTTCTTTCTCCTTCCAATGCAGAGTATAGCAGAGTGGTCTTCTGATCCATTTTTTCCACAGTGGACACGGATCTGTTCCAATAAATTAACCTCCTCTCATGACTCACTTGAAAGAAACATGTGCTAGTGAGTAAGCTAAACCACATTACCACTCCTCTAAGAAAAATCACTCTGACGAGTTTTTGTCCTAACAAGCACCGAGAAAACACCGAGCCTTTCCTTTCTGTCGCTTTTCTCACCACCAAATCACAAAGCAGGGGAGAGATGGTTCCAGTACGGAGGGAGCGGGGACCGTTGTTTTGTTTGGCATGCTTTGGTTTGGTTTGGTTTTATAATTCATCGCTGTATGAATGCTAACCCTTCATTGTATTTTTTAACATAACACGTTTAAGAGAACATTTCTCCCATAAACCTTTCACGGGGATTCAGAGGACCTTGGCTATGTAACTCTGAAGAGGCAGAAGTTGTCTTCCCCAACGGTCTGGGAACTTCTGAGTAGGTCTGGTCATGTGAGCGACCCTAGCTATATGTACACACACACACACACACACACACACTCTTACACACACTTAGGAAGTAACTAAATGCTTAGCAGTATAATCAGACCTGAGGTTGTCCTCATCCCAGGGGGTTCAGCCTTGTTGGGTTGCGACCACCAGCATTCCACCTTCTTGTTCCAAGCTCTGAACCGGGTAGAATGCTGTTGGATCCAGCAGAAATTGCAAAAGTGTGGTTTCCAATTCCGTGTTGTGGAGTTTTTCAGAGGGTTCAGTTTGAAGTACGGTTTCTTTTTGTTTTGCTTTGGGGGGTGTTGGCCCTCCGGGAGTCTTTGAGCATGCTCATGCCTCCTGGACCCCGGCACCCGTCCACCTTGGGTAGGACTTGGCGTTCATCCGTGTCCTGTTGCCTTGTGCTACTGTGGCTCTCCAGCCCCCGGCGAAGCAAGGGTTTACACCCTGACCCACGTGTAACGAAGCTACTGGTACAGATTTGTTCTGCACATATCGGTTTCCCGTAAGAACAAGGAGATTGACCAGGGCGTGATGACCATTGCTCTGCTGAGAGAACAGCAAATAAAATCTTAGCCATGTGCGGACTGTCATCGAGATGACACAGGCTTGGTTTTGTTGTTATTATCAGTATTTCTACATCTCTGGCCCGGGGTAGGAGAAGCGGCGGCGGGGGCGGGAGGGAAGGATGAATAATATTTGCATGACTCAGATGCACCGCACTGGGCAGCCCTCAGCCTTTTGAGTCTCTGGGTTCCAGGAAGGTGGGGACAGAAGTGAGAAAACATGCATTCCTCACACCTACCAAAGGAGTGTCTGAAGAGTTCTGCGGAAGGCAGGAGCCTGTGTGCCCGGGGGGGTCTGTGAAGCCGCTGCTTTGGGCTGTGCTTGAAGGAGGTGAGAGGTAGGCAGGCAGGCACTCACAAAGAGGGCCGCACAAGGCCCTCTCATCTGAAACCGCTCATTCTGCCTTTCAGCGTGTGTGTGGGTCCGGCCAACGTGGCGTGGCCACGGGCCCTCTCCAGCCACAGCAGGGGCCAAGAGGCCCCTCAGGGCTAACCTGATCCCATCTGGAGGGTGAAGCTTTGCTGCATTTTAATTAAGTGGGACCTGGAGACAATATGCTCAGTCTGAGGAAAGCCACCGCGAAGGAGGGGCTGCTGGAAACACCAGCAAGTGCTGAGCCTGTTTCCTCATCTGTGAAATGGGCCACCTCCAAGGGGCGTCCTATGAGAAATCAGTGTGATGATGCATGTGAAGCCCTTAGCTCCTACTATTTTAGAGTAATGTTAATTCTTTGATGAGGAATAGGAAAGAAACTAGGGCTGCTTAGTCTGAACAGAGACTAGAGAAAGACAGAAGAGCTGTTTTTGGATAATTAAAGGATTATTACACAGCAGAGGGAACAAATGTATTTTTTGTATAGGACAATATGACTTGGGGCACCTGGCTGGCTAAATCAGAAGAGGATGTGACTTTTTTTTTTTTTAAGATTTTATTTATTTATTTGACAGAGATCACAAGCAGGCAGAGAGGTAGGCAGAGAGAGAGGGGGAGGCAGGCTCCCCGCTGAGCAGAGAGCCCGATGAGGGGCCTGATTCCAGGACCCCGGGATCATGACCTGAGCTCAAGGCAGAGGCTTTAAACCACTGAGCCACCCAGGCGCCCCTGAAGAGTATGTGACTCTCAATGTCAGGGTTGTGAGTTTGAACCCCATGTGGGGCATAGAGATTAATAATAATAATAATAATAATAATAAAACAATATGACTTAAGATATGGCCTTCACAGGGAAGCACATTCCAGGTCTCTAAAAGTATTTGTTACCGAGATGCTCAGGAAAGAGCATCAGGAAAAAGCAGGCCTTCTTGTCGGGTGCCCGCCTCCCTGTCCCCAGACTGGCCCTGACAGAGGCTCGGTGACCACAGCACTCAGGAGCTCTAGGAGAAACACCTGCTCTAGGGGAAAGTGGGTTAGACTAGCGGCCTCAGCAAATCCAGGGAAGGGCTAAGGTTCCTGACTTTCTGGGAGAACCTGTGCGACCAGCCACCACGTAGAATAACCAGCCCCCTCCCCCAAATAATAGTAGTACTAATGATGATGATGATGATGATAGCAGCCAAGGCTCTCCGGGGTCCCCTGGGTATAACATAGCAGGTTCCTCTGCGTGGAGAACATGATTCAGGGAAACGTCCTCAGGGTATTTATTGGTCTGTTAGGTGTCCCCGAGGGGGTGGCTTAGG
Source organism: Martes martes (assembly GCF_963455335.1). Lineage (NCBI taxonomy): Eukaryota > Metazoa > Chordata > Mammalia > Carnivora > Mustelidae > Martes > Martes martes. The sequence goes on along the minus strand of NC_137900.1, from coordinate 11,862,539 downwards.
CGACAGAAATGTGTCTCTCGGTGTGGGAGGGTCCGCAGCGCTGCTTCCTTCCGAGGCCTCCGTCAGGGCCCTCTGGGGAGACTCTGTCCCCACATGCAGTCCCGTGCCTGGTCCCGGGGGTCAGGATGTCAGCCCAGGGATGGGGGTGGGGGGTGCTGGGCGCGGGGGCGGGGGCGCACGCCATCAGCCCGCGGGCCTCGCCTGCGGGGCCGTGTCGCGCGGGTCCCGGGGCTGCTTGCCGCCTTCCCCGACACCGCTGTCTCACCCGCGTCCTGTCTCGACCCCCCTCCCGCCCGCAGGTGAGCGGCCCTTCCCCTGCACGTGGCCAGACTGCCTTAAAAAGTTCTCGCGCTCGGACGAGCTGACGCGCCACTACCGGACGCACACGGGCGAGAAGCAGTTCCGCTGCCCGCTGTGCGAGAAGCGCTTCATGAGGAGCGACCACCTCACCAAGCACGCGCGGCGCCACACCGAGTTCCACCCCAGTATGATCAAGCGCTCGAAAAAGGCGCTGGCCCACCCCTTGTGAGCGGCGGCGCGCGCCCGCCGGACCCAACCGCGCCGGCGCCCGGGGACACGGCTGGCCGCCAGGGGGCGCGCTGCGCGGGGGGGCGCGGGGCCCTGCCCGCGGCCGCCCCCGCGCTCCCCTCCCCGCAGCGGTTTCTGAAAAGCACAGCGCAGCCCGCGATCCAAGCCCACCCTGGGGCCCCTTGCAGAGGCAGCTCGGAACCGTCTCTGACTGCTGGAGGGAAGGCGGATGCTTTGGTTTTGTTGTTTTTTTTTTCTCTCTCTCTCCTTTATTTTTTTTTGGGGGGGGTGGATGGGGGGGAGTGGGGCAAGGCCAAGACGGGGCTGGGGGAGGGGGTAAACTTTTAAAGATTCAACACTGGTGTACATACGTCTGACCCGGTGAGCGGACCTGTGGCGTCACACAGTGATTCTGGGCCCTTTGTGCTTGCTGTCTCCGAATTGTTTTCTTACCTTTTCGATGTAATGACGAGTGTGCTTCGGTTTCTTTAGCAAAACCACTCTCTTGAATCACGTTAACCTTTGAGATAAAAAAACAAAAAAACAAAAAAACAAAAAAACACAAAAAAACACAAAAACGAACAAAAAACACGCCATAGCACAGCTGTCTTTATGCAAGCAAGAGCACATCTACTCCAGCATGATCTGTCATCTAAAGACTTGAAAACAACAACAACAAAAATTTACTTATAGTCAATGGGTAAGCAGTCTGAATTTATACTAATCAAGACAAACCTCTAAAAGGTTACACTAAGTACAGAACTTTTAAACCTTGCTTTGTATGAATTGTACTTTTTGAACATAAGCTGCACTTTTATTTTCTAATGCAGAGGAGGAATAAGTTAAATACGTGCTTTAAGGATAGAAGCAGACATTCTGTTTGGAACCACATTATAATCTGCTTTTTAAAAAAAATATATATATATAGTATACATATTTCCCTATGAGATCATGGCAGAGATGGGAGGGCAGAATATATAGGACAGATGCTGAAGGAGAAGGAGGGTAGTATTTTTTTAAAAAATTCAAGAAGAACAAACAGAATTTTAACTCTATTAACTTTTCCAAATTTTCCGATCTTTTTAGTTAACATCACTTTACTGTTCCAGTGCCACGAAGGGAGAGGGTTTTGACTCTGTTGGGTTTTATTGAATGGGTGCATAACAGTAACTTCTCTGGAAACACCGATTTTGTGAAGAAAAAGAGGTGTGTTGGTCTCCTTCCCGTGTTCCTACAAACTCCCACTAACAGGTGCAAGAGTTACGTAAAAAAGGAAGAGGAAGCTGACATGTGAAAAGAAAAATATATCCCCGTAAGTAGTGAGTCCCAAGGGAAAAATACCATGAGGATTATCCAAGATGACTTTGAAATGGTCCCTTTTGGAGAACAGAGGCACACGAAATGCGTGTGACTGAAGACACATCACTGTATCTTTGACATCAGAAGCCTCACCACTATGTATCTTGTATCCAGGTGTCTACAATGGCCTAAACCACTACATCCATAAAATGCCATTTACCTGAAAACTTAATTTTGGCCTTCACGTGGTCAGAAAAAAATGAACTGTTTTCATAGCAAAGAAACCTCAAGTACAGGGAGTCAGCAGTGACTGTGGGAGAAATGTTTACATTTTCTTTTGTCAGAAAGAACGCTTTCTGGCAATTTTATCTGCTATTTAACACAGGGAGCTACGGTGCACTCTCGTTTATACATGTGCTATAAGCTGTGTCGTGTAAACTTAGGGTGCCTCCCCGTCAGTGAACTCGTGATTTCACCCAACACATGCTCGTTGCCAGGTTCAGAACCGGTGTGGGCTCCTACAGCAGGCGTGGGGCACGGCTGACTCCGACTTCCAATACAATAGCCATCACTAGCACGGTGTTTTTCTTTTTTGTTTGTTTAACCAATGTAGTTGTATCAGTAGTTCTATAAAGAGAACTGCTTTTAACATTAGGGACTGGGAACAGTCCATTGAGATAAAAAGGAAAGTGTTTTCTCACGGGAAAACACGTCAGGAAAAATAAAGAACACTTTCTACCTCTGTTTCAGATTTTTGAAACGCTTATTTTAAACCAAATTTTAATTTCTGTGTCCAAAATAAGTTTTAAGGACATCTGTTCTTCCATACGAAATAGGTTAGGGTGTCTATTTCTTACTGAGCTCACGGAACGGTCCTGCTTGTGATCCTCTGCACGCTGCCTTTTAGTGAGTGAGGAGTTTGGGGCTGCCTAGCAATCCACCGACTTGGACAAACTCATCTTCCCCTCACAGAAAGAAAGGAAGGAAAACCAAGCAAAGTCAGTGAAAGACAATCTTTGTAGTTTCAAGAGTAAATCTATATGTGGCTTTTGTCCCGCACTTACTCAGATGGATATAAATGCAGCAACTTGTTTAAAAAAAAAAATGCACAATTTAACTTCCCAAAAAAAGTTGTTACTTGCCTTTTCAAGTTGTTGAAGAACACACATTTGATATTCTCTTATATGTTATAGTAACGTAACGTATAAACTCAAGGCTTTTTATTCTTCGTGATAAATCCTGTTTTCAAATGTCACAAAACAGGAACCAGCATTCTAATTAGATTTACTCTATCAAGATATGGTTCAAATAGGACTACTAGAGTTCATTGAACACTAAAACTATGAAGCAATTACTTTTTATATTAAAAAGACCATGGATTTAACTTGTAAAAATCCAAATGCAGGATAGTAATTTTTGTTTACTTTTTTAACCAAACTGAATTTTTTTGAAAGACTCTTGCAGGTGTTTAAAAAGAAAGACAAGTCATTTTATCTAATACTGTAAGTAGTTGTCATATTCTGGAAAATTTAATAGTTTTAGAGTTAAGATAACTCCTCTCCTTGGTTAGGGAAGAAGAAAGCCCTTCACCGCTTTGGAATGACGCCCTGGCTTTAAGGTCTGGCTTTACATCATGCTTCTTTTGAGAATTATATTTGGTAGTCATGTTACAGAAATTGATTACTCGTCACTTCGCAGGTAGACTTAGCACAGCGCTCATCACTCTGGATAGACCGAGATGTTCTTTCGCTGCAGATGAATGATCTGTAACACTGTAAGATACTGATCTTTACAACTGTTTAATCAGTTTTATTTTTGTACAGTATTAGTGACCTAAGTTATTTTGTTGTCCCGTTTTTGTAAATCAAATGAAATTATAAAAGAGGATTCTGACAGTAGGTATTTTGTACATATGTATATACGTTGTCCAAATAAAAGGAATAAATGACAAAGACGGAACTGTCCCTGCCGCTGTGTGTTGTAAAAGGGGCGTATCTTGCCGTGACGTTGGGGGCTGCCGCTTCAGCGTGGGCCCGCAGGATTTGTTACGGTAAGTCCAAAGATGATTTTACTCTGTCGTTCAACATGGGTGATATTTGTAGAGACCTGTGTGTATTTACTGTTCACAGACCTCTGAGGAAGTAGAAGGAATGTAGGCTGCTTGAAACCGCTGTATGATACTGGAGGGAAATATTTGTATTTTCAGGTAAATCATTTAAAGAGGTTTATAAAAGCTCGTAACGGTGCTGGGGTGGGCTAGGAAGTGGGCGGAGGACATTAGGGACTCTGACCCTGCTCTTGAGATACAATGTTGTCAAGAACACACAAGTCGAGGTCTTAAAGACAGGACAGTGGAACCATTACACTAAATGAAGTGAACAAAATGTGTGTGAGTGTGTGTAATTTCTATAGATGCACAGTAGCTAGCTACAATTTATTAAGCCCTTACCATATACTGTGTTTAGGTCTTTCTTCTCGTTTAATCCATGCAGCAGCTCCGTGCAGCCCCGTCTAGTAGAGGCCTTTGTTATCCTCATATTTCAGACGAAGAAACTGAGGGTCAGATAACTGGCTAAAAGACAGGTCTAGTAAGTGGTGTAGACAGGTGTAGACAACTGGATCTGCTGAATCCCGTGCTCTGTCAATTCTATGCCTGCATCAGGTCAGTGGGATTTATTAAGAGTCATTTTCATTTGACCCATTTTGCTGAGGCCCTATTAACGCCAGGCACTGTTGTCACTGCGGACACAAAGCTGACGAAAAACCGACAAGCTTTCTGCAGTCAGGGGGGCTCTATTGTCAGTGAATGGAAACGCATAAGTAAATTTTCCGTATAATTTCAGATCGTGAGAACGTGATGAAAGCAAGAGTCATATGACCTAAGTGTGGGGGGAAGGTGACATGAGCCTGAGCCCCCTTGAGGGTCCTTAAATATTTGGGCTGGGGCCTGGATGACCTGGAGGAGTCAGGTCTATGGAAAATGGAGGGATGAGGAGAGCCAGTGGGAGGAATCCAACAGGAACGTGATCGGGACTTTGGTGGAAACGGAGGAGGGTGGGGAGGCTGGAAATAAGCAGAAGGAAAGGAAGGGGAACTTGGGGTGCTTGGCAAGGGCCAGGTCATGTTTTGGGGGGACTTTGCGCTTCAGATTATTATGCGATGTTTGATTCTAAGGGCAAAGGAATTTGGGGGATGGTTTAAAGCAGAAGAATGCTATATTCAGATACGGATTCCAGCAAGCTCTTTGTGGTGCTGGGTGGGAGATGGCTGTTAGGGAGTCAAGAATGGAGCTGCGGGACTGTTACATTTGTCCCGCAAAGCTCGTAACGGTGCTGGGGTGGGCTAGGAAGTGGGCGGAGGACATTAGGGACTCCGACCCTGCTCTTGAGATACAATGTTGTTAAGAACACACAAGTCGAGGTCTTAAAGACAGGACGGTGGAACCATTACACTAAATGAAGTGTAATTCACTTCATTGGCTGTTACATTTGTCCAGACAGGAGGTGATGGTCATTCGGACCAGGTTGTTAGCAGTGGAGGTAGGAAGACTCAATTCTCAAAAAATACGTTGGAGGCAGAACCACTTAGTGACGTTAGGAGTCAGGGGTAAAGGATAGAAGGGCCCAGCAAGGAGCCTCAGCTTATGGCCCAAGCAGCAAGAAGGTCACTGTTCATGTAATTTGATCCGATGGAGGAAAGGAGAGGGTCCACATGAGGGAAAAATCGGGGACCCATGTTTGGACATGTCAGGGGTGGTGTGTCCATCAGACATCGCACAGAAATGTCAAGAGAATGATGGTGTATGTTAGTTTAGGGCTCGAAAAAGTGATCTGGACTGGAAATTTGGAAGTCAGTCGTATTTGATAGTAACTGAAGCTACAAGTGGAACTCACCGGTGGTAGAATATAGACGGAAAGGGGAGGGTTAGCGCCTAGTGGGCAGGGGACGGAGGGGGAGAGCGAAGGGGGAGGGGAAGACAGAAAGACAGCAATAACCAGACAGACAAAATCTAGAAAAGGGCAGGGTCTTAGAATAAGGGGCAGAGGGGGAGGGCAGAGTGATCAGATGTGTTGAATGTCACGAGGAGGGTGTAGTAAGACTAGTGCTCGTGAAAAGGGAAGTGTTCACTGTATTTAGGAATCTGGAGTTATTGGTGGCTTATTAGAGCCGTTACATGAGAATGGTGAAAACAGACATCTGGTTGGGTAGGGGCAGGAATAATCGGGAAGCGAAAGACCCAAAAGGAGAAGTACAGTCAAGTCCTGCATAGTCTGTAGAAAGTGAAAACAAATTAGTCCGGATCGATGCCCAGCAAAAGAAGGGGGAGACACAAGAAACAGACAAAATAAACACAGAATTCATGCATCACCTAAACGTCCTTATTCAAAGTCAGATTTTCAATTTGGATCAAAAAATGAAGTCTTGCGTATGTGTGCACCTGCATACGTGTGTGTGTGTGCATGCACACGCCCACACACATATTTCACTAGAGGGTCACCTAAAAATGAAACGACACTGGCTAAACAGAGTGATTGATAAAGACAAGGCAAAGAATCCACAGAACAATTCAAGAGTAGTCATAATGGTATCAGGAAAAAATAGAATTTAAGGGGCGTGTAGGTGGCTCAGTGGGTTGAGCCACTGCCTACTGCTCGGGTCATGATCTCGGGGACCTGGGATCAAGCCCCGTAGCAGGAATCCTCTTTCTCTGCATAGCAGGGAGCCTGCTTCCCACCACCCTCTCTGCCTGCCTCTCTGCCTACTTGTGATCTCTGTCTAATAAATAAATAAAAATCTTTATTAAAAAAAGAGAATAGAATTTAAGGAAAAAATTACTTTGTATGGGCACATTCTCTATTGAAAATGTAACCATGCCTAGTAACAGTCCATCAAAATATGCAATGCGGGAAAAAAAAAAAAAAACCAGCAGGGGATTTCAAGAAAACCACCGTCTTATCCAAGGAAGAGAAAAAGTATTTTTATAATATGCATGTTCTTTTCAAATATCCATGGAACCTGGACAAAAATAGAGGATATAGTAAGACTGTAAGTAACACATTATAGACTATATTTTATGACCACAGACGATAAAGGGAGCGATTCATAACAAAATGATAATTTTTTTAAATAGTGGAAATTAAAATATTGTCAGATAATTCATAGGCCAAAGACAAAATACAGATTATAATCAGTTTAAGACAATAAAAATAGGGAAAATTATAAATCCAAAAAAAATCCCAAAGCTCTACTCATGTAAAACTTAGAGCCTTACATGCTTAAATCCATGAACAAAATAAAAATAAACCAAGCAATCAATTCAGAAGCCAAAAAGTGAAAAAAAAAATTTAGGAAAAGCATGAGGAAAGAATAAAATTTAAATGGGATTGATAGATAACCCAAAAGTGTATCTTTGAAAAGACCAATGAAATAGACACTTTTGACAAAGCCGAAAAAGAAAATCTGAATGCATGTTATGAATGAAGAGAGAAATTAGCTATAGGTATAGTATGTTAATATTTTTGGACATTTTGATTAAATGGCTCTTTTAGTTAAAGAAGGTTTGCCTGTTTCTTAGAAGATTTTTTTTTAAACAAATAGTTAACTTTTTTTTTTAAAGATTTGATTTATTTGACACAGAGAAAGAGATCACAAGTAGGCAGAGAGGCAGGCAGAGAGAGGGGAAGGGAAGCAGGCTCCCCCGCTGAGCAGAGAGCCCGATGTGGGGCTCAATCCCAGGACCCTGGGATCATGACCTGAGCCGATGGCAGAGGCTTAACCCACTGAGCCACCCAGGTGGTCCAGAAAATGTAATTTTTAAGTAACCTCTACACCCAGTGTGGGGCTCCACCCTGAGATCAAGAGTCCCATGCTCAATGGACTGAGCCAGGCAGGCACCACACAGAACACTTTTAATGGGTGGTACAATTATATGGACCAAAAACTATCAAAGAAGTTGACAAAGGTCAGAGAATTTCAGCACCTGGAAAAGTTTATAAACAAAATCTTTCAAAGCTTTAAGGAACCAATATCTCCTTTAGATTTTAAACTGTTAGAACTTAGAGCATAGGAAATGATGAGAAACATTTCAGTTCACTCTAGGAAGCTCATTTAACCCTTACTTGTGAGAACAGTTGAGAATATTTTATAAAAGAAAAGTAATGTAGGGGAATTTGGCTCATGAATTACAGTCTGTTTTGAAGACATAAGAATTTAATATATAAGAGTGGCATTGCAAATCAACAGGAAAAGCATGAATTACCCATTTTGTTTAGCCAAATGATTATCCGGAAAAAAAATTAAGATACAGTATCATAAATACCCAAATAAATCCTATATCAATTAAAGATTTAAATAAAATGACTAAAGCACGTAAAGAAAATATAGGTAAAGATTCACCAGTCATGATTGGGGAAGAACTCAAATGCCTAAGTCCCAAGGTAGAAAACAATAATAGAGGAATCAATTTAACTAATCACGTGAAACTATTATAAATGAAAAAAAAATTAGCCTCAACAAAATCAAAAGGTGTGGATACGGGAAAACGCACTTCAAAAGGGTTAGTATCTTTATAATCTCTTACAATAGGAAGAAATGAACCCATTTAGAACAATCTAGCAAGTGATGTGAATTGATACTTTACAAAATACCAGTCAATGCACATTTAAAAAGTGTTAATGCTTTTGACCAAAAATACAATATAAAATAATGAGGCACAGTTATTTGCCTATGCAAGTGGTGGAATTTTTTTAAAAAGCACCCATTCTGTCAAGAACTGGGAGAGACGGGCATGTTGCTAGTGGGAATTAGGATTGGCACATGTCTTCCTGAGAGCTAATGGCATTCAAAACCACAAAAACATTCACAGGACTCTAAGAAGAGATTTGGGGAGTGGAGGTGGATACGAGTCATCCAGGCTTCTGGTATCGCCCCTGCCCCTCTCTACTCCCAGCAACGTGGGTTCCCGTCTCTTAACCTGTACTCCTTGAACAGCCTCCTAACTAACCTAGTGTCCCCGTGTTCCTCTTGAAATGTCACCTTCCACTTTGCAGTGTCACGATCCCAACTGTAAATATGTCCATATCCTTCCTTTTGCAAGGTCGTCGTCCTCTGTCGCCAGCCGCAGCAGGATTAAGGTCAGTCGTCAGTCTTTGTTTTCTTAGAGAGCACAGGAGAGGAGTTGGGGGAGCGGCTGAGGGAGAGAGAGGGAATCTTAAGCGGGCTCCATGCCCAGTGTGGAGCCAACATAGGGCTCCCTCTCGGGACCCTGAGATCATGGCCTGAGCCGAAGTCAAAAGTCAGATGCTCAATCGACTGAACCACCCAGGCGCCCCGAGGTCAGTCCTATTAATGTGGTTTGCGATGTTCTCCGTGTTCTGATCCTTGTCTGCTTCTCTGGGCACGTCATTGCCCACCCGTCCCCATTTCGCTATCCATTCATGATACCATCTGCTCATAATTTTTACATGCGTGCTACCTCTTTTCCTATTATTATTTCGATTGGAGAGCCAGTCCTGCCCGCTCTTGCCCCATCGCTCTAATTCTTTGCAGTGAAAGCTGTACCTTCCCCGGGAAGCTTTCTGTGACCTTCTGGGCTCCGTTAGGTTCCCCTCCACTTAGTCCCATGAAATACTGACCTGGTTACTCCGCACCGAGTGTGTGAGGTTCATTTGTGTTATTGTAAGTACTGGCGATCTGTTCGTGCTGGTTTCTGTGTTCAATTATAAAAATATACCATTATTATTGTTAAGGAATTTCTCTAGATTTTGGCTACCGTGAATCGTGTTTCTCTTAGCCTTGTGTTGCCTGCATTTTGGAGAAAACTATGTATGGGTTTCCGCTGGGTGTATATCTAGGACTGGAACTCAGTTATGGGAGGAGGCAGGCAGAATACGAAAATAGCCACCCGATTCCATGCCCTAATGACAGGGATATTATCCAGGTGGGCTTTATGAGACAGAGACAACCAGGTGGGCCGAATCACACCAGCCACCTTAAATACAGAGAGTTCCTCTACAGCTAGGAGCAGGGGAGAGAGAGACGGAGAGGCTGGACGTAAGGGATCCTTCCGGCTTCGTTGCTGGCTTCATAATCCGGGGTCCCACTGCAAGGACTGCGGGGTGCCCTCTGGGAGCTGAGGGTGGCTCTCAGCTGCCCACCGGCAAGGAAACAGGACCTCAAGGACCTGAATTTTGCCAACAACCTGAAGGAGCTAGAATGTGGATTTCTCCCTGAGGACTTCAGGTAAGGACTCAGTCCTCAGAACACCTTGATTTCAGCGTTGGGCAGGAGACGACAACCCAGCCACCCTGTGTCAGACCGATCTACAGAACTGTGAGTTGACTATGGTTTTGTTTTAAGCCACTAAGTTTGTGGTGATGGGTTATACAGCACTAGAAAATTAATACGTGGAGTGCGCTTGTGTTCATTTTAGTAGATGCTGCCGACAGTTTTGCGAAGTACCGGTTTGTGTTTTCACCAGGAGTATATGAGAGTTTCAGCTGTTTTTTCATGTGGGTCTTAGGGTAGAAACGGGATATTAAGCGTCTAGTAGAGGCTTGCCTGATTCAATGTCTCTATTAATTATTAATGAAGTAAAATTAGAATGGAAATGTAACATTCAAGTTCTCATGCAAATGCAAGAAAATTTTATCTACAATACCCATTTCTGAAAAAAGAAAACTGTGACGTTCACATCCTTGACAAAGCAATTGCATGTCCAAGGGATTACCATTCATGTTTGTAAAGATTTAGTTGCAAAACTGGGCTTGGTGGTTTTGTTTATAAAAGTTTGTAAGGGATCGTGTAAATAACCGAATATTTGGGACCATTACAAATCATGCAGAACAGTTTTTGACCGCGCATATTCTGTAGAGTATCAGTTTTCTAAATGTTACTTACCAGAAGGATCCCATGATTATATAAATTCGAGATTCCCTGGCAAGGTGAGCAGGTTTTCCCACTGGAACTCTTTGCAAACCTCGCTCAGATCTGATAGGTATTGTTAACACCTGGGGCACGGACGGAGGGAAGATTTGCACCAGCCTTTTTGATGACGGTCATTCTGCTTTGTTTTTGGGGACGACTTGTAGATTTGACTTTGGGAAATGACCTAGAAACAAGTCTGAGATATGTTTGGTGCAAAAAGCAGTGAATAGCATAGTCCCTGCTTCAAAACGTGTAGATAAAAGACCAGAAAAACTTAAAGGATATTCCCCCCAAAATGTGAAGTGTGATGATTTGCATGGACAATTTTTCATTTGTAGTCCTTATCTGTATTTTTCCCAAGTCTTTACAGAGGGATTATGTATTTGTTAAAAAAGGGACGAAAAATGCCAGAAGTCGATCAAAACTTAGATGGACTTAAACTTGCCTCTTAGAACAGCAATGGTAGAGCTGCAGCTTTTGTGTGGTGGGTGACTTGCTGTATGGGCTGACCTTAATTAAGTTCGATTTTTAGCGGTCCGCTTTGGACTGCTGGCGCCCCCACCACAAGCCAATCCGGGGTCACACCATCCAGTCTCTTTGGGTTGATGAGGGATGGTCTCTAGGGCTGCTGCGTAGCAGAGCAGTGAATGCTCACTCTCGGGTCCATGCTCCAGCCCAGGTCAGCTCTGTTTCCTGCAGCCCCAAAGCTCCTGCTTCTTGGGTTTTTCCTCTTCTCGGAGCATCTCCTGCCCTTCCCACCTTCCCCATCAACCCCGCTCCTCCCTGGAAAACTACAGGTTTTCTGAAGACTGACCCATGTTCAAATCCTCGCTGGGAACCAGATCTAGGCAAAGCAGTTCCTCTCTCTGAGTCTCCAACCTCCTCTAGGAAAAGTGTGCGAGTGTATGTAACGTCTCCTAGGATTGTTCGGATAGAATTAGGAAGGCTTAAGTCACCGTGCTAGGCGTTCAGCAAATACTTGGTCTTTCCATCCCCCACCCCTGGAGTTAATCTAGCCTTCAATTAATAAAAGGAGTTTCAGCTCCATTTCTCCCTCGTGTGGGTAGAGTTTTCTGAAGTCAGCCTTTGTTTACATAAAGAGTCTGAAATGTGTGCACAGGCACGTGTGCGTTGGGAGGGGGTGGGCGTTGGTGTTGGCAAACTCTGGCCCCTGGTCAGTCCGGACCCACAGCCTGTTTTTTTATGAACCCAGAACGCTGAGAATGGTTTCCACAATTTTAAATGGTCGAACAAATCGAGAAGCATGTTCTACCAGACACGTGAAACTTATATGAAATTCACATTTCAGTGTTTATAAATAAAGTTTTATTGGGACACAGCCATTCGTTCATTTACATACAGTCTGCGGCCGCTGTCGCACAGTGTCAGTGAGCTTTTTGTGGCAGAGACCGTACAGCCTGCAAAGCCTAAAGTATTTGAGATCTGGCCCTTCACGTAAAATGTTTGCTGACCTCTGCTCTAGGCTCTTTCCTACCTAAATATTTATTGAGGGGCGCCTGGGTGGTTCAGTGGTTAAGCCTCTGCCTTCAACTCAGGCCCTGATCTCAGGGTCCTGGGATGAAGCCCCACATGGGGCTCTCTGCTCGGCGGGGAGCCAGCTTCCCCCTCCCTCTCTGCCTGCCTCTCTGCCTACTTGTGATCTCCATCAAATAAGTAAATAAAATCTTTAGGAAATATATTTCTTGAGAGCAAGCTTTAAATATAAGAGGTATTGCCCATTGGATTGTATTTTTAAAAATCAAATGTCTTTTGAAGGCTGAATTTTTGAAATGCCCATCCCTTTTCTTAAATCCCAGTGGAGGTGATAGATTCAGGTTTGCAAGCCTGGCACAGCTAAGGCGGCGTGTTTCTTTCTAGATATTCAGCCTGTCCATTAGGAGCTACCGGGTGGGTGGTCTAGACAAGGTTTTAGGGTAAGCTTTTAGGTTTTATATCTATTTTCAAATACTTACTAATTCAGGTTTGTGTTTGTCATACATTTTAATTAACATTTGATCGGCAACGCCTTCCTTTGTCATTTGGCTTCCTTTGTTACTCAATTTATAAACAAGCTTCTGAGAAGATGCTACTGGAAGGGACCCTGTAATCCCTGTATTTATTTTATTTATTTTTTTTTTTCCCAGTGTTCCAAAATTCATTGTTTGTCCCTTCATAATGGGAGGATTCCCATGCGGTGTGATCACTTTGACCTTCTCTTCTCTGTGTAGGTGAGATGTTCAGATACTAACGGTAAATACTGTTTTTTCCCCGCAAAAGGGCGTCCCCTGAACAGAGACAGTAGAGTGGAGCCTCTGCAGAGAGAGGTTTTTGCCATCCTCTCCTCTTGGATAATGGGCGTTTGGGTGGAGGTGATCTGTAGGCCACAAAGAACCGGCAGGGTTAAATTATGGCTCCACTGAGCCTAAAAAAATATTGGAGGGCGAATCTAGCCCATCATCCATTCTGTTACAGCTGTTCTATAAAAGTAAAGCAGTCTTTATTAAGTGAAACTAACACTAAACAAAGCTGTACCCACGAGAGCAGGATTTAAAGGGCCCCAGCCCTTAGAATGATCATAGGCACGCCAAACCCAACTCCGTTTTGCTTATTCTCAAAGACACCTTTGTGTTCTCAGGCAGAAACACCACACCCCCCGGAGACTCGTAGATTCTTCCAATAGGAGCTCAAAACAACCATATTTACCTAAGGAGGTATGCCTGCTTTCCGTTAATTCCAGGAAAAACCTTAGGGTCCTATACATTCTTTGCATTTTTAAGCTGTGAACCATCAGATGTTGGCAGATTTCTCCCTTTTCCTCAAGCAGCAGGATACCAGCCCTAGCACACTACCTCCCAGCTCAGTCCCTTCAAAGGTTTCGGTGCGTTATCCCTGTTGGGGTTTTAGTTCTGGCAGATTTTAGATCCTGCCTGGGTCAGCCTCTCTACTCATCTGCACATTGAAATACACAATAATTACACATTTGACAAACCAAGACAACGCAGGAAAAAAAAAAAAAACACCGGCAGGGGTCTCCATAGAGGAAGTGCTAAGCTGCTTATAGCTTTTCTAAACTTTTATTATGTTCTAGGATGTGTTCATTCTATAATTTCATCATACTGTGTTTATGGTGGCCAAGATTCCAGCTAACTTCCCCGAATTTTTTTTTTTTTTTCCTGAGACTAAGGATTAAATGGATTCTTTTAAGGGTTATTTATTTCAATTGAACAATAGTTGACATTTCATGCTGTTGTACAGAGTGACTGGTCATCTGTATACATTACGAAATGCTCACCACGGTGTGTAGTCACCATCTCTCCCCATCAAAGTTATTACAATATTATTGACTGTGTTCCCTGTGCTATACTTTACATCCCCATGACTCAATTTCCCTTATAACTGGAGATTTCCACCTCTAAATCCCCTTCATCTACTTTGCCCACGTGCCCACCACCATCCCTTCTGGCAACCACCAACTGGTTCTCTGTATTGATGAGTCTGTTTATTTTTTGTTGTGTGTGTTCACTTGTTTCTTCGATTCCACATGTAAGTGAACTCATACGGTATTTGTGTTTATCTTAAATATGTCACTTGGCCTAATATCCTCTAGGTCCATCTTTGTGGTTAGAAATGGCCAGATTTGACTCTGTTCTGTTGCTGCGCAGTACTCCATTGCCTGTATATGCCCATATTCTCTGTTCATGTATTATTTAGTGGACATGTAGGTTGTTTTCATACCTTGATGCTTCCATGCACCTAAGGATGCACATATCCTTTTGAATGAGCGTGTTTTCATCTTCTTGGAGTAAACCAGAATTAGAAGTCGCTCAATCATACGGTGTTTCTATTTTTAATTTTTTGGGAAAATCTCCTACTATTTTCCATACTGGCTGCACCATGTGACCTTCTCACTAACAGTGCACGAGGGTCCCTTCGTCTCCACATTGTCACCAACACTTGTTATGTCTGGTCGTTTTGACTTGAGCCATTCTGACAGGTGGGAGGAAATCTCTCTGTATGGTTTTGACTTGGATTTCCCTGATTAGTGATGTTGAGCATCTTTTAATGTGTCTTTTAATGTGTCTTTTAATGTGTCTTTTAATGTGTCTTTTAATGTGTCTTTTAATGTATCTTTTAATGTGTCTCTTGGCCATCTATAAGTCTTCTCAGAAAATATTTTCTGTTCAGGTCCTTGGCCTATTTTTAATCAAACTGTCATGATTTGAGTTGTAGGATTTCCTTACGTATTTTGGATAATAACCTTTATCAGGTATATCATTTGCAAGTATCTTCTCCCATTCAGAGGCTTTCTTTTTGTTTGGTTGATGGTTTCCTTCACTGTGCAAAAGTTTTTTAGTTTGATGTAGTCTCTGTTGTTTGTTTTTGCTTTTGTCACTCTTGCCTTTGGAGACAGATAAATTATATCTATATATGTACATATATAGATATATAGACATATCTATATACATATAGTACATATATAGATAAATTTTATATATATAGCTAAGACTGCCATCTATATATAGCTATATATATCTAGTTAGATGTATCTATATATATATATATAGACAGTCTTAGCTACATATATATATCTAGCTAGATATCTATATAGATCTATAGATCTATATAGATATATATATATAGCTAAGACTGTCATCCAAGAGTTTACTGCCTATGTTTTCTTTTAGGAGTTTTATGGTTTCAGGTCTCAGATTTAGGTCTTTAATCCATGTGCATTTATTTTTCTGTATGGTCCAGATTTCTTCTTTTGCATGCAGCTGCCCGGTAAATTAACCATATAAGCATGGGTTTATTTCTGGGCTCACAATTCTGTCCATTGAGCTGTGTTCTTTATTTTTGTGCCAGTACCAGACTGTTCTGATTAGTACAGTTCTGTAGTATAGTTTGAAATCTGGGTGTGTGATGCCTTCCTCTTTGTTCTTCTATCTCAGGATCGCTTTAGTCCTTCCGGGTTTTATGTAATTCCATACAGGTTTTAGGAATTCCATACACATTTTAACAAATTTTATTTGTTCCGGTTCTGTGAAAAATGCTATTGGTCTTTTGATAGAGTTTGCATTGAATCTGTGGATTGCTTTGAGTAGGATGGATATTTTAATACCCTTCCAGTCCAAGAGTGTGGCTATGTTTCTGTTTATGTCCTCTTTAATTTCTTTCGCCATTGTCTTAGAGTTATCAGAGTACAAGTCTTTCACTTCCTTGGTTAAATTTATTCCTAGGTATTTGATTTCTTTTTGATGCAATTACAAATGGAATTGTTTTCTTAACTTCCCTTTCATTATTACTCTATAGAAATCCAGCACACTTTTTATATTTGTATCCTGCAAGTTTACGGAGTCCCTTCATGAGTTGTAATAGTTATGGTGGGTTCTTTTGTTGTTATTGTTTTTGTTTGTTTGTTTTGTGGAGTCTTCGGGGTTTTCTGTATATAGTGTCACATTAAACGCAAATAGTCCCAGTTTTACTTCTTCCTTATCAGTTTGGATGCATTTTATTTCTTTTTGTTGACTGATTGCTGTGCCTAGGACTTCAGCTCTGTGTTGAATAAAAGTGAGGAAAGTGAACATCCTTGTCTTGTTCCTGATCTTCGAGGAAAAGCTTTCAGCTTTTCACTAGTGACTATGATGTCAGCTGTGGGTTTGTCACGTGTGGTCTTCAGTATGTTGAGGTGTGTTTCCTCTAACACTGTTGAGAGTTGTTTTTCTTTTTTTTTAAATCATAAATGAACAATGAATTTGGTCAAAGATTTGGTTTTTTTGGAAGCTACTGAGATGATGGTATGATTTTCATTCTTCGTTTTGTGACTATGATGTATCACATTGATGGCGAGTATTGAATCATCCCTGAATCTCTGAAATAAATCCCACTGGATTGTGGTGAAGGAATCTTTTCGTGTAAAGTTGCATTTGGTTTACTGTTATTTTGTTGAGGGTTTTTGCGTCTTATGTTCATCAGGGATGTTGGTGTGTAACTTTCTTTTTTGTCGTGTTTTTAGCTAGTTTAGGTATCAGTAATGGATGAATTTGGCAGTGTTCCTTTCTCTTTAACTTATTTTGGGGCGGGCCCGTAATTTGGGAAGTCTGTATAATAACTCTTTACATGTTTGGTGGAATCCAACTGTGAAGACTTTTGGTCTTTGGCTTTTGCTTGCTGGGTTTTTTTGGGGTTTTTTGTTTTTTTTTTGTTTTTGTTTTTGTTTTTTAAAGATTTTATTTATTTATTTGACAGACAGATCACAAGTAGGCAGAGAGGCAGGCAGAGAGAGAAGGGAGGAAGCAGGCTCCCTGCTGAGCAGAGAGCCCGAAGCGGGGCTCGATCCCAGGACGCTGGGATCATGACCTGAGCCGAAGGCAGCAGCTTTAACCCACTGAGCCACCCAGGCGCCCCGGGTTTTGTTTTTTTTTTGTTGTTGTTGTTGTTGTTTTGTTTTGTTTTGTTTTTATTATGGATTCAGTTTCATTACTATGAATGGGTCTGTTCAGATTTTCCATTTCTTTCCAATTCAGTCTTGAAAGAGTGCATGTTTCTAGGAATGTGTCCATTTCTTGGAGGTTATCCACTTTGTTGGTGTATATTTTTTCAGAGCAGTCTAATGCCATCGCTTGTATTTCTTAGGTTGTAACTTCTCTTTGATTTCTGATTTTGAGTTTTTTTTAAATAGTGCACATGCGTGTGCGCACACACGTGTGTGTGTGTGTGTGTGTGTGTGTGTGATACATCTGACTAAAGTTTGGTCAATTTTGTTTATCCTTTCAAAGAACCAACTTTTAGTTCCATTGATCATTTCACTATTTTTTAGTCTCTGTTTCATTTATTTCTGCTTTGATATGTAACATTTCCTTCTACTAATTTTGGACTTGTTCTTTTTCTAGTTCCTTTATGTGTACAATCAGGTTGAGATTTTTCTTGTTCCTTGAAGTAGGCCTAAATTGCTATAAACTTCCCTCTTTGAACTGCTTTTGCTCTGTCCCAAAGATTTTGGGACCTTTCCATTTTCATTTGCCTTCAGGTATTTTTTTAATATTTTCTCTTCAATTTCTTCATTGACCCGTTGGTTGTTTAGTAGCATGTTGTTTAGCTTCATCTCTTTGTATTTTTTCTAGTTTTTTTTCTTTTTTCCAGTTTTATAGCATTGTGGTTAAAGAAAATGCTTGATAGGATTTTAGGGTCCTAAATTCTTTGAGACTTTTTGCAGCCTGACGTGTTATCTGTTCTCGAGAACCCCATGTGCACTCAAGAAGAAGGTGTATTCTGCTGTTTTGGGATGAAATGTTCT
Organism: Martes martes; assembly: GCF_963455335.1. Lineage (NCBI taxonomy): Eukaryota > Metazoa > Chordata > Mammalia > Carnivora > Mustelidae > Martes > Martes martes. The sequence goes on along the minus strand of NC_137900.1, from coordinate 11,844,493 downwards.
GTGTGTTAAGTCCATTTGATTTCATGTGTCCTTCAAAGCCATTGTTTGCTTGTTGATTTTCTGTCTTGGTGATCTTTGTATTGACGTAAATGTATTACCACCCTCACTTTCTTCCTTTATGTCTATTAATTTTTCCTTTATATATCTAGGTGTTCCTCTTTTGGGTACAGAGATATTTCCAGTTGTTATATCCTCCTGTTGTATTGATCACGTTGTCGTTCTGTAACGCCCTTCTCTGCTTCTTGATACAGTCTTTGTTTTAAACTCCATTTTGTCTGATAAGTCTTGCTACCCCTGCTTCCTCCCTCCCCCCCATTTTCATTCCCACAGAATATCTTTTCCATTCCTTCACTTTAAGTCTGTGTGTGTCTTCAGGTCTGAAGTGTCTTACAGGCAGCATTTGGATGAGGTTTTTTAAATCTATTCAGGCAAACTGTGTCTTTCGGTTGAACATTTATTCCGAATACATTAATTATTGGTACATACTTACTACCATTTTATTAATGATTTCTTCATTATTTGTGTAGTTTTCCCCTGTTTCTTCTCTTGTGGCTTTTCTTTAGTGTTATGCTTGGATTCCTTTCTCTTCATTTTTTTAGGTATCTACTAGAGGTTTTTGGTTTGTGGTTACCGTGAGATTCATAGATAACACCCTATGTATAGAGCAGCCTTTTTTTTAAGTGGAGGGTTGCTTAATTCCAAAACCCTAAAGCACTACAGTTTTACTCCCTCATCTCCATGATTTATACGTTTTCGGTTATATTTTACATCCATATTTAAATATATTGTTTCCCTTACCTAATTATTGTAGATAGAGTTGACTTTACTGATTACTAGCTTTATGAGCAATTGATCTACTACCTTCACTAGATCTTTACCAGGGAAATTGTTTCTTTGATTATTTTCTTACTTCTACATATGGCCTTTTCTCTTTTGCTTAAAGAAGTTTCCTTAACATTTTTGTAGGGTCATTTTAGTGGTAATGAATTCCCATAGGGTTTTGTTTTCGTTTTTGTTTTCTGTTTGGGAAACTGTCCTTCAGTTTCAAGTGATAACTTGGCTGCCCAGAGAACTTTTGGTTGTAAGTTTTCTCTTTCAGCACTTAGAATATTTCCTGCCACTTTCTTGTGGCTGCAAAGTTTTTGCTGAAAATTCAGCTCTTAGTCTTAGGGTGTTAACTTATATGTAACCAGTTTCCTTTCTCTTGCTTCTTTTAAGATTCTCTCTCTAGTAACTTTTTGACATTGCTCTTGCATATCTTGGTGTGAATGTTTTTGGGTTTATCTTCTCTTGAGCTCTGTTCTGGGACCTGGGTGACTGTTTTCTTCGCAAAGTTAGGGAACTTTTAAGCTCCTACTTCCTAAGTTCTCTTCCCCTTTCTGCCTTTGCTTCCAGGACCCCTACCCAACGCAATACCCCAATAATGCAAATGTCGGTACCCTCCATGTTCTCCCTAATGTCTCTTAACCTATCCTTATTTTAATTTTTTTTTCTTTTTGCCGTTCAGTTTGGATGATTTCCACACCCTGTCTTCCAGATCGCTGATCCACTCTTTGGAGCCCTTTAGTCTGCTGCTAAATCCTTCTGGCTTATTCTTCATTGCTGTTCGTCTTTGGTTCTGATCGGTTATTCTTAACGTTGTCCGTCTCTGAGAGTTCCTGAAGTTCTTCCTGGGTTCATCCGCTCTCCTCCCAGGTCGAGTGAGCATCCTTAAGGACCATTATTATTTTTTCAACTCTTAATTGCTTATCAGCACTTCATGTAGTTCTTTTTCTGAGGTTTTTTTCTTTCACTTGGAGCCCATTCCTGTCTCCGCATTTTGTCTGACTCTCTGTGTTTATTGCTGTCGATTAAGTAAATCAACTACACCTCCTGGTGTTGAAGGCATGGGTCTTAGGTAGAAGGCATCCTGTGGGTCCCAGAAATGCAATCCCCCTCAGCCCCCAGAACCAGGTGCTCTAGGGATATCCACTGTAGCGGCTGCATGCGCTCTCCTGTTGTGGCCAGGCCGTGACCGCTGCAGGTGCACTGGTGGGTGGGGCTGGCAACCAGCACAGCTGGCCCAGAGGCTTTGCTGCAGCTGCTGCAGGCATGCTATTTGGGGGTGGGGGGGGGGGTCCTCGAGGTTAGCTCCTGCGGTGACTGGCTGCAGAGCTTGGCCGCAGCTGTTGTGGGCGTGCTGGAGGTGGGCTGGCCTCTTCCTCCCTATGGCAGGAGACCATTTGGAGGGGAGCTGGTCCCAGCTGAGACTGTTGGCTGGGCGTGGTGGGGTGGGAGCTGCTGCAGAGGGGGGCCCCTTGCGGGGGCGGATGGGTTGGGTGTGGCAAGTCGGCAGGGGAAGCCTGGAGGTGGGCGAGTGAGCGGTGCTAGCAATGGGGATGGAGAAGGTCACAGCTGGTAGCCGCCAGCCTGGGGCCCGCTAGGCTGAAGGAGGAGAAGGCAAACGGCCCTGCCAGTGCTTCTGCTCCTGGTGAAAGTCTCTGCGTCCCTGTCCCTGCCAGCACATGCCCTAAAGGGACTCCGCCCATCTCTTTCACACGTGGCCCATGTGTTTTTCAAGCTGCTGCCTCTGTGCTGGGTCTCAGAGCAAGCAAGGTTGCGGGCAGGCCCTCTGAGAGCAGAGTCTCCACTTCCTATAGCCTCCTGGCTCTCCAGGTTAAGTCCTGCTGGTTTCCAAAGCCTTGAATCCCTCCTTCCTCAGGCCTTCCCCCATTTTTTAAGGGAGCTGTCAATAAATGCATTTTAAATGACTTCTCTTTCTGACTTGAGATCAACCTTGATATGCGACCGATGCTTCCTCCACACTTCTGATGATGGCTAAAAAGATGTTTTCTTTGGAAACCAAAGTTGCTTTTTAAACGCCTGTGTTCACCTTCTGTGTTTCTGGGCTGGTCATAGGCAATCAGCTTTGGGCATCCTCAAAAACAGTTATTTTTCTGTTGTCCCCACCCATGCAAATACCAGTTGGCCTCTGAGGAATTTACCTGAATGCCTCAACCTTTATGCATGCTTCAGCTGTGTTTATTTTTAATATCAGGGCTTATCGCTTGTATTTTTCCCTCTTCAGGATTCTATGAAGGAATGTCTCAACACTGAAATGTTTTTAAGCGTCCTCCAATTTAAGTATCTGAAATTTTATATGTACTCGAAAGGCGTTTCGGAATGAGGATACCTGCAGTTTGCTTTTGAAGCCAGCCTTTAATTTTCCTGGTTCTCACCTGTCCCACCGCCTCCCCACTTGAAATCTTAATGATAATAACGGATCCAGAAACACAGCTGAAAAATAAACTCAAACTATTTGGGCAAGTGTTTGAACTAGAAAGTGTTGCTCATTTAAAAGCTGGAGTAAAGGGACGCCTGGATGGCTCAGTTGGTTAAGTGGCTGCCTTCAGCTCAGGTCATGATCCCAGCATCCTGGGATCGAGTCCCACATCAGGCTCCTTGCTCGGCAGGGAGCCTGCTTCTCCCTCTGCCTCTGCCTGCCACTCTGTCTGCCTGTGCTCGCTCACTCGTGCTCTCTCTCTCTCTGACAAATAAATAAATAAAATCTTTAAAAAAAAAAAAAAAAGCTGGAGTGAGTCTTGTCAAGGTGAAGGTGTGGCTGTTGGGCATGAAAGTGGGGGGAGGGGCAGAGGCCGAATAAACTGTAGCATCTTTATGGGGAGAGCCTGTGCTGAAGAGAAATGAGGTACAAAGATCACAGGGTTCTAGGCATTTACTCAGATGATGCAACATGGATATTAATCATTAATTTGTTTTTAAAACAAAGATTTGGCCGCTCATTCTTCTGGGCTCCCATAGCACACAACATTGACATGGAGCAATGTATTTACTCTTCACTTTCCCAGCAGGCTCTTGGGTTTCGGACTGTGTTACTTACCTTGGTGTAACATGGCTCCGCCCCAATCTTTGGGGACTCCTATACCCTGTCCCTCCCAGATACTCGGATTGGCCAAACCGATGTTGGGAAGAGACGAGCTATTGTCTGCTACATTGGCTAAGTTGGACTGCATGAGTCTTGTATGGCCAAGGGCCGATTTATGAAGCAATCAGCTGTGCCTGAATCCTCGTTAGAGCGCTCTACTTCCCAGTCATGTGTATAAGTGAATTTTATATTGTTGTAGCTAGTTTGACTTTTGACTTCTATAACTTCGTCACTCTAAATAAAGAGGTACACTGAGGCAAGCTCAAATTAGGTGTTTTGTTTTGTTTTGTTTTGTTTTTCAAGAATAGCAGAGGAATTGTAATTTGGAAATGCATGCTGTAGCAAGCTACTGGCGAGTCCACTGAGGGTTTGGGATGGGCTGTATTTATGGACAAGGAGTACAAAGAGGAGGAAGTTCAGCCAGAGTCTAAATAGTTAAGTTCATTGGCTTGAGGATGGAGAGAGAGTCTTGGTGCATGTTCATTGGTCAGGAGACAAGTCTTAGTCTTCTGTAAATCAGGAATTGGCAGGAGATCAGTCTCCCAGTTCCTCAGTTTCATACTTCGGAGGGTATATGGGTACAATCACCCATTTCATATCCTCCAATTCTATTTTAGATATCCTTTCACATTTACCTCTCTCAATCAGGATCTTCTACAGAAAGCATTGCTCGTCAACCATGTCACTTGAGCATTATTTTCCTTTTTTTTTTTTTTCCCCCTCAATCAAAAACATTGTTAGATGGAGTGCAGGTCCCTTGGACCAGAGGACAACCATCCTCAGGTGTCTTGTCCCAGGTAGAAGAGGAAAGGGAAGGTGGATATCCTTGGTCTCATTTGAACAACAAAAGGAATAGGAAACAATCTCAGCCGTGCTCTTCTAGGCCGGTTAGCTCAATTTCCATGGTCGATTGATAAGTGTAAAAAACAATATCCTCATTACAGCTCACCAGGGAGACGACTAGGATTATGGAGTGCATTTTAGGACCATGGTCTCCAAGACCCAAACCAATCAGAATCCAATAAGTGAAAGAAAAATCTTCGTTGAAGGAATCACGTAAAGACAACTGGCTGGTTCAGTGATCTTGTGGACCTAAGCTTCCACTTTGTCAGAAGTGTCCATCTAAGTAAATCAGGTGGTGTTGGCCGTAGCGCACACACCTCCTGGCTCTGCTAAGAGATAATCAAAACTATCCTATTACCAAGAACAGCTTTGGCCAGAGTCTAGGAATTTTTGTCAGGCAGCTATTTTTTGAGACTCAGGTTCTGTAGGATCTTCAAGAGTTAAGGAGAGTTTCCTAATGATCGCATCATTTGTACGCACTCCTAGCCAAGGGGGTAGGGGTCTGCCAAACTGAAGTGAAGTTTGAATCATGAATGCCTCCTGGTAATTCATTTGTGTCTGTGGCTAGGACTGGAAATGAGAAAGCTGTGGAGGGCAATAAAACTTAAAGTTCTATAGGACCCACAGGTGGTTTTATTTCCATGACCCTCGCCTTGTCCCTGTCTTTGTACAGAGCCTGGGAGCAAGTTTCTTGAGATATGAGCTTGTTAAGTAGGGAGAGAGAAATGGACTCGTAGCATTAGGGAGTCTGACATGATCAAGAGGGGGCTGAGCTTGTTCGAGAGAAACCGAGGCATTGGAAATTGGGGGGGGGGAAGTTTCTGACAGCACCACAGGATCACCTGCACTGTGGCAGATCCGACAGTCATTTGGAAGTTGTATTACCCCCATTTGCAATGGCCTGAGATTAGTGAACAATGGCGTTATCTTTCCAGTCCAGAGCAAGATGAAAAATGAACAGAGAGAATCCTAGAGATCTTCATGGTATAAAAGTTAGGAAAAATACTGTCAAAAGAGGGAAGAAGGAATGCGAAGAAATGTCCTTGATCCGGTGAGTTGGAAGGAGGTGGTCTACTTCGATGTTGGCTACTCCTCTTTGACCAATTTGATTGTGAAGTCTCCAGCTCTTGCACAGGACTTGATGTCAGGAGGAGCCATCTTCATCGGTGAAACAACCACCCAACATTGGGCACCTTGTGATTTACCAGTAGGGTCAGTGGTCAAGAGCACGTGGTAAGGTCCTTGCCATGAATCTCCCTTTTGCAAAACCATTAAAGTACAAGACTATCTGTAAATGACCAAAAAGGCTTAAACATGCCCATGGTTACAAACCTGAGGAGAGTTTGTTATAATGGAGTTGACAAGGAAATTTGGTTATTGCTGTGTGACACATCACTGAAAGGAAAAATAATTTCCCTCTATCCTTCCTTATAGGTTTTTGTCTGAGACTACCCTAAATTAAGAGATTGGCAGATGAGAAACAGAAGTTTAATAACTTGTATACCGCCTGTATAAATGGGAGATACTCAGGAAAACTGAGTGGCTCCCTGAAATGGCCCAATCCACCACCTAAATAGCATCTCCAGCTAAAGAAAAAGGAAAATGTTGGGGGGGGACAGTTATGGGACGTTACCATGAGAAGTATGGGAAACAAGAGTAGGTTGTCCTGGAGTTTTAAGTCTTTGCCTTCTCCATTGGTAAGAGTTTCCAGAGATTTAGAGATATCCTTCTCTTCTGGTACAAAGGGGGAGACCCCCCTACAAATGGAGATTTTCCCATAAATGTAAATGTTTCTTAGAAAAGGGTAATGTCTACTCAGTTTCCACAGATCTTTTTCTCGGTATGTTATTTCCTAAAAATAATTATCTTAAAGTAATATTTTGTCAAAGATTGACTTTCTGTTCCCCTTCCGGTGTTTTAAGATAACTGCGATTATGACTGATAAAATTATACCAGAACATACCATATTTCTAGGAATTTCATAAATTTCTAGAAGACTTGAATTAGGATCTATACAAATAGAAGCTAAGAAGGCTTAACATCACTTCTTACTTGAGAACATTTCCCGTGTAACTTAACATGTCAAGTAAACCTAATTAGTTTCACATATTACCAAATGAGAAGTAAGTCCTTTAAGAGTGTGTCTGTGTGTGTGTGTTTGTGTGTGTGTGTGTGTGTCCCTGTGGCTCGGGTCATGATCTCAGGGTCCTGGGATCAAGCCCCTTGTCGGGCTCTCTGCTCAGTGGGGAGCCTGCTTCCCCCTCTCTCTCCACCTGCCTCTCTGCCTGCTTGTGATCTCTCTCTCTCACTGTCAAATAAATCTTAAACTTTTGCAGAGTAAAGGAAACAATCAACAAAAAGCAACCTACAGAATGGGAGAATATATTTGCAAATGACATTACAGATAAAGGGCTGGTATTCAAGATCTATAAAGAACTTCTCAAACTCAACACCCCCAAAAAAAACAAATAATCCAAGAAATGAGCAGAAGACATGAACAGACACTTCTCAAAAGAAGACCTACAAATGGCTAACAGACACATGAAAAAATGTTCAAATCACTAGCTATCAGGGAGATTCAAATCAAAGCCATAATGAGATACCACCTCACACCAGTTTAGAATGGCAAAAACTAACAAAACAGGAAACAAGTTTTGGTAAAGATGTGGAGAAGGGGGAACCCTTTTAGACTGTCAATGGGAATGCAAGCTGGCACAGCCACTCTGGAAAACAGTATGGAGGTTCCTCAAGATGTTAAAAATAGAGCTACCCTATGACCCAGCAATTGCACTACTGGGTATTTACCCCAAAGATACAGATATTGTGAAAAGCAGGGGCACGTGCACCCCAGTGTCCATAGCCGCAATATTCACAATAGCCAGACTGTGGAAGGAGCCCCAGATGTCCCTCAGCAGATGAATGGTTAAAGAAGAGGTGGTTCTTATATACAATGGAATATTACACAGCCGTCAGAAAGGATAAACATCTACCATTTACATCAGCATGGACGGAACCAGAGGGGATTACGCTAAGTGGAACAGGTCAAACAGGGAAAGACATTTATCATATGGTTTCACTCCTATGTGGAACATAAGGAATAGCTTGGAGGACCAAAGGGAAGGGAGGGAAAACTGAATGGGAAGAAATCAGAGAGGGAGACAAACCACGAGAGACTCTGGGTTCCAGGAACCAAACTGAGAGTTACAGAAGAAAGGGTACTGAGGGGATGGGGTAACTGGGTAATGGGTATTAAGGAGGGCACCTGTTAGGATAAGCACTGGGTGTTATATGCAACTAATGAACCATTGAACACTACATCAAAAACTGATGTATTATATGTTGGCTAATTAAACATAATAAAAGTTCTTTTGTAAACTTTTACTTACATCTACTTTATTGACTTCTTCATAATTAAGCTTAGATTACTCATGAAAATTCCATGAGACATTAAACAGCTAACTATCATCCTAGGTTTTCTCTCTTGCTGAGAAATTCCGTAACGGAGATAGCATGATCTTATTTGACCTTCAGAAAACTAGGTAGAACAAAAATTTAATATTTAATGCTGACAGCTCTAAAGACCGGTTTGTTTTAATTAAACCTACAAACTAGCTTTTATTTATTGAAGACTTATCTGAGATCATGTAAACTTGAAAAACATTTGGGTTCATTTTTGTACTTCTGAATTTTAAGAATACTTAATTTGATAAGTGCTTATTTTTCTCAAAGCCAATTAAATCGAACTCTTTTCCAAATTAATTTTAGCAATACCATCCAGAGATAGAAAAATGTCACACATTTATCTCATACACACACACAGACATAGGTGTACACTAAAAAAAAAGATAGAACATATATCTTACAGTTCTTGTAAAATTTTAGCCATGAGTCATGTACAATACAAAAATCACTAGTTTTTCAAAGAACAGTTGAATCCAAATTGTGTTGCTGGAAGTTGGAATAAATTAAAATTAACTGCTCAGAAGGCTAAAGCTTTTTTACTAATATTTGTAGACAAGACACTTGAGAAAATTGACTCAAGTCTTTCCAAATAGTCTTTTCCCTACTCTCCAGTTTTCATTTGAGAAGAATAAACCCCCTGAAGTTTGCACTTCGAAGAGATGGGCCTCATTGAGAGTTCTTAGGGGCAACCAGGGAGAACAGTGACATCTCAGAGGCCCATGGAAAGTTCCTCCAAGAGGGACATTGGTTTCCTAAGACCAGATCTTTTATAATATCTGCAGGGCTTTTGAGACGAATAGGGGACAGTTTGGGGATTGGTGGTTTAAAAAAAAAAAAAAGTGGGATATAAATTGCTTCTAGAGCTGCATTCTTGTTCTTATAAAGATTCAATTTTATAAGACAGGGAACATTGCTTTTAGTTCCTCAAGGATCTGGGTTGGAACTTGAATGACATCCTAGGCTGACCCACCCATCCCACTACATCATCTTCAGTTTGCTGCTTTAGACCAAGAAGAAGATCTCCAGCTAGGATGGAAATCAAAAGATTCCCGTGTTCTAGATTTCAAGCTGCCTGTCTTTGAAATGATTGTTGTTGTCGTCGTTTTTACTTTCCATCTGGGTATGTAGTTTCATTTTAGGTTAGGGGAGAAGACCTTAAAAAAAAGGGGGGGGGGTTTCTATGAGGCCCTGAATATCTGCTTTCAATTTTGCTTTCAGTATCTGCTTTCAATTTTACCTTGTGACCAACTTTAACTTTAGCTTGAACAAATTTTCACTTTGCATCTCCTCAAAGATGCAAAGGATACTACACTCCCAAGATCCAGAGCAACTTCCAAAGATAGGGAAAAAAAAAAAAAGAAGACTCGGGAGATTCTCCTGAGGGCTGAAAGTAGTCAATAGGACCCTTCCTAAACAGGGGGTTGAACCCACATTTCTGTCTGGCAGTATTTTGGCACCCCCAACCTGATGATCGCCAAGCTGAGTTCTCAGGACACAAAATGGGGCAAACGAGGCAGCAGCTATCCCTGGGAGATAAAGGATTAAAAACAAAACAAAACAAAACAAAAAAAAAAAACGGGGTCTGGATTTGGAAATGGACAGCATGAAAATTGATTTTCTTCTTTCAGCTGGGCTCTATAGACAGGTTTAGGAAAGCTGATTGCAATAAGAATTCTCACTTTTCACCAATGTCTCAGGTCTTCTCCGGATCCCATTTACAGGTTCTAGAGTGAATGGAGTTCAAAGTACAGCATGCAGCTCCAGGATCTACCTGGATTTGTCAACATTAATTTTTTCCCCTTGGCCGTTTAAGGGAACGACTGGTAGGAGAACACCCCAGAGTCCCATCACCCTAGGAGAGGCCCTTCGGTGCCCTCCTTTGATGGTAGATATGGGGTGTCCTTTAAGGCCACTAACCTGACAGACTTTTGTTTATGATTCTACAGTCTCTTCCATATGGAAAGATGATTCAGATAGAGGATTAATACACCGAGGACTCCAGAAAAGGCAGATAGAAGAAAGCAGTGGGAGTCACTTGAGTCACATCGTCTCTGTTTTAGGTTCCTCTTTAAAAATTTTCATTAGTCTTTTGCAATGAATCTTCTAGTGAAGCTATTAAGAAATCTTGAAGGCTTCTAGAAGCTTCTGCATGCCAGTTAAAGTAGGTATCCCATTCAGTTTTGGGAGGGATCCCTTTTAAGTGCACTTCATAAAGGAAGGATCTTGTCTAATCGGGATGTTCCTCATAATGGCCTTTGTAATTCCAGATTATCTCAGTAAGATTGGTCCATTTCATGAAAAACGTGTATAAGAAGAGACTATAATGCCTAACATAAACCCAGCTGGGCTTCCTGAAGTGGGGCCACCATAAGACCATTTTCATGACTGGGACCCCACTTTTGGACTTTGGTCAAGAGCAAAGAAGTATCCTAGAGAGCCTGAGACTTGGGAAATGTGTTTTGTTTAACTGTGTGCCTTTCAAGGGATACTTGTTTCTTCTGGCTGACCGTCTCTATCTAAGTTGTCTGACTCTGGACCAGGTATCCCCCATTGCATGGAATTGCCTGTGGGCCACAAGCAACCAGTTGTGAAACCTACTTGTCCATGCCCATCTTGTCCTTACGTGGGATTCTTGTGCTTTGGAAACCATTGGTTGTCACATGGAAGTGGCAAGTGTTTTAGCAGTATTGAGGTGCTCAACCTGTGCCTCTCCACTTTAGTTTGAGTTTTACTCTGAGGAAAATCCGCAGGTTTAAATCCAAACCAAGTGCACCCTAATTCACGGTCACTGTCCTTCCGGGAGTTGTCTCCTTCAGATGCCTCTTCAGATACCTGTGAAATGTCAACTCAAAGAAGTCAACTGAGAAGAACTTGAATTACCAAAAAATTGAGTTCCTTTGTGAATACCAGAAGAATTACAGTTTGGGAAACACATGCTGTAGCAGGCTCCAGGATTTGGGACAGGCTGTATTTATGGACAAGGAGCATAAACAGGGGAAGCCCAGGCAGAGTCCAAACAGTAAGTTCATTGACTTGAGGATGAAGAGTGGTCTTTGGTGGATGCTCATTGGTCAGGAGATAAGTCTTGGTTTTCAGTAAGAGAGGCATTTACAGGAAATAGTGTCTCGGTCCTTCGGTTTTGTTCTTCTGAGGGTGCTCATGTGATATTTTTCATTTCATATTCACCAGTTCCATTTTTAAATTGAGATCCTTTCATGACATTGAACCAAGAATTCTTCCACGAAGCTGGTCAAACTTTCTATCACAAAGTTGAGAAAAACATATTTCTAAAGCAACAAAACAATCCGTGAAAAGATTCTAATTTCACATTTTTTTAAAGACAGTGATACAGGCATACCTCAAAGACATTACAGGTCCAGCTCCAGACTCCCACAATAGGGTGAATAGTACAATAAAGGGAGGTAAATGAATTTGGTCTGCCAGTACCTATAAAAGTTATGTTTACACTGTTTCCTATTACATATGTAATAACATTGTCTATAAAAATTTTAATTTTAAAATAGTTTTTAAAAATATTATTTATTTGTGTGTGTGTGTGTGTGTGTGTGTGTGCATGTGCACACATGTGCACAAGCAGGGGGTGAGGCAGAGGGAGAAGGAGAAGCAGACTGCTCACTGAGCAGGGAGCCTGATGCAGGATTTGATCCCAGGACCCCAGGGTCATGACCTGAGCTGAAGGCAGCTCCTTAACTGACTGAGCCAGCCAGATGCCCCTAAAATACTTTTGCTGGGAAAAAAAAAAAAAAATACTCACCATCATCTGAGCTTTCCGTGAGTCTTAATCTCATTTTTGACGGCTGCTGATGGATCAGGGTGGTGGTGGTTGAAGGCTGGGGTGGGGTGTCTGTGGCTATTCCTTGAAAGAAGACAACAGTGAAATTTGCCAAATTGATGGTCTTTATCTCATGAAAGATGTCTCTTTAATGCTCTCCAGGTGGTTTGTTGGCATTTTACCCACAGGAGGTCTTCTTTCAAAATGGAAGTCAATCCCTTCATATGCTGTCCCTGCCTTATCAACTAAGTTTATGTAATCTTCTAAATTCTTTGTTGTCAGTCAACAGTCCTCACAGCATCTCTTCACCAGGGGAAGATTCCATCTCAAGAAACCACTTTCTTTGCCCATCCATAAGAAGCCACTCCTTGTCCATTAACACATTATGGTGAATTTGCAGCCATTCAGGTCTATCTTCAAGCTCCTCAGTCTAGTTCTCTTGCTTTTTCTACCACGTCTGCAATTACTTCCTGCCCTGCAGTCTTGAACCCCTCAGAGTCCTCCCTGAAGGTTGGAATTAGCGTCTTCCAAACTCTTGTTCATGTTGATATTTTGACCTCTTCCAATGAATCATGAATGTTCCCAATGGCACCTAGAATGTCAATTCCTTTCCAGAAGGTTTCCATTGACTTTGCCCTGCTCCATCAGAGGAACCACTGCCTAGAGCAGCTATAGCCTGCGTGTATTTCTTAAATCCTAAGGCTTGAAAGTGAAAATGACTCCTTGTTCCATGGGCTGCAGAAAGGAAGTTGGGTTTTGCAGGCATGAAAACAACATTTCTCTCTTTGTACATCTCCTTCAGATCCCTCCGGTGACCAGGTACATTGTCAGAGAACAATAATATTAAAATTTTTTTTTTTTTTTCTGAGCAGTAGTTCTTAATAACAGGCTTGAAATCCTCAGTAAACCGTGTTATTAATGGGCATACTGTCATCTAGGCTTTGTCGTTATATTTATAGAGCACAGGCAGAGTAGAATTAGCATCATTATTAAGGGCCTTAGCACTTTGGGTGTGGTAAATGAGCTTTGGCTTCAACTTCTAGTCACCAATCCATGAGCCCCTAATAGGAGAGTCTGCCTGTCCTTGGAAGTTCTGAAGCCAGGCAGTGACTTCTCTCTAGCCGTGCAAGTCCAAGCTGGCATCTTCTTCCAATAGGAGGCTGTTTCATCAAAATGAAAATTAGGTCAGTGTGGCTGCCTGCCCAGCTAGACCTTCTGGATCACTTGTCTGCTTCACCTCACAGTTTTACGGTATAGAGACAGCTGCTGCTGCTTCCTTCTTAAAGATTTTATTTATTTTCAGAGAGAGCAAGAAAGAGTACAAGCAGGGTAGGAGCAGAAGGGGTAGAAAAGGGAGAGGAAACAGTCTCAGACAGACTCCCTGCTGAGCACAGAGCTTGATGCAAGGCTTGATCTCATGACCCTGAACTCGTAACCTGAGCCAAAACGAAGAGTCAGATCCTTAACCAACGGAGCCAGCCAGGAGCCTCAAGGAGATGGCTTCCTAAACATTATGAACCAACTCCTCTAGCTTCAAGCTTTTCTTTCTTTTTTTTTTTTAAGATTTTATTTATTTGATAGAGATCACAGGTAGGCAGAGAGAGAGGAAGGGAAGCAGGCTCCCCGCTGAGCAGAGAGCCTGATGCGGGGCTCAATCCAAGGACCCTGGGATCACGACCTGAGCCGAAGCCAGAAGCTTTCACCCACTGAGCCACCCAGGCGCCCCCAACCTTTTCTTGTGTAGCTTTCTCCCCTCTCTGTCTTCGTAGAGTTGGAGAGTTAGGGCCTTGCCCTGGATTAGGCTTGGGCTGAAGGGAATGTTGTGGCTGGGTTGGTCTTCTGCCCAGGCCCCTAGAACTTTCTTCATATCAGCAACAAGGCTGTTTGACATTCTTATCATTCGTGTGTTCGCTGGAGTAGCACTTTTAATTTCCTTGAAGAGCTTTTCCTTCGCATTCACAGCTTGGCTGTTAGCCCAAAAGCCTGGCCTCTCGTGTCCATCTCAGGCTTTGACAAGCCTCCTTCTCTAAGCTTAATCACTTCTAGCTTTTGATTCAATGTGAGAGACATAGGACTCTTCCTTTCACTGAAACACTTAGAGACCATTGAAGGGTTATTAATTGGCCTAATTTCAACATCGTTGACTCTCAGGGAGGAGAGGGAGAGATGGGGAATGACCAGCTGTAGAGGCATCAAAATAGGCATCGTTATCAGTTAAGTTCTCCGTCTTGCATGGTTCATGGCACCGCGCAGCAATGACAATAGAGACCTCAAATGTCAATGATTGCCAATCACCCTAACAAATACAATAATAACAAAAAAGTTTGAAATATTTCAAAGAATTATACCAAAATGATACAGAGACCCAAAATGAGTCAATGCTGTTGGAAAGATGGTACCGGTAGACTTGGCTTGTCACAAACCCTTAATTTGTAACAACAAAAACAGAACAAAATAAAAAATCTGCAAAGTATAATAAAGCAATGTGTGAAAAAATGAGGTACAGCTGGCCGTAGTTGACCTGTTAGAAGTTTAACACCTCTGTAATGTTTCACTGACCAACTGTCCTTTGGGGACAATTTTTCCAGGATGAGATGGGGTAGGAAACTTAGGTGGTACATTCAATGAACCAGGGATTCCCCCCATCCTAGACTTTGTTATCCCTCTCAATCTGAAATATTGGAGTTGTCTTAAGTTGTTTACACTCTCCTACTTAAGCAATACTTCCATTGTTTAAAATTTTAAATCCCCAGTTCCTAGTAACTTGCCCAAGAGCAAACTGGTAAAAACAATGTTGGCTACAATTAATTTGAAGATAGATAACATGTGTTTACCTCCAGAACGCTTAAAAATTTCCTAAACGTATTTTTTTTTAAACAGCCCCTTTTTTCTCCGAGTTATTTAAATACTTTTTCCAGGCAGAGATGTCCCTGGTTCTGCTTGTCAACACTTTTCTACATTTTCAGTAGGATATTTCTCTCACATTTCGGCTGCTTTCATAGTTTGGGGGGGTTTGTTTTTGTTTTTTGTTTTTTTCCAAAAAGAAAAACCCGAAACCTCTGATGGGATGATGCATCCTTATGACCTATTCCTGAAAAGAGTAAAGAACTTTCCATACACAGCGGAGTGGGAGAGCAGGACATGAGATACCTCGGTGAGGTCACTTCTTGTTAATCTTTGAGGCAGAAAAGGTCAGAAGCGAACTCAAAGTCCCTCATGGGTCTCAGTCCAATAAAGGAATGACAAACTTAGAACGTGAACTAACATTTGCTCTTAAAGAGAACGAGGTAGAACTTCTGTGCGACAAGGGATATGTCTCAAGATAAATTCTGTGAACGACATTCATTCATTCACTCATTCATTCATTCAACAACTACGGAGTGAGTGCCTTCTAAAGGCCAGGTACTCTCTGAGCACTGGGGACACAGAACTTATGGCAGACAGGTCTCTGATTCACCTGCCTACTTTAATAAATGGTATTTCTATTTGTGACGTCTTTTTTTTTTTTTAAGTTTGTTTATTTATTTATTTATTTATTGTGAGGCTCAAACTCACCACCCTGAGATCAAGAACAACTCGTTCTTCAGACACTGGCCAGGTGCCCCGTGTGTGTGTGTGTGTGTGTGTGTGCGCGCGCGCGCACATATATGAGTGAAGTTATAATTTTAAAAAATTCGGTGTGTGTGTATGTATATACGTGTGTGCGTGTACGCGCGCAAGTTTCTGGTATATCCTAATGGTTAAGTGATTGCCTCTGGGAAGGGGGTGGGAAGGTCTGAGGTGACTGGGAGACTCCTTTGTCTTGTGTATCTACGCACATGTATTACATTTTCTATTGAAAATAGATTACTTTTAAAATGAACATTCCAATAACTATAGGCAGTATTTATTTATTTTTAAAGATTTTAATTACTTGAGAGACAGAGCAGAAGCAGATGGAGGGGCAGAGGCAGAGAGAGAGGGGGAAGCAGGCGCCCTGCTGAGCAGAGAGCCCGACATAGGGCTCGATCCCAGGACCTTGGGATCATGACCTGAGCCGAAGGCAGAGGCTTTAACTGACTGAGCCACGAAGGCGCCCCTATAGGCAGTATTTATAATCTTCAGTGTAAATATATAAGCATTGTTTGTAAAGGAAAAGGGGTCCTTGCTAGCTGAAAAGTTGCAAAACCATGACTGGAAATACTCCTTGTCCAACAAACCCGCCCTCTGTCTGACGCATGACTGATCAGTCATGCATATTAAATTGAGTAAAGAATATGCTAGAGAAATGTGAACAAAAGGCCACCCAAAATGGAAAAGTATAAACACCAGGGAAACAGGACACTATGATAACATTCAATAAACACCAATAAAGGATGGGCTGGTGAGAATTCTTGGTTTATACCAACAAAACAAGGAAAATAATAAATCAGGTGAGGTACTAAGCTCAGGGGAAATTAAGAAGCCAGGGTTAGAACAGTGGCGAGGGGGTCAGGCCATGTCTGGGCACCATATACGACAAGGTAGCCCACTCAGAAGGCCCCACAAGAGGGGGACAGGGGACAAAGCTTCCTTTAATGGCAAGGACAGGAGCTCTGCAGGAGCCAGATGGATCTCAGGCTCTCGATCGGCCACCCATGTGCGGGGCTTGAGTGGGGGGTGCTTATAAGCCTCAGAAGTCAAACATGAACAAGGGAGTCAGACTGTTCCAGAAGGCCTGACGGATGCAGAATCTTTTTCCTTTCTTGCATGTCATGTAAAGAAAACAGAATTGGAGAGAGAATCCTAAAACCCTCTGCCCTAGGCTTGAAGGCTGGTGAGTCTCCAGACTACTGCCCTGGGGGGAGGAAGAAGTACCCAGCAGATACAAGCAAAGGGCGAGCCAGGCATGAAAAAGAGGACAGAAGGAATTATAAAAGCCAGGCAACCTCCAAGGGGACCTAAGGAGTCCGTGGATTTGCAGGCAGGGTCCCTCAGCGTCAGTAAGCAACCGCAGAATTTGAGGTTGAAGACAAAGACAGGAACTCAGGGGAGAGGTTTTACATGAGAAGGGCAAAAATAAATAAAACACCAGCATTCAATTTCTTCTCCACATCGATTTTTGCTTGGCAAAATATTTTAGGGGAGAGGACCAATATAAAATCAAAGTCAGAAGATACATCAGGAAAAGAAGAAAAGGAAAACGGGGTCTCTCCAGAAGAAAGGTAGGGAGGTCTGAGAAGGAACAGAACAAGAAGAGGGGTGGGGAGGTTGGGACGCCAGGGTTCAGGCTCTGAAACGAGGTAGCAGAGGCTCCGAACAGTCCTGTGGCTTACTCCATGTGTGGCAAAGGGTAACTGAGTGACTTCACCTTGGTGAGCCCAAGTTCCCTCCTCTGCAAGCGGGGCAGAGTCCGGGAATGGCCCAGAGAGCGCACTGATTCAGTGAGCTAGCACACGCAACCGACCGGACACAGGGCTGGACAGTCAGCTAACGTTGGCATGAACGTATGAATACAAGAAGGTTTTGAGGCTACTTGGCCCAAAAAACAAAACAAACAAAAAGGAGAAAAAGGGAGGGGTGGGGCAGCTGGGTTTTTGAGCTTAGCTCATTTTTTTTTTCTTTTAAGATTTTACTTATTTATTTGACAGAGAGAGGTCACAAGTAGGCAGAGAGAAAGGGGGAAGCAGACTCCCCACTGAGCAGAGCGCCTGATGCGGGACTCGATTCCAGGACCCTGGGATCATGACCTGAGCCGAAGGCAGAGGCTTAACCCACTGAGCCACCCAGGCACCCCTCGCTCATCTCATTTAATCAGCACAACAACCTTGCAAGGCATTTGCCCGATGCTGGATGGTCCTGTACCAAGAGGAGTTTTTTCTTGCTACTCATGAAGGCTATCTTGGAAGTGGGGGAAGAGAGGCAGAACAATGGGTCTAGAAAGAATAGAAATGCAGAAGTCTGCAAACGTGTAGGCGTCAGAAGCATGGAAGCAGAATGGGAAAATACATTGGAGGATTAAAAAGGGAAAAAAAGCAGAAAAGGAAAAATAATGGCCATATGTATATTGTGTTGAAAAAAAAAATAGGCAGCATTTGTGGGAAATTTCTTGGCTAAGTGATGGGGAAAATTGTATGTAAATGTGAAAATGGTTAAGATAGCTATTATAATTAAAACCTGTGGGCAAGAGATAGGAAATTGGGCAAAAGAAAAAGTACTTCACCAATAAGATAGTACAGAAACGGGGTATTCTTGAAATGGTTTTTGATAGTGTTCTAACCAAGGCAGTTCGTATGGCCAAAGTCTTTTAACGGTTGTTTGAAGGAGAGGGAGGTGCGCGGTGAATGGGAAAATGCCCACAGTCCCCAAAACGCCTCGTGAAAGTCACTTCATTGCCACTCTGTTCTTTTGTTGATTTCTTGTTGGTTTCGCCTTCACAGTCATTTCAAATGACTGTCCCGAGACCGTCTCAAAGGACAGCATTGTTTTTTTGAGTTCGCACACACAACGTAGCCGAGGGAAGCCAACCTCAGTGCCACTTTTTCAACGGTTGATAATACTCTGTGCATCTCACAGGTGGCCAGAGTTTTCCCACTTGAAATTTCTCCACATTGAGTTCCTGAAGAGCCACCAGGTTTGGAACTGAGCAACAGAAAGAAAATGAGAAGGGAATCTCTCCAAATGGAAACAGCCGTTGTGTAGTATAATTTCAAAATAATGTAAAGAACCATGGGATGGCGAAGTCAAGAGAACGAGGGTTTGGGGTCCTGTCCTCTGTTTCATCTGCGTTTTGTGATGCACACGGAGACCTAACCCCGTCCTCTCCCTGTGCTTGGCTTCTACCGAGATCCAACAGGTAAGGATCTTGGGGAAGACCCAGCCTCTCTATAAAGACTTTCCTTCCATTTGCAAGCTACAGCCGAGGCGAGAGGACAGAGAACCTAATCTCTCCACCGGGGCTCTGTGGGTTCTGAAGAGTTTCTGCGAAATTCTGCAAACCGAATCCAAGCTTGAGCGGAATGAGGTTATATTTGCACATTAAAATAAAAAGACAAGAAGTCCTAGGCCTCGGGCACACGGTGGTTAAGCTGGGTGTTCTACTCCCTGGTTTAGATACTCAGGAACGGTTTGTAGGACTGAACATTGGTTATAACTCCATAATGAGTTTGGGTTATTATCAGCTGAGAATCTGTTCTCCCTCTGGCGACAGATGGGTCAGTTTGGATGTTAAAGGAGAGGATATTTTCTAGACGGTTTCTGAGTATGGAATTTTGCTTACTCTATATCAAAACAGTCTTATGGGGACGCCCAGGAACTAGTATGGAGGAAAGGCAAGACAACCAACCAAGAATAATAAAACTAGCAAACCTTTGCAAGAAACCGTCTCCATGCTCTGATTTGTTCTGGAATGAGAGTCCCTTTATTATGAAAGTCTTCCTTTTCCCCCATCTGTTCAGAGGGAGGATCAGATTGATTTAAGTTCTCAATATTTTATCCAAATAATAATTTTAACAGCTTTGGTGAGTTATAATTGACATACAAGAAACTGTGCCCATTTAAAGAGCAGAATGTAAATTTTAACATGCATACACCTGTAGAAACCATTAAAATCAAGATTGTGCACAAGTCCATCAGATGCAAAATTTGCCCATGACCCTTTACAATCTTCTCCTATCCCTTTCCACCCCCTTCTACCATCTCTAGGCAACCACCCCTCTATTTTGTTACTATAAATTAAATTGTTTTTCCTAGAATTGTTTGTGAGTAGAATGATACAGTGTGTTCTGTATGGGGGGAGAGGGTGCCCGGCTTCCATTGCTGAGTGTAATTTGGAGATAGATCCATATAGAATTCCTTTGCATGTAGAATGTAGCATGTAGAATTCCATTGCATGTAGAATATACTATAGTTTCCTTACCCATTTCTCTATTGATGGACATCTGGGTGGTGGCTAGTTTGTGGTTCTCCTAAGGAGAACTTTTATAAACCTTGATAGGAAAATGTTTGTATGGATGCATGCTTAAAATAATCCTCTTGACTAAATACTTAAGAGTTGAAGAGCTGTATCATCTGCTATCTGTGTATTTAACTTCCTAAGAAACTGGCCAACCACTGTTCTAGTGGTGGTTCCATTCTATATGCCCATGAGCCTTGTAGGAGCCTTCTACCTCCTCTACATGGATGTCAGCACTTGTCATTAAATATCTTTTTTAATTTTAGGCGTTTTACTGAGTGTGTAGTGGTATGGCATTATGGTTTTAATTTGCATTTCCCTAATGAGTAATGACACAGTACTATTTAACGTGCTGGTCCTATCTTCTTTGGTGAATTGACTGCTGAAACTCATGGCTGTTAAAAAATTGGTTTGTTTTCTAATTATCAAGTTTTGAGGGTATATGTTGTGAATACAAGTCATTGATTGGACGTATGCTCTAAAATGACTTTCTACCAGTCTGACTGGTATTTTTTTTTTCTTTACTTGTATCCTTCCTATGTGCAGTTTTTTTTATTCTGATGACTCAGATGGAACAAGTTGTTATTCTACGAATTTCGCTTCTGGTGTCGTAAGAAATCTTTGCCTAACCCAAGGTCCCAAAATTTTCCCCTGTTTCTTGATGGAAGTTTTACAATTTTAAGTTTTACATTCAGGCCTATGGTCCATTTTAAGTTAATTTTTTTATATGTTGGAAAATATGGATCAAAGTTTTGCTTGTTTATTGTGTTTTCTAACGCGTGGATCTCTAGTTGTTCTAGATGAAAAGGCAATCATTTCTCCACTAAATTGTATTGGCTATTTTGTTGAAAATTTAGTTGCTGAAAAAAAAAGTCTGTTTCTGGATCCTTTAATTCCCCTAATCTATTTATGTATGCTAATAGCATACTGACCTGATTGCTTTCACTTGATAATCATTCTTGAAATGTTAGTGTTAGAACTTGTATTTTGTTTTCTTTTTCAAAGTTTGGATTATTCTTGATCTTTTGAATTTTCTTGTAGATTTTAGAATCAGTTTGTCACAATTTCTATAAAAATGCCTGCTGGATTTTGGTAGAGTCTGTTTTGAAGCCAGAGATCAGTTCAGGAGAACTGAAAACAAGACTGAGTTTCCAACTTAGGAACAAGATGTATCTCCATGTATTTAAGTCCTCTTTAATTCCTCTCAGCATTGTTCATAGTTTTGTGTGGAAGCCTTTCATATCTTTTGTTAGACTTATTCCCTGAGTTTTCAAGTTTTTTGATACCATTGTAAACAAACAATAGTCTTTGGTACTTTTAATTTTTGAATCTTCATTGCTAGTCTATAGAAACAGTTGGGTTTTTTTTTAAGATTTTATTTATTTATTTGACAGACAGAGATCACAAGAAGGCAGAGAGGCAGGCAGAGAGAGAGGAGGAAGCAGGCTCCCCGCTAAGCAGAGAGTCTGATGCGGGGCTCGATCCCAGGACCCAGGGATCATGACCCCAGCGGAGGGCAGAAGCTTTAACTCACTGAGCCACCCAGGCGCCCCTAGAAACAGTTCTTATATATTGAGCTTGTATCCTGAAAACTGACTGAACTCAGTTATTGGCCCTCAGAATTTTCATAGATCTCATGAGATTTTCTATAAGGGATTGTGTCACTTGTAAAAAAAAAAAAAAAGACAGTTTTATTTTTTTCTTTTTCAATATGGATGCTTTTTATTTCTTCTCTTTCCTTATCACATTGGCTGGAATCTTCAGCATTGTGCATGGAGTTGTCTTTGTGGGAAAGTTTTCAACTATTTTCAACTATTAATTCAATTTTTTTTTAATAGATTAGGGCTGTTCAGTTCCTATCTTTCTTCCTGGGCAAGCTTTGGCAATTTATGTCTTTCAAGAAATTCATCAGTTCATCTAAGTTATCAAAATCATTGGCATAAATTTGTTCACAGTGTTTCCTTAACCTTTTAATATCTATGGAATCTCTAGTGGTGGCATTTTTCTCATTCCCGCTACTGGTAACTTCTGTCCTGCCTTCGTTCCTATCCCTCCACCTAGTTTAAGTTTCATTGATTTCTATCTATTGTTTAAGGTTTTTATTTTCTTAATTTCCATTCTGATTTTTCTTTCCCTTCTCCTGCCTACCTTGGAATTAAGCTGCTCTTCTTTCTCTAGCTACTCAAGGTAGAAGCTGGGGTCATTCATTTTCTCACTCCCCACTCACTGCCCCCCACTACCCGACATAAGCAACTACCCATTTGTTTTCTGTATTTGTCTGTTTCTTGGCTTCTTTGTTCATTTGTTTTGCTTTTAAAACTTCACATATGGGTCAAATAATAGGGTATTTGTCTTCTCCTGCCTGACTTCTTTCACTTAGCATAATGACCTCTAGGTCCATCTGTGTTGTGTAAATGGCGTGATCTCATTCTTTTTTATGGCTGGGTAACATTCCATTATATATAAACACCACATCTTCTTTATGCATTCATTTATTGATGGACATGTGGTTGCTTCCATATCTTGGCTATTATAAATAATATAAATAATGCTGCTATAAACATAGGGGTGCATGTATACCTTTTTGAATTGGTGTTTTTGTTTTCTTTGGCTAAATACCAGGTAGTGAGATTATTGGATCGTATGGTATTTCTATTTTTAATTTTTTGAGGAACCTCCAAAAAATAGTGGCTATAGTGCTTATATAACAGTTTACATTCCCACTAACAGTGTATGTATGAGGGATCCTTTTTCTCCACATCCTTGCCCACCCTTGTTACTGTCGTCTTGATTATTCTGGCCATCCTGACAGGTGTAAGGCTTGGATATGCATTTCCCTAATGGTGAGTGGTGCTGAACATTTTCATGTGCTTGTTGGCTAACTATATGTTGTCTTTGGAAAAATGTCTGTTCAGGTCTTCTGCCCTTTTGTTAAATTGGATTGTTTGTTTTTGATGTTGAGTTGTAGGAGTTCTTCGTATATTTTTGGATATTAACTTTTTATCGGATAGATTATTTGCAGATATTTTCTCTTATTCAGTGGGTTGCCTTTTTTGTTTTACTGATGGTTTCCTTTGCTGTGCACAAGTTTTTTTATTTTGGTGTAGTCCCAGTAGTTTATTTTTGCTTGTGTTTCCCTTGCCCAAGGAGCGAATCTAGAAAACTGTTGTTAAGGCGAATGTCAAAGAGCTTCCTGCCTAGTTTTCTTCTAGGAGGTTTATGGTTTGAGGTCGTGAGATCTTCCTTATTTTCTAAGATGGTCATTTCTTACTATAATCTTTGCCCTAAGTCTTACTTTATAGGCATCCCCCAAATTTTGATGTTTTGTTTTTATTTTTATTTAGTTCCATATACTTTCTGATTTCCATTTTGATTATTTTTTGACTCGCATGTTACCTAAAAATGTTTTATTCAGCTTCTATATATTTGGAGACTTTCCTTAGACTTTTCTCTTATTTCTAACTTAACTCCATTATGGTTAGAGAAGTTACTTCTCGCCCTCTCCGCGCCCCCACCTCTCGCTCCCCCCACCACCCCCAGCCCTCTCCCCTGGGCCCTCTGCACCGCCCCCCCACAGCCCTCTCACCCCTCCCCCATCCCTCTGGCCCCTCCCTCTCTAAAATAAATAAATAAAATCTGTAAAACAAAAAAAGATCTTCTCTTTTAGTAACTTTGAAATACACAGCGCACCATTATTAACTATAGTTACTGTGCTATAGGTTACATCCCTGGCGCTATGCATTCTATAACCAGAAGTTTGCACCTTCTGGCCACCTTCACCCATTTGGTCCACACCCCAGCCCCTGCTTATTAGCTGTAATTCTATGTTATTTTAGCGATTGCCTTAAGGCTTTTAGACTGTGATGAGTTATTGTTGTATCCTGTCTTCAAGTAACAGTATACCACTTTTGTAGATATAATATTATGAGGACCTTAAAATAATATGCTTCCGTTTCTCACTTTCTGATCCTTGTGTTGTTGTCCTACATTTTACTTTTTTACATAAGTTGTAAACCCAACTCTATGTCATTACTGTTATTTAAATGGTCAATAATCTTTTAAATATGTTTAAATAATATTAAAATGTATATATTTTATATATCTAAAATTTATATAATTTATATACTTTCCCAGGTAGCTACTACCTCATTCTTTTTTTCATTCCTTTTGTAGATCTAGATCTCGGTCTGAAAATTTTTTTTCTGCTAGTAGAACTTCCGTTAAGATTTATTGTAGAATTGGTGTGCTTTTATATGTCTAAGTGCCTTTATTGGGCTGCCTGGTTAGCTCAGTCAGAGGGCATGGGCCTCTTGATTTTGGGGTTGTGAGTTCGAGCCCCATATTGAGTGTAGAGATTGCTGAAGTAAATAAACTTTTTTTAAAAAATATTTTATTTATTGGGGTACCTGGGTGGCTCAGTGGGTTAAAGCCTCTGCCTTCAGCTCAGGTCATGATCTCAGGGTCCTAGGATTGAGCCCTGCATTGGGCTTTCTGCTCAGCGGGGAACCTGCTTCCCCCCGTCCCACCTCTCTGCCTGCTTGTGATCTTTGTCTGTCAAATAAATACATAAAATCTTTTTTTTTTTAAAGATTTTGTTTATTTATTTGACAGAGAGAGACAGATCACAAGTAGACAGAGAGGCAGGCAGAGAGAGAGGGGGGAAGCAGGCTCTCCGCCAAGCAGAGAGCCCGATGCGGGGCTTGATCCCAGGACCCTGAGATCATGACCTGAGCCGTAGGCAGAGGCTTAACCCGCTGAGCCACCCAGGGGCCCCAATACATAAAATCTTTTAAAAAAAGATTTTATGTATTTATTTGAGACAGTGTGAGAGACAGCATGAGTGGGGGAGAGGGGCAGAGGGAGAAGCAGGCTCCTCATTGAGCAGGGACCCCAATGTGGGGCTCGATCCCAGAACCCTGGGATCATGACCTGAGTCCAAGGCAGCTGCTTAACCGACTGAGCCACCCAGGTGCCCCAATAAATAAACTTTATTAAAAAATTAAAGACGTCTTTATTTTGTCTTTGTTTTGGGAAGAGATTTTTGTTGTGTATAGAATCCTAGGTTGAGTTTTTTCTCTCGGTGCTCAATATATGTGGCCCCACAGACCTCTCATCTGGATTCTAGCCATTGAGGAGTCTTCTATTAATCTTCCCTTGTTTTATATAATATCTTCTCTTGTTTTATATAATATCTTGTACCGTGGCTGCTCTTAAGTTTTTCTCCTTCTTACTGGTTTATCGCGATTTCCTTCTGATACACTTTGGTGTAGTTTTTGTCCTGTTTCGTGTGTTTGGGTTTCATCAGATTTCTTGGTTCTGTGGGTTTAATATATACTCTTCACAAAATGAGAAAGTCCTTAGTTTTCAAATAGTAACAAATATTTAATAATATGAAATAGTTCCATACGCCTCCATGAACTAGAGTTCTGTATTTTATGGCAAGAAGTATCAATAACCTGAAAATATACCAGCAATTCAGATAATGTTTTATATGTTACCTAACATTTTTGGCTCATGCATATTTTAGTATCTTCAAGGCTATGAATCATTTCAAGCTAGGGTATATGGCTTCAGAGCAAATTTTATGAATAGACTAGCTCAAATGAGTTAGGTTTTTTAATTGTGTGCTCCAGTGTACAAGATCAATTAAAAAAAATAAGTCCATGTGTGACTGATAATCTGGGGCAGGGGACCAAAAGTTTTCCTATTAATTTGGTTTAATAGTTACAAAATATCAAGATTATTGTATTTTCTATTTTATAATAATAATAACACCAAGATTGATACCTAGAAATAGATTTGATAAGACCTTTAAATCTATAACCTATAAAACCATAAATTTCTTTGGAATATAGGAAGTTGATGAAATAGAGACCTATCTTACTCTTGAGTGAGAAGATCTGATATTATGTAAATGTTGGTTATTTCATTTGGAAACTAATAAAATGACAAATGAAAAATCACAATAAACTTGTTTTTCCAGAGGCCAAAATGATTCTAAAGTTCACCTGGAAATATAAAGCATAGGGAAATAGAGTAATTCTGAGCAATAAGAAAAATGGGCTAGTTACTTCCACAAGGTAAGAATATGTACCATGAATAAAGAGTGATTGAAACCATGTGGAAATAGTCTTGTTACATGTGGGAGCTTGATTCTTGCTTCATTCTTATTTCAAGACCAATTACAGGCAAAGATTTAAATGTAAAAAAAAAAACTATAAAAAGACTGAAGAAAACATAAGTAAATTATTCATATCTAAGAGTGGGAAAAGCCATTCTGAAAATTCCATAAAGCATAGAATGAAAAATCTGACTAAAGTAAAATTTAAAAAAAAAATAATAACCACAGGGACAACAATTCTTACCTAGAAAAACAACAAAAAACCCCACACTATAAACAGTCAAAAATGGGCTGGGGAAAAACATTTGCCACTTATATCATGGGCAAATGGCTTGTTTCATTATTTCATTTTATGAAACATTTCTATATGTTCATATATTTTATAGATATGAAATATACTTATAAAAATCAATATGAAAAAGCCCATAATGGCAAGTAATGGACACAGAAGGAAAAGAGACAATTCAAAGAAGAAACACAAATGATTGAGAAACAGAAAAGCACCGCATCACTAATAGAAAGTTCAAAGTAGGCGAGAAAAAAAGATACTTTATTTTGACTTTATCAGATTTACGAAAGTGACAGGTTTGCAGGGTCTCCTATTTGGCTGCATATTAACTATGCTAATAAGTTCCACTACTGTAGCAGAGGTCAAACAGGAAGGCGGCTTAAGAAAGATGCTCGTTTCTCTTCTCTTGAACACTGCCTCCGTGAATGGTCTGGATCAATTGGGGCAGCTTTGCAAGTGGGGCCCTGGGCCTGGGTCCCAGGACTCTGCCTCCTTCGCGGGCTCTGAGCTCTGTGTCGGGGAGCCTGGGACCTGAGACTTGTCCCCCAGTGCCACCGGACCCTTCTGGCTCATGTCCTGTCTTGCTTCTGGTCATTTGGCCACAGTGTGCTCTCCAGGGCCGGTTTAAGTCCTACCTAACAGGGACAGACGTTCCTTCTGCGGATGGCGCTGCTTCTCTCCCTTGGCACGGGGACCCCTCGCTTAGGTTTCTCTCTCCAGGAGGGAGCCGGAAGGCAGGGGATGCTCAGCGAGAGAGAGCAAGTGGTCTGCACTTGGTGAAGATGGCCTGAAGGGCTCAAGCAAAGGCCCCAAAGGAAAGCCTGCGGTTCTATGTTTCATGTTACAGAATTCTGAATGGTAACTTGAACTTGACTGGAAAATGAATTAGGGTTCCTGTTTTCCTGCACACACTGGCTAAGACTTGCATTTGTCCTCATCACCTGTAAAGCAGAGTAACAATGTTTAAGTCACTGGAAGTTGCTGAGTGACCACTCGGGAGTAATAATGTGCCAGCACCAAATAAACGGGACTGGGCACTGCACAGGCAAGATAACCTGTACTGTTTCAGTACAAACCAGCTCCCGGGAGCCACAGTATTTAAAGTAGTAACACTTCTGCCTATTTTTCAATATGATTGTCTGTTTTGTGTGTGTTGAGTTTGAGGAGGATGTGGAGAAAGGGGAACCCTCTTACACTGTTGGTGGGAATGCAAGTTGGTGCAGCCACTTTGGAGAACAGTGTGGAGATTCCTTAAGAAATTAAAAATAGAGCTTCCCTATGACCCTGCAATGGCACTACTGGGTATTTACCCCAAAGATACAGACGTAGTGAAAAGAAGGGCCATCTGTACCCCAATGCTTATAGCAGCAATGGCCACGGTCGCCAAACTGTGGAAAGAACCAAAATGCCTTTCAACGGATGAATGGATAAGGAAGATGTGGTCCATATACACTATGGACTATTATGCCTCCATCAGAAAGGACGAATACCCAACTTTTGTAGCAACATGGACGGGACTGGAAGAGATTATGCTGAGTGAAATAAGTCAAGCAGAGAGAGTCAAGTATCATATGGTTTCCCTTATTTGTGGAGCATAACAAATAATATAGAGGACAAGGGTAGATGGAGAGGAGAAGGGAGTTGAGGGAAATGGGAAGGGGAGGTGAACCATGAGAGACTATGGACTCTGAAAAACAACCTGAGGGTTTTGAAGGGGCGGGGTGTGGGAGGTTGGGGGAACCAGGTGGTGGGTATTAGGGAGGGCACAGATTGCATGGAGCACTGGGTGTGGTGAAAAGACAATGAATACTGTTACGCTGAAAATAAATTTTAAAAAAATTAATTAAAATAATAAAAATAAAATAGTAACACTTGCTGCTGCTTTTTCTAGGAGGGATATGCTATTAGCCAGGAAGGGTACATTCCACAGTAAAGATGATTTTTGGATTCAACAGGAAAATATGGTGCACTTACTGAACAATAAACCAGCATTTAGACACTTCTCGTTATTCTAAATCTTCTTTGCAAGTCACTATACCTTACATGGGTTGATGAATTTTGTAAT
Organism: Martes martes; assembly: GCF_963455335.1. Lineage (NCBI taxonomy): Eukaryota > Metazoa > Chordata > Mammalia > Carnivora > Mustelidae > Martes > Martes martes. Next base: position 11,816,083 of record NC_137900.1, on the reverse strand, counting down.
ATACTTTTTAAAACTTAACTGTATTTGTAATCAGGTAAAGTAAAGTTGTCAGTTTTTATTTTTATTTTTTTAAGACTGACAAGAATTACACCAAATTTTGACAATGATCGTGTCTCTGTGTTGGCTTCGTAAGAGACTTCATCATATCATCTATGACATCACACTAAGTTGGGGGAAAAAAACCAAAAAAACAAAAAACCTTGACCACGTTCACATAGTTAAGTAGCGGAAGCAAATTCTCCTTGAGTTCAAAGCCCGTATGTTCGTTTTTGGTTGTTTTTTTTTTTTTTTTTTGGTGTTTTTTGTTGTTGTTGTTGTTTTGTTTTTTTAATTTAAGATAAAGGCTTTAAAAAGTAAGTAGTGTAAGGTTTATAACTCAAGAGATACAAACAGGGCTATGGTGAAAAATAAATCTTCTTTCCAACCCTGTTGCTTTCCCCAGAGGTAACCTCTGTTTCTTTGTACCTTCAAGAGCTAGAAAAATGAAGGGTGGGTGGGAGGGGTGTGTGTGTGTGTGTGTGTGTGTGTGTGTGTGTTTCTTTTCAAATGCTCGTAATTTCCCTGCCCCTCCCTCTCCCCAGGACCTCCCTGTTTTCCTTAATGCCGCTGGGAGATCTGATCCTATCAGTACACAAAAAGCAGCCTCTTTCTTTTGAACAACCGTGCAATATTCTTTCAAATGGTTGTTGGCTTCCTAATTTATTTTGCCTGTTTCCGGACTGCATTTCAAACAGTATTGGGTTTCATACCCTCACCCATGCTTAGAAATACCAGGGGAGAATAGGCAGGCTCCGTTCCTGTAGGTGGGCTCGCTGGGTCAGAAGGGATCTTACTTAGTGGTGAGCAATTCAGCAAAATCTATCCCGAGGCCAGCACCCGTCGAGCACCGTCACCAACAGCGCATGCGCGTCTCTGCCCCCAGGTGCCTACTGCTCGCGTTTGGCCTTTCCCTGTACCCCTCAGTGCACCCCTGCCTCGGAGCCCCGACCCCTGCGCTGCACTAGGCTGATGTGTGTGGCCAAGTCCGTCTGAGGGCTCTGAGTCACCTAACACGGAGAAAATACTCATTTTCTACAGTTTCTCTCCAGATTAAAGGAGATCCGTGAAAGACCAAACATGACACAAATGGGAAGCACGATCAATATTTTCATGCATTCTCTGTATAAATAGCTTTTGCGCTTTTGCTCTACTTCTCTACTTCTATTCTTAGCACAGCAACTGTTCAGGCTTCATTATGCATCTACCTGCTTTCTGTACCTTTCTCACGTTCCCTTGTTTCCTTCCCCTGAAACTGATGGTCTAAAGAGCCCTCCTGGACTTAAATTCTGGTTGTGTCATTCTCCTGCTGCAACAAGAAGACAGTGTAATAAGAAAATTCTGTGCCTTATTCTGTGTTATGTAGCCCCACCCTACCTTTATAGCTGATTTTTCCATCAGGGCCTTTGGCCGCTGTTCAATGTAAAATTCCTTTCAAATGTTCTGCCTGGACCCGGTGATACCGTGTGCATCCATTGGCTTAATGAGGGTGTACTTGAGCCTTCTGAGCAGAGAGCCTGCCCCAGAGTATACAGATATACTTATCTGTATATTGATTAAAACCAGACAGATGCTTTGTTAATTAGCACAGAGCGTCAAAATTGGGTTTTTATTAAATTGATAGCTCGTAATTAACATGATGAATGTTCAGAATGAGCTCTCGCTGAGAAATTAAAGGTATCCAACATATGCATTAATAGCTTAGCTAAAATGTTCAAATACTCCCAATTATTTCGTGAACTGGGTTTAAGAATCCAGCAAGCTCCAGATTCTTTACTCAGAGATGGTTCCCAAAGCTTGAGTCCCTAGCAAACTTTTTTTTTTTTTTTTAATTTTTTATTTGACAGAGAGAGAAATCACAAGTAGGCAGAGAGGCAGGCAGATAGGAAGGGAGAAGCAGGCTCCCCCCCGAGCAGAGAGCCCTACGTGGGGCTCGATCCCAGGACCCTGGGATCATGACCTGAGCCGAAGGCAGAGGCTTAACCCACTGAGCCACCCAGGTGCCCCCCTAGTAAACTTTTGACTGGAAATTGGTCTAAGGATATCCGTTGTTTGTCCAGTAAGGGAATATTATCACATCTGGTGTAAGTGAACCTTTCATGCAAAGTATGATCAAATCCCCCCAAAGAGTAAAACTAGATAGAACTTCACTGTACGTAGAAAATACAAGAACAGTTTAATACTTCCTTGTGACACATGCTTAATAAATGTCTATGACATAAATAACAAAATAATAATGAAATCATACCAAATGTCTATGACTGGCAGAATTATCTAAGACTTACTTTCATTGTATCTGTAAACTAGGTCATGGGGAATAGCTCTCATCTATGTTGAACTTGGGTTTGGACAAACAAAATTCCTAAGAGTTCCATGTGACAGAATTGTCTTGGATCGGCTGGAAATAACATAAATTTTTGATGACGTGACTATCTTTCCACTTGTGTAATCAGCCCGTGTAGCTTGCCTGCGTGTTGGTGTGTCCACCATGAATACCCGTGTTCTGTATCTTCACGAAGCCTTCCCATGTCTCCGACCCCAAACCCTCTCCATTCCAGTAGTGTTCAGTCTGTATGCCATTCACTGCGCCTCAAAATATCTTTGTGGTACACTTTATTTTTTATATTTTTAAAGATGTGTCCATTTAATTTAGAGAGAGCGAGTGTAAGTGGAGGGAGAAGCAGAGGGAGAGAAGCTCAGACTAGACACAAGGCTCGAACTCAGGACCGTGAGACCACACCCTGAGCAGCAATCAGGAGTCAGACCCGCAGCCAACGGCGCCACCTGGGCGGCCCTGGGGTGTGACTGAAAATATCTTCATAGATCAAGTTTCGTTTACTTTTATTTATATTTATGTTTAATTATTCTTTTTTACCTTTTGCCCTCCTTCACCCATTTCTCCTACCCCCCACCCCTCCCCTCTAGCTTCTCCAATCCATTCTCTGCATCCGTGAGGCTGGCTTTGGTTTCTAGGTTCCCCATGGGCCTTTGTCCTTTTGGGTCTTGTATCACTTAGCATAGTGCCCTCAAGTTCCTCTCGTGTTGTCGTAAATGGCAAGATTTCATTCTTTTTAAAGGCCAAATCATACCCCATTGTGTCTATATGTATAATTTATTTGTCCATTCACCTACTGATGGACAATTAGGTTGTTTTAAAATCTTGGCTATTGTAAATAATGCTGCAACGACCGTAGAACTACAGACATCCTTTTGAGTAAGTGTTTTCATTTTCTTCGTATAAATACCCAAAAGTGGAATTGCGGGATAGTAGGGTGGTTCTATTTTTTTTTTTTTTTTTGAGAAACCATTTTACATGCCCACCAACATTGCAAAAGGGTCCCGTATCTTCCCTACCCTTGCCAACAGTGTAGTTCTCGTCTTTTTGATTCCAGCGATCTTAATAGGTGTGAGGTGATTTCTCATGGGGGTTTGATTTGCATTTTCCCGATGATTAATGACGTTGGGCATATTTCCCTGTGTCTGTTGGTCAACAGTAGGTCATCTCTGGAAAAATACATGCCTACAACTTCAGCCCATTTTTTACCCATTTTTTGTTTGTTCTTGTTGTGGAGTTGTGTGTGTTCTGTGTGTATTTTGGATATTAGCCCCTAATCAGATAGATGCTCTGTAAATATCTTCTCTCATTCGCTGCACTGCCTTTTCATTTTATTGATGGATTGCTGTGTAGATTTTTACTTTGAGGTTAGTCCTACTTGCTTATTTTTGCTTTTGTTGCCTTTACTTTTGGTGTCAAATTCAAAATATCACCACCAACACCTATGGCTATGTTGTTGGTGGGTGTTTTGGGTTTTGTTTTTGTTTTGATGGGGAGGTCTAATGGTTTCAGGTCTTTCATTCAAGTCTTTAATCCATTTTGAGTTAATTTTTGTTTATGGTCGGAGAAAGTGCTCTAGTCTTCCCAGCACTATTTATTGAAGAGACTGTCCTTTCTCCATTGTATATTCTTGCCTCTGTCATTGAGATGACATTGAATTGACTGTGTACGAGTGGGTTTATTTCTGAGGTCCCTGTTCTGTTCCACTGATGTGTTTTATGTCAATGTTGTACTATTTTTGATTACTATAGCTTTGTGATACAGTTTGAAATAAGGGAGCAGGATTCCTTCAGCTTTGTTCTTTCTCAAGATTGCTCTGGCTACTGAGCATCTTTTGTGATTCCATAAAATTTTAGGATTGTTGATTCTAATTCTGTAGAAAATGCCATTGGAATTTGGATAGGGATTGCATTGAATAAAGGTTGTTTGGGGTGATAGGGACATTTTAATAATGCTAATTATTCTAATGCATGAACATGAAATCTTTCCATGTGTGTATGTGTGTGTATGAGTGTGTGTGAGATCTTCGATTTCTTTCATTAACGTCTCATAGTTTTCAGTCTCTTACCTCTTGAGTTAAGTTTATTCCCAGGTGTTTTATTCTTTTTGGAGCAATTATGATTGGTATCGTTTTCTTACTTTCTCTTTCTGATAGTTCATTATTAGTGTATGAAATGCCGAACATTTTGTGTATTGATTTCATATTCTGCAACTTTACTGAATTTGTTTATTCTCAGTTTCTGATGCAGTCTTTAGGGTTTCCTGTATATAATATCACGTCATAGACAAATGGTTTCACTTTTTGCTTTCCAATTCGTATGACTTTTTTCTTTTTTTTTTTAAATTTATTTATTTTAATAAATATATAATGTATTTTTATCCCCAGGGGTACAGGTCTGTGAATCGCCAGGTTTACACATTTCACAGCACTCATCATAGCACATACCCTCCCCAATGTCCATATCCCCACCACCCTCTCCCGTCCCCCCTCCCCCCAGCAACCCTCAGTCTGTTTTTTGAGATTGAGTTTTTTATGGTTTGTCTCCCTCCCAATCCCATCTTCTTTCATTTTTTCTTTTCCTAACCCCCCAACCCCCCCACATCGCATCTCCACTTCCTCAAAGAGATCATATGATAGTTGTCTTTCTCCGATTGACTTACTTTGCTAAGCATAATACCCTCTAGTTCCATCCACGTCATCGCAAATGGCAAGATTTCATTTCTTTTGATGGCTGCATAGTATTCCATTGTGTATATATACCACCTCTTCTTTATCCATTCATCTGTTGATGGACATCTAGGTTCTTTCCGTAGTTTGGCTATTGTGGACATTGCTGCTATAAACATTCGGGTGCACGTGCCCCTTCAGAGCACCACGTTTGTATCTTTAGGATATATACCCAGTAGTGCAATCTCTGGGTCATAGGGTAGCTCTATTTTCAGTTTTTTGAGGAACCTCCACACTGTTTTCCAGAGTGGTTGCACCAGCTTGCATTCCCACCAACAGTATAGGAGGGTTCCCCTCTCTCCGCATCCTCGCCAGCATCTGTCATTTCTTGACTTGTTAATTTTAGCCATTCTGACTGGTGTGAGGTGGTATCTCATTGTGGTTTTGATTTGTATTTCCCTGATGCCGAGTGATGTGGAGCATTTTTTCATGTGTCTGTTGGCCATCTGGATGTCTTCTTTGCAAAAATGTCTGTTCATGTCCTCTGCCCATTTTTTGATTGGATTATTTGTTCTTTGGGTATTGAGTTTGCTAAGCTCTTTATAGATTTTGGATACTAGCCCTTTATCTGATATGTCGTTTGCAAATATCTTCTCCCATTCTGTCAGTTGTCTTTTAGTTTTGTTAACTGTTTCCTTGGCTGTGCAAAAGCTTTTGATCTTGATGAAATCCCAATAGTTCATTTTTGCCCTTGCTTCTATTGCCTTTGGCAATGTTCCTAGGAAGAAGTTGCTGCGGTTGAGGTCAAAGAGGTTGCTGCCTGCGTTCTCCTTAAGGATTTTGATGGATTCCTTTCTCACATTGAGGTCCTTCATCCATTTTGAGTCTATTTTCATGTGTGGTGTAAGGAAATAGTCCAATTTCATTTTTCTGCATGTGGCTGTCCAATTTTCCTAGCACCATTTGTTGAAGAGGCTGTCTTTTTTCCATTGGACATTCCTTCCTGCTTTGTCGAAGATTAGTTGACCATAGAGTTGAGGGTCTATTTCTGGGCTCTCTATTCTGTTCCATCGATCTATATGTCTGTTTTTGTGCCAGTACCATACTGTCTTGATGATGACAGCTTTGTAATAGAGCTTGAAGTCTGACTTTTTTCATTTTTCTTGCCTACTTGCTCTAGTTAGGACCTCCAGTACCATATTGAATAAAAGTGGCTAGAGCAGGCATCCCGGTCTTGTTCCTGATTGTACAGGAGAAACTTTCAGATTTTCACCATGGAGTATGATGTTAGCTATAGGCTGGTCATACGTGGCCTCCGTTATGGGTGCATTCCCTCTATACCCACTTGGTTGAGAGTTTTTAATCACACATGAATGTTGAATTTTGTTAAATGGTTTCTCTGAATCTATCCCAACGATCATATGACTTTTATCTTTCATTTTGTTAATGTGGCTTATCCCATCGAGTGATGTGCACATGTTGAACCATTCTTTGGAATAAACCCCACTCGATCATGGTGTATGATCCTTTCAATGTATTGTTGAGTTTGATGTATTAATATTTGGTTGAGGATTCTTGTATCTATGTTCACAGCAGGGATATTGGCCTATAATTTTCTTTTCTTGTTGTGTCCTTGTCTGATATTGGATCCATGTAATGCTGGCCTCCTAAAATGAGTTTGGAAGCATTCCCTCGTCTTCTAGGTTTTAGGAGAGTTTGAAAAAGATTGGTATTAATTCTTTGAATTGGGATAGAATTCACTGGGGAAGCTGTCTCATCCTGGATTTGTGTGTTAGGTTTTTGATTCCTGATTCAATCTCCTTACTAGTAGTTGGTCTGTTCAGACTTTCTATTCCTTCATAATTCAGTCTTAATAGGTTATATTGTTCTAGGAACTTAGACATTTCTTCTTTGTTGTCCTCTGTTTTCTCATACATTTGCTTGGACTAGTCCCTTCTGGTCTTTTGTGCGTCTGTGGTACCAGCTGTAACACCACTTTCATTTCTGATTTTGTTTGATTTCTTCTTTTTTATTTAAGTATAGTTGACATACATTATAACATTAGTTTTAGGTGCACAGCATAGCAACTTGACAAGTTTCTACAGTGTGCTGTGGCCCCCACAGGTGTAACTACCCTCTGTCACCCCACAACACTATCACAGCATCACTGAGTCTGTTCCCTTTGCTGTGCATTTTCTTCCCAGAACTTCATAACTGGAAGACTGTACCTCCCACTCCTCTTTACCCATTTTGCTCATTCCCCCCCACCACCTTCCCTCTGGCAAAGATTAGTTTTCTGTATTTGTAGATCTGATTCTGCTTTTTGTTTGTTTATGCATTTGGTTTTTGTTTGTTTTTTTTTTTTAGATTCTTCAGATTAGTGAAGTCCTATGGTGTCTCTTTCTCTGTCTAACCTACTTCCCTTATTTCTTTGCTAGGTCCTTTCATGTTGTTGCAAATAGCATGATCTCATCTTTTTTTTTTTTTTTTTACAGCTGTGCAATATTCCATCATGTGTTATATCTGTGCTGTGTTGTGTGTGTGTGTGTGTGTGTGTATATATATATATATATATACACACACACATATATATATAAATCTCACATCTCTTTTATCCATTTGTTTGTCAGTGGACACGGGTTGTTTCCATATCTTGGTTATTGTAAATAATGCTGCAATACATAGAGGGGTGCAGATGTCTTTTTGAGTTAGTGTTTTCATTTTCTTTCGGTAAATATCCAGTGGTGGATTTATTGGATCATGTGGTATTTCTATTTTTAATTTGTTGAGAAACTTTCATTCTGTTTTCCACTGTACCAAATGTACATCTCCACCAACAGTGTGTGAAGATTTCTTTTTCTCCCTTCATCAGCACTTGTTACTTCTTCTGGTTTTTATTTTAACCATTCTGACAGGCGTAAGGCAGTATCTCATGGTTTTGATTTGCATTTCCCTGGTGATAAGTGAGGCAGAGCATTTTTTCTTGTGTGGGCCACCTATGTGTATGTCTATTTAGGTCCTCTGCCCACTTTTTAATTGGATTGTCCTTTGTGGTGGTGTTATATAAGATCTTTATATAGATTTTAGATGTTAACCTTTTATTGGATATATCCCTTCAAATATTTTTGCCCGTTCAGTACTTTGCTGTTTTGTTTTGTTAGTGATCTCCTTCACCATTAGCAAAAGCTTTTTATTTTGATGTTGTCCAAATACTTTATTTTTGCTTTTGTTTCCCTTGCCTTAAGAGCTATATCTAGAAAAACGTTGCTACAGCTGTTGTCAGAAAAATTACTGCCTTTGTTACCTTGCAGGAGTTTAATGATTTCAGGTCTCACATTTAGGCCTTAAATTTATTTTTAGTATTTTTATTTTAGGTGTGTGAAAAAGTGGTCCAGTTTCATTCTTTTGCATGTGGCTGTCCAATTTTCCCAGCATGATCTATTGAAGAGACTGTCTTTCCCCCCTTGTATATTCTTGCCTCCCTTGTTGTAGATTAATTAACCATATAGTTGTGGGTTCTACTCCATTCTGTTGATCAATGTGTTGTTTTGGGCCAGGGCCATACTGTGTAGATGACACAACTTATAGCATGTTTGGTAGAATTCATCCATGAATTCATCTTGTTCTTTCTTTTATTACTGATTCGATTCTATTAGTAGTAATTGGTTTGTTTGGATTTTCTGTTTCCTTCTGATTCAGTCTGGGAAAGTTAGGTTCAGGGCTTTAACATTTTGTCTACGTTGTCTAGTTTGTTGGCATATAATTTTTTATAGTATTTTTTTATAATCTTATGTATTTCTGTGATGTTTCTTGTTTCAGATTTTATTCATTTGGGCTGTTTTTTATGAGTCTGGCTAAGGGTTTATCAATTTTATTTATCTTTTCAAAGAACCAGTTCTTGGTTTAATTGATTTTTTAAAAAATGTTTGTCTCTTTTATTTCTGCTCTAATCTCTGTCATTTCCTTTCTTCTCACCTTGGGTTTTGCTTACTGTTTTTCTAGTTCCTTTAGGTGTAGGGTTAGATTGTTTGAGCTTTTTCTTATTTCCTGATGTAGGCCTCTATGGCTATACATGTCCTTCTTAGAACTGCTTTTGTTGTCCAAAGATCTTGGATGCCTGTGTTTTCATCTTCATTTGTCTCCATGTACTTTTCAATTTCTTCGGCTGATCCATTAACCCATTAATTACTTAGTATGGTGGTGTTTAAGTTCCACATATTTGACTTTTTGCAGTTTTTCTGTAAGTGATTTCTAGTATATGGTTGTGATCAGAAAATAGGCATGGTATGATTTCATTCTTCCTAAATTGATCGAGGTTTGTTTAGAGGCCTAAATGTGATCTGTCTCGAGAATGTTCAGTGTGCACTTGAAAAGAATGTATATTCTGTTTTGGAATGGAATGTTCTATATATATCCATTACAGCCATCTGGCCCAATACATCATTCAAAGACACTGTTTTCTTATTGATTTTCTGCCTGATTGATCTATCAATTGATGTAAAGGGGGGGTGTTCTAATTTCTGTCCTTATGTCCATTTAATATTTGCTTTATGTATTTCGGTGCTGTAGGGTTGGGCATGTAGGTATTTACAATTCTTATATCCTCTTGGATTGATTCATCATCATATAATGTCCTTCTTTGTCTCTTGCTATAGTCTTTGTTTTAAAGTCTAAAGAGACTCTAAAGAGAGAGAGAGGTGGAAGCAGGCTCCCTGCTGAGCAGAGAGCCCGATGCGGGGCTCGATCCCAGGACCCTGGGATCATGACCTAAGCTAAAGGCAGAGGCTTAACCCACTGAGCCACCCAGGTGCCCCTAAAGTCTATTTTGTCTGATAAAAGTATTGCTACCCTGGCTTCCCCACCTCCACTTCCATTTGCATTAAATGCTTTTCATCCCTTCAATTTCAGTCTGAATATCTCCTCAGGTCTGAGGTGAATCATTTGTAGGCAGCAATTTTTTTTTTTCTTCTGATCCATTCTGCCACCCTTTATATTTTGATTGGAGCATTTAGTCCATTTACATGTAAAGTAATGGATAGGCATGTACTTGTTGCCATTTTGTTATTTCATTTATTTCTGCTGTAATCTTTGTTATGTCCTCTTTTCTACTAACTTGAGACTTCATCTTTCCTTAGGGTTTATTGAGATATAAAACTTAGATTATCGGGTCTCCTTATTTCTTTATGTGGGCTTTTATTGCTGTGAACTTGCCTATTAGAACAGGTTTTCTGTCCGTTTTCATTTGTCTAAAGGTATTTTTTGATTTCCCTTTTGATTTTTTTCTTTGTTTCATTTGTTAATCATCATCATGTTTAATCTCTATATATGTATGGATTTTATGGTTTTCTTCATGCAATTGATTGCTAATTTCATACCATTGTGGTCAGAAAAGATGCTTGATATTTCAGTCTTCTTAAAGTTATTGTCTCGTTTTTGTGTCTAACACATGATGTATCCTGGGGGGATGTTCCATGTGCACGTAAGACTATATTTTGTTGCTTTTGGATAGAATATTCTGTATGTAACTGTTAAGTCTATCTGATCTAATGTGTTGTTGAAGGTGGTTTCCTTATTGATTTCTTAGATAGATGATCTTTACATTGATTTAAGTTGGTATTAAAAATGTCCTAAGTATTACTGTATTACTGTTCCTCCAATAATAAGTTTATTATACATATATATCATATACATATATATAGATGCACTCCTATGTTGGGTACACAAATATTTACAAATGTTATATTGTCTAATTGAACTGATTCCTTTGGGGCCCTGGGTGGCTCAGTCTAAGCATCTGCATTTGGCTCAGCTCGTGATCCCGGATCCTGGGTCAAGCCCCAAGCCGGGGCTCTCCTTCTCCCTCTGCTGCTCCCCCTGCTTGGGGACGCTCTCTCTCTCTCTGTCAAAGAAATGAGTACAATCTTAAAAAAAAAAAAATTGATTTCCTTTATCGTCATGCAATGCTTTTCTTTTTCTATTATAGTCTTATTTGTTTTAAAGTCTGTTTTGTCTAATGTAAATACAGCTACTCCAGCTCTCTTTAGTTTCCTTTTGCATAGAATATAATTCTTCATCTTTTAGCTTCCACTCTCTATGTCCTTACATTGAAAGTGTATCTTGTAGGCAGCACTGGGATGGGTCCTGTTGTTGTTTAATGCATTTGGCCACTCTTTCTACTAAATTCTACAAAGTAGAATTTAGTCTACTTATATTTAAGTAATCAATGATAGGTATGTACTTGTTTCTTCTGGCTCTTTTGTAGTTCTTCTGTTCCTTTCTTTTCTTGCTTTTGTGTTGTTTGGTTCATTTTCTGTGGTGGTATGCTTAGATTCTTTTATTTAAATACTGTAGGTTTTTGCTTTATCACTGGGCTTATATAGAAAACCTAAATCGATTATCAGTCTATTTTAAGTTGGTAACACTTAACTTTGAGTGCATTCTAGAGCTCATCTTCAGATGAGTGCTCTTCCCTACATTTTAAGTTTTTAATGTCGCATTTTACATCTTTTTATCTTGTGTATCTCTTAACTAATTATGGTAATCCTAGTCACTTTTACCACTTTTACCATACTGGCTTTAAAAGTGATTAATCTTCTACCTTTACTCTATATTTCCTTTCCAGTGAGATTTATTCTTTTATATATTGTTACTAATTAGCACCCTTCTTCTTAGCTTTTATAGAAGTCCCTTAACATTTCTTGTAAGGCTGGTTTGATGGTGATGAAGTCTGTTAGCTTTACTTGTCTGGAAAATTCCTTATCTTTCTTTCAATTCTGAATGATAACTTCGCTGAATAGTGTATTTTGGGAAGGGTCCCCAACTCCCTCCCCTTTCAGTTCTTTAAATATATCATGCCACTCTATTCTGGCCTGCAAAATTTCTGCTGAAAAAAATCTGCTGATAGTCTAAGGAGTGTTTCCTTGTTTTTTTTTCTTTTGGCTTTTAAGATTCTCTCCTTATCTTTAACTTTTGACATCCTCATGATGTGTCTTAGTGTGGGTCTCTTTGGGTTCATCTTCTTTGGAACTCTCAGGGTTTCCTGGATCTTGATGTTTGTTTCTCCAGGTTAGGGAAATTTTCAGCCATTGCTTTTTTCAAGGAAGAGCTCCGTCCCTCTCTCTCCTCTTTCTGGGATTCCTATAATGGGAACATTAATCCACTTGATGTCACCCTGTAAGTCCCTTAAGCTGTCTTTCCTCCTTTCATTCATTTTTCTTTGTGCTGCTCTGATTGGGTGAGTTCTACTGCTTTGTCTTTGAGTTCACTGATCCTTTCTTCTGCTTCATGTAATCTGTTAAACGCCCTGGTGGATAGTTTAGTTCAGTTACTGTATTCCTCAGCTCTGCAACTTCTATTTGGCACTTTCTCATATTGTTCCTCTCTTTGTTAAAGGTTTCACTGTGTTCATCTATTCTCCCCAGTTTGGTAAGCATCTTTATGACCATTACTTTGAACTAACAGGTAGGTTACTTACTGCCATTTCATTCTTCCCCCATAATTTTTTATCTTGTTCTTTAATTTTCAACATACTTTTCTGTTGCTTCATTTTGCTTGACTCTCTGTTGGTTTCTAGGCATTAGATGAAGTAATCACCTCTCCTAGTCTTGAAGTGAATTCGTGTAGGAGATAAACCCTGTTCAATCCTGCCCTAGCTCTTGTCTCTCAGATACTTGTGCTTGTCCAAGGAGACTATTAGGTTTTTAATAGCTCCTAGTAGCTAAGGATGTGCCAAGACCTGAGAGTATCGGAGAGAGGAGACTTGCTTTCCCCCTCTTGTCACCCTCCCCCACCCCTTTTTTTAAACAGTGGCTGGAGTAACTAGGTACATAGTCCCATAGCTAAAGCTAACATAGTCAAGTCTCTTGTAGGCCATGTGACTAAGTTTGGGACAAGACTTAAAGTAACTTGGGCCTTTTGCATACTCTTCAAGAAGGAGCCATGTTGGGGCACCTGGCTAGCTCAGTTGGGGCTCAGTTGCCTTCAGCTCAGATCACGATCCCAGGGTCCTTTGCTCGAGCCCCAAGTCAGGCTCTCTCCTCAGCAGTCTGCTCACACTCTGGCTATCTCACTCTCTCAAATAAGATCTTAAAGGGGGGGGGGGGAAGGGGTTGCCATGTCTTCCTCTTGTCCCTTTCTCCCTTCTTCATTGTTTGGATACAAATGTTGGCAAGAGTTGGAGCAGCTGTCTTGGCCCATGAGAAAGAACCCATCATTTCTTGAGAAAGGTAGAGCAGCAAAATATGAACTAGGTGAGATAGATATCCCAGACTGCTGAGCTCTGTTAGAAAGGAATAAATGTCTATCTTGTATAAGTTATATCCATCTGGGTTTTTGTTACTGCAAAATTTGTACCCTAATTCAGGGGCATATTGGAGCAGCACTTACCCGTAACAAAGTACCTTACATAACCAGCAACTGTTTATGGTATAGCTCCCAACAGTCCAAAAGGCAAGGTACCTGGATGAAAAAGGCAGTACAGCATTCTAGAAAAAACAAGTTCCTCCAGCCCCACCTATGCCACTTACTGACAGTACAAGCTTGAAAAAGTTTTAACACTGCTAAGTTTCCATTAACCTACAGTACAGGGTTGCTGGGTGGAAACATTTTGAAAGTATAATACAGCTTATAAACAAATTATTATTCCCTCTCGTTTACAAAATAACCAAGCTTAGCAATGCTAGCCTAAATCACTCAAATGCTTTTCATGATTTAAGATAGTGAAAAAAGGAGGATGATCTAAGCCACTTGGGGGATTGTTTCCAAATATTTGGAAAGCAAAGAATGCAACATGTCACCAAGATCACTGGGACTAAATTAAGATTTTAAAAATAATATGAAAAGAATTTAAAATGATTCTATTGCAACATTCATTGGACAGTTTGTCCTGAATCTTTTACTCTGAAATGGTGTTTCAACCCACTCCTTAGTATTGGTCAGGAATGGTAAGAGAGGAGACTGAAGGGACAGGGTGCCAAGGGGTCATCTTAACACATGGGCCTGGACACGAACCATGTGTGGAAGCATACTCTTGAGAGGCAAAAGGAAATTAAACTTTACTACTGGATGATCAGATAGGTAAGGTGGTATTTATGGCGGGAGAACATCCTTCATGTTTGTGAGCTGCCCCAGAACAGCCAACACCGAGCCAGAGCTCAGCTTCACCAAATCCCCTTAGAAGGGAGCTGAACAGCGTAGCCGTTTGTTCTCTTTGGAAGATCTGGTTTTTTGTTTTTAAAGCCAGCTTTGTTGAACCCCAAATAATCACCAGTAACTTATTTTGGAGCAGTGAGTGAATCGTTCTATCTCAACAACCCAAAATCCCAGAAATCCCAATTTCCACTGGGAATAAAAAATACGCCTGAACTGTCAAGAGAGTCAAATCCTCCAAATTTGCAATTACAAGTTTTCCAAAATATATGGTGTGACTATAAAGATACTGATATCAATAAATGCAAATTTCATGAACATGTAGGACAAATTTGTACTTAGAAAGGCTCACTCAAAACCTATAGGTGTCTATGCCCTTGGAACAACAGACACAATCCATAAAACAGAATAAAAAAACTACATTAATTGTATTTAAGTGGGAATTCTCAGAACTTGATGTATAAAATACATAGTATATTACATTTTTTAAGATTTAAATCACAAGGAGCACTTGGGTTAGGGTTAGTGTCTGACTCTTGGTTTCAGCTCAGGTTGTGATCTCAAGGTCATGAGATTGAGCCCTGCATTGGGCTCTGTGCTCAGTGCAGTTTGCTTGGGATTCTCTCCTCCTCCCTCTGCCCCTTCCACTTGTGCTCCTTCTCTAAAATTTTTTTAATTTAAATACAAACTGCAATAAAGCTGGAGAAAAAATAAGAGCAAACATTTATAAAGTGTACACTAGGATGCCAGGTGTCCTCATTAGAGACCCCTTAGCTCATCTGCTCCCTCTGACAACCCTGTGAATGCAGAATTATCCTCATTTCACAATAAGGAAACTGAGTCAAGATAGCAGCTTAATGTATGAAGACAAAAAGACTATTGTGAATTTTTTTTTTTTTTTTTTTTTTTTTAGCAAATCTAGTGTTTCAATCTAAAAATGTTTACACTTGTGTTGTACCTTGGCTTCCTGAGATGGCTGAAACATTTTCCATTGTGTTCAGTGCTGCGATTAGACCGTAATTCCCTTGCAGGCAGACAAGAACTAAATCTTCTATGCTTTTGACCATGGACAGACCAGCAAAGGCACACTGAACAGACTTGTTTTTCAGTAAGTGTGAAAACCAGAATGACTCTTAATAAGGTTGAAAGTGTAAGAACAGTTCTCATTCAAAATAACATACACCAAGAGAATATGAAAATATGCATTTATTACCAACAAAGTAGCATTTCCCACAGCGATTTTTTTCCCCAGTGATACACACACACACACACACACACACATACACTATAGCAGGACAAAATTACATTTTCCACATACTAAAGATTCATACTCCAAAGAAAAAAAGCACATGTCCAAAAGACAATCAGAAAGCAGCAAAAAATCTTTTACTTTGAACACTAAAAATCTGTGAATAGAGACTCTCTCCTTAGGCAAATCAATGAAGATTTTCTCTTTAAATATTTTATTCATCAAATCAGACTTTTACTTGGCGTTTTTACAATTTGTTTGTAATTCGAAATCAACCTCTGCAGAAAATACATGAAGTTTTAAGTGGCTGAGAATATCATGTGTTAGACTTATTTTCTTAAAATGATACATAATTGTTCCTTTACAGCTCAAAATCCAATGTAAAACTAAGTATTTGTCCAGTAGAGAAATACAGACAAGGTATGGAGTAATTACTGGCATACGCAAACTGAAATGTATCTTTTTTTTTTTTTTTTGCAAACATGCCTCATCTTCAAGCTCTTGTTTCACACTGATAATCATTTTACAGAAATAAGATGACTGGCACTGACTCAGACAATAAACAAATGACAGTAAGCACATATTAGTAAAGATATTTTGGTGGAAATCAAAGTATTAAACAACAAACATCTGGTAACACCATCCTTTTACTAATAGGTTACCAAGTTTTTCAATGTTTATGTGAGTTGTTACACTAGTAAAAATGTTATTTTAAAATATTTTCATAATACATGCATTAGGCTAAGAGGAGAAGGCTCTTTTAAAATTTTTTTCAAGAAAAAATACCTTTTTAAAGAGAAAATGTCCAAGTAAAGTATATAGACTTATGGTTCATTATTTTTTGACCATTAAGAATATAAATCTCCATGGCTATTTATGAATCTACAAAAGCCAAAGTGAATACAATTCTTCAATTTACTGAAGCTACCAAGTCAAAAAAATAATTCTGTCATTTCTGGCACAGATCCAATTTGCTGTTCAGAGACATGTTCTTGGATTAGTCCACTATCTCACAAGCTTCATTTTTTAAAAGAATAGAATTCGTTTTGGCAATGTTAATTAGTATTAACTCAGAGATACACAAATGATTCTCCCATCTAATTCTTTCCTGCTCAAACAGTTTAAACTAGATTTTTTAAGACAATGGGGTAGGATCAACACTGTAAGGAAAGACCTAAAAGCTTAGGTTCTAGAAACATTATGTTTTAAAAGAAATCAATGCTTCCCTCACTCTTGACATAACACTGAGAAATTTCAAATATAAACTGTAGAAACCAGTATATGAAATCTTAAGAAAAAATCTTAATAAAAATAATTATAAAAATGCTTTTAGAAATTGAAGATGTAAAATACACTTGACTTTAAATAAAAAAACAACAACCAAAAAAACCCAAAACAAACCCCACACATGCTTTACAGGGTTATTCTTTAAAAACTCTTATCACTTGATTTCTTTTCTGTCAACCTTTTGGTTGCTCCTTGCATCATCTAGTGGCCACCTTGTGGCATCATTTCAAAGACGTTCTGCTAACATTTTTGAAGCCCAGTATGTTTTCCCCTAGAGATCCCAATACAATTACAGTGGCAAGTTTTGTAAAATCTTTTCAAAGGCCCATAAAATCCCATTTCCTAGGGGAGATAAGGTAATCCTTTTTAATAGGAAGAAATGAATAGATCTGTCATAAATTATTATTATACATTAGTCTAGACATTTCCATATCAATTTTTTAAAAATTAAATATAACACTGGGAGGAAACTATGACTTGAGCTGTAGAGTCCACTTTAGACTGAGTAATTAAAGTTCCTCTGGAATTCAAGCTCAGAATTACCAGGTCAAGCACACTTCCTGTGACGGGTAACCCCTTCCCCGGTACCTGTGATGTGAACGGTAAGTACCTTTTGCCATGGGAACCCACTGACTTGTGGTCAGAGGGCCAAGGACTCAGGAGAAATTAAGTCTTCCGTTTCTGTTGAACCCATCAGATGGGGTTCCACGGAACGGCGTTACTATGGTGTCAGTTCATCAACCCTTTGCATTTAACAGCAGGCTTCCAAAAATGACCCGTCTCTTAGTCTTAATGAATCTCCTTTTATTCAGGTGAGCCATACGTATAAACAGGATTTAACCAAAAAACCTCCAAAGTTCTTGCCCTTCACTTTTATTGAGCAGGTTGGGTGAACGTGATCCTGCGCCGCCGCCTTTGGAAAGCCTTTAAATTCCATCTGTTGGGCTCTAGCATATGAGGGCCATTGTAGACAAACAATACGGTCATCTTGTCAGAGTAAGGAAGATTTTGCAGGAGCTGTAAGTGTGAAAACAGATGGTCCTATGATGCCATACATTAAGAAGCACAGTTTGCCATCCTTACATGTGTCAAGTCAAATGCTATTTCTAACACTAATGACACACTTAGGAGGCTGGCAATTCAACACGCAAAGCCTACCACAGTGATCCTTACTTGAACTGCCACACCTGATGCCTGGCCTAAAGGATCATCAGCCAGGGCCTGGTCAGCATTCCCAGGCCAAATAAGATCCTACAATTTCCTAGGCTAACTCTGGAAGTATGTTCTTCAGAATTTTCTGAGGATTCATACTTTTAAGTCATGTATCCACAAACAGTTCGCCAGCAACTCGAAGGGCCTGTGAAAGACTGGCAGCCTGTAAGGTATGTGCCAGAAGGAAGGCTTCAAGGCCAGGATGTTTGGTAAACACTAGAGTATTAACAGATCTGGCTCTTCCAGAGGGTATCTGCTGGACAAAGAAGACAGATGATACCGTTCAATAAAAATGTGCATTTGAGATGGGCTCTCCAATGAAATTTTTCATGCCTACTTGGTTTAAAAAATCTGATAATATTAATAAACACATCTTTGAGTATATTGGTCTTACACATTAGCCACAGCATAAAAGAAAATTTCCTGCTGTAATGGTTCTAGCTCGAGAATGGAAAATTCTCTGTAAGGATAATTCTGTTTTTATCCAAGTTAATTTGAAGAGAGGAGAGGTCAGAGTAACTTAAGAGTTCTGCGCCTGGGCAGTGCTGTCCCAGACAAATGAGGAGCACCGGACCCCTAGGGTTTGTGTTCTCCTGCCTCTTGTAAAAACTGCTAAAAGAGGAATTTCTCTAAATGAAGAGTTAAGTGCCAAAAGCAGGGAGGAAATCTTGGTTCCAGAACATAATTCTATGCCTCTTACATTTCTTCTTCCAATAATAAGGTTTCTGATTGAGTATGGCACTGGAACTTGTCCCCTTTATATAAATAAAACTGTAATCTTGTTAGTTCCTTTTTTGGGAGTGTTTCTGCGCATACTGATCTATCAGGCCATAGTGTGCTCCATGATGAGGCCACAGGGGACTTCTGAGTACAATGAGCACTCGTAGATGACTTATTACCTACCTTGGGTGTAATAAAGAAGTACTGAGATGTATTTTCTTTACAAGCAGTATTTACAACCATTTCAAACACCCTCCGCTCATTGATCGGGTCCATTCCCTAAACAATGACAATCACAATGAATACACGTAAGTCGGTTATAAGCTCCAAGAAAGCCCAAGTAAAAGGAAAAGCACCACACCTGATTGATTTCATCAACGACTCTGAACGGACACCGATTAAGCTCCTGCAGAGCCATCAGGTACAACATGGTGGAGACGCTTCTCTCGCCGCCGCTCTGATGGTGCGGCGTCAGCTCGTGCAGCTGGGTGCTGCTGCGAAACTTGACGCGGATTCGAATTCCGTATTTATCGTAGTCTTCCTGTAAAACGGTACAGCACTGACAGGTTACAGTTTGCTCCAGCAATTTCCTACTGCTATTTGGAAAACAGACTGAATAAATCCTGGAAGATCCCGCAAGGCTTGTGGATAACGACTAGTTCTTTGATTCTTTATTGAGTTTAATCGTAAGGAAGAGTTGGCTGAAGTACCTGCTTTATACAGTAACCGAGAGGCTGGAAGGTGCTAACACGCTTTCAAGTGCTGTGGCACAGGGCCTGGCACGTGGGCAGTTCTCTATAAATGACACTTGTTACTACACTCTGTCCCTTAACTGTAAGAGCCCCAGGACTGCAGACAACATCGCTGGGGCAGAATCTCCCGTCTCACCAGGACTGGCAAGTGAGATAATGTTGGCCATTCATCAGCCAGGGGAAGCAGTCGTGGGGCAAGGTTCCTGAGGAACTACCCTGCTTTCTACCCACGCACGTATCGTACATGCAGAATTGCATACAAGCTAAAATACAAAGATGTTAAGCTGTGAAGGAAAAGGATCTTTTATTGTCCTCATTTCTGTCCTAAGGGGAAAAAAAAACTTAGTGGGGAAATTTTTTGACATACACAAAACCAGAGAGAACACTAAAACAAGCTCAGTGTATCACCAACCAGCTTCAACTGCGCGCAACACAGGACCACGCCTGGTTCAGCTCTCGCTCTACCCTCTCATCTTCAGTCACTTTAAAGCAAATCCCAGGTTCGTCACTTTACACATTTCTGAATGGAAATTATTTTACCTACCATTTGCAGTGCATTAATTTACAGCTCAAGGAATTACTAACAAATTTCCAAGTATTTTCATTCCTGGGTACTCTTAAAATCTTGATTAAAAAAGGAAACCACTGATACTGTATTTCAGTTACATTTGCCAATCTCTTTAGGACTCTTCTGCTATGGACAGTGGTAGATTTATAAAGCAAATCATTCACAGCTGAATAACCATTACCTATCTAGAGACAGTTTTAGTAAAGCATTAGTGACTTGTCTCAAATGTCCCAACCCCCCAAAAGTGATGGGCTCCTAGAGGTGGTGTTTTCCTTCCTCTGGACAATTTTTTAGTAAGCATAGTTTTCACATGTATAACTTAAGAATAAGCAATTGGCCCATACTTTTAGCATCTAATTAAAATTACTTGCCAGGAAACATTTCAAATGCAGTATTACCTCGTTTTCTGTATGTAGATCAACTTCACCAGCACACTGCATGGAACTGAAAAAATTGCTGAATTTTTCATTAATTTTTTCTACGAGCTCCTTTAAAGGATTAAGCCACCTTTCTTTTACCTGCAAATCAATTCAATATAAAAGCACAATTTAAAGGCTTACTACATTGACAGAAGGTTGTCCACAAAACCACTTCAGTACCAATCTAGTCATGAGAACACACACACTGCATCTGTTCTCAGAAGCATGTCGTTTCAGGTTGCATTATTCCACATTCCCATACGATACACGATAAGCATGTGATAGAAAGAAAAGGTAAAGGTTAAATAATTACCTGTGAAATGCTTTCCCTGTATTTCTCCAGTTCAACTCTCTTTATCTTTAGTTCCTCAGTTAATTGCTCTATTTCTTCTTCTCTTTTTGTGTATTCTTCAACGACCTGGCAGGGAAAAAAATCATTTAAGATAAATCTACCAAAGGATAACATCACGGGAAATTTTGCATCAATTAAAGCACTAACAGAAAATGCCAATTGTGTTGCATTGTTTGTATGCCATTAATTTATGTTCTTCTACTGAACGGGTTTTTTATCCTTGAAAAAATACACTGCAGTATTTCAGGTTAGCCCAACGGTTCTTTTTATAAAGGAAAGGCACAGAACAGTGTGTTCCTTAGGAAGAGTCTATTTAAAATTCTAATAGATTCAGAATCTGGCATTTAAAGCACATTGTTCCTGCTGTCTAGCTTATTATTACCAAGAGCTCTAGTACAGAGTGGGAGGCGAGTACTGGAGGGAAGGGTGCGCGCATGCGTGGTGTGCATGGGGAGGGGGTGGTGTGCTTGAGGCAGGCAGTAAGAAAAGAGGCCTACTGTCGGATTCAGTCCCGTGAAACAAGAAGCTCTTGATCTTTCTTCAGTTAACAAAGCATCGATTTCATCCAATGTGTTTGGAAGATCCTGGAAAGCCTAAAGAAGAAAGAAATGGTCTGTAATTACAAATAGTCTAGCAAAAGCAGTTTAATTTGAACAGTTAAATATTCTGCTGAGTAAGTACTACGTGTTCAACAGCATGCTAGCACACAAGGAATCAAAGGAATTAAACAGGGTTTTTTGCCTTCAAAAAGCTTACACTTAGTAACACTGGAAAACACCTTAAGACTGAGTATTGGTGTTGAGTATTAAAGTAAGCAGTTCTACCCTACAGGCTATGGGATTTACAGAAGAGAAATACCAGTTCATGCTAGAGGAGCTACAGAGAGTTAAGAGAATCGAGAGGCCTCACTTTCCCAGAAGTCTCTGGGCCTTCAAGCAAGCAGCGGAGGGAAAGCAAGGCAGAGGGGAAACAGGAGCTCGGAAACAAGAAAGCGCTGCATACCATGGGGGGTGAGGAGTTGTGTCCATTTGGAATGGTGGGTACTTGCTGAATTGGTAGAATGGGTCCAGAATATGTGGGGCATTGAAAGAGAGCAAGAAGTTAGAACTTTATACTGTTACTTACGAAGAATGACAAAAGCATCTTAAGAATCCAATTACTTTGACAGAATTTCGCCGTAGCACAGCTGACCCTCAAACAACAGGGTTGGGGGACTGAGCCCCACTGTGTCGTCAAAAATGCCTGTATAACTAACTTTTGACTCCCCAAAAACACAGCTACCGAAAGCTACTGCTGACTGGAAGCCTTCCCGAGAACATCAGCAGTGAGGTAACACGTATTTTGGATGTTACGTATTTTATATACTGTACTCATACACTAAGCCAGAGAAAAGGAAATGTTACCAAGGAAAACATAAAATATATTGATAGCACTGTATTTGTTGAAAAAAAAATTCACAATACAGTTCAAACCCGTGTTGTTCGAGGGTCAGCTGTACTACCTTCTGAGTCCAGGTCCTAGAACCAAGTCAGAACAGACACCTTTTTATCTGGGAGGAAAGCAGTACACGGATTTGCCGGCACAACCTGCACAGTTAATACAACACGAGGTACAAAATCAATCTTGAAACTCTGAAAAAGATCCTGAAATACGACATGAATCTAACATTTTAATCGTTGTCTTTCATCTGTTCAGAAAGCAGTTCAACTTCTCTCAGATCCGAAGTGTCCGTTGTTGATCTGACTTGTCCACTGAGCTCACCCTGGGCTTGAACATCCTCTCGGCACCTTCAATGAATCCCTAGTACGCGTCTTCCAGTGAAGATGGTCCAAGAGAAATCTTCGTGTTACCTACCCTCCCCACCACTTTGAGCCAATCTATTTCTCCTTCAATCTTCTTCGTCTCAGTCCATGGCAGAACACAGGGGCTGGTTCTCTCTCTCACCCCTTCCCTCTAATCCGTTAGCCAGTCCTGCTGACGGTCTCAAAAAGATCCTCATATTGGCAAATGTCCCCCTCCAGTACTGATCCAAGGCCCCTCATCTCTCTGGCCTGGTCCAAAGCGATCATCTTCTCAAGGGTCTCCTTGCTTTCATTCTTACGTCCCTGCCGAATTCCCCACCTGGCAGTCAGAGCGTTCTACACGCTCCAGCCAGTCCCATCACTCCTCTTGACAATCTTCCAGTGGGTTCTGTCTCCACATACAACCTACGCTCCTTCCACGAGACCCTACATGCTCTGATTTCCACCGTCCTTCGTGCCTGAATGATCCTGTCTGGGCCGGACTGAGTATTTCTTCCTCCACGTGAGACATGCCAGGTGTACTTCTGCCTCCAGGGCTCGGGATGCAGCGGTTAGCTCTGCCTGGAAAACTTTTCCTTCAAACTCTCAATTGACTAATTTCTTCTCTCCATTCAGGAATCCTCCATAATAGTATCTTCTCGAAGGAGCCTTCCCTGACACTATCCTCTTACCTTGTTTTGTTTTTCTTCTTAGCACCTCTTGATAAGACATTATCTGTTTTTTAATTTATCTGCCCCTCCCTCCAGACTAGAATATAAACTTTAGTAGAGAAGTATCTGTCTTGTTCAATGCCTGAACATTCATAATATATGAATTATCTTCTAATTTTTTTTCAAAAACAATACAACTTATTAAGGATAGAACCATATTATTCTCTGAAAGAAAAAAAATTACAGATATTGTACTATTATTTATTTTATGACAATTCCATGTACTTGGGAGAAGTTCTAATATATTTTTAGAAATAAGAGCCACTCAATTTGTCTTATATATGTTCCTACTAAATCCCTACTATGTACCTAAAATAGAATCACTCTCTAGGGTATCTGTGTCTCATATAATAGAGTAAAATCTTTGAGGATTTGAAAATTTAATCCAAACTTTTTTTTCAGACATATCATTAGCTATTGAAAGAGATTAGACATTAACTACTGAAATAGGGAGATACACATTTTATTATCTATTGAAATTAAGATAAAATACTTCTTCTAAAAATTCATTTTCTAGTTTCTTCTTTTATTTTGACATTCAGAGGTGGTATGTTAGGCAAGGTACGATCCCTACTTGTCAGGTAACACTTAGGGTCATAGGGCCACAAAATTAATGAAGCAGCATCTCCTTTTACTAACCAAACAGCATGTCAGCACAGAAAATAAAAAGGAAAGGAGGAAAGCCTCTTTTCTCCTTTTTTTACCAACAGATGTTAGCCCCAAAGATCTGGGTCTCGTCAAACCCTAAATAAACACCCTAATTTCCAGAAAGACATTTTTACTTGGCCTTTTTAAAAAAATATCACTTCTGTTTACCATTTCTTATACACCAATCGCCAATGCTAGGTTTCCATAAAAAAAACTACACCCCACTTGACCCTACCTCTTAAAGGTAGGATGGGGAAAAAAGCCTTTTACGGGAAGAATGAAAGTTCTGGAACTGATAACTGGGTAAAGGGTTGCCCGTGCTTTAGTAGCATTACGACTAAGCCAGGACTGACGGATGCCCGTTTGAATACAGTAAAGAAACTCCATTAAGCACAATTACTTCACATACATCCTCAGCTTAAAAACGGGGGGAAATCTGCTGTTTCTTACAGCCTATTCTGTTTCTCATGGCCATTACAATGCCCAGCACACTGAAGCTGACAGAGAACGTAGCAGCACGTGACCCTGCAGCCTTATACACTTGTGATACTTACTGTCTGGTATTCTTGAGGAACCGTCTGCTCCGCACCCAGGTTGCATACTTGCCTAGCTCTCTTCATCAGCTCCTTGCATTTCTGCAGTAATCTCTGTCGACTCTCATCCAGCTCAATGAAATGTTGCTATTGCAAGAAAAAGAAGTTTTGATAATTTGTAGGTTACCGTTACGTCAGTGCACTACGTCATTAAACCACATTAGAGGCATACTTTGGGGACCCTGTGGATTCAGTCCCAGAGCACCTCAATAAAGTAACCATCACCGTAAAGCATGTCCAATGAATGTTTTAGTTTCCTAGTGTGTGTGAAGGTTACATTTACTATACTGTAGTCTAGTAAGTGTGCAATGGCATTATGTCTTAAAAAAATGTACATACCTCACTTAAAAAATACTTCATTGCTAAAAAATGCTAACCACCCCCACATGAGCTTTCAGCAAAGCCACTCAAGGACCACAGGTCACCGTAACAGATATAATAATGGAATATTATACCAGATCTTAAGTATAGTAAAGTGAAGAGTAACAGAATGAGGTTTGCCTATACATCAACAACTGAATTTTAAGAAGCAAATCATCTAAAAGCCATACCTCAAAAATCATGACCAAGATTAGAAAGTTTAAATTTGAACTTACACTTTGAAATATTATCATCACATCATATGACATTAATCCTTAAGAGCTCTGAAATTTATTTTTTTTTTAAGATTTATTTATTTGAGGGGGAGAGAAAGAGCGAGCACACACACACACACACACACACACACACACACACACACAGGAAGAAGGAAAAGCAGACTCCCCACTGAGATCCCAGGACCCTGGGATCATGACCTGAACCGGAGGCAGATGCTTATCCGACTGAGCCACCCAGGTGCCCCCTGAGCTTTGAAATTTAAATTTGCTTTTTTCTGAAAAGTTTAACTTAGCTATATATAATTATACTCTAATACAATTTGAAACACATAGTACATAGGCTTCCTATCTGAAAACTGAGCCCATGAATGTGAAGAGAACTTTTAAATAGTGTTTGGTAGTTGTCCTAGTGCCTTTAATATAGTTATCATTTATTCATGGACCCATTCACTCCTTCACCAGATAATTACTGAGAATCTATTAAATGTCAGTATTTTATTAGGCACTGAACACAGAAAGGTGAAAAAGAAGAAAGACACACAAAATTATTATCATTAGAGAAACAGCTCTACTGTTCATTGAAAGCTTTGTGCTGTGTGCTTCACACATGATTCCCTTACTGCTCACAGTACTGTACAATGATATTATTACCCATTTTGCACGTTAAGAAAAGAATTGAAGCATCTCGTCCAAATTCGCACACTTAGTTGCAGGCTGTCAGGATTCACATCCATGCCTGCTTCTAGCACTCATGCTCTTTTCATTATAGCACCATGCCCCTCGGACAGAGCTGGACAGAGAAAAGCAAAGCCAGAGGTGTGGGGCAGGGGTCAGGGGTGGGGGAGGCAAACAGGAAAGAAGGCCAGAGTGGTCACCGAAGCTAGGACAGGGGAATGGTTTTCAAGAACTGGTAAGCAATTACTAAAGAGGAAGTAGCAGAATGCAGTCCCAGGACAGCTGATTACAAATGTAAGGAGGCATGGGGAAGCCTCCTTAGAGGCTTAGTTAGGGAACAAGAAAACTACCATAGTTGGAGGAGAGGGAAGATTGGAAAAATCAGCGATAAAGGTAGACAAGAGCCCGATGGCAAGTTTCATGGGTAATGAGGAGGGCATCATGGAATGCCTTCTGGGGGCCAAGCTTGTTATAACCACTACCTTGTATGTTAATTAATCTAATCCTCATTATAATCTTTGAGAATGTATTACCTTTCTTACACATGGCTCAGAGATCTTAGGAAACTTGCTCAAGGTTACCAGAATACCAAGTGAACAGGTTCCTAAGAAAACAGGTCTGGCTTGCTCTTCCCGTGAAACCTCCAACTTCAGTCTGCACAAAAAAATACCAAAAGGGTGTGCGAGGGGAATGGTAAATACTATCAATCAGTACCGGTGCCCAGCCACATGGCACATGTATTAAGATCTCTCCGGGCAGAGACCTGGACATGTATATTATTAACGAGGTCCTCAGGTGATTTTGATGTATACAAGTTTCACAGCAAATGAGCTAACCCAAGACAAAAGTCAAAGGAATACGTCCTGGACTGAACTGCAGATACAAAGCTGGCCTGATCCGAATCACGTGTCGGGACGGTTCTCTGAACCTGAGACACATGAAGGAAAACGTTGAAGACGCCCTGCCACACCTGCTTTGCTCTCAGGGCCAATCACACTGAGGCAGCTGTCAATGAGGGCCAGAGAGAAACCACTCACTTCTAGAGTCTTCCATTCCCGCTCCATACTCCTCTGGGCCTTGCCAAAACAAAGCACCAAAATATTACAGCAAAGAAATACCAGAGGTGAACATGTGGGCCTCTGGGCTTGGGAGGACAAAACCTCATCCAACAGTTGCCTTCCACTGAGTGGCAGAGGTCTAATTAAGTATTTACCAGAGAAAACCATTCTTTACGTACATGTTTGTGACATAACTCCTCACAGGGTGCCTGCGCAACACCCCCCGCCCCCACCGGCCCCCACCGGCCCCCACCACAGATCTGAACCATAATTCTTGCTGAGTTTTTCTGCTCAGGGTGGGGAGGGTAGGTAAAGAGCAGGAAGAAGAGAAGCAAACCACGATCCAAGATAATGTTGTAAAGTCAGACTAGTGAAAAAGGCTTTATTAACAATTCTGCTTAGAGTCTAGCCTTTAAACAGGTAATGGACGACAGAAACTTTTCATCTGTGGGAGACCTAAGGGGAGAAAAAGGCAAATTTGCAAACTATGCCCCACCAACATCTCAGAAAGGACTACTCTGCGGGTACATATTCTGAAAGAATAAGTATCATCTTTTCTTGGAAATTCTGAGAAAGTTCAATGGTCCTGAAAGGTGTATAATGACATTGAACGAGGAAAACCTTCTCTAAGAGGGCCCTCTAGTGGAACAAACTGGAATTCATCGCAGATTTTCTTACTAAATACAAAAAGCATATTATACCTAGAATTTATAATAAAGTATTCTATTTAACAATTTATTGAGTCAAAATGAAAATGATATTCTGTATGAAAGGAATGTGAGCTCTAAGTAGCATTAACTTTTACTAAAACACTAGTTGTAAATAAAAACAGTATTTTAATTTTCCTTTGATATAAATAAGCCTCAAATTTCATACCAATTTAATGAATTTCAAATTCAAATGTTAACTGTAGGTTTTACAAACTATCATGCAGAATACATATTTTAGAAATATGAAAAGTAATCTTAATATCAACTTTAAATTTTAATGTCAAATTTGAAATTTAAAGACAGTGGTCTTGACTTACTACTATACAAGATTACAAATTCTAATCATAAGCAATTAAGAAGCGGCAATAATACGGTTTACCTGTTAAATGACCTCTTCTCTCCTCAAATATATCTTAAAAAACAAGTCTCCTGATATTGTGTTGTGGTAGTAGGTAGTAGTCCCATAAGAGAACATTAGAACATTAGATGAAAGCAAGGGGTATCTAAATTTAGTGGGAGGACAAACACATTAAACAATTTCTAATTCTTATAATATTAATTCTGATGCAAACCTATACTTTTTAAGGAAACCCTGGTTTCATGCTAGGCAGTGCACTAAGCATCTTGATATGATTAAATGGAATTATCACAATACCCCTGCAAGGCAGATAGGTATCTTAATACCTATGACTGAAAATAAGAGACATGAACTGAGGGTTAGGAAAGCAGTGCACAGCTTAAAACAAAACAAAAAAACCCAAAACCTCAACCAAGTAACAGGTCTATTGTGTATCCACCTTCATATGTAAACTGACATGCAGTCAGCTTACTAACTTGTCCTAAAGATACTCCAGACACAATTAACAAACCGACACGCACAACCACCTTTCTTCTCTGAAGACGTTTTATAGGCCTGGAACCCTGTTGCCCTCTTGGCCTTCCAACAGTCTGAGGCCCTATCAAACCCCATGGTGGTCAGTCATCCTTCAAGTTCCCTCATGGATACGACCCCTACTGAACATGTCAATCTTCTTTTGTGAACGCGTTTTCATGGTCAGTGTCAAGGACAAAATGGGAAGTGGTAGGAACGGTTCCTTAGTGCAACCTGCTAAGTGTTCAGAGGGACAAGTGGGGGAAAAAAACAACCCATTCTTTTCTCTTGTTTCAAAGGACACAGGACAGCACGAATAACAGTACGAGCATCTGACCGCAACCAGAAAGGAAAAGTAGAAGAATAAGAAAGTGAACGATGAGAGACGTATGCTATACACTTTCATTCGGTCTTCATTATTCCAAAAGCGTGGTTAGGGACCATGGTCAGTTAGCAACACACACTTAATGAGCATACAGTGCAGGAATAAAAGAACCTTCCAAGAGAGATGTATAAAACAATTTTCAGATCATGAAACTCATGGAAAAGAGAAAGAGAATGGTACAAAATACTGCCGAGGAGACGCAGGATACAGTCGGGCAGCATCGGGTCAGAGCAGGATGGGAAACCTGACGAGGGCTGTGCGCGCGTGCGGCTGTGAGTAGTCGAGAGGCTGAGAACCGAGTGGCTATTTCCAGGTACCAAATCTAAAGGGACAAGCTGCAACCAGAGGTTATTTCTTGGGACAGTGTAATATGGCGTCTTTATAAAAAATTAGTGACCGAAAAACTGAAAATAAACCCTTCTCCCGAGAAACTCTGCTACTCTCCGTCGCAGTCGACTCTGCTCAAAGGATTAATATTCCTGCTGCCACTCACACAGTGAGTCCCAGGACGGTAACTGTCCGCTGACACCAGGTCTTGGTACATCCACGTGACCACAGGCTGCTGAAGGGCAGCTCCATTCCAGAGTGGGCTGAAGGTGGGAGATTTACCCCAAAGCCCTC
This sequence comes from Martes martes, assembly GCF_963455335.1. Classification (NCBI taxonomy): domain Eukaryota; kingdom Metazoa; phylum Chordata; class Mammalia; order Carnivora; family Mustelidae; genus Martes; species Martes martes. The sequence goes on along the minus strand of NC_137900.1, from coordinate 11,786,669 downwards.
ACGATTCCAGGATACTTCTGTAAACGTGACACCAACCTACAGTTCTCTTAGCTCATTAACGCTTAATTCAAAAACAAAGCTTCACGCACAAGGATCCAATGCTGTATTGTGTGGCTGGACTCACTCCATAGAGTATGGGCGCGATGGGTCCCTTTCTTCCTGAAATCTCTTCTGTAACGCCCCCTCCCCCCAAACAACCAGGCTCACAGGCTCAGTCGGTGACAAAACTGTAGGATGGGCTCTATTTTTAATTATTTACCAACAGAACACATGAGGGATAAAGGACTTCGCTCGCACCCCATGAAATAAACACAGATAAGGCTCTGTTTGGGTAGCTAGCTCCATACCCAGCTCCCACAGCACCCTCCCCCCACCCCCCATTTCTGTACTACCTTCAGTTGACCTTCAAACCTGACCTTCAGCTCCTTCTGGCGAGGTGTGTTTGTGCTCGCCTACTACTCTAACGTGCTTATCAGCTAGCAAAATCTTGTTTCTCCCAACTTTTTCTAGCCACTGTTTCTGGAAGCCCATTCTGAAGAGGCTGACTTCAGAAAAATGTTCCCACTCCTCTGAGCGGTCCTCAATTTCCTAAAACTTAGCAGGCCTGTTTCCACTAAAAGATTACTACTCCAGTTCAGTATTAAGCAAAGGAATGTTTCTGAAAAGGGAGGCGCGATGTGAATCATGTACAGACCCTGCCACAGTGTAGCAGACTCTGGGAGGGGAAAAGAGTGGATGATGGATGACCAAGGCACAAGGGGACTTCAAATACAGGACGAGCTTTAAAAATCTGCAACAAACATGGCAAAGTGCTACATTTGTTAGGGAGAAGGGACATGTGGAAGTTCTATTACTCCTACTCTGGTATATCTTCAAAATTTCATAGTAGGAAATGTTGGAAAAAAGACTTTAGTGAAACAAATGATAAACTGCTAAGTTTTTAAGCATTTTTTCAGCTTGGAAATGTAACTGCCTATCAAGGGGACAAGCTGGTGGGTTCTGAGGAACCTATTCAACAGCGAAACCATCACCCTCAATGCAACAAACCTATCTATCCCTTTCAACACTGTGTACCCCTCTGTAACCTACCCCACCAAATCCCCCCAGGCCACGGCTGATTGATTTCTGTCACAGGCCTTTCTACATCCAGTAAATGTCATATAAATGGAATCAGAGTTGTCTTTGGTCTGGCTTCCTTCACCCAGCATAATGAGGATCCATCATATTGTCTCAGTAATTCATTCCTTTTTACAACTGAGTAATACCCTGTTTGTGGATATACTGTAATCCGTGTCTTCACCACTGCTAGACTTTTGTTTCCAGTTTTTAACTATGACAAAACTGCCACCCATTCTTGTACCAGTCTCTCATGGACATATGCTTTCCCTTCTTTTGGGTAAATACTAGGAGAGGAATGGCTGGATCGGCAGGTATATTTTTAGCGTTTAAAAATCTAATGGTTTTCCAAAGTGGTTGTGTACTTGAACTCTCTACCAGGATGTACGTGAGTCCCAGCTGCTGCACACCCTCAGCAACACGTCCGCACGACGTTTGCCGTTCCAGCGGGTCTACGGCTGTAGCTCATAATTCACGCTTCCTTACATCTTTTCATATCCAGCATCTTTTCAGGTGCTCATCTGCTATCTGTGTATTTTCTTTAGTGAAGATTATGTTAAGATCTTCTGCCCATTTTCTGACTGGGCTGTCATCTCTGTATTGACAGTTGTACAAGAGTTCTTCTTACAGTATTCTCCATGTCAGCAAACCTTTTCTGTACAGGGCCAAGGAGCTAAGTATTTTAGGTGTCGAGGGCCCCATACAGAATGTCATGTATTTTTTTTAATCCCTTGAAAATGCAAGAACTAGTAGCTTGCAGGGACTTAATATAAGCAGTTGTTAGGCTCCATTTGGCCCCCAGTAACAGCTGGTCACCTTGATACAAGTCCTTTGTCAGGTGTAACGCATTGCAAATATATGCTCCCTGCCAGTCTGTAGCCTGCCTTTTTTAACAGCGTCTATTGAAAAGCAAGTTAATTTTGTTGAAGTAAAACTTGTAATTCCTTTTGCCTTACAATTTGTGCTTTTTGTGTTCCACTCAATTTTTCCCAAACCAAGAATTTTTTTTTCCTTCAAAAAGCTTTTAGCTTTAGTTCTTCCATTTAAGTCTATGGCCCATTTATATATGGTAGGAGGGTAAGGGTTGTGGCTCATCTTTTGTACACGATTATTCAATTGTTCCGGCACTATTTGTTAGACTATTCTTACTCCATTGCATTGCCTCAGCTATCTGTGCCAAAAAACAATCGACTGTATATGTGTGAATCTATTTCTGGTTTCCCTGTTCGGTCTCACTTAGCCATATACATCTATTTTTACACCAATACAATGATGTCTTCATTATTGCAGCTTTATAATAAGCCTTAAAATTAGGAAGGGTGAGTCATCAAACTTGGTCTTTTTCAAAGTTCTTCTAAGTCTACTCCATTTTCAAATAACTTTGTCAATTTTTAAAAGCCCCGCTGGGAATTTTATTGAATCTATACGAGAGTTCTGACATTTAAACAAATCCTGGACCTTTTTTGATCCATGAATACAATCTCTCCATTTATGTAAGTCTTATTTTAATTTCAGCAAGATTTTGTAGTTTTCAGCATATAGGTCTTATAAATATATCCCTAAGCATTTCATATTTTTGATGATATTGCACACAGTAGTTTTGTTTTGTTTTGTTTTTTTGAGTAGGTTCCACACTGAGTGGGCAGCCACGCAGGGCTTGCATTCAAGACCCAAAGTTAAGGGGCACCTTAAGAGTCCGTTAAGTGTTCAGCTCACGATTCTGGGGTCCTGGGATCCAGCCCCAAATCGGGCTGCCTGCTCAGAAGGAAGCCTGCATTCTCCCTCTCCTTGTGTATACGTTCTCTCTCTCTCAAATAAATAAGTCAAATCTTAACCAAAAAAAAAAAAAAAAAAAAAAAAAAAAAAAAAAAAAAAAAAAAAAAAAAAAAGACCCCAAGCTAAGACTGAGCTGAGATCAAGAGTCAGATGCTTAACCAACCGAAACAGCCAGCTGCCCCACAGAGTACTCTTCAACTTTGATTTCCAATTGTTTATTGCTAGGAGATGGAGCCACATCGGATTCTGAACTTCTATACTGACTTGTATCCTGCAACCTTGCCAAATACACTGACAGCACTGATTCCTTAAGATTTTCCACAGACATAAGTCTGTCTGAAATAAACAAGTTTTTCGTTTTGTTTTTTTTTCTTCCTTAGTGCACTGGCTAGATCTCCGGTGCAATGTGGAACAGAACTGAGTAGTGATGAGCATTTTCCTTATTTCCAGTCATTAGGGGAAAGCTTCATTTCTTCCTCAATGAGTACGCTATGAGCTAGTGGTTTTGGATAATTTCCTTCTACTCCTAGATACACAAAGCTTTTATCATAAAAGATGCTAGACTTTGGCAAATATTTTCTCTGTATATAGTAAGACAATCATCTGGTTCTTCTGTAGTTGTTCACATGCTGGATTACACTGATCAATCTTCAAATGTTAGATCAACCTTGTACTTCTGAGATAAACTCACTTGGTTAGTTGGATTTTACTGTTTATATACTGTTGGATTACTAACATTTTTTTCCCCGAGATTTTATTTTTAAATCTTTAAATCGATGCGGGGCTCAACCCCAGGACCCTGGGATCATGACCTGAGCTGAAGGCAGATGCTTAACCAGCTGAGCCACCCACGCGTCCCTCATTTGCTAACTTTTTAAATCAATTTTTGCAGCTATGGTTCATGAGAGACACTGGTCTATAGTTTAGTCTAGTTTTGATACTGGAGAATGCTAGCCTCATAGAATCTGTCATGAAGTACCCCCCACCCCCCTTCACCTTTTAAGACTCTTAGGTAGAATTGTTAGTCTTCCTTCTCCCTGGAATTCACCAATGAAGCCTCAAGGCTGGAGTTTTCCTTGTGGGAAGGTTTCTCAGTGCAAATTTAATTTCTTTAGTCAATATAGGGCTATTCTAATTAGCTCTTCCTTCAGGGACTTTTGGGGCTTGTAAAGAGTTTGCCCATTTCTTTTAAATTGTCAAATTTACTGCCTGAAAGTCGTTCACCATTCTCCTAATACCCTTTCAGCGTTTGTGAGCTCTGCAGTGCTGTGCTCTGTTTCCTACTGGCTTCCTCTTCCAACACTGTGGCCTGGAAACTCTCTGGGCAGTAAGCAAAGGCCATCACAGGGATCATCTTGCCCTGTTTTCCCTTCCCTCAAAAATCACTGTCCTGTACTTCCTGGCATTTTTAAATTTTTGATTATGGAAAATTTCAAACATACATGAAAGCAGAGAGAGCAGTCTAATAAACCTTCAGGTACCTATCATCCAGCTTCAACAATTCTAAACTCAAGACCAAGATAGTGTCATATATACTCCATCTAGATTCCCTTCTTCCCCGGAGGATTTTGAAGACATTCCAGACATTGTATTTTCTTCCTAAATACCAAAACAATGTATTTTTGACTTTAAAAAAATCCATAACCACATTATCAAACCTAAAAATGTCAATGAATTCTAATATTATTCAGTTTTCAAACTTCCACTTCTTACGGAAAAAAAAATTTTTTTACATTTGTTTTGTTCAAATTGGGATCTAAATTATGTCCATTCATTTTATTTGGTTAATATATTTTTTAAGATCTTTTCCACTTAATTAGGTTCTCTCTCCCTTTTTTCCTTTTCTTATACAGCAGGCACAAATCATACATGGCCATTAAGCACTTAAAATGCAGCTAGTATCACCGAGAAACTACATTTTTAGTTTAATTTAAATTAACTTAAAAATAAAAACCAATACTCCAGCTATCAGAAAATGTTTAGTTAGAACAACTTGGGTGCATGAATTTACTTTTTCAACTGTAAGTTTTACAAAATCAAAATAGATTCAAATATTTCTGATGACAATTTATCACCTAAATTGAGATCTAATTATAAACTAGAATATTCTAAAGACTTGAAACTGGTAGTTTTAGAGCTGTGGTTCTGAAATGGGAGAACCACTTGTCCCCCAGGGTACATCTGGCAATCTCGTCACAGCTGGAGTGGAGAGGGACAGACTGCTGTCATCCAGCAAGTAAAGGCCAGAGACACTGTGTTTACACATTCTCCAATGTGTACAGCCCCCACACTAAGACTTCTCCAGTGGACAATGTCGGCAGTGCTGATGGTGACACACCCTGGGCCAGAACTTAATCAGACTGAAATAATTTCACATTATGTCTTTCTGAGGGTATGCACAGAAGTATCTGTTTTTTTGTTTTTGTTTTTCTGTGTGTGTGATTGTAGCAGCTAATATGATCCCCTGATTCACTGGCAGCTGCAAAGTGCTGTCAGTCTATTACTGTAATTCCCTCTGCATTTATTATCTGAAATGCTTCTGTAAAGAGGAACTTTTCTTACTTATCCTAAGTAATATATCACCCAGGAAATTCTGGATAAATGCTAGACTCTTTCCTTGCCATTTTTCAAAATAATGAGCTGCTTCTCCAATATCCTCCAAAGGGGACCAATTTTGCTATTTTTTTAAAGTATCACTGTGATTTCATAAATATAGATCCTTTTGATATTTTGGGTTTCTGTGATTAAGAAGAAATCCGTTGGGCTCTATATCCTCTTGTTTAAACCTTTCTCAGTCTCTTTCTTAAAGATGTATCTCACATTCTGCACCATATTGGAACTTGGAAATGGGCTTTTTTTAAAAGATGAGTTACATCCTTATACACTTCATGACAAGACTGATGTTTGGCCTTAGTTCTGTCATTTCATGTCATATTTACTTTTGGGGCATATATGTATATAAATAAAATATCTAATCTCTAGTGATATGATATGTTTTATCTCCCTCTCATTTTCTTTGTATATCTTTTGGTATTTAGGCAAGTTTGCACAAATACCTTATATAATGTCCTTTGTCCTTTGTATCTTTTTTATAATATTGTCTGTTGGTTCCCACTACAAACAGTATTGAAATTCTTCCTTATTTCTGTCTCCCAAAGCACCCACTTTGAAGTAATATCATTTTATTTCCTGATGATACCTATGGGACAATCTGGGACTATATTCTGTTTTACTTCAACTGTCTCTCTTCCCCCGTTTCCAGTGCTGTGTGTCAGCTATGCTCTCAGCCTTAAAGCCATGTAAGACCAGTTTTACTGTCTCCTTCGTCTACTGCATGGTTCTGGCTCTCAGTAAGCAGTGTGCTTCTGCAAAGCAGTTTACTTTGGTTGGAGGGTTCCCAGGGCCTGGACTGCCACTGCACCATCTGACCTTTCTAGGGCCTACAGTCATATCCCAGTTTCAGCTGCTCTCAAACTGATCTGCTGAGCTTTCCACAGCTAGTGGGGCCTCCTTCGTTTAGAGAGGAGAACCTGTGGGTGACCTCATTTTTGGGTTCCCTGAACTCTCCCCCTATCTACCACGTCCCTTATTCTTACCCACTGGTATTCTGGCATTCATACATGTTGTGTAACAAAGAATTAGGCCTTTGCCCCTGGTGTTCGGGACGAGACTCTAAAATCCTGGGAATTTTCGGAGAGATGGGTTACTCAGGAGCCCACTCCTTGGATCATAGCTATGTTCAAGCTTAGGAGATGACTCAAGAAAGGGATAGACAATGCCAGAAAGACAAATCATGTGATCAGAGGATTGGGCGTTAAGTCATGGGATTATCTTGACTTACTGCTGGAGCCTGCAGGGCAGGCTTCTGGGGGACTAACACTGGGTGGTTAGGGGGAAAGTAAACTGTTATACACCAAGAGGGGTACTTTGGAACTCAGTTTTGTTGTCTATGTTGTTCATGGGTTGGTGGCTCTTATCCTAGTTGCTCTTCTGTTTTTGGGAAAGGATTTGGAAGACTCAAAACTACGCCACTGCCACTCGCACTCTGCCGTCAGTTCCTTGCCGGCATTTTCATTAACTTTAGGGCATCACGTTTCACCCCCTGTACGTTATCTTCGTATTTATCATTTCATGCATCGATATTACCAGAAGATTAAATCCCCAAAACCGTACGCTAAAGCCACTCTTGGTGATGACTAACTCATCGGCACCGTATTTTATGGGCTGTACAAACTGCAGTAAAGGCCACCAGCTGCTACCTGCTGGCAGGGGGACTATAATTTATATGGGTTAAGAGAACACACAGGAGACTCTGCCTGTCTAGTGACTCTGTACGATACCCTACACCGTACCTCCGCCAGTCAAATAACATAAAATGCACAGTACAGTGTTTCAAATAATGCTTCCTCATCCGCAAAATGCATTAAATGCGTAAACTAAAGAGCATGTAACGAAATGCATATCCCATGTGATGACGCAGAAACCCCGTCATAAAAAAATAAAAGCAAAACTGTACCTCTGTGAGACGGAGTTGTGATGAAGCAGCCATGTAATCAGATTCTAGTTTGTTCTTCTCAGAGATCACTGTAGTATTTTGAAGAATTAAATCAACTTTTTGTATATGCAAAGAAGTACAAATCTAGGAACAAAAATCCCTAAAAGTTTAATTTGTTTGACAACTAAGAAAAAAAAAAGTTTTAAAAAATGTATAAACCATGACAAAGAGAACATTTTTCTAATGCAACTGATAGCTCAAATCATTCTTTTTACAATTATTTCTTAAAAGAGAATTTTTCGATGTTTTTCTGTATGTTTAAATGAATCATCTGGAACATAATAACTTAGCTTAATGAGTGCTTTTAACCCATTTACTGACCTAAAATGAAAAATGTCGAAGTTAAAAATTATAGTAAAATCTTAGCAAGAGCTTTTTTAAATCTAACTTATCTACCTGCTATAAAAAAGTGACTAAAATTAAGAAAATGCCTTACCTTTACAAAGTTTGTTAATTCAGTAACAAGTTTTGCTTTTTGAACATTTATTTCTCTGATTTTGGTACTTGCTTTTCGCTCTTCCTCCTCAAGGTTGCAAATATCCTGTTCCATCAGCTTTAAACTGTATGAAGCACATAATGATCGAGAAATCAGAGTTAACACAACATTTGAGCCCAAATCCTTAGGTCTCCTGCTGTTTGATGGGCTTTTTAAGCCATATGACTCAGACATAAACACTACTAGCTTCTAGATTAAACAATCTTGTTAAGTAACCACTCAGGATCGAAAAGTATTTGTTGAGATATTATGCACCCAGCACAGCTGAAGTAATGATGGTGGTAATGGTATAGGATCTGGCATCAGGAAGATGGATTTGATCTCCTCTTTGCCACTAATGACCAGTATAACTAGACAAGTCACTCTTTTTTAAAATTTATTTGACAGAGAGACAGACAGAGAGCACAAGCAGGCAGAGTGGCAGGCAGAAGAGAGGGAAAAGCAGGCTCTTGGCCGAGCAGGGAGCCTGATGCAGGGCTCAATCGCAGGACCCTGGAATTATGACCTGAGCCAAAGGTAGCTGCTTAACTAACTGAACCACCCAGGCACCCCTAAACAAGTTACTCTTCTAAACTTTAGTTTATCTATAAAGTGGAAAAAGTAATAGTACTTCCCCTACAGAGCTATGATGAAAATTTTATAAAGGTGAAATATGTAACACACTTAGTACAGTGCCTGGCCCTTCACTGATGAATATTATTTACTAACCATCATTGCGAATGTTGTTTACACACAGTCCCTTACCTAAAGTAGCTTAACTGGGGAGATCTGCTTAAAAAAAAAAAACATATAGCAAAAAGATAATACAACCCTAAAAATTAATATTGCTTTGCTATTCAAGGTAAAGAAACTAAGGACAAGAAGTTCCCGGAGATCATGTGTAGTATGTGGTTAAGATGTGTTTGACACCAGTCCAAGTTCTTTTCCACCCTACCACGTTGCCTCCAGGGTAAAAGCAGGAACCCAGTTTGGAAACAGTAATACACAAGAATGAACAAGTTCAGCAGATGTTGTAGACAAGGGCCTGAACAGTACATGAAAGAGAGACTAGAGGAAGCCAGGGAGGTGAGGTGAAATGGGTCAAGTGAAAGGAGACTGTAAAAAGTTGAAAGTCAATTTAAGGAAAGGAGTTTTATAACTAGAGGTGATTAACTATAGGTATGAGAAGCAGGCTGGTGATGGGTATGAAAGGCCCTTTCACTACAAAAAACCACATTACACATTAGTTTTAGACACCAGGTCCAGCAGAACAGTCAAACAGGAAAGGTTAGGTATCTTGCAGATGATGAAAGACAGGAATGAGGACAAAGGTGAAGGCTGAAAAGAGGCTTAGAGATGAAAACCATCTAGGCAGCCAGACTAAATAGTATCTTGCTTTAAGCAACAAAGGTACACTGTTATTTTCCCTAATTGTTAATGGATAATGGTTTAAAAAAACAACAAAAAAAAACAGTAAAGAACAAATTCTCTTAATGCATTTCATGTATGATTCAATTTAGGAATGTGCTTAAGAACACATACTACATTAGGTCAAGGTAAACAGATACCTTAGCTCAAGGCAAGTAAGCGGTCATTCATTATCAAAGATTGACTATGCCATTAATATCTAAATCTTTATAGCGGGGGGAAAGGATAAACACAACAAAAAGTCAGGTCTGAAGCAGACCATGGGGAAAACCTTTGAACTGGAAGCCATGTTCCCTTCCCCTAGAATGAACACCCTAGCAGCTTTTATCCCCTCTTCTATATCCCAGTTTCTACAAAACATCCAAATATAACAGAATGGATAAGGGGTTCCGAAGAGTGCTGCCTGGGTGCTCCCAGTAAGCCAGCCGTCTTCCTTCAGCTAAGATTTACACTATTTGCATATTCTGTGGAATATGTTATCATTAAGGCAAAGGCAGACATAATTCCAGTTGTAACAGGGAGATTTCAGCTGAAGGAGTGGGATAAACCTCCAGGTGCCCACTCTCTTCTGTGAAAAATCAGCATCTGCTCCTCGTTCCCTTTTACTCTCTTTCAAAATCAGTGAGAAAATGCATAGCCTAATGGTCTGGACTGATCATCTCGCTGCCAGTACCACCTTCTCTCCTCTCCCACCAATCCAAAGTCAACGGACCTCTTATTCTGGATATACGTCTGGGTCAGTCGTTCTCAAAGTGTGGTCCAGAGGCCTGTGGGGATCCCTGAAACCACTGCAAGGGAATCATGAACTACTCTCACTGTTGTAAGAAGACCTCAACTGCCCCACTGACTGTAGTGATGTTTGTAACGATGGTATAAAAGCAATGGTGAATAAAAATACGCTAGTGCTCAGGGACACATCTAGGTAGAAGCACCAAAGTGCACTCAGCATTGTGAGATTCTTCAGTGCTGTGTCCTCAAAAATTTCAGAAATGTCCAATTCAATTAATATTGCTGATGACAGTAAACATTAGCTATTAAGTCGTGAATCTTACATATTTTTATTTTTTACTTCAAGTATAACTAACGAATTAGTTGCAGGTGTGAAACATAATGGTTTCATGTCTGTATATATCATGAAATGATCACCACAAAAATCTAGTTAACATCTGTCACCATATGTAGTCATAAAAGTTTTTTTCTGATAAAGAAAACTTTTAAGATCTACTCTCAGAAGCTTTCAAATATGCAATACAATATTATTAACTAGTCACACGCCACACATTACCTTCCCGTGAGTCTTTATCTTATCCTGGCAGTCTGGACCTCTTGATCACCTATTTTATCAACCCCCAGCTCTCCTCTCCAGCTCCCCCCCCCCAACCCTGCAACCACCAATCTGTTCTCTGTATCTATGCGTTTCTGCCGTTCGTTGGTTTTTTAGATGGCACTGTAACTGAAATCATATGGCGTGTATCTGACTTACTACACTTAGCATAATACTCTCAAGTTCCACTCATTTGTCACAGAAGATTTCCTTTTCTCATGGCTAAGCAGTAGTGCAGCATGTGCACACACACGTGCATGTGTCTGTGTGTATCTCACTCCTTCTTTACCCATTCAGCCATTAATGGACACTGAGGGTGCGTCCGTGTCTTGGCTCCCGTAAAGAATGCTGCAATGAATGAGAGCACAGACAATCTTTCAAATCTGTGCTTTCATTTTCTTCGAATAAATACCCAGAAGTGGAATTACTGGATCACGTGGTACTTCTATTTTTAATGTGTTGAGGAACCTCCATCTTGTTTTCCACAATGCCTGCACCAATTTACATGTCCACCAACAGCGGACAAGGGTTCCGTTTTCTCCGCATCCTTGCCAACATGTGGTATTTCTTGTGCTTTGATAACAGCCATTCTGACACGTGTGACCTGCTAATATCCCTGATATTATTTAAATATCAATCCAATGTGGTTATTTAAATATCCCTGATGATCAGTGACACTGAGCACCTTTTCAGGTACCTGCTGACCATCTGTAGGTCTTCTTTGGAAAAAACGTCTGTCTATTCAGTTTCTCTGCCCATTTGTTAATCAGATTGGGGTTTTTTTGCTATGAGTTATAGGAATTCATTACATTTTAGATATTAAGCCCTTACTGAACACAATATTTCCAAGTATTTTCTCCTGTTCCATAGGCTGCCTTCTTGGTGTGGCAATGGCTTCCTTTACTGTGCGGAAGCTTTTAAGTTTGATGTAGTCCCATTTGTTTATTTTTGCTTTTGTTGCCAAGGTCTTGGGAGTCAGTTCAAAAAAAAAAAAAAAAATTACTGTCCACACCCATGTCAAAGAACTTACTGTTTTCTTCTAGGAGTTTTAGGATTTCTGGTCTTATATTAGTCTTTAATCCATTTTGAGTTGATTTTTCTGTTTGGTGTAAGCTTGTGGTCCAGTTTCAATCTTTTGCATGGGGCTGTCCAATTTTTCCAGCACCATTTATTGAAGAGACTATCCTTTCTTCATGGTTCACTCTTCTCTCTTTTGTCATAAAGTAACTGACCATAGATCCATGGATTTACTTCTGGGCTCTCTATTCTGTTCCACTGATCTATGTGTCTGTTTTTATGTCAATACCTGTTTTGATTAATATAGTTTTCTGATACAGCTTGAAAACAGGGAGCACGATGCTTTCAGCTTTTTCTTTCTCAAGATTGGTTTGGCTATTTGGTATCTTTTGCGGTCCCATAAATTTTTAGGATTCTTCTAATTCTGAAAAATGCCAATGGAATTAGGAAATAGGAATTCCACTGAATCTATAGATTGCTTTGGGTAACATAGATACTTGAACAATATTAATTCTGCAAATCCATGAGCACAGAAAATCTTTCATTTATATCGTTTAATTTCTTTCCTTAATGTGTTATGGTTCACTATAAGGTCTTTCAAATCCTTGGTTAAAATTATTCTTAAGCATTTTCTTTTTGGTGTGATTTTATAAATGGGACTATTTTCTTAATTCACCTTTGAGTCCGTTGTTAGTATATGAAAATGCAACAGATTTTCATATGCCGATTTCGTACCCTGCAACTTTACCGAATTTGCTGATTTGTTCTACAAGTTTCTTTTGGTGCAATATTTAAAGTTTTCTATGTAAAATCACATCAGTCACAAAAAGCGCCGGTTTTATGTTTTTCCAATTCAAATGCCTTTTATTTCTCTTTCTTGGCTAATTGCTCTGATCAGAAATCCTAATTTCTAATACTATGCTGAATAAAACTGGGGAGGATGGGCATCCTGGTCTTGATCCTGATGTTAAAGGAACATATTTTATTTCACAGTTGAGTGTAATGTTAGCTGTGGATTTGTCACATACTGTCTTTATTATATTCAACTATGTTTCCTCTATGCCCACACTGTTGGGAGTTTTTATTAAAAAATGGGTGTTGTAGTTTGTCAAGTCCTTTTTCTGCATCTATTAAGATGACAGTATTTTTTTTTTTTTGCTTTCTCTTTTATTCAGACGTAGCCATAGCACTTATAGCATCTGTACATAGAAAATTTGTACCTACACAACATTCTGACATTAATTACTATCCAATCATTCTCTGAAAAGGGAGAGGGGCTCGGGAAGGGGTCTACTGAGTCTACTAGACTATCTTCATGGCATCACTGTGCCCTGAACATGACAGTGATGTGTCCTGTAATACTTGAAAATAGGTATAGAACCAAAGGTTACTAATACTGTTAGTGCCTTTCTGATTGACTGGAGACCATGTTTCATATCTAAGCTTAATATTTGGCAATACACTTCTTCCCATCAAAAAAAAAAAAAAAAACAAACCAGGAAAGTCCAACACTATCATCCCCCCACTGGCTGATGTTTAACGTATATTTGTAGCACTAGGCAGCATTTTCCTCACTAATAACTAATTCTAGGAACGTGAACATTCAATACCGCTTCTTGTGAAACTACTAAGATTTATCCCAGCTTCAGATCCTCTGAGCAACTCTTCATGGCCAACCCCTTCCTCCCTTGAGGTCAGAGGGGACATATGTCCTACCGTGGCTGCAGCTTAGAAGAGCAGGTCTAACTGCCAGTCCCGGGCTGACTCCTGCTGTTGTGGAGACTGGTGTTGCTGGGGATGGGACTTGGGGAAAGTGCCCTGTTGGGGTGGCAATGCAGCAGAGAGGATAAGCTGTTTCAGGGTTGCTCCAGGGGAATTCTTCAGGCCTGTAAACACTGCTCAGGAGCTGGGTCAACTGAGCCTGCGATGGGTGCTGAACTAGAGCAAGCTGGGAAGTCCGCTGCTGCTGCGTGATGGACAACGTCTGCGTCCGCTGCTCTCAGGAGCAGAAGTAGGGCAGCCACCGCCCGTCCCGTAAGCATAGTGCAAAGCACCACGACCATCCCACAAGCTACGGGAGGAGGGACTCATGTAATCACTAACCACAAGCTGCTGACCTTGAGAAAACCTTGTGTGTGTCCTGAATGAATGGCATTAGTGCAGCCCTCTAGGCTGCTTTGTGGCATTCGAGATGGAATCTGGACCCTGCTCCAGCTATGAAATCGTCACAGGGTCACACAGCAGGGCTCTGAGAGTGCTATGTGTCCGGCTCACGGTGCCAGCTCAGCGCGTTCGTGGACCCTGACTTGGTGGACCTTGTCAAGTCCGCTGCTGAATCATGTTGTGTGTGCCACTGTGTCCAGTATGCAGTCCACTTTCATTCTGGTTAGTGTGAAACCTGGTCCTTAAAATTGAAGGTACATGTTGCTGGATGTTAGATGAATTTCCAGAAGAAAGGTGAACATTCAGAATCCAAATTCGACTCGGGGCTTGACTGTTATAAAAACATCTGCAGCCCTTAACCACGGGCCATCTGAAGTTTGACCTTCAATGTTCCTTAGTTTCCTTGTGGCTGGTGAGTACTTGCCTCTGTCAGCCATGGCTGTCGCTCCACCTGGTCTGTCAGATGCGGCGCGGCTTGTAATTGGGCTAAAAATGGAGACTGAGCCAAGGCTTAAGGAACTGGGAAATTTGCAGCGTGACACCTCACTGGCTGTACCAATGTCTGAATAACAGACTGACTAAACAATGACCTTCTTTGTTAGTCTTTTCAGGAGCTGGTAAGCTGGTATATGGCGTCTGGGAGGAGTGCAGGTATCTGCTGGGTCCCTGTTGGTGTTGGGGAAGGGTCTGATTGCTGTGTAAGAGGATTTTCTTGGATTCTGGAAGGAAGCGGAAGGAGTTGGGCTGTGATCAAACCTTTCCAATGCTTTCTCGAGGCTTGACTAGGTCTATACAATCATCAGACCCAGAATCTTGGCTTTTGTCAGTGGTCATCTCAGGAAGAGAGTCTTCAATGCCAAGTACTCATCACCCCTAACTTCCGCATAATTTAGTATGAGGTGAGTACAAACAAAAACTCTGGCCTTGAATTCTATTGAAGATCAATGATATAGTGAGTCTGAAGCCAAATCCGCTGTGGTCCTTTGTTCAGAAATGTGTCATAACAGGATATAGCTTTTCCCATACTGCATTAAGTGCTTGTGACATTTCTGGCAAATGTTCTAGACCATCACGTGATAATTATAACTGGATGTTCATAGAACTTTAAATGTCCTATCATAGGTACTTCCTTGGGACCTAGCAATAAAATTCTAAACTACGTCTAGATGTCTAAAACTATTCGTGAAGCTCTTCGACAGTACACATCCTGGATGAACTAAGTGGTAGCTGATCTGACGGTGGCTGCAATACAATCTCGACCATCTTAGGGCCTATCTGTGCTTGTATAGTTCCTTTGAAACCATTCTTTGCTGAAGTGGATACACTGTTTACTGATTCGATATTTCCTATAAATTACACATATTCATAGGTACACGACTCTTTTGGTCTCATATGCTTCCTCAAAGCATGTGACAACAGAATTCTGATATTAAATACTCCAGTGTTAATGAGTCACTTTCCAGCAGATGGGTAGAGAATTTTTTTTTTAAACCACTGAATGTTCCCTCTCTGGGATAAAATACTTTGATCCACAAGATCAAATGGTAAATATTGAAGCAATGAAGTTATATTCTCTCAGACACAAATAATATGCTTCCATCAGTCCTGTCATGATGGCTGGAAAACAAAACAAACATCAAAAGCCTCGAACACTAATTGTGTAAATTCTTCATTATTGAGGGATGTAGGTTTCCGGTCCTGTCAAATGTCACTGGCATCTGACTGTGCTTTGTTTTCAGTAAAAAAATCAGTGCTCTTCTGCATAACAGATTTCCATTTATTCTTCTGTGAACTCTTTGCGCTTCCTGGATCTGGATGTCTGTTCCTTCTCGAGGTTAGGGAAGTTGTTATTTCTTCTTCAAATATGTGTTCTGCTCCTTTTTCTTCCTCCTTCTGTGACTCATATAATGTGAAATTATTCTGCTTGATGTTGTCCCATTGGCCCCTTAAGCTATTTTACTTTTTAAAATTCTGTTTTTGGGGCACGCGGGTGGCTCACTGAGGTAAGTGTCTGACTCTTGCTTTCAGGTCATGTCATGATTCTTTGGGTCATGAGACTGAGCCCCACATTAGGCTCTGCGCTGAGTGTGGAGCCTGTTAAGATTCTTCCTCTCCTTCTACCCCCCACCCCCACCCCCACTCCCACTCGCACTCATGCGCTCTCTAAAAAAAGAAAAATGAAATTCTTTTTGCTATTGGGTGAATCCTACTACCCTGGCTTCCACATTACTGATTTTTCTTCTGCTTCATCTAGTCTGTTCTTGGAACCCTCCAGTGTATTTTTTAATTCAGTTACTGTATTCTTCAGCTCGGTGAAGTCTGTTTGGTACTTTCTTATACTTTCTCTTTATTGAAGTTCTTGCTGTGTTCATTCCTGTTGCAAGTTCAATGAACATTTTTATAACCATTACTTTGATTTCTTTATTAGGTAAATTACCACCATTTCATAACAGTTCTTTTTCTGGTATTTTACCCTGTTCTTTCATTTGGAACATACTCTTCATTTCGCTTGACTCTGTGTTGGTTTCTAAGCAGCAGATGAAACAATCCTCAACAAGTCTTGAAATGGCTTCATGGAGATGAACCCTGTCATTCAAACCTCCTCTGGCTCAGTGGTGATGTGAACCTTTGGGGTGTGAGCAGCCTGATTTACTCTCACCAGCTCCCAGTTGCTGAGAGAGTGCCAAGTCCTGTAAGTGTTCCAGAGGAAGGGATCTCAGTCTATTCCTAGTTTCAGGTGGAAGAGAAGCCAGAAGCTAGGACCTCAGGCAGCAGCTTTTAAGGCATGCAAATATAGATCCAGTCCTATGGGACCACCATATACCCTGCTGGTCTACAGACCAGGCAACCTGGAAGTGTCCCCTAGGAAACTGCTGGGAAAATCAGGGCTCCACAGGAGTGAGCTCCTTTCCGGGAGGTACTGGTGAGCTTCAGCAAGGCCAACCAAGAACAAAGATGGCATCTCCTGGTCATGTTCCCTGAGAACAATTTCGTAGCTTCTAGATATGTGGTAATCCTGAAGCCCCTGCAGCTGAAGTTCTAGGACAAGTAAAGAGGTCTTTTTCAGAGGAAGACTGGAGAAAGTTTCAGACTGCTGTCTGTAAAGTGCCCTGGGGATAGTAATCTGCCAAGAAGATTGTTTCAGACCCTGGGGCGCCTAGCTCTGGCGGGGACTGGAGGGGTGCCATGCACCCACTGCAGGTTAGAGGGAGAATACAAGAGTGGTGCCCACCAGTGCCTGTGTCCCAGGAGGGATTCCCATTAGGCTCCTACCCCGTGGGCAGATGTTTTTTTTTTGTTTTTTTTTTTTAAGACTTTATTTATTTATTTGACAGAAATCACAAGTAGGCTGAGAGGCAGGTAGAGAGAGAGAGGCGGAAGCAGGCTCCCCACTGAGCAGAGAGCCCGATTCGGGGCTCGATCCCAGAACCCTGGGATCATGACCTGAGCCGAAGGCAGAGGCTTAACCCAATGAGCCACCCAGGCGCCCCACCTTGGGCAGATGCTTTAAGATGAGAAATGAACCTCCACCACAAACAGCCTAAGCACTTTTCACGCTTCTGCTTCTGCTCTGGGTCCTGTGGTGAGTCTTTGCATGAACCCTAAAAAGAGCAAAATCCGTTCTTTACTGCTGTATTGTTCTCCTGTGTATAAGCCCCACTGGTTTTCAAAGCCAGACATTTTGGGGACTCATCTCTCTGGTAGAGGTCCCAAGAGCTGGGGGTGCCTGACATGGGGCACAAACTCTTTGCTCCTCAGGGAACAACTCTGTATCTGATATCCTTCCCAAGTGCTGGTCACGCTAGGCACAGGGTTTTACAGGAGATCCTGTCCTTGTAGTTCCTACCCTTCTGGCTGTGAACCTTACATCCTTTGTTACAGAAGAGCTGCTGAGTTTGTTTTCAGGTCTTTTTCAGAGGGAACATTTTCATATGTAGCTGTTGATTTGCTGGGTCGGTGCAAGGAGGGGAGTTCAGTATCTTCCCATGCTGCCATCTTGAACCACCTCCCAGTGGTAACTGAGTATGTATCTTTTTAATAGTCCATGTGACTAAACAGAAAGCACACAGGACTTACGATGCATACCGAAGTATGATGGTTGCCTCACAGAAAAGCACTTGTGTGACTGCATTGGGAGCTGAACTAGATTATTCTTTCAAATAAAAATGTTAGGGGCACCTGGGTGGCTCAGTGGGCTAAAGCCTCTGCCTTCAGCTCGGGTTGTGGTCCCGGGGTCCTGGGATCGAGCCCCGTATCGGGCTCTCTGCTCAGCAGGGAGCCTGCTTCCTCCTCTCTCTCTGCCTACTTGTGATCTCTATCAAGTAAATAAATAAAATCTTAAAAAAAAAATGTTATTTCACGAAAGAAGTAAGACAAACTATCGTTATTTAGACTTAAGTATTTGGCAGATTTTACTCCCCCCACCCAAAGTGAACAAGTGAGTCTATCACTTCAAGAAAAATAACTGCCAATATCTGTCAACAATGATAAACAAATTTCATGTGCAATTTATATTTTTGAGGAATTTGTGTCTACCACTGT
Organism: Martes martes; assembly: GCF_963455335.1. Lineage (NCBI taxonomy): Eukaryota > Metazoa > Chordata > Mammalia > Carnivora > Mustelidae > Martes > Martes martes. The sequence goes on along the minus strand of NC_137900.1, from coordinate 11,768,273 downwards.
GAGCCTGACAGCTTCCCAATTCTTAAAAGATTCTTCTGATGGGATTGGAAATCGACATTATTTTTTTATATTACACAATAAAATATGTCAACGTTTGAAAGACCAACATTTTCTAAAGGACTGATGCATGATGTACAAAATTACATCATGTAAAAGATCCACTTACAGTGCAATGGACTTTAACATAAGAGTAATCTACTTCCTGATTCAGATTTCACGGTGCAACTGAACTTCAACAAACCGCATCTTGGCAGGTTGTGATACAGTATTAAAGAAGACAATAGACAAGTATCTGAAAAGTCTATTAAAGTACTCCTTCCTTTCCCAGCTACAAATCTATGTGAGGCCATGTTTTCTTCAACTATTTCAAAGAAACCTCTCACAAGAGACTGAAAGTGAGCGCATATGAAATGAAAGCACTCATTTAAAGAGACTGATAACAATGTAAAAACAACTCCACTCTTTCTGCTAAACATATTGTTTAGAAAACCATGGTTTTTCCTAAATATTTTAAACATCCCCAGTTTTAATTACTGATGTGGTAAACACCAATGATATAAACCATACCAATGTAACTTCTAAGCATGGAAAGGGGTCCAGGGATTAAAAACAGCTAATCGGGACAGGAAAACTCACGCCACTTAAGATTCACCAACTTTTGCCCTACACACAATTTTGGGGGGATAAAATGTGTTTGTGGGAATTGCATCATCATGACAGGGTCCAGGCACATGTCAGAGATACTGCAGCTTTGGTTCCAGACCACGGTAAAGGGAGTCCAAAGAACTCTGTGGTTTCCCAGTGCATATAAAAGTTGTGTTTACAGTATACTGTAGTCCATTAAGTGTGCCACCGTGTTATGTCTAAAAAATACTTCACTGCTAAAAAATGCTAACCATTACCTGCGCTTTCAGAGTCCTGATCACTACACACATATTGTCAGAATCACCAAATGTGATAAAGAGGCACAAAGTGAGCAAATGCTACTGGAAAAATGGTGCCAACAGATCTGCTTGACACAGGGCCGCACAAACCTTCAATGTGTTAGGCAGTACCTGCACAGCACAACAGAACAAGGTAGGGCTGTGTAACTAATAACAATACCCTCAGAGCGCCCTGCCAGCCCCCACCAGAGACCCTGCTGCCCAAATAGGCGGAATCCTACCTTCCCAGTTTGGAACTAATTTTTTGTTCCAGTTGTCTTTTCTTGGTTTTCCTTTCAAGAAGCTCCTTCTTCTTTTGTCTAAGCTCATTGTCTTTGTGTTCTAGATGTCTGTTTCTCTCACATAGGGCAATCAACCCTGCTTCCACTGCTTGCAATTTTCTATTAATTTCCTACAAAAATATTCAAAATTGGTATTTTAAAAACAATTCTAGTTAAAGTATGACAAACCCAGTTAATATTCTCTTTTCATACTCAAAATAACCAACCTTTAGCTGTTCTTCTAAGTGTCGTCTTTGCTCAAGATCCACAGTGACTGTGAGAAACTGGGCTACTTTCAGGGATGTGTTACTGGAAATGACTTTATTTGAATAAAAGGAAGTTTTCACCACATACTTTTCTTCTGCTGTATACATTTGTTTTAACCGGGTTTCTTGTATTACCTGGCACAGACATCAAACAATGTCAAACAAATGTTAGTGTACATTTAATGAAAATATTTTTAAAAGGACTGAAGCATTGGAAAATACAGATCAAGTGAATTTTAGAAGATCAAAACAGATGTACTTTCAATTTTTTTTTTTTTTTAACTTCTCCAGTTACATCCTTAAAAAAGTGGCTGATACACTTCGGGTTATCATTTTGGAAAACACTAAAGAAGAGAGAAGGGAGAAAACCCAAACAACAGTGGCAAAGGCGGCTATTCTTTTACTTGACTACATAATCTCTCCCAAATAAGTGTTCTTTTGGAGTTTTGTTGGGTCTACAGAAGAGATACCAGGAACCAGCTGCCCAGGACACACAACTGTGGTAGCTCACCTAAGTCACAGATTCTCACCTTCCCTCAGTTATATTGTTCACAGACACATAATCATATTTAATTCCTAGAAACACTTTAAGGATCTCAATTTTTTTTTTTTGCATTTTTCAGAGAGCTTCTCTCTCAAGAACTTAAACAAGAAGTTCCAAGAACTAAAGCACATTCTGAAAACATAACATTATTTTATATATTTCTGGATACTAATGAAGAGCAGGCTTTCATAATACAGTTTTTTCTAATCTCTAAAGTTGCACTACCAATACTCTTGTGGCTTGTTTTTATCCAGAAGTTTAGAGTCTAAGTAAAGAGATAAGGCATACTTAAGCACACTCAAGTTTAACAGGGTATAACCTGGCATCCGCAAGTTGCGGAATAATTTGGAATGAAGGGAAGGCAAGAAGAAGTTAGGCTTAAGTTCTAATAAATTTAAACTGACAGAAACAGTGAGGGAAGGGCCCTCCCAACAAAAAGGACATCATGACCAAAGGCTGGCAGGAGACAATTTAACTAAAGGGGAGAGTCTTAGAAATTAATGAGAACAAGTCCATAAAGGGTCTTATACATACATATGGTCTTGTCCTGTTTTCTAAATGACAGGAGAGGTACACCCACATGCAAAGTCCTAATATTCATTTCCTCAAATATTCCCCAAAATGAAATTTTTAATCAAAGACACATGTAACTTATTATAATCAGCTAAGTGGGGTTTTGTTTTTGTTTTTTTCCCCCCAAAACAGCTGGTAATGAGCCCTCATTTCTATCTTATGTCAGTTAAGTATCAAGCGTCCCTAAATTACAAATGAGTTGCCGTAGGGATACTGGTATACTATGTGGTAAACTTTTAAAACACATTTTGTAATAAATACAATATAACAACTAGTAATTGGTTCTCTAACTGGATCCTAGATGCTTATAAGCAAAAAACACGCCAAGTGATGTTATGGAAAAACCTGTTCTAGATGAAGAGATTTCTTTCCTGTTTCTGCCTGTGACAGAAGCAACAAATGTAAGGTGAGTCCTGGAGACTGTTTATATGAGGAGGAGAGAACTCCCAGCATGAGCAGAATATAGGAACTACGAGTGTGTGCTATGCTAGCCAGGAAAGGAGATCCTATGAAGGGAGGTCATTCATACCGGAGATGATCTTCAGGGGCAGCTTTAAGAAAGGAAGGGCTTACCAAAACAGTTCTACACCCAGCCTACTGTTCTAACATATACTTTCTCTGAAAAATAATCTGGAATACAAGAATTTAAATGATTAAGCCAGTAATATAATGTCTGAACACAAATTTGCCAAACAAGACAGGTGTCTCTTTTTAGGCTTCAACTAAAGCACTTCCTCTAGGTAACTCCACATCACTTACATGCATCATATAGTATTAGTCAATAGTCACTGTTTTGTGTGTATTAAAAATGTAAAATACAGGGGCGCCTGGGTGGCTCAATGGGTTAAAGCCTCTGCCTTCGGCTCGTGATCCCAGGGTCCTGGGATCGAGCCCCGCGTCAGGCTCTCTGCTCGATGGGGAGCCTGCTTCCTCCTCTCTCTCTGCCTACTTGTGATCTCTGTCTGTCAAATAAATAAATAAAATCCTTTAAAAAAAATGTAAAATACAAAGAATTTCTGTGTGGCTTAAAATAACAGAATGTGCTACTTCTTTAAATATCTCTAAATTTTTGCTTGATGTTTTTATGCTAAGAAGTGTTAACAAAATGAAGTTCTAGATCCAGTACTTTCTTACCCGTTCAATTCTTTCTCTGGTCCTTTCAGTTCCTACAGGAACTTCATGAATATGATAATGGCAGCAAAGGAAGCTCATGACGGGATCAGGGGCATCAAATAATTCTCGCAAGTAAGAGAAAAATCCATACTGTCTGAAATGAGAAGCACTTACTAGATATTTCTTCTTAAAAAAATATCATGTAAAGAAATCTGATAGTTGAAAAGTGGCAACTAAACAATAACATAAATTAATGATGGTACAGCAGAAATTTCTGTGTATTTTAAAATCACTTAATATTGTGATTAATGTTGAGACTGATTTCCTTGTCAGAAAAATTTAATATAGTCATCATTACAAACTATTAATCTCTTTTGTTTCTTCCATTGGTTTTATATTTAGAATGTTTACTTACATTCAGAATTAAGATATTTACTTATAACTGTTTCATAATTGCAAATTTTCCATTTAGTCCTTCTGGAAAGCACTCCTGCATTATGAAGTGATGATTTGTTTCACTTTCCCAATACCTAACCAACTATTTTAGTATCTTTCATTCAACTATCCAATATTAATCCACTGATCTGAAACATCACCACCATATAGTAAGTATTCCACGGTTTATCTGTTCCTAAATTTTTCCTAATTTAATACTTAAGTAGAGATCCTGAGGGAATAATACAGCTTATAACATATTTATGTGAAAGATAATATATTTAAGAGCTAAATGGTTATTCAATATTCAAAGTAACAGGTTAATTCTAAAAACAGTTTCAAGACTTACTTTAGCTCATTCAGAGATCTTGAAGGTGCTTTGTCTGCATAGGAGCTCTTGGGAGCAATAACAGCATTTACTCTTAATTTTTTATTGTCACGAATCTGAATATAAGGGAAAGAAAATATTTTAACTACCATACACTATCAATTAAAATGATTTTTTTAAAGTTATATTCCAACTGGTGTTAGGATAGGATAGGATGACCAAAAACTGGATACTTAATGGTACTTTCAAGCAAACTTTTTAGTATGATGATGACCCTATTATTACGTGTTTTTACAGAAAGTATTTATCAGTGAAAATAGTAAAAGAAATATGCTCTAACAGTTGAGGAAGCAGTAATACCAAAACTCTTCCAGGAAATAAGAGGAAGTGCAATGGCCATTTCCCAAATCACTTTATGATTCTAGCATAATCTTGATACCAGAACATGAACAAAAGCCCTCATGAATACATATGCAAAAATCCTTTACAAAATATTAGTATATGGAATCCAGCAATATGTGAACAGTACACATGACCAAGTAGAGTTTATTCCAGAAAGGTGAGATTGATGGAATGCTCCAAAAACCAATCTCACTTAAATCAATGAAGTACAAAACAGATGCAGAAAAATATGATAAATTCTCGGCAAACTAGGAACAGAAGGAAACTTCATCACCCTGATAAAAGGCATCTAGGGTAACTGCATAGCAGACATAATACTTATTATACACAGTAGTATGGGGAATGGTACTCTAATAGATAGAGTATCTATCTATTAGATATTAGATCTATCTAATAGATAGATCGTAGGAGGTGGTTATATACGATAAATTTCACCATTAAAATACAAAGTCACACCTGTAAGAGGAAGTTCTAGTCCTGTTGAGGAGAAGCTACGGAAGGTTACTTATCAGAGCACACACACAAAAATAAAGGTCAAAATTTCAGGAACCCAGGTCACATTATCCACATAGGATTCAAATCCTTAGCACAAAAGAAGCCCGAGTTTTTGACTCAAAAAAGGCACTCGGTGTTGGCTAAGCAGGCCATTTCCGATAGAAAGCAGCCAAATGCACCCGACGGAATGCCCTTCATAGCATGCCGCATATCAGACTCGTAATCTACGGAAGCGACTTCTTCAGAAAGCTCTCACACCAGAACAAAAACTCCTGGCTAAGCTTAAATAATACCAAACTACACAACTGTCTAACTTTCTGGAGTGCATTCTATAATTTTAAACATGCAACTTTTTATGCAATTACCATATATTCACATTCTCTGCCAACTCCCAAACCAGGAGGGCAATATGGTAAAAGCCAAAGCCAAAAAAAGTAAGGATTCTTTCCAATCACTAGCGCACCACAGAAATAGAGGACCACCGACGTGATTCAGGGTCCTGTCCTCATTTATACTTGCTGACAAAGACTTAAACGAAACAAAATCTAAACCCAATCTTTAGGGCTTTTAAAAGGTGACATACACAAAAGGAAAGAAAGCTGACTGACAATAACAACAGCTAACAATATATATATATATATATCGAATATATATACATATATATTATAGATAACGTAACAAAAATAACCACAAACAAGCAGTATTCTACACATCTTTTCATTTATTAAAGGATTTAACCCTCATAGCCATCTTTTGAAGTAGATCATATATCTACATTTTACAGATGAGGAAATTATGGCATAAAGCATTTAGGAAACTTGCTCAATTTAGTAGCAAAGCCAGAATTCAAATCTTGGCAGCCTATCTACAGAGTCTATGCCTATAACTACTAAGCCACATTGCCTGGTAGTGGCTTAGACTCCCAGGGTGTTTCGGTAGCCAGATATAGAATTCTCATTCTTTTTGAAGAGGTTTTATTTAAAAGCAACAACATATTGATTCCCATGCTCCCCATCAAAGAAAAACCGAGTTCAATCCAGTACATCTTCAAAAAGGATGTCGAAGACCAAAAGTCCATCATTATGGATTTTTTGCTCTTAAAACAGTATGACAGAATTATTCGAACTCCAAATAACTTCAAAACATGTTACAGATGGAATTATGGGCTGTTTTTTCTCTTGCAAAACAAATTCATTCCCCAATAATGACAGAGATAAAAAAAGAAATTCACAAAATCAAATGATTTTATACAAAAGTTACTGCTGGCATAATTAGTCGCTATTTTTTGTTTTAGTTTGAATTTAAAAACTGAAGTACCAGAAGGTAAGCACCAGGTGAGTCAAAGTATTACACTGGTCACTTACCTCTTTGAGGAAAACCTCCATATCTTCTTGACTCTCAAATACAAAAGCTCTCAAGTCATTTGATGAAATATGATTTTCAATGTACTTGGCATTTTTATTATCTTTCATATTGATCTAAACAAAAAGAAAATATAAGTAATATAAGTTAATTCTCATGAAATTCAAACTGAGTACTAGAACATAATTTTGAGTTATTTAACAAGTTTAAATTCAACACTTAAGGGGGATAAAATCTGGTACTGAAGACTCAACATTTTAAAACCTCTACTTAATTTAGTACCCAGAAACATCTAATACATCATAAAACAAAGAATAAGACTTGAATAAGCACCTGATGCATATCAATTTTGATTTTATCTAAGAAGTAACTATGTTCCTTTCTAGTCAACCCTCTGGAAAACATGTGAAATGGCTCCGAAGGTAATCTAAGAGTATAAACATTTTTCATCTTTCCCCAAACTTTTACTATTTGTCTTCTTAATCTTCAAGAGGAAGTTATATATGGCAATAACTGATCAGTATAAAAACACAAAGAATTAAAATACAACTTTTAATAGTGCTTTCAAGAGAAATCCTAGGCTTGTACCACTAGGATTTATTTTTTAAGTATTAACAAACCAGGCCCTTCTGCATGTGAGGTTCAATGCTATGGAAAATACTAAGAAGGTCAAGACAAAAAATCAATATACTTTTTGCAGATGCTAAGTTTAAAAAAAGCAAAAAAGCAGAACACTATAATAAAGATCCGTAACAGAGGTATATGAAACGTGCTCTCTTATGGAATTTCAGGGGGCAGATAGATTATCTTCAGCAGATGGAAATCTGCCTTCTTGAAAAAAAAAAAAAGATTTGTGAAAGAAGGTATTTATGTACCGTATATATAAAACACAGCATACTACTGGTGAAGAGCTAAGACTCTGGAGTCAGACAGATGATGCTTCAAATCATATACCCTTAAGTCTCTGAAAGTTTCAGTCAGTTCATCACCAAAATGGGCACAGTACAATAGTCTACATCTCAGGAACAAATGTGGATCAAGAGAGCTAATAAAAACATTTTAGTACAATGCTTGTCATATACACATTGGCAAGTATTACTCTCCATTTTAAACTACAAAATATCAGCTAGCACTAAAACAGAAGAAAACCGACACACAAGAAAGTCACAAGAAATACCTGAACTTAAACACTACAGAAATGTAGCCTCTATTGCTCCAATTTTTTTTTTTTTTTGGTAGCAATTACTTCATCAGAAGCAATGGTACAAATGAAAGAGAAGTAGGTGTTAGCTACGACTTATACAGAGGGTAAAATAACCCCACTGTGACTGCAGAAGTCCCCTTTTTAAGAAGAGCTGTGGCTAAGTCGGCCTAAGACGGGGCTCTCATTATCACTCCTTTACCAGAGTTCCCCTTTACTGGGGCTTCCACCTTGTGTAAGTTGGTGATGTGGTCACTCAACTCTTTGAAGAGCGTCACCTGCTCATTTAGATAATAGTCTCAAAAAGTCACATGAATAGGGTCATTTCCGTCCCTGCCCAGTTTATGCCCTTCCAGTAGCAATTGAGTCACACCGTTTTTTCCCCGGGTAATGCAAACTGCTCTGCACTGAGTCTGGCGTCCTGACATCCGGAAGGAAGATTTTACCAATTTGTTGGTTCTGCAGCTTCACCAGCTACTTAGCAAGCTCCTCTTGTGAGACGGGTAAAGAAAATATTTGGCAAAGTTCAAGGCCACTGTTTCACAACCCAATAAAGACAGAGTGGTAGGCAGAGGAAACACTGTACTCCAAGGTCAAAGGGGGGTTGTTGGCAGACTCGTAGTTCAGTTTTTTAACATGAAATCTTTCTATACAACCTACCTTAGAACCTGTTTTATAAATTCATTAATAGATCATAAATGTCCTCTTATATTAATAGACACCAAGAATGACTTTTTAATGGCTGCATAGTATTCCTTTCAATGGATCTAGTTTATATGACCAGTCCATCTCTCTGGAAATTTTCTTCTTTGCCCCATCATCATTTGGGCTATTATAAACCCTGCTGTGAAGAACAGAACTATAAGTACTTCTTTGCACAATTCTCCCATTCTAGACTGGGCTGGTTAGAAATAACTCAGGAAATGGACAGTTGACAAGTAATATGGCTAAAATTTTAAGTTTATGGATTGCTAACTTGTCTACATTGATGACATTTCCACTAGATATTGAAGGATTAAGTGTATATGTTGGGGTGGGGGAATACAAGGGTATTCCAGAAAGGATAAAAAAAGCAAGACTGTTCCTTTTTATTTCAAAGTTTCAAATATAATTTGAAATATAAATATATGCCAGCTAGTAATCCCTGTTGGTGACAGGCTACTACTATTGGGAGATAAAAGGATGGCAAATTTACCAAAGTTGTGAATTATAATTTTGAGGTTGACATTTTAATAAAAATCTGTTAATTACTTGCATTATAAGTTATTAAGGCTCAAACTACTTTCTTTTATTTTCTTTCAGTCCTTACCAGATTAATCAAAACAATAATGTCTACATCCAAAAAAGATATTCCCTTCTTGATCTGGCAAAAATACTCTAATAATACATACCTGAGCAAGAAGAGAATACAGTATTATGCATATTAACTTTGCTAATATAATCTAGTAAAAAAAGACAACTACATGAAATGATTTTAAATAATAATACAAATATGAATTAAAGAAAGTAGAAGTTTTCATGAATCCTAAAAGGATCTATAGTGTACTCTTTCCGAAAGTAAAAAAAAAAAAAAAACTATAACCCATCAATAACAATCCTTGAGTCATTTTGGGTTAAGTTTTAAGTTCATATTATACCTAACTATATCACTGTCAAAGAATGTGGTTTTTACTTTATTTTCTCTTTCCACGGCCAAACTTTTAAAAATATTTTAGATGGAAATCTTCCTAGCCATTCCATGGCCACACTTCATTAAATGATTTACTAAACACAGCTTATCCTATTCTAAATGACCCATGATCATCAGAAAGAGCTAGCTATCAAAGGTTTATGTGGTCAAAAGACTGCTGGCTGCATTCTCAGAATCCTAAGAATGCTCGATTATTTGTAGGTGACTTCCTCTTCAACTTCTGTTGGGTACCCCTCTCAACATAGTTATTTACAACAGTTTCTAGCCCTTCAGGCAGCATTTAATCTATGGCCTGCTGTAATCCAGTAACTGCCAGAAGGAACTAGCTGACTGAACTAATTTTATACATGATTCTTGGTCAATAAGCTGACAGTTATATACTCTGACAAAGTTCAAAGACTTATTGGTCAAAAGTCAGGTATGGATTCAGCAGCACATCAGTAGCCACAAGTCTGAAAATGGGAAACTAAGGTGTTAATAAGACTAGGAATTCTTAAAACAACAAAAAATCTGTATTAGAACAACAAAAAATCTATAATGAATACAATAATGAAACCAACAGATGCTACCACAATGAACAAAATTTCTTACCGTGAGCATTATAGGCTCACAGACTCTTTGCTTAAATTTGTCCCGGTTATTTCTTAGCCATAAAACAGCATCATATGTGTCACGGTATCTTTGCCTCAGCTTATCTTCCTTCTGATTCATAAGATTGTCAAATCGTACAATATTATCACCCACACCTAAAAAGGAAAGTAAAGTTATTAGTTCTCTGAAAGCTTTAATTAGTGAAATAATCCATTAGTAATACAAGATAACTTAGATCCAAAAGTTAGCAATACCACTCAGCAAGTACCCACCACAGTGAGAAAGGACCACCATGGATAAATTGTTATCAAATTTCCAAACACTTGAGATAAAACATGCTCTTTAGGCTATCAAAACTAAAGAGGTCATAAAAATAAGTCAGCAAAAAAAAAAAAAAAAAAAAAAAAAAAAAGTAAGAAAACACTACATTTCCTAACATGAGATGATCACAACAGGCCTTCAAAATTCTGAGAGAAAAATTTTCAACATAGAGTCACATATACAACAAAACCAAGAGAAGAGGATCATGAAATAAAGGCATCTTTAGGGATGCAAAGACTCTGAAATTAATCCCCAAATATCTCTTCCTACAAGGTTACCCGAAGATAAGGGAACAATGTAAGAACATACTAAGTAATATAAGAAAAACAAACAAAAAGTGCACAGAATTCAGGAATAGCTTTACCCAACACAGAAAAGGATCTGTGACGAAGCCCAAGAAATCCCAGATGACTGCCTACTTTCTTTTTTCTTTTTAAGGAAATATTAAAGTAAATGGTTTTTTAAAAGGTAAATTAAAACTTAAAAAAAAAAAAAAAGCCATCAGTGAAAGGAAATCCCACCCTAGCGCATTACCCAACTCTACTGTGAACAAGTCTCACTGCTGCAAGAATCCTTAGTATTTCTAGCTTTTAGAATTAACCCATAAACAGAGCACATAAAACTCAATATGGTTCTCAATGTTTTCAGCCTTGAAAATATAAAAACCAGAGCACAAATTCGAGGACTTAGAATGTCAGAGGAGCAGAAAGTGAAAAGGATGAGTACTAGTATTTCAGCTTACAAAGTGTACATTCAAGCAATATTGACAACTGTTTGACGTAAGATATAATGGTATCATAATCAATCATAAAGGTTAATGATTAGTAACTAATACTACTAATCCCACTCGAGGAATTAAAATAGGATAGGAACTGTTATGAGCCAAAATCTGTATCTCAAGTTACAAAATAGCAAAACATAGTATTAAAATTGATTAATCAAGCCATGGTGAAATAACATGATAAAAATATAAATAATGGTCTACTGGAAAAAACTGCTGAGGTATTTAAAAATGCATACACCTGAGAGTGGGTATGATCTGAAAGAGGTGGAGGAAACTCTGATAAACATACAAAATGGGGGTTGTTTTCTTTCTTACTGATCTTAGTCGTATACACTGAGTAGTTAGAACTTAAAACTTCTTCTATCTGTATAATGTTATAAATCAATTTTCATGGTCCATAGGAAAGAAGAGCAAAGATGAAATCAAACAGATTTCAAAAGGGCAAAGCTAATGGAAGGTTCTGAAAACTAGAGTGAAGAGCTTAAATTCGATCTGATAAATAACAGTGACTCTGTGAAGAAAATAAAGGAAACCATTTTTCCAGAATTAAAATCAACTGTCATAATCTGACATACATAAGGCAATGGTTAGCCAGTCGCAAAGCACGGTATATGCTACCTATAGGTGATTAAGGCATTAACTTGGAAAGACCAAGCTGAGCTTTCTCAACAAGGGGATTTGAGCAGCTAAAGACATGGTACCAGGGGAAGAAGAAAGCCATCAACAGAAATAGATCTCCATTTTATAAACATCTCTTCACCCTAAGTTTCATAAAACTTACTCTTTCTCTCCTTCTCTAGGCTCTCCTTCTCTCCTCGCTTATCAATTACCTCGCCTTCACATAATGCCTTTTCATCTTGAACTCGTCTCAGATCATTTGTAATGGCATCAATTTGGGGCTGAAGATTCTCACAGTTTTCTGCGGTCTTCAGTTCATTCTGCAAATCCTCTATCATCTTCCGAGTGTTACTTATCCTCCTCTGGCGGTCGTGTTCTTCATTCTGTTTTACCGTTAATGCCTGCTGCAGTTCCTCAATCTGATAAAACAAAGAAGGATGGTACAGGAGACTGTGTTTTTCTCTCTTGCTTTATAAGGCTTTTATAGTAATATAGTATTTAAAATGCAAACAACCTAATAATGTGGGTGTTATCCTAACTAAAAGGTACTCTGCGGTAATTCAGAGTGTTACTCCTACCAGACCACCTGTTATCTTTATTTGTTCACTAATAACATCCTAAGTACTGAGAGCAGTGCTTAGCATATCGTTAGCACTTATTAAATATTTGCTCAATAAACAAAATATTTGTAAAGCCAATTCGCAGATTTCTAAATACTGACAGAAAATAAATTCATATCACACACCAGAAAACAATTAAAATAGCATTTATATGTATATGACAAACTTTGAATAAAGCAGTAATAACAGAAATGATAACAAAGGTTATGTCACTCTTAATTTTAGACAAACTTTTTTTTTTTAGGATTTTATTTATTTGAGAGAGTGAGCGAGTGAGAGCAAGTAAGCAGAGGGAGAGAGAGAGGGAGAAGCAGACTCCCTGCTGAGCAGGGAGCCTGACCCGGGGATGGATCCCAGAACCCTGGGATCATGACCCGATCCGAAAGCAGACGCTTAACGGACTGAGCCACCCAGGTGCCCCTGAAACTATTTTCTTTCAACAAAATTATTTACTAATACTTGAAATTAATATTTTGAGATTAATCCTCCAACTGTATGTTTAGATTCGTTGACATATTCGAGGTAAATTGTTAAAAAAAAAACAACCCAGATCATATAAGATGCCAGCAGATTTTTATCAAAACCTTACAAAGTCCACCTAAAAGTTAAGACTTTAAGACACACATGCATACACAAAAATATACATGTATAGAATCCTAGTTGTGTAAAAAGTACAATTTCATAATAACACATCACATAACCCGTTAGCCTGCCTTCATTCCAAGTCCTATTTACTCCCTTTCTCCCGCCCCGTTACCAAAGTAGGATCAAATTCATTATATGGAAATATGGAAAGAAAACTAACTTTTAACAAATAATCATCTATAATCTTAATATCCTTAAACCTTTACATTTTAATACCTACTTATATCTTTTCATGGAACATATATGTTTTATGGTATCACTAAAAATGTATTGAGAGCAGTTTCTCATTTCTCCCATGTCCTTGGCAAAACAAAATTTCGTTACCTGTGTAATGTCCTGTTACATGGCTATAACACATTTCAGCCCGTTCCCTACTGTTGGACATTTGGGTTGGTACCAATTTTTCCTTTCTGAAACTTTAACTTTGACAGTGTCAAGAAAATGAACTGAAACATCCAAAATCCCCTTTCCTATACCAAACATGCAGAAGGCAGAAACAGTGAAAGTTAAAATACATATCTGTGATTGAAAGTTAACAATGTTCAATGGACCTAAAAGAAAGAAGGAGACAAGAAGCCATAGTGTCCAGCCAGGGAACCCATGAGGTCCAAGGCAATGGGAATAAATAGGGACAGAATTAAGAATCACCAGACACGAGGCGCCTGGGTAGCTCAGTCGTTAAGCATCTGGCCTTCAGCGCAAGTCATGATCCCAGGATTGCTCCCCTCTCAGCAAGGAGCCTGCTGCTCCCTCTCCTTCTGCCTGCTACTCCCCCTACTTGTGCTTGTCCTCTGCCAAATAAATAAAAAAAAATCTTAAAAAAAACAAAAATCACCGAACATGTGAAGAAGTCCAGCTCCATGAAAAAGGAACAAGAAATGTAGCAAACAAAGCCTTTGTACTCCCAGCAAAACAGAGACCCATCAACCTACCAAAAATCACTGGGGCCACTGAAGAAATCTGTATGACTACCTGACTTAAGAAACTGGGAAGCAGCCCAGGGGACCCCATTCTTCCAGATAAGTTTCCCGAACTCTAATTTATGTGCAGTTCTCATCCAGAAAACTTCCATGACTAATCCCATCATACTCAGGTTTTACACCAGACACCACAGGTCCAAATTCCTATATCACCAATTATCTTCAACTTCCATGAATGTTCTCTCTTGTTCTGACACTTGGCTATTCCTGAAAGACATTCTCCCTAGAATCCTCTCTAAGGTGACCTCCTGCCACAATCCTTCAGAGGTGGGGAGGGTGTTAATCCTCATTAATCCCTACCGTACTATATCCTCCATTAACTAAGCCCCACTTTATTTCCCTTGAAGACTGTGGTATCAGGCTTTACCACCCATCATCTCTGTTGCTGTGTTAACTAGCTCACCCTCAATACCCTTCCTCACTCCATTCATTGATGATTTAGCATGCCAATTATTTTCCTCTCCGTACACTGAAGTCCCACAGTCTAACTCTTTGGCCTCTGTGTTCCTGGATTTCTTCACCTTTAACCATCTTTTCCTAAACCCCTCATCAGCTACCTATGGTTTTACTTCAGATCATGTAAAGCACCACAAGTCGTACACCTGAAAACCATTTCTACAATCCTATTCTTTCAGTCCCCTTTACTTCCATTTTACTTACTGTAGTATCCAAACTATTCTTTGACTCCACAGGGTCCTGCAATCCAGTGACCCGACCATCTTTTCACAATCCATTATCCCCTTCATTTCTTCTCTTTAACCTACTGAAGTTCTACAACCCAGCACAAGAACCACTCCCCTGCAAAGACTCTTGACCCTCTACCATTCCTATGTCACACCAGCTAGGGAAAAAAGCACAGTCTCTATTAAACCTAACTATATGCCTTCTATGTATCTGTATCCAAGCAGCTGAACTGATTGAAGAAACTCTCCAAAAACTCATCTCACTTTGAATTCATGGCCACAAAACTTAAACAGGAACTCAAAACTACCAGACAAACCTATTATATTTCTCTAATAAATGTGTATGCTTATTCTAATAGGAGTTCACAGCTTGGCCTCCTCCCTTCCTCAGTTCTTTATTGCTGTAGGCCCTCTACTCACTCAGCTGATAACTTTGTCTCATACTTCATGAACAGCATAATTAAAATCAGTGCTATGATCAGAGTACTATTTCTGTTTTACAATCCATCACCCTAACTCTATCTGTACTCAATTCATTTTATCTTGTACAATATAAGGAGAGTCCTTGTAGCTACCTAAGTCTAAGACTACTCCAAGCAGTGTTTCTCTAATTACTTATGGTGAAGGACCATTTTAAAAAAAGTTCCAAGCCATCAAAAGTCAACTTGTATCAATTACAACCACAATAAATTATTAACAATCATTTTGGAAAACAGCTTGTCAATTCCTTCAAAATATTATATTCTATTATGATATTTTTGATATCCTACTATGATATTCTACTCCTAGGAAATTATCAAAAACGAAAGCACATATTTATACAAAAACTTGTACAAGAACACTCATGCCAGTTTACTGGTAATAGCCCCATGCCAGAAATAACCTTAATGTCCATCAATAGGTGAGAAGATAAACAAACTGTGGTCGCAAGGGAAAAAATACATTAAAGCAAACAAAAGTTAAAATACAACATATCAAAATTGGTGGACACAGCTAAAGCAGGAATGAGAAGAAAGTTTATAGCATTAGGTACATATATAAGAGGAAAACTCTCAGATCAAGAACCCAGAAGAAGTGCCAAATAAACCCACATTGAGCAGAAAAAAGGAAATAATAAAAATACAAACAGATATCAATAAAATTAAAAAGGGGAAAAACAGAGACAATCTATGAAACCAACAGCTGGTTCTTTGAAAAAAAGCAATAAAATTAACAAACCTCTAGAAAGGCTGCCCCCCATCCCAAAAAGAAGACAGAAATTAACAATATCAAGAATGAAGCAGGGGTATCACTGTATCACTACAAACATTAGAAGGACAGTAAGAAACTTTATGTACACAATTGGACAATTTAGACACAATGTACCAACTCCTCAAAAAATATTAGCTACCACAACTCATTAAATATGAAATAGATTATTTGAATAGCTCTCTATTAAAATTCATAATTTCAAAACTCCCCCAAAAAGAAATCTCAAAAACCCAGATAGTATCAAATATTTGAGAATTATTCCGAATGTTTAAAGAAGAATTAACACCAGTTCTACACAATCTCTTCCAAATACAAAACTGAAGAGGAGGGAACACTTCCCATTTTATAAAGCTAGATGGTATTCTGACAACAAAAGGAGAGACAGTATAAAAACAAAACTATAGAACAATATCCCTCACAAACACAGACTATTAGTCAACAGAATTCAAAAGTATATAAAAGAATATTTATATGCCACAGCCAAGAAGGATTTCCAGGAATGTAAGGTTATTTGATGGTTAAAAAAAAAATTAAGGTAATGCATCATATTAATAAGCTAAAGATGAACATGGACACTGTCGTATCGATAGATGCAAAACAAAAAGCACTTAACAAAATCCAACACTCAATCAATATAAATACTCTCAGAAACATGGGAAGAGTGGAACTTCCCAAACTTGATTAAAAAAAATCTATATGAAACCTACAGCTAACAATATACTTAATGGTGAAAAAAACTAGTTGCTTTCCTCCCAAGATCAAGTACAAGATAAGAATGTCCACTTCTGCCATTCTTATTCAACACAGTGCTAGAAGTTCTAGCCAGTGCAGTAAGGCAAGAAATTAAAGGAATACAAATCAGAAAAGAAAAAATAAAGTCATCCCTACTTGTACATGACATGCTTGCCTATGCAGAAAATCCCAAGGTCTCTATTTCTGAAAAGGAGAGAGGAAAGGAAAAGAAATACTTAGGTGTAATCTTACAAAACACAAAGGACATGTATGCTGAAAACTACAAAACGCTCACTGAAGAAATCAAATATCTAAATAAACGAAGACATACCGTGTTCAAAGATTGGAAGACTCAACCCAGTAAAGATTTCAATTCTCCCCAAATTGATATACACGTTTAATGCAATTCCTATTACAATCCCAGCAACATTTTTCTGTAGATATAGAAAAGATTTGGATGTCATCAGGAATGGCAAAATCAAACTATGAAAATCCTCTCCTCCATAAAAGCAATGAAAACACTGACAAAAATTGTCAAAATTAACTTTTTTGGAACTCTGGAATTTAATCAAAGGCTTATAATTACCTGGAGACTGTTTATTCCAGAAAAATGCCTGAATCTTGGTAAAAACAGCAAGTCTTGTGGGATTCTGAACAAGCCCCATTCCCTTCTCCAGTTCCATGGCAGCCTTAAAAATCAATGGCCCCCAACTACAGTGAAATCAGCAACATAACAACCACTGGAGAGGCCAGAAAAAGGTTAAAAAGGTTTCAAGTTCTCATTCTTAGAAAACTACCATTATCTGATCTATCTGCACTTCTGGAAAAGCTTACTACAAGGTCTATCTTTATTCAGCACGACTCCACAGTTTGCAGCCTTTACCCTGAAGGCATTTGCTAAAAACAATCAGTGGCAAGTGTTTAATACCACAGCTATTTCATGAGGAATAACAGTTGTGGTAAACAATAAACTTTCCAAAAAAACCTTAAAAAGCTGGAGAATGAGACACCTGTGTGAAACTTGAGAAACTCCTGGGGAATCTAGAAGGCTACATGTATGAGCAGACAGTGTGTATGTGTAGGACTGTGCACATGCTCAAGACTGGAAAAGACCCTAAGCTCTCACAAAGGTTCTGCGTACACGAATGTTTTACCTTGAGGCTATGCGCAAATTGGAAGCGAAACCCAAAACAGAGCTGTAAACTAGCACTGGATATTAACCAAACCTTGCAACAATTCAGAGAGCACTTACTGAATCTTGGTACACAGTAAAAACACTACCCTGCTGTGTGTTGAAGGTGTGACCTAACATGCACGAGGAGATCCTCAACAAAGACAGGGAGACATCCTGGTTGCAGTCATTTAAGGAAATATCTGACCAGTACACTAACTCAGCAGAGACTTCAATAGTCACATACAACAAAAAATACAAATTTCAAAGAATTAGTTAGGAAAGTAACTAAACAAACTGCAACAAGAAGCCTGGGGAGGGAAGGACAACTAATTTCAAAGTTGCCACATCATGTTACTTAAAATGCCAATTTCAACAAAAATTACAACATTTTCAACAAAAGTATGGGCCATACACTGGAAAAAAAAGCAGTCAACAGAAAATATCCCTGAGGAAGCCCAGAAATAGACTTACAAAGTGAAGACTTTAAAACAGCTATTTTGGGGCGCCTGGGTGGCTCAGTGGGTTAAAGCCTCTGCCTTCGGCTCAGGTCATGATCTCAGGGTCCTGGGATCGAGCCCCGCATCGGGCTCTCTGCTCAGCGGGAAGCCTGCCTCTCCCTCTCTCTCTGCCTGCCTCTCTGCCTGCTTGTGATCTCTGTCAAATAAATAAAATCTTTAAAAAAAAAAAAAAAAAAAAAACAACAGCTATTTTAAGAATGTTCAATCAACTAAAGAAAACCATGTCTAAAGAACTAAAGGAAAGGAAGAGAACAGTGTCTCATTGAATAGTGAGTATCAACAGAGGAAAAAAGTATAAAAAAGAGTGAACTAGAAATTGTGGAGTTGCACAGTACAATAACTGAAATAAGATTCACTAGTGAGGCTAAAGAGATCTGAACAGGCAAAACAAAGGAAACCTGAAGATCCGTCACTTGAGATTATCCAGTCTGATGAAAAGAAAAAAAATGAATGAAATGTGTAACAAAGTATACCACTGTATATCAAACTATGCAGAACAGGAGTGTCAGAAGAAGAGAAGAGAAAAAGGCAGAATGAATATCTGAGGAACCTAACAACCCCAGAATTCCCACAGCTTGGATCTAAAACATTCATCTGCATGCCCCAGAAGCTAAATAACTTCCCAGCAGGATAAACTTAAGGAGAGTCACCCTGAAGACCATCATAGTTAACTGTGGAAAAAACACTGAAAGCAAGAAAAAAAGTAACTCATCATGTACAAGGGATTCCCAATAAGATTAAAAGCTGACTCCTCATCAGAAACCAGGGAAGCTAAATACCAGCGGGATGTCACATTCAAAGTGCTGGGAAAAAAGAACAAGAATTCTCTATCCAGTGGAAACTATCCTTCAGAAACAAAGGATAACTTAAGACATTGTGAGATAAACAAGAACTGAGAGAATTCGTCATTAGCAGGAGCACCCTACAAGAAATCCTAGTCTTTCATGCCAGAATGAGAGGACACTGGAGAATAACCTGACTCTGTACAAAGAAAGAGCATCAGTAAAGGTAACCACACAGTTAATATAAAAGGGAGTAAAAATGTATCTCGTTTGTAACTTTTTTTCTCTTATCTGACTTAAAAGACAACTGCTGTGGTATTAATAGAAAATATTTATTTTCTTAGTCCCTGGTCCCTGGCCTGGAGTTCTTAAAACCCTTGAAATCTCCTGAGTGACAGAAGCAGCTTTTGTTATTCATACCAAGCACCCAGGCACTTCTGACCACGCCTGATTTTATGCTAATAAGATGAGTCTTGGAAGGGCCCCCTAGATAGCTTCAGAACTGAGACTGGCTTCAGGAAGACCAAGCACATGGATTAGAAGGCTGGAACTTTTATCCCCACCTCCTGACCTCAAGGAGGGGGAAAGAACTGAAGATTGTAAGTTTATTTACCAATGGCCAAAAAATTTAATCAATCATGCCTACATAATGAAACATTAATAAAAAATCCTAAACGATAAGGTTCTGGAGCTTCTGGTTTGGAGAACAGGTCAATATTCTGGGAAGGTGATGCAGCCAGAAGAGGGCAAGAAAGCTCTGAACACTACCTCCCATACCTTGCCTTGTGCATCTCTTCCATTTGGGGGTTACCGAGTTGCATCCTTTATAATAAACTGGCAATTGCTAAGTATAACATTTTCCTGAGTTCTACAAGTCAATGTAGCAAGTACCAAACCTGAAGAGGGGATGTGGGAACCCCTGAATTTGTAGCCAAGTCAGGCCAAAGTGCAGGTAACCTGTGTCCCGGGTCCTTGAGACTTATGTAGGAAGGAAGGGCTGTCCTGCTAACTTGTAGAGTCTGCTCTAATTCCAGGCGGTTAGTATCAGAATTGAATTGAATTGTAAGACACTTAGTTGGTGCCAGAGAATCAATCATTATTGTTACCAAAACAAAACTATATGAAGAAATAATGATAAAAGCTGTGCTGATAGGCTTATAATAATTAAAATACAATTTGTAGGACAGGAAGAGCACAAAGCAGGGAGAATGGAATGGAGCTATATAGGGGCAAAGTGTACGTACTACTGAAATTAAGTCGGTATATGAACCAGATTGTTATAAATTAAGATATTGTTATTCTAAAGGCAGCCACTAAGAATATAGCTCAAAAAATACACAGTGTAAGAAACAAGGGAATTAAAATGGTACAACAGAAAACATTTAACATAAAGTAATAATGGAGAACTAGAGGAACAAAAAAGTCCTAAGACACTGAAAACAAATGAGCAAAACGGCTAACGTAAATGCTCCCTTCGTCAGGAATCACATCAAATGTCAATGGACTAAACACTCCAATGTAAAGGCAGGGAGAGGCAAAATGGATACAGAAGATGGCCAAGTAGGAGGATCCTGAGTTCATCTCCTCCCATGGACACAAGATAACAGCTACAACTCTACAACTAACCCTGAAAACAATCTAAAGACTAGCAGGACAGACCCTCCCCAGTCAACTGTAAAGAGGAGGCCGCATGGAAAAGGAGAGGAAGGACGGAGACACTACTGGAAAGTGAAGCCCTGGAGGTAAGAACCGCAAACGGGAGGGACACTACAAGCACGGAGAAGTGAGAGGATCAGACCCCACACCAGGCAGTCCCCGCAGCGGGGCCTGCACTGGGAAGACGAATCCCCATAACATGTGGCTTGGAAAATCAGCGGGACTTGAATCTGAAAGAACCAGAGGGCAACAGGAAACTCAGTTGCTGCCCTGAAAGAGTCCACAAAACAGGGACGCCTGGGTGGCTCAGTTGGTTGGACGACTGCCTTCGGCTCGGGTCATGATCCCGGAGTCCTGGGATTGGGTCCCGCATTGGGCTCCCAGCTCCACGGGGAGTCTGCTTCTCTCTCTGACCTTCTCCTCGCTCATGCTCTCTCTCACTGTCTCTCTCAAATGAATAAATGAAATCTTTAAAAAAAAAAAAAAAGTCCACAAAACAAGGAACTCCGTGAGACACAGCCCAGAGTAGCAGTCTGAAAAGCACCTGGGGTATAAAAATGAAGGTATAAATGAAGGGGATTTACTGGTTAATCTTAGAATGTGTAAAGGGACAGGGATCTTCGGGAGAGTTCTCCAGGAACAAAAGTGCTGGCAGATGCCACTTCTCTTTTACTCCACCAGCTTACATAGCCCGACACCTGCAGAAGCCAGAGCTGACACTCTCCCATCTATCTCGCCAGCATCATGTGCTCCACCCAAGCATTCCCGAGGACTTAGGCATCCAAAGCACTGCTCCCGCCTCACCACCCCCTGGAGGCACCCCCAGCAGATACTGGTGCCACTCTAAAGCGACTCCTGCCCTGTAGAGGAGGGAGATGCTCCAGCGGCTCAGACCCTTAGCTGGCCGTGCAGGAGCAAGCTGTGCCCTTCGATGCTCCTGCAACTACCGCAGGGAGGCGGATGAGAGACTCGTAGGCTAATGGCCAGCCCTGCCCACCAACAAGCCTGAGGCAACCTCAGGCCTCTCAACAGCAGAGACCAAACCCTGCCTAGTACACCCACAGCACATACTTGGGGTCCTAGCAGTCAGCTAGGCTGAAGGCAACAGCGTTTCAGCCTCAAGAGCAGGATATATGCAGCCCGCACCGAGGGCACCTCTGGAGACCAGGGAGGGCAAGTACGATAGGGTACCACAGGACCTCTTCTACTCAAGGCCCTGACTTTCACAACGAGGAGATATATAGCTAGCTACCTAACAGACAGAAACAAACACAGAGTCGGGCAAAATGAGACAGTAATATATCTCAAATGAAAGAACAAGACAAAAATCACAGTAAAAGAGCAAAATGAAATGGAGGTAAACAATATACCTAATAAAGAATTCAAAATAATAGTCACAGGAATTGAGATGTCAGGAAAGAGTAGATGATCTCGATGAGAACTTCAACAAAGACAGAAAATACAGAATCAGAGCAGAAGAATTTAATAACTGAAATTAAAATATATATACTAAGGGAACTGACAGCAGATTAGAAGACACAGAAGAATGTATTAGTGATCTGGGGAACAGGGAATGGAAAGCAGTCAAGCTGAATATCAAAAAGAGAAAATAATACTAAAAAATGAGAACAGATTAAGGGAACTCAGCAACATCATCAGGTTGAATATGCACATTATAGGGATCACAGAAAGAGGAGCGAGAGCAAAGGGGGCAGAAAACTCATTTTAAAAAATACTAGCTGAAAAATGTCCTAATCTGGGAAGGAAACAGACATCCAAGTCTAGGAAGCACAGACAGCCCCTAAACAAAATGAACCCAAGGAGGACCACACCCAGATACATAATAATTAATTTTTATGAGGAGAATTTTTAAAGGAGCAAGAAACAACAGTTACACACTAGAGAAACGCCATAAGGCTATCAGATGATTTTTCAGCAGAAACTTTGCAGGCTAAGAGGGTGTGTCACTGATACAGTCTAAGTGCTGAAAAGATAAGACTCACAACTAAGAAAACTCTATCCAGAAAGGTTATCATTTAGAATAGAGAGACTTTCCCAAACAAACAAGTTAGATGAGTTCATCATTAAATTTAAAGGAACCTTTTTTTTTTTTTTAAAGATTTTATTTATTTATTTGAGAGAGAGAGATCAGAGTAGGCAGAGAGGCAGGAAGAGAGAGAGAGGAGGAAGCAGGCTCCCTGCTGAGCAGAGAGCCCTACGCGGGGCTCAATCCCAAGACCCTGAGATTATGACCCGAGCCAAAGACAGAGGCTCAACCCACTGAGCCCGGTGCCCCTAAAGGAAGCTCTTTAAGTGCAAAGACAAGCCCATAATTAGAAGAAAATTATTAAAGGAAAAAAGTCTCACAGTTAAAAGCAAACATATACGAAAGGTAGATCTGTCATTTATTTGAGAGAGTGAGTGAGTAAGTAAGCGGTAAGCGGGGAAAAGCAGAGGCAGAGGGAGAATCAGACTCCAGGCTGAACAGGGAACCCCATTGGGCCTTGATCCCAGGACCCTGAGATCATGACCTCATGACCTGAGCCAAAGGCAAACACCTAACTGAGCTACCCAGATGCCCTTGATAAATCACTTATAAAGCCAGTTTTCAAAACAACGAATACTAAAAATAATTATACCTACGAAACTTAGTCAAGGGATACACAAAACACAAAGATGTGAAGTATGGCATCATATACATAAAATGTGGAGATGGAAGTAAAAATGTAGTGACTTTAGAATGTGTTCAAACTTAAGCAACTATCAACTTAATATAGACTGCTACAGACATAAGATGTTATATATGAGCCCACTGATAACCACAAATCAAAAACCTAAAATAGACACACACAAAATAACCCAGAAAGGAATACAGGCGTAACACTAAAGAAAGCTTTCAACCATAAGGTAAGAGAAGAAATGAACAAAGGAGCTAACAAAAGCAGAAGACAATTTAAAAAAATGGCAATAAGTACACACCTATCAATAATTACTTCAAATGTAAATGGATTAAATGCTCTAATCAAAAGATGGGGCGCCTGGGTGGCTCAGTGGGTTAAAGCCTCTGCCTTCGGCTCAGGACATGATCCCAGGGTTCTGGGATCGAGCTCCACATCGGGCTCTCTGCTCAGCAGGGAGCCTGCTTCCTCCTCTCTCTCTCTGCCTGCCTCTGCCTACTTGTGATCTCTCTCTGTCAAATAAATAAATAAAATCTTAAAAACAAACAAACAAACCAAAAAAAAAAAACCCCAAAAGACAGAGAATGACTAAATGGATTAAAAAAAAACAACAACCAAGACCCATATATATACTTCCTTCAAGAGACTCACCTCAGACCTAAAGACACACAGACTGAAATGAGGGATGGAAAAGATATCCCATACAAATGAGCAGGAAAAAAAAAAAAAAAAAAAGGCAAGGGTACCAATAGGTATATAAGACAAAATAGACAATAAAACAGAAGCAAGAGACAAAGAAGAGCACCACATAATGATAAAGTGATCAGTCCAACAAGATGTAACAATTGTAAATATGTAAGCACCCAACATAGGAGCACCTAAATACAAAAAGTAAATATTAACAAAGTGTGAAATACAATAATAAAGAACTTTAACACCCCACTTACATCAATGGAAAGATCATGGAGACGAAACAACAACAAAGAAACAGCGGCTATGATCATTTAGATTAGATGGATCTAACAAATATACACAAAACAAAACATTACATCCCAAAATAGAAAACACATTCTTTTCAAGTGCATATGGAACATTCTCCAGAACAGATCACATTAGGCCACAAAACATGTCTCAACAAATTTAAGAAGACTAAAATCCTATCAAGCACCTTTTCTGACCACAATGATATAAAACTAGAAATCAATTACAAGAAAAATCTGGAAAGAACACGAACACATGGAGGTTAAACAAAATGCTATTCAACAATGAATGGGTCAACAAGAAATTAAAGACAACAAAAAAATACATGGAGACAAATGAAAATGGAAATACAGTGAGCCAAAATCTTTGGAATGCAGTAAAAGCAGTTCTAAGAGGGAATTTTATAGTAATACTGGCCTATCTCCACAAGGAAAATCTCAAACAATCTAACCTTACACTCAAAGGAGCTAGAACAAGAGGAAAGCAAGCTTAAAGCTAGGTAAAGGAAGAAGATGATAAAGATTAAAGCACAAATAAATGAAAAATGGACTAAAAGAAAGATAAAAGAAACCAATAGTTGGTTCCTTGAAAAGATAAACAAAATTGTTGAACTTTCAACCAGACTCATCAAGAAATAAAAAAGGGAGAGGACTCAAACAAATACAATTTGAAACAAAGGAAAAGAAATAACTGACACTACAGAAACACAAATAAGAAAATATTGGGGCGCCTGGGTGGCTCAGTGGGTTAAAGCCTCTGCCTTCGGCTCAGGTCATGATCCCAGGGTCCTGGGATCGAGTCCCGCATCAGGCTCTGCTCAGCAGGGAGCCTGCTTCCCTTCCCCTCTCTCTGCCTGCCTCTCTGCCTACTTGTGATCTCTAATAAATAAATAAAATCTTTAAAAAAAAAGAAAATATTATGAAGAATTATAGGCCAACAAATTGGACAATCTAGAAGAAATGGATAAATTCCAGAAACATATAATCTCCCAAAACTGAATAAGGAAGAAACAAAACATTTAAACAAAATAAACCAAACACTAGTAGTGAAATTGAATCACTACTCAAAAATCTCCCAGCAAACAAGTCCGGGACAAAATGATTTCACAAGTGAAATGTACCAAACATTTAAAGAAAAGGTGGTATGTATTCTTCTCAAACTATTCCAAAAAATGGAAAAGGAAAGAAAAAGTCCAAATTCATTCTACAAGACCAGCATTACATGAATACCAAAATCAGACAAAAAGACTACCAACACACAAAAAAACTGCAGGCCAGTATGTGATGAACATAGATGAAAAATCCTCATCGAAGTATGAACAATCCAAATTCAACAATACATTAAAAGGATCATTCACCAGGACCAAGCTCAAATTTTTCAGGGGATGTAAGGATGGTTCAGTATTCACAAATCAATGTGATACATCACATTAACAAGAAGGATAAAAATCACATCATCACCTCAATACATGTAGAAAAAACATTTGACAAAATACAACATCCATTCATGTTTAGAGAGAAACATACCTCAACATAATAAAGGCTATAAATGAAAAGCCCACATCTACGTCATACTCAATGATGAAAAACTGAAAGCTTTTCCTCTAGGATTAAGAACAAGAAAAGGACATCCACTATTATCACTTTTATTCAACATAAGACACAAAGTCCTAGCTGCAGCAATCAGACAAGAAAAATAAATTAAAGACATCCAAACTGGTAAAAGTAGTAAAACTGTCACTATTTGCAGATGGTATACTATATATAAAAAGCCCTAAAGTCTCCACCAAAAAACTGTTCAAACTGATAAAATAATTCAATAATACTGCAGGATAAAGAAATCTGTGGTATTTCTACACACTCATAATAAAATAGCAAAAACGGAAATTAAGAAAACAATCCCATATATTACTGCACCCCCAAAATATAAAATACCTAGGAATAAATTCAACCAAGGAGGTAAAAGCGTTATACTCAGAAAACTATAAGACACTGATGGAAGAAACCAACTGACACAAACAAATGGGAAGATAGACCAAGCTCATGGAAGAATACCATTAAAATGTTTAAACTATCCCAAACAACCCACAGATTCAATACAATCCTTATCAAAATATCAAGAGCATTTTTCACAGAACTTTTACAAATAATACTAAAATTTGTATGAAAACACAAAATATCCTGAATAGCCAAAAAATTTTGAGAAAGAACAAACCTGGAGGTATCTCAATCACAGATTTCAGGATATACTCCAAAGTTATAGTAATCAAAACAGCATGGTAACAGTCGAAAAACAGGCACATAGATCATCAACAGTATATAGAGAGCCTGGAAATAAACCCACACCTATAAAGTCAATCTACAACAAAGGAGGCAATAATATACAAAAGGAAAAAACAATCTTTTCAATAAATGCTGAAAAACTTGATAGTTACATGCAAAAGGATGAAACTGGACCACTTTCTTAGACCATGCACAAAAATAAACTAAAAATGGATTAAAGACCTAAATGTGAGACCTGAATACCACATAACCCCTACAAGATAAAACAGGCATCATGTTGCCTGATTTCAAGCTTTACTACAAAGCTGTGATCACCAAGGCAGCATGGTACTGGCAAAAAAACCAGACACACAGACCAGTGGAACAGAGTAGAGAGCCCAGATAAGAGAGCCCAGATATGGACCCACAACTCTATGGTCAAATAACCTTCGACAAAACAGGAAAAAATACACAGTGGAAAAAAGTCTCTTCAATAAATGGTGCTGGGAAAATTGGACGGCTATGTATAGAAGAATGAAACTTGACCATTCTCTTACACCAAACACAAAGATAAACTCAAAATGGATAAAAGACCTCAACGTGAGGCAGGAATCTATCAAAATCCTAGAAAAGAACATGGGCAGTAACCTCTTCGACATCAGCCACGGCAACTTTCAAGATATGTCTCCAAAGGCAAAGGACAACAAAAGCGAAAATGAACTTTGGGGACTTCATCAAGATCAAAAGCTTCTGCACAGCAAAGGAAACAGTCAACAAAACAAAGAGGCAACCACGGAATGGGAGAAGATATTCACAAATGACACTACAGACAAAGGGCTGATATCCAAGACCTACAAATAACTCAAACTCAACACCCAAAAAATAGATAATCACGTCAAAAAATGAGCAGAAGACATGAAAGACATTTCTCCAAAGAAGACATACAAATGGCTAGCAGACACATGAAAAAATGTTCATCATCATTAGCCATCAGGGAGATTCAAATCAAAGCCACATTGAGATACCACCTTACACCAGTTAGAATGGCCAAAATCAACAAGACCGTAAACAACATGTGTTGGAGAGGATGTGGAGAAAGGGGAACCCTCTTACACTGTTGGTGGGAATGCAAGTTGGTGCAGCCACTTTGGAAAACAGCATGGAGGTTCCTCAAAAAGTTGAAAATAGAGCTATCTACGACCCAGCAATCGCACTACTGGGTATTTACCCCAAAGATACAGATGCAGTGAAAAGAAGGGCCACCTGTACCCCAATGTTCATAGCAGCAATGGCCACAGTTGCCAAACTGTGGAAAGAACCCAGATGCTCTTCAACAGACAAATAGATAAAGAAGATTTGGTCTATACATACAATGGAGTATTATGCCTCCATCACAAAGGATGAATACCCAACTTTTGTATCAACATGGATGGGACTGCAGGAGATTATGCTGAGTGAAATAAGTCAAGCAGAGAGAGTCAATTATCAATATGATTTCACTTACTTGTGGAGCATAAGGAATAACACGGAGGACATTGGGAGGTGGAGAGGAGAAGTGAATTGGGGGAAATCGGAGGGGGAGACGAAGCAGGAGAGACTGTGGACTCTGAGAAACAAACTGAGGGTTCTGGGGGGGGTTGGGGGGGTTGGGTGAGCCTCATGGTGGGTATTAAGGAGGGCACATATTGCATGGAGCACTGGGTGTGGTGCATAAAAAATGAATTCTGGAACACTGGAAAAATAAAATAAAATAAGATAAAATGAAATAAAGATAAAACAGGCAGTAATCTCTCTGACAATGCCCTTAGCAACATATTTATGGCTATTGTCTCCTCAGACAAGGGAAAACAAAAGCAAAAAATAAACTATTGGGCCTATTGGTGTACCAAATACAGTTACTGGTACACCAAAAAAAAAAGCTTTTGCACAGTGAAGGAAGCCATCAACAAACAAAAAGGCAACCTAGTGAATAAGAGAAGACATCTGTAAATGATACTTTTGATACGAGGTTAATATCCAATATATATAAAGTTATTATGCAACTCAACACCTCCCTCCCAAAAAACAAAAAAAAAAAAACAAACAAAAAGCCCTCAACCTGATTAAAACATAACCAGAAAATCTGAATAGATATTTTTCCAAAGCAGACATACAGAAGCCCAGCAGATACTTAAAAAGAAGCTTGGGGTGCATAAACGGCTAGCTTTAGGGTCCAACTCTTGATTTCAGCTCAGGTCATGATCTCAGGGTCATGAGATAGAGCCCCACATTGGGCTCTGTGCTCAACAGTAAGTCTGCTGGAGATTCTCTCCCTCTCCCTTTGCCCCCCCCCGCCCCCACCCCCAGTAAAACAAATAAGTAAAATCTTAAAAAAAAAAAAAAAAAAGACACCCAACATCACGCATCATAAGGAAAATGTAAATCAAAACCACAATGAGCAATCACTTTACACTAGTCACAAAGGCTAATATCAAAAAGACAATTGACAAGTGTTGGCAAGGACATAGAGAAAAGGGAACCACTGTGAGCTGCTGTTAGGAATAGAAATACTTTAAGATCCAGTAATTCCATTACAGGGTAAAACAGGAACACCAGTTTCAAAATATATATGCACCCTATGTTTACTATAGTATTACTTAAAATAAGCAAAATGTGAAAGCAACCTAAGTGTCCGTCCGTAAATGAATGGATAAACAAGATGTGTTTTGTGTGTGTGTGTGTGTGTGTGTGTGTGTGTGTACACAGACTCTTAAGTCCAAAAAACTGGTGGTTGCCAGAGGGGAGGTGGGTGGGGGGATGGGTGAAATAAGGGGATTAAGAGATTAAAAACTTCCACTTATAAAATAAACTATACAAATGAAAAGTACAATGTAAGGAAAACAGTAATACTGGAACAACAGTGTATGATAATACACAATGCCTACACTTAGCGTGGTAAGCTACGAGTAGTACACAGAATTACTGAATCAATGCTGTACACCTGAAACTAACATTGTATGTTAATAGTTATTTCAATTAAAAAAAAAAAAAAGAAAACCCATGATACGCAAGAAACACATTTTAGATTCGAAGACACAGGTTTAAAGTAAAAGGATGAAAGTTGATATAATCAAATAGAACACTTCATTTCCCCTGTCCTAGCAATTCTCATTCCAGTGACAGGTACCGCTATCCAACCGTGAAGTCAAAGACGGGATCCTCTATTCTTCTACAATTGAATTCTTCAATCTACTCCCTGAGAAAATTCTGTGGTTCAGTTTTCTAAATTTGCTTGTCCAGTGCTACCATATGAGGTGAAGCCAGCCTTGTAACCGAACTCTGCTTTTATTTTTGTCCCTTTCAGTCTACTATCCATAAGGCAATGCTGAATGCTTTTAAAGCATATGAAACAGCATTTCTCTCCAGCTTAAAAACTTTGAAAGCCTTCTCTGTGTCTCACTGCATTTAGAATCAAATTCAATTTCCTTTCTTTTTTCTTCAAGGGTCTAATATGGTCTCTGCCTAGCTCTCGTATCTGCTACTTCTCAGGAACAAAATGGGACCTCCCGGGACACAGAGGAAGGACAGCCAAAGTGTTGAGAAAAAAAATAATTTATAATTTAAAATTCAGCAATATTAATATTCCAAAATGAGTGCAAAAGAATGTATTTTCCAACATACAAGTACTCAGAAAGTTCACCATGTCTCTAAAACACCCATGGAAAATATCTGTCGAGAAAAAAAAGTCTACCTCCTAAGAGGCAGAAGAATGAGAAAACAAGTAACATGATCAAATAAACCAGCCAAACATATTAAGTCTAAGTCAGGACAGACCATAAAAAATAACATTTTTTAAATAAAGACAAGTAAAATTTCTGAAGGTATGGATACGGAGTAGAGAAAGTATCTGAACTAAGTGGGAGAATAAAAATGCTAACTTAAAAAAATACATGTTATTTAAACTTTAAGAGTAGTCAACAGAAAAGGCTTAGAATATACAACTTTAGGGGGAAAAAATGAAGGAAACCTTTATCAACAGCAACAAAAAAGAGAAAGGAAGAAAGAGGAGCAGGGAGGAGGAATCGAACAAGCAGCACAGGGAGGCAAAAACAACTGTTAAGTGGACCTGGTGAAACTCCCTTCCTGATGACAGCGTCACAACACCACAATGACAAAAACTGCAGAAAAAACCCAGTACATACTACTCTCAGCAGATAAATCAAAATATGATGCAAGAAATAAATTAAAAAGACAGCTTTAAAATCTAGGAAGCAAAAACTAACATAATTATTAGGAAAAATAGACAAATCTACACTCATAGAAAAAGGTATCTCACTTTAAAAATGGATAAATTGGGTAGGTAATAAAGTATTTATCTGCATAATGTACGTATAGTAAACCTGTTCTAGCATATACATAATTTATACATACATATAAATATATAGACTGAGTAGACATTACTTATTACATACAAAACATGCACAAAACCAAATATACAAGTCCAAAAAGATCTCAAAATACCTAAAATAAGGTCATAAAGTCCACAATTATTAAACAGAAAAATAGAATTCTACATTCACACTTTGAAATTCCATACCCACAGAAATTAAAACAGTAAGAACTCCTGTACAAGCTTAAATGAATGAAAATGTTTAACTGAAAATATGAACTTTTAAACAGAAAAGCAATAAAAGCACTTATCAACATATACGAGACATACCCAAGTGATAACCAGAAAAATATTTATGCCCTGAAATGTATTTATTAAAAGTTAATAAAAGTGAAAAGCGAAATAATTTACGGAAGTAACAAGCCCTGGTAACTATGCCTAGGCAAAAATAGACAATCCTGGTCCAAGGAGTATTAAACTACTTAAAAAGTCAGCATAACTGAAAAACCAGTTAAGGATGGAACAAAATCAAATTTTAGGTCCATCTCACATGGTGCAAAAAAATGGTAAAAACAAGATTTTCTAGTTGAATCCAGCAACGCAGTAAAATATCAAATACAATTTGCAACAGAAACCTAACGATGATTCAACGTTACACAACGTAATAACCTGTATTCCTGTTTAGAGTTTTAAAGATGAAATCCTTATGCCTTTTCCCTCCTAAACTCTAAAGAAATATTAGCAATGGAGTACAAAGGGTTCACTCCCATGAGGAACAACAGAGACGTCGTCAGCAACTGGAGACCTCAACGGCATTCAAAAGAGGAAAGACAGCGGAGGGACGACAACAAATAACTCCTTTTATAGGAGCCACAGTGTGACGGCGATGAGAGAAAAGGGAAAGAAAGGAGGACTCTTTCAAAACAAAAAAACCCATTCCAGAGCTTCTGGAGAACTCAGAGATGTCAAGTATAAAAGACAACATAGAGAACCGGACTGCCCTGCCCTGCACCTCCTGACGCCCTGCCCCCAGACCCCATCCTAGACACCCTGAGCACTTAGCCCTGACAGCCCAGCCTCTGCACAGTTTATGAGAGGCGCTTGGGATCTGAAGATAAAGGCACAGAAAAAGGAGTGAAGCTGCAAACTGGAAGATTCACATAATGCTTCAACCACCAGGAATGTTTCAAGTTATACGTCTATTCCTAAGAAAGGTCATTCAAACTTCAGTTTCTGAATGGCTCTGAAGAAGCCTACTTTCTTCCACAGCCATCTTAAAATGATTTTGCCATCAAGCCCCACCGATGCACAAAGAATTTATTATCGACTTTTTAACGTCCTACCCTTAATGTCAACAGAATATATCTCTTAAAATTTAATTTTTGCTACTGAGATAACTAAATCCAATTTTACCATCACTCCAATAAACTATAGTCACTCAGCTGCAAAGATCACAGTGCCTGTCTAAGAGTAGTCTTGAGAATTTTTCCTCATTATCTTCTGTGCAACTGCTCTACTTCCAAATCTCAGTATCCCTCACAGATTAAAAAGGAAAATGAGGAGGGCCTTAAACAATTTCCAAACATAAAGTTGTCCCATAATCTAGACCTGAACACAAAAGTTAGGTCACATTACCATAGTAAAAATTTCAACACAATCTTACCTGCTTATCTTTCCTTTCTATAATATCTTGCTTTTGTTTGCATTTTTGAGAGGTCTCCTTAATATCTGTTGCCTATAAGATTGAACCAGAAGGAGGGGAACATAGTTAAAATCTCAAGCAAACCATTATGAGGCCTTATCCATCCAAATATCAAGTTAATCCACAAGGCTTTTCATTTCTTCCAAACCAAATTCAGTTACCAACCAAAATACTAACTTACTTACAAATCTATAAAATGTTATTTACTGATATTAAAAATAGCCATGGCAATATGCATACATGTTTCTTTATCCCTTCCCATGTATTATCTCGTGGTAGTTCATCTGATTCTAAAAAAACATTCTATTAGGATAGCAGGGTCCATAGTTCAAACTGTTCTTCAAAATCTTGGACTCCAAAATCTCCCTAAAGGTCAAAAGCCATGACCATAAAAATTTTTAAGTTTAAAATTTTTAAATAAAATTTTTAATAAATGGAATATTCCACATGCCATTATACTATTTATTCTAAAAACATCAGGTTTTCTATGATAAATTCATAGAAGAAATTCAATGTTTCCAGGAATACTACTCTGAATCCTCTTATTAAAATAATCACATTTTGGGGCATCTGGGTGGCTTGGTCGGTTCAGCATCTGCCTCTAGCTCAGGTCATGATCTCAGGGTGCTGGGATCGAGTCCTGTATTGGGCTCCCTGCTCAGCAAGGAGTCTGCTTCTCCCTCTGGCCCCGATTCACACGCTCTCTTGATCTCTCTCAAATACAATCTTTAGGGGGAAAGAAAATCACATTTCGGTATGCTCTTTTGTATGCTGGAATATCTTAAAGTAGCAACCTGCCCAAAGTGACGATTAGGAGCCTGAAAGCCCTGTGGTGGCAGACTTGAGTTAAAAAACAAACGAAAGCTACAAGTAAATTCACAAAATTACTTAGAAGACCTGGAGAGTAGTTTTTGTACTTGCTAAAATACAGAAAATTCTGGGGCACCTGGGTGGCTCAGTGGGTTAAAGCCTCTGCCTTCGGCTCAGGTCATGATCCCAGAGTCCTGGGATCGAGCCCCGCATCGGGCTCTCTGCTCGGCAGGGAGCCCGCTTCCTCCCTCTGTCTCCAGCTGCCTCTCTGCCTACTTGTGATCTCTGCCTGTCAAATAAATTAATAAAATCTTTAAAAAAATAAAATACAGAAAAATCCTAAATTGAGCCAGCAAAGTACCTTCTCTTTGATTCGAGCCTCCAACACCTGACGGTGCCTCTCAATTTCTTCAATTCGACGGGTCATAGGGATCTGCCCTTCCTTAAGTTTCCTCACCTCTTCCTTCACTCGGTCTCGAGCTAGTTTTACTTCTTCATACTCCTGACGAACATTTTCATACTCCTTGCAATTAATTCAAGAAACAGAAGTTAATGCACTACTAGCTTAAATTAACACATACACTAAAATCGAAGTGCAGGCAGAAACCAAATCTATGAAAAGACTGTTTTGATACCCTTTTGGCAAGTCTACTCATATAAAATTTACCCTCTGAAACAACTTCAGAAATAGCGAATACCAACAATGACTTATTAAGAAGCTTGATAATCACTCAGTTTATCTCCATTACTAGGCTGGACTCCAACTTCCATGGTTCTGAAACTTACACAGTAATTGCTACTAAAATGAGGTTTTCCTCTAGTCTCTCAATAAAGAAGAGATATGAGAATGTATAAATCAACAAAAGAAACTCAGTTATGAAAAGTAAAAATGAAAAAACAAAGGAAAAATGGATCAAAAGGAGAAAAAAATGTGGGTAAAAAACGATGCTTGTCATGTCACAGGAATTAATATTTGCTAAAAAACAAAAGTGCAGTGCTCAGAGAGCATACAGTAAGAATGAGAAGAAGAAAAATAAGAAAAGATTACAAACATTAAAATAAATTTAAAAAAAGGAAAAAAGATTGAAATCAATCTCAGAAAGAAAAAGATAAACCAAAAGACTTTAAAGGAGAAAGATAAAGTAGATTAAGGGTAATAATGGGCATAGGAAAATGTAGTCAAAACAAGCTGTAAAGCAAAAAGTTTAAGAATAATGGAATTATGGGACAGGGTAGGGTGAGGGGGTGGCAGAGAAAGGCCACAAATACAGCCACATGTTTTTCCATTCTAGTAACAATTACCTCCATCCTAACCCTGGAACAAACATTATAAAACTTTGTAACATTATAAAACTTTCTTACTTTGTTCCGCCTGTCAAAAAGAAATGCACTGAGGAAATGGACTCTTTAGCCCAAACTGTGGTCATAAATAATATATATACACTGCACAGTGATTAAAAGGAACAGTAGCCCCAATAAACTCAGGAAGCCAAAGTAGAGAATTCTAGTCCATAGCCCGCAGCTGTACCTGAACTTATTAGTGGTACACACCAAGTAAATTCTCTGTGACCTGAGGATGCTCAAAGATTTAATTTTTTGTGTAAACATTTTTAGCTCATTAACATCTTATAAAACAAACTGTTGAGGATTCAAATCTGGAAGAATTAAGAGCACTATCCACTGTTATTTGTTACACAATAATAGTAACAGTACACACCTATATCATAATACCACCAATAATACAAAATTTATTATGATATATAAGGCAAAAATGAACAAAAGCACCTAATTTGAATACAGAGCAATCAGTACCTTCTTTATAGTTTTTCTGCTAGTTCAAGCACACTATTTTTGCCTCAAATAATTAAGACTTACCACCCACGGCCTTTTCGCTTCAAGCATCTCAATCAAATCTAAATGCCGCTTACGTTCATAGAACCTCTCCACATCTTGTTTATATCTTTCATTCCTCTGAATCATTTTCTCTAGATATTCAGTTTTCTCTTTGCATGAGGTCTAAAACAAATATTTAACAATTAGCTTAACTGTAAAGACAACAGGCCAGATTCTTTAATGATGAAAATGAACAATGCTACCAAAATTTCACAATAAAGAATTTCACAGGCGTTCTTAATAACTGTGTACAACTAACATGCATACCTGAGCTCTGGTCTAGGCCCTGCAATTTATTAGTTGTGTGACTGTGGGGAAGCCCCACCACATCTCTAAGCCTAGCCTCTTCCTGCCTGAAGAAAAGACACTTATCTGCCCCACTCACCTCAAGGGTAGAAGCAACACACTTACTCTAAGCGCAAAGTCAACAAAAGCTATAATGTGATATACAAATGAAAACTAGTATTATTACAATTAGTATGTTATGAATACCCATGACTTAGGGCTTAGAAATGAGAGGAAAGAAGATAAAATTTGCCCTTTAGGCTGTGAGTTAACAAATACAAAGATGTACTCAAAACCTAGCAGGATAAGTGGCTACATTCCTTCAGGGGATGGTACTAATTTCAGAGAGTGTTTCCGATGGTGTACAGGAGTCCCTCCCCTTATTTGGGGGGAATAGAGTCCCAAACCACTAGAGGATGCCTGAAACTGCAGACAGTACCAAACCCATATATACTGCTTTTTCCTGTACATGCATGCCTATGATAAAGCTTACTTTACATATCAGGCACAGTAAGAGACTAATAACAAGAAAATAGAGTAACAATAAGCAGTCATAAAAGTTAATGAATGTGGCTTCTCTCTCAGAATATATCATCATACTATCGTCACCCTTCTTGTGATAATGTGAGATGATAAAATGCCATGTGATGACATGAAGTGAGGCATTGTAACATAACGTTAGACTACTGTTGACCTTGTGACCATTATGTCAGGAAGATCATCTGCTTCTGGACCACAGGTGACTGCGGGTAATTGAAATGGCAGGTAACTACAAGCATGAATAATGGGGGACTACTGTATCAGACTGTTCCATGGGGGCAAGGTACAAAGATGGACAGAGTATCTGAAGAAGCATAAAATAATTACTACTCCTTTGGTCACGGACTCTGAAAAAGTATAATAAATTATAATAATTTGCATATTATTAAGTATGGACAGTTACAGTTGAAGAGAAAGCATTTGTTTATAAGATATCTTATGAAAATTTACTGAATTTATTTTAGTGGCTGAGACATGGAAAATGATTCATTAAACAAAACACCTCTGCAAATGATATGCTATAAAAGGATATTTTAATTTATGCGTTTATTTAAGGTGAACATAAAAACAACACTGCAACTGAACATAGAGCTCTCTACAAAGTCTACCCTCCTGCAACTCAAAAAATATGAGAACAGGTTCAACAGAAACACTACATCAAAAGCTACAGGTTCATTGCTGTATTACACAAAGCCTTGTGCCATCCTGGCATATGGCCGGTGTTTTAAGAAATACTGAATGAGTAAAAGAATAATACCGAAACTTCCTGAGAGAAATAAATACTTTAAAATACCATTATTGGTTCCTCAGAAATTCAATTAATAACATGTATTTGATGAAATGGTAGTCAAATTTTTCAAACTTTTTTCAACTCCAATTCTCACTTTCTATGACTTAATTAATGTCAGCAATACAATCCCAGGTGGAAAAAACCCACAAATATATGAAGCCACTCGATGAATCAGAGCTACTATTCACCCTACCACATTGTGAAAGATGGAAATCAGTCAGGGACAATAAAATTAGTTGTCTGTTTATAAATACCTCTAGTTGTTTTTCTTTCTCCCTGAAGTTTTTGAGTTCACAATGGTATCTGTGCATTTCTGGAGGACCAATAGACTTCTCAGTAGCTTCAAGGAGTTCAATTTTACTCAGTTTAGCAAATTCTCCAACTTTATCCTAGAGCATAAAAGTTAAATATCAGCAACTATTATCATTTTTTTTTAAAGACTTATTGTTAGAATGGGAGAGGAACAGAGAAACTTAAGCAGACTCTGAACTCAGCAGAGAGTCCAATATAGGGCTCGACCTTACGACCCTGACAACATGACCTGAGCAGAAACCAAGAGTCGGACACGTAACTGAATGTGCCGCCCAGGTGCTCTGCAACTATTACCATTCATAAATATCTTCAAAACATATTTCACTCAGTGATCACGCTTGTTAAAATGAAACACATTTAAAAGAAAAAAAAAATTGTTAAGATGTGCAATATATAAACTCTGTCCTTCATATATTATTCCTTAAATTGATAAAGGGTATGAATTGTCATCTAAGAACCTTTTAAAATTTTCTAGCTCAATATTTCTAGGGTAAAGTGTTTATATACATATAATAAATAGCTTGGAGATAAAAAAGAGTTCCCTGGACTGAAACCATCATCTACCACACATCAACTGGAATGTTAGAAGTTAAGAAAAAGGATATTTATAACAACTACCTCTGGACATATCGGACATCAGCTAACAATGCTTTCAAATTTTAAATTTTTATTTAATTTGGACATATGTAATCAAGTCATTGTTTTTGAATTGAAAAAATGAACTATAATTCAGTCACTACACAGCACTCAAAGAAATTTAACATTTCATGTGCATCTTCAGGATATTTTTACTAAAACTTAAAATATAACAAAGTTTTAGAATGCACATCTATAGATTTAAGAGTTGTAGTATATCACATATTTCATATAAAAACATGATTAAGAAGTTGTTTATTACCAAAATTTTAAGTGCCTACAAACTGTAGCACATGGCCATGCAAGTTACTATACTTAAAAACAATACTTTATTTCCTTTACCATATTCTGTAGTTTAGACTTTCAGCTTTTTATGAATTGAAATCTTCCAAATTACTTCAATAAGATTATGAGATGAAACACACCTTTTACAAAGAATTGTTAGAAAGTATTAGTTATGACGCTTACTTTAAATAGCCTCTATTACAATATCCCTTGAAAAGTATTTAGATTCTGCTATGTCATGAAGAGGACACAAATTCTACCATGTGTACACTTAATTCTCTCATACCTGAGGTAGAAATTGGCAAAGATTGCCCACTTGAATGTTTAAAGCTGCAACTTGCTCTTCTACTACTTTCTGGGTTGTAGATTTTTTGTTGATGAACCAAGACGACTGATTTTTTGCCACGTCAATCTCACGGGTAATTACAAGATTTCCTGAAGTTCTGAACCTAGTTAAAAATAATTTTAAAAATCTTTATGTTCAAAATACATATATCGTTTTAGAAATATAATTTCCAAAATTCTCTTGCAAAAAAGGTTGCCAGACAGGATTATTATAACTTTTATTCTTTTTGAAATTTTGGCCCCTCCAAAGAAGGAAACCTTGATAATTATTGGTAATAATACATAATTGATCACAGGTAAGTTACCACTTTTTCAACATCATAATTATTTAAACAATTAAAATAAAACAAAGCCAACACTAATTTCCAAACACTGACAGAGGATTTACATATCTGGAGTTATTTATCCTTTAATTATTATTCTCCAATCACATGTGTTGACTGCAATTCAAAATGGGTTGGTATATTCAACCATACAAAATTAAGTAAGTGCTGTAACTTCCTCTACTGGAAGATAAATGAATGAAAACCAATTCTTGCATAAGCAGTTCCAGACATCAAAACTAGCCTGGTCATACAGGTAGCCCATGCCTTCCTTGTCACGTACTCCACTCTGAATTCAGAGGGGACTACATCATACGCCCTCTTAAAGGAACATTAAGCAATACAGAATCTGAAAGAAGGGTATTTACTTATTTCTTGCTTTTAGAAGTACTACTGCTCCACACCTCCCATCCATCTTCTTCACTGGGAATCAGCAGCATGTGGTAGAAAGATAAATTATTGGTATTCAATGGCTAAATGACAATGATATTTTGTAAATGTTGTGTATATAGACTATACTGTAATCAGAACACTCCAAACATTAAGGTTTTAGAACTTTAAAAAAAAGTAATTTTAAATTTTCATTTCCAGCAGGATGACTAATGAAGTACTCTGTTGGTCTTCTTGTTCTGAACTACAAATAATGAAATATTAAAATATGTTCACAAATGCATTTATGAGTTAGCATGAAAGCAAGTAAATCTGGCCTAAATCCCAGGGCAGGTGGAGTTGAAAAATGAAAACTGGCTTTTATTTAGGGAGTATCTGTTCCACCAAATAACCTTACACATTCATTTTCATAATCTCCTAGGAGAGGAGCTACAAAGGCCCCAAACTACCCAAGGTAGAGAGTCTAATAAAAACCATCCCCCAAAGACTATACCCTCAATGTAAGGGTAAACTAGAACTACTCCATAATCACCACTACCACCACCGCCAACACCACTGCCACCACCGACAGTGAGGTAAACTGCCTGTCTCAAACTATGGCCTGAACTGCAAAAAAAACAAACAAACAAACAAAAAAAACCCCACAATTTCTCCTGAGGACAGTTAATAACCTCAACCCAGTCTCAGATGTATTAGTATACTTAAGTCAGTTACATGACATACCTAGGGTTCCAAAATGCACAAACTGAGAATTGTGTATATTTTGATCCTGGATTGAAAGTACCCAGTAGTCTGTTGTATAAGTTAGTGAAAATTCCCTCAGCAGGAATC
Organism: Martes martes; assembly: GCF_963455335.1. Taxonomy (NCBI): domain Eukaryota; kingdom Metazoa; phylum Chordata; class Mammalia; order Carnivora; family Mustelidae; genus Martes; species Martes martes. The sequence continues at coordinate 11,727,874 of NC_137900.1, read as the reverse complement.
CACCTTTACCCTCAAAAAATTAACACAAAGTTCAAAGAGAAAGGGGCAGCTTACTGGAAACACACATACATGAAAACAAAACCAAGAGTAAGAACTAGCAGAAATAACAAAGTAGAGTCATACCGAATGAATGGGCAAATACAGAATAAGGAAATTCACTATATTTCAAGAAATAGAAGATTGAAAATATTTACTTATATCTGATCTAAATTAGAACTAAAGGGAAATGGACCTAGAATGCAGCACAAAGACATAAAAAGATGAAAAATATGGAGAATGGTAAGAGACACAGATGACTGAGTAAGAGAACCTAACATCTAATAGGAGTTCCAGAAGGGAAGGAGACACAAAGGGTCAGTGGCAATATAGGAAGAGATAATAGATAAGAATTTTCCAAACCATAAATTTAAGAAGCACATTAAATCCCAAGCAAATAAATAAAAAAATAAATCCACATCTAAATATATGATGTGAAACTATAAAATACCAAAAACAGGATTTTAAAAGACACTTGAGCCACATGAAACCAATTCCCGCCCCCCCCCCAACAAAAGGCACTTGAGATAAAGAGAATTACTGCCAAAGAAACTAGGATTATATTCACATCTGAAGACTGTGGAATTATACTTCACATGTGTTGAGAAAAGACTTATCAATGTAGAATTTATATCTACCAAATACATCTTTCAAGACTTAGAATGGGTAGGTCAAGATGGGGGAGGAAGAGCAGGCTGAGATGACATCAGGTAGCAGGAGATTAGCTAGATCGTTATTAAACCATTCCGAGCACCTACAAATCCAACAGGAGATCGAAGAGAAGAAGAGCAGCAATTCTAGAAACAGAAAATGGACCACTTTCTGAAAGGGTTTTTTCTTCTACAAAATTTTGGGATACAACTTCTTCTAATAGATCAAAATATACCCTAGGGACGCCTGGGTGGCTCAGTTGGTTAAGCGGCTGCCTTCGGCTCAGGTCATGATCCCAGCGTCCTGGGATCGAGTCCCACATAGGGCTCCTTGCTCCGCAGGGAGCCTGCTTCTCCCTCTGCCACTCTGTCTGCCTGTGCTCGCTCTCTCTCTCTCTCTCTGACAAATAAATAAATAAAATCTTTAAAAAAAAAAAATTCTCTTTAAAAAAAAAAAATATATATATACCCTAAATCTAGCACAGGGTTTGTTCTAATCTCCAGCCTGAGCAAATTCTCTCCACTTTCTTTTCCTTTCTTTTCCCAACCAACTTATCAACTCCTTTTTGGAGTTTTTTTTAAATTTTCATCTTTACAGTCATATTCCATCCCTTCACCATGTTTACCCTTATTGTGTGTGTGTGTGTGTGTGTGTGTATTTTTTTTTTTCTTTCTTAAAAATTTTGGGAGGTAGTTTCTTCTAAAATAATCCAAAAATAAATAATAAATAAATAAAATAATCCAAAATACTCCCAAAATCAAGTGGGTGGCTCTGTTCTATTCACCAAACACATATATTTTCTTTTTTAAATTCTTTTTTGAACTTCTTTTTAACCCTTCTCCCCACAATTTGAGGTCTCTTCTGATTTGGTTAATGCATATTTTTCTGGGGTCTTTGCCACCCTTTTAGTATTTTATTCTCTCATTCATATATTCTTATCTGGGTAAAATGACAAGGCAGAAAAACTCACCACAAAAAAAAGAACAAGAGGCAGTACCAAAGGCTAGGGACCTAATCAGTACGGACGTTGGTAATATGTCAGATCTAGAGTTCAGAATGATGATTCTGAAGGTGCTAGCTGGGTTCAAAAAATGCATGGAACATATTAGAGAAATCCTGTCTGGAGATATAAAAGCCCTTTCTGGAGAAATAAAAGAACTAAAATCTAACCAAGCTGAAGTCAAAAAGGCTATTAAAATGAGGTGCAATAAAAAATGGAGGCTCTTACTGCTAGGATAAATGAGGCAGAAGAGAGAATTAGTAATATAGAAGACCAAATGACAGAGAATAAAGAAGCTGAGCAAAAGAGAGACAAACAACTACTGGACAATGAGGGGAGAATCTGCGAGATAAATGATACCATAAGACGAAACAATATTAGAATAATTGGGATTCCAAAAGAAGAAGAAAGAGAGAGGGGAACAGAAGGTATATTGGAGCGACTTATTGTAGAGAATTTCCCTAATGTGGCAAAGGGAACAAACATCAAAACCCGGGAGGCGCAGAGAACCCCCCTCAAAATCAGTAAGAATAAGTCCACACCCCGTCACCTAATAGTGAAACCTGTCTTAGCGACAAAGAGAAAATCCTGAAAGCAGCCCGGGACAAGAAGTCTGTAACATACAATGATAAAAATATTAGATTGACAGCAGACTTATCCAGAGACCTCGCAGGCCAGAAAGAAGTGGCATGATATATTCAGAGTACTAAATGAGAAAAACATGCAGCCAAGAATACTATATCCAGCTAGGCTATCACTGAAAATAGAAGGAGAGATATAAAGCTTCCAGGACAAACAAAAACTAAAAGAATTTGTAAACACCAAACCAGATCTACAGGAAATACTGAAAGGAGTCCTCTAAGCAAAGAGAGAGCCTAAAAGTAATAGGCCAGAAAGGAACAGAGATAATATACAGTAACAATCACCTTACAGGCAATACAAGGGCATTAAATTCATATCTCTAAATAGTTACCCTGAATGTAAATGGGCTAAATGCCCCCAATCAAAAGACACAGGGTATCAGATTGATTGAAAAAAACAAAACCCATCAATATGCTGTCTACAAGAAACTCATTTTGGACCTAAAGATACCTCCAGATTTAAAGTGAGGGGGTGGAAAACAATTTACCATGCCAATGGACATCAAAAGAAAGCTGGGGTGGCCATCCTTATATCAGATCAATTAGATTTTAAGCCAAAGACTATCATAAGAGATGAGGAAGGATACTCTACCATACTCAAAGGGTCTGCCCAGCAAGATCTAACAATTTTAAATATCTATGCTCCTAACATGGGAGCAGCCAACTATACAAACCAATTAATAACAAAATCAAAGAAAAACATCGATAATAATACAATAATAGTAGGGGACTTTAACACCCCCCTCACTGAAATGGACAGTTCATCCAAGCAAAAGATTAACAAGGAAATAAAGGCCTTAAATGACACACTGGACCAGATGGACATCACAGATATATTCAGAACATTCCATCCCAAAGCAATAGAATACACATTCTTCTCTAGTGCATGTGGAACATTCTCTGGAATAGATCACATCCTGGGTCACAAATCAGGTCTCAACTGGTACCAAAAGATTGGGATCATTCCCTGCATATTTTCAGACCACAATGCTCTGAAGCTAGAACTCAATCACAAGAGGAAAGCTGGAAAGAACCCAAATACATGCAAGCTAAAGAGCATCCTACTAAAGAATGAATAGGTCAACCAGGAAATTAAAGAATTGAAAAAATTCATGGAAACAAATGATAATGAAAACACAACTGCTCAAAATCCATAGGACACAGCAAAGGCAGTCCTGAGAGGAAAACAGAGACACAAGCCTTTCTCAAGAAACAAGAAAGGTCTCAAATACACAACCTAATCCTACACCTAAAGGAGCTGGAAAAAGGACAACAAAGAAAGCCTAAATCCAGCAGGAGAAGAGAAATAATAAAGATCAAGCAGAAATCAATGAAATAGAAACCAAAAACCAACAGAACAAATCAACGAAACTAGGAGCTAGTTCTTTGAAAGAATTAAGAAAATTGATAAACCCCTGGCCAGACTTACCAAAAAGAAAAGGGACCCAAATAAATAAAATCATGAATGAAAGAGGAGAGATCACAACCAACACCCAAGAAATACAAACAATTATAAGAACATATTATGAGCAACTATACGCCAGCAAACTTGACAATCTGGAAGAAATGGATGCATTCCTAGAGACATATAAACTACCACAACTGAACCAGGATGAAATAGAAAATGTGAATAGACCCATAACCAGTAGGGAGATTGAAGCAGTCATCAAAAATCTCCCAACAGGGACACCTGGATGGCTCAGTGGGTTGAGCCGCTGCCTTCGGCTCAGGTCATGATCCTGGGGTCCTGGGATCGAGTCCCGCATCGGGTTCTCCGCTCCACGGGGAGCCTGCTTTCCCCTCTCTCTCTGCCTGCCTCTCTGCCTACTTGTGACCTCTGTCTGTCAGATAAATAAATAAAATATTAAAAAAAAAATCTCCCAATAAACGAGAGCCCAAGGCCAGATGGCTTCCCTGGGGAATTCTACCAAGCATTTAAAGAAGAATTAATTCCTATTCTCCTGAAACTGTTCCACAAAACAGAAATGGAAGGAAAACTTCCAAGCTCATTTTATGAGGCCGGCATTACCTTGATCCCAAAACCAGACAAAGATCCCATCAAAAAAGAGATTACAGACCGATATCCTTGATGAACAGAGATGTGAAAATTCTCACCAAAATACTAGCCAATAGGATCCAAGAGTATATTAAAAGGATTATTCATCATGATTAAGTGGGATTTATTCCAGGGCTGCAAGGTTGGTTCAACATCCATGAGTCAATCAATGTGATATAATACATTAATAAAAGAAAAACCAGAAACATATGATACTCTCAATAGATGCTGAAAAAGCATTTGACAAAGTGCAGCATCCTTTCTTGATCCAAACTCTTCAAAGTGTAGGGATAGAGGGTACATACCTCAATATTATCAAAGCCATCTATGAAAAACCCACCGCAAATATCATTCTCAATGGAGAAAAACCAAAAGCTTTTCTGCTAAGGTCAGGAACATGGCAGGGATGTCCGTTATCACCACTGCTATTCAACATAGTACTAGAAGTCCTAGCCTCAGCAATCAGACAACAAAAAGAAATTAAAGGCATCCAAATCGGCAAAGAAGAAGTCAAACTCTCACTCTTTGCAGATGATATGATACTTTATGTGGAAAACCCAAAAGACTCCACTCCATAACTGCTAGAACTCATACAGGAATTCAGTAAAGTGTCAAGATATAAAATCAATGCACAGAAATCAGCTGCATTTCTATACACCAAAAGTAAGACAGAAGAAAGAGAAATTAAGGAGTCAATCCCATTTACAATTCCACCAAAACCATAAGATACCTAGGAATAAACCTAACCAAAGAGGCAAAGAATCTCTACTCAGAAAACTATAAAGTACTCATGAAAGAAACTGAGGAAGACACAAAGAAACAGAAAAATGTTCCATGCTCATGGATTGAAGAACAAATATTGTGAAAATGTCTATGCTACCTAAGCAATCTACACATTGAATGCAATACCTATCAAAATACCATCCATTTTTTTCCAAGAAATCGAACAAATAATCCTGAAATTTATATGGAACCAGAAAAGACCTCGAACAGCCAGAGGAACGTTGAAAAAGAAAGCCATAGTTGGTGGCATCACAATTTCAGACTTCAACCTCTATTACAAAGCTGTAATCATCAAGACAGTATGGTACTGGTACAAAAACAGACATATAGATCAATGGAACAGAATAGAGAGCCCAGAAATAGACCCTCAACTCTATGGTCAACTAATCTTTGACAAAGCAGGAAAGAATGTCCAATGGAAAAAAGACAGTCCCTTCAACAAATGGTGTTGGGACAATTGGACAGCCACATGCAGAAAAATGAAACTAGACCATTTCCTCACACCATACACAAAAATAGACTCCAAATGGAGGAACGACCTCAATGTGAGACAGGAATCCATCAAAATCCTTGAGGAGAACACAGGCAGCAACCTCTTCAACCTCAGCCACAGCAACTTCTTCCTAGAAACATCACCAAAGGCAAGGGAAGCAAGGGCAAAAATGAACTATTGGGACTTCATCGAGATCAAAAGCTTTTGCACAGCAAAGGAAACAGTCAACAAAACCAAAAGACTACTGACAGAATGGGAGAAGATACCTGCAAACGAAATATCAGATAAAGGGCTAGTACCCAAAATCTATAAGAACTTATCAAACTCAACACCCAGAGAACAAATAATCCAATCAAGAAATGGGCAGAGGACATGAACAGACATTTCTGCAAAGACGACATCCAGATGGCCAACAGACACATGAAAAAGTGCTCCATATCACTTGGCATCAGGGAGATACAAATCAAAACCACAATGAGATACCACCTCACGCCAGTCAGAATGGCTAAAATCAGCAAGTCAGGAAACAACAGACGCTTGCGAGGATGTGGAGAAAGGAGAACCCTCCTACACTGTTGGTGGGAACACAAGCTGGTGCAGCCACTATGGAAAACAGCATGGAGGTTCTTCAAAAAGTTGAAAATAGAGCTACCTATGACCCAGCAATCGCACTACTGGGTATTTACCCTAAAGATACAAATGTAGTGATCTGAAGGGGCACGTGCACCAAATGTTTATAGCAGCAATGTCCATAATAGCCAAACTATGGAAAGAACCTAGATGTCCATCAACAGATGAATGGATAAAGAAGATGTGGGGTGTGTGTACACAATGAAATACTATGCAGCCATCAAAAGAAATGAAATCTTGCCATTTGCAATGACGTGGATGGAACTAGAGGGTATTATGCTGAGCGAAATAAGTCAATCAGAAAAGATAACAAACATATGATCTCCTGATATGAGGAAGTTGAGAGGCAAAGTGGGGGATTTGGGGGGTAGGGAAGGAAAAAATGAAACAAGATGGGATTGGGCAGGAGACAAACCATTAAGAGACTCTAAATCTCACAAAACAAACTGAGGGTTGCCGGGGGAAAGGGGGTAGGGGAGGGTGGTTGGGTTATGGACATTGGGGAAGGTATGTGCTTGGTGAGTGCTGTGAAGTGTGTAAATCTGGCGATTCACAGACCTGTAGCCCTGGGACTAATAATACATTATATGTTAATAAAAAATTTTTTTAAATTTTAAAAAAGAGCAAAAGAACATCATTTTCAGACAAAAACTGAACATTCCACTAGAAGATCCTCATTAAAGAAAACTTAAAAATTTCCTCTGGTGGAAAGAAAGTGATCTCAAAGGAAATAACAAAAATGCAAGAAAAAATAAAAGCAAGACAAACCAAAAACACATGAGATAATTCTAAACAAACACTGACAATAGAAATTGATAGTAGTTATTATGTCTAAAAGAGTTTAAAAGACAAGACAAAATTAAAATAGTTCAAGTTACTCAAATAAAAACTCTAAGGTCTTTATTCAATAGGAAGATACAGACATTTTGGTCTAGACTGAAATTCAAGTATATGTGTTAAAAATTCTAACAACTGCTAATACAAGAATGAGTAATTTCCAAAATAGTAAAGAAAAATTACACAAAAATCCAAACAAAGTCAAGAGAGAAAAGAAATACTGAAAAATATAACAAATAAAAAGCACAGAATAAGGCAGTAAAAATAAGTCCCAACATATAAACCAATAAATGTAATGGATATGCACTATTTAAAAGGCTATGTAGGGGTGCTTGGGTGGCTTAGTGGGTTAAGCCTCTGCCTTCGGCTCAGGTCGTGATCCCAGCATCCTGGGATCGAGCCCCGTATCGGGCTCCCTGCTCTGCAGGAAGCCTGCTTCTCCCTCTCCCATTCCCCCTGCTTATATTCCCTCTCTCGCTTTATCTCTCTCTGTCAAATAAATAAATAAAATCTTAAAAAAAAAAAAGGCTATGTAAACACCACCCAACTATACATGTTGAAACGAGATATAAAAGGTATTAAAAACTTGAAATTAATGAATAAAAAAAGATAATTTGGAAAACACTTAAAAAAGAAAGCTGCCGGGGCACCTGGGTGACTCAGTGGGTTAAAGCCTCTGCCTTCAGCTCTGGTCATGATCTCAGGGTCCTGGGATCGAGCCCCACATCGGGCTCTCTGCTCAGCGGGGAGATTGCTTCCTCCTCTCTCTCTGCCTGCCTCTCTGTCTACTTGTGATCTCTACTAACAAATAAGTAAATAAAATCTTTACCAAAAAAAAAAGAAAGAAAGAAAGAAAGTCGCCAACTACACTAGTGGCAAATTAAAACATATTCTAAGGGAAATGCATCAAAAGATAAAGTCAGTACATAACAGAAAGTTCAATTCCACTAGGAAGATAGAAGTATCTGAATCTTAGCTGTATCCCGAAGCTAAAGCAAAAATTGATAGGACAAGGGTAACTGATACATCTACATAAAGGGAAAATGTAATACACCTTTCTCAGTAATTAAAGAATCGATCTGATGACTGAAATCAGCAAAAATATACAAGCTTTAACAATATAATTAATCAGCTTGCACTAGTGGACAGAGAACACTGCACATAACAAGAGCAGGATACTCAACTCATTCTTTCAACCCAGGGGGTAACAATTATGTAAGCTCACTACAGAAAGGATGCCTTAACGAATTTCCAAGGGTTGGTATATGACCATATGTTTACATATATTACTATATATTACACTATGTATTACTATAAGATTATATATATGTATATATAATAAAACATACACTATACACTCTACATATAATACAGCAATATATAATTTTACTATGTATTATTCATTATATATGCTATATATAGTGTTACTATATATTATATATATTACTATATATTGGACCATATACTATATTACTATAAATCGGACCATACAGTAACATGTAATATAGAATATATACAGTAAAAATATAACATGCAATTTTATATTTTTATAATTTCTTTTTTACCACAGAACTATCAAAGTGGAAATCAATACTAAAATAACAAGAAAATTACCACATCAGAATTTGAAACAACTTCTAATTATGAACTCAAAGAAAATGAACAGAACTGAAAAATAGGAAAATGTTACATACCAAAATTTGGGAGAAAGAACTCAAGCAATATTGAGAGGGAAATTTTTTTGCCTTAGATGATTACACGAAGGAAAACAAAAGTAAAAATTTGTATAAAAATATCCATATCAAGAAATTAAGAAAAAAACAAAAAACAAAAGTTTCAAGAATTAGTATAGAAAATAATGAAACAGAAAACCATGATGTAAGACAAAAACCACAAGGCAGAAACTAATTCACTGACAGAGACTGAGGAAACAGACAAATCAATTTTTTCAAATCAAGGAAAAAAAAAAAAAACAAGGAGGCTAAGACTACTACAGAGGACACCTAGGTCATGCCACTTCTCTGCTCAAATCCTAGTGGGTTCACAGCTTACTCAAAATAAATGCAAAGTCCTTACACTGGCCTACAAGGCCCTATGAGCTGGCTCCTTGATATTCTCAGACCTTATCTCTCACTATCTTCTTGTTCAATTCAAGGCAAACACACTGGGTACCACTTCAGTCTTTCTTAGTATCTGCAGATGCTGACATGCTGTTTCCCCAAGTATCTCCATACTCAACGCCTTATCTCCTTCAAGTCTTTGCTCAGGTACTTTCTTCTGAGTGGGAACTTTCTTGATCACCCTATTTAATGCTGTAAATTTCACTCTGGCACTCCCTCCCTATCCTCCTTTTCTGCTCAGTCTTCTACCTAACACTAATTACTATCCAATGTCATATGTATTTTACCTATGTATTTATCTGCCCCTCCCTCATGGCCCTCACCATAAATTCCGGAATCTCTATCTCCCCTTCCCCTCAACAAACATATACTCAAATACTTGAAAATGACCGCATATACGTATGCTAGACATTATTCCATCCACTGTTCCATTCAAAGAGTGTATGACCAGTCAACACATTGTTCAATAGCAGTAACAATTTCAACTAAGGAGGAGCCATTTATTGTTTGTATTCCCAACAAGTGACCACAACGTAGCTAAGAGTTTGGGGAAAGGGAGACCTCCCCTGTAGTTCTGGCAACAGAACTCTGGTTTTGCTCACCAGTTAAGATTATTACAGCTAGTAGTTATTATGTACCCAAAGTCTACCTTTTTAGATAACCAAGAAAACAACTGGGCCTTGGTGATGCAGAGCAAAAAATCAGAAGTGCTTAACACCTGCGGCCACCCATAAAGGACTTTGAAACGTACATATTAATACTCCCTCTGTATTTTATACATATTAATATTCCCTCTGTATTTTATAAATATACCCGGCACAGTTTGTTTCAGTTGCAGTACCTAAGAAACCACTGTGAGCTATGGACAGCAACAAGGCTAACATAGGAATATTTTTGGCAATTTTATAAAAATGACATATAACTCATATATCATATAATCCATTTTATATATATAAATCCATGCTTTTTTATTGTGGTAAAAGGTACATAACATAAAATTTACCATTTTAACCATTTTTAGGTGTAGAGCTGAAGGAGTATGTGTATCAACAACAGTTTAACATATGTACACGGTTCTGCCACCATCACCACCACCTAATTCCGAAATGTCATCACCAACCCAAAAAGGAGCCCAAACCTGTTCAGCAGTCACTCCCCACTCTCTCTTCCCCTCATTCCCAAGCAATCTATTTCGTCTCTGTGGATTTGCCTATTCTGGACCTCCCGAAGACGTGGAATCACACAGTGGGCAGTACTGGTGTCCGGCTTCTTGCACGAAGCATGCTCTCCGGGTTCCCCCATGTTGTCAGATCTATCAGTGCTTTGTTTCTTTCGACAGCTGAGTAAGATGTTCTTTAATGAATACATCACATTTTGTTCAGCCATTTATCAGATGGTACACTTTTGGAGGGTTTGTAAGTTTTCACTATTAAAATTAGGAAAAAGCTAATTTTGTCCAAATGAGTAAACATTCTCTAGAATAGCAACTGGATCGAAGATTATTTAAAATCTATTATTACTGCCGAATAAGATGTACTGCTTACATTCCCACGTGCATGACAGGATTCGCTTCTCTACACCTTCATATTACTAAATTTTACTTAAAAATTTTTCTAAACTCAAAGGAAAAAATTCTCATTTTGATTTCCTTCAAGACTCATGAGTTTTAACTAACGAGCTGTATCCTTTTTATACTTATTGGCCATTTATTTTACTCAGTGTTAAATTTCTTTGCTTATATTCTGTAAGTTGTTTGTAATTTTTACTGACTTGCATGACACCGGTATTTTGGTAACTTTAAGACATGTACATGTTATTTGTGCTGAAAATGTTTTTTCCCATCATTCATTTTTAATTGCGGTACCATTCTTTTCAACTGGATTTGTACAGAATCTAAATTTCCGATCTTCCTTTTTATGGTTTTTAGGTATCCTATTCTGCTTGAAATAGCCTTTTCCTTTCCTAGGATTTAAAAAATAATATACATTTTTTCTATTTTTTTCAAAGTTACATAGTTGTTCACTCAGCCTTTAGCACCTCTAGATCTATGAGTCAGATGTTTGATAAAGCTCTAAATTTATATTTATTAAAATTATTAGCCAATTAGTTCACCTCAATTCAAGTAATTTATAGCCCACACTTAAACTGCCATCTTTATAATAAATTCTCATATACATTTAGATCTCCCTGCTTTTTTCAATCTGCTTCTCTAATTTTCTGTACTAATACCTTATTATCAAGAGCTTTATAATATACTTTAACATCTGGTACACAGACATCTTAGTCATTATTCTGCTTTTTCAAAATCTTCTTGGGTTTTCCAGAACATTTATTCTCCCAAATGTACTTTAGAATCAACTTGTACACTTACCTGTTGATACTCTGGTTGGAACCGTATCAAATTTATATATTAATTTGAAAGGACTGAAAATGTTGAAAGTGAATATTTATGTTTCTAGGAACACAGTATGCTTCTCCATTTATTCAGGTCTTAGTTTTGTATCTTTCAGTAAAACACTATCATTACATTTTAATAAGTTGAGTATAATCTTGTTTTCTCTTATTTCTATGTGTGCCTATATTTTTTTTACCTATTTCTCTTTACATAAATGAAGCATTCTCCCACTTTTTGAGTAAAAAGATCATTTCCCCATATGCTATAAAAATGATGAAGCTATCAGATGATCTTTAAAAGCTACTTAAGCTCAAAAATTTCACAACTTTCTATAAACACTCCAAAAAACAACACTCACTAAAAAATCAACAAAAAAAAATCAACTAAACAATGAGTTTATCTGTGTTTAAAAGACTGAGAGTACATACACTAAGGATGGTTAACTGGTTTCATCTTGAATACTAACTCTGACACATCAGAAATGGCTGCCAAGAGAGGTAATTTCTTCAGGAAATCTACTGAAAGAAAAATCTTACAATTTGGATTTTAAAAGATGCATTAAAAAATAACTTATCTGGATAAACCATCCTTTAACTATTATTTCTAATAGTTATGCCATAATGCTATATTTTCTAAAGTCATCACAAAAGCATGAACATAAAGAAACTGTACAGGAAAAAGGGGTTTCAGCAGTTTTGACACTTACAACTCAATTTCAACCATTCCTTTGGAACATCCTCTCTTCACAAAAAAACCAACCTAGAGCAAAAAAGACAAAGTGCACTCAGTGATGACATTCCCATGTTATATCACAGATTCAGCAAAGTCATTATTGTCACATTCAAATCTTTTCAGTAACTATTTTCTCTGTCCACTCTCCTCATTTTCCCAGATTTGGGAAATTGTTTCCATTGTTTCCTCCCACAAGTAACAATACTATTAGTTACCAAATACGAGCATTCCAGGTGCCAGACAGCCTCTTACAAAGGTTATGACAAAGCCAAAAGGTGATACAGGGCAAGGAACTAAACCCACATAATATGGCCCCAGGGTCTGTGTACTTAGCCTCTATCCTAAACATCTTGGTAGAGGCAAAAAAAGCCAACAGGAAAAGAGGTTCTACAGTTTAATCACAGGATTTACCAAATCTCCTTATTCCCCCTGGAGACTTCTCTGGAGATACAGATTAAATATTAACAACTATTCTAATATCCTGTTATTAATGAGGATGTAATTGTCATTTTCTTAAAAAGAGGAATACTCATAGCAAATACAATTTAAGTACAATTTACATGGTAAAACAGACCTATTTAGTCTAGTTTGAATACATGTACAGGCACAAATTTGAAGAGAGACCTTGGGCCTAAAAAATACCATACTGGATCTTCAATCAGGCTCTAAGTAAGTAATTCTAAAAAAAAAAAAAAGTGGAAACACACCTTGCAAAGAATTATCCTTATGACAGTGCTAACAGCAGTTAGGACTGCAATTAGAATCACAACAGTGAACATTTATTAAGCATTACCATATGCTACCGTGCTAAGCCATTTATAATTCTTAATACTCAGGAGCAACTGTAAGAGATATGTATTATATCCATTTTACAAATGATGAAATGGAGGCCCAGAAAGATGACAAAGGAGGTCTGTCCTTGTAACTAGAAAGTCCAGTTTAATGATTAAGAGGACACACTTTAACACACCATCCAGGTTCCTATCTCAGTCATGCTATAAGCGTGTAAGTTGCTGGACTCTGACCAAGTTACTAAACCTCTCTGTTTTAGTTTCTTCATAAACAGAAAAACAACAGCATTTTTGTAGGAGTGGTATCTGCTCATTAGCTTGTATCAATTAAAATATTTGGTACCAGTAAGAAAAAAAAAAATCACAAAGCAGTTCTTATTATAAAGTATATATATGGATGGTACAGAACATGCTAGTATTAAATTTCCCTGTTAAGATTTAACTATAAATACAACATAGAAGTATTTTTGCTGAGAACTTGTGCAGCCCCTAAACGCATGTAGTGAAACCCAAAGGTCTGCAATCTGTCACGTAAGAAACCCTGTGCTCCACAATCTTCTTTAAAAAGCATAGTACTCAAGGATAAGGTCTGTCTTCATGCCAAAAATAAATGGGAAGATTGGTGGAAACTGTTACAAACCAATCCATTCAGTTGTACAAAGTTTGGAGTACAATCCAGCAGACCATTACGCAGAGATAAGGATTTAAGAAATGATTTTTAACAATTAAAAAACTGCACATCTGTATTTATAAAAATCTGGTCTCTGGAAGTTATCTACTCCAACCCCCATAACTTTAAAATAAAGAAAAACTGAAGTCTAGACAAATGGTGAAGGTCAAAAGTTAATTATTAATAGAGCAGTACCTATGAGTACTCTTAACTCATAAATGCCTCCCATAGAGCATTTAAAGAAAAACACACATATACACACATATTTTGAATAGATTTATTAATAACCTTAAGGGTATATGCTTCAATCTTCTAATCCTACATTAAACTGTAAGCCTGGCTAAGAAACCTATAATACCATTTTAATAATATTGCAATATTCCCAGTAGTTTTAGAAAAATATAAAGAATCATTTTAACTTTTACAACTATTTTGCAGTGGGATAACTCAACTTGCAAACTTCCTTTTTAAAACAGAATTTTATGTGAAATATACACCAAATATGACATATAAACTTCATATACTGCTTGAAGCAACAGTAAAACTACCAAGCACCTACCACAAATTAAAGGAACTGAAAATTAACCGTGTATCTGACATTCCCTGTAGAACTCAATACTATTGTATCCTCTCTCAACAAATGTAATCCTGACTTGATCATCCTTTTGCTTCTCTCTAGTTTTGCTATATACATATAGCTCTTTAAATATTAAAATATTAAATATCAAATACTTTATTTTGTGTTTTGACCCTTATATAAATTCATATTACAAGTATTTTTCCAAAATAGCATTTTTCCTTAAAATTATGTTTTTGAGATTTAACCAATGAGCTAAGGATTATTTTCACTGGGATGTAATATTCAATTTTGACTATAATAGGATTTATTTAAAAGTAATACTGCTATAAATAGTTTAATACTTTTGCCTAGTATTAATGTACAATGGCTGTCTAGGAGTAGAATTTTTGAGTGATTGGGTATATGCATCTGCAAATTCACTAGGTAATGCCATTTTCCAAGACTATATATTTCTATTCCCACCAAGAGTGCATCAGAGTTCCCACTGCTCCATCTCCTTATAAGCACATTGCATCACCAGAATTTTTGAGGAATATACTTTGCCAGCATTAGTGTGCATTTTTCTGAGATTGAAGTTGCGTATCTTTGAAAATATAGAGTTGGCCCTTGAATAACACTAGGGTTAGGACTACCAACCCCCTGCACAAAAATTTGCATATAACTTTGGACTTCCCCAAAACTTAACTACTAATAGCCTAGTGTTAACCAGAATCCTCAGCAATAACAAGCAGTTAATACATATTTTGTATGTTACGTGGACTATATACAGTATTCCTACAAGTACAAAAGCAAGTTCCTGAGAAAATCATATGGAAAACACATTTACAGTATCATACTGTATTTACTAAAAAAAAAAAAAAATCCACATATAGGTGGATTCACACAGTTCAAACCGAAGTTATTCAAAGATCCACTGTACTTCCTGGCTGTCTGAGCTGCCTCTTCTGTGAAGTGTCTAAGCACATATTTTGTCCTTTCTTAATTGTTACTGTTTTGCTTATTAAAAAGTTTAAATACCTATCTTTCGTTATATGAGTTATATATACCCACTCCCAGTTTGTGGCTTGTCTTTTTCTTCATAGTGTCTTTTGATAGAAGTTTCTTATTTTTATCAGTATTTTCCTTTTCAACCTATACTTACTTAAGAACTTTTATTTAACCCAAAGTCACAAAGATATTCTCCTCTACACCACTATCTCCTAAAACCCTTCTAGTCAATCACATTTAGATCTTCAATCCACTTGGCACTGACGTGTGTTTATGTGTGAAGACAGAACTTAATTTCTTTTTTTCCTACCAATTTCCTACCAACCAATTGCCACAGTGCTATTTATCCGTCTTTTCCCCATTCATCTACAATGTCAGTCATCATAAATCAAGAGTCTACTCATCATGGCTTTGGATCTGCACTTTTTATTCTGTCATAGCACACTGGTCTGATGTATTTCCCACCAATACCACAGGTTTGTGTTTTCTTAATACAGTTGACAATGTTACTAGTTTCAGGTACAACAATGATAATTCTGTACATTACATAATGCTCAGCATAGTTAAGTGTAGTTGTCACCTGTAACCATGCAAAGTTATTACAATACCAGCCACTGTATTCCCTATGCTGTGCTTTTCATCCCCATGACTTACTTGTTTTATAACTGGAAGTCTGTGCCTCTTAATCCCCTTCACCTATCTTACCCAACCCACCTCGTCTTCCCCTCTAGCAACCACCAGTTTGTTCTGTATTTGTTGTTCTGCATTGAGTCTGTATTCGAGATTCCACATATTAGTGAAATATGGTATTTGTCTTTCTCAGACTTATTTCACTTAGTCTAACACGCTCTAGGTCCATTCATGTTGTTGCAAACGTGAAGACTTCATTCTTTTTTATGGCTAAATAATATTTTTTTAAAATATATTTTTTAAAGATTTTATTATCTTATTTATTTGACAGAGAGAGAGATTACAAGTAGGCAGAGAGCTGGATGCGGGGCTCAATCCCAGGACCCTGAGATCATGACCTGAGCCGAACGCAGAGGCTTATCCCATTGAGCCACGCAGGCACCCCTCTAAATAATATTCTATACAACGTTTTCACTAACTATTACAACTTTGTGTTAAGTCTTGGTATCTGATAGGGCAAGTTTTTCCATTTTGTTAAATTTCTGTAGGAGTATCTTAGCTATTCTTGGCCATTTCTTTTTTTCACCTAAATTTTAGAACTTGGAATTTGCTATAGACAGTATTGGGATTTTGACTGGAATGATGCTCAGTATGTTTATCAATGTGAAGAATGACATTTTTATAGTAGGTCTTCATGCCCATTAATACACATACAGTGTATCTGTCCATCTAATCCAACTCCAATATTTTCAAATAAAATTTTATACTTTCTAAATATAGGTCTTACATGTCTTTTAATTTATTGCTATGTTACTTGCACTCTTCATGCTACTATAAATAATATCTATTTTTAATTGCATTTTGCTGTTCATTGTTAGTGTATGGGAATGCAACAGATTTTTGTTACAGAATCTTATAACTAGCAATCCTAACAAATTTCCAAATTAATTCATCAGAAGGCTTACGTGGAGTCTTCTGTGGTTTTCATTGCAGACTTGCATAAAACCTGTAAATGACAGTTTTCCTTCTAACTTTATCTTTTGTATTACCTCACTGTTCCACCTAGAACGTCCAGTACAATGTTGAGTAGCAGTGTGAGTAGGTACCCTTGTCTGAACTTGCTGCATATTTTCACTTGTCTTTTATGTAATTTTAAAAGGTAGGTATTTTCTACTCCTATTTTGCTAAGAGTTTTTTTTTTTTAATCAAATTACTGTGGAATTTAATGCTTTTTCCTCTACTGAGGATCATCCAGTTCTCCTTTAAAATGTGATATGTAAAAAAAATAAATAAAACAGGAGATGTTAACTTTTTTCTAATGTTCAATCTCTCATTCCTCGAATAAATTCTATTTGGTCATGGTGTATTATGTATTTTATGTATTAGATTCAACAGACTACTGTTTCTTTCTCTTGAGATTTTTGCTCCTATATTCATAAGTAAAGCTATCTTTTCTCATTCTCTCCTTGATATATTCTGGTACAGTCATACTCTGTGTAAAACAGGAAATGACTCCTTTAAGAACTAATGGATAACTGTCTTCGGTGTTCTAAGAAAAAAATTAACAGCTGATTTTTTTCTACTAAGAGTCCATTTTGATCATTTATATAGTTGTAGAAACCTATACGTTCACAACTTTAAGAATTTAAGCTTTACTACCATAAAGTTGTTCATAAATTTTTTTTGTTTAGGGAGGAGATAAGCCAATTTTATTGTCCCTATGTCACACAAAAATCTAGGAACAAAAGATTTGAGCTGTAGAAAAGAAATAAATGAACAGTAAATTAGAGGGCAATGGAAATAATTTAAGTTTGAAAATTTTCCATGATATTAGGATGAAAACCATTTCAAAATATGTGTGTGCCTGGCTCAGAGTAGGCTGTTCCCTGGTCAAAGCTTGCCATAGAATTAAGGTGTTCGAGGTCTTGCTGCTCTACTGGCTTTTGACAAAACGTTTGTGATCGTAGAGAAAAGGAATGTATTCCTGGTGCTGTAGGTCTGTGCTGAGCTCTACCAACTCATCTGCAGAAATGTTACCCACCCACCCACCCATCTGCCGGGAAATCCATCAGGTGGTCACATAAGGCCCAGTCCAGGGATCAGTGTTGACCGTGTAATTCAGATCCTTCCACTCAGACTCAACAGACTGAAAGCTCACTTCCCTGTTGGAGGCAGTATCGCTCTGGACCTCCTCTTCTTGCCCAGCCTCATCTTCTGGGCAGTGACAGTCCAGCATGGGGGCTTCTTGCCACCAGTCTTCACAACTTCAACCACAAAACTGGGAACGGATGTCAATCAGGCTGTTCTTCAACCTTCTGCCCTTGGAGGGCTCCTCCTCCCCATCCAACGTTGGCAGGATACTACTGTTAATGTCGAAAGCCACAGTGATCTTTTCTCCAGCAACTTTCTGCACTAAATTGGCTTCTGACCCATATACTTCCAGCTCCCAACTTCCAGAACTCTTGGGGGGGGTAATTACACTTTGGTATCTCCCTTTCCTCCTCAATGTCATCATTCAGCAGTTCAACAAAAGCTTTGTGCCCCTGGGTGTGCAGTGTGCTGCAGGGGCAGGGCCCAGGAGAGCGCAGCAGACCGTGGGCAGCATGGGCCCTTGCCACCCGGCGCCGCACAAAGGGCCGCATGTATGGCCTGGGGGGCATGGGCTGCAGCGGCGAAGGCAGCAGGGTGGGCTGAGACAACAGGGCAGGCATGGCGTGCGGTGGCTCAGTGGCCGCAGAGCCCAGCAAGCAAGGCACTGGGCATGACAGCAGCAGCATCGCAGTAGCTGACGGAGGAGGACCCTACAATACTCTCATCATCATTTAAATCTCTGCTGCATTCTGGTAATGGCCTGGCGGTAGGCATCCCGACAGTTCACGAACACTCCAGTTCTCCTGCAAGCCCGCAGCAGAACTGCATTTGCTCCTTCCCTCTGATGGAAGGTGTGGCCTTTTAATGGCCTTTGTCCAGTGAAAATGTGAGCCGAACAAATATTTATGACTTTTTGGAAGAACTTTTTACAGCCAGTTCCCTTTACCCAGGTGGCAATCACAGGACAATGTACTCAAGTGAAGACTCCATCAGCCTAGGTACCCAATGACCACAGCCTAGACCGGGTCAGTAGCAAGAACTACTAATCTGTATTTTTAAACCAAAATTTCAGGGTTGTTTCGGCCACCATGTCACCCTTTATTACTTTTTTTTTTTTTTTTAAGATTTTATTTGAGAGAGAGATCACAAGTAGGCAGAGAGGCAGGCAGAGAGAGGAGGAAGCAAACTCCCCACTGAGCTGAGAGCCCGATGCAGGGCTTGATCCCAGGACCCTAGGACCTGAGCCGAAGGCAGAGGCTTAACCCACCGAGCCACCCAGGTGCCCCTATTACTTTTTTTATATTCCTTTTTTCTACTTTATCTATGCCCCACAACCTTCTCTAGAAATTACTGATTTTGGTGGGGGGGTGGAAAAAATAGATGAAGGAGATGAAGAGATTAATTAACAATCTTTGTTACATAAAAATAAGACACGGGTATGTAATACAGCTGAAGGAATACAGTCAATAATATTGTAACAACTTTGTGCAGTGATAGATGGCAACTAGACTTACTGTGGTGACCATTTCATAATGTATATAGAATATTGACTATATTGTACACTTGAAACTAATAATATATGTCAATTATTCAAGAGAAAATAGTAATTTTCTGGAGGATTTTTTTTTTTTTTTACTCCACTATATTCAGAGCTAACAATCAGATAAGTAAGCAACCATATGTCCCATTCTGCGGGGTTATTTTTCCTTCTAAACACAGTGCTTGCCTTCTAGTTTTACCTTCCAGTCTTTCCCTACCTTCAGGACCCCCAATTCAGAGCAACCAAATGCCTTTCCAGTGCAAAGTCAGCAAATGCCCCTGGGGGAACAACTCCAGAGTTTGCTGAAGTCTTTGGATCTGCACAATTCTGCCTCTGCTCTTGGTAAGTTTGCTTCATCTTTCCACAAGCCCAGCAATACATTTAAGATGACATTTTACACTATTCCTAAGAATTTTAAGCGTTACATACTCGGAGAGCTCTCTAGGTATATAGTCCAAAATACTTCTAGAAATGGCAATTCCTCCCAGCAGTTCTACCTACCAACTTCATTCTTTACTTTCAAGCTCTACATCTGTGTTATACCCAAGGAACTGAGAGAGATCTGTTACTAAAAGCAAGTCACAACTCCGAATTTTTTTAAGTACTTAAGTTAACTCACCTTATCTGCCCGTCCCATGAAAGCAGGTTTGCCTGCCAATCCAAGACAAATGGCACATACGATGCTAGACTTTCCTGTTCCGTTAGCTCCAATGATCATATTCAGATGGGGTCCAGGAGAGACTTCACAGATATCATACGTTCTGAATTATAAAGAGGTAAAATTACTAAGACATAAGAATATTTTCTTTACAAAAACATTTATTTCTGATGTTTTCTACAGGCTTCCTTGAATTGCTTTAAAAGCCAGCTGACCTTACATTTTAATGTTATTTATACATTATTAATAAACTAGAGAGAAAAAAAATCAGTGGAAAAAATGAGAAAATGATAATGCGTATCTGAAATAAGAGAATCAGTGGGAAAATAAGATTTCATAGGCTCTTTTCAATTATGTCTGTTGAATGAAGTTTGATATTATTTATCCCTTTCATGAGAAAATTTATCAAAGCCACTGTAGAAATAATTTTTCAAAAGATTTTATGTAAGAGAAATCACGGCTCATCTTAAATCTGTGGATTTTACATTTATATTTCTCTGGAATTAAAATGCTTCATAGCAACTTCTCACATTTTACTAACTGAAACAATCCAAATTTCTATTCCAATCAAACATCTATCAACTCAGTGGTTTCATTTTATTATTAATTTTTTAAAAATCCATTTCTTTCAATATGCTGCCAGAGATTCACCAGAATATCCATGTTTAGTCCATGTTCAAATAAATGTTACTCCTATGGAAAGAAACAAGAATGCATCATCACCAAGCACTTCTGTAACATTCCCTCAAACCAGAAAGCTGCCGGCTGTCCAGCAGTTTTAATTAACTACCTGCAAGGTAGCACCTAATCCTTATTAGTCACCAAGGACAACTGTGGCAAAATGTCAAACAAACAGACTCAGATAATCTTCTACTTTGTCTCTGAATACCCTGAATTAGAACCCATAAGTAATAACCTGATAAAAACTGACCCAGCTACTAATCTGCTAGGTATGTCGGTAATATAGGCAAGCACACTTCCACTTCAGTGCTCAGAGAAAAATAATGTGAAGTGCCATGTGGTAATAAAAGTAAATACAGGGAGTCAACAAGTATTTTCAGACAGGTTTCCAGCCCCACATCTCAACACAGCATCTACCTACTTTATCTTTTCAAATGCTTTGTTCTGTTGGAAGCCGGATCATAAAGAAACCCTTAATATAATGATTAAAATGAAACTAGTTTGGAAACTTCAGGCATCTGGAAAATGACCAGCCTTGGAACTATTTAATCCCGAAACATGAACCCTGATTCTTTCAACTTTTTAATTTGCTGCTGTAAAATCTTTGTGCCCCTGTTTTACTAAAACAGTGATGTAACTGATGTTTAAGATAAGAATAAAAACAAGAGGAAAAAGGAGAGGAACTCCTGGCCTATAACATACACATAGATATTATCAATAGAAAGTTGCCCCAAAAAACCCAAACAAAAACAAAACCACCCCACACATCAAAACAAAACAAAGCCTCACACTTTAAAAAAAAAAAAAAAAAAAATCAATTTGTCTGACTGATTTTTATTGGGAATTCCCTTTTTGTGAGTTTCCTTTTCTCTGAGCACCTCCTGAAAAGAACTGTTGTCAAATGCCTGCCCTCTTCTCCATCTATGTATACTTTGCCTGGTATCTCATATTCTCCATGACTTCTAGTAGGACTGACATGCTCAAAGTCAGCCCACGTGACCTACAGATGAAATCACCACTTCCAGAACACTATGTGGATGTTGCGGAACAGTCACCTCAAACTTCCCACATTCAAAACTAAACCCGCTATCTTGCTAATCCCAAACCATTCCTGTGGTCTCTTATCTTCATCCCATTGTCCAAATCAGAAACCTAGGCATTAGTTTTGCATCATCTTTAATTCTACCATCTCCTTCCTCTCCGCCCCCTATCAATCAACAAGCCACCAAGTCATGTTGGTAGACATGCAGTTCTGAGATCACTCATTAAGAAAAAGGGGAAAAAAAACAAAACAGGACTCTCTTCAGAATTTAGCTCTTGCATCATCTTTTTCTACTTTCTACCTCCTTCCCATGTTCTCTAACCAAACCTCCAAATTCTACCTATCATGAACTTCTTTCAGTTTCTTGACTATCTTTATGTTATTTATTCTGCAAGCCTTTGCACAAGCTATTCTGTCAGCCTAGAAACCTCTCCTTCCATTCCCAATCCCATGGACTTTATTCACTCCTAAGAATTCCTCCAGTAACTACTGTCTTTCAGGCCACTTCAGTTCTCTAAGCCCACCCCTCCTCCCTCATTCTTAAAACTCAGAGCCCTCTGATCATGAAAATAAACGGGGTAGCTCTGCACAAGACAGCCAGCCAAGCTTTATTTCCTCACAGTCATTCATTCTTCTAGGACTTGCAAAATGTTGTGCGTACCCTGCTTCAAAGGGTACAAGAATTCCCAAATGCAGAATAAAGTAGGCTCTTCGCAGTCCTGTCACCCAACTCGAATGTAGCAGATAATATTTTTGAAACACTTTCCCCTTAGGCTTCTTAGAGAATACTCTCCCACGGCTCTCCTCTTACCTCCCTGAACGGATTCTTCTCTGTCCCAGCTCCTCTTCTGCTCACGCTTACATGTTGGCATTTCTCCAGGATGCCGTAGCTGGCCTTCTATTCCTATTTATATTTCCTCTGGAGCCAGCTCAACCATTTCTGCAACTTCAAGAACCACCTATACGCATGACTTCCAAATCTCTCACCTGTTTGCATTTTCCGGACCCTTAAAAATACTGCTTATGGAAGATCTTTTGTAGACACCCCACAGGAAACTTCAAATCGCAGGATCCACAAAGCATTCATTATTACTCTCCCCAAATTGCTCCCGGTTCCAAAAAGGACCACATCTGACCAACAGCAAGACAGAACTTGAGAAAAATACTGTGTAACTCTCTTACCCTCAGGCCACCTAAACTGTAGCCAGATCCTGCCCAATCTTCTTTCCACTACTTCCCACGGTCACTCCTAGGTTCAAACTCTGATCATCTCTCATTGATGTAAAAGTCGTCTTGCCTCCAATCTTGTACCCTTTCTAAATCATCCCGCACTCTGCTGGGGGGAGGGGGTGTGGGGGTAAAATGGAAATAACATGTCACTCCCTGCTTGAAATGCATCCTGGTTGCTGACAGAATAAAGCTGGAATTCCTCAGCACAGAAAACACGGGTCCTCGGTAGCTGCCTACCTCCTCAGTATCATCTCTGTCCGCGACACTCACATCCTACGTTCTACCCATACTCAAATACCAGACACTTCCTAAAGACGACCAACTGCTTCAGGCAGTTCCTTCTGTCTACAGTGCTCTTCCCTGCAGACTTTGGTGAACCTCCTGTACAAAGCCCTTTCTCACAGTTAGGGCGGAAATTAACCGCTTCATCCTTTGTGCCCTTAAGGCATCCTGATATACATAGATCTTGTTAGGGTAGGTAACCCATTTGATTTTATCTATCTTTCCTGATCTGGATTCAAACAGCAATTCAGCTGCCTATTACAGCAGAAACATGGATAAATTAAGCGTTCTGAGCTCGTCTCATCAAAGAGATTAAGAGTTGTTATAAGGTGAGAATCAGAGTATTGTGTAAATAAAGCATCTACTTCTATACCTGGCACATGATAGATGGGGGGGTTAAAAAAAAAAAAAGAACGATGGTATTATTACAATTCTGTTATCCTAAGCCACCATGTGCAAGCTTGAAAAAAAAAAAAAAGACCGTGACCAAACAACAAAAACAAAACTGTAAGATGCTAGAGAGATACACAGCATTTGTGTTAAAACATATTTACTAAATCCTAAAATGATTACTGTGATTATTAGTTGTCTGGAAAAGCAGAAAAGGAAGCGGGGAGGGGGGAAGCTGGGATTTGGAGGGGTCAAGGGTCTGCCAGGGGGCCCAACAACTGAGAGGAGGCTTATTTTCGTGTACATTTGCACCTCCATCCGGGACAGCCTTCACCATTTTGTCCGCCTAGCAACCGCGGACTCCGCCACAGCATCACTGCTCCCCTGATTTAACTGTTGCTTCCGCGGAGTTCCCGGCGCCCGCACTTTTGTGAATTACAGATTAGGTCCTTCCTCCGTAGGCCGTGACTCGCAGGCGGCAGAAATCTATTCCCCACCACGTCCCCGGCCCGCCGCAGGACGCCCTCCGAGAACGTTGGCTGAATGAATAAAAAACCCGCAGCACACCAGACGCACACGGAACCACCCCAACGCGGACGCCCATCCTCACGGTAACCCCGGCTTGAACTCACCGCCGGACCCCCAGCCAGGCGCACAGCCGCCTCCCGCCTCAGCCAGCCGCGCAGCCTGCGCCCCCCGCCCGCGGGCCCGCCCGCCTCCCCGCCGCGGCGCGGCCTCCGGCCACTCACAAGAAGTTCTCCATCACGATGCGGACGATAGAGCCTTCCACGAAAGGCCTGGACGATTGCAGCGGCAGTGGCGCCGGCGGGGCCGAGCTCTTTCTCTTGCTCGGGACCTCCGACGAGGGATCTCTCAGGAGAGCTCTCTTGGAGGGCAGGGTGCTTGGGGTCGACGTCTTCCTACTCGGAGTCGCCATCCTGGCTTCCCCTCAGCCCCGGACGCGCTTCCGTTCCCACCGACCTGCAGCCTCGGCGCCCCTGCGCCCGGCTCCCGCGCGAACTGCCGGGCGCGCGACACCGCCCGCGAGCCCGCCCCGCGCCTGCGCAGTCCCGGTCCGGCGGCGTCAGCCGGCCGCCGGGCCCCGCCCCTCAGCCCCGCGCCTCGGAGGCTGGAGGCCACGGGAGCTCGTCGGGGGGGCGCCGGGGCGCGGGCGCCGGCCTCGGTGTGCGCGGCTCTCCGACCTTCCTCTCTGAGCGTTTGTGCATTTTTCAGAGTTGGGTTTTTCTAACTCAGAAAAAGATGTCAACTGCATTTAGTACTTTGGAAGCCCTTTCAGCGCTCCGGGGAAGCTGACCCGCGAGAGAACGGACGGAGGCAGGCGGTGGCACTCGGGGCGGCAGGCGGGCGACGACCGACCAGCCTTGTCCGGGCACCGATCGAGCAGACCCGGACTCGCCTGTCTTTGGCTTTTCCTCTTCTCAGTTTGCTCCCTGTTTTCCTTCAGGCAGGTCCCGGGGTCCGAAAAGGGAAACTCCAGCAATGGCCCTATGCCCGCGCCTCCCTGAAGAAGCGTCGTGCGGAGCCTCCACTCGTGAACGGACGGCACCGCACAAACTCTGCCGGCGGAGACCCCACCCCCTCGCTCCCTCCTTCCCTTTTAAGGCTTCCTGCCCCGAGGTTTCTAGAGATCCACGAGCTAGAACGCACGGGCTTCGGCGAGGCGTGCTTCCACTTCCACCTGCTCACCTGCCCCTGGTTAACCTCACGGGTCAAGGAAGAGGGGCTCCGAGGCTTCGCAGCTCCTCGTTCACGCAGCTAATCAATGTCTGACCTCCAAGAGGCTGGGGCTGCGGCACAGAGGAACCCGGTCAAGGGTGCGTGTCGGAGCCCTTCCTTTCTGGTGTGGGAGACAGAAAAAGAACCCGTGAAGCCGCAAAGATCAGGGTGATCCCAGGCTGGGCTAGGTGATCTGAAAAAAATAAACAGAACAGGTGTACGGAGGAGGCACAGACGGCATGTCAGAAGAGGTCGTGTTTGAGCTGAGCCCTAAATGAGAAGGGAGAAAGTGCATGAACGAGAAAAGAGCGTTCGAGGCCAGGACGGAAGCCCTGGAGTGGGAACTCGTGGGATGCCTGAGGACCAAAGGGAAGGCCAGTGTGGCTGCCCTGGAGTGATCACCGTTGCAAAGCAGAGCCTCGCCCATCGTGGCAAAGCCGTTTATTTTTAAAGTGCTGGGAAGACATTGGATGGCTTTAAGCAGGACAGAGACATATCTGATTAAAAGTTTTTAAATAATCACCCTGGCTGCTGT
This sequence comes from Martes martes, assembly GCF_963455335.1. Classification (NCBI taxonomy): domain Eukaryota; kingdom Metazoa; phylum Chordata; class Mammalia; order Carnivora; family Mustelidae; genus Martes; species Martes martes. The sequence continues at coordinate 11,701,656 of NC_137900.1, read as the reverse complement.
TTACAATGGGTCAACGTGGAAGTGGGGAGGCCGTTTAGAAAACGGGTGCAGTAGAATCCTGACTCCTGACACCTGCGACTAATGCTCCGTTCCCAGGTGCCCTCCACTTCCTCTCACACCAGTGGAATCAGTGCTCTCTAAAGGTTATTAGCAAAGAAAATAGAATGAGAAAAAAGCATATGAATGCACCATGGTTACTAGAAATAAATAATAAAGTGCAAATTACAGAAGAATAATTTTAGAACTGTTCAAATCCTGCTTAGGAGGGTGCTATACTGTTATTCCTTACAAGACTGCAACAAATTTTTTGGAAAGTAATTCATTACTGCATCTCAAGAATCATAGAAGAGTCAAAGTCTTTGAAGAAATGATTACATTTGGGCAAATCTATCCTAATGGAAAAATAACATAGGCAGAGTAATGGTAGTTGAGCATGGGAACCCGTTTTTGTACCATTATTGGTTCTTTGGTGAATTAATCAAATTGTGGTTATCAATCTGAAAGTTGAGTATGAGTCCCTGAACTTGTTATGACCCCACAAATGCGCACAAGCTAAGAGTTCTTTTCTAAATAGCCAGCCAGTCATACTCTGCCACTACCTTTTATTTTATTGTTTTTTTATTATATTCTATTAGCCAACATATAATACATCATTAGTTTTTGATGTAGTGTTCAATGATTTATGAGTTGCATATAATACCCAGTGCTCATGGCCACATGTGTCCTCCTAAATACCTATCACCCGCTTACCCCATCCCTGCACTCCTCCATTCTCTAACCCTTGGTTTGGTTCCCGGAGTCCAGAGTTTTCCATGGTTTATCTCCCTCACTGATTTCTTCCTCTTCAATTTTCCCTCCCCTCCCCTACTGTCCTCTGCACTATTCTTTATGTTCCACATATGAGTGAAACCACATAATTGTCTTTCTCTGATTGATTTATTTCACTCAGCATAATTCCCTCCAATTCCATCCATGTTGAGGCAAATGGTGGGTATTCATCCTTTCTGATGGCTGCGTAATATTCCATTGTATGTATGGACCACATCTTCTTTATCCATTCCTCTGTAGAATGGCATCTTGGCTCCTTCCACAGTTTGGCTATTGTGGTCACTGCTGCTACGAACATTGGGGTGCATGTGCCCCTGTAGGTCCCTAGATCTGTATCTTTGGGGTAAATACCCAGTAGTACAATTGCTGGGTCACAGGGTAGCTCTATTTTTAATGTCTTTAGGAACCTCCATCCTGTTTTCCAGAGTATCTATACCAGCTTGCATTTCCACCAACAGTATAGTAGGGTTCCCCTTTCCACATCCTCGCTGACATTTGTTGTTTTCTGTCTTGTTATTTTTTTGTGACTTTAACTGGTGTCACCACCTTTTAAAAAGGAAAATACTATCACTTTTGCTTCTAATTACAAAACCAACACATATTAAGTATAGAAACTTGGGGAACACTCAGAAAAACATACACAAAGGGAAAAGTTACTCCTAATTCCCCCACCCAGACTAATCACTGTTAGGTTTTGGGTGTATGTTTTATCTTTTTTCCTTCTGTGTATATGATATGCTCCTTTTGTTGCCCTTACCCCCCCCCCAAAAAAACCAGGATGATGCTGCACAAATTCTCTCTCTCTCTCTCTCTATATATATATATCCCATTATTTAACCCTCCTTTTCTCACATAATATGAATGTATTTCCATGCCATTAAATATTTTTCCATGACCTAGTTTTAAGTAACCATATAGTATTCCATCAAGCAGACATAGTATAATTGATGTAAATGTTTCTTTTTTGTTGGGCTCTGTGTGACTGGGTATTAGCATGAACCAAGGATGCTCTGGCTGACTATAAGAAGCTCAGTGCTTCTTATCATTCTTTAATAATTTCATGCACCCATAGACATGTACGCATATATCTTGCCACACCTGGTTTCTTTAATTTCACTGGTGAAAACTGTCTCGAAACAGGTGAGAGTAGGGAGGCAGAAGGAGATGATCGCAGGAAACAATACCAATTAACAAGAAGCCGCTGCTCATGAATGAGTGAGTGAGCCACAACAGTTGAATTTATAATTCCAGGATTTGAAGTCCACTCATCAGCTGAGTTCATCATGCCATGTTTGCTGGCTAATAGATCTAGCCACGCCGCTGTATTTAACCTTCTACCCACCAAGGAGTAAGTCACCAGGGGCTACGTTGAGTGAAGGCCTTACAATGCTCCAGAAACTTAAAAACTGCTACAAACAAAAAACTGGCAGAAAGGGTCGGGGTCAAGGATTGTAAATATATTTGACCTCACCCTTGGAATACTATCTTCTGGGTTGTCCTTCTTGGCTTTACTGCACACGCCCTTGATAATGGTGCTAGAGGCGCAAGAAGGTGGGGCGCGATACCCGGACCGGGACCCTGCGGAGGCCACCATCGACTAAGATGGCTCACTCCTCCGGTTCTGATAAGAACAGGGGAAAGGAAATCCTACTTTGGCTTTTGGCAGATTCTTAAAGTGGAAAAGTGAGCCCTTGTCCCTTGGAAAGGAAGGAAAAAGTCTAGGCTGAAACTGAAGTCCTTGGCACCCTGAAACAAACCTTTTTCCCTGGTGCCCCACCCACACTTTCTAATTAACCTTGTTAAAGAACAGTTGGGGAGGGGTACCTGGGTAGCTCAGTTAGTTAAGGATCTGACTCTTGGTTTCAGCTGAAGCGTTTTCTCAGGGTCCTGAGAACAAGCCGCAGGCCTGGCTCTGCACTCAGCAGGAGTTTGCTTGAGATTCTCTCCCTTCCCCTCCCCTCCCCACCCCACCCCCACTCACATACGTGTGCTCACTCTCTCTCTCTCTCTAAAATAAATAAATGATGGGACGCCTGGGTGGCTCAGTTGGTTAAGCTGCTGCCTTTGGCTCAGGTCATGATCCCAGGGTTCTGGGATCGAGTCCCACATCAGGCTCCTTGCTTGGTGGGGAGCCTGCTTCTCTCTCTCCCTCTGCCTGCCACTCTGCCGGCTTGTGTGCTCTCTCTCTCTTTCTCTCTCTCTCTCTGACAAATAAATAAATAAAATCTTTAAATAAAATAAAATAAATGACATTTTAAGAAAAAGAAAAAAAAAAAAACAGTTGGGGAAGATGTAGGGAGGGATGGCAGGTTCTGAGGAGCGTGAACACGCTTCCCAGAGGGAAACTAACACCCCATACAGCAAGCTTCTGCTAGAAATAAGGATACTTTATCTTTAAAGATTTTACTTTAAAAAAAATTTTGTTTCTAACATCATAGAAAAGCTTTTTTTTTTTTTAAGATTTTATTTATTTCTTTGAGAGAGTGAGAGAGTGAGAGAGCACAAGCAGGGGGAGCAGCAGAGGGAGAGGGAGGAGGTGGCTCCCCTCGATGCAGGACTTGACCCAGGATCCTGGGATCATGACCTGAGCCAAGGGCAGACACTTAACAGACTGAGCCACCCAGGTGCCCGCCCCCCAAAGCTTTAAATAATGAAAATATCTGCTGCTTCTTACCGTGGTGGCAGTAAACTTGGAATTGGTTCTAGTAATAGCTACCGTATTAGTAGTAATAGCTGATACTAACAGAGTGCACCATATTCCAGCTACTGTTCTAAGTACTTTTTCATAATCCATGTTTATATTCTGGATCAATGTCTCAACAGATCTGCATCTTTCTCAAATTTCTATCTCTTGGATACAAAAACCAACTGAAAGATTGAAAAAAAATATTAGAAATTAATATGAGGTTTCAAATGTTCTCTGTAATGTGTCATGATAGAAAGTCTATAGCTAAATGTGCCTTCATTTCATTTGAGGATATGAAATGGGAAAACAGATATTACTTTGCTCCAGGAGGAATTTACCTTCCATTTCAGGAAGATCAGGAACAAGGTGCTAAAGCACCAGGAGCAGTCCTCTCTGCCAGTCCTCGCCAAAGGAACGGATAGTCCTCCTTGCCCAGGCTAGGTCAGAGGCATCTCAGGGGAGAGCGAGTGTTTCCCCTCACGCTGTGTTACTTCCCCGAAGAAAGAAAGTTGGGAATTGTCAGAGTCATGCTAAATCTGTTGAAATCCGCTCCATATAGTATAAAATAAACTCTCCCATGAACTCATGGGTTTGAAGTTCTCACTCCCACCGTTTTGATTGGTAGCCAAACATTCTTTTTATAATTGAAATTGCATTTGTGTTTTTGTTATTATTTTATGAATTTTGAAACCCCCCCCAAAAACACAAAATGGAAACCAACAATCATGCATGCATAATCCTACAACCAAGAATTAACAGGAACACCTGGGTGGCTCAGTCAGTTAAGCTTCAGACTCGTGATTTTGGGTCCAGGTCATGATCTCATGGGTCATGGGACTGAGCGCTGAATCTGGCTCCATGTTTGTTAGGGAGTCTGCCTGACACTGTCTCCCTCTGCCCCAACCCCACTCTCTTTCTCTCTAAAGTAAATGAATACATCTTTGAAAAAGAATTAACACTGTTGTGGAGGGGCCTCAACAGTTAAAAATAGAGCTACCCTATGATCCAGCAATTGCACTACTAAGTATTTACCTAAGGGATACAAAAATACTGATTCAAGGGGGTATATGCACCTTGATGTTTATAGTTTATAGATGTTTATAGCACTATCAACGATAGCAAAGCTATGGAAAGAACCCAAATGTCCATTGACTGATGAATAGAATGAATTGGTAAAGAAGATTTGGTGTACACACACACACACACACAGGACTATTATTCAGCCATCAAAAAGAATGAAATCTTGCCATTTGCAATGACCTGGAGGGAACTAGAGAGTATTATGTTCAGTGAAATAAGTCCATCAGAGAAAGGCAAGTACCATATGATTTTACTTATATGTAGAATTGAGGAAATAAAACAATTAAACATATGGGAAGGGAGAGAATGATGAAAGAGGGGAAACAAACTGTAAGAGACTCTTAAAGATAGAGAACAAACTGAGGGTTGGTGGAGGGAGGTGGCTGGGGGATGGGCTAGCTGGCTGATGGGTGCTAAGAGGATACTTGTGATGAGCACAGAGTATCGTATGTGAGGGATGAATTATTGAATTCTACTCCTGATACCAACATTGCACAGTGTGTTAACTAACTAGAATTTAAATAAAAATTTGAAAAGAATCTAAAACAAGCAATATCACAAAACAAGAACTAAAATGGCCACAGATAATTGAAAAAAATATTCACACCAAGTATTTAAAAAGTGCAAATTATTACAAAGCAAATATAAAGTTGGCCATTCAAATTAGTCAAAAATTGAAAATTATAATCTTTCATCCAGTGTTGGTGAAAGAATAACAAAAAAGATTCCAGCACCAAAAGGAAAATTGCTGATGTTAGAGGAGATCAGTTCAACAAGTTTTTGGGTATAATCTAGCAATACAGATGAAAACACCAAAATTGTTCATGCCTCTTAAGTCAGTATTTTCCTTTCATGAATTTGCCCTAAGTAAATATTCAGCAATGTGAAGACGAGATGTTCATCAGAGCATGTTTTATTTTAACAGAATATTGGAATTAACTTAAATATCCAAAAGGGATTGATTAAAGGTATTTTCAAAAGATTTTTTTTAAAAAAGGAATTAACACTGTTAACAATGTGGCACGATTTTATTGTCTTTCTATTATCTACTTTTTAAACAATTACACATGAAACACATGCATACATTCTCCTCTTAAAAAATAAAACAACACAGATCAAATTAGTGTACATTTGACATTTTTTCCCCTCAATCTTGCTGCTGTGACCCTTTTCTCCAGTGTTAACTACCCCTACCTCTACATTTGTTCGGTGTGTAATGTAATGTCCTTTAAGGTCATTTTTATATTTGCATGCATTTTATCTACAGAAAATATGTAGTAATACTTTGAGTGTGAATGCATTACATAAATGTGTTACATAAAGACACATTCCATGCATACAGATAAATGTATTAACATTAAAAACACGGTGAGAATAGTTTTGTAATTTTATTTTTCATGCAAAAATGTATTTTTGAGATATATTTATGTTGACACATATAAAACTTGTTCCTTTTTAAGTGCTGTAGGGTTTTGTATGACTGTATCTCACTTGATCCATTTCTCTACAGATTTGACGTACAGATTGCTTCCAATTTTTCATTTTTACAAACATTGCTTTAGGGAACATCCTCAAACATGTCTTTATGTATAGGTGCTAGAATTTCCCTAGGATAGAGACCAAGAATTAAAATTGCTAGACCATATACCATGCTAATTACTTTCCTTCAGTTTCTTGACATTGTTATATGTGGCCAACTTCTTAGTAACTGTTTGATAAATATGTCAAATTTCTCTCTTCTGTCTATCTCATCCAACTTGTCGATGCCATTAAGGTAAGGATCTTGAGATGGAGTGATTCTACTGGAGCATCCAGGTGAACTCATATGATCACAAGGGTCCTTATAAGAGAGAGGCAGGATGCTCTGCCTACTTGTAATCTCTCTCTCTGTCAAATAAATAAATAAAATATTAAAAAAAAGAGAGAGAGAGGCAGGATGGTCAGGGTCAGAGGGGATGTGACAATGAAAGCAGACATTAGAGCGAGAACACAGCTGGAAGTCGGCCCTGAGCCAAGGAATGCGGGAAGCCTCTAAAAGCCAGAAAAGACAAACGGATTTTCTGTTAGAGCCTCCAGAAGGAACACAGCCCTGCCAAAACTTTAATTTTAGCTCCATGAGACTCATTTTCAGGACTCTAACTTACAGAATTATGAGATAATGAGTGTGTCGTTTCGTGCTACAAAGAGTGTCGTGATTTGTTGCAACGGTAGGAGATGAATGTAAATATAGAGTCTGTTCTGAGAAATAATAGAGATAATAGAGAGTTTAGCAAGTTGGCTGGATATAATTCCAGAGAAATCAAACACTTTTAAGGAAATAAACAAAAGTTTACTTTTCTAGAAGAAACTATATGGGAATATCTTTAAAAACACAGGGTAAGAGTTTCTTAAGACAAAAAATACATATAAATCATAAAGAAAATAAGATTATGAATTCATAAATATTAAAAACTAAGGGCTTTCATGAATCAAATTCTGGAATTTGGTTCTGGAATATTAAGAGAATTCCTACGAATCTGTAAGAAAAGGTACACAGTTCACTAGAAAAATGGGCAAAATAAATAGGCATTTTGCACAAGGTTAAACATGAATGGTTACAGAACATTGATAAGATGCTCAATTGAATTTGTAATTGGAGAAATGTAAATTAAAACCTCAGTGAAATGCAATTTCCTAATTACCAGATGGGCAAAAATTAAAATCTGACATTCGCATATTTTGGCACTCGTCTACACTGGTAAGAGTTGTGTAGTTGGGAAGCACTTTTCCCTCATTGAGCATAGCGAACCTATTGTGCAAAACAGAAATTCACATGACCGAGAGGCAACCCAAAGATATTCTTTCACATGGGTACCGGGGTACTTGTACAAAATATATTTTAGCAGCATTGTCACAAGAGCAAAAAAATAGAACCAACTCCAATATTCATCGATGGTAAAATGAATTAATAAATTACAATATAATCATTTCATAGAATATCATACCACAGTGAAAATGAATTAACTACAGCTAGAAATTCAACATTGCTGAATCTCTAAAACATAATTTTGAGCAAAAAAGATAAATTACAGATGGATATATATGCATATATACTTATGTGTATATATGTATATATGCATATAGTATAGGTGTGTATGCATGTATATATACATATATACATATGTGTATATATACATATATGTGTGTATACATATACGTATATACGTATATATGTATATATACGTATATACATGTATATACATGTATACGTATATATACGTAAACATATATATGTACGCATATATGTATATACATATATACATATATGTGTATATGTGTGTATAGATGTATATACACATCTATATATAGATGTATATACATCTATATATACATCTATATATGTATATATACGTATATATACATCTATACACGTATACACATATATGTATACATATATATGTACGTATATATACGTATATATGTATATACGTATATATGTGTATATGTGTATAGATGTATATATGTATATATGTGTATGTGTATACATATGTATACATACATATATACATGCATGTATATATACACATGTACAGATACATGTGTATATGTACATGCATGTGTATATATACATGCATACACACAATTATTTCCTCTGTATAATTATTTATAATTTTTTTTGAGAGAGAGAGAGTGTGTGTGTGCGGCCACATGTACATGAGCGGGGAGAGGGGCAGAAAGAGAGGGAGAGAGAGAATCTCAAGCAGGGTCTATGCCCAATGCGGAGCCAGAGCCTGAGGTAGGGGCTCGGTCTCAGAACCCTGAGATCATGACCTCAGCCAAAATCAAGAGTCAGATGCCACCCAGGCACCCTACCTTTGTATAAAACCAACAAAACTAAGTAATATATTGCTAGGATGCATAGATAGCAAATAGGACTATAAAAAACAAAACAAAGGAAGGCTTACCATGAATTGTAGGATGATGGTCACCTCTCTGGGCAAGAGAGGATGTAGGATGGGGCCGTCGTCCGCAGAGTGCTTCTGAGTTATTGATAATGTTCTGTTTCTCAGGCTGGATCGACGGTACACGAGCGCTCATTACTATTCTTTAACATTGGCCATACATGGCCTTACACTCTTTCACAGTTGGATCGGATTATGTTTCACATTAAAGTTAGATATTTCTAAATGAGAAAAAAAGAATCTACAATGTATCCATGTAATTCACCATGTTAAAAAATTAGAGGGGAAAAATCCTATTACCTCAACATACGCAAAGAAGCGTCTGATAAAATTCAATGTCTATTTGTGATAAGTTCTTAGAAAACTATGAATGGCATTGAAGTTTCTGAACTTGAGAGATGCTACTTATCAGAAACCTGGAGCACACATGATAACTAACAGAGAAACTTCCTATTCCTTCTCATTAAGATCAAAAGAAAGATGCAGGGGGGTAGGGGTGGCGGGGCACCCAGGTGGCTTAGTCTGTTAAGGGACTGCCTTCAGCTCAGGTTGTGATCTCAGGGTCCTGGTCTCCAGCCCCACGTTGGGCTCCTTGCTCAGCAGGGAGTCTGCTCCTCCCTCTACCCCTCCTCCCTGCTGGTGATCTCACTTTCTTTCTCAAATAAATAAATAAAATCTTAAAAAAGAGAGAGAGAGCGCGCGCAAATGCATTAAGAGACAAAGACTCTGTGCTGTTTTTTCTGCTTGCCCCGCCGTATCCCTTGTCCTCCCCTCTTAACCTTGCTCTGTGGCCTGGGAGATAGATTTCTCTGGCCTGTGTCATCAAGGCTCACTTGTCCTCTGACTTTTGATTGGGTTCACTAGGGACTGGAGCACAGCTGCCTCTTAGAGGTGGCTGTGTTCCTCCACGTCTGGCCACAGCCCCTCTTACACCACCTTTTCCCCAAGACCACAGCTCTTCCTGGGCATGGTAAGAGCTCCATTGGTCCTTGAGGCCTACCTGTGGCTGCTTCCATCTGCCATGTGAAATTAATTAATCAATCAATTGACCAATTAATTAAAATAAAATTTAAATAAAGAATGAGACATACTGATAGCCTGGTATTCTCAACTCATGGCCCAATCCGAGACCCTTCATGGAATGTTTAGAGCCCCCACAACAGGCTCTCAGGGTGGGGGTCCCCTTCACCTGGGTCTAGGGTGGTATTGTCTTTTAGGTTTAATTTGCTAGTCTAATTCTTGAGATGCTTTCACAGATTATTAACTCTTTCCCTATTAGATTTTGTTTTTATTTTATTAATGTATGCTCTTTCTGTTTTCCTTCTTTCTTTAGATTTTGTTCTTATTCTAACTTAAGTTTGTTGCTTGTCTCAATAATTCTCTTTCTCCAGTTTTTAAATTAATAATTTAAGGTGACAAGATTCTTTTCATATGTTAATAGCTACATCCCGTGAATTTTGATAGCTGGTACTTTTAACTGTCATTGATCTAGATGTACAGACAGTCCCTGACCCAGGATGGTTTGACTTAACAATTTTTCAACTTGACACTGGTGTGAAAGCCATACGCGTTTAGGAGGAATCATACTTCAGATTTTGAATGTGGATCTTTCCCTGGGCTAGCCATATGCGATATTCCCTTGTGATGCTAGGCACGGGCAGCGCCCGCAGCTCCCACTCAGCCCTGGGATCACAAGCACGAACAGCCCACAAGCATTCTGTACCCAGACAACCATTCTGTTTTTCACGTTCAATACGGTATTCAAGAAATTGCATGTGATATTTAACACTTGATTACAAAATAGGCTTTGCGTTCCATGATCTTGTCCAACCGGAGGTTAATGTGAGCGTTCTGAGCGTGGTTGAGGTGGCTAAGCTTAAGCTATGGTGATCAGCAGGCTAGGTGTATTAAATGCATTTCCGAGTTAGGATAGTTTCAACTTATGATGGGTTTGTCAGAGTGTAACCCCATTGTGAGTTGAGGAATATCTGTATATGAATATATTCATGCATATCTATACACATACATAGGAATAATACATGATTTCTTCTCTATCTGAAAATTCATGATTTTGTTCTTCTGAATGATAACATTCCCAGGTGACATGATTTTCTCTCAACATATGTTGAAGGTTTTATGCCACGGTCTTCACACCTTCCTCATTAATGAGAAGTTTGATTTCGTTTAATTTTTATTCCTCTGTAATCCATCTGTCTTCTCCTTCTGGTTGCATTTGAGATCTCTCTGCCTTTGGTATTTCATAATGATGGATGTAGGTGTGGATTTATTTTCATTTACATTGCTCAGAGTTGGTTAGACTTCCTTGTTTGAAACATTTTATCCATAACCAATTCTGAAACAGTCTCAAATGTTCTCCTTTTGAATCTTCCCTCCGTCATTCTCTCTTTCGGGAACTTTTTCTGTAATACTCTGGATGTTCTCATTCTCTGTCTCCTTCGTATTTTTCATTTTTTTCTCTCTATTGTATTCACATTTCTTATCTTATATTCTCGTTCACCGGTTCTCTCCTGTTAGGCATGCTTAATTCTTTGCCTCTTCCATTCAATTTTTGATTTTAATGACTATTTTTCATGTGTTGAAGTTCTATTTGGTTCCCTTTAAAATCATTCTTCCTGCTCATTATTTCATAGCGTATTGCTTTTTATGTGCTCAATGCTTTTTTTGTTTTTGTGTGTCTGTTTTTAAAATTGCTATTTTAAAGTGTCTATCAAAAAATATCATCCTGTGAAGTCTTGGTTATCTAATTCTGCTGTTGACAGTTGACCAAATGTGTTGTAATTTTGGATTGTGAGTCCTTCTGTGTAGTTTTATATATGGGAAATGCGTGCAGCCTGGGTTGAAAGTTATGGCCCCCTAAATAAGGTTTAAAGTTGTTTTTTCCAGTTGCCCCAAAGGTCCTCACTGGCCAGGGACACATTTTCATGTTAACTTTTTAGAGCATGGGTTTCCAGACCATGAAATGTTGATGGACAAATGAGAATCTTTATATCCCCTGTGATTCTTGAAATCCACTACATATTTGTATTAAACTAAATGTTTTTAATTGAGCATTTGTTTCTTTAGTCCAGAAATATTTGTTGAGTGTGGTAGACAGTTGGGGGCACAAAACTGGAAAGTGACCATTCTTGAGAAGATGGCCATAAGAACAAGAATTTAGGTTTGGCATGGTAACTTCTGCTCGGGTGTATACATGGGGCAAGCAGCCCAAAAGAACCACCAACAGCGACTGGAGAAGGAAGAGCCTAGGGAAAGGCACTGCCCAGCTGCTGGTTAAAATGAGCCTAGCATTGTTAGTACAAAGAGAAAACGTGGTAAGTGACAAGATTCTATGGTTGCTTTCTCCTTAAGATGGCACTATAAACTCACAATTCCTTTGGAGAGAGAGAATACATTGAAAGAATTGTGATTTATTAAAAAAAAATTCACTCAAACCTTCTAAAATAAACTAGGGCGGCTCTTGTGTGTCAGACACTAAGTGCTTGTAGGTATCACTTTCATTTCATCATTACAGCAACCTGAAGAAGTAGAAACAAGGAGTAGTCCGCCCTACTTTGCAGACTGAAAGTAGGGATCAGAGACGGTGTAAGTGAACTGCCCCTAGTCCCAAAGCTGGTAAGTGGCAAGGCCAGGATTTTAGCTGGGACACCTTGAGACCATGACCTGAGCTGAAACCAAGAGCAGGACACTTAACCAACCGACTGAGCCGCCCATGTGCCCCTGTCACCAAATCTTTGTTGAATCTTTTCTTATTCCACATGAAATCAGACCTTGAATCAGAGGTCCTATCTTCTGCTTCTACCCATAAATAATCTCCAACCCAGAGAGCAAATCGTAACAATCACCTCTTTCCTTTCTGCCATAACTTAATAACTAGTGGCCAACTCCCACCTTTTGCCCCCAAATTCCCAAAGCTGGTATCCCAACTAGTATTTATTTATTTTTAATTTCAAGTTTTTATTTAAATTCTGGTGAACTAGCATATATGGTAAAATTGGCTGCAGGAGTAGAATTTAGGGATTCCTCACTTAAATACAACACCCAGCGCTCATCACAAGTGTCCTCCTTGGCGCCCATCCCCCAGTTAGCCCATCCCCCACTCACCTCCCTCCACCAACCCTCAGTTTGTTCTCTGTTGTTGAGTCTCATGCTTTACTTCCTTCTCTCTTTTTTTCCCCCTCCTTCCCCTACGTTCATCTGTTTTGTTTCTTCAATTGCACATGTAAGTGAAATCCTATGGTGTTTGCCCTTCCCTGACTGACTTACTCTGCTTAGCATAATACCCTCCAGCTCTATCCACATCATTGCAAATGGCAAGATTTCATCCTTTTTGCTGGCTGGGTAATAGTCCATTGTATACAGACCACATCTTCTTTATCCATTCATCGGTCAATGGACTTTTGGGCTCTTTCCATAGTTTGGCTATTTTGGACCTTGCCGCTACCAATGCTGGGGTGCAGGTGCCCCTTCGGACCACTGTGCATCCTTTAGTTAAATACCCAGTAGTGCAATTGCTGGTCATAGGGTAGCTCTATTTTTAACTTTTTGAGGAACTTCCATTACTGTTTTCCAGAATGGCTACACCAGTACTATTTCGGGTTTGGCAACCTTTGGTGCAATTTTGGTAGCCAATGAATCCTCTGGAGTGAGAGAAACTTGGAACCTTTGCCTATGGTTTACATTGGTATTGGGGGTGGAGTTGGCAGGAGAGCTGACAGGTTCAGGAGGCACTCCTGCTAGGATCAGAGCACAGGTTTGGCAACAAAACACACCCAGGTTCAAACCTAAGCCCTATACCAGCTGCTGAACTTGGACAAATTCATTTTCTCTATTTATACAGTGGAAATATCACGAGATCTACTTCATGGGTTGTTATCAGGATTAAATGGGTGAATTCATGCAAAGCTCTTTGAACAATGTCTGAAGACAGTAAGTATTCAATAAATGTTAACTCTGGTTTTTATGATGGATTTATGTAATTCATGAGCAAGGAGGCTGGCGAATGACTTCATTTAGTCACTACCTATTACAAACCCCTTGCTGTGTAGGAGATATTGTGTTAGGTCTTGGGGATACAATTTTCATTTCTTTATTCAGCAAATACAAGCTCTGGACAGGAAGAACAGGGTTGGGAAATTATAATGTCTAGTATACTGCTGAGTTGGTTCACATCTTGAAATCTTCCTCAATGTTTCGACTCTATCTAGGGGTTTGATTTGCAAAATTTTGCTCTACTTTTTAAATTTATTTCATTTTCTTCATAAACCTTGGGATGTTTATTTTGAATAGTTGAGTCTCATTTCTTATTTTCCAAGAAATGTGGTCTTCAGGGAAATATACTACTATTTACAGATTAATTTAAGAGTTTTGGTATTTTTTTTTAGGTAATCTCTTTGCCCAACGTGGGGCTCAAACTCACAACCCCGAGATCAAGTGTCACATGCTCTACAGACTGAGTCAGCCAGGCACCCAGAGAGTTTTGACAGTCTTAAGCAGGAATACCACCCAATTCTGTGAGAACCATGGGTTTTTGGCCATGCAAAGCAGGAGAAGGTATGGACCTTGAGGTCAGAGAGACGACTCCAAGTTCCTTCAGTGAACAGCTATGGAATCTTAAATAATTTGTTCACTCTTCTGAGCCTCAGTTTTTTTCTCTGTAAAAATGGATAATAATATCTCCAATCTGGAGAATGTGGGGACAGTTAAATTCATTCATTCATTCATTCATTCATTAAACAAACATTTATAAGCAGAACACCTACTACATGCCAGACATTGTTCTGGGTACTGAGACTACAAAAGTAAACAAAACATGCAAGAATCCCTAGGCTCATAATGTTTATATTCTAATAAGATAAAAGTTGGTGGAAAATTAAGTTAGCTTATGTAAAATAAAACACTTTAAAAATTATTATTGTATCAAAGTATGCAGTGTTTATATCACTAATAGAAGGCCCAAGAAGAACTTAATTGTGGCAGAGTTGAAATCCAAACTAGAATCAGCAGTTGTGTACTGGAGAGCTTCTGAACAAGAAAAATAATGTAGAAATGAGTTAATTGTTAGGGAAAAGACATTCAAATAACCTTTTATTAGGTAATCTTATAATAGCTGTTTGGGTATACAAACACATATATACAATTTTCTAAACACCTAAATAAAAAGCAGTAGTTTAGTATATCTGCTTGAATTCATATTACTCAAAACCTTACCAAAACATTTATTATAAAAAAAAACAAAACAAAACAGTAAAACTGCTTAACACAACCTAAAAATGTTTGGGTGTGTGTCCATAAACATTTTCAAGCTTGCTTTACAGAAAAGAGTGCAATTTCTAACCCATGTGTTCAGAGTGACTTTCCAAAGTAGTTCAAAGGGGGAAAAAAAGAAAGTAGCATTGCCTTGTAATACAGCATTAATTAATACTGACTTACCCTGGAACATTCATGAAAAGATCCTTTGTTATCACATACGGTAAAAATATTTAAAAATTGATACTCCAAAAAAATGAATACTCCCTTTCTATGAATAAAACATAGGGAATAAGATTTCATTTTCTTAGACTGACTTGTTACCATGAAAAGCTGCAATCATTCCGCAGATACTACTGACACCTCACATTATTACCTTAAAAATAGTTATGACGCTTGAAATTCAAAAAGAAACCCGCAAGACTTAAGTCTCCTCCCAATACATTCACTGAATGCAGAGTTAAATGAGCACATTTTGTTGTGCCCTTCATTTGCATACTTTAAAATGACTGCAGTAGAGTACACTTGTATTTTTAACTGGAACCAAAATTAAGATGCGTGATCTTTGCAAAATCAACAGCCTGTACTTTCGTAACAGTTGTCATACGCAAAAAGGAAAACAAAACAAAACAAAACAAAAAGCCCTGAGTCAGTATTTTTTGCAAAAGTAATGAAAAAGAGTGCTGTGCTGTGAAGTCATTTTATGACTTATGAAATGGTTAAGACTGTCCAGTATTCGTCTGTTTTGGTTTCATTTTGATGGAAGAGAGGTATGGCTCTTGTTTAGTTTATCCAATTTAGATCATTTCTTAAAACTCAATTTCATTTAAATCCTCAGAATATCCCGATGACTGCTGAGTTAAATCTTCCATTTCTGTCAGGAAAGACAAATAGAAAATAGACAATAGTAATTTTTTCTATTTTTGTTGTAAAAAAAATTACTTAACTTGCAATCTTATGATTTGACACTGTTACAAAATCCCTTTTCAATCAAGCTGATAGCGTTGGGAAACATACTGGTACCTGCACAGGGTCCTGCTTGAAATTTAACATCATCGATGGCAATATCACTTCTTAGGGACAGTCCCCGAATGGCTTCAAAAATTACCTGAAAAGTAATGAAGTTTGAATTTAGAAATAGAGTCATCCTGACAAAACAATACTCGCCAAAACCACAATGAGCACACCAGCCAGAATGGCTCAAATTAACAAGTCAGGAAACAATAAATGTTGGCAAGGTTCAGAGAAAGGGGACCCTCTTGCACTACTGGTGGGAATGCAAACCGGTACAGCTACTCTGGAAAACAGCATGGAGGTCCCTCAGAAAGTTAAAAATAGAACTAGCCTATGACCCAGCGATTGCACTACTAGGTATTTAGCCAAGGGATACACGGTGATCTGAAGGGACACCTGCACCCCAAGAGTTACAATAACAATGTCCACAATAGCCAAACTGTGGAAAGATACAAGATGTCCACTGACAGATGAATGGATAAAGAAGATGTGGTACATATACAATGGAATATTATTTGGGCACCAAAAAGAATGAAATCTTACCATTTGCAATGACGTGGATGGAACTAGAGGGTATAATGCTAAGTGAAATAAGTCAGTCAGAGAAAGACAAATACCATATGATTTCACTTGTGGAATTTAAGAAACAAAACAGATGAACATATGGGAAGGGAAGGAAAAATGAAATAAGATAAAAACAGAGAGGGAGACTAACCATATGAGACTCTTAACTCTAGGGGACAAACAGGGTTGCTGGAGGGGAGGTGGGTGGGGGATGGGGTAACTGTGTGATGGGCATTAAGGAAGGCACTCGATGTAATGAAAACTGGGTGTTGTATGCAACTGATGAATCACGGAATTCTACCTCTGAAACGAATAAAACACTATATGTTAACTAAATTGAATTTAAATAAGACATTTTTTAAAAAATAAATAAACGAAAACAAAAACCCAGGGCAGATCCAAGCTGTGTGGGTCTGGAAGCTTAGACTGTTTTTCAACCTCCTTTAAGAAAGGTGATACAAAATCACAAATTCAAATTTAGGTACAAAAGAGAGTACTTATTTGGGATTTTAAGGAAATTCACAGTCTGTTACTAGAGCCTTGGAGATTTCGGTCCCTTTCTTCTGAGATTTCTTTATGCAATTTCCCAGAAATGCTCACCTAGAAATGCTCCCTGGTGGTGACATGGTTTCCCCTCCCCACCTAGAATATTCTGGTCCTAGCATTCACAGGGCCTATGAAAGTCATGGGTCCGAAATTTAAGCTTTCTTAGGCTCTCCATAATCTAGTGATACTGGTACCAGGTGGGAGAATTTAACAGGGCTGATGAGATCATGAATGAACAGCAAAGCATAATTATTAGCTTTACCAAAAGGACAATGGTTCACTTATCATGTTAGATACCATAACATCCAAGAACAACCTAGGAGGAGAGAAGCAGTTCCATAACTTTAGATCCTGAGAAGAAAATAACTGATCAAAAATTCAGGTTCTAGGGAGAAGAGATTACATTACCAGTTCTAAAGCTGACCCAACAATGGTTAATAAACCACTGAATACTGTAGGGAGGCTCGTGTGTAATGAAAATTTTCCAGAAGACACGTTTGCTCTACTCATTTTATGAGGAAATGACTCCCCATTGCACTAGTTTATGATTTAAATTAAATCAAAGAACATAAAGTTGATAATTAATAAGCACATGAAACTATCTTGAAATTAATGACTCAAAGAAGCCTTAATGACAGAAATGGGCAAAATAACGTTATTAAAAATTCTAAGGATACAATCCCAAACAAGACTCCAAATAAGTAGAGTTAGAAGAGGGGGAAAATATCCTAACACATCCAGACAGGAGGATATATGAGGGCAGTTAATAAGCATTCTGGTTCTCTGGACATCAATAAAATCTGGTTTTTGACCTCTAAGTCTACAATGGAAACATAATAAACAAATTACCTGATGGGATTATATTCAGAACAGTCTGCAGTTGAACCAAGCACTTGGTTTCATACAACTTTCTCCTTTGAATTTCCTTAATACTTGAGGGATAACTATTTTATACTATTATGATTTCTGCTTTGTATTGCAGATACACATTCTATTATTAAATAATTGTGGTTAATTAGGAACTAGAGAACAATTTATTTTTTCTTTCAGCTTAGCAATTATTTTTTTCAAATGGCTACTAAGTCGTTAGGACATAAATACTCACTAAGTTGTCTGGAAAACCGCTTAATAAATGAAAACAGCGAGGTATCACTTGTGCTCTAATGGCACCAGGAGAAAACTAGGAAGACTGAGTATACCACGAGCAAGAGAATGTGGAAACCTGGTGTTAGATGAGTACCCAGCATGTAATCATTCCTACTAAATGTGAGGTAGTGTAACAAACAATATACATGATGTAAATATTTCAATGAGCTAAGAATTCATCTGATGATGAATGAATCCATAAGAATTCATTCTTTCGATAGCATCAAAATAAAAGAACCCAGGGAGGAAAACAGAGAGAGCAGAGGAGGAAAGGCTAAGCAAGGAATCCAAAGGACATGAAATCACTTCATGTTTTTGATCAATAGCAGGTCAAGGGTGGCTTGGCACTTTATTAAACCCTGAGGAAGGAGCACGACTAATATTGTGCCACTTGATGCATTTCTTCTACAAGGATGGTCAGATGATGGGAATGTCGTCAGGAGGCCACCCACTTACCTCCCCTCCAGGATGAATCTCAAATGTCAGCACTACTACAGCACTCTGAAAGTCATCCACACCTGCCCACCCCCACCGATGACACACATTGACTCCTCCAGCTTTGTTCTTCTCCCTAAACTCCAGTCTCACATCCTACCACTTACTTGACATACCTGAATGGATGTCTAACAGACAGTGAAAACTTTGCATGTTCAAAAAACCCCTCCTGTGCACACTGCCCTCACATCTCCAGATATGCCCCACCTAAAACGTTCCCCATCTCAGTAAATGGTAACTCCATTCTAGTGGTTGCTCGGGCCAAAACTCGTGGTGTCATCTTGCTGCCTCTTTCTCTCAAGTCCCACATGCCATACATAAGAAGTCCTGTGGGCTTCTGATACGTCTCACCCCTGCCACATAGCCCTAGCTACCACTCCTTCTGCCAGGACTATTGCAGTAGCCCCAAAGTCTCCTTGCCTCCCTTCAGTCTACTCCCCTGGTAGTAGCTGGGGTGAACCTTTAAAAATATTAACCAGATTGCATTACCTTAAAACCATCTGATTGTTCTTCATTGCTTCTGGAATAAATTTCAAACTGTACCATGATGTCCAAGACCTTTCACAATTACACCCTGATACTTTTTTGATCTCGTTACCTGATCAGCTTGACCTACTTTTTTTCCATAGCACTTATTATCATATGATGGTACAGTATATATTTTTTGTTTACATTTTCAATCTCTCCCCCCTAGAATGTCAGCAAAAAGAGGAGGACCTTTACATGTTATGGTCATTGTTGTGTCCCCAGCACTTAGAATAGCAAGCGGTCGATAAATCTTTATTAAAATGAGATATTTTGGTCTCATACTTTAGGCACTCGGTCTGGATGCCAATGTAACTATTAAGAATACCATGGTTGCCATGGAGACATGAATTAGAGACCAGAGATATTTGGGAGGGAATATATTTTTAGAAACAATATTATCCTTTTATACTTTGGGACTTTAAAATGTATTAAACACTTTCACATACATAATCTCATTTGACCCTCTAACTCTGGTGATGTCAACACAGCAGGAATTATTACCCCATTTTGAAAATGTATAAACACTCTAAGAGAGGATTAGATTTCCCCAAGATCACCCAGTGCTTATGACACCCAGGGGAATGAGTATTTTTGGAACCTCCATGGTAGGAGGAAGTGTAAAGTCGTGGCTTAGGGATACACACTTTGGGACCAGTCAGATCTGGGACTGAATTCTCACTCTGCCACTTACCAGCTGGACATTGTCTCTCCATCTGTAAAGGGAGATATACGATCAACCAGAAGAACCTACGTACAGCTCCCAGCACTGTAAGTGCCTGGCACAGAGAAGATGGTGGATTTATTTGCGTGGGTGTGTCTGTGTTTTATTAGACACTAGGATGTTTTGGAGAAACTAGTTCAGCCTGGTCTCCAGACAGTCATTTGGGATTCCTGAGGGAATCACTAAATCCAGAAGGAAATTCCTCATGACAGATTCATATCTGTCCCATTTTAAGACAAGAGGAATGGTGTGGAGTCTTCTTTCTACGTTGCGAGCTAAAAATC
The DNA here is from genome assembly GCF_963455335.1 of Martes martes. Lineage (NCBI taxonomy): Eukaryota > Metazoa > Chordata > Mammalia > Carnivora > Mustelidae > Martes > Martes martes. The sequence continues at coordinate 11,681,556 of NC_137900.1, read as the reverse complement.
CTCCAGGCCATTCTATACCCTTGAACTTGAAAATGACCTTGAACACCTCAAGATGCTACCCGAGATGCCTGATACGTTGGGATAAAAAAAACTATTTCAAACAACCAACTACCAGCAAGTCTAGTATATTCAAGGCCTTGGGCTCAACTCCTTGGGTTTAGATGCTGAGAAGCCCCCTGTTCTCTTGAACTCAAATCCCCGAACTCTTGCGCACCAGCAAGATTTGGGAGTTATAAAAACATCGATGTTCAGGCTCCACCAGAGAGACTCAGACTCACTCACTCTAGGACAGAGATGCTGCATCTTTAGCGTGCATCTGACTCACCGGGGGGCTTGCTAAGACACAGATTTCTGGTCCCCTCCCCCACAGGGTATGGTTCAGTAGTTCCAAGGTGTGGCCCGAGAATGTGCATTTTAGCTACATGTCATTTTAGGTGAATGTGCATTTCAAGCATTGGTGCTGGCCTCAGGACAACACTTCGAGAACGTGGGAATAGGGTAGCAGTATGAGCGCCCCGGTAGCCTAACGAAATTAATCTACCGTCTCAGAATGATGATCAGTTACGTTAGTAAGTTCCTGAATGACGCACTTTCCTTCTGTAACAGACATTAAAGCACTAGCCACACCATTCCCGGGGCTGTTACTCTTCACTCAGTCTCTCGACAGTCTTATCCGTGCCAAGATAACGGGCCATCCCCGGATAATGGCTCAGGTTCGCTCTATCATTTGCTCCACCTGGCCTGCCGGAGCTGGAGCAATCCCTTCCCATTCAGATCTGTAGACAATTCCCTGAGGTTGGACGGTGGTGTAACCCGCAGCCCTTATCGTGAAGACCTCTGCCCGGGAAGATTTGGGCTTAGCCAAGCAGCCAGTGGTTAACGCTGAGGGGAGCTGACCCAAGCCTGTTCATTAGTCCGAACGCTGAGGGGGAAGCAGCGCTTTCGTGGAAGGTCGGAGAACTCCACGGAGCAACTTCAGCAACAGTCGGGGGCTGAAGTTCTCTCCCTTTGGAGCTTTGGCTCAGAGGAGGCAGGTGAAGTCAGTGGCTGCCAGGAGGCCCCCGCCCACCTTTAGACTAGATCGGCTGCTCAGGCTCACTGATCGGAATGTGAAGGGCTCTTTCCTGGTGCTGCCCAGATTCACTCATGACCGGGATGCCGTGGGGCAGAGGTCTCCTACTGCACATGAGACTCAGGACTTAGGGCCGGGACTCTCAGCTTCTTCCACGTCACTGCAGACAGAGGCTTAACATTTCCTCTGGACCATGCACTCTGTTAAATAGAGGCTTGCAACAGAAGCCCTTGCTCGTGGGTAATGATGAGGGTAGGGATGCAGCTGGAACAACTAATTAGGTAATACCATGTTCGGAAGCAAAGGGGACCGTTTTAGAGACGTGCGGGACACACAGAATGCACTTGACACTCAGAATGTGCCAAGACAAAAATAGCCACCCTTTCATCACAGAGTCACAAAAATCACTCTGTGCATAAACTACCCAAAGCTTCGTCTGCACGCCTCATCTCCCATTCGCTGCTGAGATCTAATCAGCAGAGACTAATTATGTTTACTCTGAAACAAGTACTGCCTTTATCTATGACCCCCAAAAAGGACCAGACGTTCCCTTGGGTAGCATGAAGAAGAAAGAAGCAGAAGCCTACAGGACCACCTGCCAGCACTTGGTTCTTGTCTCCTCTGGCTTACCTGGTGTTGCCTCTCACAGCTGTATTCAATCAGCCCTCGCAGCCAGGAGATGCTCTGCTCACCTCGTCTTCTCCATAAGAGGGTCTCTTCACTCTCACCTTCCCTCTTCAGATAGACACTCAGCAGGCCGGTGCCTGCTCCGTACATGTGGTAGAAAAAGGTCAAGCACTGTTTCCCGGCGACTCCTCTCAGAGGCCAGGACAAGAGCTGTGCTCTTTGTCCATACGCCATGTGGGAGGCCTCGATGTACATGTAGTAGCCTGGAGAGCAACACAAAATCGAGTATCGTCAAAAACACACACACAAACACATACACACACACAAACACACACACGCACGCACAAGGAATATTCCCTTCTTTCTCTTCTGAGCGGTATTCCTGGGAACAAATTAGAGTAAGTCAGTGACTTGACCACCATCCTGATGAAGAATTTTATAATTCTGGAGAATATAATCCAAGAGGAATAGATATGCTACCCAATCTAAACCATCAAAATAATTTTTTTCACTTAATAATTTAAAATTAAGTTTAACATATAGGATGCAATTAATTAATGTTATTAGTATAATACTAGCATAATATCCCTGAAGTGGTGATGAACATATGGGAATTTATCCTACTAATTCATGGACAACATTTTGGAGCTTTCAGACATAGGTTTGGGGGAGAGAACATGGATTTTGTAGTCATGAAAATCTGGGTTCAAGTTGACTCTAATAGTTGATCCTGGTCTAAGGAATTATCCTTTCTTTTAATGTTAATTTGTCTGCACACAAATAAAACAGTGGTGTCCTGGAACCAGCTCCCATTGGCTCCCAAGAGTCCATTGGGTGACTTCTGTTGATAGGTCCAAATGACTTCATGTTGGTAGTTTGAAATGGGCCATGATGGATGTAACTGCCCTGTAGAAAGCAGACATAGCTACAAGTCAGCCGTGGCCCCCCATCTCCCCGTATAACTGGTTACTGTTAAGTAATTACCATCCAGCCACTGAAATAAGGCAATATATGAACAGCAATTTCTAGATTAATGCACCAGTGATATAATTCCGTAGACCCAAGGCTCATTTTTAAAAAAAGGCCCTGGACTCCGTGTCTGTAGTTCTTAACTCTGGGTCATTTGATAAAAGTTGATGTCTCTTCCACCTGAAAAACAATGCATAAATGTTTGCATGCATTTTTATTGCCTTCTTGGCCAACACTGATTTTTTAATATACATGATGTAAAACATAATCTTTACGTAGTGTTCTGTTATTATTTATGCAGAAATTAATGGCTGAATTGAGGGTAAAAAGAAAGAGAGCCCAAATACTGCATGCCAATGAAATGGTCTCTAGGGCCATCTTTCTTTACAGTTGGATGTTTAATTAATTAGCTCTAGTCATTTCCCCAAATGCAAGGCTTGAAATACCCAACCAAACCTGATCAGAAGCCACATCTGTGCTTCTTCAGGGCATCCCTTCTTTCTCCCACTTCCACAAACACAGACCTGAGAAGTTCCATGGGCTACTCAAGGGGTGGGAGAAATAGTCCTGCTCAGGTGGGTCTTATCAAATTGTATGCACCATGCAATCCTTCCCCGCAGTGTTCCACTCAGTAAAGTTGTCACCCTGCAAAACTGGGTCATCAGAGTCACGGGGCCCTCATCAACCAGGTTTCCCCAGGATCTCCTTTAAAATATTGCAAATGTGGGGCGCCTGGGTGGCTCAGTGGGTCAAAGCCTCTGCCTTCGGCTCAGGTCATGATCTCGGGGTCCTGGGATCGAGCCCCGCATCCGGCTCTCTGCTCAGTGGAGAGCCTGCTTCCCCCTCTCTCCCTGCCTGCCTCCCTGCCTACTTCTGATCTCTCTGTCAGAAAAAAAAAAAAAAATCTAAAAAAAAAATATTACAAATGATACTGCCAGTGTTTCTGGAGTGTTCACCAATGACATCCTCATTACTAAACCAACAGTCAATATTCATCCCTTGTCATTCTTGTCTAATTTACAGCATTGACGATAATACATTGCTTCTGCCTCTAATAAGTACTTTTTTTTAAAGATTTTATTTATTTATTTGAGAGAGAGGGAGAGAGCGAGACAGAGAGAGTACAAGCAGGGGTAGGGGTAGAGGAAAAGCAGACTCCCCCTGAGCCGGAAGCCGGATGTGGGACTCGATCCCAGGATCCTGGGATCATGACCTTAATCAATTGAGCCACTCAGGTGCCCCCTACAAATACTTGCTTAACTTGGTTTGCAGGACGCTATACTGTCCTGGCTTTTCTGCCACTTCACTGGTCATTCCTTTGTTAGTTCACCCTTTATTCTCTGACCTTGTGCCCTTGGAGTGCTCCAAGGCCGTGGTCTCAAACTGCTCTATTCTTACAGACTACGTAAGCGATCTCATCTTGTTCCACGGCTTTTAATGCTCCATATGTTACTGTAGTACCAATTTACACTTCCAACTCCTTTGCTGAAACCCAGATGTGTTTATTCAGACTGTCTAGTGGACATCTCCCCCTCTTGTCAAACAGACACCTCCAGCCGAACATGTCTAAAACTAAACCCCAACGGCCTCACCGTAACACCCCCTGCACCTTTCTGGCTGGCCAGACCCCAAGTCCTGAGCCACCCCTGCTTCCCCGCACGCTCACACCCTGTCAGGAGGTCCTGTTGCCCCACCTTCAAAACGCATCCAGAATCTAGTCATTTCTCTCCTCACCATCTCCCTGCTACCGCCTGGCCTGAACCGCTGTTGTTTCTCACTTGGATTAATGTAGTCCCTGCTAGCTAGTCTGCCGATCACTGCCCTTGTTCTCTCCAGCCTCATCTCAACACAGTACCCAGAGTGAACAGAAGCTAAATCTTCCCAATCCTCTGCTTGAAACCTTCCATTGATATAGCATTTCCCTCGGAGTAAAAGCTGAAGGCCTGAGAATGGCATTCAGGGTCCTATAATCGCCTAACAATGTTCTTGCCTCCGATTTCTATCACCGTCCTCTCCTACGGCCTTTCTTCTTACTCATTCTGTGTTGCGTGGCCACCTTGGTCCCTGTGCTGTTCCTGGGATATAGTAGGTAATGCTGTCACCGCAGGGCCTTTGAACTGGGGTTTTTATATTTTCGGCAATGAAAGGAACTTTCATTATTCGTTTCTTTAACATTTCCTAACTTAAGCTAGGCTGGATGTGAACAAATAGAGATACACATCATCCTAATAGAAGAGCGCGTGTGTGTGTACGTGTGTGTGTATTATTTATTTGTTTCTTTATTTGCGAGACAGCCAGAAGAGGGGGTGAGGAGAGGCAGAGGGAGCAGAAGAGAAAAACTCCAAGCAGACTCTGCGCTGAGTGCTGAGCCTCATATGGGGCTTGATCTCATGACCCTGAGGTCACAACCTGAGCTGAAATCACGGGTTGAATGCTTCACTGAGTGTGCCACGCAGGTGCTGAGAAGAGTGTATTTAATTCTATGGAGAGAATAAGGTCAAAGCTTGAAAATGACCACGGTTTAACACCTAACCATGCACAAAGGTATCCCATGCCATCCTATACATAAATTAGTGGTGTAGTACTCTGAAACCCTACCATATTGTGTGTTTAACCTAAAAAAATATTTCCTCCAAAAGAGTAAGAAGAAAATCAGAAAAATAATTTCTGTATCTGGCTTTCGGGTTCTCAGGAGCCCACTTGAATCCTAAATAAAGGACCTTGGCTAAAGATGAAACTCTCAGGGAGGAAAAGCAGGTTCCTCTAAAAGATGCTGTCACTGGGGAAAATGGAAAGTAGAGAGCATCAGGGCTCTGAGACAGGACATCTTTGCAGAAGGGAGAGGGTGCGATGGATCCATCATGAGTGAAAGATGACCTAAGGCTCACCTTCCCTCTAGTGATGACAGCATTCATCCTACCGGTAATAGTATGAGCCCCAGACAGAATTAGTCTGAGATCCCAGAAGAGAGAAAAACCCCTAATCATCCCCAGGATTAAATGAAATTCAATCTTTTCTAGGTAAAATGCACTAACCATTTAGCCTCCAATGGGTGACGCATTTCTCTGGAAATGCTTTCAGCTGGTACACCTCTGGGTCTCAGGTATTAGGCTGAAATCATTATCTCACATCTCTGGTTCCAGAGACCTTTGTGTTTCAGACCATAAAGTACGAAAGGAAGTCTCCCAGGCTTTTGGGCTATGGGATCATTCCACTTTGGGAAGACAGAGGGAACATCCAGGGGGGTGTGAGTCCAACACCTTGTATCCTTCTGGGGTACTAACACCAGTCTATTTTTCTGGAGTGATGTTAGCCTCTCCAAAAATCCTTGATATCATTTCTATGTTAAGCACATACATATATTCCATAAGGTAATACCGATTTAAACCACTCTAGATCAACATCTATACATACAAACAATTTTAACATATTTGTCAACTGATCAGAATTTGTCTCTCTGATGCACAGACTGATTATTCCTCTTGATGCCAAATATGTTTCTCCTTTTGATTTGCATGTGACATTTCCTTTCCCCAGAAAAGATCAGAGCTTCACAGAGAGCCAGTCTGTCTCACATGTGTTTGGAAAGCAGAGAAAAGCCCCATGTGTTGACAAGCTTTGCCACATTATAACTCCAAATGCCGTCTGTCTCAGCAAACAAAAGCCCTAGATGGGAGCCAGGGAGCCCCAGTGCTGAAACCTCAGACCAGCTCACGTGTTCGTGCACACGAAGGATTCCAATCTGTGGAAGAGATTATTAACTGAAATCACTTTCTCTCTGTGGGCCATTGTTTAACATTCAAGACGGGGTTCCAGTGGGTCTACGGGGAGATCGGGGTCCCATCTGTTCTCTGCGCAGCAACTGTGATGTGTTGAGACACACACCATATTCATAATTTGGAACAGTAAAGCAGCTGTTCCTTCCGTCTTGGTGCCTGCCCCCTCTCACCAGGGCCGGGAAGGAGCTCGGGGGGCCTGTATGAGCCACAGGAACTGAACAGCTAAACTCCATTCGTTAAGCTGAAAAGGAGTTTGAACAATCAGGAAAAAAGGGAAGACATCAGAACTTTGGGCAGAACCACAGCTAAATGTGTCCACCTAAAATTGCTTTTTATTATACCCTCTAAATGATTCTTAAAGCTTGTCATGAATGAGTTAGTGTTTAAGGGGGATGGAGTTTCCGTCTGGGGAAAGGGAAAGAAAGACTCCTGGGGATGAATGGTGGTGAAGGTCGCTCAACAGTGTGAATGGACTTTACCGCCACTGAAATGCACACTTGCTAATTATTAAGATGGTAAGTGTTGCGTTATGTATATATCATCAATTTCTAACAGCAGCTTGCCATCCAAGCCTTCTCTATATAAGTAGGATCTGGCAATATCAGGAACTAGTGTGATAAGATGGATCATAGAAGGATTGGAGGACACTGGAGATTTTGATAATCTGGAGCTAACTTCTCAGATGGTTACAGACTAGCTGGGTAGCCTTCTTACTTGTCTGGCTATCAACTACTACAATTTTTTTAAAAAAAAAGGACCATGGGGTGCCTGGGCGTCTCAGTTGGTGGCTCAGTTGATTAAGCATCTGCCTGAGGTTCAGGTCATGATCCCAGGGTCCCGAGATTGAGTTCTGCATTGGGTTCCCTTCTCAGTGGGAAGTCTGCTTCTCCCTCTCCCTTTGCCCCTCCCCCTGCTTGTGCACTCTCTCCCTCTCACTCTCCTTCTCTAATAAATAAAATCTTAAAAAAAAAAAAAGAAGACAAGGACCAGAATTCAACTGCTAATAAATATCAGCTGTATAACAAACACATTAAATATATAATTGTGATTTTTTTGGTCAGACAGCATAATTTTATAAATACATGTCATTATTTGTATTTTAGTGCATCCTTGATATTTCTATCACACAAGAGGGAGTGTTCTTAGAAATAAAGCCTTCGTCCTTAATTATCAGAAATCTGGAAGACTTATTGGAACATTGAACAATATCACAAAAGCGAAGGATGCTGTCCCTCTCTGGAAGTCATGAAGAAAATGATGAGTACCTGCTTTTCCAGAAAGCAGCTGCAGGCAGGAGAGCCTGGAGGGCTTTTCATCTTTTGGCCGGTAGACTCCCGTGAGCCAGGAAATGTTACAGTTGAAGGCATTTTCTCACCAAACTGGAGAGTTACCTATGTTTTTATCCCACCATCTCTGGGCCACAAAACCCCTGTAAACTCCAGGGCAACTAAAACTAATGTTTGGGAGGATTCTGAGAGCATGGTGGCACAAAAATGTTAATAAAATTCCAATAGCCAATAAAACCCTGCCAACTTGAAAACCTGTCTTTTCCTGTCTTGTAAATAAGTAGCATCTGCGTCAGAAAAGACAAATCCTGGGGAGACCCTCCCTTCTCCAGGCGAGTCCAGAGTCATCTGTCACAAATGTCTGTATTATTTCATTAATGGAGAAGCCAAATCATATGGCTAGAGTTTGGGGTTGTTATTTTACTAGGAGCACTTGTCCTACTACATGACTGAGTTAATCATTGGAAATATTTCCCAAACTTTAGTCATACAACAAATACCAACTTCATGATTTGATTTTGTCTGTCTACATACCTGCAGTATTATCCACTTAATATTCTTCAGCAACTAGTTTCTAATTTTATTACATAAATACATTTATTCGAATAGGAAACTTCACATTAGCATGAAAACAGGAAAATAAGCTATATATCTGGGAAATAATGGTTTTGATGGACTGGTTAGGTATTTTTCCTATACATGGATATGAATATCAAATTAAAAAATACTCATCCACATACCACTTAAATTACCCAGTGGTAGTTTGGAAAACATTGCTTTACAGTCTGCCAAGTGTTCTGGTTACTACCAAGTCATTGTATCCATAGTCATAGGCCATGGTTTTCTATTTATAAAAGCACAGATGATGATGCAGAACAATGAATCCAAGAAATCATCCCAAAGATGAACATCACATTTTATAAAAGTTTCACTAATTATAAAAATAATGGGGGTACCTGGGTGGCTTAGCTAAGCATCTGACTTTAGCTCAGGTCATGATGCCAGGGTCCTGGGATCGAACCCCGCATTGGGCTCCCTGCTCAGGGGGAGTCTGCTTGTCTCTCTCGCTCTCCCTCTGCCCTCCCTGCTGCTGGTGTGTGCACACACACACTCTCTCTCTTTCAAATAAATAAAATATTTTTAAAAATTGTAAAAATAACAGTACGATTCATTTGAGTGGAGCTGATACACTATCAAAGCTTCTCACAACTATAATTTTAGTTGTGGTCATCATAGCAACTCTAAGAGGTTAGCAGGACATCTGCTGTTAACTTCATTTTACATCTGGGGAAACTGAGGTGCAGAGAACTTAGATGACCATGCCCCAGGCTAGGCAGGCAACAAGTGGCAGAGTTGGCTCATTTTCATTGGTCTTTCTACTAGATTTTGGGAAGATTATTGCATTGCCAGATAGTGAATCAGGAAAGACAGCTCCCTTGAAATTGCTGTGTATGACGGTGCACTGAGTCTAGTAAACACACAGTGAACCGGCATGTCCATATGGACATGTGGCTTTTGTGAGCTTCTCTTTTTATTTAATGGGCCTATATTTACTGCCTGTCTAATGCATTGTCTGTAAACAGCTTTGTATGCCTTTCCTCTTCCTACTTTCTTCTTGTGTATGTTCTTCCAAATGTAAATGGACAGGCGTTATGGATGGAAAGCAAAAAGGTAGAATGCATTCTGCCAGTACAGGTCTATCCTCGGAAAGTCCCAGAACGCACTGCATTCAAAAAGGATTCTGTTGTCACCAACACCAAACAACACACTCCACTCATTAAGGAGAAAGATACTATGTTGCTGGCCCAGAGATTGAACCTATGATTTTACTCATGTACCAGTTAGGGAGTTCTGCCATTCTGCATACCGCCATTATTTTATTGCCTGTAATGTAAAAAGATGTTAAGAAAATATTGTTAGGACCTAAATGCAAAGATAGCAATAAATCAACAAAGCAGGCAGTAGGAGATTTTTTTTGGATGTTATTCCATTATTGTTGAAGTTGTATATCTAAATCATAGACACGTTTGCTATTGCTATGCTAGGATCCCAGCAGATAATAATTAAAACTCCCTTGAGTGAGTGTCAGTGTTTTAATACTTAAAATGACCGGGTTGCCTTGGATGATCTATAGGATCCTATCTACCTCTAGCATCCTATAAGTCTATGAACTGTTAATGATTTGTTGAGTCAATTAAAGTTTTCTTACTCTTTTTTTGAAAAAGATTTTATTTATTTATTTGATAGAGATTACAAGTAGTCAGAGAGGAGGAAGCAGGCTCCCTGCTGAGCAGAAAGCCCCATATGGGGCTCAATCCCAGGACCCTGAGACCATGACCTGCGCCGAAGGCAGAGGCTTTAACCCACTGAGCCGCCCAGGCGCCTCATAAAGTTTTCTTACTCTTATTTCTTATTCTTTCTCTGCTGGAGAGAAATTCTGGTGATGTTCATCTAAGCAACATTACATCTGCTATAAAAATCACCTTTTAAAAATATGAGGTAATCATCAGGTGGTTTCCATGATAATTAAATAAAAGACATTTGGAGTACTTTCTTACTATGTCAGTTGTCTCCAATATTTACTACTCGGGGTTGAGAGTTATAAAGGGAAAAGAATAGAGAATTATAGTCTCTCAGGCAGTTTATAGCCAAAGGCAGTATTAATGTAAATTTTAATATTCTCCTCCTACTACCTGTTCCTAAAGAACAGAACACCTTACAACAACAAGATAATCTCAGATACAGCAAGACCTTGGGTAGAAGAGGCAGAAGCATCACTTAAAGAATACAGTTTAAAGAGGCCAGAGACTCAAAGATCTCATTCAAGTCACTATGATTGGTTGGCACAGAAAAGCCAATACCTTCAAATTTTGAGTATAATAATCACGTTCTTAAATGATGCCAAAAAACGAAATACCAGAGACATCCCCTTCTGGCTACGGGGAGTAATTTGCAGCAGATCTACACTCCTGCTGAGAAGAACTGGAAAACCAATGGATAACATCTCTATATTTTAGAAAACACCTGTTTAGGAGCTAGCAGAGGACTTCCCAAGCAGCAAAGGTTCAAGGGGGCCAAGATCCTAGGAAAAGGAAGTCAGTAAAGTGAATTCAACATTCTCCATTTCCCCGTGGGGGAACTGCCCCTTCAGTTTAGAAGCTTAGCAGAGAGCAGCTAAACAGGAGGCAGAGAACTTAACAACACTCGCTGGGTTGGGAAGATAATAACTGGAGTTCTGGGTTGCCAAGGCAGCCAGGGCTTTAGAGCCAAGTTTTGTGAGAAAAGAGAGGCACAGAAAAGTGAGCCCATCACCTGGCAATCTTCCCTTGAGTCATGGGCCAAATGCTTAAGCTGCAGAGGGCAAGGGCCAGGAAGCCAAACATAAAACAGAGTTTTCAGTAATCTCACCAGCTAAAGAGATAAAAATTAAAGTCTAGGACAACACATTAAAGAGGAGGGTTCCCAAAAGAACCCTAGTGTATGCTCTCAGAATATTCCCCAGGCGTAGTGGAGAACAAGACATTGATCCAGCAAAGCAACACCCTCTCAAGTTAGCCCAGTTCTGATTGGACCGAGGTGACCTGTTCTACTCAAGTTGGCTACTTGAGGATAGATTGAATCCTCTCTGGAGAGAAAAACATCACCACCAAGGATTCCATAATTTTTCATTCTCGACGTCCAGTATTCAATTAAAATGCCAGATATTTCAAGAAATTGGCCAAAGTATGTGTTTGTGGGGTGGGGGAGACAACAGAAACAGAACCACAGGTGACCCAGCTATGGAGCTATTAGACTTTGTAGGAGTGCAAAATAACTCTTTGTAATAATTTAATAATATGAGCACTATTTAGTATTATGGCCAAGAACTAGATGATGAGATGAATTTCATCAAAGAATTAGAATCTGTTAAAGAGAAAGAAGTTGGGCAGGGGAGGGATGTGGAGCTTTGAGAATGTCAGAGTAAGGTTCTCTGAAAATGTGTTTCTCTATCAAAGCAATGGGAACACTGGCAAAAAACAAAACAAAACAAAACAAAACCCTGTCAAATCAACTTATTCCAAACTCTGGAAATTAACTAAAGGGATACCACAATCTAAGAGTGTTGATTCAAGAAAAATGACAATCCTTCAAAGAAAGGTGAGCTTTATATCTGCACTAATCCCACCTTCATCTCTCCTACTCTTAGACAGACTTGAAAACCAGGAGCTTTACAAACAGTAAAAACAGAAAAAGCAGTAGCCTACAGCAATTCTGCAAGGGACACAACTGGTTTGGAGCTACCCAAAACCCTGTCCCCAGAAAATATCATTATTTGACTTATTTGGCAAAGCACCACAAAGTTCCATTCGCAGGGCTTCTCTTTATTTAATTTGACTGAGGTAGACCTGATTTTGGATGTAATTTGACTAAGGTAGACCAGCCTTCTCTCCAGGGCATTTGTCAAAAGCAATCAGTTAAACAAGTGTTTAACATTTCAGCCGCCTTGAGGTAGTATTAACAACTGAAACTAACAAAAGACTGACCAAACACTAGATCATGGGATATCCTTGGCGGGGTTGGGGGGGGGCGGTGGTTGGAGGCAGAGAGGGGCTTTGCAAAGCCTCAAAATATTTTTGGCAACCTCCATGGCTTCTCAGATGTTCCCACAGGATCAAGCAGCCAGTTGGACACAGCCGTGGCCAAGTTAATGAGGCATCCTCGTAGCAGCTCTCCCTCCTTCCTGGCTCTGCCACCTTCGCTCCACACTTCTGCTCCTTGGGACCACACCTCCCAAAATACAACCTGAATACAAACCTGTACCTTGGACTTCACTGTCTTGGGAACCCTGGCTGACAGTGCACTGTAGACCAGCCCAGCAGAATCATTTACAGTTTCCCAAAGCTGCCATGATACTTAGCAGTTCCACACTCTGCACGTGCCACTCCCTCGTTCTGAAATGCTACCTCATCCTGACAGCCATTCTTCAGGGTGAGTTCTCAGTCATCCTTCAAGACACTCCCAAGGAGAGCTAGCTGCTTCTCTCTACGTGGATCCATATCTCTAGAAGTTAACCCTTATCACTTTACTTACAATTTGGGGGCAATTATTTGGTGCACAAGGCATGTAGAAGCTCAGAAAATGGGGAGGAAATCAAGGTCTCTGGATTTAGGATTGCTCCCAGTTCTAAGATGTTTCATCTTAAAGACACGTAGCTTGTGACACCGGCGGCTGGTACAAATAAATGTGTTAAAGGGGACTTTATTTGCTTTAATGTTTGAATGGGTGATGCTTGTCACCCATTGTGATCTGAGAGCCAATATATCCACCTACATATGGGTTCTAGCCACTGGACTCCAGAGAAAGCAGCAGCCACCCTTTCAGGACTGAGGAAACGCAACAGGTGTGCAGGCTACAGTGCTCGAGTTCAACTGACACATGGGTTCGCTGACATCAGAAATAGCTCAGAGAAGAATTTACTTTCTGCTAGATGCTTTTCTATAGAGGTCTAAAAATACCATCAGTTTGAATATATCCTTTCCAAGAGAAAAATACCCTTCTTTGGCTGAAAGGTGTTGGGGAGAGATCATGCTGCTATGTGAAGAATTGTGCGTTTCACGTATAAGCTGTCACAGCTGTTCCAGGTCATCTGTGGTCTCTTAGTGTCACGTAGGCTGCGAAACTCTGGTGAGACAGTGTGGACAGAATATGGGCATTCGAGACGGGGGTCCTGAGATTCTGTCCCTACTCTATGTGTTACTACTGTGTGGCCCTGGAAAAAAACACCTAACTTCTCTGGGCTTCGGTTTTCTCATGTGAAAAACAGGCCATCCATTCACTTTACCTCTGCTTACTTTGTGGTAAGGATGTGTTTATGGACTGAATGTTTGTGCCCCACCCCCCAATTTATATGTTGAAATCCTATCCCCCAGGGTGATGATATTAGGAGGTTGGGGCCCTTGGGAGCTGATCAGGTCATGAGGGGTGAACTCTCTTCAGTGGGATTAGCGTCTTTTTAAAAGAGATCCCAGAGAGAGCCCTTGCCCCTTGGGCCATGTGGGGACAGAGTGTCAAGATGGCCATCTAGGAACCAGGAAGCAGGCTCTCACCAGACATCAAATCTGTTGGCGCCTTGATCTTAGAATCCCCAGCCTCCAGAATTGAGAGAAAGAAATGTTTGTTGTTTAAGCCATCCGGTCTGTAGCACTTTTGTTAAACCAGCTCATACCGACCAAGACAAGATATAAAGTTCCCAGCATAGTGCCTACACATGGTAAATGTTCCATAAATGATCATTAGCTAACATTATTTCTCTAGTAAAGCAATGGTTAAAGTAATTTTAAGAACAAAACCAAAACACCTTCAATCCAATTCTACACGTGTAGGTACGCTCGGCAAACTTTGCTGCCTCATCTGCATTACCGTAGAAAGGCATAATACGATCAAACCTGTAAAAGATTTTCTTTAGTTAGAAAACTGAAAGGCGCTTTGAGAACCTTTTAAAAATTTGCATCGAAACAGGTGAAATAAAGACTGAAGGAGAAGGCAGACCCTAGCAGCAATGTGCTAGGGAAAAAAAAAAAAAATCAGAATTCTCTTGATTGTGCACCACAGAATTCCATTTAACATAAAAAGCATTTGCTGGGAGTGAATATTGGGCACACTAAGATGTTTTCGCATTGTAATCTTTGCAGAACATCCAGCCAGCTGAAACATCCTTCAACGTTTTCAGAGACAAAGCAAACACTATCAAATCATTTTTCTTTGAACAAAGCCACATCAGATTAACTGATGCATGCCCCTATAAACTGGGCAAAAGGTAAATAAGAGAGCAAACTTATGAGTCATTGAGTGTCCACCGGATGTGCTTCTGCTAGGTTGTCACGGATTTTGCGCAGAGGGGGAGGGGTAGAATGTGGGATACTATACAGCTTATGGATAAGTGCAGATTTTGTTGTCTGTCCCCACCTACTAGAATAGAATGGTGACATTTTTACTCCCTCTAGGGGCCAACCAGTTACCTTTTCGTACGTTGGCGGGGGACAGGCTGGAAGGGGTGGGGTGGGGGCAAAGGGGAGCCCGACCAGGAATTTCTAACTTTTTGTTTTTAATTTTTATCCTTCCTGCTGTGGTTTCTGTTGTCAGTTTTTAAATTTTTTTTTTTAAATTGTGCTTTTTTTTTTAAACTTTTACTTTTTACCTCTTGTGTATATGTAGGGAATTTACAGGGAAATATGTACTTTATGGAATAAATTTTAAGAACTAAGATTTATTTTAAATAAAAGTAACAGACCTTTAATCTTATACAGCTAAATTGCTGATTATATATTTGCTGAGTTGACTTAAAGTTTCAGAAAATTGTATCAGGAGTTTTATTTTTTGACTGCAAAGCCTTCTTAAGAAAGTCTTTTTAACACACACACCCCACACAAGAATTGAAGCTCCATGATGGCAAATGATTGCTTTGTCTGTTTTTTTCATCCGTGTTTCCCAAGTACCTAAACTGGACTTGGCACATAGTAGACCCTCAATGAATACTTGTTGAGTGAAGGAATGAGTGAATAATTGGGCATTAATTGAACACTTATTCTATACTAGGTCACATCCTAAGTATGTTTTGGATACCATCTCAAATATGAATGATACGAACATAAATATCACCACAATCGATGGGGCAGGTACTCATTATTCCACACACAGCTAAGGAAATGAGATTTAGAGAAATTCAAAGATGAAACTAAGATTTGGACCCTAGCAGCAATCTAGTCCCAAACCTCTCAACCAGCCTATAAAGCAGTAGGGAGGCACAGAGCTATAATTATTCTCATTTTCGAGATGACACAAATGAAACTGTGAGATTTGACATAACTTTCTCACGGTTTCATACCCAGTGAGTGGGGTATGAGTCCAAAGTTCATGGGTCTGTTGTACCTCCCGGAGTGTGGTGACCCTCCTTGCCCTTTGCAAAGACCCCTTCCCTCCACTGCTTACTATTTTTGCTTTGCCTTCTCGTCCATGTCCAAGACATTCCACGGCCTGTTGCCCTGAACATTCCCCTGTGGCAATACCACAGCATAGCTCTCTTTGAGAGTATCTCTTCTCAGATCTGCTACCACTAGCCTTCTTGGTGTCTCTGGGAAAAGGAAGAAAAACTATCAACCCTCCTTCCACCCAAGACAAAAGCACACAGATATAACATCATGGCTACAGTGGGCTCCAATTCAAGCTGATTCATTCTTGACCTTTCTCTACTCCTCTTGTAATAAAAAGATACCTTCTCACTATCCCGTCTTCTAGGGGTTTTGTTAAATAAATGGCTAGTTATTCTTTTTAAAGATTTTATTTATTTATTTATTTGTCAGAAAGAGAAAGAGAGTACACAAGCAGGCAGAGTGGCAGACAGAGGCAGAGAGAGAAGCAGGCTCCCTGCTGAGCAAGGAGCCTGATGCGGGACTCAATCCCCGGACCCTGAGATCATGACCTAAGCTGAAGACAGTGGCTTAACTGACTGAGCCACCCAGGTGTCCCATGGCTAATTATTCATATGTGTCAGGGAGGGCTTATATTCATTTATTCATTCTAAAGGCATTTTTTAGCATCTGCAGTATACAAGGTACAAGATTAAGCCCTATGGGGATTCAAATACAAGGTTGGCAGTACCTTGCCAAGACATTGTTGGTCAGAGCCACTGAGACTCAGTTTTGTGTTTTTATTCGAGTTATCTCTTTCCACTCGATTTAATGTTGAAAAACCTGCAACTGCTACAGCGGTCTTGCTACCATGAGACGAGAGCCTACCTAAGACTGGAGACAACCAAGAAAACCAGACAGAGGGTCGGACAAGGAGAGGAACTGGCTCCTGATCGCACAGTTTCGTCTTCTGCATCAAGTTGTTCCTAAAGCTAGCCCTAAGTGGATTTTGCCTGCATCAAAGGGCAGTAAACTATTCCCAACCAAAACAGTACTAACACACGGGTCTTTGGATAATCTTTTTAAGCCCCTGGTCTTCCAGACACAGCCTCACAGACTCTTACAGCCCCCCTTAGAATCTTCTACTCTCCTGGCAGTGCCTGTCTGTTCTACTGGACCAATGCTGAATCTCTGCAGCATCCTGTCTCATGGAAGTAACACTGGCCCGGCATCAGCCAGCTAAAGCAGTAAGACGGAATGGAAGGTCAGGGGTAGGACCAGCCTGCACAACCTCTTCTTAGTCAGGCAAGAGTGCATTAGCACACGAGGCCAAAGGGACACTCACTGGGAAGGTGGCTGGAACCAAGAGTTCTTGAAGGGACCCGAGCCCAAACTGCCAGGTGGAACCCCGGCGGAGAACCTATGTGGGTTGTACCTTGTAGAGCAAGCGCCAGGGAAAGAAAAGGTGGTCATAGGATATTAGCCAGGAAGTACACTGCCAGAAACTGTAAGATGCAGTGTCTCCCCAAAGAGCCAGTATTCAGGTATCTGTTACGACAGAGGACATTCAACAGCCAAGACAGAATCCGGAATAGCACGAACTATTTTAAAAGTCATTTTCTTTCGATCTCTCTCCCACTTATCCTGATTAAAGATCACGAAGTGGGGGGCAGAGGAGGAAGTAAAACAAAGAAAACGAAAGAACTTTCTTCCCTTTTATCATCCCCAAACTATGAGTCGGGCCCAAACTGAGGGAAAGAGAGGTGATTCAATCGAATGCGAAACGGAAGATCTGGATTTGGATTGGATCTGGGAACACACATAAATCCGTAACTGCTCTCATACCTCAATAGGACTGGGAAGCTATGGGGTCTGCCAAGGTATGGGGAAGGGAAGACGCTTTAGGATCCATTTGAAGAAAGCATCCAAAGAAAGAATAAAGCTGTTCCTGAGTGCACCCCACCCCAAGTTTAGCCACGTCCCAAACAGGTCACACTGTAGGTTGCCGTCCGGAGTTACACCACAGGCTTATCTTGAGGTAGGCCATAGGAAATAGCAGTAGCTAACTCACCTTTGCATGTATGTATGTATGGATTTTTAAAGATTTATGTATTTATTTTAGAGAGAGACAGCACGTGAGTGGGAGTTGGGGGGCACAGAGGGAGAGACAGAGAGAAGCAGACTCCCTGCTGAGCGTGGAGCCCAACCTGGGACCCGAGATCAGGACCTGAACTGAAATCCAGAATCCAGTGCTCAGCGGACTGAGCCACCCGGATGCCCTCACTGCTGTATTTATCATCATAATGGCCTCTCTGTTAGGAGCCTCGAGGACATAATCACTCCAGGCTTACTATCAGGGCAAGTTCTGCTTCCCCGGACCAAACAGCGTGCTTGCATCCGATGGATAACGCCAAGCGAAACGAAGAGTGCCGGTGAGAAAGGTCTATTCTGCGTGGAGTATCTGATCCCTGACATTGTTTACAGCCGCTGCTCATGGTGATAGTAAATCAACGTTTAGTCTTACATTGTACTTTATGTATTTTCTACAGAAAGTGCACCCTCTTACTTCTTACACCCTTGGGCGGTGTGCTTTACCTCTTTATCCTAAGGATACGGTGAATCAAGTTTTTCATCTTTGTTTCAGCTGCTAGAAAATGTAGAGTCGCGCTCGCCTGCTAATGTCTTCTCCCTTGTCCGTCAGCACATTTTTCCATATGAGGCCTCCATCCTGGCTCCAGCTTAGATCACGACATTTTTTTTCCTTCGCACTGTCCCTCTGCCTTTTATTTTTAAACCCACTTCTGATTAAATTATTTCGGTGTGCCTCTCTTTGTAAGCCCATTTAAATCGCCTTTGCTCAGGACACGCAAGCAGCGTGTACACAGAAAGAACGATCGTCCGTGCACACATTTCATGATCTCTCCCAGGTGTGTAGAATCGCATGTGTCGTTCCTCCTAGACACAGGACACACATTGGCACCTCTCAAAATGCAGGAAATGACCTCTAGAATGCTAGGTCGGGTTTCCTTGGCAAACAGCACCACGTGGCATAACTCACCTACCCCAGTAGTGTGATCTCCCTTGGGCCCTGTGTAGGAGGTGGGCGTCTCTCCCCTCCGCCTGTGCCAGCCGCTCCGGTTTCTTCTCTCCTGAGTAAATGCACATTCATCTTGCTCGAAAGTACACTCTCCAGGGGGAGGGAGAAGCCTCTCTGCGGGGAGATAGCAGGTGTCATTACTGAGGCTCCTTCAGTGAATACGTGGCCTGTGGCTCCCGGGAAACCCATTCTGCACGTGGGCGTGTCACCCGGCCACACGCCAGGGCTTCCGGAGAGGCAGCCCCCCCACACCGGCCCCCCACCTACTCCAGGCTCTTGCCTCCAGCCAGGGCCTGGACTGGACCGCGGGTCCTGCCCGGAGGCGGGGCGCCATCAGACATCTAGATTCAGAAGAGTTGGGACAACTCTGAGAAAGAAACGTCCTCTGACTGGCCAGTTCATTTGCCTGAATGAGCTTACAAGGCTCTGAGGGTTGGAGAGAAATTGCCTTCATGGAAATATGGAAAATAAGAAAATGGCCTAATGGAGGAGGTTTCTTCAGAAATCCAGGGTGAGTGAAGGGAATCCTTAGAACAACTCTAGAGCTGCTTCCGGGGAGGTGGGGAAGGTGCGAAAGCTAAACGTGCTTCTGGAGACACAGTTTGACGCGTGTGGAGGACGCATGTCACGACTGGCTTTTTCTGGGCTTCCGTATTTTTTTATTTTAAGATTTTATTTATTTATTTGACAGAGAGAGAGAGAATGTAAGAAGGGAGAGCAGCAAAGAGAGAGGGAGAAGCGGGCTCCCCACTGAGCAGGGAACCCGATGTGGGGCTCGATCACAGGATCCTGGGATCATGCCCTGAGCTGAAGGCAGAGGCTCAACCCACGGAGCCACCCAGGCACCCACCTGTGCTTCCATATTCTTGTCTACCTCACAGGACTGTATTCAATGAGGTCATGTACGTAAAGTATTTAGAATATGAAGTTCTCAATAAATGTTAGCTAAACAAATATTAGGTCTTAGTGTTTTGCCAGCTGGAGCCTTATTTTCCATTTCCAAAAACAAATATTTATGTCTTCGGATGCCATCTTCAATAACTTTGATGATGGTGATTTTTTTAAAAGATTTTATTTATTTATTTGACAGAAAGAGAGATCACAAGTAGGCAGAGAGGCGGGCAGAGAGAGAGGGAAGCAGGCTCCCTGCTGAGCAGAGAGCCCAATGTGGGGCTCAATCCCAGGACCCTGAGACCATGACCTGAGTTGAAGGCAGAGGCTTTAACTCACTGAGCCACCCAGGCACCCCGATTCTTAATATTAGAAAGGTGCCACCTCCCACTTACTGGAAATTTCTTTGCCTAAATTTGGTTGTACCTTCACACCCAGATTCTTCGCAAATTTCTCTAACACATAGCCTGTTTTTTTTACATCTCTTTCATAATAATGATTTTACTTCATTTCATTTCACATACGGTACAAGCCAATGAAGCCTCATTCCCTCTCCTATGCCTCAAGTGTAGAGATCCTTGTTTTCTCTTTGTGTTGTCCTTGCAGTGCATCACAAATCAAGGGACTAAAACAATCTTTTCAATAAATAAACAAGGAGATTCTCTTCTAGCGCCACATGGATTCCACAGTTTGCCTGTTTGTTTAAGAAAGAGATAATACCCTGTGGTTTAAGATGCAGTGGTAATTAGTAGAGACAGGGACCAATAATCCAGATTGAGGTATGCACCATTTTCTCATAAGAAATAATGTCCAGGGCGCCTGGGTGGCTCGGTGGGTTAAGCCTCTGCCTTCGACTCAGGTCATGATTCCAGGGTCCTGGGATTGAGCCCCACATCGGGCTCTCTGCTCAGCGGGAGCCTGCTTCCCCCCGCCTCTCTCTGCCTGCCTCTCTGCCTCCTTGTGATCTCTGTCAAATAAATAAATAAAATCTTTAAAAAAAAAAAAAAAGAAAGAAAGAAATAATGTCCAGGGCGCCTGGGTGGCTCGGTGGGTTAAGCCTCTGCCTTCGACTCAGGTCATGATCTCAGGATCCTGGGATGGAGGCCCACTGGGTTCTCGGCTCAGTGGGGAAACTGCTTCCTCCTCTCTGTCTGCCTGCCTCTCGGCCTACTTGTGATCTCTCTCTCTCTGTCAAATAAATAAATAAAATCTTAAAAAAAAAAAAAAAAGAAAGAATGTCCAACACATAGCCACCATCTTGGTTTTGCAACTATCATCAATGCTTGGTCCACTTTCCACTGTCCTTTAATTCACTTGGAAAATATTTATTTTATTATCATTTAAATATTACATGTTTACAGGCTCCACACTGGGCATGGAGCTTGCTTAAGATTTTCTCTCTCCCTCCCTCTCCCTCAGCCCCTCCCTGACTCTAAAAAAGAGAGAAAAAAGGGAAAAATGACATGTTTAGTGTAATATCTGTACAATAATGATTTCATCACTGTTACTCGAAAATCTGCCTTCACATAAGACACATTAAAAATAACTAACAGTGACTTCAACAGAAGGTGTTTTTTTTTAAACACACCACTTTGTGCCGGGTCCTAGGCTGGGGAATTTGCAGGTATGTCCCCACTCGTCAGGCACGTATTACCATTACTACCTCTCTTGCAGATGACGATACAAGTCATATGCACACTGTCACAGTGTGCGTAAAAAATCATCATTTCTAAATTCCAAAACTTACTACACAGATCCAGAGAGGGGGCACTTCCGGCAAGAAAAACAAAACTAAGAGGCCAGCCCAGATTCAGTGTGTTGGGTGTGATCTTAGAGAAACAGGGTATGCTGGCATAGGTTCGGGAAACAAAGAGAGCTTGAAACCGGAACCATCTTACCTGGAGATGAGCAGCCCCCTAGTTCTATTGTAATGTCATCCAAGGCGACCAGGCCACAGTCCCAAAAACTTTTGCATAGGCTCATGAAAACCACCTGCAAATCGGAAAAATAAAACCATGAATTTGGTTACCTGTGCATTAGAAATTCTTACAACCTGGGATTTACTCAGCCCAAAGCATGCATAAGCAAATTACAGAGGCCTCTCTTCCTCGTCCACATGAACTACAGGTCACATGGCAGGAGTGACAGCTAAACCTTTACACAGGACCCTGAAATCACTGCCATTCTTTTTTTAAGCAGACTTAAGCTCATAATGATAGGCTGTGTATATTAATGCCGGAATCAGCTCACATTCTTTCGAGAATTGAAGGAGGAAGACAAGAGGTTAACCAGATGGCAGAGGAAAATCTCTCAAGTTTTAAATGTTTTCCCCAGATAATCCACAAAGTGCATAGAGAGTTGACAGTATTCCAGGCATTTTTACAAACATTTCCAGTACAAACAGTATTGATTTTTTGGAAATGAATTTCTGGCAATGTGCTTCGTTCATATTGTTAACAAAGTCCCAGTCATTTGCCATCTGGAGACTTCTGTTCCATTTCCAAAGAGAAGATATATGTCCCTAGACCGTATCACTAATAAAAGCCCTAAATGCAGTTCTTTTATCAGGCCAAACATTTTTACTCTTCTATGTGAAACAAAAACAGATCCATACCATCAATTATTAAATTCATTGCACCGGAGGACAGGGGATGAGGGGGAGGGAAGTTTTGCATTTCTTTGCATCAGACCTATTTTAAAGTCTCCTTTTCATAT
The DNA here is from genome assembly GCF_963455335.1 of Martes martes. NCBI lineage: Eukaryota > Metazoa > Chordata > Mammalia > Carnivora > Mustelidae > Martes > Martes martes. The sequence goes on along the minus strand of NC_137900.1, from coordinate 11,659,234 downwards.
ACAGAATGAGCAAAGAGTACTTTTCCAAACATTTGTATTAGATTTTCACTGTACTTTGTGTTTTTTAAAAAATATATTATTTATTTATTTGAGAGAGACAGAGAGAGCACAAGCAAGGGGAGGAGGAAAGAAGCAGATTCCCTGCTGAGCAGGGAGCCCGAGGCGGGACTCCATCCCAGGACCCTGGGATCATGACTTGAGCCCAAGGCAGACACTTAACCAACTGAGCCACCCAGGCGCCCCTGCTTTGTGGTTTATAAAACTGCTTCGCATGTGTAGCCTGATGTGTAATGAATATGAAGTCACTTAGTCCATGTGCAATCCCTCAATTACAAATCTTAATTCAAACAAAAACAAAGAGAGATAGAACAGAAACTAAGACTCCAGTTGGGAATAATGAGAACATTTGATTTTTTTGGATTCCAATATTATGTTGTGTCTTCAACTTATCTGTGTTATCAGCAGGAACTCTTTGCTCTCTGAGGATCAGAACCATTAGCATACAAAATTTATTTCAAAATTTTAAAATGATGTGACAGTTTACCACCATGCAAAGTATAAAATGTCTTAAGCTAATATCTTCAGAATAATTACTAAGAATAAGATGTGTAAAAGTTTACTTGGACTGTATTCAGACTGCTTTCAATTATGAAAAGGATAGTTTAGAGATATAACAGTATACAACTATATATACACTTACAAGGGACAAGATAAAAGAGAGTGTTTTGTTTTATCTCTGTTAATTTTCTCATCTTTATAGATTCTAGAGATCATCTGCAGGGTTTTCTACTTGCAGGATTTTTTTGCAGGATTTTTGCCTGGGAACTTATTCCCCATTTGTAAACCCAAATGTCTATGTCATCAGCCCTAAATGCAGTTATATTTTATCAGCAATGTTTATTGTTATGAGGGAAAGAATAGTAACCTGTCTCCTCATCTTTTGAATAAATGGTGCCACAGAAAGAATAAGTCCTGGTTTTCTTTCCTTTTGGCAATTTTCAAGTCTATTTTTCACCTGAATGGTGAAAAAGTAGTTTTTCCAAAATGAGTCTGGGATGCCGAAATGATTCGCCATATAAACCATTACCTACGTAAGACTCAATCATTTGGCATGCAGACGCATTCTAAAAAGGAGAAACGGCACTGCGCTCTCATATGTTTACTTTAGCATTATTTTATGATGATCGTAAAACCAAACAAGCAAGCAAATAAGCCAGCAAGCCAACAAATGAAACAACCCCCAAACACAAAAATACAGGAAATGAATAAACTATGGTACAGCAAGCTAAGAAATAGGCAAACATTAACCCTGACAGCTTGTGAATATTATTAAGTAGTATGAAAGTCTCTCTCTCTCTTAATGTTAAGTGGAGAAAAAAACTGGTTATAATAGATAAAATTAAAATGAAACAGACTACGATAAATCACACTGAACTCCTCTAAAAGTACCTAGAAAAAAAAAACCTTGAAAATTTACCAAATATAGAACAATTACTTTAAGCTCATGAAATTATGAGTATTAAACAGAATTCCTCCTTATTTTCCGATCATCCTTTAATTTTGTTATATTTATAATGAAGAAAAAAAAAGGAAAAAAGAATCAGGACCTCTATAATTAAGATGAGGAATGAGCTAGTGTTTCCTAGATTGATATCGTTTATTAGCAGCCACGAGGACATCTGGCTATTTAAATTAAAATTAAGTAAAAATCAAAAATTCATGTCTTCAGGCACACTGGCCACATTTCAAGTGCTCCGTAGTCACACAGAGCTAGTGGTCAAGCAAATGAGACCCAGCAGATACATAACGTTTCCTCATTGCAGAAATTCCAACAGATAGAACTTCCCAGCTCGTTTCGAGGATTCCGAACAATCTCTGAACGGCCACAGTGGGTTAGGTGAAATGCTAAAGCTGCTTTGGACAAGGGCGGCCCACTAGGTTGATCCTAGCTTGGAACTCTTTCCGCACTTAGAATACTCGCCAGACCACACGCTGTTCCGTCTTGTAAGAGATCCACGGGCAGTCAGCTATGAGCTGACATTCAAACTATGGCCTCAAACCCCAGATCGGTTTGGCGCTTGCCTATTAGCGTTCCAACACACAAAAGAAACATGACAAGATCAGCTTGTTTGGTGGAACACACAAGATTTTCCACTGTGCTATTAATAATGCTGATAATATCAGTTCCTATTCTGGGGCCACCATCTTACATTTTGAGGGCTCCTTGAAGTGGAAAGGTTATTTTAGGGTAGTTGGGACAGGGCCAGCTAATGACCAAGACTGGTCGAGACAGGGAAAAAGGAAAGCCAGACCTCATGGTCTGTTCTTCAAAACTCGGTCCCTAGGTCCAGTTAAGAATGTAACAAGAAGGAAACTGGTCATAGTCTAAATTCTTGAGGGATTAACCTCTTGCTTGTTTGTAAATCTTTTTAAAAAGAGTGTTTATTTCATTTTAGGCAGTGTTTCAAAGCCAGTGGAATACCTCTAGGGGTTGGAAAAAAATTCCTAGGCCACTGAATATATACTTAACTTCCTACAACGCACCAGAGAGTCCTCCGCAACGACAGTTACCAATAACAATATTGAAACACCGAAGCGTCCATAGTCTGAGATCGGAGATAGATGAGCATGTACAATGTCTCTTTTAAGTAGGACCAACAGTTAAATCATATTGTTGATCCTTACTTGACTGTATTTAAAATTACTTGTTTGCACATCTGTTTGTATAGCTCTCCCATTAGTGCGAATTTGTGTTTCCAAAGTGAGTCTAGATAGGGTTCCTCAGCAATGAATGCTCTCTAGTGAGACAAAAACTGTAAAGTGTCACCAGCACCTAAGGACTGAGACCTTTAATACACGGAAACAGTGTGATTTATAAAAATCTCATCTGCCCCTATGTTCTAGGATATTTGCATTAAATCAGGAGCACCTGTCTAAGGGAGGTACTATTGCACTGTGTCCCTCATCGTCTCCCTCTCAAGCAGACCAATATATACTCCCTGAAGCATTGCAGGACATCAGGCAGCAACCCTGGTCTCTACCCACTGGATAACAACATCACCCCCAAGTCAAGACGATCAAAAATACATCGAGACATGGCCAAATGTCCCTTGGTGGGGGGGCAAAATTACCTCTGGGTGAGAACCACTGGGGTGTGGTAGAACACTGCGGTGTGACTCCCGCGTCAGAACAGGAGAGTTGTTTTGGGTTTAACAGCAGACTAGATGGAGTTAGTTTTCTCTGCCTCTGTATGTCACCAGGTGGTGGTTCTAACAACCTCAAGCCCTGGAAACAGAAGGCAAAGGAGCCAAGACACAAGAAAGATGGACAAAGACTCGAGCTAAACAATCATCCCCGAGATTATCAAGGCTCGACTGTTCTGACTTCCCGCTTTCCTGCAAATTGTCAAAGGGCCATAGAATTTTTTCTTTGTTTACATTTTTCTCCTTTTCCGAAAAGGATGACCGACTCCCTCAAAACAACATAAAAATGGGCAGCAGATTGTAAAAAATAACCGAGCATGCTTTCCTCATTGTATGTACTTTTAATTGGCTTCTACAGTTATTTTGGGGGGGGTGGCTAGGAGGGGCGGTAAGGTGGGGAGAGGGACTGTGTGGGAATTCAGCCACAAGGTTGTGTTAATCAGAGGGCGAGCCTATCCCCAGGGTTTTAAAAGTCCACGAAAGTTCCTGGTGAAAGCACCCAGGAAGTGAAAAGTAGATAAATAAGTATGTCGGAAACTCATTTTCCCAAACCAGATCAGGTTAAATTTTGAAAGGGAATGGGGTTACTGATTTCAAGTTCATGAAGTGTCATCATTTGAGGACTTCCCAACTTTGCTGAGGCGAGGAAATAAAGCTTTCCGGAGAGCTGTGGACTCTATCGCCACAAATCCTTGTTGAGCAGTTAAAAAGGATTATTTGTATTAAACAGCTAAACCCTGGCCGAATTAACTGGGTTTTCACGGTCTTGTAAAGGAGTCTTCGTGGCCTGCTCAAGAGACGTAGTTGGCCAGATTGCTGGCTTAACCCACCACTTACTTCACTCATTGAACAGCCCCGGCTGGGCCTATAATAAGTATGTGAATGATAGTTTCCAGAAACAGCCTTCTATCTTCACACAGAAGCATTTCAGTCCTATGTCAACAATACCATAAATGACCCGTGTTCACAAAACAAGCCTAGCTAGGTTCGGGTTACCAGCGGTGGACCTCGAAGATTTACCAGAGTGTCTGACTCTGAGTTAAATTTAACTTTTCTTTTGCTGAGGTTGAACTGCTTTGCAATCATGTGGCCACATAAATTTGGGTATGGTGACTCCAGAGTTGTGGAATAATTATTCATAAAATTACTATAAACCCATCACTGAAGTCCCAGAGCCCTTCATTACGGGGCTATGTGCACAAGGGCAGGATATTCCGTATACCGCCGTTGGATTCATCTCCCTGCTTGACAACGAGCTGTAACAGAATCCTAAACATAAAAAAAAAACTATAAAGCGAAACAAAACAAAAACTCCAACATGAAGACACTTGGCGAAAGGGTTGGAATCTTCGAAAACCCCCAAAGACAGGCTGAGAGGAGTTTCCTCTAGAGAAATGAGTGCGGGACTAGCATTTTTAGAATCCCAGCCGTTGTTTTGGGAAATAGTTGCTGAATGGTGGCAGCATGCCTCCTGCAGACACTATATTTGGTCTTCAGATCCCATAAGAGGCCGGATGACCATGTGTTTTTAAGTAAGTCTTTAGCTGACCAACACTTTTTTTTTTTTCTTCTTAAAAGACCCATCTGTTTTGTTTTTCCGTTTTCAAAAGACCCATCTGATTTAACTCAACTCTTGGCTGTGACAAGCAACAAAGACTGAGCGGCTTCCAGCTTCTCCCTCCCTGAGCCCGTCCGCTCCCGGGAACCTTCCATTCTGGGCTGGAGGGTGGGCTCGGGAGGCCTGCGGATAAACAGCAGGACTTTTTCATTGCTGTTCCCGTGGTAAATACTCAGATCTCTCAACTCACTGGTTTCAGAAATCTGCACTATTTTGGGATCTTTTGGTCCCTGGAAAGAGAAGAGAGACTCCGGGAGAGACCTCAGAATCAGTTACTTTGTAGAATCCGGGAAGGCCCAGAGACCCTGTGGTATCAACTCAAGGGCACACCAGGGCCAGCTGCAGAGCCGGGCAAGAGACATCACGCTCCAAATCCTCGATAGAGCACGTTCCATTATACAGACCCGCCTCTTTTCTCCCTTTGGCTGTGGGTATTTAAAATGGGATTCTGAGTCATTCTGTTGTATACCAGAAACCAGTATAATGTTATCTGTCCATTATACCTCAATTTAAAAAAATGACCCTGAAAGGTATGATTTTGAAACTCCTCAGTTCACAGCAATGGACCCAACATGTCTTTGACCTCCTTTTACAACCAGCTTCCTGACATTTTTGCCCTATGTCTGTTTATAAGGGGTTTTTGGTAACCTGGCACGAGAACTTGAATCCTACATGAATCGTGGCTACATTTAAAAGCTGGCGAGTATGGAACCAGCCAGTATCCTCTCCTGCCCACCTTCCCTCCCCTCAGCGACGCGCTTCTTTGCCTTAGCTGGTGACCCTGCATCCACGTAGTCCCGCAGGAAAGAATGTTCTCAACTCCCCACAGCCACACCTCCCACCTTAATTTTCATCTGCACCTGTTCTCACTCCCTTTCCCTTTGTTTTGGGAGCAAGGTCTGTCTGACTCCTAAGTTCTTGTCTTCCCACTACAGGACACAATGCCTAATCGACACAATTAATATGGAGGATCCAAATGGAAAATGTGAGAAGGCTCTGGAAAAACGAACACCAGACAAAGATAAGGTAGTGATATTAAAAATGATTCTTAGGGGGGCCTGGGTGGCTCAGTCATTTCAGCATCTGCCTTCGGCTCAGGTCACGATGCCGGGGTCCTGGGATGGAGTCTTGCATCCGGGTCTCTGCTCAGCAGGGAGCCTGCTTCTCCCTCTCCCTCTGCCCCTCCCCCTACTTCTGTCCTCTCTCCCTCTGTCACATAAATAAATAAAATCTTAAAAAAATAAAAATGATTTTTAGTGCTTTAGAGTCTAATTCACACGCTAATGAAGAGGACACTGTCGTGTATCGTTATCCCGTCAGTCACTCGTTATCACTGAAAGGGAATGGGTGTGAATGCCTTCCTGCATTTCACCTACTCTTATCAGCAGGCAGGTGGGCCGAACAGAACGATGCCCGTTCATCTCTGGCCTACCTCCCTTAGGAAGGATCCCTGGGTGAACCCTTCCCTAACCCATGCAATATAAGGTAATGACCAATTTAACTGTCCCGTTCAAGGACAGACATCACACTATGGAGCTCTAGCCATAGCTCACTAGGATGGAGATAGAAGAATGCCGGTTCTACCAGAAGGCAGGCACAGTGCAGTCACTGAACAGCAAACACGGAAGAAGGTAGGCCTTTGTCCTGACCTTCACCCCTGCTCGGAAAGTTCTGGGGTCAAGAGAGGACAGCAGGGACCCAAGCAGGAATACTGCCTTCATCCTACTCATGTCTGAGACAGAGAGACAGTTTTTGGCCTGATTTTCATTGATCCTCAAGGCAAAGTGTGGATCCTTGACTGGACGAAGGGTTGTGGCTTAAAGCTTGCGTAACACTATGCCCTTACAGCCTGTCACGACCTATCTGACTGAACCCTATTGATGGATAATTGGGCAGTTTCTAATTTCTCAGTATTACACAACCTGCTGGGATGAATACTAGTATCTAAATATTTGTGCATAACCACTCTTAGTTCCTTAGGATGCATCCCGGGAAGTAGAATTTTGCATCAAAAGGTATTCCTGTGGGGTGCTGGGGTGGCTCAGTCAGTTAAGTGTCTGACTCTTGATTTGGGCTCAGGTCATGATTTCAGGGTCATGGGATTAAGCCCTGTGTCGTGTTCCATGCTAGGCATAGAGCCTGCTTAAGATTCTCTCTCTCCTTGGGGAACCCTCCTACACTGCTGGTGGGAATGCAAGCTGGTGCAACCACTCTGGAAAACAGTGTGGAGTTTCCTCAAAAAACTGAAAATAGAGCTACCCTATATATAGAGCTACCCTATATATACCCAGTAGTGCAAGTGCACTACTGGGTATATATCCTAAAGATACAAATGTGGTGCTCCGAAGGGGCACGTGCACCCGAATGTTTATAGCAGCAATGTCCACAAGAGCCAAACTGTGGAAAGCGCCTAGATGTCCATCAACAGATGAATGGATAAAGAAGATGTGGTATATATACACAATGGAATACTATGCAGCCATCAAAAGACATGAAATCTTGCCATTTGCGACGACATGGATGGAACTAGAGGGTATCATGCTTAGCGAAATAAGTCAATTGGAGAAAGACAACTATCATATGATCTCTTTGATATGAGGAAGTGGAGATGCAAGGCGGGGGGGGTTGGGGGGAGGTAGGAAAAGAAAAAATGAAAAGATGGGATTGGGAGGGAGACAAACCATAAAAGACTCAATGTCAAGCAACAGACTGAGGGTTGCGGGGGGGAGGGGGGACGGGAGAGGGTGGTGGGGGGAAATGGACATTGGGGAGGGTATGGGCTATGATGAGTGCTGTGAAATGTGTAAACCTAGCGATTCACAGACCTGTACCCCTGGGGATAAAAATACATTATATGTTTATTAAAATAAAAAAATTAAAAAAAAAAAAGATTCTCTCTCTCCTTTTCCCTCTGTCCCTCCCTGCATGTCCCCCCCAAAAAGTATTCATGTTTGGAGGCTTTATTTTGAGACATGTAATTGAATTGTCATCTAGATATATCAATTTATCTTCACACTAGAGCTTATGAAAATCCTTATTTCCTTATTTCCTTACATCCTCACCTCTCCGGGGTAAATAAGGAAGTAACTAACTAAATATATATATATATATATATATATATAGTCTTTTAAAGATTTTATTTACTTATTTGAGAGAAAGAACATGAGAGAGAGAGAGAGCATGAGTGGGAGAGGGCAGAAGGAGAGGGAGAGGCAGACTCCCTGCAGAGCAGAGAGCCTGATGTAGGGCTCGATCCCAGGACCCCAGGGTCATGGCCTGAGCTGAAGGCAGACACTTAACCGACTGAGCCACCCAGGTGCCCCTGTATTTTAAGTATTCATAGATAATACTCTATGAGACATGAGATATTACTCATATATATGCATATTTTGGGCCTAAATTGAAAGATTTTTTAATGGATAAACTGAACAATACAAAGAGTATACAGTATGAATATAATTATTAATAGAATAATACCCCAGAGCATTATAGTTTTAAAATACTTCTATCTATTTGATAGACAAATGTGCTATTTTACATTTTTTAAAATTTGATTACAAATGAGGTTGGATGTGTTTGTGCATTTATTTTCCAGTAGCTCCTCCCTTCCTTCCTTCCTTCCTCTCTCTCTCTCTCTCTCTCTCTCTCGCTCTCCTTCCTTCCTTCCTTCCTTTTTTTCCTTCCTTCTTTCTTTCAACTTTTTATTTTCAAGTAATCCCTGCCCCCAACATGGGGCTCAAACTCACAACCCCGAGATCAAGAGTTACGTGCTCTACCAATTAAGATTTACTGAAACAGCAATAGTTCTTTTTTTCTGATTTGCCTGTACATATCCACTGCCCACTTTCCTACTGCTTAGCTCACCTTCTGCTTATTGATTTATTAGAGTAAATTCATACATCAAATATCCTAAGAGTTTGTCATATACGTTGTCAACTTTTTTTTCCTGGCCTGACATTTGCCTTTCAGATACATCTTCTACGTCATCCTTATCTGGGGAATGAAACTAAGGGAGAACTAAACATCCTGGTTTAAAGACCAAGATGAAATAGGTGAGCCACACATGGTAGTGTGTCCTTGAGCATTATATAAGCACACAGGTCACCTGACATTAAACAGGAGTCAGGGCCCATGAGCAGTGTGGTGGGGTACACCACGGGCATGTAGACTGGGGGCTGTCGGGAGAGACTTCTCCTAAAGGTGGGTACTAAAAGATCCAGCAGAAAATTGCTAGAGACAGTCACACAAGAGAGGGAGGAAAAAGCCAGGGTCGTCTATGCAAACGAAAGAAGGTACTCTTCCCTGGGTGAGAGTAGAGAGTTTTTATTAATGTACACATGGTCAATTTAAGCAACTGAACTGAGTTCACAACTCCAGAGGCCAGCAAATACTTCGCTGGTCTAAGAGCTCAGAAAACCAGAGGATCCCCAGAGAATTTCAACGTGAACATCAAAAAATAATGTTGCCTCATAAGAACTTGGGAAGTGTTTCCCTAAAAATGTAGCCATTTCAAGACTTGGAAATATTCCCAAGAATAGGAATCTGAAAGTGTGGAGGGAGGTAGTGTTTTCAGGTTTATGAACAATCCTTGGAGTCAATGCTTGCTTCATTAAGCTTATTAGTAAAACCACGGTGGAAGAATGCCTGTGCTGTCTTTTCAGATTTCTCCACAGTGCCAGGAAGACTAATGTAGTAATCTAGCAATACTCCAGGAGATTAATTCCTTGGGAAAGTTCTAGAAGAATGCACTGACACAAATGCTACACTTGTGTAAGCTGTGTTAGCAACCAGCAGTTGTGCAAACCAGTCTTTCCATTCATTCCCCTGGAAGTTGACATGAAATGCAGAAGCCGTCAACAAATACCTCAAAGGAGAGAAAGGGAAAACCCGATGCCTCAACCCTGTGTTGCTCATATTTAAATTAACTGAGGGTTCCTGGATTGACAGCTGACACTGAGTTTAGCCTGAACAACTCAAGAGAGGCTCCTTTTCCATACTGAGCCCCTCTCCTGGATTCTACCTTAAAACTCGTCCCACTTGATTGTGTAATTTTCCACACTCTATGTATAGAAACCCCCTAATCTGTTCTATAATGTGTTGATTATCTTGTCAGTAGTTAATGACCCTGCTATTTCTACTTTGCACTCAGCGGCCCTGCTTTAATTATGCCGTGACATTAATATCCTGGGGTAGCCATTTCTCGATGTTCCCCGACATCATGAAATGTGACAGGAAATCTATCTCCTCTCACGCGTGTTGTCTACACATTGGTTTTCTAGCTCCTTAATCTCCTTAATCTGGCTCCTTTATGGCAGCGTGTCTTGTTATCCAAGGGCCACCTATGTATAAATCTCTCCAGAAACCTACTAGACTTGCTCTTCTAGTTGAATGAACTTCTAAGTGTTGCCTTTAAAACTTGCAGAAGCCTAGATATTTAACATCTACTCCCATTTTCATCATTAAAGGGCAAAATTAAAAGGAAGATTTTATTTATTTATTTATATTTGTTTATTTGACACAGAGAGCGAGAGAGAGAGATCATAAGTAGGCAGAGAGGCAGGCAGATAGAGCAGAAGGGAAGCAGGCTCCCGGCTGAGCAGAGAGCCCGATGCGGGATTTGATCCCAGGACCCTGAGATCATGACCTGAACTGAAGGCAGAGGTTTAACCCACTGAGCACTCAGGCGCCCCTAAAAGGAAGATTTTAAAATCACGAATCCAAGTCACAGACTTAAATTTCATTGATTTTTTTTTTTAACTAAAAAGAGAAGATTATCACAAGAGGAAACAGAGAGCCCTCCACGAGGGCTGAGCTACACAGCGTGAAGACAGCTGCTGACATTAAGATGCCCCAAAATAAAACACATGGTAGAAGAGATGGGGGGGCACCCTAAAACACGTCCTTATTACACAGAGAGGTGACGTGACATTCTGAATTACACCATTAACGCCGGAGTCGGGAATTAAAGCCAAGTCTTCCTGTTCTACAAGCAAGAGGCAAGCGACGACTTATTAAAGATGCAAAGATTCAAAGAGGAAGGGGCCCTTGAGATGACCCGGAGAGAACGGGAGGGTACGATCTTCTCGGGCATGATTCCTGCAGTGCCCCGCATGGGAAATAGTAGTTGTTGATAAACACTCGGTGGGAGGGAGGCAGTGGTGAGAAGGTGAGGATCTCGGGGATGAGAACCCGCAGCAGTGTCTGACGGAAGATGTGTTTTCCGAGAAGTCTGAACACAAAACACGGGACTGGGTGGCAATTTAAATGGATAGAAATGTAAAAGGAACGGTTGGTTGTTCGTGTGTGCGGCCCACATACATGGGCAGTGTATAGAGGGCTCTTGGGCATTGAAAATTTGAGAGTGAGGAATAATTCGGGAAATGAGGTCCCAGAGGTGGCAGGATGGTGAGATCGCGTGGGTAGATGGACGAGGGTGATACCTCCTCTGTCACGTGCCCCGGCGACCCAGAGAGGGAGGTGAGGATTCAGAGAGAAACAGAGCTGAAGGGGTTTGTGCTGAAAGCCTTCATCCGTATGGGACAGGAACGTGTGAGCTCACATCCTAAGACGGAGGCGGGGAGGATCCTGCTGGAATCCAGCAGGTGAAGAAGAACCTGAACGTCTCGGGGTGGGGGATGAGAAAGGAAGTCACGGGGGGACAAGAGTAATGACTCTCCCGGAAGTATGCACGGGACGTCGGAAATCAGTCTTGTTTCCTGCAGCTGTGCTGAGCACCCCGGGGCGAGCGGGGGAGGGAGATGAAAGGAGCTGCTGAGACTCCCAGAAACTGAGAGGACCAAGGTGGGAGGAGTCAGGAGGGCTGGGACGGAAGTGAGAACGTCACTCACTGACCACAAAGGCAGGATGGAGGCTGGAGAAGCTGCACTGGCGGACACGGAAGGCATCCAGAACATCCAGAGGCCTCGTAAAACCTCCGACCGGTCACTGGGAATAGCGAAATGATTCCGTGTGAGGAAGGGAAGTTGTCTCCCAGAGAAGAGTCGCAGCTTTTGGACTTAATAAATATCATCTGAAAAAGCCCCAAACCAGACTCTGCAGCTACGTGTCTATGCGTGTCCTTACATCCGCCCCGGCGGGAGAGTCCTGCCTGTAAGTGTTCACATTCATATGCCCTGCGGGATGAATTGCTCAGGTGCTGGGCTACACGTGACGGTGGTTCATATGATCCCACGGCGGAAAGAGTTCATCTTGCTTCTTCCTTGGACCTCTGTACTCGTCCTTGCCATCAACCCGTATTCATTAACAGCTGGGTTCCCCTTTCCAACTCTGTGTTCAACACCCACCCTGTTCCCGAATGATGTTCACATTTGACACTAAAGAATGAAGGAGACAAGGCTCCCTGTTCTCCAGACCCTTACGGTCGGATTAACGCAGATAGGCAGGCAAACAGACAATTTCAGTGTAACGCATTAAATGCTATGATAGTAGCGTGATGTTAAGAGGGACCACATTAGACAACGGTTTTACATTAAATACTTTAAAGGAATTACCACCTTATATGAGGGGCAGCAAGATCCTTTAGTGTAGAACTTACAAGAGTTTCTAATATGTTACCGCGCATTGTGAATCTTCAGGTGTGTACAAGGAAGAGACTGAGCACGCAAAATGTCCCCCAACTCATTGGACCACAGAACTCTCTTTCAATGGAACTATTCAAAAGATCTGTACTCTGGGGACATATCCTGAGAAGCACTGACATAAGGTTCTTGCCTAGTAAAAAAATAAATGTATTTATATTTTCTCCGACAGGCCAGATGGGGGTTTTCTCCAAATCCATAAATGATTTTTAAAGTTTATCTGTTTTTTAACCTTATAAGAGAGTAAAGATGTAGATTAGAAGGCTTGACCATTAACCTGCTGATGATTAAGCTGGGCCTGGTTGAAACAGAATGCCTGGTCATTTCCTCATTAATGGGCCAGTTAACATTTTTTTCCAAAAGAAATATTTAACGAACACAATATTGAGTTGCTCGCAGTGCTTCTAATTAACGGACCTCTTGAAGATCTTTGTTAAAGAGAAAACTAGCTTCAGGCCAGGAGATGGTGCAGGACCTAGCACACAGGCTGCAGAAACCAAGAATAATTTTAAACTAAGGATCTGAACACAGAAAGGCTAAAGTTCGTGTTCCATCTTTACGTAATTTCTGACAATGGCCCTCTAGTCTCTCCTGACATTTGGTTTTTAGGAAAAGCACTTTGGAGCGAATTGTTCCCTCTCCTCATTATCATCCCTAGTGTGTAAAAGTCTCAAGGTGTCTCTTGACTACCTGCCCTCCATTTAGCAACGTGCTGGGGAAAAACAGATCAAGAAAACCGTTTCATGACTCAGGCCTTTCAAAATGTTTCTAAGACATTAAAAAAATCTACTGTTGGCATTCGTGACTGCAAAGGCAGCCATGTCATTAGGAAAGCCTAGTACTATTAAAATAAAAATGTAACTCTGACCCGATTTTTAGCTTGAAGAATACTTCAGAGCAAAAATCAAGGTGCAGAATTATCCACATGCTAAAAACATGTTGCCTGTAAAATCAGCTGGGGATCAGGACCTGGAGAAAATATTCTTTAGTCTCGGGCATGTTCTCTCTCTCCCTCTGTCTCTGTTCAGTTCATTTAATAGATGCTGATGATGTACCCGGTGCAACGCTAAGGCCTTTACTCGACACATTTCCTTCGTTCTCCACCGCAGTCCCCTGAGGTAGGTACTACTAGTGTCCTCATTCTGTGAAGAAAAGTGAGGCTCCGCAAGGCCCCACGACTAGCCCACATGACGAAGGTGTAAGTGGCGGAGAAACTACGCAGGAGAACCCTTCAGCATCACTCTGTGTTTCCCTCTACCCCACAGCTCTCCTTTGTCTGAAGTGATCCATCATGAATTCTGATCCCTTGTAGGAGCCAAAGGTATTTCTAAAATAGAACAACTGAGCCTTGATGATAAAGCACTAAGAATTTTTACCAATCTTGAGTTAGGGCTGGGTTCTCTTTCTCGCCTGATCATCTGCCTTCTGCCAGCACAGGGCTGGGGGCACAAAATGGCCTGGTACAGAAACCATGGATTCTGAATTCAAAAAGGTCTGGGTTTACCTCTCAGCTCTGCCAGCTCTGCATGCTATTGAACAATGTCCTTAATTTTCTGCCTGAACTTTCCTCATCTGTTAAATGGGGCCGCACTGCCTCCTTCCAAGGGCACCACAGCATTAAACGAAGTAGAACACATCGAATGCTTAGCACCGTGCCTGGCACATGGAAAGCGTTCTGTGAAAGTTCCTGTTGTGGGCAGCTGTGACAATATTAGATGGATAAAATTAGTCCATCGGCCTACCTTGCTAGAATGGCCTACCATTCCTTAAACAGAGCTACATATTATAGTTTCCATCGAACTTTAGACAGTCTATGGACATAGGGAGTTATTAACTGAACCGGCCCATTGTCCTTAACATAGGCTGGGTGAGAACCACCAGGGGAAGGAAAGGAATGGAAGCATCCAGAGTGGAAGGCATCTGGGAAGGCACAGGTGGGCCAGTGTGTCCGTATTAGGAGTGACAGAAAAGGAACACGTGGGGAGCGGCTAACAGTTCTGACTTCTTTGAGGCCCACACTGCCTCCCAGCTCAGCTCTGAGCTCACATGACTCCTTCGCGAAAGCAGGTTACACTAACAATGCAAATGTAAGGGGTCATTGACATTATTTTAAATATGTAGCATAGAGACTCAAACATACCTACCCAACACTTCCACCAGTGAGAATTAGGACCAGGATCAATCCACGTATAGTCAAAACTCAAAGACAAAGCTCTCAAGCCAGGGAACAGGGGTAAAAACACAGCTGTTCGATCTCTCTGAGTTGGGCCCCAACGACTCACACTTGACCAGACTGGGTAGAAACCTCAAGCATCTCAAGACACCTGTGCTGGGGGAGCCTGAGGGGTGCCGTGGGTTACGCGTCTGACTCTTGGTTTCGGCTCAGGTCATGATCTCAGGTCATGCGATCAAGCCCTGCATTGGGTTCTGCACTTGGTGCTGAGTCTTCCTGGGATTTGCTCTCACCCCTGCCCTCCCAACCTCCCCATCTCTCTCTCTTTCTCAAATAAATAAATAAATCTAAAAATAATTTAAAAAAATAAAAACCTCTGTCAAAGGGCAGGCTTCAGAACTGGACAGACGTGGGTGAAACCTTGCTCTGCCGCTCACCAGCCTTAGAAAGTCCACTCGTTCATTTTTTAAAAAATTATTTTTCAGGGGCTCCTGGGTGGCTCAGTGGGTTAAAGCCTCTGCCTTCGGCTCAGGCCATGATCCCAGGGTCCTGGGATCGAGCCCCACATGGGGCTCTCTGCTCGGCAGGGAACCTGCTTCCCCCTCTCTCTCTGGCTACCTCTCTGCCTACTTGTGATCTCTGTCTGTGAAATAAATAAATAAAATCTTTAAAAAAATTATTTTTCATCGTTCTTTTCATTATTCATCTACTTACATGTTGTCCACATAGACACCAAACTAAATTTATCGAACAAAACAGATTTCTGTAGATACGGAAATGACCAAGACCAAGATAAGGTCCCTGTCCTCACGAGGGTTCTATTTTTACAGGAAGAGAGATGGACAATGGATACTTTAAAAGCTTCCCAGCCGACCGTGATGAGGGTCAACAAGCCCTGCCCAAAAGTCAGAACTTGAGAGCTGTTCCACAGCCATTACTAAGCAACTGTGACCCAAGTAGCTGCTAGGTGTGGGGTTCCTAGTGTGAAAAGTAAGGAAGAAACAGATTTCTATGAATAAGAGGATATCATTGAAGCCACGAAAAAGAACAAATTCTTGCCATTTATAACAACACAGACCTCGAGGGTATGAAGGCTAAAAGAAATAAGAGAAAGGCAATTTGTGGAGCATAAGGAATAACACAGAGGACATGGGGAGATGGAGAGGAGAAGGGAGTTGGGGCAAATCAGAGGGGGAGATGAACCATGAGAGACTGTGGACTCTGAGAGACAATCTGAGGGTTTTGGAGGGGAGGGGGCTGGGGGGTTGGGTGAGCCTAGTGGCGGGTATTAAGGAGGGCATGTATTGCATGGAGCACTGGGTGTGGTGCATAAACAATGAATTCTGGAATACTGAAAAGAAATTAAAAAATAAATAAAAATTTAAAAATAATAAAAATAATTAAAAAAATAAAGTTAACCATCCCCTTTTCAGTGGACTAATAAAAAAAAAATGTCATGTGCTCTCACATGTGGAATCTAAAAGAGAAAAGAAACCCAAGTGCACAGACACAGAGAACAAATTGGTGGCCGCCACACGTGAGGGGCAGAGAATGACTGAAACAAACGGAAGGGGTCAAAAGATACAAACTCGCAGTTATAAAATTAGGAAGTCCTGGGACTGTAATGTACAGTGTGGTGACTAGAGTTAATGATACTGTGTCGCAAATTTAAAAGCTGCTAAGACAGTAGATTTTTTTTTTTTTTAAAGATTTTATTTATTTGACAGACAGGGATCACAAGAAGGCAGAGAGGCAGGCAGAGAGAGAGAGAGGAGGAAGCAGGCTCCCTGCTGAGCAGAGAGCCCGATGCGGGGCTCGATCCCAGGACCCTGGGATCATGACCTGAGCCGAAGGCAGAGGCTTTAACCCACTGAGCCACCCAGGCGCCCCTAAGACAGTAGATCTTACAAGATCTCATCGCAAGGAAAAAAATCTGTAACCATGTGGTGACATATTAGATGTACGGTGGTGATCATTTCACAGCATGTACAAGTATTGAACCATACTATACGCCTGAAACTAATACAATGCTATATGTCAGTTACATCTCAATTTTAAAAAGTCCTAAGATTGCAAAGCCCATAAAGGATGGTTAGAATAGAGCGAGTGGGAGGGGGCTGCTGTCGGGGCACATAGAGTCTCTTTCCTAAGAGTAACAGGAAGCCGAAGTGTTAATCCAGGGTGGGGTGGTCGGGGAGGGGGATGGTTTGCTCATGAAAATTCTGCTGCCAGGCAGAGCAGAGATGGGAGCAGGGCAAGGGTGGACAGCAGGTAAGGTTAGGATTTCATTTTGATTTTCGGAATCAACTTACAGACCAACGGTTCTCATTCAAGGATGGTTCGGCACTTCTGGGGCCATTCAGAAATGTATGGAAATAATTTGGGGTTGCATTAATTGCAGATGGGAAAAACCCAGGATTGTGAGGCACGCCCCTCCCCAAAGGCAGAACTGTCCTCTTCCAAATGCCAAGGCGGCCCACACTGGGAAATCCAGCCGCTGGCAAAACCAGAAGACTCCACTGTAGGAACATAAGTATCATGAGCCATGACAACGTGAAAGCCTGTGAGATCTGGACCAGGGGAGGGGCAAGAACCGAGAAGGGAAACGTAGAGGTGAAGATTCATTCATTCTCACGTACGAGGCTGTTAAGAGACACTATCTAGAGCTTATGGGTCCAAATAGTTCAGTGTATAGTTAAGTGTTTTCAAGTTGTAAAAAGCACCAAAAGTTAAAAACAAAATATAACCAAATATTACGAACAAGAGAAAAGAAGAAGGAATAGTATTAAATAAGCTAAAGTCCTTATCTTTCATCACAAGGAACACGATTCAAGTTAATGAATCAAGAAACAGAGGTGGAAATACAATATTTAAAATTAAAGAGGAAAGTATCCCCAAATCAGGAAGAAAAACCACCATAAAAAGAAGTGCCACTGGAGTTTGAATTCGGGGGAAGGGAGTCGTAAGGGCAGCTCTGATTTTTCACTGGATCCCTTCCCTGGAAACACCATTTGCCCTTATTTCCACCCGTGTATGTTACATAAGCAGGTGAGCTATAGCTCCTGCCTTAATGCATGTCCCTGGGGTGGCCGTCAGACGGCTTCCTCATGCTCCAAGGAGCTTGTTCTGTTTAGCAGGGACCTGCCAGAAACCACACGCCACCTTCTGACACGTGTCCCGAGTTTTCTGGTGTTGAACTGGAACTTCTCCTCAGGGGTGTTGGGGCCAGATCCGTGATGAGTTCCTTCCACGGCTGAAAGAACTTCCATGCCCCCACCGGGGCCAGATCCATTTTTTGTCATGTGGTCGGGAGGGAACTGAGCAACTGCTGGGAGGGGCTGGAAGCCAGCCAAAGAGTAAAAGGGCAAGTGGTCCAGGGCCTCCCCACTGGCTGGGGGGCCTGCTGTCATCCATGGGTGTCAGGTAAGAGCCGGACGCACTCTAAAGGAGCATGTGTGTGAGGACAGGATATGGAGGGACAGGGGAAGTGGGGTGGACGGGGGCACGAGCAAGAATTAGAATCCAGATGGCCTGAAACTAACCATCCACACACCAGCCCAGTGGGCCTCTACTTGTCACTATCTTTTATTGCCCAGTTAGTAGAACTACTCTATTTTTCTCTATGTGACCCTTCCGTGAGGTAGTGAGATTGTACCGTTGTTAGTTGCTTACATATCTGTCTCCTACTCTTCTATCACCTGTGATCTCCTCCTCAAGGGCAGGGTCTGAGTCTCATTCATCTTTATATCCGCTGCCCTGAGCATGTATCTAATAAATTCTGGTTAAATAAAGGAATGGACAAGGGAATGAATAAACAAATGAAAGCCAAATGAATAAAATGCTTATTATATCCCCTACCTTTTAAAAAACATTAGCAAAACAGGGAGTAGAGTATAACAAAAATTTCCTTACTTTCTGGTGCAGCCCTGATTATGTGAATCCGGTAGGGGTGTGTGTGTGTGTGTGTGTGTGTGTGTGTGTGTGTTACCGTAACTATAACTGGTAATGGGGAAACAATTTAAGCCTTTGGGATCCCCAAGAGGTGCAGAGAGGCTTGGCTACCTTCAGGACTAACAGATCAAAGAGGAAATTCAATGACACTGCAAAGGACAGATGACATTTATGGAAAGACGGGCTCACTCAGGAAATGTTTGGAATTGGCGAGGCAATAGATTAAAGAGCGTGGAGTCTAGACTAGGAAGGAGTAGGAACTTGGCACCAGAAACATTAACTAGCTTCCTCTACTACCCAAGGGATATATGAAGTATCTCACTTTAGTCACGTGATGCAAGTGTTACAGAGTTAAGAAGGGGAGACCTACGATAAAAACTACCTGTTTTAGTTAGCATAACCATAATACGAGCTGTATCTATGAGACTGTGACAAAACTTGTAGGCTTATGTTCTGAGAGAAGTATCGTAAATTGGCTCACCCCTTTTTAGAAGTTGGTAAGCTATGGGGGTGCCTGGGTGGCTCAGTCAGTTGAACATCTGACTTTTGATTTCAGCTCAGGTCACGATCTCAGGGTCATGAGACTGATCCCCCCATTGGGCTCCGTGCTCCGCAGCTCAGCGGGGAGTCTGCTTGAGACTCTCTCCATGTCCCTCTCCCTTTGCCCCTCCCCCCACTCGTGCTCTCTCTCTAAAATAAATAAATAAATTTAAAAAAAAAGGTCAGTAAGTCATGGAGGCTGCCATGTCATTATAATCACAATTTCTAGCAATGGAAAAGAACTTTGCAAAGATTTTCAAAGATCTTTGATTCATCATTGTGAAAATTTAATCATTCCCTGGTGGGTATTCTAATGGACTAAAAGTAACCAAGCATCATTATGAGGGGACTGGTGTGCCAAATTTCCTCAGCAGAAAACTACAGAAGGATGAAGCTATGTTCTGTCTGGATGGCTAAAACTAAGAGAAACTCAGCCATTAACACTTGTGAAGAAGGTTCTACTACTCTTCCAGGTTTGTATCTGCCCCTAAGGAGCCTGCACTTTGAGTAATTCCTGGTTAATAAACATAATCAACTGATCGATCCGTTCATCCAACAATATTTTTTGAGTTCCCACTCTATGAGTCATCTGTTTGAAGAAAGAGACTTTTCTCATCCTTTTTGAAGTCCATTCCTGCTCAGAGTGAATTGGCTCAAGTAGAAAGACATTTTCTGGTTGAATGATGGGCTGAAACAAAATGGATTTTTCCATACTGGTTTCATATCTGGGTTGTAGTTGACCAAATTTACTACTTCTGTAAACCTTCCTTAAGTTTAGGATTTGTTAAAGTTGGGAGATTATAGTTTTCTTTTATATTCCCTTTGCAGTCACGATCTCTTTGTCCTCTCATTGCTGTCAAAATCAGCAGTTGATGGTACCTTACATAAACTCTCCATCTGGGTTGGCTTTCATTTTTTACTGATGCTTCTCTCTTGTTAACACAGGCTGCTGACCTTAAGGCCTCAAAGAAAAACCAGGCTCACTGACTTCATCCTTTTAAGGTCATTTAGTATTATAAATTATAGTAAAGTAATTAGTATTCCTATGTGTGTGTGGGCTTGTGCGTGTGTCTTTGTGACTATGGCAGATTGAGAGGGAGAGAGATAATTGGGGCTTCAAATAAAAGTTTAGCTGTTGAACTTGGACTGTTCATGCATTCCCTGTCTTTGGTCTGTTCTCAGGGAATCTAAGAAATAAACAAGCAAACACTCTAGGTGGCCATGATTCCGAGACAAAGGAAACTGAAAACAACTGGTAGATAATATAATTTGTGCATGGCTCGGCTAGAGTGTAGCGGTGGGGCTGTCAGAAGAAAAATAAACACATCTCCAGTTGAAAATAATTAAACAGATATTCACTAACCCAGCCCAGAAACCGAAGATGAACAAAGGGTCAAAGTGTTGCCCTGGGTCTACTATACCTTGGTAGGCATGGGCTTCTTGAAGGTGATTTCAGCTTGCATCCAAACACCCCTTGGAGACTCCAGCACAGACCAAATTTTCTCTTGAACTACGTGATTCTCTTCAAAGATATAAACTGCCAGGGTGTCACTCATTTTTAAAAACCCGTAGATGGCATAATAAAAACGTAGACAATACTGCAAGTTTCCTGGCAGGGAGGGGCCATAGAGCCTTCCAATGTAGCCAGGCTGAGATGTAAACTTTGTGTTGGCCAGCAAGTAGTACCCTGCAAACAGGACAAAACATTGAAGCTATCAGCAATGACAAACTTAAATCATCTAGCCCAGAGGGTCAAGTGTGAAAATTTGGTTAAATGTAGTGGGATTTGCCAAAAGAGACTATTCCCATAGGCTTTAAATGATAGAACGAATTTTGTACTTACTATCTATGGCTTAAGTGACAGATTACATCATGTGGCTCTATTACCAATAAAACTTCTTCAGTTCTAAGTAAACTTCACAAACCAGTATAGATTCCCATCTGCGTATGCTCAGATGCTGGTCATCAGTTAGGATTTGTGTTTCTCATGAAACAAAAGGGATGAAATCATCTTGGTTCCCCAGCTGCCTGGGTCAATCAAGTACTTAGTACTGGGTCCTAAAGCAGTTAGGGCCAGACCGGTTTTTCCTTCTTATCTCTGCAGCAAACAGCAGAGATAGAGAGATCACAGGCTGGCCTGGAAGTCCTTGGAATTTTGATGATTTCACATGAGTATTGTTAGGGACTGAATTGCGTGGTTCCCCCAGATCTATTTTGTTTCAGGCTGTCATTTACAAGAAAAGATCTCTCAAGTACCCTTTCTGTGCAAGAAAAGGATCCAAGGAAGAATAATTATTTCTTTTAAATAACAAAAAAGAAACACAAGGTCAAGGACCTCCCCTCCCACCTGCTGCTCCACCACCCCCACAGTAAATGTAAAACAGACCCACGTATCCTAGAAAACCTGGGTAGAGAGGAAGAAAATAATGCCTACTTTGCTTTTTTGCCTTTTCCTGCTCCTCCCGCATCAATTTCCCTTTGATCCCCTCAGTCTTGGTGTGTAGTTTGGTTTTACCCAGTGATTTAATTCATCTGGCAAAAGGTTCTCGGGTTATTTCACGTGATTGGTGACATGGACTGAGTCGTGTCCACCCCCACCCCCAAATCCATTGGTTGAGACCCTGATTCCCCATGTAAATGTATTTGGAGATTGGGGTCTTTAAGGAGGTATTTAAATGAGGTTATACAGGTGGGGCCTTAATCCTATAGAACCCATAGGTCCCCGAGAAGGAAGCGACATCAGAGACCCCTCTCTCCCTCCACTGGTACACACAGAGTGAAGGCCAGGAGGACCCAGTGAGAAGGTGCCATCTCTCTACAAGGCAGAAAGAGAGGTTTCCCCCAGAAACCAACCCTGACAGCATCTCGATCTTGGGCTTCCAGCCTCCGGAACTGTGAAAAATCCATTTCTGCTTTTCAGGTCACCCTGGCCACCTGAGCAGACTAATATAGGTGGCCATACACAGTCAGAACAATGTTTTTGAAACCTGAATTTAATTCTACTCTTCCTTTACTTAAAACCTTTCGATGGTTTCTCATTTCCTTTATTAAAAAAAAATCCCAAATGCTGACTCTGGTCTGCCACACACCACAGCTCTCCCAAAGCCTACTCTTCATTTCTTTCATGGCATGTGCCACAATGGGTAATTGTAAGTTTATTTGTGTATATATTTGTCTAACATCTCTTTTGCCCTTTGAAATGATTGTTAGCCAGTGGGGGAAGGACCTGATTGATGAGTCTGGCCAATGACTAGAGGTTTTTGTAGTGTCTGTATTTCTACAAGGTAGGCCACCTCTAAGAAAAGAATTTATGATTGCAAGTATAAAACTGTGGGGGCCCCTCTCGAGGCCCGTCCCAGGGCCTGTGCAAGTAAGATGCTCTGAAACGTAAGTTTTCTCAGTGTATGGTAAGCACACCCCAGTGCCCAGTGTAAAAACAGCCATTGAATAAAGTGACTTAGACACTACCCCTTGAAAACAAGCTCTTTGTACCAGTCTCTACGTGAATGGGCTTCACAGGGGATGCTATCAAAGTGATTAGGTAGGTAATCTTTATACAGGGGAGCTCAAACTTGTTTCTTACAGTTCCTAGTAGACATAACCATCAAGTGCCCCCCCATATCTTCCAATAGATTTTATAGCCTCACAAAATATTTTTCATTGAGTACAATACACATAACATAAAATTTACCATTTTAACCACTTTAAAGTATACAGTTTAGTGGCATTTAGTACATTCACAGTGCTGGGCAACTACCACCACTCTCCAGCTCCAAAATATTTTCATCACCCCAAAATGAAACTCTATATCCATTAAACAGTAACTGCCCAGTCCCTGGCCACCAAGAACTGGCTTTCTGTCTCTATGGATTTGCTTTTTCTGGATGTTTCCTGTAATTGGAATCTACTAGCTTTTTAAAGGCACTTCTCTATGTAAAGGGAAAAGCAAGATAATTTCCAAAGCTTTGGCTGTTTAAAGAACTGGCAGGCGGTCATGCTAGCACAGCAAATTAAATGCCATTTTTTTTAAAAGGCAAAACACAAGATTACCCATTGTTTTTACTTCTTTACAGTTGCCTTTTTTTTTTTTTTTTTAAGTGGCCGTCTTGAGAGATGTGGAGTAAGAATGGCAGACAGAGCATGAATACTACCCCCACCCCCAGTGTCCCCACAGGCACAAACTCCCGATTTACCATTGCCTGACGTGTGATCTCCGGCCCGATACATGTTCGGTTTTACTTTCACCCGGGTCCAGCCTGAACCTTCTTTATCCTGATAAAAGTTGCAGAAATCTTCCTCGAAATTGCAGCTGGCTTCCACAACACTGAAAGGAAGCTCTGAACAAAGGAGAAGCAAAGTTAAAGAGCCAGACCCTAGGGTCTCAAAGGACTCCTTCAACTGGTTGACAAATACGTACACATTTGTGCCAGGGAGACCGAACACATAAAACACAACAAAATATTTCTACCCTGATGGCACGCTGGCAGGTTAGCTTCAAACTAACATCTCATCACGACAGGCAGATTGCTCTTTTCCTCCCTTAAGGGATGGAGGGAAGGAGCCCTGTTCATGCTCTATAAAAAATAAAGAAGTACCAGACTTCAAAAGAAATTTCTTTTCAAAATGTAAAGACGGGGAGCAACTGTTCACATACTTCTTCACAACACAAAACTCAGTCACAGAAAATTAAAGAGAAAGAAAATGGTAAAGATTTTAAGGAATTTTTAATTTCTCTCCCAGACAGGTCTTTTAGAAATAATATTTTCCAGAAATAATTTTCCTTTGTTGACCGATCTCTGTGTCACCAGCACAGCCGCTGTCTATTTATAATTGACATTAGCAGTACAGCTGACCTGCTTGAAGAAAATCACCGCTCAGTATAAACCACGCTGTTCAAAAAGTCACACCAATTTCATCACCCATACTGCTATTATTTTGGCTTTTGCTGAGTTCTGGTATCATTTACCCTGGTCTATAAATACCACCTCATTCCAGATTGCTTGGAGGGAATGGAACATAAAAAATTTCTGCTCTTTTGAGAATAACTTGGTATAGCAACAAGTGATTGTGAATCTCGCTGTTCAAATTGTCTGAGGGGATGTGACAGCCACAGTTTGGGACACATTCGATGTAGCCAACTGTGATCTGTTCTACATGCTCACATACTCTGGTCTAAGCTTTTAGGGCCAGAGAAAGAGGACACTGTTTTGAATAACTGGGAAATCACCTCTAGAGAAACATTTGAGTTCTGGGAGCAGTGACCTGATGAAACAGGGAGCTGTTTATGGACAAAAAGTCACTATACTCTCAGTTCCTCAATTTCCAAAGGAAGAGAACAGTGACGTGGGCTGAGGAAATGGCCCAGATTAAAGGGGATGAAAGAGGCATGACAACCAAATGCTGTAAAGCACCTGAGATTCAATCTTGGTCCAAGAAAACAAAGAGCTATAAAAGAGAGCATTGGGACAACTGGTGAAATTAGCACGTGGGCCGTGCGTTAGTTAATAATATTGTATCAGTACCAAATTTCCTGAACTTTATAATTACCTGATAGCACATGGAAAATGTGCTTGGTTTTAGAAAATACACACTGAAGTATTTAGGGGCAGAGGGGCATAACGTCTACATCTTACTCTTACATGGTCGATAAGGCAATTGCAGCAAAATGTTAACAATTTTTAGATCTGGGTGAAGAGTCTTTTTTTTTTTTTAAAGATTTTATTTATTTATTTGACAGACAGAGATCACAAGTAGGCAGAGAGGCAGGCAAACAGAGAGGAGGAAGCAGGCTCCCTGCCAAGCAGAGAGCCCAATGTGGGGCTCGATCCCAGGACCCTGAGATCGTGACCTGAGCTGAAGGCAGAGGTTTAACCCACTGAGCCACCCAGGCGCCCCAAGTCTCTGAGCATTCTTGAGAGTATTCTTGCAAGTTTTGTCTGAGTTTAAAATGATACAAAACTAAGTTTTAAAAACACTAAACTAAAAAAAGAGACCAACACCACATTTAAAAAAAAGAAAAGAATAGGAACAAAAGGTTGCTATATAATTGGATCCCAATCACATCTTGGGTGACATGGCCTTGCAAGGGTGCAAAGCGAGCACCCTGACTGACAAAGCAGAGAGGAGAAAAGTAAATGAAGACCTTTCTCAGTGCTCTGATGCTGGTGGGTTCACCTACACACTGCTGTTTGCCGACACACTCTCTGGGAGCACCAGGGAGTATCTTTAAGCCGTGAAGATAAAGTCTTTGAAAACCGAGTATGATGTCATACAGACAAGGCTCCTTTGACACCAGCCCCTCCCCCCCAGATTTGCAACCAGGGGAAACCCCATATTGGTCTCCACTCTTAGTTACCCCTCTGCTACCTGGTAATGAAAAAGTAGATGAAAACCCACAATCTACAGATGGCTATCTGGCTCCCAAGAGCCATGCACAAAGAGAATAGCAGGTCAGTGAAATCACTCATCAGGGATAAATCCCAAGGAATATACCCCTGGGCAGTCACACGAGAACTGTAACCCATTTACGAGGCATCCAGGAGAGGCAAGAGGTGGTATTAAAACTTAAAAGGAAGCACGGCTCAGTTCTCTCCATGGTGACAAACGGAGTCATGCGGAAAAGGATGTTTCTGAGAATGTGATTATAGTCTTTTGCTAAATACCTAGTCTTCGAGGTGGATTTGTTTGGGGTCCTGAGAAGGTCTCTGATAAAAAAGAAAATCTCAAAAGCATCGCTGAAAGCCTACATCTTTTTCAACCAGAGTGCTGCTTCTGCTATGAGTCAGTGTCTAATTCCTGCAGCCTGGGCCAGAGGGCCTGTTTGTGACCCAAAATGAGCTCACCAGAGATCGGGGGTGGATGGAAAGCCTTTGCTTAAGGCTTGTTTCAGAGCGCCTGGGCCGAGCGGCCATGACAGTCGAGCATTAACGACCTGGTCAAAATGCAGGGAGGACTCAGAGGCAGTCAGAAGCACCTGAACATCAGTTGGTCAGAAAAAACTGGGGGGGGCGGGGGGTGTGTGGAAGAAAGGCCCTTTGAGCAAAAAGGTACCATCTCAATGTAAGATGTAGGTAACTACTTCCTTTCTGACATTCAAACTTTTTAGAAATGAGAGGCTTTGAAGATACTTTAATCAAGAGGAGGGCCCTGCCTTTGAGAGGTCTCTGGCAGCATTTCTCATCCTGAAGTTCATGGAGATGGACTCAGCGTCCGCCCGAGAGATCTAAATGCCCATCAGCAGCCTTTTCCACCCCCAGCCCCTGCCACGCTCGAGAGAGCCGGGTACGGCAGGCTCTGCAGGCTGTTAAACTGGCACAGGGGTTTGATTTAGCATGAGCCAGCCCGAAAGCAGGCTGAGACCACTCAAAGCTGGCTTGGAGACAGAGTGAGTGGGACCAGGCGCCAGACTGAGCAATCTTGCAGAGCAGGGGCCGGGCCGCTGACCAGGCCGTGGAGACACTTGAGGTCTGAGCTAAGGCAATGACAGCTGTAACCAAGGCAACAACTACAGCCAGGTTTCCCACCAGACTTCAAATGGGCAGTGTGCTATTAGGGAATGGGCATAGCTGGGATTTAGGCCCAGGCAGATGTCCTGAGAGGGGTATATCCATGAGTGTCAGGACCCTCCCAGTTCCTGGCCTGGGGGTGTGCTGGACCCAGGCCCTGAGAGGAGATTGGGCCTGCGGATGGCAAAGCAGTGGGAGCTCTCAGTTTGGGGCTGGGCGTTAAGATGGGATCTCTACAAGTGCATGGAATCACCTGCCAGCCATTCAGGGATTCACAGCCTAAAAGGAGAGCTTATTCCTAAGATGTAGGCACTGGGCCAAACATGGTGGTGGACAGAGAGGTCGTGGGTGCAAGAGGCTTGGAAAGGCAAGTGCCCTAACTCAAGTAGGGGGAGTGGGGAGGTCTGTCCTCTGGCAGCGTCCTTAGGGAATACTGGGGGGGTGACGTGACACCGCTGTTTAATACCCGTGACTCTAGGACGGGTCCCAGGTCAGGGAGCCTGGATTAACTCTAAGCCCAACCAGATGGTGGGAACGAGATGCTTCATATGTTGAAATCATTCCTGTCTCAGCCTACTTGGGGAGATGAGGGAAGAAAATGCTAGATCCAGCTGGGAAAAGCAGAGACAACAAGTCTGGAGCTACCCAAGATAAGGAAAAAAATGTTGGCACCTGTTATGAAACAGAAGGACATGGACTATTTGTGAAATGTGAGATGAAGTATGAAAAATGGAGGCCTCAGTGTCTAAGATTCAGAATCTGGTCCACAGCTGCTGAAGGAAAGGCATCAAGCAGGCTCCTGCTCACCCATTCACCAAGGCGGTGCCCTTTGCTGGTTCTCTTCAGCTTCGATCTGACTCTGTGGTCCCCAGGGAAGGGACAGGCATATTTTGAAAGTTAAGTAAATAACATGAAGCCTCATGGCCAGGCATTTTCTGGGTGCCATACTCGGCTAAGGGCTTCACAGACATTAATTCATCATCTTCCCAACTGGATGGAACAGAGTCTTCTAACCTCTCGAACCACAGATGCGGAAACAGAATCTCAGAAAGGTTAATTAACACGCCCAAGGTCACATATTTTGTAAGTGGCAGAGTAGGGATGTGAATCCAGAGTCCTGACTCAGGAACGTAACGCTAAGATCACACCATTAAACCATTTTAAGGCCAAGATGCCAGGTTGGGAAGTTTTGAAGACCATTATGGAGCCTTGGCTAACTTCATTACAGGACAATGTGGATTGGTGGTCCCTGCAGAGAAAGGGTCTGTTTGTGGGCTGAATTTCGCAGACTGAGGGGCCATCAGCCCTTTTAATAAATAGTCCTTACTTGGCTGGAATCTTTCTTTTCTCTTCACCAGTCAGTGGGAAAGCGCTCACACAGATTCTGTCTTTTTAAAAGGAAGAGTGTTTCCAAACATTACTTGTAAGATGGTTCAGTAGACACTGTGACCTCCCATCTGCTTCGTCACCCCACCCTCTGTCCCCTGCGGATACTGAACAAACACCTCTTCTCCTGTATGTATAACTTGGAGATAGAAAAGTTCAATGTAAATGCCTGGTGACAAAGAGGAGAAACTTTCCAAAAATAACGATGAAGAGGTTGTGAAACGACTATTGACATCACTGAAATATTAGCTGATAAGATTAGGGAACAGCCCAATTTAGAGAAACAAAACGACGTTGGTTCCTGTGTTCTGTCCAATTTAGAGACTCTTTTAATCTTGGGATTACAGTTTGGATTAAATCATTTTAATGAAAATAAGTAAATATGCATAGTCTCGTTCTGTCTCACTAGCTTTTTTTTTCTTTTTTAAAATTAGAATTAGTAAAAACTAATATTTAGTTTTAGCACATTACAGTGTTTCTAATTTGGGGGTAACACTTTAGCTCAAGTAGAAAATACTACTTTTCTCAGTCCCCTTGCTTGTAGAATATACCTTAAGCCATATAAAATTAGACACTGACTAAGTGAAAGTGAAAGTGAAAGTCAGACTTCAAAGGCCAGGTTCAAAAATTTACTTCCCAAGCGCTGAAGATCAGAATGAAGGCTCATTAATAAGATGGGACAACCACTTTTCCCTGGGGGCTTTCAAAAAAAATTCACTAAAAGGTAAGGTCAGTTGCATTTACGTGGGTTATCATGAATATCGTGTTATCCTTCTTATTCTAGAACATTTGTTGACTTCTCATTTTTTTTAAAGATTTTATTTATTTATTTGAGAGAGAGGGAGATCGCGAAAAAGGGCATGAGCTGGGGTGGGGAGAAGGAAAAGCAGACGCCCTGCTGAGCAGGGAGCCTGACATGGGACTCCATCCCAGGACCCTGAGATCAGGACCTGAGCTGAAGGCAGACGCTTAACGGACTGAGTCCCCCAGATGCCCCTAGAACACTTGTTTTTTTAATGTACTTTGAATGATCTGCTTATTTTCCCAGAAAGTAAGAATTTCCTCTCTTTTCCAAACACCAAGTTTATGGAAATTACAAAATTGGCCACGATAAAAGAATTTGAGGATTTACTTAGAAAGAGAAATTAAATTAAGTCCATGATATAAATATCATGAACATGTCATAGGGATGATGTATACCAAATATTAACATCTTTAAACACGGAGATATTTGTAGGTCTTGGGTACCTAAAATTAGAAAGAGTCTTTATCATTCTATTCAGTGGAGTTTGAGAGTTTTTTCCACCTACTCAGCCACCTGTGTATGGATCTAAGATATGCTTTAAAGAGAAAGATGGGGAGGGAATGTCTTCATATTCTTTAGTTTTCATTACCTAGTAGGCAGGGACGGTGAAAGCTCCCCATGACAACTGGCCTGTGCTGTCAGAAAAATTAAATTCACTCTGTGAGGGGGAAAAAAGAGTAACGTAGCGGAAAAATGACTATTCGATTAAATAATTTTTTTTAAAGGAGGAGATAACAGGAGAGGCGAGAAAATTAGAAGGAATTAAATCAAGTCCTGACCCCAGGCGTCTACCAAGAAAGGAAAATTCCATATGGGATCCGGAAGAGAAAGAGAATGCTTACCTGTCCGATTCTGGCAGGGAACAGGAGAGAAAGAAATGTCATCTAGAGCAACATATCCTCCTTTAGGACCATTGAAAGCAACTTCAAAAATAACCTGCCGGGGAAGATGATGGACTGTTACAGGTTTACATATTTTCTGTCAGGCTTCAGAGCTCTTAACTAGGATCTACAGATTTTTTAAAAAGATTTATTTATTTATTTGAGAGAGAGAGAGAGAGAGAGGCAGGAGGAGAGAGAGAATCCCAAGCAGACTCCACGCTGAGCGTGGGGCCTGACACAGGGTTCAAACTTGTGACTCTGAGAGCATGACCTAAGCCGAAACCAAGAGTCAGACCCTCAGTGGACTGAGTCATCCAGGGGCCTCTCTTAATTATGACTTAAAATGATGTGGCCATCAAGCCAGGTGATGGCAAGTTGTAAGTACCTGTTAGGAATCATGTTCCTAAATCTAGGGCAGCTCCTGACTTGATCTACAGTTTCTTTCAGAGGGAGGGACTAGTAAGCCCTAAGTTGTGTTTTATTGGTGGATCCCCCCTCGCTTGAGTGTTTGTCACTCTCTGACAGAACCACAGACTCGACAGTTTGCATGATGACCTTCAATTGGAGGAGGAACAGGCCCCTTGCCGAAAGCAGGCCAGGCTCTCCCACTGCCCTTCCCGGAGAACTAAGCCCCGGCAGGGTTCTTTCCCTTTTGGACATATGAAATTCCCTGTGAAGGTTCTGGACAAAGACGCAGAATCAAAGAGGACGACCTGTCTGCTCAGGCGAAATCGGGCCCCACATCCGAGGTATGGATGTCAGCATTCCAGCACACCCAGGCACATCTAAATTGTCAGAAAGAACGTGAGGTTGTTAAGGGGTTCAACCCTTCTGTGTTTCTCCCTTCTGGGCCACCAGCTCTACTCTGAGGTCAATGGACTCCCTTCTGCCTGCGCCCATGGGGATGGGGAGGGGTGCGCACAGCACCGCACACAGCGGGGAGCACGGTGGGAAAACCCAGAGGGCAGCCCACCGATGAGTCAACACAAGAGGCAGTGTTGGCAGAGGCTGAAACTCAGGCCAGGCAGCAGGTGACCTATCTGCATGACCTGAGCTCGGTGGGACACAGCAGGACAGGGTGCAGAGGATCCTGAAATGGGGGAGCCAAGCCTGGTCTATAGGGGCGCCTGCTACTCAGCTCCCTCCATTGCGGAATTCAGGCCCAAAGTGTCTGGACCTACCAAATCATCGAGAGGACCTGGATCTTTATGTTTTTATTGGAAATCTTTGGGTTTTTCAGTGTTGGTGATTTCTTCAAACACTAAAGCCAACATGGATAAACAAGGAGCAAACAGCCCACCCCCTGCGGCAGCCAGGCAAACGGCAGTGGGCGAGATCTGACCTCGAGGATCCTAGCTCTCAAAGCTCTTCTAAAGAGGCAGACAGACCAGGGTTCAAGTCCCATTTCTGTCACTAGTTAGGTGACCTTGACTACATTGCTAAGAGGGACTTACCTGCCTGAACATCTTGACAATATACACAAAATATCAGCGAGTCTTTTTTGAGCAAAACTAAGATTTTTGACTTCAAACTAGATGACAAATGCTTTGCCTTTGTTATTTATAAAACAGGCATAATAACCCCTACCTTGTCGGACTACTGAGATTAAATGGGATGAGGTATAGAACGTTCCTAGCATGTAGTCAGGTGCATCCTGAGTTCTGTATCAAATTCATGCGGATTTCTCCAGGTTGACCACCTCTTCAACCCATATTCAGGCTTGAGACTACTTGGCCACTAATTAGCTCAAGCAGGTTCCTTCCCTCCTCCAGGTCTTAGTGTCTCTGGTTTTCAAAGAAAGAGTGTGGACAAGATGGTCCAGCGCAGCTTAACACTGGTCCCACAGACACTGGGATTCTGCAAAATATAAGAGGGGCCCCGGAAGTTTGTTGCTGGCAAAGGTGAGGGGGTAGGCTGTGAACAAAGGGGACAGATGTGGACCAGCGAGAAGGGGCAATGGAGTCCACAAACACAGCCCAAGGCCGCGGCATTTCCTCTTCAGGGCACTCGCTGATCAAGTGAAGGACAGAGCTTGATCTGACTCAGCAGGTGAAGTGAGACTGCTTCCCACCAGGATGTGTAAGTCACAGCGCACGTGCCAGCCTCTTCCCTCTTGTTTGGAAAATGGGGTCTCAGATGTTTGTTTTACTTTTCAGAATTCATTGGAGGATATGGTGACATTAAATTCCCTGGGCTCTGCAGGGTGAGTTCCTTTGGCGGGATTTCCAGTAGCAGCATCGTGCATCAGATCGCTGGGGCAAAAGCAGGCCCATGGGACCCGAAAGGATACACACTGAGGTGGGGTCGTGTCCAGAATTGTGACTTTTTTCAGGCACTGATGTAAAAGAAAATTCAGCAAAGTCTCGCTCATACAAATGCTGCCCAGGGAGTTCATGGTCGGATGGAAGGAGTTTGCAAAGAGACTGTCATCAACTGTGTGTGTGACTCATTTGACTTTAATAGAAGGGAAAATTTCTGCAACAGTATGTGCATTTCTTCTCCTCCTTATAACCCAAACTCAGAAAATTTTCCACTGGGCTGCAAGAGCAAACCAAGGCCTCGTCAGACTTGGGGCGAGGAAAGAGGGCACGTCCTGCAAAAGTCATGGCGCTCTCTGCGGAGTTTTGGGGGGGGGTGGGGCAGGGGGTCTGAAGGGGGTGCGAGGAGCGGCAGGCCCGTCTTCAGTACACAGGACAGGTCACAGACCAGTCCAGCCCCGGCGCTCGGGGAGGCTCCACAGAATCCACCTCTTCTGCACTTTAAAGGGACTTGGGGACATATTACAAAAGGCACAAAGCACAAATTGGGGGATATTGACAAACCTGGGGTAACTAAAACCCTATGTAGAGCTCCAAATCTGCAACCACAATTTGCAACGATTCTAAGGGTCCTCTGGGGTCCTCCAACAGAGCTCGGCCTCTGCCTTCAGCTCCAGGTCAGATCTGAGTCCAGGACTTTCCTAAGTGCCGGGCACTCCCCAGCTGTGTGACCTAGATAAGAAGTATCAAACTGCTTGGGCTCTCCTCCTTCTCCTTCCTTATCTGCAACGTGGGGATAATTTTATGTACTTTGGATTGTTGTAAGTACTGGAATGCCCACGTAAATAGAGATCTGTATTACTCTACATGCTTAGAAAACAGGCCCGCAGTGAAGAACACCAAAATGTTAGTGTTCTCATCCTTGTAGGTTCAGCTTGGGTGCTTTGAGTCTGTTCTGCTTCCCTGAATTTTCTAATTCTTCTGCACTGAAGATTTATCAGTCACATAACTATAAAAAAAGCTTTAAAACTAAAGCACACACCTTTGTTTCCAACTGGGGCCATGATCATCCATCTTTCTAATTTTTAGGACATTATTTATACTGTAAAGGTGGAAAGGAGGAGGTAAGTTTTTCTTCTTCTTCCTGTCTTCGTCTTCTTCTCCCTCTTTCTCTAGAAAAGACTCTTCCCTCGAGTAAGGGAAAGCTTCAGCCCTGCTCTCAGGATTGGGAGTTCAAGAGTGGGTTTCAGCTGAGGGGGGTCACCGGGACCACAGGGCGAGGCTGCGAGGGGACGCGTGCCCAAGAAAGGTCGTTGACGGACTGGGTTTTCCCTATTTGTCCTCAGGGGAAATAGTCTGGTTAGAAAGCAGGAAAACGGAGGGGAAAGAGAGGAAGAGGGCAACACAGAGGGGGCCCAGGGAGAGGACGGGGGGGATGACGATGGACGCACAACAGAGAAGAACGAAGGAGTGTGGCCCAGCATCTCCCGATCGGCCGGTGAGCCTGCGGGCCGCACCCCCGCCCAGTGCACAGCGGTCTGGCCACTGCCCTCCTGCCTCCACACCTACCTCCATGGGGTACGGCGCGCTGAACTCCACCTCAGCCAGGTTCCAGGCAGCACTCTCCGGCTGGTCCATCTTCCAGAGTTCCTCGTAAAGGCCGGCCCCGTCCCGAGTATAGAGGGAGAAGCTATTGTCATTCCCCTGCTGGAGCTGGTAATAAAAGGACAGGCAGCCAGACATGGGGGCCGTGGTCACCGGGGAGATGAGCTGCGCCACCTCCTGGAAGTGCTTGACGTACACCGAGTCCACATACATGTAGTGGCCTGAAAATCACAAGGACACAACACACAGCATGAGACAGGCTGGCGTGGCGGGGGGTGGTTTTCGGGTGACACAGCTTGATGCTGGGACTGACATCAACATAATCTAGAGGGAGGGGTGGCACGGATGTGGAGGACTTACAGCCGCAAGACGTTTGGCCAGGGGTGGATGGGTCTTGTGGCTGGAAGGGGAGCGCGAGGAATTCCACGTGCTCTGCTAAGTCCAAGCCAAGAACCGTCCTCTCTCCTCACCTCACTTGTGGATGAAGTAAAACACACATACACAAAAGTAAACGCGTCAGCTGCAAAGTGCTGGGATTTTCACAAGCTGAACGCAGTTCTGGAAAGAAACCGGGCGTGACCCCAGGAGGCCCCCCTTCTCCCAAGCCTTCTATGAGTTACAAGAGTTCTAAGAACACACCAAGCATACCGTCTGTTCCTACAGGGGCACAGAGGGACCTACTTGCCTATATATCTTTACAATATACACAAAATGTCAGCAAGTCTTTTTTGAGCGAAACTAAGATTTGTGACTTCAAACTAGATGACAAGCTTTGCCTCTTAACAGAACATGTAGCCAGGGTTGGGATTCAGGAGGTCAGACTTGGGACACCACACTTGGCAAGGCCTTGGTGGGCTCTGGGCCCGGAGGCCGACCTCTGTTAGAAGCATTTTGGTGAAAGAGAGGAACCAGGAGGCAGAATGGGAATTGGCATTGGATTTGGCATTGAAGAGACCTGGGGTCAAGTCCTGCTGGGACCTCAAGCAAGTTACCGAGTATCTCTAGGCTTGAGTATCCTGATCTTGACAGGGAGAACCAGATGCTTCCATCCTAGGGCGAGTTCGAGCATTACATGGGGTTACACATGTGAATGGGCTTAGTGTGGACTTGGCACATTGTAACTACCTAATGCAATTACAACAAATGAAAGGAATGTCATTAATGATTCTGGTACCAGACCTTCCCCATTGTCTACTTTGTGTAAAGGCTCGTTGTCATTATTGGCAATTGAAG
This sequence comes from Martes martes, assembly GCF_963455335.1. Lineage (NCBI taxonomy): Eukaryota > Metazoa > Chordata > Mammalia > Carnivora > Mustelidae > Martes > Martes martes. Next base: position 11,624,478 of record NC_137900.1, on the reverse strand, counting down.
CTGCAGGGACAGACGGGTGCTATGCCTTGTAGCTTTGATGGAATGACCTTCCTATTGGTAAGTGCGGAACGATGATAGCCTAGTGTCTCTGTTTCATTGCATGGTGCCTGACCAATAACAGGGCCTTGTATCCTCAGCACATTAGCAGTCAGGGTCCTAGGAACAGTTATGCCTGCAGACACCTCACCTCAATGTGGCAGAAGGGAGAGGTGGCTCGAGCAAGGCTTGCTTTCTCCTGGCTGCAAACTGTTCGACCCCCTGAACCATCTCCCTTGTTTAACCATGATTTCTCTTAGCCTCTTGCCAACCATGAACACGTAGAGATCACAAACTCAGATGACGAGAGGGACCAGCCTGATCAAGTATACCACCAAAGCAAACTGGGTCCTGGGAAAAAATCGAGGGATCCCTTTGTTGCCAACGTTTGAAATCGTATTTCATCAGCACCGAGAAACAGCAACAAAGCTTCTTGGAAACATCGGAAAATCGGGTCGTGCTGAGCCCATATTCTCGAGCAGCCGCCACCAGCAGGTGGCCCAGGGTGGCAGCCCCCGCGTGGGCTGGGTTCTCTAGCCCAGGACTGAGTGCACCCCTCCCTCTGCCCCCACCTGTTGCCCTGACAGCCAGCCCGGCACTTCAGGCTTTTCCCACTGAAGCTCAAAATCCAAATTTTCAAAGCAAATCTATCCATTTAAAAATAATAACCCCTGTCTGAGTGTGCTAGGGTTGCTATAACGGAGTACCACAAGCTAGATGGCTTAAACACCAGAAATTGATTTTTCCCCCTAGCTCAGGAGGCTAGAAGTCCCAGATCAAGGCGTCGGCAGGATTGGTTCCTTCCGAGGGCCGTGAAGGAGCACCTGCTCCAAGGCTCTCTCCTACATCCGGCGGCTGGCTGGCAATCTGTGGCCTTCCTTGGCTAATAGATCTCTGCCTCCGTATTCACCATGTTCTCTCTCTGTACAGGTCTCTCTGTATGTCCAAATCCGCCCCCCGCCCTGCTTTTTTATAAGGACACCAGTCATACTGGATTAGGAAACGACTTCGGTATGACCTCATCTTAACTAATTACATCTGCAACAACCCTACTGCCAAATAAGGTCACATTCTGAAGGACTGGGGGGGGGGGCGGTTAGGACTTCAACATATGGTTTGGAGGAAATACAATTCAACCCATAACACCCACCACCGCAATTTTTTAAACTCTGTATATGCCAAATAAGCATATCTGCAGGCCGGAGACAGCTGATGGGCTCCCAACTTTGCTGACTCTGGGAAGGGATTTCAAAGCATGAGTCCGAATGTCAGACTGAACAGAATCAGAGAACCTCTGAACTGGAAGGAAGGCCATGCCTCCCCCTCCTAATGACACCACTGCAGCAGGGGGAGGGGGGAGCAGCCAGCCCATCCCCCCGAATACTTTACTAATAGAGAACACATGCCAGCCTCTGTAACACACCTTTGCTCACTGAGAGCTCTTGGGTCAAAGGCGGAGAGGAAGTGTTGAATACTCTTCGTAACATGTCTTTCAATGAAATGAATACTTTTCCAACATATACTGGGGGTGGGGGGTGGAGGGGTCTGGGTGGAGGAGAGACCTAATATTTTATTTCCTTGGTTCTTCATTGTGGGGGCCACGGAGGTGCCTCTGATACCCCTCCGGCGAACTTGCTGCAAGGACCATAGCTGACTGACAGCCTCCAGCTGCCTCGCCTTTGGGCCCACATTGGCATTTGTGCCAAGGCCAAGTACACTGGACTGCTCAAGTACAGCTGGTGACTAGGCAGAGCAGGAGTTCCAGAGCGGGGCCATTCCGCCCGACAGGTGTTATCTAACACCTCGCCATCAGCCTGGCCTTTCCCTCCCAGGCATCAGCCTTCTATCCTGTGCCGGAGCCCCCCCCCCCAGCCATGGCCACATTATGACTTTTGTGGGCCCAAGGCCTTTGGCCACTGTGGGTCCATGCCTCCTCAAAAAATATTAAACATTCTATTTTATCACTGCATTGGTATAAAGATGAACATAATTTAGGCTGGACTGATTATTTTGTTATTAGCACATTCATTTTTTCCTTCTGATTTTAGAATAAAGAAAAACATTCTCATGGATCCTAAAAATGTCATGGCGCCAAGGCACTGTGGCCACTACACCTAATGGATATGTTGGCCTGGGTCCCAGTGACTCCTGCTCTCTCCTCCTCATCCTTCACGGCCGATAAACCTCCTTCTCACCTAATCCACGCTTAGGGTCTTCTTGGAGGCCCCAAAGTGACACGACCATGAAGAGGAAACTCACTCCACCGAGGGTGGGGAGCACCTCCGAGGCCTCTGGGAGACTCTCGGTAAATCCAGAAGACTTCGCCATTCACCCGGAGCCGTTCTGCTTGCGGACTGCATGGTAACTGGGCTTAAGCAATGTCTCACCCCCTGTCCCATCAGGAACCCATCTTCCTCACAGCTGACAGAGAGCAGACAGTCTTCTTTAAAGACCAGTTACTCACCTGCTGTGTGCGTGATACTTTAATCCCCGAATTTGCCGTTAAAGTGCTTCATTAAAACTCATACACCACACACTCAGCCAACGGAGCCACGGTCACATTTCTGATCCCAAAACCACCCAGCGAACACAATGTGACGTGCCCACAGTGAGTCAGAGAGGCTGCCGGTGCTGACACCAAGTCTCCTCGGGAACCACTAGACCAGACCGCATTCTGTTGCCCTCCCCGCACCCCACCATTCAGTTGTTGCCCAAGTTTGGTACTATTTATGGACAATCTGAGTAAGACTGTTTCTCACTGGGAAACAAAAGGTAGCTGGCACATTCCTGCTGAAGGGGAGGGGATGACTCAGAAATCACCAGGTGTCTGCCACAGGAGGCCAGGCTGGAGGGACGACCCCAGCCCAGGCTCAGTGTCATGGGGTACGACCCACGCTGAGGAAGAAGAGCAGGGGTCCGGGTGAAGGCGTGCACCGTTTTGTGCACCATCCTGAGGGGAAGGAGGAAGGGAGCCTGCGGTTCTTGGGAAATTATGTCTCTCGTGTTTGGCATTATGGGACTGTTCCTGCCCAGTTCAATGAGGCCAGCCTCTCTACCTGGCCCAGGGTTCTAGGGCCTCCGGAAGACCTGCAAGAGGCAATTTATCTGATCCTTTGAGTGGACAAAAGTAGGTATTGATGGACCCTGGAGGTACAGACCCTATAATTAACCAAATCTTGGGGGGATCCGGCAGGCCACAAAGATCTGTAAGTATTCAGACTTTAACTGGAAATGAAAGAGTCTAGGAGGGGCCATGAGCTCTCCACACAATTAAACATTGAGAAGGTCAGGGCCACTCCCCTAGTCATTGCTGGTTTGCCATACTCGGAGGTAGAGCCGGTCTGGCCTTCCCTAAATCTGGATTATACACAAAGAGGCTGCAGCTTCTAGGGGGAAAAAAACAATTTCCAATTCTGTTGAAAGATCAAAATCTCCGTGATGCCAGCCACAGGCCTCCTCCGGATCACGCCCGTGGTGACGACACATGGTTACCTCCTTCCCTTCAGGCAGCAGCCACCGGAGGTTAGCTCGATGGTCCTTGGGCAACCAGGGGCCCCTTCTGGGGAGCCACTTTCCCTTGAATTAGGAAAAAACTTTTGAGGGCAGTTACTGAACTTCTATTTTCAAACAGTCTGGCGGACCAGCACTCCCCTAAAATGGCCCTGGGCTTGGCTCCGATGCTAAGGCATCCTCTGGCTCAGCTGTGCTTTGGCCTCGTCGGCCACGCTTGCGCTCCCGTTGCGACGTCCACGTCCGTGTCGTGTTGTCTGGACAAGCTGTCTCCAGGCGAGGCAGAAAGCGCAGTCTGAAGAAACACAGGCCGGCTGGAAAGCCCTGCTGGTCTGCTGCCGCTGTGAGGACGCGGCTCCCAAATCAGGAGGTCTCCGTGCCTGGCCTCCCTGTCTACAGATCCCACAGACATCGTGGATCTTTAGTTCGAAGGGTTCAGGTAAGTTTGACTAGAGTATGTGGAGTCAGGCTCTGGTCTTCTTACACAGCTTTCAGAAATGACACAAATGTAATAAATGAACACGAAGTGGGATGTCCTCTAGTCTCTGCTAAGAACTCAGTGCCAAGAGCAAGGGTGACAGGTACCGCCACTCCGTGCTGCCAGACCAGCCCTGTAGCATATGCCACATTGTGGCATCCCTGGGGTCTAAGCCAGGGCCACCGGACGGATCCCGTCTCCCCGCTCCAGCCTGAATACAGGAGAGGCCCAAGAAAGATCAGAGAGATCAGAGACAGAGTAGAGTCTCTTTGAAGACAGAGATCCCAGAGCTTATCTGCCATGTGCTTTCTTTTGGACCCCCAGGGAGGGGTTAGGGATGGCTTCCCCTTTCTTATCTTGATCCCAGAGAAGAGGCTTAACGGAGGTACGCCTGGAGAGAGTGGAGGAGGGAAACCACCCTCCAACCTCGCCCTGACCCAGGCTTGGAAAAATTCCTGAATTCTTCAGTTGCCCGGGGCCTCAAGAGAGGAGGGTGCTCCATGCTCTTGGGAAAGCTTAATCAGTGATAACTGGGGTTTGCGGGGTACAGACTGGTTGCCTGACCCTTGACTGTATATATCTAGAAGCAAGATGTCTGTAAGGACGTGTGCGGGCAGAGCAGAGAGAAAGGATTTTGTTGCCGCGAGCTGTAACTTCCAGAGTTTGGTGGGGCGAAGATTTGAATTCTCCCTTAGCCTAAGTGGGCAACTCGGAAGGGACAAGAATGTCTTGGAAGGACTCTTCTCAAAAGGACTGGATGCAGGTAACTCCACCAGGGGCTGGCGAGGTGTAGTGTTGCTTCTAGGTGCCAAAGTGGACCCACAGATGGCGAGCGGAGAGTGCCTCACCCCTGTCTGGGAGCAGTGAAGTGGGGTTCCCCACTGGCAGTGAGAGAAACAGCCGGCTTGTGCCCACCTGCAGTATAAAGGTCATGAGCTCCAGCTTCAACAGCGCTGGTCACAGAAAATCCTCTGTCCCCTTCCTTTCCTTTTCTGTTCCAATGTCACACCTCCTCCAAGCCCACAGGAGCCAGCCGCAGCACAGTGAGTGGGCAAAAAGGAAGGGAAGAGCCAAGGAAAAATGAAGGGAAATAAAGCCCAAACCCTTCTCTCCGTGGCTCCCCCGTGCTTTGGTCTGGGGGAGATTTGAATCAGATGAGATGCTGGAGTTTTGACTGGACTGAACTGAACCCTGAGCAGGAGGGCTGTTAGTTCTGCTTGACCGTGCCCAGGAAGCTAAGGTAAGTCACCCAAGGACAGGGGAAGGTGAACGACAGAGCCTGCACAAAGGCGACGGTGAGAAAATTAATGAAGCTGCTTCCCTACCGAGAGCGCACACAAGGAACCAAACGGATCAATGCAGAGAGTAAATGAACAGCGCTGTTAGGAGGATGCTTGAGCACAGTCTAAACTGAAAGGAGGAAAGAGGGCCATGAATTATGGAGAGATGCTCCATCCACCTCACGGTCTTGGAGGCAATAAAATCATTCTGACCTTAATTTAGGTTTTGGAACCTTGCTTAGCTCCCAGAGCGGCACCCTGAGTGTAGACAATTTTAAAAATCTCAGCAAAGAAACTGATTTCCCTCATTATTTTCCCAGTAATTATCTTCTTTTGGCCAAGGCAGGTAGGAAACAGTAACGATCTGAGCTGTCAGTAGGTTACCTCGTGGAAGATATTTTGTTTCACTTCATAAAATATTAATAGAGAAAAATAAAGCCATGTGTGACTAATCAGAATTAGGCGACAAAAATCAGGACAAAATCCCATCCCCTCCAATATCCCCAAGGTGTCTCACGGGAGTTCTGACTACATTCCTAGCCATTTCCACCCTGAGACCAACATTTGGAGACAGACTGCTCACTTGAAAAACCAGACTCGTGGTTTGGGGCTGTTAAAAATACGTGGCCAAATGAAGGAAAATTCACACACGTGTCACGTTTTTCAGACACCCCATTCACTCTTCCCTCTTCTCCGACACCAAGGCCAGAGCCCTCCTGGGACGATGCCGCTCAACCTCCTGGAGTGTCTAAGAAGGCACACGGCTTCACACGCCCCTGCGTTCACTTCCCTGGCTTTTCCCTGAAAGCAAAGGCATAAGCCGCTTCCGGTATATGAATGAACATGAGATGAGTCTTTCTGAGCAAAATCTGGTGCTGTGGGTAGACATCTGAACCCTTTGATCTCTACTTTGCCACCCACATTGGTAGAGCTCAGGAAAAACTGATACACCCAGCAGAAGGCAAATGTACTGAGAAAGGCGATCCCTCTCTTACTGAGAACACTGGAGGGTTTTGTTTTGGTTTTGTGTTCCCCGAGAGCGATTCTGGTCAAAACTCTGAGTCCTATAGGCTTTTCAAGGAAAATATCTGAGATTCTATGGAACTCAGCTGTTTTAGCGCCATCTCACATAGGAAGAGGTCTTATATAAGAGTCCACATGGGAGGAGTGTGAGAGTTAATGAGTGTGTGTGTGTGTGTGTGTGTGTACGCACATGTGTTTGTGTGTACATCTTTTGGATGAGGAGGAAACAGTTGTCTGGCTACAACTGGTCAAAACATCAGTGTAAAAGTTTAAGAGGAACTGGAGAGAAATAGCAGAGAGCTGGGAGAAGCGAGTAGAATGTAGGCACCCAGGCTTCTGGCTCAGGACCAGGAACATAATCCAGGTCTATGGGCCACTCTGCCATCATCTTACACCCTGGAATTCTCAAATATTCTCCAGCCACAGAATAAGGTATCCACTCTCAGGCCTGTACACCTTTGCATACACTGTACTTCTTATCCATCTAGTCAAATTCAAATGCTGAGATGACTTCTTCTAGAAAGGTTTCCCTGAACCCCAAAACCTAGGTGATCTTTCACTTTCCTGTGGTCCCCTATCTTTTATTTCACATCTCTGTTTAGTCATGCACCATTGTGCATATTTACAGAGCACTTCGGTATTTGACTAATTTGTGAAATGCCATAATATACATTAACATAGGACTGTATTAAAGGCACTGAGAAGTCCTGAAATAAAGAATTCTGTTTAGGGACGCCTGGGTGGCTCACTTGATTAAGCAGCTGCCTTCGGCTCAGGTCATGATCCCAGAGTCCTGGGATCGAGTCCTGCATTGGGCTCCTTGCTCAGCAGGGAGCCTGCTTCTCCCTCTGCCTCTGCCTGTCTCTCTGTCTGCCTGTGCTCACTCACTCTGACAAATAAATAAATAAAATCTTTTAAAAAAAAAATTCTGTTTAGCTTTCTTTAGCTCAGGGTTTCCCCAGTTTATTTTTCCCCCCAGTTACAATGAGTGGTGAATTTGGAAATTTTGATGTATAGCATTAGGAATAAAACACTAGAACTCAAAGGCATCTTAGGGATTATGGAATTCAAATTCTTCATTTGCAAACAGGCCAGTGGAGACCCTGAGAAGTCAAGGGATTGCCCAAAGCAATCCAGCACTCGGATAACTGGGTCTGGAGCACAACTGCTGAACTCCTAGCATGATTCTCTTTCTCTCTCCCTTGTTGACACAGATGCAGGCAGAATGTTCCATGGTCACAAATGAGAGGGAGGAAGGTCTAGGGCTGATGCACTCCTCAGAGGATAGATGACACTCAAGTGATTCCGTCAAATGGATGATCTGACAGTAGGACACAGATCTGTTTCTGCCCCCACAAATACGTGTTCTCCCTAGCCAACTGGTCCTCACCATCCTTGAGGATAAAAAATGATACAGGGAGCCTGGCTGGCTCCTAGTGGATACTCAGTGGAGTATACTCAGTGCAGTATATGACTCTTGATCTTAGGGTTCTGAGTTTAAGCTCCACATTGGGTGTAAAGATTACTTTAAAAAGAACATCTTAAAAAAAAAAAAAAAAGAAAGAAAGAAAAATGATGCACGGAACACGTAGTCATTAAATCATGATATTGGTTACCCAGTGGATCAGACTCTGGAACTAATTTTTAAGGGATTTGGGAAAAGTTCTCCAACACTTCCCCACATTTAAGTTTGGACGTCTACGATAATGACACCGAGGATTATTAAAATTTTAAGGCATTAGTCTCTCAAGATTCTCTCTATTCCCTGTACTATGTTCTTAAGATACGGCAGAATGTTATCTAAGTTGTCCTACTCCTTGAAACAAAGCTTTCAAGAATTGGTAACATTTTGTTGTTTTGAATGAACCCAGTTGTTATTTAAAACACTCATGCAGATTCATGGAGTAGTCTGTCACACTAGGTTATCACCCACTCAGCACGTGACAATAACAATGTGCTTCCTACAGTGGCCACAAGTGGAGATGAGCTCTGTGTCTGTAGGACCAAAATACGGAGATAGATAGATATATATATATATCCCCAATCTTTTGTCATTTCCAAAAGTGCTAACACTTACTTTTAGAAGAAAGGAAGTAAAAATGTTTTGTCTTTTCCAATCTCAATTATTTCTATTTCTAATCTCAATTATTTACATAATTATTTACGTAAGTGACCTTAGATGTATCTAAAGAAATCATTTCTGGGGTGTTTTTGTTCTTTGGTTCTACCATTTGGTCCTCCGTTTACTGAGATAATCACTGCCTGGTTAACCAAACTAAATACATGGCTGTGATTGCATCTCTCCTTGCTCAAAGACCTCCAAGGGCCTCCCACTGTCCACAGATTAAAGTTAAAATCTCGTTCCCGGCATTTGAGGCCTTTTAGAAGTTGCCGCTCTACTGCTCTCCCAATCCTCTTTCTCCCTGGGGTACCCCTCGTGATCGCTACCATGTATCACTGCTCTGGCCCTCTCTTGCCTCTGCCTGTCAAAGTCATAACCACCTCTCAAACACGGCTGACTTCTTTCGCCATGTCTTCTAGAACGTCCAAGCAGTAAGTGATCTCTCTGGTCTCTGAATACTTTTCTTTTTTTGAGGGAAGTGGGGGGACCATTCTTGGAGCATTTGACATATGCTACCTTGCCTTACATCCATGTGTGATAGAAATCCTTTTCCCTTTCTTGAATGTATGTTCTCTGAACCTGGCCATGGGGGATGTGCCATTTTGTTGTCATTTTCCCAACCAGACCCAATACAAGGTCAAATGAATGAAAATGCTAGATCCAAAGTTGGATTTGTCTTAAACAGGTGAGCCCAGGAGGCTCCAACTTTTTACTATGTGGTTACTTATGAACATTTTGTTGTAAGAAGCCTGGACATGTTGAAAAAGAAAAGGAACACATTAAATGAAGTTTGCAAACTAGAAGTTGGCTAACTGGGCCTGACCTGAAATGTGTTTTATTGGCCCATGCAGTGTTTTTAAAGAAAATATTTACCAGGGCGTGTGGGTGGCTCAGTAGGTTAAGCAACTGCCTTGGCTCAGGTCGTGATCCTAGGGTCCTGGGATACAGCCCAAGTTGGGCTCCCTGCTCAGCAGGAAATCCGCTCCTCTCTCTCCCTCTGCTCCTCCCCCTGCTCATGCTCGTGCGTGTGTGTGTGTGTGTGTGTGTGTGTGTGTGCACGCGTGCTCTCTCTCTCTCTAATAAATAAATAACATCTTACAAAAAAAAAGAAAATATTCACCAACTTTAAAAAATTAGGGAAATATCACATAAAACCCCTGTCTTCCTATCTTATGAAATCAAAAGATTTGTCCTCCTGGACCTGCATTCTCACATAGCAGCACTTAATTAGAGCTTTGTACAGGGTCTGTGCTCCCGAGTTTACCACACTCCTCACCCATCCCATGTGTCACTCACTCCATAACATCTGCTTGGTTCCTTTAGAAAATTGAGTGTGAGAGTCTGGATATGCTAGAAGCAGTCTCAGGATGGAGACTGTCCAGAGCCAAGATAAGCTGCAGGACGGGCACTTAAAGAAAAGCCAGAGACAAGGTTACAAATATTCACACGAATTATCATGAAAGAGGAACAATGCAAAGAACCATAAAAAGTTGCCATGTCTTCAGGTATGGAGACACATTGTCATTGTCAACAATGTATTAGGACTACGAAGATGACCTCAGTATCCACATGGCAGCAGATCAAACTAGAACAAAGGACTGTTTGCAGCAGAACTGAAATTCCTCCTTGCTCTTGATGGAAAGTCAGTCACCGGAATCTTCTCGTTGGCCAACAAGCCCTTGGGGTTGAGGACTGGAGCGTCTTGCAACTATGGGGAGACCCTGGCTTTCAGGAAGCCTCTGAGGGTCCAGGCGAGGGCTGGTCAGAAGCTTTAGGAAGTTCGCCTTTGCCCACATCTCCATCTCCCATCTGTGGAGACAGGCCCCTCAACGCAGACTCCTCACCAAGAGCCTCTCCTCCCCATTTCCCGGCAGAGTCCAGCCCCCCTTGGCCACTAGGTGGCCCTGTTGTTTTCAGGATTCACCATTGGGAATTGAGGCTCACCTCAGGGCCACTTGGGAAGTTCTTAAGGACTGGTTCCCATCACTAGGTCTATTTTTAGTGAAAAGCAACCTAGGATTATTCCCGCCTTGCCTTTAGGGATAAGAAATATAGAACAGCAAAACAATAAGAAAGTAAATGTGAAAAGTGCAAGACCAGGTCACAGGTGAAGAAAAGCCTTGAACTGGGTGACAGAGCTCCTGTCTGCAGTCAGTCTCGGTCTTGTAAGGGCCTATTGAGCCAGAGCGGCCCCACCTCGGTTGAACAGCCACTTTGTTGTTTCTGCAGTAAAACTTAAACTGACCCTGCCCTCCCCCCCACCAGGGGACTTACTTGAAAGCAAGTCCGGGAAACCAGTCCCAGGCAACAAAGCCCAAATACAAGGGTGGGTCAGGTCAGGTGGAGATAACTCGCCGAATGCAGGGATCAGTCGGGTCAGGTGGAGACATCCAATCAGTAGAGCGTGCATACTGTCTCCCTAGCTACCAAGGAGTGTGGGCCCCACCTTTTGGGCGTCAATTGTGACCAAGGTGATAGGCTAGTTCAAATAGCTACTATGGGGTGAACTGTAATTCAGTCGGCCACCCGTGTGGGACCTAGCATGACTGTGCAGCTTTCTCTGTGTGTTACAATCTCATTGGCCACCTGTGTGTGGCCAGGCCCAACCACAGGGCCTTTGCTCGATAAAAGTTAGTCTGGGAGGCAGGGAGGGGTCGCCCTCTCTGTAAGGCGCGGCCCCGACCGGTCTGTTTGACGGTTGGTTTGATTCTCGATGCTTGGCGAGAAATAAAGCTTTGCTTGACCTTTGCTTCATATCAGTCTCGCTCCTCTGACCATGGACCCGTTATTGGGGGACCCAACAGGTCTTATGGCGGGTCCTTCCCTGCTCTTCCGCCAGGCTTCCCAGTCCCTACTCACCCTCCCTTCTCCCTTCCCCGTTGACAGGGCCGTAGTTAGGTCAATGGACGGGGCAGGAGAGGGGGGTGGAAACCCTTCCCTCAGGGAAAGGACTCCACCTGTCCCCAGCTCACCCAGTTCGCTCTTGAACGTGTGGTCCCGCGGGAGAACGGAAGGGGAGTTCCGAATGCTTCCTCCGCCGACAAACCAGTTCACGTTGGGGTTCCAGCGGTTCACAAAGCCACAGAGATGATTCTCTTCAAAGTCACATTCTGGCAAAGGAGAAATGAAAATGCACTTTGTGGAGACACAGTCACACCCAGGAATATACCCCTCCTCACTGCCGAGTTTGCTTCTGTATTCAGATATGTTTCTCATTCCCTCTGACCACCGGAAGCTTTGGACTAGGACTGGATAATGCTGGAAACTGTAAATTTATCCTTGGTTCTTTGGACGGCGGTCCTTCCACTGACTAGCCACGTGAACTGCGGCATGACCTTTCTCGGGCTCTGCACCTTCTTTTGTGAAACAAGGGGAACGGTCCTACCACACGGGTTGTCAAAACACAGAGCCAGGGGTGTGGTTAGGGCTCGGTGCCTCAGCCAGCTCTGCTTCAAAGCCCTATTTGAGATGATCCTCTTAGCTCCAGAACTTGTATCTGCCACCCTTCTGGTAGCCCATGTCTCCAACCCCTTCTCTCCCTATGGTAGACGAGATACCCAGGGCTAAAGGACATGTCTCCTAGATGCTAACAGCCTCTGTTTTTCTTATGAACCGGAAGCAGTCAGAATAGGCAGGGCAGGCCTATCCTGGGCTCTGAAGGCACAGATAAATTGTTCCCAGTCAACAGCTACTCTAGTGGCAATGAAAGGCTCACAAACCAGTGCCTGTATTGACCCCCATAATCATCAATTACAAATATGAAATTTGATTGTCCTGACCATCTCCCATGACCCCTCCAGACCCCACCCCCACCTTTTTTTTTTTTTTTTTCACTCCAGTGGTAGACCTGTATGGACTGTGTCACCGGCCTCCCCTGCCTTCTGCCTTCCTGTTGGAGTCGACCGATGGAAAGTAGGAGGAGAACGAGGTTGGTGTCCATTCCTCCAGCTCCCTCCCTGCCAGGTTCTCATGGGTTGGCCCTGTCCCTGCCCTGAGGGCACGGTCTGAATAAGGAGCCCTCCCCACAAAGCCACGGGCTCCAGGCTCTAGTGGCCCCTCCCCCCTGCCCTCAAGGCTGATGAATCATCACTCTTACTAGCCCCGGATTACCCCCAGTGCTTTTGCTGGTTTCCTTCACCCACCCACACCTTTGTAGCCCCTAGTGAGTCTTCTTCAAATCCCTCCAGTGGGTTGAATGGACCCTCTGTTTCCCCTCTCCTGCCGGGACCCTGATTGATATAGTTTTCCAAGTGTTTTTACACTAGCAATCACTGAAAAATTTTAAGATCTTGATCTGCAACTCTCCCACTGCAGCGTCTGCCAAGAAATACCCCACGTTCCATGCCAAAGGCTGCTCGAGAATAAAATAGCAAAATAGTCCTGAATGTGCCAGGTACTATTCTAAGCACTTTAACCGAATTAACTTATCTAATTCTCAGAACAGTCCCATGAGGTAGATACTATTATTAACCTATTTTACAGATGAGGAAACAAGCAAAGAGAGAGCACAGAAAGGAAGGTGAGGGGATGGTGGAAAAGGCATCTCGACAAAATGGAAGTATTGGCACTCCTTCTGTTTTTTAAACAAACCAGAAGCCACTGAGTGATGTGAAGAGAGGGAATTTACATTTTGAAAGTGCTCAGCACTGGGCCAGTCACCTGCATACCTAATGATCTCATCAGCCCCCGCACGATTCCTAGGAGGAAAGCATTTTATACCCATTTTGTAGGTGGAGAAACAGAGGCCTGGGGCGCCGGCAGTTGAGGAGCCAGCAGGTGGCGCTGCAGCAGGGGCGTCTGACCGGTGGGTGGGCTGCCGTTGGCACACCTGCTGCCCCAAGGGGGCTACCGAGGGGCGCCTGGGTCTAACCCCACTGTAGCTTCAGAACATGGTCACTGTTTCTTCCCTCCTGCTTCCCTTCACTTGCCTTAGTTTTATCCTTGGAAGGTCAAAACAGAAGTGAGAGGGAATTAGCAAAAGCTCTTTTTTATTCAGAATCGCCTTTGACCCTCCTTCCTCCTCCTCTCCAGAGCTGTTCAACCTCCCAGGCTGTCAGTGCTGAAAATCTGGCCGTCTCCCACTTTTTCCCTATGCGGGCCCAGTGTTGGGCCTTTGTTATGTCCTGCCTGTAAGGTTACAACCACGTTGGGAGTCGGCCTCTCCTACGTATATTCCCTGTTTCCAAGTCGCTTTCCATGGGTCTGCCAGAGTCACCAGGTGAGGACACAGCCTGCAAGCCCTTGCTCCGCTGACGTGGAGAACCTGCTGACCACAGAACCATCCACACTCTTCAGCGGGGATCCAGACTCTTCCCGAAGCCTCGTCTGGGTCCTGATGCGCACTTCCAGCACCTTCCTCGGCTCCTGGCCAGTGCCTGAGTGGGCTCTGAGCTTCCTCCCCACTGGACTCTGCGCGCTCTTCCCCTGGACCTGCCCATCACTGAACTCCCTGCTTCCTGAAACCCCAGCTCAAATGCAGCTCTGGCGTTGAGTGCTGCCCGACGTCCTGTCCTCCTCCTCCTCCCTGCACCCCCACAGCCTGGCCTGGCCTCCTCCGGCAGTGCCCATCTCATAGAGAAATAACACCAACGGCAGACAAGCAGGTGAGCGGCCACGGGGCACAGAGGGGCCAAGGTGTGTCTGATAGAAATGGAGAAAATGAGGAAAGAAGGGAATACGGAGCCTGCTTTTCTGGCGGAAGTGGAGTTCACAGCAAACCAGTAATTACCCTTATTAGACTCTGTGGAGGTTTGGGCAGCAGCTCCGGTTCTAGCGGCTGCATCTCCTTTCCCTGCGCTAATCCAGCCAGTCCGGGCGCACTCCAACGAGACAACACACCCCACTCAAGAGAGCCTGGAGAAGCGGCTAAGCTATGGTGCATTGTGCACGGACTTCCTGTCACCCTGCCTGTAGGACTCATTCCGTTCCCTCTGGCAACAGATTTAAGAAGGTTCACAATTCACATTCTGATGCAGTGAGAACGAAACCCACTTACCAATACAGTAGCCCGTGGTCATCTTGATTTCAAAGAGGGCGATGCTGGCCGTGCTGCCCTGTCCCAGCACGCCTTCGACTAAAATCTGCACAACACACGAGGAAGAAGGGAGTTAGGCTTCCAACACTGTGTTTTCCTGGCTCGGTATTTCAGAGACTAGTCAGGAGCTGTTCAGGAGCTCAAGGCAAGGCGAGATGGCTTGTCTCAGCTAATTCCTGGCAATCTCACGGGGTAGCAATCTCACGGCGGGCTCTCAAAGAACGTGCGTGTGCGCACACGTGCATGTGTGTGTGTGTGTGTGTGTGTGTGTGTACAAGGTGAGCAAGATGTCCAGTAAAAGCCTGGAGCCAACCGTCTTCAACTGCTGTCTCAACCACCCCCTCCTCTAGCACCTGTGACGGCACCAGTTCGCTATGGATGGAGAGGAGGGCTGGTGACCTTGGGGAAACGCATTCTGAGAGCTGTCAGGGACTCAGGACAGAGGCCTCAGTGGGGAAAACCCTTGGAGGAGAAGGAGGAGGAGGAGGAGGCAGGAAGTACAATCTGACTAGCGGTGGGAGACCCCCACATGAGATGGAAGTGGCTCCTAAATCAACTTGTAGTTTCCATATTGCTGAAAAAAATCTGGAAATTTTAAATAAAGAACCAAAGGAAGCATGACAATTTATGTGACTGATTTCAAGTACTGTCGTCGTTCATCTCTGGCCCCTTTCTGAAAGTCTTTGCTTCTCTTTATGTGACTTTGGCCCAGTCTTTAGCAACTACGCTAGGAGATTTAGGATGTGGCCTGCTGCTGGTTGGACAGTGTGAACTGGAGAGCTCGGACCTCAGTGCTCCCTCCCTCAATCCCGCATCCTTCCTGATGGGAGGAGAAGACCGCATTTCGAAGCTTTTTCAGGGAGAGAGATGGGATAGGGAATTGAAAGGGGGAATTAGGAATGAGAAAGTGTTTGTGAAGGCCCTATTCTTTCCTCCATGACACAGTTTCAACATGTCACACTTCGCGTCTGGCCACGTGAGTCCAGATCCCATCCTCCTTCCCTGCTCTAGACAACATCCAGCCTAATGTCACATGGTCGACCTTCCTCTTCTAACACTTCTGATGGAACGACCTCCGTCTTTGAAAAGGACTCAGAATGTGTCCTTTACGAATCTTTCCCTCTTCAAAGTATCTCCACTCTTCCTTTAACTAGAGTGAATGTCTTGTTCAAAATTTGTAGCAAACAGACTGTTAGGAAGATACAACACAGAACTCAGAAAGGTGAAACAAAATGATGAGAAATGAGAACGCTCTCTAAAGCCCATTAAAAAATAAATTTCAATTAAAGAGGCTGGTTTAGGCTCCATTTAAGACTCTCACAGAAGCCCATTTAAATACACAAGAAAGAAATCTGGGACGAAGCTCTTCTAAAGATTAAACAAAATATTAACTTAATAATTATTAATTACTAATATTCTCCTGAGGCATATCTCTTCTAAAGCAGTGCATCCTAGCGCAGGAGATAAGTAACTTCAGTGGCAGAAATTTTCACAAGATCTCAGAGTAGCATAGTGCTGTGTGATAAGCCAGGCGCCTATATTCTACCTACCTTGAATTTCTTGGTACTGTTTTGTAAATCCAAGCTGGCTATGAGCCAGCTGTCTGAAGGTTCCTTAGCTGACCAAAGCAAGCGATCAAAGCTTTCATCTTCAAATCTCACATACAGGTTCAGCCGGCTGGTGTCTGATGGAGACCCTGGAGACGTGGTTATCTGGTAGACCAGTCGGAGGCAGCTCCATTCCTCAGCCTGTAGGTCAGAGCTCAGCAGCGCAGCTTTTTCCCCTGGCTTGGCAAAGGAGGTGTCCACATAAATGTAGTGGCCTGGAAAGAGAAAGGAGCACCAGGAACGCATTAGTCTGCTGTTTGCGACTCAAGGAAATACACAACTGTGGTCCAGTGAAGCTAAGGGCAGGTACAGCCCGCCAATGCATTTCAACGGCCTCCCGAATGTTGCCTGAACATGCGATCTCTGCCTTCTTGTGAAAAACTAGAAGGTCCCACAACACTGAGACCACAGTCCCACGACAACAGGCTGGAGCTACACAGTCCTGCCTCTTCAGACGGTGGCATGGGTGCTTCGTTTTTGCCATAATCCCCACTACTCCCTATTACCCCCCGACACTGAAGCCAGGTGTCTGTTGCCTCTTATCATCTCACATCAGGCCTATTGAGCATGTTGCACTCATCTTCCTGGTCTCCATACTCGGGAGATTTCAGGAACTTGAGAACCCAGACGAGCAGTATGCCTCTGCTGGAGTCAGAATCCCATGGCGGACTCAACCTTCTCCTTCCACAGCTCCCCTCATACTCAGTGATTTGATCTGCATCTAATTTGCATCATTAGAGTAGACTGAATTTATTTGGTTGCCTCAGATCTTGCGGACTAGGCAAAGTTCACTGTCAGCTAATTTTTAAAATTAGGAGTAACAGTCTTCTCCTCTACACACGTCCACAACGAAATCTCATCGTTCTGAAAACTAAATGGAAAAGCGTATGCAAAAACATGGAGGATAGAACAAAATGGATTGGAAGCAAGAACTGTCATCTGAGCCTTCTGATCTTGGCTCTGGTCAGTGGCTTCCTCTAGCAGGGACCTGCACTGCCTGTGTGTCTTGGGGACCCACTGCCTGTGGGACCTGCACTCTCATTCACGCTCACAGGTACCCACACTCATGGCCAGCATCTCACCTGCTACCTTCTATCCTGGAGCCACCTCCCCACCCCTTGCATTTTAGGCTCCCCAACACCAAACGCTTACTAGAAAGGCTCTGCAATTCCTCCGTGCTTTGCTGGATCTTCTTCGGCTCCTCTTCCCTGCTCACTGCCCCAGACACCAACCCTAGGCAGGCCCCAGGGCTTTGTGGTGAGTACTGATGGGCCAGCTGAGGCTCGGCTGACAGCCAACCTCGCAGTTAGGCTGCTGTCTTCGGGGAGCCTCACTGGCCAGCAAAGGGTTTCGAGATCAACATCTGTCTCCGATGGGCAGTCTTTAAACATAGCGACCACCCACCCAGTACAAATAGCAACTGCTTCTAGATGTCAGCCCAGGCACTCCTGGGGGGAAATCTGGCCCCTTCTGTCATCACCAACACCATCACTCCCTGCACAGAGAGAACTCTCATTGTGAAGCAGGTACTATTCTAAGGGTTTTACATGCATTTACTAGCTGTGGGGCCTGCTGGGTTTGGAAGGAACATGGTAAATTTTAAAGAAGTTTTAGAACATGAAGAAAGAATAAAAAAGATAATGGTATCCGGGATGGTGCCCTTCCCTGGACTCTCACTAATAAAATCGCTATTCTAGAACAAACTGATAATGTTTTTGGTGAATTGTTTCTTCTAACTGCATTAAAAAGAATCATTTTGCTACCGAGTCAATGAGGTCTTCTTTGTATGGGAAATATTTCATTTATTCTACGCTCAATCTTAGCTAAAGGGCTGAGAAGCGATGTATTTCATTCATTCTATCTGGACTGACATCTGGAAGTAAATCTTGAACAGAATTTACACACAATAAAATTCACCCTTTTAATACAATTCAATGGTTTTTAGTATACTCACAAAGTTCTGCAACCATCACTGCTACCTATTTCCAGAATCTTTTCATTACCCAAAAAAGAAATCCCATACCCATTTTTTCCTTCCTGCTAGCCTCTGGGAACCACGGATTTATTTTCTGTCTATTTGCCTTTTCTGGAAATTTCAAATGAATGGAATTCTGTAACGTAGGCTTTTGTGACTGGCTTCTTTCACTTAGCATCATGTTTTTAAAGTTGACCACATTGTAGCATGTATTAAAATTTTGTTATTTTTTGAGGCTGAATAATATTCCATTTTATGGATATACTACTCTTTTACAACCCATCAGTTGATGGGCATGTGGGTATTTTCTACCTGTTGGCTATTATGAATAATGCAACTATGAATATTTGTGTACAAGTTTTTATGTAACATAAATTTCAGTTCTCCTAGGTATACATGGAGGAGTGGAACTATTAGGTCAATGATAATTCTATGTTTAACTGTGAGGAGCTGCCAAGCTGTTTTCTAAAATGGCAATAGCATTTACATGTCCACAAGGGATGTATGAGAGTTCTAGTTTCTCCACGTGTTCATCAACACTTGTCACTGTCCATCATTTGTTATTATTGCCATCCTGGTAGATGTGAAGTGGTACCTAACTGTGCTTTTGATTTGCATTTCTCTAATAACGAATGATGTAGTGCATTCTTTTGTGTGCTTATTGGCCATTTGCACATTGTTTCTTTGTTGGTTGGTTTGTTTTTAGAGCAGTGGGGGCAGAGGAGAGGGAGAGAGAGAATCTTAAGCAGGTTGCACGCCCAGCACAGAGCCGGATTCGGGGCTCCATCTCGCAACCCTGGGATCATGACCTGAGTTGAAATCAAGAATCAGATGCTAAATCAACTGAGCCACCCACACACCCCAGCATATCATCTTTGAAGAAATGTCTATTCAAGTCCTTTGCTCATTTAAAAAACTGGGTTACTTCTTTTACTATTGTTAAATTATGAGGTTATATATTCCAGATCTTATCAGATATATGATTTGCAAGAATTTTTTCCCCATTCTGTGGGTTGTCTTTTCACTTTCTTGATGGCATCTTTTGAAGAACAAAAGTTTTTAATTTTGATAAAGTCCAATTTCCCATTTTTGCTTTGATTGTGTCTCCTTTTGATGTCATAGCTAAGAAACCACTGTCTAATTTAAAGTCATAAAGGTTTACAGTTATGTTTTCCTCCAAGAGTTTTCTAGTTTTAGCTGTTACATTTAGGACTTTGATCTACTTTGAGTTCATGTTGCCCATTAAATTGTTCTGGCATCTTGTTGAAAATCAATTGAGCATAGATATAAGGATTTATTTCTGAACTCTCAATTCTATTCCATTGATTTATATAATAAATAAACACTCCCAATGTTGCAAGTCTTTGAGTAATTTCAAGTTCTTAAAAAGTTGATTTTCACAACTGTTGACTGTTTTCGTGGCTTTTATGGGGAAAGGATTTTCTGAAGCCCTCATTGCACCATTCTTGCTAACATCATTCCCTTTCTTCACCTTTTTTTAACAAATAAGAAAAGAAAATAATGTTCTGGGGACAATTAAACACAAACAAATAAGAAAAAGGCAAAGAATGGCAGAGATCACATGCAGACTGATGCATCAGGTCAAGGGTCTGGGGAAAGATTTATTGGCCACAGTGTTGGAGTCATGATGACAGGAGGGGAGCGAAGGATACTCCTCAAATACTGTTGCTTAGGCAGTTTGAACTGATTTATAAGATATTTACTGGAAATGATAAAATCTTTATGATGGGTCAGAAAAGGGCCATAAACTTCCAAATAGATTTTTTTCTTTAAAAGTAAGTCAGCAATCAAACCCAATAATTAAACCACCCTGCCAGAAAGGTCGGGTTCCATGAACCTCAGGGTATGAATCTCTTCTAGTCACATGTACGCATCAGAAAACAACAGAAAAATCTGTTCTGTTTCAGTGAAGGCAGACATCACGAACAGAGTTCCAAGGTCACATTCAATTGCTCAACACATCTGTCCAGCTAGAGTTCAATGTATTAATGACTTCTAATGGCCGGCGCAGTGTGCTGGGACTTAAAGTCCAGGCCATCGCTATGGCAGTATGGCCAGGATGTGAAATCATGGGGGGCTTCTTGGTATCCCTGCAATTCTGTTTGCTGATGAATGTACTGTCCTTCAGGAGAGATGGTCATGCCGGGGTGACCATGTGATGGACCCCACCTGGGATTTGTTTTTTTTTTTTTTTTTAAATTTTATTTATTTATTTGACAGACAGAGATCACAAGTAGGCAGAGAGGCAGGCAGAGAGAGAGGAGGAAGCAGGCTCCCTGCTGAGCAGAGAGCCCGATGCGGGACTCGATCCCAGGACCCTGGGATCATGACCTGAGCCGAAGGCAGAGGCTTTAACCCACTGAGCCACCCAGGCGCCCCCCGACCTGGGATTTGTAAAGCATAACCTTTGTTTAAAGTTTCATCATGCATAGGCTTACTGTGTCATCAGTTTCTTTATCTGCAAAATGGGAATAACACAACAACGGAGTCCTATTACGTATACATTCAATATTTGGGAAAGCACTTGATGTACTCAAACAAAAAAACCCAAACCAACTACAAATGACCCAACCACTGTAACATATACATTCATATAAGTTCATACAAATAGCCACTAAATAAAATCTATTTATGTATTTCAACACTAAAAAGGAAAATCGGCTGTGTTGTACATAGAAATAGTGTATAGAAACTTCCTCTATAATTTAAGGAAGCTTCAAGGGCAGTTTTGATGGTATCTGATTTCCATCTTTTGTGCTAATTTAAGAACATAAATTCAAGCTCAAGTGAGATATGACTTCCCATCTCTAGTCATTATAAGACCCTGATGAAAATGATGTCTATAAAAATTCTTTGGACACTGTAATGTTAATTGTTAGTTATTTCTCTTATCATTGGGGTGAGGGGGGTTCTTTAGTTGTTCCAGAGATAGTGAGAAATATATATTGCCTTCTATTTGTCCAGTATGGTTCAGAGCCAATATTTGTTCAGGTAGAAGACCAGGAGCACCTTTTCAGTGCTGGTAGTGACAACAGGCTTCCCTCCATTCACCTTACTTGACCCTACATGTTGACGTCTACAACTCCACTCTTCAGTGCTGGGCCCCTCCTGGCTGCCCGGCCTCAGTAGCACCTGTCCTCACAGCTAAGCCCCCCGGGCTCTCACCCAGGGTTACTCAACATCCAAAGTGGAGTTCAGCACATTTACTCCTGGTGTGATTCTGGGTGAAACCTCGTGACCCGGGTCTGATAATGACGCCTACATCTTTATTTTGTTAGCTCTTAGGACCACACACATCTAACACAAGGACACAGCCTTCTTTTTGGCAGCTTCCTTCCTGAGCCTGAAGTCCAGCCCCTGAGCTCAGGCGATGACCTTCTCACCAGATTTCCCAAATGGCTTACTGCCCGCCCCCCTGGATGGGGTCCCGCCTGTAGAGACACATGGCAGGGTAGGTAAGTTGTTGTTGCTCAGCTCAACACTGGTTCAAATCCCAAACCCACCAGAAATCACAGCACTTCGAGCCAGTTACTTATGCTATCGGACAAGCGCTACCTTCATTCGTGAAATGAGTGTGCTAAAATAGTGACTTTGCAGATTCTCAAAGATTAAACAGGGTAACATAAGTAAAGTGATGTTTAAAACATAAACATAAGTAAAACATAAGTAAAGCTCTTAGCATCATGCCCAAGGGCTTGTGGTCGACTCTTTATAAATGTTAGTTCTTATTTTTCCTGTATCTGATCAGCCTACTCTCACTAACGGCTAACCCATCTCATCATCTCATGGTGGACCTCACTGATACCACGGGTTCTACCTGCTGCCCATCGTCCCGTCCTTCTGACACCAGCTCTTGCCCACTGCACGGGAGACCCCTCTGTACCCACATCCATTCTCCCTCATGCCTGGGCCACGGCTGTGGGCACACCTCGGCCCCTTCCAGTCTGTCCCATGCCACCGCCCAGCTGCATTCTCTGCTATGACAATCATCTCCCAGACCTAACAACTGATCAAAGCAGCCCGGACAATAATGCACGCAAAGACCCACCAAGCATTCACAAGGCTTTTTGTCTATTGTGGGGAGAGGAGGCCTCCACAGAGCAGCATCTTCAATTATGTACAAGCCACCAGCTTACATTTGGAAGGAGTCTTGCCTTCTTTGCACATCAAAGACTTCCTAAAAATTAAAAAGTCAAATGCATACAAAATGCAGTGGGCATAGGGGTTCTCAAAAACCGAGATGTCAAAAAATTGACTACATTGCTGGAAAATAAATAGCATGGCGTTTCTCAAAAATAAAAAACAAAACAAAACAAAACTATATTAAATACTTGGGATTGTGAATATCTGCTTTTTTCCTCAACCAGACTCACAATTATTAATAAACCTACTGATTACCTCTGGCAGAAGAATGTTCTGTTCTGAAAATATCAAAGAAAAATCACAAATTTCTATGGTTTGCATAAAGTGTTCTCACCTTCTGTTCTAGATTTACCAGTATCCTCTGTGGTTTACTAAACAATTTACGAATACATACGGAGAAGAAACAAAAGATTCAAAGGGAACTGACATTTGTTGCGTTGCAGGCATGGGATTCTTGACCTGTGTTCTTCCCTCTCAATCCTGACAGATGATCCCATGAGGCGGAACTTCCACTTCACGAGGGAGGAAAGAGAGATTCAGGAAGGTTAATGCAGCAGTCCACGGTCACAGCTACCCAACCAAGGTCGGGCTCCAAGTCCATGCTTTCCCCCTGCTCCACACTGCCTCCAAGTATTTCCTTGGCTGTCTCCTTATTAATTTATCTTTTCATACTTGTATTCATCGTCTTATAGCAGGAGAGCAAAGTTTTCGCCCTTTCCCTGATTGAGGAACCCTGGAGGCACCGATGTTTCTGCGTGGAAGCCCATTTTGGCTTTTCTACACCTACTCTTCATATTGATAACATGATAACCAGATTAAGTTTTTAGCAGCTTGCCTCAAATTTTAAAAGTTTTTAAACATGTAGAGTTTTCTAAAATTAGATGCCTTATAAGTGATCTACAGTAGTATACCTTCCCACCACCCGCAAAGGATGGTAACAAAACAAAGGTCAAAATCAACGCATGCAGAGTAAGACATCTGCGCCTGCACTTGGATTAGTGACAGTGGACAGAGACTCCACAATCTTGGGCTCAGAGAAGCCCAGTCATTATCCTCTGTAGATACTGCTGGGGAGGGGGGACTGGGGCAACAAAGAGTCATTCAGCATGAAGATGACACTGGCAGAGACTCATAAGTACAGGGCACAGCCCAGCATTTCAGTCCAATGTCCTAGTAAGTAATTACTCATTAGCACTGAGCAGAAGGCACTATGTGTGCATCTTCTGTGTAATCAATGTCTGTGCTGGACTGGACCCCTGGTGTCAGACAACAGGGTGCTCTGTATTATGCAACATGAGCAAGTCTGCCAGACTTCCAAACTCCCTGCTGCCTTAAAAAGAGGCTCCCTACAAGCCACATCTCTTTTCAGTAAATGTTTTTGATAGGAACGGCTTCTCTTCTACCCTCTCCTTGCTGTATGAGGTCCCTAAAAATGACAAAGTTCCAAGAAACTTGTCATTCCCACTCAATAAAACTGCTCCAAACCCCTGATGTTTAGTTAAACGGATAAAGAGATGAATGAGCTCTGAAAGGTAAGCACTTAAATCTAAATCCTACCAGAAAGCAATGCACTGAGGAGTGCTGATTTGTAGGGTGACTACGTAGGGAGGACTTACTTCAGAAATGTAACAGATAAAATAATCTATAACCGAGAAGAAGTGACTGGCATTTGCAGTCCTATTTTGGTCCCGAGTGGTAAGAAACCCCTCCCAGAATGAAACCTCTGGCGTAGCAGAGGCTCTTCTGTTGGGGAAGGTTTCAAATACCAATTTGCTTTAGAAAAAAGGCAAGTCTGTTTTTAAAGAGCAGCTTCAAATTGCCATGTACGGGCTTTAGTGCCAGGCTAGCACATAGGGCTGCAGGCAGGGGGATCCCTTTTCCTGCTGTGGAAATGGGCTTTTCAGCTTTCCCGGTATCCATTTCAGGAGGAATTGCCGCCGCTCACCAGTGGAGCCAGAGCTGTGCCCTGGACTGCAGAACAGCAGAAACTTTGCATGCATGCATGTAGGGGCTGGAAGCCACCTTGCTGTGCACTGGTGCCTGGAAGCTTTCCTCCACTGCCACTTGCATCAACATTAAAGACAACGGGGAGGCCCAGGGCAGACCCAATGACCAGAGTATGACCAGAAGCTGCCAACATCGGTCCTCGTCCTAGGAGAAGGCCATGGGAGTAGCTGGGGTCTCACTTCTTCTTCTCTGTGATTCAGCAACTTCTCCCATATCTGGAGTGTTTGGGCCTTTGGGGAGTGAGGGGAATTCCTCCAGGAAATGTTATGACACTTTTCACCTGAGAGGTGGCTTTGTTCATAAATTCCTATACAAGTGGCGTTAACCTCTGTGACTTCCCTTGGTCACAAAATGGTTTCTTCCTCTGGGTTCCTTGATACCCTCTCTCCTAGTTTTGCTCCTACTTTCCACCTGCTCTTCTCAGACTTCTCCTTGGGATCTTCTCACCTTCTTTTGTCTCTTTAAGTGTTTGTTTTAAGTGGTTGTGGGTCTGGTTTCTGTATTCCGATGAGTCTTCTCCCCTGAAGCAGGAGTTTCCTCCCCAGTATCCATTCTCTCTCGCTTCCTTTGAAGAGGGCTAGCTTGATGGGGGCTGGGACTACACTGAGCCAGGCCCCTTGCGCCCTGCTAGGCCATCCTATGCAGAGGTGGCCAGTAACGAAGTAACTGGCCAGTAACGAAGTTCCATGCAGAGATGGAAGAGAACCTTGTTGGACGGGGTTTCCAGGAAAGCCACTTTAAACATGGGCCTGATGCAGTTGGCTTGTCTTCCCATCTGAGCTGGAGTTTCAGTGGCCATGTTAAACTCAGGGGGCCATTGGGGTGACCAACTCATCCTAGTTAACCTGGGACTTTCCTGGCTTGAAAACAAAAAGTCTCATATCCTGGGAACCCTCTGAGTCTGAAACAAACTGACACAGTTGGTCATTCTAGCAAGTGACCTGAGGTTGGGAGTCATTGCTGGGGCCCTGGCAGAACCACCGAAGGGGCTGGTTCCTGCCCATACTGTAGAGTCTTCCAACCAGTCTGGACTTCTTACCTCTGTACTTTTCATCATAACAGAGAAAAGCAAGTGCAAGTTTAAACCAGCGATTTAGTTGTTTCTGCTACAAGCTTTTCAAATACCTGTCTGATTCACACCCAGATCTGTATCGCCAGCCTGATCCCTCACCGCCTTCCAGACGCATGTGTCCGACTTCCTGGTGAGCCTCTCCCCTTGGACCAAACCCATTCTCTTTACCCCCAATCCTGTTTTTCCTCTGGGTTCCAAATATGAGTGACTCGAGCCCCTGACTACCCAGTGAGCAATTAAGAAATCTCAGCATCTTCACTGATATCTCATTCTCCCTCTTTTTCCAAAATTCTATCAGTCTTGATGACTTAATTTCCTAAATTCCTCTCCAAGTCATCCATTCCACCAGGTCTTCTGTCCTGCTCCATTTCAGAACACTAGCTTCTACCTGGAGTATTGAGGTAGCCTCCCTGCTTGTGCAGGGAACCTTGCCCTACTCAAATCTGATCTCCACATGGTAGCCACAGTGTTTGTATCACTTTCTGGCCTAAAACACCTGAGAGAATTTCCACTGTCCTTGACTTATAAGGCCCTGGTGTTCTGGCTGTCATTACTCACCACCACATCCTTGTCACAGTCTACAGCAGCACAGAGTTTCTTTTAGCTCCTTTATGCTAAGGTGCCACACTCTCTCTTGCTTCTTGGCCTTTTCAAATGGTGTTTTCTTTACCTAGGATAGTCTCTCATCTCCCTTCCTTCATACATTCCACTCTACTAGTTCTTGTTTCCTTTCCTAGCTCACTTTATTTGGGTCTTAGCTCAAGAGAGCCACTATGTACCACTGAGCAGTACACAACCTCGACAACTGTACATGGTGATCCTTTTTAGATACTGCTCTTTGCATGCAATATACTTATCTGTATTCCTCACTAGAGGTTTTAAGCATATAAGAGCATATATCACATCTATCTGCCTCCTGGTAGGTGCTCTCTATATTTTTAAGGAAATGAATAAACTTCCTGATGATAGATTTCTTCTGTTATGTCTATATATAAAGGATGCATTAAAAGTCTTTTTTATTACAGAGATTTCTCATTAGGTTTGAGTTTCAATTCAATGTACTGTTATCCTAGGAAATGTGGCATTTAATGTAATTTCAACGGCAACCCACACTATACTTAATATTTCATGTATGCTCCCACTGTTAACTTCCCGAAACTCAAATTCTCATTATGTCAAGATACACGAAGAATTGTTAAAATACACAATTCTTTGCCTTTCTGGAACGCAGAATTTCTGGGAGGCATTCAGAAAATGCTTCAGTGTGTGACATTTCTAGATTCAAGAGAGCTATAGTTTTATCAGTTTCAAATTTCGAGGAGTTCCAAAGTGCAGAGATCAGCGATACATCGGGAAGTGATGAGGTCAGCATTGCTTAGACTTCTCGAATGCCATTTTCGTTCCCCCGACAACGGGGAAATTATTCTCATATCCTGGCTAACACTGCGAAAGTAGTCTTAAAAGATTACAAAGCATTAAGCCTGGCAAAAGTAAAAACAAACGGCAGCAGGCAATCTCCAGTGTAAACAATCTACCAACATTTGAAACCACTACCGCAGAGGTCGGTCCCACCCTCCTTTGCAGGGCCTGGGAAGGGCGCAGGCTGAAACCCTGCTGGCCCCAGTGGCAGTTGAAGAAGAGAAGTTTACCTTAGCAACCATCAACAGAAAACCAAATGATGAACCCGCAGTGGAAGGTCATGGGGTATTTGGAAAGGGAGCCACGCTTGATACAATGTTTAACAAAGAAGTATGTAAACAGCAGAAAAGCCCCCATAATCTGATAGTATTTTGTTCTATCAAAAAAGTCAGTTCTCGGGACACATTTTCCACTACAGGACTTGCCAGGCGGGGAAGATATTCCTTGGAAACTTAGGAAATGTGGAGGGGAATGACCTCAGGAGACCGCAGGTAAATGAACACACTGACAGCCCCCCCAGGTGCACCTAGAAGGGAGAAAAGGATTCTTCTTCCATGGAATACCTGTTCATTGACAAGGAAATTTTCTTATTTTGACTTATAAGAGACTCTAAGCCCTATCTCACCAGTGTTGCCAATAATGCTGCTGAGAGCAGAGCTGAGTATTTTTGCTCATGCATTATGCAAGGCAATTTCGTCAAACAAAAGGAGTTGTACACGTTTCAGTTTCATACGAACCAGAATGAGATAGGAGTGCCTATGAAAATTTCACCACTGTACAGGTAAATAAATAAATCTGAATTAAAATATATTTTAAATATATGTTTACATAAAAATGGATCTATATACATATTTACTTTTATTTGCACTTTCTCATTTCAAATTCAGCATTTTATACCTGTTATAAGATGAAGGCAAGTAGGAATAAGAATATTCAACGTTAAAAGAAAATATAGCTACAGGGATGAAGACAGTTTTTTGTTGCTGCATTATGGAGAAGACATAACTTACAATGATTGAACATAATAATAGAAAGAAGGGTTTAAATGAAAGTAAACACCAGAATATCTTTTAAATGAGTGAGCTGCTTTAGATTTGTGGCTTTAAAACTTTTTATTTTTCAAACATAAATTAACACAGAACTTCATCTATTAACAGAGCAAAGAAGAGTGGATGGGGTCGCCTGGTGGGCTGACAAGTTCTAGTCTGTCCTTTGTTGTCTGGGCAGTTTGGCTTCTGGGGTCTGTTCCCTCCCAATTAATCTTGTTTACGGTGCCCCCGTGGCTTGTTCTGTGGACCTGGGAGTGGCTGGGACACCCCTGGCTTGGGCAGTCTGGGGTCTCTCTGACATACTAACCAGAGCCACTCCCTGTCCACTCTGAGCCAGACCCCTGCTCCTTCCAAGTCCTTTCCCAAGTTAGCGGGATGCCTGGTCTGGTATGAATGCACTCTCTCCCTGTCTGTGTAAGTAACCCCGTACACATGGCCTGAGAAAGCCTCATTTGCCAGTCTTTCCTGAGGTCAAGAGCCAACATGTTCTACATTCCTCCTAATCCAGCAGTTCCCAATCTTGGAGGCACCTTGGAATCACTGAGGGAGACATCAGTCCACATCCTGGGAGACCCCTCTCTCCTAGGCAGACTGGGATGGTTAGTTACCCTACTATAAAGAGAATTTGTAGACTCCTCACCAGTGGCTCTCACGTCAAACCAGGCTTGAGAAGGACTCTTTTCATCTGTTTGCTCTTTTCCTTTGGTTCTCTCCCTGCTGAACCTCAGTCTGACCATGCACGCAGTGATGGCAGGCTCTGTGCCTATTCTACTCACCCCTTTAGCCCCAAGGTCTGGCACATACTAGATGTTCAATGAGTATAGACTAAGTGAGTTCAGCGGGATAACCTGCCATTCACTCACCCACAGTAATGATGGTTTAAAATAAAGGCAATGCTTTTAAAGCCAATAACAATAAACACTAGAAATGAAGTTCCTGTTGATATATTTCAGAAATCCTCTTTAAATATGAAAATAAATGTATGACGATGTGCCCAAGGCATATAAGAAATCATAGCCAATTTGGTAGAAAAACAAGGCCGTGGGTTTCAATGAGCTGTCTGCTATGGAGACCAAGGTTCTAAGGACAAGAACACAGAGAGCAACTGTGTTTATTCCTTTTAATTTTAGAGCAGCTGTTTACAAAGTGCGGGGGTCTATTTCAGCTTTATGGCAACCCCAGGGTACAGGTGGATAATCATTATCCTTTATTTCATAGATCAGGAAAACCAGGCTCAGAGAAAACACACTGCCTGATGAGAAGCCGGGTTCTGGATCCCACTTGGGTTGCCAGATTAAGTTGAATTATCAAAGTCCTTAAGCATACCCCCCAATATTGCACGGAACACACTTATACTAAAAAAATGATCTGTCATTTATCTAAAATTCAAATGTATTTTACCTGGCAACCCCAAGCTCCAGGCCAATTCTTCTGTGAAAAGAGGCTATTTGGTTTTTGAGGATCACCGTGGACCCTCCCAGACAAAGGGCAGAGATGTGGTTCCTTCTCCTTTCTAACCTCTGTGATTCAGCCTTCCAGAAGTTTCTGCACATGCTAGCCTGTGGATGTATGCCTTTCCCCAGCACAGCAGTGGTCCAAGCTGAGTGAGGAAAGGGGTGGCAAAGGGTGACACGAACACTGTCTCTCAGGGCTTCAGGACCACACTCTCTATGTGGACTCAACTTTCTAAAAATTTCATTATTGTTATCATTTTGAATACAGAATGGTACATAATTGAAAGATATAGCAAAGGTTATGCACAGCAAAGGAAACCATCCACAAAATGAAAAGGAAAACTACCAAGTGGGAAAAAAATACTTGCAAATCATGTATTAGATAAGAGATTCATATCTAAAACATATAAGAACTCATAAAACTCCATAGTAAATAAGTAATGCAATTAAAAATGGGCAGAGGATCTGAATAGCTGTTTTCCCAAACAAACATTAAGACAGCCAACAGACACATGAAAAAATGCTCAGCATCAGTCATCACCAGGGAAATGCAAATCAAAACCACAATGAGGCCTCACCTCACACCTGTTAGAATGGCTAGTATCAAAAAGACAAGAAATAACAAGTGTTGGCAAGGATGTGGAGAAAAGGGAGACCTTATGCGCTGCCGCTAGGAATGCAGGCTGGTGCAGCCACTATGGAAAAACAGGGCATTAGGCCAAGTGAAATAAAGCAGCCAAAGAAAGACAAAAACCATACGATCTCACTTATATATGGAATCTGGAGGAAAAAAAAAAAAACAAAACAAAACAAAGAAAACCCAAGCTCATAGCAACAGAGAACAGATTGGTGGCTGACAGAGGTGGCAGGGGCCGGGGGTGGGGGGCTGCGTGAAATGGGCAAAGGAGGCCAAAGGTACAAACTTCCAGTTATAAAACAAATAAGTCATGGGAATGTAATGTACAGAATGATAACTATAGTTACTAATACTCTGTTGCATATTTGAAAGTTGCTAAGAGAGTAGATCTTAAAAGTTCTCATCACAGAACAAATACTGTAACTATATATGGTAACACATGTTAACTAGTCTTACTCTTGTGATCATTCCACAGTATATACAAATATTGAACTATTCTGTTTTTACCTCTGTGTGAGCCCTGAGCCCTGCAGGGATAGTGTGGCTGGTGGACGGAACACGGTTTTAAAATCAGGTAGTTCTTACTTTAAAAATGTAGTAATCTCACTCATGGGGAGTCCCTTGTACAACATTTGGCGTCGTATAGGTTCTCAGTAAAGCATAGTCTCAGACTCCCTAATTGTCAAATCATTATTATACTACTCTATTGAAAAATGTTTTTATATTGAGGTCATGTACATCAGAGTTTTCTCAAATTCTATAACTTATGTCCCACCCTTGGGGTTTTGCTTTATCTATGTACCAATTACTTAATGTTTTTCTTCAGCCATATTCACCTTTATTTTTTTTTTATTTTTTTTTTAAAGATTTTATTTATTTATTTGACAGACAGATCACAAGTAGGCAGAGAGGCAGGCAGAGAGAGAGGAGGAAGCAGGCTCCCTGCTGAGCAGAGAGCCCCATGCGGGGCTCAATCCCAGGACGCTGGGATCATGACCTGAGCCGAAGGCAGCGGCTTTAACCCACTGAGCCACCCAGGCGCCCCCATATTCACCTTTAAAATTTTAATATTTACTTTACCTAGTTCGTTAGCAGTGGTAGCCATGAAATTTGGGAACTGCTGTGCTGGTTAGTCTAGTACATTAAAAATACATACAACATTTATTTATTAGTATATTATTATATATTGTTATTATATCTCAACAAAAGTGGGAAAATACGCATAATTGTTTTAAGAAATATGGCATGCGCCAACTAAAATAGTCCTGTGAACCACCCTGGTATGCATACACCATGAAACACTGATTTACGTGAAAGTCCACTATTATACTGTCAAACTTTACTTCTCAGGACTGGGAGACTAAGGCCCAGAGAGAATGAGAAATTGAATCAAAGTCAACCAATCTACTGCAGAATTGAGACAGAATGCAAGTTTCTGGATTTCCAGGTCCACATTTCCATTAGCTAGTCTCCTAAAATACCTCTAGTTGGAGCCTAAATTATGTCCTGCTGCAAAATTACAGCATGAACACTGTGATACCCTAAGCCAATCTCTTTCACCACTGTCTATGTTATTTCTTCACCTAGGAAACCTAAAGGTAGACTTTCCCTCCCAGAACATGCCTGACAGTGTGCATCTGAGCCAGCCTGGCTATGCACCTTGCTCCGTTCATATCCTTGCTTGGTGCGTACAAACTGCCCCGGGGGAAACGGGACACAGGAGAGCAGAGCAACCAGGGAGTGTCAACACTGTGCTGTTTAGAGACTTTCCTGGAAGTTTTCTGATCTTGTTTCACCCACCCCCGACTACATACTCTCAAATGTATCAAGCTGGGTCAAACCCTCTCCTGGAATACCTGGACATTTCCACTAAATGCCTCCAAAAATATAAGGTACATTTAAATTCTGTGTTTTGCGGGGGTGCCTGGGTGGCTCAGTTGGTTGGTCATCTGCCTTTGCCTTAGGTCATGATCTCAGGGGTCCTGGGATGAAGCCCCCCACTGGGCTCCTTGTTCAGCAGAGAACCGGCTTGTCTCTCTCCCTCCGCTGCTCCCTTTGCTTGTTCTCTCTTTCTCTCTGTCAAACAACTAAATAAAATCTTTTAAAAAATAAATAAATTCGGGGTGCCTGGGTGGCTCAGTGGGCTAAGCCTCTGCCTTCGGTTCGGGTCATGATCTCAGAGTCCTGGGATCGAGACCCGCATCGGGCTCTCTGATCGGCAGGGAGCCTGCTTCCCTCTCTCTCTCTGCCTCTCTGCCTACTTGTGATCCCTCTCTGCCAAATAAATAAATAAAATCTTTAAAAAAAAATTCTGTGCTTTTTAAGAAGAATTTTAAAATCCCTGTATGTTCCCAAATTGAGCAATAATACAACGGAAGAGTCCACAAGAGAGAGGAATCTGGGTTCCTGCAGAAGCAGCGACAGACCAGGCAGTCCTGTGATGAGCCCTCCTGCCTCTGTCTCCAAGGATCAGCCTCAAAGGCCAACGAAGAGTTGAGGACGTTGCAGGAGATGTGTGTTGTTTTTGCCTTTGGGCATTCATTTCCTCACCATTCTGGTTAACAGCACCCTGTTTTTCCCTTGTGGAACCTGCCCTTCCTTAGTTTCAGCCCACATGGTTTGAGTGGCACTGACCCCAACCCCAACCCCGCCTTTTCAGGAGTGGCCACGTGACCCAGGTCTGACGAATCAGGTCGCCCCTGCCCTCTGGCCACGCAGGGTGCTTCCGGAGTGAGCACATGGACCTACTCAGGTAAATGAGGCTCAATTCGGAGAATTTTGCTAGGGGAAGCCTTCTTTCCCTAGGAACCATTCCCTGTAAGAATGCTGGATGCTTCCACCAGTCAGAGCCCCTGAAGAAAGTCCCCTGAAAATGCAGCCAGCACAGCAGAAGCCAGAACCAAGGGAAATGAAGAGAAGGAGACTGAACTGGACAGCATTTTTAAAACCCTTCCTTGCACGTGAAGCCAGAACTTTTAATTTACACTAGGTGATGAAATCCTCTAGTTTAAGCCAGTTTGAATTAGAATATGTTTTAGGTGGGGAGGGGGAAGGCCTGTCAATACAGAAGTCAGAGTGAGTACACGATCTGTTCCCTTCAACCATGAGGAAATGGGGGAGGGGGAGGACAGGAGGCAGAGACTATGAACTGGGCAGCAGAAGGGGGTCAGAGACCAGTCTCTTGTCTCAACATTGCCCCTACCTCATGAACTGTGTGTTCATGAACAGTGAGTTAACCTCTCCAAGCCTCAGTTTCCCCATCTGTAAAGTAAAGGAATTAGACAATCGGTAGCTCTCACACAGACCTCTGTGGAGCCCCAAAGCGCCTCAGGCGATGGGAGAGTTCTGGGGACCAGGTTCCCAGACTTCCAACTGTGCAACTCACTTTCTTTTTATCTAGATCATTTGTCAGGCTCTCTTATAGGTTTTGTTGGAAGAACAGGTTCTACTGCTAAAACAGATCTGTCAACTGCTCCAGTTCTGTTTATACTAAAGTCTAAATTGAGTCAAGACTCATCTCGGGCCGGTAAAAATGTGGTGCGTCCATGCTAAGAGTTGGTTAGGAGCCAAGGGCAAGAGCTCAATCCTGGGAGAGTTTGTTAGCTTTGCACAGACATAAAAAAAATTGTTAATGGTAACAATCTACACCCCTAATCTCAAGAACTGTCTCGGAGATGTGGCTCAGTGGTCATAAGGGGATGGGGAAAGGAACGGGGATGGGTCCATGCAGACATCACTCTACCCTAACTGCTAGTATAAACACGACCAGTAACACTCAAGGCAGGCGATGCCTTCATAGCTAGAGAACAGAGGGTAGCGTGCTGAGAGGTTTGTTTGTTTTTTCTTTCTCAAGACAGTGTGATCATTGTAAAGAAGCTGGAATAACAGAGGGCACTTGCTGTTACACAATCGATTGCACAACACCTGATGTGTATCCACAGCGCTCAAAGTTCACGTGGATTTCCTTCTTCTTATAGAGACAACATACGCGTTGTAGTGGAAGTCAGATGAAACAAAAATTTCTCTGAAAGCATATAAAAGCATTTCTATGGGAACATCAATTGTTATGATTACATTAAAAATGTATTCACTTGTAGGCAATGTTGGCACTCTGTGTAAATTTGGGGTGCTCCAAATCTTGAAGAAATGTATCTTAAAAAATACATCTTAACACCAATTGCCAGAATGGGTCATCCACTACTATACTCAAAACAATTTTCTTTGCTTTATTGCATGTAAAAATTACAAATATGATTAAAATCTACATAACAAATATATGTTCCCCAAATAATATTGATCTTGCCAACAGTAGCTGAATATTTAATTTACTTTAACAAACATGCTGAAAGATAATAAATGAAAATTGTTTTTCTATTTGTCCTTCTAGGCTCTGTATAACTAATGGTTTTCTTATTAGAAAACTATTTTTTTTCAATAGTATGGAACGCAGGCAATTTATATTAGCACAAAAATAAAATCATATATATCTTGAGGCTTAATTTTTCTTGTTGATTAACTCCTGATTTCTATCACTTAGCTGATATATGCTACAGATACACAAAACCCAGGCGAGGAAGGGGTGAGAGAGGGTAAGAATTAAGTTAGACAAAGCAGTGTCAAGACAAAATGCAGGCGAAGGGTCACCTGGGGGCAAGCTATGAATGCAACACAACACATCTCAGGATTTGGAAGGAAGTAACGGTCAGGAAGAATCCAAATTGGGAAAGACAAATGGTTTCAGGATTAGACAAATGCAAAAGGGTGAGGCTCAAGATAGAAATCTAAGTCAACACTTGGGACAAAATAGACAGGGAGTTTCAGACAGCACCTTGGATAGCTCCCCAGGCAAGAGGTGCTTTGACAAAGCTAAGACCCTAACAAACGAAGGATCTTACCTTCTACACCCTAGAATTCCCAGTTGGTACCACCCCAGATGGAATGAAGTTGGTCCTTGGAGCCTGGGGGAACCAGTGGCAATTTTCCACTGGAAGGTTTGACTTAAAACCCCAAGGATGATGTCTGTGCCCCTCAGTAACAGACCCCTTGGTGATCTAGTAGGGGGTGGGGTATGAAAAGTATTGTCCTAAACTTGAGAAAATTTGCTTTCCAAAAGCCTGTCCCACTTAATTGGGGAACAGAAGTTCATCCCAGGGCCAACACTGCTGGGAACAACAAGGGGTTCTGTGGCGCAGTTTTCGTATGTTAATGTTGACCTTCGATTTCATATTGTCCCTTTAGGGTACCTATACTTGTAGATGAGAAAAAGTGAGATAGAGTGAATTATGTGTTTATTAGATGGAATAAAGTCCCATATTAAAACAAGTTTAATCTTCCTTTTACTACCACCTGAAACAGAGTTCATGATAATAAAAATCCCTGGGTGTGACTTTCATGCAGGCATCTGTTTTTAGACTTTATTACCTTCTGACCAAGTACTATTATTAGTGGAGGAAACTTGGCTTTCATTGACTCCTCATTAGAAGAGCCCAAAGTCTCTTGGATTCAAAGACAAGCATTATCATTTATCTCAAAGTTCTTTGACTGTTTTTTCTTACGGTATCAGTAGGTCATAATAATAATTGGAAAACCAAACTAATTTCAAATGGCTTATCCACTAAATGAAATGTGACATTAAGATTATTAATCTAGGGGTGCCTGGGTGGCTCAGTCAGTTAAGCATCTGACTCTTCATTTCACCTCAGGTCATCATCTTGGGGTCGTGAGATCAAGTCCTGCATCGGGCTCCGCACTCAGCACAGAGTCTGCTTGAGTTTCCCTCTCCTTTTCCTTCTGCCCTTCCCCTCACTCTCTCCCTCTCCCTTTCTCTCTCTAAAATATAAATAAAATCTTTAAAAAATATTATGAATCTAGTGAATAGGATATTTTGATTGATTAACCTAGGAAAGGAATCAGGTAGAAGGAGAACACAAAACAAAACAAAACAAGCTGTGGGTTATGATTGGGCATGGGGAGGAGTGGTGACAGAACTAGAGCCACCTATCCAAAGTGTGACTATAGGGAGCCCAAGACATGATGATGTGGCACCAGCCCTGAGATCCACAATATTTACTTAGCATCTACTCCATACCAGGCAGTGCTCTAACGTCCTGGAGATAGAGCTATAAACAAAAAAGATGTTCATGGCATTATTTCCTCCTTTCTGATGTTCTTAAGGCGGGTCTGCCATGATTGAGAATGTCTGCATGACAACTCTTCAAGATACAATACAGGGAGGTAGCAAAACAGGAGGTGGGGAGGTCAGATCTGGCAGTGAGGGGCATGACAGAGCTGGGTAAGAGGATTCAGGGTGGCAAGCCCCCCACCTCACAAAACTAGCCTCACGTTTTATTAAGCTGAGAATGTGCCAGGAGAGGAAAAGAGGGTTCTATTGTTATTTTGAAGCCAAGGAGGACTTGACATATTAGAGGAGACATAAATGACACCTAGCTGATTTCTTTGTAGGTTTTTTCCTTCATATTACAAAATATTAACATTAGAGAAGGTCTGAGGAGTCTGAGTACAATCCCCTCTTTCAAATCCTCTTCTGTCTCTCAGTTAACTAGCAGGAAAGCCAGAACACGCTCAGCTGTCCCTAAATGAAAGCAAGATGTTTCTCTGTGTGCCTTCTACCTTCGAATTGTGTTGGCTGAAGATTCTCCCTAATAGCAATAGATCACTGATTTCCCATCAGTAAATATAAATTGGAGGGAGTACAGGGCAGTTATCCTTGTGGTTTCCTCAAGTCCCCAGCAAGATGGGCATTGGCTTGGGATGAGGGGTTGAAGACAGAGGAAATTGTGGGTAAGGAGGAAAGGGGAACCAAGCCAAGGGAATGGAACGCAAAGCCTGACCTGGAGCTTACTGGCCTCTTTCACTGAGAAACACCCTCCTCATCTTCAGTTACCGGTGCTCTCTGGCCTGCTGATTGTTACTGCTCTTCAATATAACACGCTGTCATAGGTGATCAACCAGACAGGAGGAGCTCGGGTTTGGGGGACATTAGAGCCATGCAGGAACATTTTCACTGAAGGACGGAGCCCTTTACTGCTTTGACTATAAAACAAAGAGAAGTTGGTAAAAGCCCTAAAATGTGCACCCTCTTCCAAAAATTCAGCACAAAACAAGTATAATTTTGTAAAACTAGAATTACAGAATCTTTTAGATATACACCTTAAAATGAATATGCTGAACTGTATCCTTTACTGCTAAACCATCAATGGTACAACATGAATACACACACACACACACACACACACGTGCAAGAAAGAGGGAGAGGCAATAATGGACAAATTGCCCATTCATATCTGAATTGTTCTCCTACTTGGGGAAAAACAACTGCAGCCACTGCTCAGTTCCACAGTTTTCAAAACTTGGTCACATTGGCTATTCTGGATTCTGACCTTACTAATAAAATAAAATGCCCTATTTCCTTCTTTCTTTCTTTCTTTCTTTCTTTCTTTCTTTCTTTTCCACTTACTACTTGGCAGGAGATGTTAAGAGCAAAGATGAACATGCTTCCAAATTTTATTGATAATCATTAGTGTCTCCTGGAATATTCCTATTGTAGCTTTTTAAAAAAATATATTTTTTTGCCATTTTCAACATTCCTCTGGCGGAGAGAGGTTGGCATTTATTAAAAAGTTCCGATTGGCTGGTGGTGCTGTGGTAAGTGCCAAGAGTGAACCAGGTAGAGGAAATTGCTTCTTAAGCTTGCAGGTCTGAAAGAAAGGGAGCTGCCTCTGTTCAGTGAAAAATAACTTGTATGACCGGCACTGTCCTCCCACCGGCCCTCCAAGCAGGCTCTTCAGAGGGAAAGCTCCAAGAACTCGGGACTTGCCTTTCAGATAAAGAAAAGAGCAGCCCATCCAGCCTCCAGTCTAAACTCTCAGATTTAAAGACAGAAAATATATGTAAAAAAAAAAAAATGCCCCAATACTTTTGAGATTAAAAGATAATAATACTCTAACTGAGAAACTACTAAGGCAAAAGCATTTAAAAACAACAACAACAGTTAACATGAGACGAGAGAACACACTTCCCCCAGCTTTTCTCCTGTGTGAATTATAGACTTAACTTCCATGAGAAAATTAAAGGAGAGTAAAGCTAGGTTTTGAAGAAAGCTATTCTCCCAGTTGTAACCTAAGGAATTTCACATTCTGGAACAAGTAGCAATTTTTTTTTTTTTTTGAAGACTTATTTATTTGAGAGAGAGAGAGAGTGTGTGCACGTGTACACGCATGAGTAGGGGGAGGGGCGGGGGAGAGGGAGAGAATCTCAAGCCGACTCCCCGCTAAGTGTGGAGCCTGACACGGGGCTCAATCCCACGACCCAGAGATCATGACCTGAGCTGAAACAAGAGTCCGCAGCTCAACTGACTGGGCGCCCCAGGCGCCCTCAAGTAACAATTCTCATTCATAGAGCTTTCTGTAGACAGCTGCCACCCACACTGTCTTATCCGATCTTTGCAACAATCATTTCCTCTCCATGAGCTTTAGAGCTTAACACTTCATGGTCTGTATCCAGAAGCCAGACGGAAAGTCCTATAACCATTTATCTATGTCCTTGCGTTTGCCCCGCCCATTAGACTGAGCCACAACCATCTCGTGGACCTCACCAGAGCTGGGACAGTCTGTTATGTTCAGGCAGGATCCCTATTATTTTGCCTGGAAATGAGATCATCGCAAGCAGGAACAGGCAGCACAGGCACAGCAGGCAATAGGCAAATATTAGGTGAATCAATTCCGGTCGCTCAGCCTACTTAGGTATTCCTAGGAGCAGGTGTCAGTCTCCAAGCTCCTCCAGGAAAAGATGACCTTTTGAAGGCTGTTTCTCTCATTAGATCGGACCTGGGGCTAGCTCATATGGTGAATATGAGTCCCCCAATTTGCCAGATCTATCTGAGAGCTTCTACAGCCTCTGGGAGAATAGCTAAAGTCTTGAAGGCCACCTGGAGACTTAGGAGGACTGAGGACTCTTAAGGAAGTTTCACTGTTTCTGAAACTTTTTAATCAACCAATCAATCAATCTATTTATTTATTGGAGGGAGGGACAGAGGGAGAGGAAGAGAGAGAATCCTAAGCAAGCTCCACACCTAGAATGGAGCCCAATGTAGGACTTGATCCACAGCCCAGAGATTGTGATCAAGAGTCGGACACTTAACTGACTGAGCCACCCATGCACCCCATTTTTGAAGTTTTAAATTGTATCCAAACTATACTTTTACTTATTGATCTATGGAAATTTGTGTTGTGTGGCTACATACACAGAAATCATACTACACCACTGAATGATGAATGGGTAAAGAAGATGTGGTGTACACACACACACACACACACACACACACACACAGAGGCATATTACTCAGCCATAAAAAAGGAATGAAATCTTGCCATTTGCAATGATGTGGATAGAGCTAGAGAGTATAATGCTAAGTGAAGTAAGTCAGTCAGAGAAAGACAAATACCATAGGATTTCACTCACAGGTGGAATTTAAGAAACAAAACTGAAGAAGAGTGGGGGTGGGGGAAGAGAGGCAAACCAGGAAAAAGACTCTCTACTATAGAGAACAAACTGGGGTTACTGGAGGGGAGGTGGGTGGGAGGGTGAGTTAAATGGGTGACGGGGATAAAGGACGGCATTTACTGTGATGAACACCTGGTTAAAGTGATGAATCACTAGATTCTGCTCCTGAAACTATTCTTAAACTGTATGTTAACTAACTGGAGTTTTTTTTAAAGATTTTATTTAATATTTGACAGAGAGAGAGACACACAATGAGAAAGGGCACATAAGTAGTAGGAGTGGGAGAGGGGAAGCAGGCTCTCGGCTGAGCATGGAACCCAATGCAGGGCTCAATCCCAGGACCCTGGGATCATGACCTGAGCTGAAGGCAGACACATAACGACTGAGCCACGCAGGTGCCCCAACTAACTGGAATTTACGTAAAGACTTGAAAAAAATCATACTACAGACAAACTCACAATATGAAGATTTGGAGTTTTATTTCTATTGTTCTGAATATTATTAGGTGCATATAGGAACTTGGTGGGACGACTACAAAAAATAAGGTATAACAGCTCATCCCATGCAAAGGGCAGGAAAGGACAGTCCCTCCCAGGTCATCAATCACAATGACACATAAAAAGCCGAAGTCAGCTTCTCCATTCACCAATTTGGCCATCCCCTCCCCTACAGAAAGGATCTTGTGGTTTTCCCTTGCTCTCAAGCCCAAGATAAACACCCTCAAGATCTGATT
This sequence comes from Martes martes, assembly GCF_963455335.1. Taxonomy (NCBI): domain Eukaryota; kingdom Metazoa; phylum Chordata; class Mammalia; order Carnivora; family Mustelidae; genus Martes; species Martes martes. The sequence continues at coordinate 11,584,356 of NC_137900.1, read as the reverse complement.
TAGCATCTATCACTAGAGCAAACCACATTACCTCATCTTTCTGGTCTCCTCCTACTCCTGAATCTTAAGCCTGGCCAGTGCTTCTCCCCCTCTGAGTCATCCCTTTGCATCAAACAAACGTGAGAGTCCCTCTTCAGCAAGACTCCTGTAGAAAGTGGTACTTTTCAGCCCTATATAAACCCAAGTCCATGCTCAACATTTATCAAGCACATACTTTCTGGCAGGCATGATTCAGGAGGACATAAAAAGACCTCCCTCTGTGAGCTGACAGTCTCGTGCAGAACCCCTATGGCAAAGGAAGGCGCAAGCGTCGGGGTACCTCATCAAACCAGTGACTGCAAATCTCTCTCATTCAACACCAAGTGAAACATACTGTCATTTCTTGTGTGCAATGTAAATACTCAAAAGAATTCTTTAAAATTAGGCGTTTCGACACTCTTAATCACAAAATAGGAACTGTCTCGGAATTAAAAGCTTCCTGGCCATTTAGAAACTTCGCAATATTTTCCATTCCTCGACGTTCAGTTTGTTTGGCCACAAGACATTGGGTAGGAAGAGCTGTTTGGCTGCCGAGTCACACAGATTGGTGATGACACAGGGAACCTAGGAAACTGACCATGTAAACAAACAATCCTCCCAAACCCTCATGCGACCAGACAACTACCCCAGCAAGGCCTACCATTGTATAGCAAGGCATTTTCTCTTCCTTTTTTCTTAATAAAGGGCCTTAAAATATGCATTAAAAAAAAAAACTCATGCTATGACTTTTAGGAAAAGTTGCCTAATTAGGAAAAAAGTAGCTAATTAAGAGTAACTTAAAAGACAGTGAAGGTCAACATTAAGCATATGATAAAAAACAAAAAACAAGCAAAAGCAACAATCTTTGTTTTTGTCTTTACATCTTAAAACAGAGAGAAAAACAACAATGGTCAGCAGTGGAGAAATGTTTAAAAAGATTATAGTCCACATTATGGACTGTTGGGGCAACTCTTAAAAAGAATGATATAAGGACGCCTGGGTGGCTCAGTGGGTTAAAGCCTCTGCCTTCAGCTCGGGTCATGATCCCAGGGTCCTGGGATTGAGCCCCGCATCGGGCTCTCTGCTCAGCGGGGAGCCTGCTTCCTCCTCTCTCTGCCTGCCTCTCTGCCTACTTGTGATCTCTGTCTGTCAAATATATAAAATCTTTAAAAAAAAAAAGATATAGCTCTATATTGACTTGGAATATGTATATACGTGCGTATAAAGGCATACCTGTGCTTTTATAAGTTATAAGACTTTATGTTTCTAGACACGTAGGGAATTGTGGGAAGTACACATGGCCCGTGACACTGATCACGCTGGATCCCTCAAGGAAAGGGGACAAGAAGATGAGGAAGACTTAATTAGGAATTTATACATTTCTGTATGACATGAAGCGTCACAACAGCACGAATGTTAGGATCCTCTAACATAATCAATAGCTATTTAAAGCACAAACAGGAGACTAGGAAAATATTCTCCATCCTACCAAATGCATGATAAATTTTAAATGTTTCAACACACACAAAGTAAGAATAATATTTAGCAGTAATACTCATAATTGCATAACATCTAACCACCACGAAGCTCTCTCCGCAGACAAACGTTCACTGGTTTTAATCTACCGCAGCTGCACCCATTCCCACTCAGCCAGATAAAGTGCAGGTGTGTTTTGCTTGCGTCCGGGGAGGCCGAAGCCACACCTGTCTGAGGCCTCTTCAAGGTCCTGCATGGGCTGCGGAACACAGGGAAGGCCTCCGACTCTCACCCCACGATGCATTCACATGACCATGCCTGGGCCCTGGGTTGCAAAGGGCAGATGTCCTATGACATCTGAGCATAAACAAGTGGCCATTTTCCTGTCAAAATCCCCCAAAGTGGCCATTAAGTGTGCAGCATAGGAGCAATTAGTCAAGTGCTCACAAACAACATGCAGAGGCTGACCAGAGAACAAAACCCCTTGGCTTTGATTCACCACCTCCCAGCAGACCACCCACACTGCGTGCTCAAGGACCACGTGCACTCGTCAACAGAACAATAAGATCTGAAATGCTGGGGCTGTTCAGATTCATGGCACTTTGCTGGGTGGCTTGCTCAGTAGGAGAGGAGTTAAAGTCGTTCTCACAGCAGCTTGTATGTTGGCAGCTTGCTCCCTGAATGAGCCCTTTGGAGAGCTTCTGTGTCCCGGTGCACAAACTCATCTCGGATACCTGAGTCGTACACGACAGCCTATGCCAAGGGGGTTCACTCTCTCAAGAGTTGGGCTGACAGTGGAGGGCGAGTGGGCTAATAGTCAGCAGTCTACAGCTTTTCAGGGCTTCTCCTTACGGGGTCCAAGACACCATGATTTTTTACCAATGGGCATGTACCAGAAGCCAAGAGATGGTGACCCGGCTCTTGGCCTTGACTACAGAGCACACCAACAAAGTGCAAGCTGGAGTGAAGACTAATTCTGGAAGGTGGTTCCCTCTGTGCTACCTTGGAGGTCTTGGGATTCCCAGAGGGTCAGTTTTAGGGGTCAAAAATCAGCGGGAGCTTAAGACCTGACTCAGCCTGCTTTTGGTCTGGGCCACTCAACCTCCCACTTCCTAAGGAGTCAGAATTCCCAAGGAAAGGAGGACTAGACCCACCTCTTACAAATTCTGGAGCTGTCCGTCCTAAGCCTAGAGATAGGAGTGTCTGAGAGTTGGAGATAGGCATTTTTGTTGGTGGGATGCAGTGGGTTGTATGATGGGAAGCTCAACTATATATTGTTTCTTAACCAACAGCACGAAAAATATTAGGTATAAGTGATCTGAAAAATACCACTGAAAGGACAAAGTGAAAACACGAACACTCTGAAGGGAGAAATGGGAAGTAGGAGAGGGTTATCAGGCTGATTGAGGGTTAGCAAGATACACAGGTTGAATGGTGTCTGCTCCTACAAAGCCGCCTTGGGTATTTAACTGTACACAAGGCTATTTTACAACATTAAATTATCCCCTAATTGTCACAATCCCACAAAGTATGCACTACAGCAACTAATTCTTTTCTGTTTTCTGGTAAAAAAATAAAAAAGCAATAATGTGTAGCGTTGAGTCATCTGTGAGTTAAGTCAAGGCTTTGAAATTAATGGAATGCTTTTGAGTTTAAAGAAATACGCACAAATGAAGTTTTCTCGCTTGTGAATATCAGCTGCGATGTTGTGAGTTCACAACTTTTGCTGTTTAGTCAGTACTTCTAAACAGCAAGTCCTGTTCTCTCCAGGGACTGGATCCCTGGTTTGGTTCTTGCAAATGGACCAACAGAGTCGAAGAACAGCTGACATGGACATCTCTGGCTCATGGAACCTCGTAAGGAAGTCTGGGTGGCCCACACCTCTCACAGTACCCAAAGGGGAGGCCTGGGTCCATTATATCTGTCGTATAAGATGGACCTTTAAACCATACAGCACTAAAATGACATTAATGCCACCTTCATTTGACATAAAGACAGAGTTCAGAAATTAGAATTCCTGACTTTGGGGGCGCCTGGGTGGCTCAGCAGGTTAAAGCCTCTGACTTCAGCTCAGGTCATGATCCCAGGGTCCTGGGATCGAGCCCCACATCGGGCTCTCTGCTCAGCGGGGAGCCTGCTTCCCACCCCCACCCCACCCCCGCCTGCCTCTCTGCCTACTTGTGATCTCTGTCTGTCAAATAAATAAATAAAATCTTAAAAAAACAAAACAAACAAACAAAAAAACTTTAGAATTCCCGACTTCCACTCCAAGTGTGGAGCTGAGCAGTCCAAATGGTAGCTGACAGCCATTCAAATGTGACTACTTAAATTTAAACCACTTGAAGTAAAATACATTAAAAATTTAGCTCCTCAATCACACTAGCTACATTTCAACTGCTGAATAGCCATGCTGGCCAGTGGCCATTGGAGAGTGTTACGCGTCATTTCTATCATCACACAAAGTTCTGTGGGACATCGCTGGTCCAAATTAACCTTGGATACAGGCTTGGGCCTTGGTGATGAGAATCATCTAGCAAGTGAGAGCAGTTAAAGCACCAAGATGAGGCCCGAGGGGGAGGAGAAGAGCTTTACCTCTTCCTGTCCATCCACTACCCTCTTACTCATTGACACGATCCATTTACACCTCTTCGATCTTATATAAAAGGTCATGGAAATGCAGCTTCAAGCCCTCCCCACGCCACATTCTGGAACCACTACTGACCAAGACAAAACCCGGAATAAATTAATCGGGGCCCAGACCACAGGAAGCGATGCAATTTTTACTGTGCTAACGGATTGTCTATTACTTAATCTATTTTCTGATGCTGTAGTATTTTTTCATCCTTGTTTTTTAATTGACCTGGGATTTGGGTTTCTCTCCTCTTAGCTCATGAAGAATTCCAAGGTCTGCCTTCCTGGGGTTTCACAGCCGTATATGATGATCTCCAAGGGAACGGTCTGTGCTGCTTTTGCTCTAACAAGCTGCCTTGCTAACTCTGAGCCTTGACACCTAGTTTAATGTGAAAGGCTGACGGGACTATTTTTAGAGAACGATCTGTTTCTGAAACCCCCTCATGTTTCCACTCAAGAGTGTAAGCATTCCCTTAGGTATGAAAGAAAGCATCCGACCAGCAGCGGGCCATCCAAATTCAGGAGGCGAGAGGCATCACGCGGAGCTGGAGGAAGGGCACCAAATCATCGAATGCACTTAAAAAATAAATACATAAAGTTCACCCCCCAAATCCAGCCCACGGCCGAGGTGGCGGCAGGCTTTTCAACTGGAAATACTGAGAAAAGGAGAGCATCCCACAATCATGCTACATTCAAGAGCTATGTTTACTGTTTCGAAAGATCTATAATAAGGGTGTTTTTCTTTGCCATAGACTTGGGGAACAGGACCCAAAGCCTAGGGCGTAGGGGCCCTAAGTACCCCATTAATTATGAAGAGAGCTGTCGGGGAGTCTGCAACAACCCAGGGTGCGTGGAGAAGGGCCAGAGCTGACTCTGCCAGCCCCTCGCGCCAGGCCAGCCCTGGGAGTTCAGGGGAACACGCTGTTCCTAGGGAGAGGCGATTCTCACGCCTGCCTCTACTATGCACACGGTTGGCACCCCGCTTTCTTCATCTCCCAACATGTCGTGGGGATGTCTCTGCATGAGTACTCAGTGATCTTCCTCAGTCTTGGACACGCAGCACTGTGTGGATGGGCTTGGCCGGCTCTGCGTGGCTGGATGCTTGGGTGGCTTCCAAAGGTTTCTACCATCGACAATGCCGCTGTCTATCATTTGGTATGGGCGCCATTTCACACACGTGTAGGTCAATCTGCAGGGTAAATTTTGGGAAGCAGGACTGCTGTGTCATGGGGCCAATGCACCTGTAATCTTGACAGATACTGTCAAATGCCTCATTCAATGGGATGTAAACCTTTGCCTTTCCGCCACCAATGTGTTATGAGGAGTACCTACTTCCTTGCAACTTCTCACACAACGCTCGTCTCCGGAAGTTAATGGTACCCCGAAACGTCTGAGCAACATTTCTTAAAGTTCCTAAGACTCACCTAAAGGAATTTGTTGAAAGCAAAGATTCTTGGGATCCTCCCTCCGCTATCCTGACTCAGTGGGCTGGCACAGGTGCTGAGCCCCAGGCAGGGATCCTGCACTCCCAATCCAGACGGCCCAAGTTGGGGTCCTGGCTTCATCCCTTGGCAGATATGTGTTCTGGGCCAAGTGACTTTGCATCTGTGTGCTGCTCTCTTACCCATCAACTGGGCTAATACTACTACTGTTTTTAGGATTAAACAAGCTAAAAGTTGTGAACGCTTTCAATAACATTTGGTGCCTGGTAATTATTTTAAAAGTGTTATCATATATGGTAGAAACTGCCAGCTATCTACCCCATTGTCCCCATCTTCCATGGTAACAGAACTCCCACGTGACGCTGGGCACAGTCACCCAGAACACAGATTCTTGCAGCTGTCTGTGGCTGGCCAGGGAGACACAACGGCACTGACTACATAATTTCTAGGGTTCGGTGTAACACGAAAATGCAGAGCTTCTTGTTGAAAAAGCACGAAAAAGGAGCTATTAGAGGTATTATATATAAAGCTTTTTCATTTCTTCCAGGATTTCTCTCTTCACCTGTCATAATTTCTATTTGCTGTTTGCTGTTACTCCCTCGGGCACACAGATACTCGTGAGGAAGTGACAACAAGCACCAGGAGGCCAGCCCGTGAGGCTGCTGAGCTCCCCCTTCTGCCAAACGTCAGACCTGTGTGCAGGGCCCCTCTGGGGGCTGGGAAGTCAAGCCAGGCATCTTCTCTTTCCAGAGTCCCACTGCCCCGACCCACTAGAGATGGGTCAGTCCCAGGTGTATGGCAACATCCATAAGCTGGGACATAGGCATCTATATTGAAGGTAAGGGAGTTGCTGGCCCCAACCGAGCTGCCTGTTTTGTGTGTTGACACTGGTAGCTCAGGGTGGGGACCCCCCTTTGCATGCCCTGACGCCGGTTCTCCCAGAGGAGAGGGGCCAGCAGTGGATACCTAGTCCCAGGGAGAGAACAGGAGCCGGGGGTGGGACCCCTACAGGGGTTGAGGCTTCCAGGCCCAGCACACTCTCCACTGTTCCATTAAACTTCACTTACAAAACACAAATTCAAACAGGAATTCATGAAGAATTTCTATATGGTGACTACAGAGCCCTAAACCCAGAGCAGAAGGTCCCGTGTATGTGTATGAGTGGCATGCCCATGGAGCCAATCCTGCACACACGCTAAGCTGTTCATGCAACTTCTGGAAGACACACTTAAACGTTATGTTTTCCTTACGTTGTCCCGCTCAAAACGCACTTATAATGGCTGGCACACGTGCCACTGTCTGAGACCCCGAGGATAAGGGCCACACCTAGGGACACCAGAGTGAACAGGAAGGACACTGGATCTCGAACAACAACCTTCGATGTCAAGCTGGCGGGGCCAGGGTTCTTACCCTGGGGCACGGGGATGGCTTCCAAAGTTCATGACTGCAGTCAAACCATTGCATGTCTGAAATATTTTGCTAGGAGAGCTTTCACGCGTTCACCAGATTTTTAAAGGGGCCCGTCACCCTAAGAGTTTGAGGAGCGAGCTCTGAGCGACTGCAGAGTTCTCTCTAGTTGTTTACATGTAGTAACAGGCATGCCCGGAGCGAGAGAAGGTGGAGAAGTGTGCGACACGGGTAAGACACCAACAGAACGTGAGTCAGGGGGGACTATGGCCTGGCTGGAGAGAGAGAGTGACCCCCTCCCTTCCAGCACTGTCTCACGAGATGAGACTCATGGTTTATACCAGAAATATAAAGGACGTATTCTTGGTCAGGATTTGAAAGCTCCTAGGACTCTGTATATAATTTATTATTTGGAAGCTGCTGCATACAGTCTATAAATCACTACAAAGCAGAGGTTCTTTCCCAACTAGTCTTCTCAGTGTCCTTGGCCAAAGGCCAGCATTCAGGAACCCCCTCAGTACCTTCAGGAAGGTGTCTGCATGCTGCCGTGTGGACTGGCCAGCCAGCATCTGGACAAGACAAAGTCAGTCATCCGCGGCCACAGGAACTTTCTGTTGCCTGGATGGACCTCTTTCTTCCCTGTGAGAGGAATCAGCCCTCTCACATCCGCTCTTGGTTTTAGTTTGGGTTTAAACCAGCTGGAACACTTTTTACAAATATGCAAGGCTCCTCAGGTACAAGATGTACAAGTACCACAAATCGAAACAAACTTGGCTGGTTAGAAGTCAAAGTCTTCTCCCTTTTGAACCATATTTTTACGGTTACTTAAGCTTGGAAATGTGAAGTTCACCCCCTTTTTTTTTTTTTTTAAAGATTTATTTATTAGAGAGTGTGCTTGAGAGAGTGGGGAAAGGGGCAGAGGGAGAGGGAGAGAATCCCAAGCAGACTCTATGCTGAGCAGAGAGCCTGATGTGGGGTTCCATCCCAGGACCCCAAGAACAGGACCTGAGCCGAAATCAAGAGTCGGACGCTTAAGCAACTGAGCCACCCAGGGGCTCTGCAAGCTTCACTCTTTTGCAGACAATTTTTTCATTTCCTTACCCAAATCTCCACTGCATATTAAATAAAAATGTTAAAAAAACATGTTTTCATCTCTCCTCTTGAAACGTACCTCTCTGACTTTTAATTTTTGGTGGGCTCTTTTATCTCTGGCTTTTCTTTTTTTTAATATGGCAGAGATGGAGATGAGTATCTATTGATCTTCCAGTATTTCGAAGGTTTGAGAATGCAAGTTTTTGGAGAGACGATACAGTCTACTGGTCAAGAACCCAGATGGTCTAGATTCAAATCCAATTCATTATAATATAAGCAAGTTTCTTAACTTCTTCACTCAATCTCCTCACCTGTAAAGTGGGGGTAATAATAGCACCAGCACCCAGTTCACAGATTTCTTGGGAGGATTAAATGAATTATGGCTGGCGTGTAGAAAATGCTTGATAAGTATGAAGGTACCTCTATTATTCTAGCATACACGGTATCGTAATTCTAAAATCAAGAGAACTTAGAGTCTACTCTGGAAAGGACTAGAATTCAGGGTCAGGTACTTACTCATCCTGAGGAAAGGTTGCGGGGGGAGCTCAACTAGAAGCAGACATTTACTCCTTGGGAACTCGGGCTCCAGGCAAACTAGCCACACAGTGATGGGACAGGTCTAACTGGGAATCAAATTTCTTTGAGACTGGTTTTATATGGGGACAGTGCTGCTGGGCAGAAAAACTTGCTATTTTGTTTTATTGAAAAGAAGTAAAATGAAATAAAATCAACTAGATGAGGTCAGCATTTTCCACTCTCCCCAACCTAGCCTAACACTAACCGCTTCCTAAAAATAAATGATTGTTAAATTATTATTATTACCAGTCACAAAACTGGTGGCACCTACCTAATATTAGGGCAGCCAAGCTTTAACAAACACCATGAGGTTTTAATCCTGAACGGTTCCTAAAATAGTCAAAATGAGGGCTCTTTTAAATATTCCACATTTATTTTGTTCTATTCAGCCTCCCAGCATAGTTTATCTCTTTCATATTGCCTAAGCTCACTTTGGAAAGTATTCCCGGGAACTTTTCAGTAAACTGAAGAGAGACAGAGATCTCAGTTCAGTCTCTTGATTTTTCTTTCTTTCTTTTTTTCTTTCAAGGTCTATTTATTTATTTGAGAGAGAGCATGTCCACGCAGTCAGGAGCAGGGAGAATCTTAAACCAACTCCCTGCTGAGCGCGGGTCCTGACAGGGCTCAATCTTAGGACCCTGAGATCATAACCTGAGCTGAATTCAAGACTCAGATGCTTAACCTACTGAGCCACCCAGGCACCCCTCCTTCATTCCCTTTCTTCATCAGTATATAAGCAATCTTCTCCAAGCCCAGGTGCTCTGCTCTGGTCCTCCTGTCTCTTGATTCTCTCCCGGCTTTAGCACCTCCCCAAATGCAAATGATTCCAACCAGCCCTAAAGCAAAAGATTATCTAACAACCGCAGGATGTCTTAGTCAGTAAGAATAAAAATAATAATATATTCAGTGTGTGCAGAATACTAAGGTTTACAAAATGTTTTATATTTCCACTGTCTCCACTGACCTCACAATAATCCTGGGAGATAGGAAGGGCAGAGGACAATTCAGCTCAGAGCAATTAAATAAGCAGGCATTTTGATCACATGAAAGAAAGAACATTTTCACCAAAAACTCTAGACTTATGACTCACGTTAGGTTCCTCAGTTAATTATTTCTACTTGAATGGAAAAGAAAATTAGAGTAGCCTCCTAATTCTGGAACCCCTGGGATGTGGCATGGTCCCCATCAGGGAATTTTCTGGTTCATGAAGATACACGATGACATCTGAGGTCAATCAAGCATTGCTTTCAAGTTTTCCTTTGTCTCAGAGTTGGTCTTCTTTACGAGGAGAAATGGGTCAAAGTGTTCAGTAAAACATACCCTATTAACCCTACATAACCCAAGTTAACTCTGTCAAAACTACTGCCAGTAAGGGCCTCCCACTCTGGTAGACCAGTGATCGATTGATCTTTCTATCTATTTATCTATCTATCATCTATCTCTTTATATTTTAAATTTAAATTGAATTTAATTAACATTGAGTGCATATAACACCCAGTGCTCATTCCATCAAGCGTTCTCCTTACTGCCCAGATAGTTAGCCCATCTCCCCACTCTCAGCGATCTCCTTCTGACCTTCTGAGAAGTACTGTTTATTGAGGGATTCCACTAGGTTCTTTCTGATTTCCTGTAGTTTATAGCATTCTGGATTTGGGATATTTGGCGTTAAAGGTTAATAGGAATACCCATCGATAGTCACATATTTAATTGGTCATGATTTTTTGAATGCCTTGCTAATAGTAACTCTATTTATTGAAATATTTTTTCATTGACATGATATATTAAGTCTCAGAATATTAACCATAAAAAGTGGGGAGAGGGACAACAGAGTGTCAAGTTATAGTCTGAGGTTTGAATGTAATTTACTACTCAAGTTCTGGGCCAGAAGACCACATTGTATTTTGAAAAATGTTGCTATGAGATTTTTTTGTTTCTCAAATCAGTCAGATGCTCAGTCAGTAGGAAGTTACAGAGCATCTATGACATGACCAGTCCTATATTTCCAGTGATTCAAGTCCTGGATATTGCTCAACACTCTAACTATTCGTACTACACTAGCAATGTGTGGGGTTTTTTAGAGCTGAAGGCTCAACCTCCCTCCTCTTACCTTAACTTACTACACAAAGGTAAAAATAATTAAAAATAAGAGAGAAAAACTCCATTCTCCAATAAATAAATAAATAAATAAATAAATAAAGGGAGGCAACTCCTCAAATTGATGATAGTGACTGGGCCACACTTTCTATTTTTAGCAGTCCATAAGCCCATCTGGGTTTAGTCTTTCTTCTCTTTCTTCCATGTGCCCATGGTGGGAAAGAAGACCCAGGCCTACTCTTCCACAGAATGAGACTCGACGTTACTTTCTTTCATCCCAAGAAGCAGCCAGCCCCATGACTGCTTTGGACATGTATGTTTCTCAGGAACCCCAAGAAACTGAGGGGTCACGGGTCAAGAAAGGATTTGGGTTTTGGTGGATCTCCCAAATGGAATTCCTTTCTCTAGGAATACATACTGAAAACACAAACTCCCAGCAGCCCTCACTCACCCTACAATTCTTTCCAAAGTTCAGCTCCCCCACCTTCTGAATCTACCTCCCTCGGGGAGGGGTACCAGAGCTGTCAGACAAGGCTTCCAAAAGGCACATGAAGAATGCTGTTCTTAGTTGAGGGAAATGTTAAGAGGGATAAATTACTTTTTGGCCAAGATCATGCTGACATGAAAATGATGACCTAGGAAACAAGGGGAGAACAACCAAAAAAACAAATGTTTTTGGCTGAAAATTCCACTCCAACTTTTCCTGTAATCCTTCAGGAACAAAAAGTTCCAGAAAGCAAAGCATTCCCCTCCCAGGTGCTACAGTGTGGACTGGCATTAATGCTAACTGTGTTCATCTTCAAAAAGTTCCCCATCTCCAGAGCTGGAAACCTTCACACTTTTCTCCCTTGAAGCACAGCTTTGGGTGTATTTTTAGCCTCTGCTGGCCACTTGGAACAAAGTAGCTTTGACTTTTAAAACTTGTCAGGCCTCCTATTCTAAACAACTTACCAGAAGTCCGCGTAAATTCACAATTTGCTTTTGACCTCGTCATCTATGAGATGTTTACAAAGACAAGCCCTGGCTATTTGACCCACAGGAACATTGAGGATCCTTGGGCTTATGTCAGCATACATTAGCCAAGCTACGCAAGAAAGTTGTGCTATGACTGGAAAAAACGTTAAAAAATGCCTGTGGGTAGGATGCATGTAATTACTTTCAGTAATGATATGGGTCTTTACCTTGACCAATAAAATAACAACTGCAGTAACGGGGGAAGAAAAAACACACATGCACAGAGGAGCAACAAGAATACAGAGTCTTTCCAGTGTGGGAATGAAATGCCAGGCAGGAGACGGAACATCCGGGGAAAAAGAGAAAAGCAGTATCCAGAAAACCCCAAACCAAAGGCTGAATCTAGGATTTACTTCAGCTTCTCTTTCCTTCTCTGTCACACACAGTCTTTCTGTCATGCCCTGTCCCCTCCAAGCAACTACCAGATCCTACCCATTCTGTCTGTAGATGTCTCTAGAAGGCTCCCTCTGCCTCCTGGTTCCACTGGCTCTTCCAAAATTACTTCCTGAGCAGATGAGGGCTAGAGCCCCAGCACTGGTCCCGAGTATCTTTGGTTCAGATCTGAAATTTTGCCCTACCCCCTCCCCTGCTCTGTATTGCTGCAGAGGGCTGCTTTTCCTAAGTGGGGCTGAGCCAAAGGGAGGCAAAGGAGGCAGGAGGCAGGAGCGGGGTCCTTCCCTGCCTTCCCTGATGTCACCTGTGTAGCTCCAGCATGGCCCCTGGTTCCCCGGCCCCCTGGCTCTAGCGCAGTTCCAGCTTTTGCCAGTGACCTTAACACCTTGGCTCCAACAAGACCTCTTCTCTTTATCTCTCAAGCCAAGGGGAGAAGCAGATTCCTGCGCTGCCTCGATGTACCCACTCTAGCTTAGTTCTTCCATCATCTACGTAACCTACACCTATTCTCCACCAAATCCCCCTGTTGGAAAGACCTGAGCTTCTGTTTTCTTGGTTGAATATTGATGCATACAGACCACTAAAACTAGACTCCACATATCTCACTGCTGGCCACTCTGCCGGATCCTAAATGTTGACAAGGGATTAATTTTCCTAGAATAGATCTGTATATGCCCCCTCTTTTCTGGCAAAATTCCTGGCTTTCCATTGCCCATCCAATGTGCTGTCCAACTTTGGGCATTCAAAGGCCAACTTCACAGTTTTTGACAAATCTTTATAACGACTGTACAATTATTTATTTTTTCTTCAATACATTTACTTAATTTGACACACTTTTAAAAATGCAGCAGCATGTTAAGTAAAAATGTCCATGATCAAGGTTCTAATATGCTAAATATCAATTTTTTCAATACATATTAAATTAAATATTTAACTTTAAAAAGTTGGTGATCAGTATAAAGCCCCAAATGGCTTTTCACCTTTATTCTCTCAGCCTTTCACCTCCTAGATCCATGGGAATGCAGCCATCCACAAAGTGTGCACTCTTGAATGACAGGGTTTGAGTTCAACTCCTGCCTCAGCCACTTACGAGCTGGGTGATTTTGGGCAACTGACTCATCCTGTCTGCGTCCCGCTTTGCTCATCTGTACAGTGACATCAATAGCCTCTCTCCCATATGGTCATTATGATAATCATCTGAAGAAATACACTCAGTGTCTTTTAGGACAGTGCTTGATATGCAGTAAGCACTCAATAAATGTTGATTATGGTCATTCTTTTTTTTTTAATTTTTTTTTAAATTTATTTATTTGACAGACAGAGATCACAAGTAGGCAGAGAGGCAGGCAGAGAGAGAAGAGAGAGAGAAGGAGGCAGGCTCCCCGCTGAGCATAGAGCCCGATGCGGGGCTCGATCCCAGGACCCTAGGATCACGACCTGAGCTGAAGGAAGAGGCTTTAACCCACTGAGCCACCCAGGTGCCCCGATTATGGTCATTCTTAAACACTGACCTTTGATCCAATGACAAAGACACTCTCACAGGAACAAACTGGCCCAAACCTACGTGTGCGCCTTTGGCTTGCTCCTGGCTTGCCTTACCCCACTTGCAGATTCCGACCCATTGATGGCCGCAAATGCTAAACTCTGCTTCAAGAAACTTCCTCGACTGCCCTCTTTTCCCAAATAAAACTCCTTTATTCTTTGGATTTCATGAAACCTCTGTATTCTCTCCTATTACAAACATCACATTCTGTCCTGGGATTTGGATATTTGCCTCCTGCCCCCTACTGGCTTGTAATCTTCCAAGAGAAGGGATCCTATCTCCATCATGGCTGAGTCCTACCTGGCCCAGCTCCAGCATCCCCACAGCAGAGATGCACAATAAATGCAGCTTTTCTTGTCCCCCAGCTGCAATGCCTTGGAATACAGGCTGCCCAGGATGCAGAGTCATTATTGTGCCTTTCAGGAAATAGGATATGTGTCTTGACTATTCATAAAACAGACCATTGCCTGATTCACAAGTTAACTAAAATAAATATTTTCCCTACTTTTATAGTCTCTCACACTTTTAAAACAATAATTTATTTATTCATTTGAGAGAGAGAGCACACAAGCGCGCGTGCAGGGAGGATGGAGAGAGGCAGAGGGAGAGAGAGAATCTCAAGCAGACTCCCTGCTGAGCGTGGAGCCCAGCTTGGGGCTCGATCTCAGGACCCTGCGATCCTGACCTGAGTTGCAATCAAGAGTCTGATGCTTAACCAACTGAGCCACCCAGGTGGCCCTATAGTCTCTCATACTTTTAAGACTGCAAACTGTCAGGCTGAACTTGGCTCCTGATTCTCTTCGTAAGTCTTTTAACAGCTCACAGTTGTACAGGCTTTATGGTTGATAATGTGCATCCACTCAGAACAGCTCACGTGAAACTTCACAGTGTCCTTTATGGGAACTTTCCTCATTCTAAAGATGTTTAAAATAAGATTTGGTATTATCTAAGACCGTATGTGTCTGCTCCGCACTGGCAGACCATGGGTGGGGCTGTGATCGGTTGAGGCCTGGTCCCGTGATCTGGCTTCCTGGCGGGGCGGTGTTGCTGTGGTGACAGCATGCTGGCAAGCCCCACCGCCAGGCAGGCCTGTGACAGCCACAGAGAGGGTCTTAGGAGGAGTCTTCCTCAAAAAGTATGTGATTTTCTTAAGTTACACAAAAGAGCCGCATCTCCTACTTGACTTTCCTATGTTCATCACCAAACTGAAAGATCGTCTCTCTTTTTTTTTCTTTATAGTAAGTGGGTTGTTGTTTTTTTTTCAGATGTACGACACAGCGAATTGACAAGTTCATACATTACGCTTGTCTGCCCCATTACAACACAGTCACAATCTCACCGACTGTATTTTTATTCTCTGCCTTTTATTCCTGTGACTTACTCACTTCCAAACTGGGGGCCTGTATCTCCTGCTCCCCTTCCCCCGTTGTGCCCAACCTTCCAGCAACCTCTCCTCTGGCAACCACCAGTTTGTTCTCTGTATTTACAGCTCTGACTCTGCGCTTAGTTCATTCAGATTTTTAGATTCCACTTATGAGTGGAGTCATACAGTATACGTCTTTCTTTGTCTGACTTATTTCATTTAACATAATACTCTCTAGGTCCATCCACGTTGTCTCAAAGGCACCATCTCATCCTTTTTGTGGCTGTGTAATATTCCATTGTGTGTATATGTGTGTGCTCGTATCACATTTTCCTTACTCATTCATCTACTGCTGCGAAGGATCTTACCTTTAGATAATAAACTCATGTAAAGACCGTGAGGGTCAGCCAGTGACTGGCCCTGAGGGTCACCTGAGCACCTGTCAGATCAAACACCTCTGAATTTTCTACTCGTTAGCTCAATGTACAGTTTTTGCCTCTGTGCGCTCTAAGCTCGCTGAGGCTTGGGGCATGGGCAACTTCGTTCTGAAGCGTGTAAAGCAAAGAGGTTTCATTGCATGGCCATGGCAGTGAGGGTTGGCAGCTGCTCAGACGCCTGCTGGACATTGGATCTGAGCACACAGGAGAGAACCACAGCGGTGTCTGTGCCGCAGACGCAGGACATGGAAAGTTTTTCAGACCTTCCTCAATAGCGTCTTCTGCAAATCGTAAAACATGACCTAAATGATGGTGCTGATTCCATATTACAGGTATAATCTCAGATCAGAAGCAGTCTTAGAGGCAGAATTCCTTTACTTCAAGCTGTTTGGGATCACACTCCTAATCTTCAGTTGGGAGCTCTTGGTGAGGAGAGGATGAATTAGATGTATCATAAAGCCTAAATATGATGTAATTCAAAGAGTCTTGGATTCTAGCCTGCCTCTGCTAATTTACTGTTCCAGGTTTCTGTTTCTTTATCCATAAAATAAAGGGATGGCTAAGATCCCTCTATCTGGGCCATTCTGTGTTTCCAAATATTTCAAAAGCAACGGGCAAAAGAAAAGTTGAGTGGGGGGCAATAAATACAAGCGAAGAAACAGACTCTGCTTTGTTGTTCAGTGAAACAGGGGACACTAAGAGCTTCGGTCAATCCTATGCCAGAGAATGCCACCATTTCCAGTCTGCTCAGCAGTGGCAGAGATCAGTATGTTTCTCTGTCGTTCAAGACATAAAAATTCACAAATGACTTCCCAGAGAGGTCATGAAACTTCACTCCCTTGGCCAAAGGGAAACTGCTCAAAACTGCTATTATCAGTTCTACCTGATCGGCCCTTGCCAAAGTCACCAAAAACCTTCAAGTTGGCAAATCCAGTGATTCCTCTTTGTCTTCAAGATCTCAGCTACGTTCAACGCAGTTGGACACTCCTGCCTGGAGACATTCTCCTCCTTTGTCTTGACTCACCTTCCACCTACCTGCCCACCTCTTCTCAGTCCTCCCAGTCGGCATCTTTTCTATGTCTTCACTCTGCCTCTTGGAATACACCTTTGGTCCTCCACCCTCCTTCTCCTCTTTTTTTTATATCATCCAGTCCTGGGCATTAAATACTAGTTGCATGCTGATAACTCCCAAATTTAGGGCTCACCCCCAGACCTTTACTCCAAACTCTAGATACCCATAACAAATAATCTACTGGACATTTGCATTTAAAACTCCATAAAAGGGGGCACAGTCGATTAAGCGTCTGCCTTCGGCTCAGGTCATGATCCCAGGGTTCTAGGATTGAGCCCTGCTTTGGACACCCTGCTCAGTGGGGAGTCTGCTTCTGCCACTGCCCTTCCCCCCAGTTGTGGTCTTTCTCTCTCTCTCTCTAATAAAGAAATGAAATCTTTAAAACAAAATAAAACTCCATAAAAGGCCTCAAATGTCCCATGTCCATATCAGAACTCCTGGTCTCCTCTACCTCCATTATGGCTCTCTCCCATCTGTTCCTCTCCCATTCTTCTTCATCTGTACAAATGGCATCCCATCTATCCACGTGCTTATGCCAATTACCTAGAAATCATTCTCGATTCCCCTTACTTCCCACATCCATTGTGTTAAGGAATCCTGTTGGCTTATCTCCAAAATAGATCTCAAATCCATTCTCTCCATAGCCCTAGCAGAATCAAAACCATGGTTTTCTCTCAGCTACATTACTACAAAGGCTGGCTTCTAACATTCATCCTCACTACAAATTTATTCCCCACAAAGCAGCAGAGTGATCCTCTTGAAATAGAATTCAGACTTAAATCCCTTCAATGGCTGCCCATTTCAACTAGATTAAAATCTACATTCTTCACCATGGCCTGAATGTCTCTCCAGGGTCTGGCCCTGCCTACCTATTTTTTTTTTTTTTAAGATTTTATTTATTTACTTGAGAGAGAGAGAGAGTGAGAGAGAGAGAGAGAGCATGAGAGGGGAGTGGGAGAAGGAGAAGCAGGCTCCCTGCTGAGCAGAGAGCCCAAAGCAAGGCTCAATCCTAGAACCCTGGGATCATGACCTGAGCCAAAGGCAGTCACTTAACCAACTGAGCCACCCAGGCACCTCCCTGACTACCTCTTGACCTCTCATCTCAGTTCCCTGTGCCCTGGCCATACTGGCCTTCTTGGTGCCCTTCCACCTCATGCAGCTCACCCTACCTCAGGGCCTTTGCACTGCAGACCATCCCCCAGTATACTGCCCACCCTCCCTCATTGGTGCATGCCTGCCCTCCCTCCTTGCTCTGTTCTCAGTCCAATGCTACCCCTCCAGAAAACCTCTCCTAACCATTCACTGCAACACACAGTCCCATCCTTCCTGCTTTCCTATCATCCTTTCATTTTATTCATAATATACCCGAATTGACTTTACTTCTTTATGTGCCTGTCACCAAATTCCCCACCAAATTATAAGCTCTACAAAAGCAGGGTGATGCCTGGCTTCTAGATTTCCAGAATCAAAGCACTAGCCCTTCCCCACTTGGAAGTCAGAGTGACATTTACATAACAAAACTTGTATCAGCTTATTACTTGCTCAGAGCCCTTGGCTGATGCAGTCTGGCCCCCGGGGTTCCTGTGGGACCTCAGAGCCTCTCCCTCAACCCAGCTGCAGCTACACGGACCTCCCAGCCGCTCCCCAAACACAGCATGTGCTGCACGCGCTCCCTCTCACTGTAGGCTTGGGTCAAACATGTCCTTTCCAGAGATGTCCTTCCTGCCTACCTGAGCCAAAGGTGCCACCCTCACCCTGTCCATTTCTCACCATAAAAACTTCGACCATGTGCCACATCATATTGTCGTTTGTTGCGCCATTTATCTCCAGCTCTCCCCACCAGAATACAGGCTCCAAGGGAGACACAAGACTATTCCGCTTGCTGCTGAATCCCCAGCCCCTGGTGGATGTAGGGAGATTCTTGCTGAATGAATGAAAAGTCTGGTCTTGCTGAAAATTCCCAAGTACCCAAGCAGCGGGAAAGTTTATTCTGATGGAAACTGCTCCCTCTTTTCAACAGTCTAGGCCCAGAGCAGCAGTATCTGTGCCCCAGATAAGAAGGCCCACGCCTGGGCGCCTGGGAGTCTCAATCGGTTAAGCATCCGCCTCCTGGTTTGGGCTCAGGTCATGATCTGGATCAGGGTCATGAGATCGAGCCCCACATCTCGCTCATCTCGCTCATCGTGGAGTTTGCTTGGGATTCTCTCCCCCTTTCTCCCTCCCCCTCTGCTCCTCCCCCTGCTCTCTCTCCACAAGAGGCCACACCTTAAGAAAGAGAGGCTCCTCTGCCCAGTGCCTCACCGGCATGGCACCAAGGTGGGGGCGGGGGGGGGGTGTCCCCTGAAGGTTCAGTTTCTAGTCCATCTGACCATTTGTGGACCAGAAGCTCATTTTCAACATTTTAATTCTGTTGGCTTTGGAGAGACATGTCTTTGGAGAGAGAAAAAAGTTCCCCTAGAAGGGGTGACTATTCTGTAACGGAGCCTGTCTGCCGAGAGGAGAAGCTGCCCAGGACACACTCAGACCCCGGACTCCTGTCTCCTTGCTCCTGCGGGCGACAATGCGACTGTACTCCATGTACAGATTCCTCATCTGGCTAAGTCTTCCATGTCCCACACACAGATTGAAAACAGCATGGAAAAACGGCCTTAGCTGAAATAAAAGTAAATCTGACCTGCCGATCTTTTTGTTGGGCATAGAGATTTTTGTTGGCTGTGAAACATAATGGTGACTTCAGATATAAATATAGTATGCTCAAAATTAAACCCTTCTTTTTCCCACAGTCCACCTCCCAGAATCTAATTAGTAGGTTCACAAATATTTGCTTGGCTTCCTGTTATCGACCTTGCCCTGGTGGGGACAGCAAGGAGGTATCTACCGGTCTGTCTATACACATAGGCACAGATTAATATATCTTCTAGCCTTCTAGCCTGTCCTTTCAAAACAACTATTCTGATTTCCAGAAACAACAAAACTAAGGAAGGGGGAGAAAATAACAAAATGAAAGAGCAATTCCAGGAACCTTAGACTCTTAGACAACCAAGGGCAGTTTTTAATTTAGAGCTGAGCGTCTAAGAAAACTGTCCCTGGTGGGTAGACCGCTGTTGAGGCTGATAGGGAAGCTGGACTCTGGTGGCTCTTCCAGGCTTGGGGGCGGGGGGGGGGGGGCGTGACCAGCACAGCTGAATCAACACCTTCACGGACAGACTGACAGCAAAAAAGGACAAGAGCTTTAGTCCATCTGATTCATCAATGAGCTCCGAATGGCAGCGTTTCACAGGATCATTAATGGCAGATTTAGCTCATGTGAGCCAGACACCAAATCTACAGTCCATCTGCTCAGCATGTTTTAAGTGGTCCTACAGGGCTGGGGCCAGGCAAAAAAGGCCAAGTGCAGGTGAAGACTATCTTTATTTAGAATTTTGATATTTTGTTCACCATGGAATTTTTGCATTACTTCTATATGTTTTGAAAATAGGCATTTTCCTAAAGAAGATGGACAGATAGCCAACAGGGGCGTAAAAAGATGCTCAATGTCATTAATCATCGGGGAAATGCAAATCAAGACCACAATGAGGCGTCACCTCACACCTGTGAGAACAAGTGTTGGCGAGGGTGTGGAGCAAAGGGAGCCCTCATGCACCGTTGACGGGAATGTATGTTGGTGCAGCCACCATGGAAAACGGAATGGAGGTCCCCCCAAAAATTGAAAACAGAAATACCCTGTGGTCCAGTATTTCCACTTCTGGGTATTTATCCAAAGAAAGCAAAAAGACTAACTCAACAACTTATCTGCACCCCTATGCTTATTACAGCATTATTTATAACAGCCAAGATATGAAAACCACCCAAGTGCCCAACAATTAGCGAATAAATAAAGGAATTATGGTGTATGTATATAAATACATACACAAAATGAAATATTATTTATGTACATATGTGTGTGTATATATACAAATTATGGTATACACACACACACACACCCCACACACACACAATGAATTCAGCCACAAAAGCCACAAAAGAGAATGAAATCTTGCCATTTGCAACAACATGGATGGAACGCAAGCACATTATGGGAAACAAGTCGGACAGAGAAAGACAAATACCATGTGGAGGCACTTCCAAAAAAGAACCAAACAGCAAGCTCACAGATACAAAGAACAGATTCGTGGTTGCCAGAGGCTGGGGGAGGGAAATGGGGAGAGGGGGCCAAAAAGTTAAAAAAGTTCTTAGCATAAATAAAATAATATATATATATTTTTATATATAATAACATATATTTATATAATGTAAAATTTATAAAATAATAAATATTATGTCTCTAGATGAGTGGCTTTTTATGATATTTTCTCTACTTCTGCACACAAGGCAGGGGGCCTCACTTGCCCCAGCCTGACGCCAGGCCCTGGTGGATGATGTGCGGAGCACTCTGCGAGGGCACACGGGGAGTTCAGAGAAGGGAGAGACGTGGAGGCTAACATCTAGAACCACAGTATAACAGGAGGGGAAAACATGTTCTAAAATAAGGCCAATCAGGCTGAAGAGCGGTGAGCGCTTTAAGAGAAGTTCCGAAAAACAACACAGTGACGGTGCATCGAGAGTGGGGAGGCAGGACGGACCCTGTGCTGAGCCTTGCTGCCCCCGTTCTGCCACGTCCAGCTGGGTCACACCAGGCAAACCACTTCACCGTGAGAGAGCTGTCTCCTCATCTGTGACCTGGAGGGAACGCCCTCCACCTCAGAGGGTGGTTGTGTCATGAGACAAAGCAACACATGTCGCCCATGCAGGGACTCCTGAAAAATGGCAACTGTGGGTCTAGCGGACTTTGGAAACACAGATTTAAAGTCTTGGTTACGACACTAGCCATCACATACCTCTATAGAGAGAAGGCTACGGAAATGCAACATGTTACGTGTATTTTCACAAGGATGCATGAGGGCTATGGCCAGACAGTCGTATCCATGATCTAGAAGCTTCTTTTCAAACTGCTTCAAGAGGTCCACACTGGGTTCTGTGTCACTCGCATTGTAAAAGAAAAATCTGTGATACGGGAGGACGTTTTCCATGTGATCTGGAGTTTGATCACTGTGACGGATTTCAGGGATCAGCTTGGCTTATCTCAGGGGAAGAGAAGAAGATTGAGACAAGCGTTTGAATAATCCACGCACAACCAACAGCAGGAGGAACTAGCCAGTTTTCTGAAAAATCACTCTCAGATCACAGACTAGTGAAGGATTTACGCTTCACACGCACACACTCACACCTTCTTACTCATGTTTGGGCAGAGACTTAGAATTTCGTTTCTAAATGTTCTCTATCCTTTCTTTGTTGCAGGAAGTGCTTTCTACACTTGTCAAAAGAAGAAAATACCATCCTGTGTCTGCTAATGTATCTCCGATCTCCCAGAAGACACTCCCTCAAAGCCGCAGACAACGGGAGAGCTGGTGGCTCTCCATCACAGCGGAACCAAAGCGTGAATAACTGAAAAATTCACCTTTCCTGTCGGACGCATCTGCCTAAACACGTCCTTGAGGAAAACACATCACTTATGGGGAATGTGACGCTTAGGCTCATCTGGCATCTCTTTTCACTTAACAGTCCTTCATACATTTGGACTTCCTACATTTCTAAGGCAGCATCTTCACACTGACTAAGATTTGTTTATCCATCCATCAAATATTTATTGAGTGCCTTTCAGGCGGCAGACACTGCTGACCATGGGAGAATCCAAAGGGACACATGCAGGACAGGCTCCTTGTTCTCCACACAGCTGGTAGTTTAACAGTCGACAGGCAATATATCCACAATGAAATACGCAAGAAAAATATCAGAGAGCTAATGTGCTCTAGCGAGAATTAAAATCAGACGAAGTGGTAGTGACCGTGAGGGGTCAAACTTGAGATAGGGTGCGCAGGGAAGGAGGCAACGTTTCAGCTGAGGCTGGGATGACAAGAAAGAGACAGCTAGGTGAAGTTCTAGGGAAGAGGGTACCACACATCCTCACCTACTTCATTTACCATGAATCATGTCCTGGGCTCCAGCAAATGGAGCTTGAAAATTGGGTACTGGGTGAGGCAATGAAGGCTTCACAGGGACATGGCTTTGATCTTAGCCTCATTAGCATCTCTTCCAGCTAACAGAGCTGTGAGCTCGCTGCTGGTTCCAGGGAAAAGGGTAAAGAAATCTACCCTTCAAGTTTTGAGGACCAGAAGATCTGAATATAGTGGTGGGAGCTTTCTCTTCCTTTCCACTTCATGGAAGCTGGCTTAGGAAGTGAGACATGGCATCCGTGTTGTGATAATGGCCCTCGGTCCCCTGAATGAATGAGGAACAACTAGCCTGAGGCTTGGAGGAGCGAGTCATGGAAGACTGAGGGCCAGTGAGACGAAACAAGGGGATGGCATGATGCCAGATGAGATGAACAGGAAGTGAGGGAGGAAGATGGGGGAGTAGAGTTCAATAGGCTTTTACTAAATGTCTATCATGCTGAGACTAGATTCTGGGGACACAAATCCTCAGCCTCAAGGGAGTTTAGGAGAAATATTTCACATGGATGATGGCAAAAGTGAGCAGGTGAGCCGCATCTGGCAAAGACAGAGGTGAAGAAGCTGGCTTGGGTAAAAAGTTGGTCACAGTCAGCCTCTTATGAGAGACTGGAATTCTAGTTACTCTTAGAGGGCGCCCAGCAGAACAGGGAGGCACTGGCTTGGGAGCACACAGACCTGAATCCAAACGATCTTTGCTCTGGCTGTGTGACCTTGGGCAAGCTGAATAAGATCGCTGCTTACGCAGTAAGCCTCAGAAATCATACAACGTTGTAACGAGTTTGCTTCAGAGATAATATGGGTGTGGTGCCTGCGACATAGTAACCAATGGTCATTATTCCTATACCCTAGCCGAGCTTCTGACTGATAAGTAATTTCCATACTACACTCTCATGGCTCTGCAGAAGTAAGTGACTGATCACTTCAGAGTTGAATACCGACCCGCTCAGCGTGGTGTCTGTCAGGCCCTTGCATTTTACCAGACAGATACAGCATCGCTGGTCTAGGGCTGTG
The DNA here is from genome assembly GCF_963455335.1 of Martes martes. Classification (NCBI taxonomy): domain Eukaryota; kingdom Metazoa; phylum Chordata; class Mammalia; order Carnivora; family Mustelidae; genus Martes; species Martes martes. Next base: position 11,560,737 of record NC_137900.1, on the reverse strand, counting down.
CTTTGACTGTTGGCTACTCAGGATCCTGTTTTTATTTAGTCAGAGCTCAAGACCGGGAAGCATGCCTTTCTTTAGCTAAGCGAGAAAGTTTTGTCAACGGTTCAGTTCTTGCCCAAAGTGCCAGGTTGCCAAGTCCAGAGAGCAGTGAAGGGGACTGATCACCGCTCTCTCAGCCTCCAGGAAACCATCTGTCACCTCCTCTGGTAAGAGGAGTCATCCTTGCCAGCTCTTGTTAACCTCTGAATTCCTAGGGTCGTTTACATTTTCCTAGGTCATGCCCTAGTCTCAGCGACACATGAGATAGTTACTGTTCGTATATCTTATTTCTTCTAGTAGATCAGCAAGTATCTGGAGGGCAAGCACCTTTACTAGTCTTTGCCTAGCACAGGTAGACAAATGCCAAATGAATAAAATAAAGCTAAAGGACTCACTCTGAGTAATAGGCCATAGACTCTCATTATCCTGTGGTGTCTTAAAACACGTGTTCACATCCCACAGAATAGACTTTGGAAAAGTTAAAACAAACTCTCTGACCCACAGAGTCTTGGCTGTTAAGAGTCTCTTTGTCACTGGGTCGTTGTTAGAATTAAATGAGAGATGTGTGTTCCTATCCCTCAGGTCAACAGACATCACCCATTATAGAATGAACAGACAGAGAGAGATGAGCTCACCATCTGCCTTTATCCCAAGGGTTTCATTGACATTCAATTTGTATGGTGTCTCCTGCTTACATCTCTACCAATGTGAGTCCCTAATGTCTTTTGCAAACCCCAACCAGGCAAATATTACATTTTCTTTTCTTCTCTCTCTCTCTCTCTTTTTTTTTTTTTGCATGAGATACTTGACTCATTTTCAAAACAAGACCAATAAGGTTATCAAGAAACACAAGTTCTGCTGGAATTTGTCCAGAGAATGCTGGGCAGCTGTTGGGGATGCTGTAAGTGGGAGACTCTCAGAGGAGTTCCCAAAGTAATCTCATTTAGAACTTGGAACCAGACAGGAGTTCTGCTGTACCAGGGCCCTGTGCCATTTCTAAAGGAAAAGATTAATTTTGTATTTCCTCAAATTAGCATGTATTTGGTGGCAGGGCCCTTGTGTTGTGTATGGAAGATTCTAGAAGAAATAATGTCCTTACTTAGTTCCCTTGATCATTCATATCAGAACTCAAGTAGAAAGGTTTCTCACCTCACAATGCAGTGAAAACAAATGAATATATAACTGCTGTCTCCTTCACAGAACATAGATGGGAACCAGAAAATCTGTTACAAAAAATGGCCCTCCCACCCAGGAACTCTGTGACCTGCAATTTACGTGACTTCAATTTGCCTCGCTTTCTTCGACCCTAAAATGACGGTCAAGATAAGGCTCAACTCACTGAGGTGTTGAGAGAATTAAATCAGTAAATAACATCAAACATATAGAACAGTAAATAAATGAGAGAATTCCTCCATAAGAGTTAGCTATTATTATTATAAGTACTATTATCATTTCTATCTCAAAGATCCTTTAAGACATCAGACCAAGAGAGAGTAGGAAAAGAAAAGTAAAATAGCATAGTGGTTATTTTCTTAGTCTTTGGAGACAAATGGAGGTGAGCATCCTGACTTCATCAATTACTTGCTCTATGACTTTGGAATGTAAACAAAAATCTACAAACCCACTTTGTTTGTCATGAGTGTCTTCCTCATTGTAAAAATTCAATGAGATTACACATGCAGGCATCCAGCACATTGCTTGGCATATAATAATTGCTCAATAAATGTTATATAAAATTATTGCTATTATTCATTTTCCTACTAGATTTTTTGGCCAACATAATCACACGGTGCTCAGTAAATGCCTGCAAATACCACTTTGGTCTATGAGGGTTGTTTTTTTTTTAAATACTCTGAAATGAGATCTAAGGATAACAATGAAACAAGATCACTGATGTGTCCATTCTTAAAAGATTTAAATAATATGCGGCAGGCACCATCCTCAGCCTCTGGCTGAGGGTTAGTACCTTGATGGCAAGTCACTTTGGAATTCACCCACAGGTTGGTGATGCAGAGACTCAAAGGAGATTGGAACACTCAATCCCTGCCGTTCACTCTGCAGTCCTTTCCCTTTGTCAGATGTCTACAAGGAAAAGTTCTTAAATCACTTGAGGCTCAAATGCAGCATCTTTTGTGCATGATCGTGATTCACTGCCCATTTGAACAGAAAGACAGTGAATACTGTCTGGTTTTCCGAGACTTATTAATTTCCTAAGAATTCTTAGACTCCTAGGCTAATATTACGCTCAGCAAGCTGTCCCTCATAAATGTGTCTAAACTTATTTCATGACAGGGACATAGTCACAAAATTATGAATGACTTCCTGATAACCGAGACAACAAATGAATGGAGTCGATTAAAAATATAAGCCATTTACACCCTGTTAAATCTTCCAGCAATTTTTAGTGTGAGCAGCTGAGTTTGTGGGGAGGCAGGGGCTTGACGGATATTCAGAGGGACAGAGAAACTTTCTTAGCAACTGAGCTGTCCACTTTCAGCTGTTACACAAACAGGTCACCTTCATCCTGTCTCAAAAGATGCTTAAGAGCATACTTGACAGACAAGAGGGCCCCCTGGCTCAAACCTGAACATGACATTGTTGGCAATTATTGATATGCTTTTTAAATGGGGGATGCTCTAAAAGCCTACGGTTTATGCTTTACAACTGCCTGAGTTCCCCTTTAAATTCAGCACCCATATATATGCTTTATATATACATGGAAAGCAAAGAAGTCCTAGTCCACAAGCCCAAGATTAAAAATGAATGATACTTCATGTCAATACTATGCATCTTTAGATAGGTTATCTCCAACATCATTTCTCTTTTATTATACAACATTTAGTAGAGAACCGTGTGTATGTAGTTTGTTGACTTTTTATGTTGACAACAGAGATGAAAATCTGCAGAACTAATATATGACCTAGGATATATTTGGATTTTTCCCCCAGTTATTCCTAAGTATCAAATGTGAGTTCCAAAGAGTCTGTTCTTCAGGGCTGATTCTTTAAAAAAAATAAATAAATAAGATACTAATGTTTAACTCACGTTGTCCTCATCAGAACTTGTGGAAAAGAGAAATGGTCTTCAGGGACAACAGTGTGATTTCAGATTCAGGATTTGTAATGGAAAGCCAAAGTGTTTCTGCAAAGCTTGTATTTTAAAATGGACTCGTGCATGGTCATAGCACCCTTCAAAAGAAAATGCTCTAGTCTAGTATCCATTTTTAATAAAGTCGCATAGAAGAAACCTGTAGAAGCTTAAAAAAAGAAATCTTCAGTTATAGTTTCAGACAAGATGGTCTTAGTCATAAAATATTAGTAAGCAAAGAAGGTAGTGCCTCTGTGAAGTTAAAACATATTAAAGTCATCTTCATTATAAGCGTGGCCCCAAATAACACTTTGGTTCTCCTTGGCAGTGAAGCAAAAGTGTTTCAAATAAGGAATGGAAATTTTTCTTAGCACAGAGCTAAGTTCTCTATCACACCACCGTACAGCAACACGGCCATTCTGTTAAGAGTCATAGAACGAGTACGTACCAACTGGCTCGTCTGGCAGGGCAACTGGCTTTCAAAAACACATTTATCTGTGTACTCTTTCAACTCCTTCCCTGTAGGAATGGATGAATCCGAAGTTGAAGAGTACTCCTTAAGACGGCCAAAGTATTTTAGGTCAAGCTATAAATTTTTCCTGACGTTCTCTGCCAAGATTACGCTGAGGACTGAGAAGAGAATCCTTAAAATGGTTCCAAAAGTAAACTCTCATCTGCTATGGAAAAAAGAAGTAAAATCCCATCTCCTCAGCTCTCTGCTTGATGCCTGTTTGATTCCAAAGGCTCACCACCACAAGGCAGGGGCACGAGAGGTAGCTGGGACCAGGACCCCCGGAGCTGGGATGCTGGGACATCGCCACTATTTGCCCAGGTCTTCTACTAGCTCTAGAAAAGCATGCATCTTGCAAGTCTGTCCTCCTTGGCCTTGACCTCTGCAAGTACAAAGGCACCACCTCTGATAGGAGGGAGCCCATGGCCAAGTGAAGCTCAAGTCTTCAGAGCCGGGTAGGCTGGGCTCCAGATCTTGACTCTCCAACTGGGTTGCCCTGGGCCTGTGACCCTAATTTCTCTGTACCTCACTCCTTCTCATCTGCAGACAATGTGGTTATAAAGGACAATATCCACCCTCAGGATCGTTTTGAAGGTCAGACATAAGGCCAACAAACATCCTTGGCAGACACCATGAACTACTACCTGCAGATCACAGAGCCGGGCTATGTAGGGAGCTGCCATATAACTATTCCATTAGACTTCATGCCACACTGCTCACCAGGAACCACTCTTATAACACAAAGCGAATATGAGATGCCGTTAAAATTCCCTTATAACCAAAGATTCCCCTATCACTTATAAAAGGATTGCTTTTGTGTTTTAATAAGTACATTCCAGGATGCATTATAAGTCCCACAGATTCAGCCCAAGCTCCTACATCCTCTGCATTTATAGTAGAAATAAAATTTTACACATTTTGAAATTGACCTCAAGTGTTCCTGAGCCATTGGGTGGAGGGCTCTTGGGTAGCATGGGTCTGTGAGATTTCTACCTTCTTGACATTTCTGAATTGTCAAAGTTGGAATTGGGTCTAACACAGGGCTAGTGAGGATGTTTCCCTGCTCTGCTTCCCTCCAGAAACTTCTTTCTTACTGGTCCTTTCTCCTCATTCCATAAACAAACTCCAGTCTCCTCTTCTTAAAAAAACAAAGCAAAACAAAATAAAAACAAAAACCTTTCATCTCACATTTCTCGGTAGGTCTGGTTGAACTTCCCTCTAAGAAAGGGAGAATACCCAAATTTCTTTGCTGAGATTTCCCTGCTCTCGGCATTTCCCCTTCACACTTCCACCACGGTGTTCTGGTCCTGTCCTCCTCGTTCCATGGAAACCCCATAAATATGTTGATTTCAACAGACAAGTGGCACACACCTCGGGGCTGTCCTGGGCCCCGTTGGTCACATGCTCCTTCTGAAACTCCCAACTGCTTCGGCCTTTGTGACTGTACTTCCCTAATTCGCTTCACATGTGCCTGATTGCCCCTGTGCCTCTCTTTCCATCACCCCCTTCAGATGCCTAATCCTCACAGTGAGTTTAGGCCCCGCCCTCAGCCAGCTGTTGTTAACCACTTTGTACTTTCTCCTTGGCTGATCTTATCTCTGCTCAAGATTTCAACCACTGTCTTCTCCCATAGTCCTGCCCAGACTGCACCTGACACCTTCCAATTCTGGCATCAGTGACCTCCACCTGGGTGTTTCCCATGCAACTCAGAATGGAACACATCTTCTACCCTACCGTGATACCACTCTTGAAATCCCTCAACTGCAGGCACGGCCAAACACCTGCCCAACTCGAAGCCAGGAGTCACTCTCCCTCTGACTCATCATTCCCAGCCTCCTCAATCATCAAGTCCTGTCAACTGAGTCTCCTTTTTGGTGTTTAATTTGCTCCCTTTCTTACTACCTCTGTCCCACTTCAAGCCCTCATCATCTCTCAGCTGGACCACTGGCCTGTCCCCTAACCAGCCTCCCCATTGCCAATCTTATTTCCCTCAAATCGATTCTCCTCACAGCTACTAGACTGGAGAGCTGGCCACATCAGTACTCACACTCCACAGGAAAGGCAGGTCCAGCAGGCCAGTAACGAAGTCACACAAATGGTTCCTCCAGAAGGCTCTTGACTACACTTTGTATCTTTTTATTCTTGCCCAAACTAGCTCTCTAGACTTCCTGATGATTCAGAAAGCCAATAACTTTCCAATAAATTCCTTTTTTGTTTAAATAGCCAACCTAGCCTCTTTGCAGTGAAGATACTTGACTAATGTATAATTCCGTTTGCTCTCTACCATAATTATAGATTTGTGTTCCCTCCTATGGGTCTATGACTGCCAAGGGCAGGAACCACGACCACAACCATGTATGTATTCCCAGTCCTCTATGTATGCCAACTACTAATATAATTCCTGATGGATTTTAGTTACTCAAATGTGCATTAGTAGAATGAATATCCTTAGATGCGTTTTCTGTAAAACATATGATTCATTCATGATACTATGAGGTTATAGTACATTTTGTTTTATTGTCTTATTCTTAGCCTCAGAATTCCCTCCAAACACAAATAACATTCACACAAAGTAGAGAAGGCAAATATTCTGACAGATCTCACCAAATCGATCACAAGCCCAATCCTTTGGTTTTCTCATTAGCAACAGCCATATGCAAGGGCCTCGTCTAAGAGCAGACAAATATCTCTACCTGCTTTTATCCATCAGGGTGGCTACTGCTGGTGGTTTACACTTGAGTTCCCTAGAAAGAACAGCTTCCAAAAGCTAGCTCAAAGTCTGATAATCTTTTGCTAAAAATACTTTCCAGACCAAGCAGCCTCCCTCCCAAGGTTGCATTCTACTTGTTTGTGATGGCAGAGGATCAAGGACTCAGGTAGCCCTGATGAGCCAATGATCCAAGCGTGATTTGTTCCTTGGAATGTCCGAGATGGAACAGACCACCTGTGGGTCAGGCAAGCTGAGACACTGCTTCCCCGTTATACTTGGAAATGAGAACACTAGCTTCCAAAAGTCTTTGAAGTCCTATGGCAGGAAGGAGTATTAACAAAACCTCTTTTACTACAGGGGAACATGTCAAAGGTTCTACCCCCCCCCCCATCAATCTCAATAAGGGTTTTAGAGATTGATTAAATTCTAAGTGTTTGCTGGTACCACAAGCTGTTTGTCAGGTATTGTGGGGAGGATGTGATCCCTGTTCTCAAAGACGGAACACCCTGGCCACGTGAAGGGGTGGGGACCTGACCAGGAGGTGTTAACGAGGAGACACATGGTGGGGAGTGAAGAGGACCAGGGGAAGGGAGATGTTCATCTGCCAGAGAAACTCAAGGAATGTTTCAAGAAAGAGCTGGACCTTCAGGCATGCGTAAGGGTAGGATTTCGATAGGCCCGGATGGAGCAGGGAATTAAAAGCAGAATACAGATGTGGAGAACAGTGCAGATAGAGCAAAAGGCAAGAAAGTAAAGGGCATGATGATGAACATCACATTGGGGATTCATGGGAAGGAAGAGCAGATTTATAATTTGGGTCAAATCATGAGAGGCCTTGAGTTCCACAACAGGCAGTCTGCATTTTCTTGTGGACAACTCATAATCAAAATTATTATCAAATTTTTTCTCCCAGCATATGGTAACCACAGCTGACTTGCACAATTATGAGAAGGGAAGCATCCTAAAACTCCTTAGGTGCCTTGTAGGGGATGAGGGCAGGCGCAGGGTAGCCACTTCCCATTGGTTGATTCTAATTTGAGTAGGGAAAAACCCAGATGGGGTGTTGGCTTTGACAGGAAGGGAGTTGGCCAGACAGAGCCTCTGCTCAAAGAAGTCAATCAAGGCAGGGAGGAGTAGGCAGATATAACCAGTTCAGGGAGGTTAAATCCCAAGTGGAGGGGCAAGGTAAGAGAACCCAAGAACCCAAACTGATTGATAGGGAGGCCAAGGGGTAGGGCCCAGCCCAAAAGCTTAGGGGATGGGAGATCCATTTGGCTAGGGGTCTTCTAAAGACTTTATGCCATCCATCAGGCAGATACTATCTCTAAGGAGGCAGAATGAACCAGAAGCACACATGAAAATGGATAAGGGCTTTTTAATCATCCAATACTAGATACAGCAAACTCATCCATTCAACGAATATTTACTGAGCATCTACTATGTGCCAGGCCCTTTTCTATATGCTAAAGATTACAGGCAGGTAGGATACTGACACATTTGAAAAAGTGAGTCAATACGCAGTATGGTGTAAAACGTCATGGTCTGTGGGTTTGGTAGGCCCAAAGCATGTACCTTTGGAATTCGTTTTCTACCATATGTATGAAATATAATTAATTCTCTGATAGAGACTTTCCAACATTTTATAATTAACACACCAAAGCCTCAGGGTCCAGGACCCATGGAGACAGGGATGTTAGGAGAGGGGCAGCAAAGCTGGAGCAAAGGGTAAGAGGAGAGCCAAGACACAAGGCCCTGCCCCAGGCTGCACTGCCTTGGTTCATGACCATGACTGCTAGCCTGTCTGGGCCCCCATGTGCTCCTCCATAAAATGAGGAGTTTGCACTGAACCACTTCCAAAGCCCAGTTCTAGGATCTAGTATCCCAGGGAGGGCCAGGGCAGAGCTAAACTGGGCTCAGGCTCATCACATGAGAGCTCTGGTCAACCTGAAAGCAGGAGCCAGGACAGTCCCTGGGAATGGCCTGGGATACTGCAGGAGTATCTTCAGCCATTCGCTGGGGTTGACATGCAAGGGTTGACATGACATTGACACGACCAGGTTAGTGCTGCTCTCTAGTCTCTACACAACATGGGGGTGTGATTCTCCTTAGAGAGCCCTGGGAGACCAATATGCAGAGGTAATGCAGGTCCAAGCTGGCCACGGGGGCAGGAACTGCCTGATGAACTTGTGACGTCAGGGTGGGATGCTAAGGCGATCGATCCCCCAGAGCCAGGAAAGGAGCTATAATTCACACGTAGGGAAGACTGTTCCCCCTCTTCCAGGAAGGCCACCTGGGATCCCAGCCAGACTTTTGGCTCTAGCTAAAATACAAGTTTCAAGACAGAGCACAGAACCAAAACTCAGGTGGCCAAGTAACCAAAAGTGTCTTCGAGAGAGAAGGAATGGGTTTGGATAAAGAAAGGGGGTGTCAGAAAGACATATGTACGTGATTTCAGCACTCTCCACTATGTCCCCCACTTCACCCCCTCATGGTGCCAAACCTCATAGCCAGCCTTCCTGCCTCAGATAGCATCACTCGCTCCAAGGTACAAATACCATCCGGACTCTTCTGTATTAGGCAATTTCTCAAACCCCAGCCCCCACCGTTGTAAAAAAACCACATTCTTTACCACAAGTGTTTTGAATGTCCTCGGTTCCTGCCCAGTCACTGGACACGTTTCTGTATTTATCTTCCTCTTCCAGGTGGCTTTCGTGGGCCAAGCTGCCAATTCAGGACTACTACCTGCATTGGGTTTCTACCTCCCTCCCTTCCTCGGTTCCTCCAACAGCTTCCTTACAGAGTCAGGTTGAAGGTGCCAGACCAAGGTGTCCAAAACTTAAAGAGTGGAGCCAAGTCACCCGCTGACTCATCTGGTGGTGACTCTTCCACTGTGATGTCAACTTAATGGGCTCCAAGAGTTCTCAGCCCAAGGGCCTCTGCCCCCACAGCTGGAACTGGGGAAATGGAACCCACAGTCTTGATCTCACCTGAGGACTACTGCCCAAAGGGCTTCCCATAGTCTCTGAACCGTGAATGGATAAACAAGGGTTTTTCTGAGGATGAATGAAAGAATAAAGAAGATTTTCATAGGATCCAACGGATCTCTTGCTTCCCGGATTTCATTCAAACCTAAAATTTAGAAGTGAATTCAAATTTGAGTCTAACATAATCTCACTTCCCATGACAATACAGAGGAGATAAAATATTCAACTGGGCCACTGTTGGCAAATCTAGAAAGTAGAAGGGGCTGGGTTGCTGCTCCCGGTCACCTGTCACCCCCTGTTTCTGGGGGCACCCTCCACTCTGGTACACAGCCTAAGCAAACGCCACTGGTCGCAGCTCAGCCATCCTGTGCCCAGTGGAGATCAAGAGTATTTCAAGACGGCTATGAGCTACAGACGCTGGAATTGAAACTGGAGATTGTTAGAGACCTGATACTCTGCATAAACCAAGAAGTGGACCTCAAATATAATTTGGGGCAGCTGAGGAGACCCTTCAAGAAGGAGACTTATGTAACTACCCCTAGATTTGATTTTCCTGTGATGAAATTCTAACTTGCAGATCTGTTCCCCAACTTAAGTCCCTGCACTGGGCTGTAGCATTGTTCTCTCCACGGCATGCTAACCTATTAGAGAAAGTGCCATCTGTATTCCAATACTCGTGAGCAAAAGTCTCTGAAACCTACAACTTTCTATGGTGGATCAGACACATAGAGGAGGATGGAATCAGTCTCAGAAGGTTTCTGCAGCAAGGTGAAGGAAATGTGTAGAGAGGCTTGGGAACAGCTTGCCAAACTGCCTGCCACCTGTGATGATTTTATCATCTTTAATTTACCAACCTGGAGATGGGTTTATAACGGAAATTCTTCGTGTTGGCCTCTCAGCACACACCCAGAGCAGCTGGCACACACCTCACTGCCCCTCCGGAGGGCACTTGCTTATGTCCAAGTTCTGGCCTTTGAAAAACACTGTATGAGAGGGACCGAGACCAACCCGGCCTCTTCTGCCTGGAGTGCTCAAAGAATGAATTAACTTTCCCCAGCCAAGCCAGTAGTCCTGATCCTGAGCCAAAAAGCAGTGGCCGTTAGAAGTTAGAAAGCAAGCAGAAAGGAAAGCAACAGTGCTCCCATTATAATATTAAGCCATAATCACCTTTTCCTACAATCATCTTCCTGTTTTCCCAGAAGGGGCACTGGTTAACTGCCACTCTGGGGCAGAGGTGCAGCCCAGCGCTTCCTGTGGGTCTGAAGTCTGGAAGGCAGGGAGCTCGGGCAGGCTGTGGCACGTCCCCTGACCCAGGAGCAGCCTGGGAGCGCCCCCATGCTGGGGGCGGGGGCTCAGAGACTGAGACTCCTGGATGAATGTTGATTTCCTTTCTTTGGGGCCAGGACCAGGGTGAGGCAGGGGAGGTGTGTAGGGAGTAAGATTAAAGGAGGTTTTCACTCTCAGGGTCACCTAAGTGGCTCTTTCTTCCCAGTCCAGCCCTGCTCAGGTCCCCTAGAGCTGGAGTGTGTGTGTGTGTGTGTGTGTGTGTGTGTGTGTGTGTGAATGTACACTGTGGTCAGTGGTTCTCAAACATGGTCTCCAGACCAGCAGCAGCCGCCACACCTAGGGACTGGTTTGAAGTGCACATTCTCAGGTCCCATCCCAGACCCACTGAATGTGACACTCCGGAGGCAGGGCCCAACAACCTCGCACACCAGGTTAACTCCCAAGTGGCTCAAGTCTGCCAAGCACAGGGCTAGAGAATAATGCTCTCCGAAGCCCGCCCCATGGCCCGTGGGGGGTGGTGTCTCAAAATGCTTCACCCACGGCAGGAGCAGGGAAAGAGTGGGGTGGCAAGGTGATAGGGACCTTCCTAAGCCATCGGCAGGGTAGGGATCCCTCGGGTAATAAATCAGGAACCGCTCTTCCCCCAGCGTTCCCCAAGAAAACTGTCCTAGTAAAGACCTGGCAACTGTTGGCAATAAAGGCTGCTACTGAGCTCGTCCCTGCCCGTGGCTTCCCCTTAGCCAGGCAGCCCCAAGCCAGGGGCCGAGTGACACTGTGTGTCAGGGGCCAGACATTCAAACATTCTGAGACTGTGATGCCCTCCTTTGTAAATGGGACTACCGTCACCCACGTGTGAGGGGCTGAGAAGCTAGTGCACTCGCAGCCCAACAGAAGTGTGGGGCAGAGCAGACTGTGGTGAGAGGTCCTCCACGAGGAGCAGGGGTTCTGGGCTCCGCCCTCCTCCAGGGAGCCCGCTGGGATGCCTTGGGGATTGAGGACAACTCAGAGGGGAAGGAGGTTAGCCAAACTCCTTTACGCTACAGCTACAGCGGTTTTAAAAGGCTATTCCCCAGCCCAAATGGCCTGGGGCACCAAGCTTCTAAAAACACAGAGTGAGGGGAAAGGAAAGAAGGGGCTCCCTGGGCCTGCTGTTGGGTGCTGAGAACTGCTTGTTTTTTTACCATATAATGAAGGGTAAGAAGAAACATCTAAAGACCCACATTTAAACTGTCACCAGAACCCAAACAGTATGTAGTGGTGAGACAGTGACCGACACCCGCCAGCCCAGTGACCTCAGGCGCACAGTCATGGACTTGGTTTCCTCTTTTGCCAAGTGCTGGATGACAGATACACCCACAGCAAGAGGATGGAGTCACACGACACCACACTTAGGCGTGACATAAACACGAGGGCTTAGCACTCAGGTCGTTCACAGAATTGGGAACCCCTTCTGCAGTGTGCGGTGAAAACTAGCCCCCATCGGACTGGCCCAGCTCCTGAAGATTCTACTGAGTAAGAAGAGGGGCTGATGACGTGCCCTCTGCACGCAGCCGGTGGGTGACAATCACTAGCAGCGTCCCCTTTCTCCCTGACTTTAGGAAGTGCTGGGGGTGGGGGAGGGCGGACATTCTCAGAGCTTCTCCGCGCCCCCGCCCCGCAGGTCAGGTAAACAAAGGACGCCCTGGGCACCCCCCCTCCCTGTCCTCCCCGGCCATGTGTGCAGCGCAGTTGAGGGTTGGAAGGAGGATCCATGACTCACACTTTTCCTCCGGAGGGGATTTAACTCCAAGATAACATTGCCCTTGAGAAAAGGCCAACCGGCAAGGAGGAAAGTTCACCTCCGGGCCCCTGTGCCCGGAGCTCCCTTACCTTCCTCGTTTAAAATCCAGGGCAGGAACGTGTATACCGAGTCAAAGCCACAGGTGTTTTCTTCAAAGGCGCAGGACCCGGCGGGCAGGTCCAGAGCACCAGCAAGCTGCAGGGCTGCGGGCACAAGACGAATTTCAGTTCGGGATAGGGCTGGGAGCGTCTGGGGCGGGGGAGGGGGGCCCTAGGTTAAAGTGAGAGGCATGCACGCGGGAATGGCTGGAGAGGGAGGCATTACTACCCGCTTCCCCTGCCCGGCGCTTCCAATGCAGAGCCCTACGACCACCCCCATTGCCACCCCAGGCTCGAAGGGGGTACGGCTATCGAAAAGGACCCGGAGGCGCCCTCGGATGGCCCGGCCCAGGACAGCGAGCCCGGGCACGGGGGCTGCGGGAGTGGGTCACGAGGGCGCCCCCCGGGGGTCCCCCTGGGTCCTTGCACTTACCTTGCATTGCCAGGAGGACGGCGCTTAGCAGCATGGTCGCGCTTCAGGGAAGAAGGACGACCGGAAAGGGGTGCAAGCTGCCAGCCCGCTGGGACCCGCGGCTCCGGCGAACCGGAGCGGGGACGCCGGGGACCCGGGGAGGGAGAAGTCGAGAGGCCGAGCGTGCACTTGGAGCTGCCCAACTTTGCGGAGCGGCTCGGGAAGCTGCGCGGAAAGCTGGGGGTGCTTGACTGGAGCGCGGGCTGCGGGTCAGACAGCGTCCCGAGTGAAGCCGGCTCGGCGCACAGCTGGTCCCGGGCGAGGATGGGGCTGGGCGGGAAGGAGACAATTGCACACTTTTTGAAAAACCAGCAAGGACTGGCCGGGAGAGGAGAGGTCGGGATGCAGCGCCTCGGCTCAGGGTTTTAAAGCTTGGGACCAGACCCCTTGCAGACACTTGGAGGGGGCAGGCCTTTGAGCAGCCCCTCCGATGGGCCGGGACTGGAGGCGCCCCGCCCCGCCCATCGGCGGTGGGAACCAGCTTATTTCTGGGGACAGCTTCCCCGCATCTGGCACACCAGTACTGAAGGGCTGGCCCTAATTTTAACTTCTCCCCAGAATGGAAAAGGGTGGAATTCTCCTAGGAAAACCTAGAAGAGAACTTGGAAACTGGTGACATAAGCTTTATATCTCAGGAGTGGCGCGTTCATGGCCCAGTAATGCTAAGTCTGGAGTACCACCACCACCCCCTCTTTTTTTTAGCAGTGGAATGTCTGGCATGCCTGGTGCTCAGCATTCCCTCTGTCCGGTAAAATGGGGGCATTCCTCCTCTCCAAAGAGCCATGATAAATTAGTAGTTTTCTAAATTGGCATGTGGGGGAGGGGGGTGGTGATGTCAGGTAGGAGGTTACTGTGAGTGCTTTGAGCACTAAATGGGTCTTTAAAAATATTCTCTGACAAGAAAGGATGTGGGGGTGATTTTTTTTTCCCCCTTAATGGTCTTTATGATTTTGTGCAGGGATTTTTTTCCCAAGGCAATGGTTCTCAAACTTGAGGGTGCTTCAGAACTCCCTGGAGGGTCCCACCATCAGAGTTTCTGATCTGGTAGAAGTGGGTTGGGTCCCAGAGATTCTGCACATTCTTGTCAGCTTTCCAGATGCTGATGCTAGTAGTCTGGGACCACGCTTTGAGGAGACCTGGTCTAACGCACTCCTCTTCAACCATCAAAGTCCTGTTCACATGCTTTCACTTGGTTACCAGCCTCTCCTGGCTTTCCTCGGCCTTCAATGGCAGCTCCTTCTCCATATCCTGTGCTGTTTCTTTTTGTCTATCAGCCCCCTGAACACTGGAGTACTTCCAAGCTCTGTCCTTTTAGCTCTTCTCCCCTCCATAATTCCATCCAGCTTCATAGTTTGTAACACCAACTATATAGCCTGATAACTCCCAAATTAATCTTTCTAGCCCAGACTGCTCACTGACTCCAAACTCTTCTCCCTCGTGGCCACCTCAACATTTGCATTCGGATGTTTAATAGCTACCTCACACTTCACAGGTCCCAACATGAACACTTTCGAGTCTTCCCTGAGCCTGCCTCCTCTTGTGTTTTTATCTCAGTAAAAGGAAGCTTTCTCCCCCACTTGCTCAGGACAAAACCCTTCAAGTTGTCCTTGACTTCTTTCTTTCAAGACATTACAAAACTCTGTCCATTTAGGATTCCAAACACAGCAGATGCTGAGCACGCTCCTTGCCCATGGTGACCACCCTCATCTAAATGGCCAACGTTAGCTGGGGAGGCTGCAGGAGCCTCCTCAGGGCGGTGTCCCTGACTCTCCTGCCTTGTCCACCTGTGCTCCACTCCTAACACAGCCGTCAGGGGCATCGTTTTAAGACAGAAATTGGGCCATGTGGCATGTCATTCCTTGGCTTCCGACTTGCAACTGCTCCCCAAATCAGCAAATCAAAACCCAGTCTTCATGGGCACCCAGGTGGCTCAGTTGGTTAAGCGTCTGATTCTTGATTTTGGCTCGGGTCATGATCTCAGGGTTGTGAGATGGAGCCCTGTGTTGGGCCCCATGCTCAGCATGGAGTCTGCTTGAGATTTTCTCTTCCCTCCGCCCCTGCCTCCTGGTTGCATGTGCTCTCTCTCGCTCTCTCTCTCTGAAACAAACAAACCGGTCTTCACAAAGACCTACTAGGTCCTACAAGACCCGCCTCACCCCCTCATCTCTCTGATCTCATCTGTCCTGCTTACACCCTCAGCCACGTTGACCTCTTGGCTAGTCTGCAGACACAAGGTAACTATATCCTCCTCCCAGAATTTGCACTGGCTGTTCCTTCAGCTTGAAATGCTCTTCCCTGGAGATCCACATGACTCATATCCATACTGCCTTCAGGTCTTTATTCCCTGGTCACCTTCAGTATTAGAAATTCAACAGCCTTCTCTCTAATAAGAAAAATGCCCCAGGATCCTTTGTGAAATAAGTTTGGGCAAATTCTCATGAGTTTTCTGTAAGCAGTGACTCAAAGGACCTAAAATTTGTTTAGGGTGTGTGGGTTTATATGCTTTGCCTCAGGTGGTAGCTCATAATGAATAATATTTATTGTGCTATTATAAATATTTTCTATAGAAAATCTTAACTAACTTTCATACGGGCTCTATGAGGTCAGTATCATTATTGCTCCCCTTTCACAGATGGGGAGACTGAGGTACAGAGTTCAGTGATAGCAAGAGGCAGAGAGAAGACTTAAAGCCACATCTGCTTTATTCCAAAAACCTAGTCTCTTAACTGGTAGAGTAACCTGCTGCCTTTGTCTTATATTATTTTTTTATTCCTTGCTCATAGATGAGGTTAAATATCTAATG
Source organism: Martes martes (assembly GCF_963455335.1). Classification (NCBI taxonomy): domain Eukaryota; kingdom Metazoa; phylum Chordata; class Mammalia; order Carnivora; family Mustelidae; genus Martes; species Martes martes. The sequence goes on along the minus strand of NC_137900.1, from coordinate 11,544,969 downwards.
ATTTCATCAAATTACTTAATTAAAAATTCAAAGACAGATAGAAAGCCACCTGAAACCTCAAAACACTAGTTTCAACCAAGCAAGCTTCTAGCAACTATAAAACCAGTGCTCCTTTTTCCAGGTACTTGCCGAGGATTTCAGTGTTTTAGGATTGCCTTAGATTCATTTGCATGTCCCAAGTCTTAGGAAAATGAAAAACTTCAAAGCCATAAAGAAATCTTCAAAAAATTTTAAATATGAATTAAGACCTCAAAGCAATATCACTTATTGCCACCTCTGGGAATGTGCATCCTTACACATAAACACAAAGTTAGTTGGAATAAAATGTTGATTTCACACATAACTGCACGATCTGAAGAACAGATGATCTTTCGACAGTGGTGAGGTTGGGGTCGCTGAGAAGCAGACTCTGATTTGGAGGTTAGGGTGCAGGCTGCTTACTAAGGGGTGCCCTTGGGCTCCACACGTGTGGAAGGGAGGAGGAGTAGGCAGGACTGGGCTGAGGGAGAAGTGACATTGCAATGCAGGCCCCACGAATCCTCTCCTGACCCCATAAGCTACACTGGAGTTAAAATGACCGACACAGTTTATCTCATATTAGGCTGATATGGTCAGGTTCTTTGAACTGCTCCTTCTGTCACAGAGGGATGTGGTCCACACAAGGACAGGCAATCCCAGCAAGTGGCTCTCTACACTGAGACTGACCCAAAGAGGATGATGGCTGAAGGCTGTATGAAGACAACAGTCCCACCACCTGAGATGACAAGTCCTTCCTTGAAGAAGGATCTGGACAGCACACCGGTGTCCACCACAGATGGTCTGCAGAGAACAGAAAGAGCACTGCACATGGAGAGGGTCAAGGAGGGAACCCAGACTATCTAGAAATTATGTGCATCAGCCCACTTCCTCCGGTCACTAATCCTGGAGCCCTGTGACCATGGGCTACCTCAACCCCTGGGAAAGCAACATCAGGCCCCCATGGGGGAGCTACCCGGGACTCTCTCCCCCAAGATTTAGCTCAGTCGAGTGATTAAATAACACAAATCACTCAATAAACATCAGGTATTACAGCAGGTTGAGTGGTAGCAAACCCTCCCAAAAGGTATGCTGTGAATGTGACCGTATTTAGAAAAGACTCCATGCAGATGTAGTTAAATTAGGGATCTTGAGGAAAGATCATCCTGGATTATGAAAATGGGCCCCAAATCAAGGGCAAGTGCCTAAGAGACAGAAGAGCAGTAACAGACACAAGTCAGGGAGGAGGCAGGGACAGGAGTGGGGGAGCCCCACGCCGAGGAGTGCCTGGAGACTCCGGAAGCCGGAAGAGGCACAGAACCTGTCCCAGAGCCCCAGGGGAGTGTGGCGCTGCAGACTCCTTGACTTCAGACTTGTGGCCTCCAGAGTTGTGGGAGAGAACTTTCTGTTGTTCTAAGTCCCCAGGTTTGTCCCGGTGGCCGGAGGACACTCCCACAGAAAGTGTGAAGCTTTGGGCCATCCGTGCCAGGCACTTTCCATGCGTCTCTCATTCAATCCTGCCACATTCCAGTGAGATGGACGCTTGTCATCTCCATCTTACAGACGATGGGGAAACGGGCGCAGAAGGGTCCAGTAACTTGTTCTGGGTCACGTGCCCGGCTGCACTGCCCCTAAACCTTCCTCTTTACAAAGGCCTGTCTCTCCTGACAAGGTCTGCTGAAGCCAGGCCGCCACGAGCAGGGAAACGGGCCGGCTGTCTCCGGGGCAGCCTCACAAAGCCCTCTCCCAGGGACCAGCCTATCCCTGTGCTCTGGGCTGCTTCGTCCCCTACTCCCCTCAGGGGCCCTCAACCAGGGATCCCGCTTTTTTGCTGTGTCACTCTTGGGCTGGAGATCTAACTCTTTCTTCCAGTTTTCTGGGCACAACAGAGGAAGGTGAAACACAGGGGCCCCTTGCAGGGCCTCACCCTCTGTCTGGTCACCGAGGCATCAGAGGGAACAGGCTCTTCCTACACACCTTCCCTTCCGTTTGCCCCTCTCCCTGCTTGTGGTTCTTACATAGCACCATGTTTGGTCACTTCAGCAAACACTTCCTGAGCACCTACTATGTGCCAGGCACAGTGCTCAGGGCTGGAGACTCAGGGGTGAACAGGACACATTCCCTGCCTCACAGACGGGAGTCTGACCCATGGAAAGGCCACTGCAAAAAAAAAATATGCTGGTGAGGAAGAGCGAGGACCGCAAACAAAATCTCCACCAGCCAGAGAAGTAACATAAATGAACTGAGCTGGTAGCAGGGGGACTTAGGGAGGGATGGTGGAGTGAGTGGGCCCAACCACAGGGCCTCACTGGCACCGGCTGGAGGCCACGCCACTGTGGGGGATTGGGGTCCAGCCCTGCCTCTTTGCCCAATTTTTCAAAAGAAGCCCAACGTCCAGTTATAGATTCAATAGCTCCTGATTTTCAAATACTGGCAATGAATTACAACAGAATGTATTTTAATTCCTGTTGGGGTAGAGTAAAACTTGGTGGGAGGCTAACTTCAATCCTTGAACGGCCACTTACAGCACCAAGAAAGAACCACGGAGACAGAGAATGGGATGTCTGGTGGCCAGACACAGATGAGCAGCCCCATTCTAGAGAAGAGAAATCAGAGGCAGAAAGAACTGACTTTTAAGCAAGATCACGTGTCTCTAAGCAGTGGGGACAAGATGGGAAGTCATAAGCTCGCTTCCTCATTGGCCAGGATTTGGGCACACAGAAAGGACTTTGTATACTCTAAGTCCTGTACAAATGTAAGGCTATTCATAATATCCTTATAGTAATTATATTTTGGCTTCTTTCCATTACAGACTATGTTTTAAAATAACATATGTAACTTTATATATATATATGTGTATATATTTAAGGAATTTAAGAAATATTTAAGAAATATATTTAAGAAATACATATATATGTCATATATATGTATATATATAAAGTTACATATATGTATATATATAAGATGTATATATAGAAAGAAAAGAAAAAAATATATATTTACATATATATGTGACCATATATATATAAATTGATATATAAATATATATATTTATATATGTGTGACTATATATATTTTTATATATGTGACTATATATATTTATATATAAATATATATGTAAATATATATATGTATTTTCTTTTTTTTTCTTTTCTTGCTTACTTCCTAGGTCCCCTCTAATCTATGCCAAGACATTGTCTCTGCCCTGGAGTTTTGTCTCTGCCTTTCTCCATCTTTCTTTTCCTCTGTGTCTGTTTGTCTCTCTTTGGGTCTCTGTGATACACTCTGGGGCTCCCCTCTGCCTCTCACTCAGCATAGCATTTTCTCTGTCTTGCTTTCATGTTCTCTCTCTCTCTCTCTCCACACAGACCCCAACATGCCCTGACCCATTGCATGCTATCAAGTTGAAAATGAGCTGGTAAAACAATTCCAGACTCTGTGGGTTGTCCTGCCAGTGACCTTCAATGCATTCCTGCAGGAGGTGTCTGGGGGCTCTGCCCCAAGGCTGGCTGGCAGTGTCCCTTGGTTTCTGACCAGCACCAGCTGCCTCTTACCCCTTGGGGACAGTCACGTGTCTGCTTCAGGTCTGACTCATCCACCGTGAGGGACAGAGGCCCAAGGTTAAGCAGTTCTCAACAAAAGAATCTCCTGCTAATACAAAATATATGCCCCACTCTTCAAACTGCCACAAATACCCTGAAGTGGTAAAGTAGATATTTCCTTTACAGTGGGCATTTAAAAGGGAACAGATACTTAAACAGATACTTTCTATCATTAATCTTTGTTCCATCAGTTTACTCTGAACACTAGCTGGGAGTCAAACATCTTTCACTATGGTTTGATGGCAATCTTTTGAATTTTTTTTTTAAGTCAAAATTCATGGGGCTGAATCATCACCGTGAAAATACAACCACCTATTACTTAGTGTTTGTGATGTGCCAGGTGGTTTCATGGTCAATTTATGGGGGAAGAAACGAGGACTAAAGAGTTGAAGTGCCCAAGGGTGTGGGGCAGACTGGGAACCCGGCTCCAGCTACCACCCAAGCCATCTTGACCTGTCTACACTTCCAGTGCAGGGAAGGTCTGGGCAAACACTGTGCGATGTCCTTCTCAGACCCCACACCTCCTTCCTCTGCCCCCAGGCTAGGCCAAGGCCAGCAAAGTGAGTTTCTTTCTGTCCCAGTGAAGCATCTATATCCAGAAGTTCTGCAGAAAAAGCCCTTTGTGATCAGAGTTGAGCCTACCTTTCCATCCCAAATCCATCACACCCTTAACCACCCACTCCTGCACCAGCAATGTGCTGGCCCCTAACTGTGTCCCCCGGGCCACCCGCCCTGTGTTCTCACCTGCTCTTCTCTCTGCTCAGCATCAGAATGCCTTTCTCCCCATCTCCCATTGGGCAAGCTCCTTGTAATGGGCTGAATTCTGTCCCCTTAACCCCCAAGGTCATATATTGAAGTCTTATCCCTGAATACCCCAGAATGTGACTTTATTTGAAAATAGGGTCATTATAATTACAGTTAGTTAAGATGAGGTCACTGGAGACGAATGAGCCCTAGCGCAGTACGACCGGTGTCCTTATAAAAAGGTGACATTTAGACATAAATACACACAAGGAGAGTACCCTTGAAGATGAAGGCAGAGGTCGTGGGGATGGTTCTGGAAGACCACCCGCAAACCGGTGGAAGCCGGAGAGGACAGGAGCTGCTTCTCCCTCACAGCTCTCAGAGGGAACCCCACGTCCCCATCCCACTGACATTTTTTTTTTTTTAATTTCTGGCCTCTAGCACTGAAATTTCTGTTGTTAAAGTTACCCAGCACGTTGTACTTTGTATGTAGGCCTAGGAAACTCGTGTACTCTGTTTTGTGCGGGTCTCCCCTAGGATAGTAGTGCTACCAGCTAGAAATGCCCAGAGGCACTCACCTTGGCCCGAGTGACCTTCCCACAGACTACTCTTCTTTCCAAACAACTGCTACAACAGCACTGACCCTTGTAGTTCTTATTACGATTACAAGACGTCTTTCAACAACAACTACCAGCAAACTTTGGGAAAAAATAAAGGTTTATTACTTACAAGACCTGGGAATTATACAGCATACCTGAGGCCACTGTGAGGTTTGTAGGTAGAGAGACACGGTGCCCATGGGCCTGGGTTCTGCTTTTACTGGGGTTGGGGTGGGGACCTAGGGTTTCGTGGGCTCACTACTGGTGAGTTTAAAACATGAGGGCAGGAATTTAAAGCAAGGGAGAAGAGACAAGTGGCCCAAATAGCCAGTTACCAAAATCAACCAGTATCTTTAAAACAAAGGAGACTCAGTGAGGAAAGGTGGCCCTGCTCTTTATCTAGACCCTGTGGCTAGGGTCTGAAAAACGTGTTTATTCAAGATAGCTATTTGAGATAGTGGTTCCAGTCTTTTTTTTTTTTTTTTAAGATTTTATTTAATTTGACAGACAGAGATCACAGGCAGGCAGAGAGAGAGGAAGGGAAGCAGGCTCACTGCTGAGCAGAGAGCCTGATGTGGGGCTCGATCCCAGGACCCTGGGATCATGACCTGAGCCGAAGGCAGAGGCTTTAACCCACTGAGCCACCCAGGCACCCGTGATTCCAGTCTTTGCAGTGGATGCCCTCAGCAATCAAAGCTTAAGTCGGGCACTTGCCACAAAAGGAAAAAAACAGTGCGTTTACACTGCCCACTCCCATTTATTTCTAAAGACACCTCTCTTCCTCTCTCTGGGCTTCCTGTCCTCCTAAACTGCAATGTATGTTATTAGGCTGCATTGCAATAACTTGGTTTATGTCTCTGTTATCTGCAAGGGAAGCTCATACTTCAAGGGCTGGGAAGTCGGCTTTATACTTATTTCTGCGCCCGTGTCATCTGTGGGCCTGGCTAATTGTAGGTGCTCAGTAAATGCTGAAGGAGAGGCTCTGGAATCCTCACAGGTATAGGTGGCCCAGAGGCCTGCTGGGCTGCAGCCCTATCGTTAGAAGGGAAATAACTAAATCCAAGTTCTAGGTCACCCAGGAAGGTATTTATGGAAACAAATGAACTGCGCAGATGTGCTCTGAGAGCCCAGAGCCACCGAGAAGAGGAGCACCAGCCTGAACAGGGAGGCTGGGATCAGAGCAGCACATCTGGCAAACTCTGGGGAGGGAGGGAAGGTGAGCAGGCTCTCAGAAGCCCACTTTCAGGAGGGGCAGAGGGGCTGCAGGGAGAGGACTCGGCCCCTGGATGGACGCATCAGGCCTTGGGGGTCATGAAGCAGCCTGCATCCTACCATCTGAGCCTGGCCCAGCCCAGCCCCACGGACTCCTGTCTGGGTCCATGAGAAAGGCTGGGCTGTCTGGAACCCAGAAAAGTCTGTTCCCCTAAATCCCACACAGAGCTGCAAACAGCTCCGTGACCCCTGGGGCAGTATTAAAAAAGAGCCAGTGGGCAGTGTCTTATTTGACCTTGCTGTAGACATTGCTGGTATTTCAAGGTTAACAGCAGGGGGAATGGGCAGCAAGTGCCTGTGCTGGGAGGGGGGGGGGAGGGGGTCTTGTGCAGGCTGGCTTGTGAGCAAGCACGTTCGCCCCTGGGACAGTCCCTCCAATCCTGGGAGTTAAGGCTCTGTGTCACCTGCTGGGGCTTCTACTGAGCTGAAGGACCTTGGAATTGGACGTAATGACAGTTAACAGTGGCTACAGAGATGAGGGGTGGTGGGCCCTGTGGCCAACCTGGGCTAAACCCAAGTAATATGCTTTTTCTTCTTCAAGTTTTGTTTGAGTGCTATGGCCTGGAAAAGAGGAAGAATGAATTCTGCAGCCCAAAAGATTCCTGAGAAGAGCGTGACACCCCAGCTTAGCTTCTGATTTACAGCCTCTGACATTATTCATGTGTTAGATTAAGGATCTACACTCGTGTGACTTGATTTAAACTGAACAGAGACAGTGGTAGAACTACTCAGAGACAGAATAGACACTGTCTGGGAGGGGGACAGAGAGCAAATATCAGCTCTGAACAAGCCAGTGAGGGGTGTGTGCGTGTGTGCATGAGGGCACGTGTATGCGGAAGCTTGAGATGCAAAGGCCTGAAATGCTGGGTATTTAAACACCAGTTCCTTCAGATTTTCAAAGTACCCGAGGCCAGGTGAGGGGTGATAATGAAGAAACTCTACCCTAGGCATTGCAAGGTGCCTCCAGGAGCCAGTCCAGTGGAACACAATTCCAGCTGTACATTACAAACTTCTGGGGAGTTCTTTCTTTTTAATCCAAAGGTTGGGCCCAGCAGACCAACAAAATCTTTTCTGGGATAGGACCAAAGCTCTGGTGCTTCCTTAAAGCTCTCCAAGCTGATTCTCCTAAGCCAGGGTTAAGAATGCTCTGGCTTAATATTTTCATCATCAACACAGTTAAGTACCATTACTGTTAATTTTTTTAAAGCTGTTTGAAAAGAACAAGAAAGTGTTCTATCAGAACGGGTTGTGTAATTTTGTCCTTGCGACCATGAACCCTAGAGCCAAACTGCCGGAGTTTAACTTGGAGCTCTGCCACTTACTACCTGTGAAGTTAGAGCACATCGTTGAGTGCCTCCGTGCCTTAATTTCCTCTTCTGCAAAATGCAAATAATAGCAGTACCTGCCACATGGGGTGGTAATGAGTACTAGATGAGTTTATATTACTATTAGTACTGGTTTTTATTATTTGAGTACTCAGAAAAGTGCTGTCACCATGTAAATATTAATATTCATTTTATTTTTTTTTAAGATTTTAATGTATTTATTTGTCGGAGATCAAGAGCATAAGCTGGGTGGGGTGAGCAGGCAGAGGGAGAAGCAGGGTCCCTGCTGACCAAGGAGCCAGATGCCGGGACTCAGCCCCAGGACCTTGGGATCATGACCTGAGCCAAAGGAAGATGCTTAACCAACTGAGCCACCCAGGTGTCCTACTAATACACACTTTCTATCAACTCAATTTTTTCCCAGGTCAGGAGTATAGTTGAGATTGATTATGGAGTCTGGCCATCAAAATAGCCTTTCATATAGTGTCCTGCCTTTGTAGGGTGGGAAGAGGCAGAAATTAGAAATGTAAATTAGACAATGGGTAAACTATAGCTTTCATGTCTTATCAGAGTAGGAAAAAAATCTAAACTATTGCATGGATGCCATTATAAGTACCAACAACTAAGACATTAAAAATGGTAATGTAGAAAATAGTTTCAGGATTTAAGTAGAACCTTCATCTGTTGATACCTGAGGTGGTACAAACAAGATGGAGTAGAAGATACAAAGAAGCTTCTTACAGGATTATGTTTTTAGAGGCTAAAGGAAATTATCTTGGTCCCTGGCTATAGCCTGAAGGGTGGGTTTGTCTGTGTCCAATAAAAATGTCTTCTTGAAAAAACAAACAACAAAAAACAGACACTTCAATGAGACATCTTGGTTCCAAACTGCTAGAAGCCCCATAACTACCCCCAAACTCAAAAGGTCACTTTTCTCATTGCACGGTTTAATTTATATATACATTTATTTTATATTTGTTTTGTTATGGGGAAGCTTTGTTTATTCACTCACCCAGAGCAGGCTCAAATTAGACTTCTGAATATCTGCCTCATTGGACTCAGAATTGTTCTCATGTTTGGTGGGATGGGGATGTTCCATGGGAAACTGGTTCCCTCACTTCTAGGCTTCCTTCCAAAACCTGGTGAAATGGTTTCCATCACTCTAGGTATGGGAATGTCTTGCAGTGGCAGCTGCCTTCTGCATCTCTACTAGGTTTCCATATTGGGTCAAAGACATCACCACATTCCTCCAGAAGGGAAGAGCTTCCCTATAGGTGGCATCCACCATCAGGTACTATCTACCTGGTCGCAACTCCATCAGGTTCCTGAGTCTATTAATTCTTGCATTCCATATTTTTCCTCCAAGGTTCAATTTCCTTCTTTTTGAAATACATCCTTTAGGAACTTTTGTCAGGTAAGACTAGAAGAGATCAATTCTCCTAGTCTTTGAAAGCATCAGTCAAAAAATGAGTTCAGTTGGATGTAGACTTCTAGATGACAGTTCTGGGTAAAGATGGTAGTGGAACATGCTCATCCAAATTTGGCTTCTCCAGAATCCATTTAAAAACTACAATGAATAAGGGGCACCTGGGTGGCTCAGTGGGTTAAGCCTCTGCCTCCAGCCCAGGTCATGATCTCAGAGTCCTGGGATCAAGTCCCACATTGGGCTTTTTGCTCAGCAGGAAGCCTGCTTCCTCCTCTCTTTCTGCCTACCTCTCTGCCTACTTGTGATCTCTCTCTCTCTCTCTCTCTTTGTCAAATAAATAAAATCTTAAAAAAAATAAAAATTGAAAAAAAAAACTACAACAAATAGTCATTATGTAGAAATGTAGAAGCCGTTGAGTCTATGGAGAGCAGGGGTGAAGACAACAACAAACTTTTGGAAGCCAGAAAGAAGGTGTATAACCAAAAATATGAGCTAGCCGATCAAAGTCAGATTTGAAGCTGGCTCAGCTTATTCAACAACATTACCAAGACTCCAGAAGATGGTGACACTGGGTAGTATTGGAAATAGGGAAGAAGAGGCTGGCCAAAAATGAGGAGGATTAGGAAAGCTGTTTGAGAAGCACTGTCCAGACTCCATGCTACTGGAGGACTTCTCTAACTGGGGAAGCCAGTAGCATAGTCCCGGTCTGAACAGAAAGGCCCGAAAAACCAAGGGAACCAATGGTGTCAGTCCCGGTCTCATTCGGAAGGCCTGAGAATGGTGAGTACAATTGTCTGAAGGCAGAAGAAGATGGACGGCCTAGGTTAAGCAGACAGTAAATTAACCCTTCTTCCATTTGTCTGTTCGATTCAAGTCGTCAAGGGACTGGATGATGTCCGCTTGCACTGGTGAGGGCATCTTCTTTACTCAGTCTACCGGTCTACCGATTCAAATGCCAATCTCTTCCAGAGACACCCTCACAGACACACCCAGAAATCGTGTTTACTAACTATCTGAGCATCTCTTAGCTCAGTCAAGTTGACACGTTAAACTAACCATCGCACCACCCTAGCAAAAGATGGATGTTTATACTCTGGAAAGGGCAGAACGAGGTAGGTTGGACTCAGAGGGCACAGACTGGGTTAAGAGGGGAAGTACCACACTGAGACCAGAGTGAACAAATGAATGCATAGAACACTGAAAGTGGAGACCCTGCCTCTGAGCCCTGTTATCCTACACAGTTTCCAGAATGATTATGACCAGACTTTTTCTCTGCAAGTAGAAGAATGATAGCAGGAGGGTCATCTCCAAGGAATCTGACCAGATATTGAGGAAGACTATAAACATGGTGACACTGAGGTTTCCTCCAACAAACAGTCCAGCCACATCACTGTCCAGTGAAACTCATTCAGATCTTTCAGTCAGCTTCTTACCCACAATTAAACATGAAAAGACACCTAAAAATCACCAGAGAGCTGAAGAATGCCTCTAATACACACAATCAATCAAACAAGCCACTAACAGAGAAAAACAACTTGGAGGAAAAATAAACCATGAAAGGAAAACAAAGCTTCAAAATAAAACAATTATTAAAATCCTCAGAGAGATATGCCACGGTTCTGAATCCCAGAAACAAGTTCAGAATACTGTTTCAAACAGAACATTTAGAGAACATAAAAGATCTCTTAGAAATTAAAAACATGAGAACAGAACTGAAACACTCAATAGGAAAGGTCAGAGGTCCAAGTGAGTCGATCTCCCCAAAATTAGATCATAAAGCAAAGAAAATAGGAGAAGAACATATAAAATATTATAAGACATCATATAAATTTATATTTCTTTTTCTCCTCCTCCTTCTCCTCCATCTTCTTCTTCATTTAAGAGAGAACATGAGCAGTGAGGGACAGAGGAAGAAGGAGGGAGAGAGAATCTTAAGCAGGCTCTATGCTTGGCACGGAGCCTGACACAGAGCTCGATCTTAAGACCCTGAGATCGTGACCTGAGCTGAAATCAAGAATTGCATGCTTAACCATGCAATCATGCAATTATGGGCACAAAGATACAAATACAAGAGTTTCTGGCTTGAATGGCTCATTAAGTGCTCAGAACAATGGATGAAGATAGATGCACACCAAGGCCTATTGCTGTGAAATATCAAAACAATGGGCACAACAAGAACTCATTAACACTTTCAGAGGGCAAAACCGAGTCACATACACTCAAAACAATTCATACTTATAATAATGCAAACACTGATGATTCATCTAAAAAAATATACTATTACTATATTAAAAGGATGAGCACCTGGGAAATATACAAGTGTATGGTGGAAAAGAAAAACAATTCCTATCTTCCAATGTGGAAGGAATTATACTGCATTATCGTCTGGCCTCAGTTGATGTTGAGAAGTTTATTGATGTTAAAGTTGCTCCTTTGTAGATAATCTATATTCTCTGGCTACCTTTAGGTTTTACTCCTTGACTCTGGTGTCCTGTAGTGTCTCTGGTGTTTCTAACAATCCCAGTAAAGATCTGATGGAGTTCATCTGGGATCCTTTAGGAACCGATGTACAGCACTATTATAGTATGCTGCACTAGTTAAAATCTGTGAACACAAAAATTATATCCATAAAGATAAAGCACTGGAGATATAAGAGACTTTGGATGAAATGCAAGTATGTAAATTTCTGAAAGGAAACTATGAGTTTTACCCAGGAAAAATATCTAGAGAATGGGCGTAATAGGTTACTGAATAGAACATGAGCTACTGCCCAGAGATAAAAGATAAGAGAGATAAGTATGTTCCAGATTTGACAGAAAAAATGAAACAAGTTGGGGACGGGGAATTGTTCCAGGAGTTATTAAGAAGCGGCCGAATGGGCTCCGTAACCCCAGTCTATACTCCTTTCCACATCCAGCCTCCAGGTTAGGGAGAGAAAGGACAATCCTATGGGTTGGGTGTTGCTGGGAAAGGATGAGGAGTGTGACTTTTCCCTCCTCTCCCCTTGGGAGAGAGAAGAGAAGCTGCTGTTCTCCAAATCCCCCCTATGTGAGGTGGGGTCCAAACACTGTTCTCAAAGAGAGTGTCTTACTGACACCTTATTCCTTATCTGGTTCTGTTTGTACAGTGCACTTGCTGATCTGTGCCCTGTCCCTATATGTGCGAGGGGGAAAGAAATGCAAAGAGATGACAGGGCACAGAGAATGCAAGGACGTAGCAGTCTGTACTCACACTACTCGGTGGGGAAAGCTGCGCAAGTCGCCTGTGGGTCCACAAGTAGCCAGACTTGAGCTGACTTGCTAGCACCCCACCCAAGAGGGTAACCAATCAAATACAGCCTCCAGCAGTGGGAGGCTGTGAAGTGCTCCACCATGGACCAAAGCAGGGGGCAGGGGTAAAGGTCAAGTCTGAGGGGATCTCCCAGGTCAGGAGATGGGTCTAGACCCCCATATAAACACGGGGCCCTCAAACAGCTGCACCTTCGGTACCTAGCATGGTAGCCAACCTGAACTTAGAGAGGGATGAACGTGAACTGGTTCAATCTTCATCCACTTGCTGCCTTCAACCTTGCTCTTACTGAACCTCCCTTGGCTGTTCTTTAATGACGTCTTATATAAATTCCATTCTGGTCACGTGCACGTATAGAAAAGCGCACCACCAGACAGCTAGTATTTAGACATGTACCACAGAAAGGGGAATGCTCTCTGAGAGAGGACTACAGTGGTGCCAGTTAGGGGAACATTCTTTCTTTTCTTCATCCATCCTCCCTGCCCCTGCTCCATAAGAACCAAGACTAGAGGAGAAAAAGAGAAGAAAGTAGATGTGAAGATCATGCCCTTTCCCCACTCCAAGGCCCCAGGCAGAAGCCTCGCTGGTCGCATGGGGCATGGTGAAGACAAGTATAGAATTGAGTTGGATTGGAATGGACTCTTGGGTTGGAGAAATAGGCTTGAGGATGAGCTTCCAGGAACAACACCCAATCATACCACAGAAATGGCTTGCTGAGGAAATGCCACCATCATCCTACATGTTGGGAACTTGACTGCATTAGACCTACTTCAATTGTTAATGCCTCCCCAAGCCAGATTCCACTGTCAACACCCACGCCAACAAAAGGGAAGTGCTGGAGAGAGCTTATCTCTTTCGTTGGTTACATAGGAACTTAAATCTTGCATAGATGCATCTGATTAGTTGAGTCTGGGTCACATGATTTTATTCTAGGTGAAAAGGAAGCTGGGGATCTGAGCTCTGAGTTCTGTATTAGAGAGGTAGGACATATAATATGGAAATTCTCCATATTCAGAAAAGCTTTTCAGAAGATGATATGTCACTGCAAACGTGGCACATGTCCACTATAGCTAATATGGTTTAAAATATAATTGATTAACCACTCACACCCATTAGGATGGCTATTACCCAAAAAAACCAAACCAAAACAAAAACAAAAAACAAAATAACAGGTGTTGGGGAGGATGTGGAGAAATTGGAACACTTGTGCCTTGTTGGTGGGAATATAAAAAGGTATAGCCACCATGAACAACAGTATGACATTTCTTCAAAATGGAAACAGAATTGCCATATGATCCAACAACTCTGCTCCTAGGTACATATGCAGAAGAGTGGAAAGGAGGGACTCAAGGAGATACTTATACATCAGTGCTCAAAGAAGCATTATTCACGATAGCCAAAAGGGAGAAATAGTCCAAAGGTCCATCAGTAATAGACGAATGAATAAATAAAATGTTATGTACGCAAAATAGATATTATGTAGCTTCAGAAAGAAATGGAATTCTGGTACATGCTATAACATGGATGAACCTTGAAAACATACCTGGGTGGCTCAGTGGGTTAAAGCCTCTGCTTTCGGCTCAGGTCATGATCCCAGGGTCCTGGGATTGAGTCCCACATCGGGCTCTCTGCTCAACAGGGAGCCTGCTTCCTCCTCTCTCTCTGCCTGCCTCCCTGCCTACTTGTGATCTCTGTCTGTCAAATAAATAAATAAAATATTAAAAAAAAAAAAGACGCTAAGTGAAATAAGCCAGACACAAAAGGACAAATATGGCATGATTCCACTTTCATGGGGTACTTAAAGTAGTCAAATTAATAGGGACAAAAATAGAGTAATGGTTACCAGGGAGTAGGGGTTGAAGAAAATGGGGAATTAGAGTTTAACAGATAAAAAATTTCAATTTGGGATGATGAAAAAGTTCTGAAGATGGATGGTGGTAATGGCTATAGGACAGTGTGAATGCCCTTAATGCCACTGAACTGTACACTTACAGATGGTTATAATGGTATTATAATGGTTATTTCTGTATACTTTACGACACTGAAAAATAGAATTAATAGTTTTGAAAGTCAAAATGAAGCAGACCAGATAATTTATTTCATTACCTCTATACTTTAGGATTTAATCAGATCATAAGGTAGAAAAAAGAGGAAACAAAGAACGACTTATATTTTATCTTTGGTGTGAGGTTCCTCGCTTAGTAACACGAAAGCTGCATCGATACTATGTATGGGAACTCCACTGAGTGTTAGGACTCAGCCCTCTAAGAACTGAGATAACACCGCGATAGTCTTGGAGCCAACAGTTAGTGTGGCATATTGAAAACCGGTCAGGTTAATATTCCTTTCTCTTCAAGAGTCCCGGGTTTGGAGTCTGCAACTATGACAGCCCTTGAGCAATGAGAAAAGATTTAAATCAAGAACAGCGGGGGTGCCTGGGTGGCTCAGTGGGTTAAGCCTCTGCCTTCTGCTCAGGTCATGTTCCCAGGGTCCCTGGGATCAAGCCCTGCATTGGGCTCTCTGCGTGGCGGGCAGCGCTTCTCCCTGCCTCTCTGTCTACTTGTGATCTCTCTCTGTCAAATAAATAAATATAATCTTTACCCCTGGGGCTAATAATACATTATATGTTAAGAAAAAAAATATTTTAAAAAATGAAATTAAAAAAATAAAATGTTAAAAAAAATAGCAGAACATGCACATATTGACAACAAAAATATCAAAAGCCAGTTTTCTTTTGCAAAAGGCTTTCAGTCTCATCTTCTCAAGCTTTAAGGAAAAAATGATGATTAACAAATGCATAAATGAAGGACAGAACAACTGAATAATAATTAGCACACGAAACTGGAGCCAAATAGTCCCTGATCTCTCACTGACCTTGAGCAAATCCCTTAAACTCTCTGCTCTTCAGCTCCCCTGACTCTAGGAGGATAATCACAACTTCTCCACAGAGGGGTTGGGAAATTCCCTGAATTCACTGTTGTCACGTAAATCCATGGCATTCAGACACCCAGGGAAGACACTGTGTTCCTTTCAGATTGATAGAAATTCTATAAACCAGTATATTGAGCAAGAATCTTCAAGTGTTCATTTGGGGAACATAGAGTGCTCTGCATAAAACAGAAACTTCATATACAACCGTAGTAGTTTTCTTTGTTATGGCTTTCAGAAGTCAAAACACATTGGTTGCCAGTTGCAATGCAATTTCACTCTGTCTCTGGCCTCTTGTTGTCCTGGTGACTTGCTGTATTGAATGTGGAGGAGAGGAAGTAGTTCAGCAAAGGGACAGGAGGGCCAGTCTCTTCCTGTCTTGCCAGAGCTCTTGTGTTTTTTTTCCTGGTCTCACTCATCCTTGTGCAATTAAGTTGCAACCCTGAATCCAAATATATGCTCCTGAGAATGTCTCAAGTGCGTGATTTACAAAGACCGCTCTGGACTCGAAGCAAGGTCTCTCGATTCTTTAACTACCTTACTTGAAGAGGAAAATAATAAATCTATCAGAAGGACTGTAAGGCCTAAATATTTTCTCAAGGATCCAAAGTGAATTAAGAGGACAGTATACCAAAAAAGATGACCTTTTCTATACAAGCTAAAACTACACCATCATGACTGGATGGCTTTATAGGCAAGAAAAGACAAGCAGCCGTTCCGGCTAAGGCCCGCATTTCACTTAAGATCACGGAATGGGAGACGGTGTAGTTTATGTTTAAAGTAGCTAAGATATTTTTACAAAGCCATTCTTTAAAAACAGACGTGAGCATTAAAAATAAATGGGTATACTCTAAAGCAATAAGCTTTCACTTCGACTTTGGGGTCGTATTACTGATTTATCTTGCCTGCGGTAGCTAAGGATAATTTGAAAATATTAGTCAGAAAGAAAGAATTATAGTGCTGACTACATCTAACTTACTACATCCTCTCTCATAGTTAGGTGGTTTTTTATTACATTATCCTGTTGAAGGGAAATTGTTTATGTTGATGACAAACCAAAGCAAACTCGGGCTTCGTGGTGGTGCTGGTGGTGTGTGTGTGTGTGTGTGTGTGTGTGTGTGTGAATGCTATTTTTCTTGAGCAAAATTATATTATAATGTGCTGACAAATTAAAAACAACTATTCTGAGTAATGAATGCATAAGGAGACTCCAGACCAAAGGGATTGGAACAGTCATGACATAAAGGAAATACCCTGATTTTTTTTTTTCCTGAAAACTCAGCTAAAGTTCCAAGCAGTTTTCATTCAACAGTTCCAAATATCTTTCAACAGTGTCACTCCAAAAATGAAATGTGGGAAAACAAAGGGACATCTGAACGCCCAGTCTGTTCCCATTAGAAATGCATGGGTAATTTGCGTGATTAACAAGTCTTTGTTCATTAAGCCTGGTGGCAGGGGTCTGAACTCTGTGCCAGGAGCTGCTGTGGTAACATTCCTCTACTCCCGTTTCAAGAGCATGGGGTTTGGTGTCTGCCTGCCTGGGTTCAAATCTCAGCTCCACCACCGAGCAGCTCTGTGATTCCCGCTAAGTTCCTTAACCTCTCTGAACCCTAGTTTCTTCTGTAAATGAGAGAAAGTTATAGTCACTGTCTCCTAGGCTGAAACAAGACGATGCCCGTGAGGCACACAGTGCAGGCCTCACACGGAATAAGCATTCAACAGCATTCAACTCGTCTTAACTATCTTCTGGGTTTTGCTACAAGCTTGGATGGTTTAACAACTCCAGCGTGCATAACTCAACTCGCTAGTCCAAGATTATTTAGGCAAGGGATGTCCTTATTTATAAGGAAATGAAAAACTTAGTAGATTTCAGGGATTTCTTCCAGGTGCCCAGGCGACTTTCTTGTATAAATTAGAATTACAGGGAACCACAGAATTCCAGAATAAGGAGCAGAAGAAACCATGAGGAGATCCTTAGCTCTGGAAAAGAATGTTCTCAGAAGGAGAGAACATGGCAGAGTCCAGAGTGCATCTGTCTTTGAATTGGAAAGTACGTGGATTTGGTTCCTTGCTTGGTCACTGTGGTGGATTATATGCTGGCCCCCAAAAGGTATGTCTAATTCTTAAGCCTCAGTACTTGTGAATGGGAGCTTATTTGGAAATCAGGTCTTTGCAGATGTAATTAAATTAAGGCTCTTGAGATTAGATCATCCTATAGGTATGGTAGGCCCTAAATTCAATGAGGAGTATGCTTATACAAGAAAAGGAGAAGACAGACACACCCAGAGGGGACCTGCACAGGAAGACGGAGGAAGAGATTGGAGTGGTGTATCCACAAGATAAGCAGTGCCAAGAAATGTGGGCGGCCACCAGGAGCTAGGAGACAGGCATGGAATGGATTTTCTTTCAGAGCCTTAAGAATGAACCAAGCCTACCGACCTCGATTTTGATTTTGTTTGTTTTTTTTAAAGATTTTTATTTATTTGAGAGAAAGAGTACAAGCAGGGGGAGCAGCAGAGGGAGAGGGAGAAGTAGACTCCCAACTGAGCAGAGAGCCCAACGCGGGGCTCAATCCCAGGACCCTGGGATCATGACCTCAGCTGAAGGCAGATGCTTAACCCACTGAGCCACCCAGGAGCCCCCTGACCTTGATTTTGGACTTCTGGTCTCTGGCACTATGGAAGAGTAAGTTCCTGTTGTTCTAACTCATCCATTTATAGGAATTTATTATGACAGACCAATACAGTCAGTAAGTTGGAAAGTCAGTGCACCCACCTTGAGGACTAATGAGGTTGAGTATATAAAGGCACCAGGAGGACCTAATAGGTGCTCAGTAAATGTTAGTTGAACATTTTAAAAAATTTTTTTTTTATCTTTATCTTCACAACAATCCAGTTTTGTTTTGTAAGCTAAGTCTTATCTTCATTTTCTGCTGAGGAAACCGATTCTCTTAAAAGTTAACCAAAAAGCTCCAGGCGAGGTGAGTAAGTGGCGTGTTTCCTGGCTCCACGGCTTGTACCTTCTCAACCACAGCAATCTGTCCCCTGTCTTGCATACACAATTTTGCCATAATTCTCTGTTACTTACTACATCACACCAGTATACATGACTGAACTGCCACATATGCTGTGTCTCTACAAAATAAAATATTGTCTGAGGAGACAGGGGAGGAGAAGGTAAAAGTGGAGGGTAAGAAGGAAGTCTAAGGAAAGTGCACAAAATCTAAAAGGCAGATCACTCATTAAGAATTAATAAGTTAATGTCTTGAGACACAGATGTAGTGAAAGGAAGGGGCACCTGCACCCCAGTGTTCATAGCAGCAATGTCCCAAGAGCCAAACAGTGGAGGGAGCGAGATGTCTTTCAACAGATGAATGGATAAAGAAGTTGTGGTTCATGCATACAATGGATTCTTACTCAGCCATCAGAAAGGATCAACAGAATAGCTACCATCTGCATCAACATGGATGGAACTGGAGGGGATTCTGCTAAGTGAAGTAAGTCAATCAGAGAAACACAATTATCATATGGTTTTACTCATATGTGGAACATAAGGAATAGTGCAGAGGATAGTAGGGGAAGGGAGGGAAAACTGAATGGAAAGAAATCAGAGGGAGACGAATCATGAGAGACTGACTCCGGGAAACAAAATGAGGGTTGCAGAAAGGGAAGTGGGTAAGAGGATGGGGTAACTGGGTGATGGGAATTGAAGAGGGCACGTGATATGATGAGCACTGGGTGTTATATTCAA
Source organism: Martes martes (assembly GCF_963455335.1). NCBI lineage: Eukaryota > Metazoa > Chordata > Mammalia > Carnivora > Mustelidae > Martes > Martes martes. The sequence continues at coordinate 11,526,020 of NC_137900.1, read as the reverse complement.
CTAATGAATCACTGAACATTATATAGAAAACGAATGGTACTATACCTTGGGTAATTGAATTTAAATTAAAAAAAGAAACAAAGCACTCAATAAATACTAAAATTGCTAATAAAAAATAATAAGTTAAAAGTTTTTTATTCTAAGTTATAAATCCTTTGGGCTCATTAAGAATCCCTGTAAGAGTGTTAAACTCTTTAATGTACTTAAAGAGAATGAGTTAGAATTACTGTGGTAAGGTAGCCAGTAGATACATTCAAATAAGTTAATTATACCCCAAAAAGCTCTTCATCTATCTACTGCCCACGGTTGTTTTGAGATTTACTATGCCATCAAAAGTGGGACTCAAGCAACCTAATGAAATCCACTATTTATGCCGACAATCACGGCAGTGGTATTTCAAGGCCATCTCATTAGTAGAAATATTTGTAGTCAACCTATTTGGGATGCCTTTGGAAGAGAAATATGCCAACCATATCAAAAGGGCCTAAATTCCCTTTCAGAACGGGGCTTTATTTATCAAAATGTTAGAGTAAGTACCAACACTAGATTAGTGTAATTGCTTCATTCTTTTCCCCCAGAAAACCATAGAGATGTCAGGTCATTTAAGAATCTACGGAGTTCAGAGTGAAATAATGCAAACTTGTAAGCAGTGCTTTGCACTGAGAGAGAATAAACGTTTCAGGGAAATGAGAAGCAAAGATTATTGTCTCTCTATTTCTATCTGGTCGCTTTCAATTAGTTAATACAGCACCATCCATAAAACTGTTGAGCTGTATTATTAAATTTTAACTTAAAAAGGAGGATTTAGGACCCCTGAAATAAAGAATACATGATATGTTAATAATAACTTTAAAAAATAAAAATTAAATTAAAAAATAATGAGGATTTATAAAGGACTTTTCCCCAGGGATGTCCCAGGGCTTCTGAAGGTAACGCTCAGCAGCCATAAGTGAGAAACCCCATTCCTAGGACTGTGGGGATGAGAGGGCATTCAGAGGAAGAGCCCAACAAATACCCCATCTTCCTCTTTTCCTGAGACATAGCCCACTGACATGTTCAGCATCTCCCAAGCCCATGGCTGGCTCACCCCATGAAAACACTAAGACTTGGTCTTCATTCCAGTGTCTCGGTCGAGAGCACGGGCTTCAGTTCTCTCTTCCACCATTTACCTCCAGGAAACAGCCAATCGTTCTTTGGGCCATGGTTTCTTCATCTGTGAAGTGGGAGGATAATAGTAACTACCTCACAGCGCAGTTAACGGAAAGCCACATAAAGCACTGAGAACTCTGGCTGACATAACAACACTTGCTCCCCTCGTGCTCAACGTTATCCGTCAAGGTGGCGTGCCAGGCACTGGTACTCAGGGGTGGATGTGACGGCCTCCCCAGCGATCTCACAGCCTCGCTGAGGAGCAGACACGAGACGAACTCATTACTACACTCTAACTGAAACCTACCAATGGACAGCACATAGAAGGTCCCCTCTAATTTGCTGTGTGTTCTGCTGGGAGTCCTGCAATGTCTCAGAACTTCTCAGGACGGAGATAACTCTGGCAGGCTCTCGAAGGATAAAGGAAACCTCCCTTTGAGTTGAATGATCTCAGATCGCACACATTCAATAATCAACACTGTTTTCAGTAACGCTCCATTGCATGACGCTGCGTGAAGAGCCAGGGCTCACATTACCCTCTAACGCTGCCATGTTCACGTCCAGGCAGAGCGGATGAAATCTTATGGCTGTATTCTGTCTACGTGTACATGACAAGTACCACATTGTTTTCCTAGGCTCAGGTCAGCTGACAAACTGTCCCGAAGGTTTTGAGTTGTCTGGCAATTCAGGTCAGACTAACACTTGGAGAGTTGTAATGGCTTTCCTCGGGGAGGGGTCACAGAGAATTCCCTCTTGGCTTGGGAAGAAGTTTGCATGGACATGTATTACCAAAGTGTATCTCTGAAAACTGAGAGTTTCCCTCTTTGCTTTGTTTACTGGGAAGCCTGGAGCAAACTAACTGACAGTAGTGACCATACAGAGCCATGTGCTACTCTTTTCTCATGTTTTAAATTCTTAACTGCATCTGACATCTTTACAATTTATTTGATTTACAGGGTGTGTATTTTTCAAACAAGTTCAAATCTTCTCCGGGAGAAAGGAAAAGAATATATTTTTAGAATGCTCAAATTATGCTTCAGTAACAGAGCAGCACCCTCAAAGAGTTAACTCCCTTCCAAAGGGCTTTATTCACTTCCAGACAGATTACTCGTTGTTGGCAGATGAAGCATGAAGTTCCCAACTGTCAAACATCAGGGGGATATGTTTCTGGGGGCAAAAAAAGAGAGAACCTTAGTAGAATGTTCTCTCCGGAAAAATAAAAAGCATTCAAATGTATTTTTTTAAGAGCAAACAGCCCATCTAGTGCTAAACTGGCGAAGGACATAGTTGAAGGACAGTGGCTGTTAGAGGCCAACGGAAATTCTGAAATCAGAGAGCTGGAGTGGCTCCACCAGGCAGTCTAACTGGACCGCCACCAGGACGGCTTCTAACGGAGGCTCAGAGAAGACAAACAGGGACCTCAGAAAGAACTGGGAGATGAGGAGATACACACACACACACATGCACGCTCGCCCACACACTCGACCCAAACCAATAACCCTACAGTGTTTGCACAAGAAGGATACTTTTCGGAATATTTTTATTTTATTATTTTATTATTATTATTATTTTTTTTTTAGAGCGAGAGAGAAAGAAAGAGCTAGCATGCATGTGCACAGTGAGGAGGAGCAGTGGGATAGACAGAGTGTCAAGCAGGCTCCACACTCTGCACGGAGCTGGACTGGGGGCTGAATCTCACGGTCCTGAGATTGTGACTTGAGCCCAAATCAAGAGTCGGACGCTTAACTGACTGAGCCCCCCAGGCGCCCCAGGAATTTTTTTTTTTTAAGATTATTTATTTATTTATTTGACAGACAGAGATCACAAGTAAACAGAGAGGCAGGCAGAGAGAGAGAAGGAAGCAGGGTCCCTGCATGAGCAGAGAGCCCGATGCGGGGCTCGATCCCAGGACCCTGGGATCATGACCTGAGCCGAAGGCAGAGGCTTTAAGCCACTGAGCCACCCAGGCACCCCCAGGAATATTTTTTAAATGGACAGTTTACTCCAGAATTACCACTAAGATAAGCATGAAATTCCAGCTGATCCCTGTGATCAGAGAAAGTTATTTATATCAAATGGCTCACCAAAATGAGGACAGGAGGTGACAGTATTATAGACACAAGGATACATACCGTTCCTGTAACTACTCACACACCCACCCCAGGCACGTAGCTCTGTTTCTCCTAGTATGTTACATATATTAACGCCTTCGCCCCCCCACCCCAAAATGAGTTCTAGGTCTGATCACTTCTGCCATCGGGAGCTATAGAAGTTAACTAACTTGCTCAGTGCACATGACTGTCAGTGGTAGCTGGGCTTCCATCCCAGGTCTGGGTAACTCCTCTGTAGATCATACGATGTCTATGCAGCTATATGAGTTAGGGAGGAGTAGGCAGCAGGAGGACCTGGGAGTCCACCAAGGAAAACTATATTTGAAAAAGCATGCTTTGCTGGCACAAAAGAAATCAATCCTACATCATCTTTCCCATTACTAAAACTACATATAGCCTTGAAGAAAACTCTACACAATCTAGTTTGATGTTAGCCGGAAAAGATGTCTTTGTCTGCTTACTTACTTTCATCAGAGACAATTTTGATGCCTGTGCACTGGGGGGGATCCTGTTCTTGATGTGCATGAGCTACAGGCAGGCTATGCCTGCATGATGCCACATTAGGAAGAAAAGCTAACGATTCCCTCAGGAATAGGAATTTAGCTACATGATCAAAACTTCTGGGGTTTGGAAACATCTGGACGTCTGACATTGAGAGACACAGCCTGAGCCTCACTTGCTATTTTGCTTGGTACATGCCCCTGCATGAATCATACCAGAGCTAAAAACAGGGAGCAACAGAAGACAAAGCAACCCAAGCCCGAGGAAAGCCAAAGTCTCTCCACCATCAATTACAACAGGGGTGGGGTTCTCTCAGCTTTGGTTGGGACCCACAGTTTTGGTATGAGAACTGGAAGCCAGAGGTGCCACTAAAAGAGATGATCAGAGAGGAAGTGGACGAATGTCATCCCAAAGGAGCAGAAGTGGGAGGAGAGTACAGAATTCAGAGCCAAGAAAGAGACAAGAAGCAAAAGCAGGTTGGAAGGAAGGGTTGTGGGGTGGGGGGGAGTGGATCCTGAGAACGCTTGCTGAGGGCCAGCACGAGATGGACAGCTGGAGAAGGCACTGTCTGTGACTTAGTGAAGTACTGCATGTTAAATTTCATTCATTCAGGCTGAGGGACAAAGAGCCTTAAGCACATACGTTACTCATAAAATGTTCTTGCTAAAAACTGATATTAGTAATCAGCTTTCCTTCTGGCTTTTGCTTTCCAGTGGGAACAGGAAATGAACCAAATATGGTTCATATAAGATGAGAAAATGGCTGTGAACAGGATTTTCTCTCATTTATATCAGTAACTTAAAATTAATAGCTAATGTTTATGGGAATGTGCCAGGCTTTATATGCATGATTTCATTCCATTTTTGCAATAACCCCAGGAGGTAGGTGCTGTTATCATCTGCATTTCACAGAGGAAGAAACTGAGACTGGGAGAGGTTGAATAACTTGCCTGCCAACCACAGCCAGTACCCTTTCTGACTAGAGAATTCTATACTTTTAAGCATTAATGTCTCTGACACCGGCTACAGCAACATTTTTCTAGGTATGCTTCCCAAGGCAAAGGATACAAAAGCAAAAATAAATGCCTGGGACTATGTCAAAACAAAAAGCTCCTGTACAGTGAAGGAAACAATCAACAAAACTCAAAGGCAACCTGCTGAATGGGAGAAGATATTTGCAAATGACATAAAGGGTTAGTATCGAAAGTACATAAAGAACTTATACAACTCAACACCCAGAAAACAAGTAATCCAATTAAAAAATGAGAAGACATGGGGCGCCTGGGTGGCTCAGTGGGTTAAGCCGCTGCCTTTGGCTCAGGTCATGATCTCAGGGTCCTGGGATCGAGTCCCGCATCGGGCTCTCTGCTCGGCAGGGAGCCTGCTTCCCTCTCTCTCTCTCTGCCTGCCTCTCTGACTACTTGTGATCTGTCTCTGTCAAATAAATAAATAAAATCTTTAAAAAAAAAAAAAATGAGAAGACATGGACAGACACTTCTCAAAAGAAGATATCCAGATGGCCAACAGACACATGAAAAGATGCTCAACATCACTCATCATCAGGGAAATGCAAATCAAAACTACAATGAGGTATGACCTCACACCTGTCAGAACAGCTAAACTGAAAACACAAGAAACAACAAATGCTGACAAGGATGTGGAGAAAAAGATAACCTGTTGCACTGGTGGTGGGAATGCAAGCTGGTGCAGCCACTGTGGAAAACAGCATGGAGGTTCCTTGTAAAGTTAAAAATAGAGCTACCCTATGATTCAGTAATCCCACTACTGGGTATTTACCCCCCAAATACAAAAACACTAATTCAAAGGCATGCATGCATCCCTATGTTTATAGCAGCACTATTTACAATAGCCAAATTGAAGAAGCAGCCGTGTCCATTAATGAATGAATGGATAAAGAAATTGTGGATATATATATATACGATGGAATAGTACTCAGCCATAAAAAGAATGAACTCTTACTTTGCAACAACATGGATGGAGCTAGAGAATTTCACTAATCAAAATAAGCCAGAGAAAGACAAATACTGTATGATTTCACTCAGATGTAGAATTAAAGAAACAAAACAAATAAGCAAAGGGGGAGATAGAGAGAGGGCAAACCAAGAATCAGACTCTTAACTACGAGAACAAAGTGATGGTTCCCAGAAGGGGGGTAGGCAGGCAAATGGGTGAAATGGGTATTGGGGATTAAGGAGTACACTTGTGATGAGCACTGGCTGATGTATGGAAGTGTTGAATCACTATATTTTAAACCTGAAACTAATACAACATGGTATGTTAACTATACTGGAATTTTTTTTTTTTTTTTAAGGGGCACCTGGGTGGCTCAGTCAGTTAAGCATCTGCCTTTGGCTCAGGGCGTGACCCCAGGGTCCTGGGATCAAGCCGCACAGCGGGCTCCCTGCTTGGCGCACAGTTTCTCCCTCTTCTGCTCCCCCTGCCTGTGTTCTCTCTCTCTGTGTCAAATAAATGAATAAAATCTTTAAAACAATTAAAATAAAAAAAATAAATTAAATTAAAAAAAATTCTGTACTCTTAAATCACTTGTGTTCACAATCTCTAGATCACAGTTTCAAAGCCCTTTCCCGTGCAGTATCACATTTGGTCTTTTCAACAACTCTGGAAGCAGGCATGGTTCCCAACCTCAGCTTTGCCGCTTCCTAGCTGTGCTGTGCTTGTTCTCTTAAGCACCCTGACCTGAGCTTTCGCCATCTGGGAGGGGAGGGTAAGGATGGGGTCTAACCACCCCCAGGGCTGCCGTGAGGAAGAGAGGCACTAGCGGATGCACAGCCGTGGCCAGCACGGAGCAGAAGGCAAGGAAATGACCACTCTGTGGGTGGGCGGAGCCGAGGCTGCCATGCTGAGATACAAATCTGCAGAGGGAAGCGCAGGGAGGGGGAGGGCTTCACTCAAGACCCCCTGCCAGGAAAATGCAGAGCTGGGAGCCAAACCCACAACGTCTGGTGTGAAGTCCAGCATCCTCTCTCCTGAAGCTTCTTGGCCCCACATGGTTCATGACACCACTTCGTGGCAGTAAGTATGGCTTGGCTTTCCCAAGGGATCCTGGCAGCTGCTGTAACAAGCAGCCTCTGGTGCAGGTGCACTTGAGCTCCGTGAAGACATCTGGATGCTCTTCATGGCAGCTTTGAAAGGAAATTTTCCCCATTCTGTTGGCATGACTGCACACCAGGTTTGGAAAAGTACAATTCGGAGCCCTTCTGCTGCTGATTCCCCTAAACAAAGACATGTGTCTGGCGTGCTGCCTGAAGGTGCAAAGGTGTGTGTTGAACTACGGGCTATGTTGTGATTGAAATGATGAGGATTTCATTGATGATACCTGGCCCCAATGATATATGGGGGGGATACATTTCTATCCAGTGTAATCGTTTGGGGCGAGGGAAGGGAAGGTTGTAGGAGGCAAACAATGCTCAGATAAAGAAACAGAATGCAAGGCTAAATTTGTTGGAAAGAATTTATCATGAGCTTGTTTATGAGTCATCTGCATCTGAAAGTGAGCCCATTGCCTTCATATTGGAATCCCCTGGTACCAGCCTTAAACAAAATGATAAACCAGGCACTGTTTGCTACTTACATCAACATTTTCCCTCTCCTTCTGACCTCTGAAGCCCCCTTTCCCTGTCGTCGCTTGTGCAGCGGCAAGGCCAGCCTCCAAACCCACCTCCTGGCCCAGGACCCCTCTCTTCCTCCGCCCTATTCTCCACCCCAGTGTAACTGCTCGCAATTCAGGGTAAGGAGGAAAGCAAACTGGGTGCGATTAATTCACACTCGGTTGTTAATAAGGGATGGCCTTTCCGAGGTACTCACGTTGAAGAAGTACTGCGCTCTATGGGAAATTGTAGAGAAAGTTTTCATCAAGCTCTGAACCAGGTTATCTTCACAAAAGCAAATCATGACATCGATTTCAAAATCCCAACCTCAATACATATTTAATCACCGACTCACTGAAAAATATTTATTGACGACCTACAAAATGACTGACGTTGTCCTGGGGATTAACTGGTGAATGAGAAGGAATCCAGGCTCATAGGACAGTAAAAGAACCGATAGCTTCCAATAGGGGAATAAACTGGTCACTCAGGCCACACTGTCTTGTTTGTCTGCTGCTCGGTAAATGTCAGAGGACGAGAAGGAAGGGGAAAGGGAGGGGGAGGAGGAGAAGGAGGAGAAAAGGAGGAGAAAGGGGACACTAAGGTTGTTAGAAGTCCCTCCATTCCCACTGGTTTCATCCCCCATTACCTGCCTGTCCCCAGAGGAGTTTGAGTTTACTACCCTGTTCAAGGAAGATAGTCTTACAATACATATTAGTTCTAAGATTATTTTGTGATATTGCAAACTTTTGTTAAAATACCAGATTTAGGGGCACCTGGGTGGCTCAGTGGGTTAAAGCCTCTGCCTTCGGCTCAGGTCATGATCTCAGGGTCCTGGGATCGAGCCCTGCTTCGGGCTCTCTGCTCAGCAGGGAGCCTGCTTCTCTTCAATTCTCTCTGCCTGCCTCTCTGCCTACTTGTGATCTCTGTCTGTCAAATAAATAAATAAAATCTTTTAAAAAAATACCAGATTTAGTGACAAAACTTGAAAATATAAATTGGAAAATGGGCTTCCTTAGAACATGAAGTTAATAAAAACGTGACTGTATTTGGTCCATTTGTTCCATCTTCCCCTGTTAAAATACATGGGCTATAAATTAGGAGACTTAGATTCTAGCTCTCACTCTGTTACTTATAAGCTCTGTTACCTCAAACAAGTTACTTCACCTCTCTGAGCCTGTTTCCTTATCAATAAAAAGGGAGAATTGGATCTGATAATCTTTAAAGTCTCTTTTCGGTCAACACTGTTCTAATGCTGTGATTCTTTGCTGATCTTACAGACTTCAGTGAGATTTTAATAAAGGAACTTGGCATAGTTCACTGGTTACATGACTCAGGAATCTATCTCAAAGAAACACAAAATAAAGGTTGTCAGAGAAAACAGCAGACTTTCATTTCCTGGGTAAAATGCCTCCTCTAGGACCAAAGAATGCCCCCGTGTTAATTCCTGCAACAGAGAAGGGAACTACAGAACAGTAGAAATCAATGAAAGGCTACAGTGGACGATATATAGGACACTTCTATACGTAAAGACTTACATGTGGTCGATGCTTTTGGGAACCAAAAATGAAACCTACAGTTCAAAAGTATTTTAAAAGTTATCCTTTGTGGCTCCAGATCCCAGGATTTCCAAATACAAATATGGTGCTGCATTAACAGCTTTCCAAGAGCTATTAATTATTAACTATTATCTATTAACTTCCCTCTTTGTGGCTTAGAACAGAGGCTCAGTCTCAGGTGCTGAGCACAAAGAGGGGGGATCAGTGTACCCTCTACGCCTCGCTACAGGCTGGTGAGACTATGGCTGGGGAGACAGACTTGGAAGTTTCTTCAAAGTGAGTGGCTGTTTCGAGGGGGAAAAGGAATGATAAGCATGCTTGGTGAAGTTTACAGGTGACAAACCCCAACTGGTGAAGTGACAGCACAAGCTACCACAGCTGGCGACCTGGTTGTCAATGGACCAGGCTTTACCCCCCAGCTACTGGGCAGCTCACTGTCCACAGCTCTCCACACATGGCCATCAGTGGCCCACGGATGGGGAAGAGAGAGTGATGGAATAATTAGGTTCATGAAACACTAGTTTGGATGTTAGAACCAAAAGAAAATCTCGAGGCTTCCTAGTCTCACCATCTCATTACACAGATGAGGAAAGGAGACCCAGTGAGGAAACGTGACTTGGCCAAGGTCAAGCAGCTCTCCACTTAGCAGAACTACCTCTAGGACCCAGGTCTTCAGACTCCCAGTCAAATTTCCTTCTCAGCACAGCACATCTCTAGGTTGAAAATACTTACAAGTGACTCAACTTCCCAAAGCTTTCCTGCATGTGCAGACTGTAACAGTACCCCACTGACATCAATCTGAGTAATATACCAATGATATTAATAATTCACTCTTTCCTTCCTCAGTGGACTCTTTGTCCAAGGAATGCTATCATAATTCATTGCTGTGATAGAAAAGGTTTAATTTGGGGGCGCCTGGGCGGCTCAGTGGGTTGGAGCCTCTGCCTTTGGCTCAGGTCGTGATCCCAAAGTCCTGGGATCGAGCCCTGCATTGGGCTCTCTGCTCAGCAGAGGGCCTGCTTCCTCCTCTCTCTCTCTGCCTGCTTCTCTGCCTACTTATGATCTCCGTCTGTCAAATAAATAAATAAAATATTTTTTAAAAAAAGGTTAATTTGTCATATTTACTCTTATCTTATCCCTAAAATGTCTGGGCTGGTGGTTAAGTCCTAGAGATAGTTGCAAAACTGAACTGACGCAGGTCCTACGGGGGGGGGGGTGGTGGTGGTGGTGCATGTGTGACTGGGGATTGCAGAAGTGACTACCAGGGCAGGAAGGGTGTGTTTGTCATGGCCACGGGTCAACTGGTCAAGAGGACAGAAGTAAGGCATCCCCAGGCTGGTTCTGAGGCCAGTAAGATGTGGGCATTTGTATGGAGAACAAAAGCAAAGGAAAAAATTAAATTTCCTTACAACTTACAGCCCATTGACAACTCCTTGAGATAAGCAGAGTGATTTCCTCTAGGCACCTACTGCCTCATTGGTTAATACTTTAGCTTAACTTGAGCCTGACCTCCAGGATCCTCTAAGTCTCCTTTAACATATAAAGATTCCCTTGGAAACTTCCTTTATCTCTACCCACCAACATATATGTCAGCAATCATCCTCTAAGCATATGGCCCACTGATATACATCAGAAGGGTCTCATGACTTAGATTTTACTAGAAAGTAGTAAATGACCTCTTTTGAACATCTAAGCCCTCAAGGTCCTGGAAATCTTGCTTCCAAATTCCTTAGAGACTTAACGCTATCCCTAACCTCCTCCTAACTTGAAAGTGTATAATCAGCCACCCCTCACAAACCCAGGGCAGCTCTTTCTGCCCAGGGACCCTGTCCCTGTCCCCGTGCTTTAATACAACTACCTTTTTGCACCAAAGATACCTCAAGAATTCTTTCTTGACCATTTGCTCCCGAACCCCAACATTTTCACATTAGCTACCAGTTCAGGTCTCAATCAATTTCTAAGTGCCCCTGAGTCCCAGTCTATGGAAATCCCAACAGCTCAAGCTACTAGAATGGTATGAGCTGTAGCTTTGAGGAAGATCATTCCTACCTAGACAAATACTCACCCTCCCTTTCTCCCCACATTTTTATTGCTGCCTATCCTCACCTCCCAAATTTATTGACAAATAGATTTTCCCTGTTTATCATAGAGGAAAAAAAGGAGGACTCTGTCCTATGAGAAGGGGTCCAGACCAGATTCGGCTACCTGACCCAGTTTGACCAGTGATGCCCCATCTGGGTCCTAGTTCTCATTGTGCTGTTGCGTGTCCTGAGACAAACCCATCTCTGAGGGTCTCTGTTTCCTCTTCTATAAAATGGACTAGCTAACTCCAGGTTCCTAATGATAAGATTTCCCAGAAGCAGTAACGTTTTTCTGATCTTACAAGTGGCAGCCAGCTTCCGAAGACACTTGTTGCTGTTTACGAGCTGTAGAAGACTGTAAACAGAATGAAAGATAAACTTGCATGTTTTTGAAAAGTTAATTCTGTTCTTGCAATATATCATAAACATTTCACTTTATTCTGCCCTCGCTCTTAATTACAGACCCGCGGACACGGGAAACAGCTGAAGTTCTGGTCGATTAACCAGAGAAGAAGAAAATCTGCCACAGAGTGAAATCAATGTCAGCCTTGCCAGCAATCCACCGACGTAGCTCCTTCTGCACAGACAAAACCTGAACGGAAATGAAGCCACCATGGGCTGGTTTTGCAACACACAACAAATCACGGGCCAGCCACGGTGTCAGAGGTCGGCGTTCCACCCAGTTATCTACCTGTTCGTCTTTCCATTCATTCTTGTATCTTCTTGACAACCTAAAGTAGCTTATCTCCGTTATTAAGCAAGGTCCCCAAATGTTCAAACATGTCTCTGCTCTTAAGACATGTTACCAGGGGATACAAGCAGCAGTGAAAAACATTGCAACATGAGTTGTGATATTCTTTCTTTTTGGGTAGTCCCACATCATGTGGAACTCCAGCCGCGCACAGTCAATAATCAAGATGAGGGACGTGCCCACAAAGAGCTAGTTGCAAGGAAAAATATTAAGGAAAGTAGCCCCGTGCATGGATATATCCTGACTCCCCTTTCCAGAGAAGACGAGAGAGAGAGAGAGAGAGAGAGAGAGAAAAGCCAGACCCATTAAGTACTTTCTCAGTGTATTCCTTAAGTCTCTCATCAGAAATGCTAGTTCAATGTTTAACATTTGTCTTGTGCACAAACTCGTACATCATTCTGTAGCTTTGAGAAATTAAAAAATATACGGGCTAGAAAACCCCTTGGTTTACATCGGTTCTTGGCACCAATGTAAAGCTCGAAGAACTGAGTGGTCTGGGGTTGTGCATTTTATACACACACAGAATGGCCAACCTTGTCCCTTTGTTTGCCAGGGTCAATGGGCCAACTTTCCCCCCAGGTACACATCTATCTCAGACACATGAGCACATGGGAAAATCCACGGAGACGTTATTTGTTCCACAAGAAGCAGCAGATGTGACACAACTTTAAAATCCATGGGGCACCTGGGTGGCTCCGTAGGTTAAGCCTCTGCCTTCGGCTCAGGTCATGATCTCAGGGTCCTGGAATTGAGCCCTGCCTTGGGCTCTCACTCAGCAGGGAGCCTGCTTCCTCCTCTCTCTCTGCCTGCCTCTCTGCCTACCTGTGATCTCTGTCTGTCAAATAAATAAATAAAATCTTTTTTAAAAAAATCCTAATGATTCTACCACAGCCCTGGACTTCTGGCAGAAGAGGCAGTCTTAGAAATGCTGCTGCCTCCCTTCTTCCGCACCCCCGGCCCCCAACACACAGTTAAAGACCGCACGTCTAGATGAGCTGCTCTAATCCTGCAGCTTGCTAACTGGAAGGACACAGCCCTTTCCCCATCCTTCTGGTCCTCAGTTATACTAGTATCTACATCGGCTACTGGTGCCGAGTTCAGACAGAGCATGGCATGCTCATTGAATAAATACTGTGTGTCCAGCTTCATGGCTTAGCCAAGGCCAGCCTTAGCTGTTCATTATAGTCACCTGGGGAGCTTTAAAAAAAAAGACCATACCAGCACCCAATCTCTGAGAAATTCTGATTTAACTGGTCTGCAGTGGGACTCTGGCAGCAGTGTTTTTAAGAGCTCCTGGTTTGTAATGTGCAGTCAGGGCTGAGACCTGCCCCTCCCCCCCGCGCCTCCCCCCTCCAACGAGCTAGGTACTAGAAATCCAGAAATGAACTTGAAGTGGTCTCTCCCCTCTAACAGACCATGCATCTTTGGCATATTCATAACTGGCACTAACATCCCACCTTGGGTAAGCAATCGCCAATTTGGTCTTTGCCGACACTGCACAGGACAGAAATCATCCTGGAAGGAAATATGCACTATTCGCTAGCCATATAAATGGCCGCACATGGTTATTTTTAAATTTCTTTGATTTGCTTCTTGATTTGATTTTGGGTGTTTCTTCAGGTACCGTTTCCTCTCACAGCTGGGGCAGGAAACGCTGGTGGCTGTTCCCTCTTATCCAAAGCTCTCCCGGTGCCTAGAGCTAGTGCGGCAACTGGCACAAGATCACATGCCATCAGTCTTGACTCAGCCCAAGTAACCCAGCACAGCCGATCACAAACAGAACATAAATTTTGTCACAGGAGACATGCCTAGTGAGGTGCTTATGACTAAACTGTTTATAAAACATTACTTCAAGTACTATTCTTAATCACATGGGAGAGATTAAAAATATCCCCTATTATGTTTTTGTCCCTTACCCCTTTCTTCGAGCAGGAGTCAGTGATATTTTCCACCAGCTCAGAGTCCTGCTAGTGGTGACCAGTGTAGGAAGCAGCCCAAGTATGCTGGCACAACTGGCCAGAGGGAGCCTATATCTAAGGAGCGCTGCTGTGCCTTTGGGGCACCTAGAGGGGAGACATGGTGGGCATTTCCTGTCTGTCTCCCCCTCCCCCCGCAAGCCGTCCCAACCACCTTCACCACCACCTCCAACTTTGTCTACATGAACCGATGTCTGCCTCAGTGGCCCTGTCTGCACTGAAGTTCTCTGCGGGCTGGAATCCTGCCAAGCCCCACCTGCCTGCCCTTAGCCTTCACCACAGAACCACTGGCTAGTGAAAGCCAACCCCAGACTGGGGCCTGCCTTAGCAGTCTGGGGACAAATGTTCTCAAGTCAGGCTTCCTCTACTCTCCCCACCTCACCATGCCCAGTCTGGACCCAAATCATACAAAGACCCTCCTACAACGGGGGGAGAGATTTTGCCTCCTTTCCTCTCATTGAGGCTCACCCCTAATGTTCACGTGGCCCAGAGCAGCAATACCACTGATAGCTCTCACATCTTGAGTGCAACTATTTAAGTTACCAATCACAATGTACTAACTGTGGAATAGAATACATTCTCTCCTCTGGCTTGACGAATAACACTTTCATACTGAAAATGTTTATTCTTTCTTCTTCAGCTATTTAACTGAACTTCATTTGTAGTATTTTCTACATTTATCATGATTTCACGATATTTTCTACATTTATCATGATTTCAACCTATACTCATTCTCAATGGTATAAAATATTAAAATATGATTTATTCGAAGTATACAAGTCTTGGGTATATTTTTATCAAAAATTTAGTTACAGATTAAAGAAATAAACTTGTTCGTGCTTTGCAGAGTTCATTTCTTCTCACATGTTCAAATTTATCTACTACGATTATAAGGCAAAATATAAATTATAACTAATGAACAGCAAAATGAGAAAAATTTTAGAATAATGTTGAAATTATAAAATCTGCTCTTTTGAAAACTTTTCTAAATCTTAATAAATATTTTAACAAAGTTTAACATATTCGAAGGCCTAGGATTCAGTATCAGTTGAGTTGGTGGTAAAGAATCTGTATCACACTTCACACATGTGATGCTTACCTCTACATACATACAAATTTAACCGAAATAGTATTTTTTTTTTTTTTTACTATTTCCAATCATTCTTCAGCTTCTATGTGCGACTGTTGCAAATGCTATAGTAATTTGTGACTATCTCTGGCACAACACAAAGAAAAGCAAGAAAATGAACATTTGGCACTACTTGCAAATGATAAATAAGAATTTATTGTATTCAGGCTGTCTGAGAGGAAGCATCTGACAAGTTAATGTTTCTTTTCTTCCACTAAGTGCTTCTGCCATTCAAATTCTCTCAGCACCCTAAATAAAGCAGTGTCTGCCTCTGAAATCTTCAGTGGCACATGCTACCAATTTTCATGGCACTCAAATGTAGTAGCATTTTGTAACATTTTGATTCAAGAACACAGTGTAAGTCAGGAAGAATGTTTTGGTTATAGATCCTGCTGAATCAGTGCTGAACATCAGATCTCAAATGACAGAGGCATTGCTGTCCATGAGCTCCTGAAGAAATTCATTTGTGTGTGTGTGTGTGTGTGTGTGTGTTCCTTTCAAGGGAGGGATTCAGGGCAGAGAGTCCTCCTGGCCTCGTCTCTTACCAGTTACCAAACGGGTTGAACTAGAATGAGCTCTCGACCACAGCTGGAGAAAGGTTGCATAATTTCAAAATATTTAATATTGGAAATTCTGCTTCCGGCCATGATGAAGGAATTGGAACTAGATTTATACTGCTATCATAACTTGTAAACTTAACAAAATATGCCAAATGACTGGTTTTTTTGTTTTGTTTTGTTTCGGTTTTGGGGTTTTTTTTTTAGATATTGGACAACAGGCAGCACAGGACTGTGGTTTTTGAGGAAAAGGAAACAAAGGAGGTGAGTCTTATGATTTCCCTGGCTTTCTGTCTGAGTCACTATGTGGAAACAGTGCAGGGAGGTGGATCCCAAGCAACTACACGAGAATCACTGAGTTGAAGACACAGGGATTGAAGTGCAGGGAAGCAAAGGCAGTTAGAATCTATGTGGTAGATGAAGAGCTCCAGAAATTTGCACAGGGTTCCTCTTGCGTCTATTGCTAACATTAAGTTGTGAGTGCACGGGGCGAAATTTCTCTAAGAGATGTGAAGAATTACTGGGAACTGTAAACAATTCTCAGAGCTCACACAGGACTGGGGGATGTTGAAGTTCTATCAGTTGAAGTGGAGAATACTCTGGGCACTTTGTAGAAACCCCAGAAGGGTCCTACCTTGACAATAAGATAAACCAACCAGAGATTAAAGTTATTCCAAACCTGCCATAACCGAGCTTTTAAATAGCCTTCAAAAAAATAAAGCTGATATGCAAGTATTACTACCTACCAAAACAAAGACTAACACCCTCTAGAGATGAAAAAAAGGAAACAAACAAACAAACAAACAAAAAAACGCAATCCAGTATCCACAATACCCAGCACTCAAAAAAAAAAATTGCTTGGCATGAAAAGCAGCAGCAAAATATGACCCATAACTTAGGGGAAAATTGGTCGATAGAAGTGGACCCCAAAATGACAGAAAAAATGGAATTACCAGAAAAGCACATTAAAATAGTTATTGTAAATATGTTCAAATATATTAAGGGAAACATAATGAGAAGAGAAACTGAAAATAACAAAAAAGTCAACAGAAAATCTTCAGGTGAGAATATTCAATGTGTGGGAAGAAAAATTAACTAGAGGATTAATATCACACTGAATACTGCAGAAGAAAAGATCAGTAAACTTGAAGACAAAGCAATTGAAACTAAATGGAAGTCTAAAGACAAAAAAGATTGAAACGATGAACAAAGCTTCTTTAATTTGTGGAAACAATCAAGTACTCTAATAGGCATGTAATCTTATTCTCAGAAACATAGGGGGATATAAAAATATTTGAAGACTAAGAGAATGAAAAGATAAGCCACAGACTTGAGAAAATATGTGCAAAAAATACATTTGGTAAAGCACTGTTATCCAAAATATACAAAGAACTCTTGAAACTCAACAATAAGAAGACAAATAACCTGATTAAAAAGTGGGCCAAAGACAGCATTACCCTGATGCCAAAACCAGATAAGGACACAGCCAAAAAGAGAACAGGCCAATATCTCTGATGAACACAAAACCCCTCACCAAAATGCTAACAAACTGAATCCAACAATATATTTTAAAAAATCATCCACCGGGGCGCCTGGATGGCTCAGTGGATTAAAGCCTCTGTCTTCGGCTCAGATCATGATCCCAGGGTCCTGGGATTGAGCCCCGCATTGGGCTCTCTGCTCAGCAGGGAGCCTGCTTCCTCCTCCCTCTCTGCCTGCTTCTCTGCCTACCTGTGATCTTTGTCTGTCAAAAAAATAAATAAAATCTTAAAAAAAAAACATCCACCATAATTAAGTGGGATTTATTCCTGGGACACAAGTGTGGTTCAGTAGCCCAAATCAATCAGAGTGATACATCATATCAACAGGAGAAAGAACAAAAACCACACGATCATTTCAATAGATGCATTTGACAAAGTACAACATTCATTCATGATAAAAATTCTCACCAAAGTAGGTTTTACAGGGAATATACCTCAACATAATAAAGGCCATATATGAAAAATCCACAGCTAACATCATTTTCAATGGTGAAAAATTGAGAAATTTTCCCCTGAGATCAGGAACAAGATAAGGATGTCCACTCTCACTTCTTTTATTCAACATAGTGCTGGAAGTCCTACCCACAGCAATCAGAAAAGAAAAAGAAATAAAAGACATCCAAATTGGAAAGGAAAGAGTAAGACTTTCACTATTTGCAGGTTACATGATGCTATATATAGAAAACCCTAAAGACTCCACCCAAAAACTGCTAGAGAACTGATAAGTGAATTCAGTGAGGTCACAGGACACAAAACCAATATACAGAAATCCCTTGTATCTCTATATACTTATACTGAAGTAGCACAGGGGCACCTGGGTGCCTCAGGTCATGATCCTGGAGTCCTGGGATCGAGCCCCCTACATCGAGCTCCCTGCTCAGCAGAGAGTCTGCTTCTCCCTCTCCCTCTGCCCCTCACCCTGCTCATGCTCTCTGGCTCTCACTCTCTGTAAATAAAATCTTTAAAACAACAGTGAAGTAGCAGAAAGCGAAATTAGGAAAGCAATTCCACATACAATGTACCGAAAAATAATAAAATACCTAGGAATAAACATAACCAAGGAGGTGAAAGACCTGTACTCTAAAAACTATAAAAAACACCATGCATTCTTAAATTCAAGGTATTTTATGTGGACTGTCAACTTTCAGTTGCCTGTGTACAAATAAGAAGCTATTATGAACCTGGATTGTCCGGCTCTGATTTCTCATTTATTCTAGTGACGTGTTAGCGTTGTTGACACAATGGCAGCTAAAGCAGCACCTGGCCAGCCCTCCTCCTAACTAGGCTGTGTTGGGCTTCAGTTTCCTCGTCCATAAAATGAGGAAAGAAATCCCAGCATCTCTTTGAGATTTAGCATTCCTTGATTCTATGATTCTGTCTGTATTGAAATACAGGATGGTTATTTATAAAATGTTTTATCTGATATTGCACATACAATATAAAATTTAGACAATGTTGCCATCATAGAACATGATTTCTCCTTAAAGGCCAGTATGGTTTAGCATCTCTCCTTTTCATCTTTTTGTGTATGTGCAACCCAACTCAACATGTTGCTACATTGAAGACTTCATATGAATGTGCAATGATCAAAAGCATTTTTAGCAAGAAATGTGTGTGCGAGATAAGAGGGAAAGAGATGATAAAATGCGAAGAGGTTATGGAAGACTGTTACTTAGGAATAAGATAATTTTCAAATCCCAAGATTAAAATGGGAGCCCTTATGATCTTCTTTGGATCCTCATCTCCATGATGCTTTGCAGAGACTATAAAAGTTGGTGCTTCAAAATCGCGTTAATCACATGCTCTCTCCCTCTCCCCCCTCCTTCTGAATTCTCATGTAACACACTCTCTGCAGTTACAAATAAAGGGCTTGTTTCTGGGGAACTAGAGATACATGTGGAATCTCTTGAGAAGAAATGACAAGAAGCGAAGTTAAGTGGCATGCCCAGAAGAGAAAGCTGGAACAAAATGACGTGTTTTGGGAGATGTATGGCATCTTCAAAAACATCACACTTGTGGTTTCCTGGTATCTGCGAAACTTGGACCAACTTAAGGTGCCATATTTGATATATTCTGGCAGAAGTGAAGGGAAACTGGGTTGGTGCTTTTTAAAGCTTTATTGCTTTCTGGAAGATAAATTTCTTCTTTTAACATTATCCATCTCCTCTATAAGATGTATTACTATACTCCCTAGCCATTTGGGAGCCAATAACTGTTATTTCTTCTTTTGGCTGCCTCCTGATCTTACAATGAATCCTTTGAGGTAACAGTCTTAAAAAATAAGAGATGCAGGGATAATATAGAATCATAGAATTTTGAAGCTGGAAAGGGCCCCAGAGGACAAAACTATGCAACTGCACTGTGACTTTGTTTCATCCTCTGTATGCAGTAAGCCATCAGTCCAAGCAGGATAAAGAGAATGAGGTCTGAGTGGGAAGCAGGAGTACTGGGTTCTAGTTCTCATTTCTTCACCAGCCAGCTAAGGACCAT
This sequence comes from Martes martes, assembly GCF_963455335.1. Taxonomy (NCBI): domain Eukaryota; kingdom Metazoa; phylum Chordata; class Mammalia; order Carnivora; family Mustelidae; genus Martes; species Martes martes. The sequence goes on along the minus strand of NC_137900.1, from coordinate 11,506,547 downwards.
GAATAAATGAATCACTTAATGTTTGGTTAGCCTTAAGCAAAGCATTTTATCTTCAGCTTTCTCACCTAGAGAATGGAGTTGAATTAGAAAATTACAAGAGCCTCCCTCCACCAGGATATTCTGTCCTTTCTTGATGCCAAACCCACAGCTAAAATAATGTGTATTTCTCTCTCAGCTGCCAGATTCAGTTGCCCATTGCTCTAAGAAAACTCAATATACATAAAACCTTGATTTTCAAAGACATAAGTTGGGGGTTGGTATTCGTATTACAAAAGTAGCCTTTCCTTTACAGACATATATTCCCTTTATTTTAAAAAACTTAAAAAAAAAGAAAAAAGATTTTATTTATTTATTTTGAGAGAGAGAGAATGTGAGCAGAATGAGGGGCAGTGGGAGCAGGAGAGAGAATCTGAAGCAGACTCCATGCCAAATGCGGAGCCCATACGGGGCTCAACCCCACGACTGTGAGATCACAACCTGAGCCAAAACCAGGAGTCAGATGCTTAACCAACTGAGTCACCCTGGTGTCCCCGTAAATTTCCTTTAAATATCTACCTATTACACATGGGGTTTTTTTGTTTTTGTTTTTTTACTTCATGACAATTAGGTTTTCATACAACTTTCCAGGAGTGTGTGTCTGATGGAAAGTCAAAGGTGCCCCCTACCAATCACCACCCTCAAGTGTCTGTGTTCCCCTCCCCCATCTCATGTTTATGGCTTCACACCCTCTTGCCATACCTTTCCTGCCCATAATTCCGTATGCCCTCCATCCCCAGGCCTTCTGTGTGGCACAGCTCAGCACCCTTCTCTCTTGCACTGATCGAATCCTCTTCTCCCCCTTCATCTTTTTCTCCAGCTTCTCCTATGTCAGCTGGCCCTTGCAGTTCATCCTGGAGTTCTACAGAGTTCCCTCCTGAACAACTGGTTCAAGGTCAAGGTCAAAACAGGCCTTGCTCCTTGAATGAGCGTTACCGTGGTGGTGGTGGTTGTTCTGAAACTCAAGTGGAGTTTCCTGTCACACTTTACCACTGAAGCTCACTCCCCTCCCTGCTTCTCTCTGAGCATCAACCAGTGAAATCAACCACATGGTTGGTAGGTCACACTAATTTTTAAGTTATCACTGAGAAAAATCAAATTAGGAAATTTTTGGAACCAAACAATAGGTTTTTCCCACTTTAATATAGTCCGTTCTTTTGAGAACGGTGCCATAAACCTCTAAGATGTTATTGTCAATTTGGTGGTTAACAGGGAAGCAATGTTGTTGTTAATGAACTTCTCAAACAATGGGCAACATTCCTAAAAAAGTAAAGAGATCCATTTCCCATAAGAGGTCTTCATACTTCAAAAACTCTGCTAGAAATATATCTCTTGGTCCCAAATCTGTCTTTGAGTGGAGTATATTCTGCATTTTGCCACACGGGTTTTGAGGCTCAAGAATTCTCAAGAATTTTCATAACTACGCTCTGCGGGATTTGGGCTGTACATGCCTACAGCACATTGTCACTGAAGCATCAGGCCATGTCCCTGACAGAAATCCCACCTTAAGACAGGAAGTTGATCCAATATAGGAACAAAATGCTTCATTTTTCCCCTGAAGAGTGAACATCTACTTCCAAAATTCATTTGGCTGGAATCTGTAGTGTCATTCCTGGTGGAACATTTGGAATTTTCTTGAAGTTACTAAGACTTAACAATTTTTGTAAAATATTAATTCCATGCACAGCAGAATTTCTCTTCAGAGAGTTTGAGGGATTTACTTAAATGCACACAGTTAGCTGATGATAGGGAAGATGGACTTTATGGTTTACTGATGTAGCTTTAAAGTGATACAAACGGAGAAAACAGGAAAAACACATGTTTTCATTTTCTGCTTACTTTCTATCATTTGGCCATGGCTACTGTGTTAGCCCAAAGGAATCTTGTTAGTAACACTTCTTTTCTGCTTCCCTTTTCTCAATTTAACTTTTAAAGGGAGTCTTAAGGTACTCACTGATAGTCTTAGATAACTTCAAGGTTGTAAAGTTACAGCTATTTTTAATTTAAAACTGCTGTTTTCAGTTACATTAAAGCCAAAATTCTCTCTCTTTTTAAATTCACAATGACAATTTGTCTCTTCTTTTGCTAAGTTCACACATGTGTAATATAATTATTCTATCTAGTTGAGCACCTCTAAAAATCATTACAAAAATGGTAAGCTTTAATTGCTCATGGAAATCAATTTATAGGCAAACAACTTAAAATCTCTTTTCATTCCCTACCATTTGCATTTTTAAATTTCAGATCTGCTTGTGCAGCAATACGACGTGAAGCCTGATTGCTAATTGCTTAAACACATAAGGTAGTTTCAACAGGCGCAGAGCTAACGACCATTTGCAGAGAGCGAGCGTGGATCAGAAGGGGCCTGCTCTGCGAGTACAAGAAGGCGTGCAGAAGCCGGCCAGTGCTCACTGCGCCTCATTCAAAGGCCACTAATGATGGCTGATGAACCGGGGGCTTGTTGCCATGATGCATTCTTCTCATTCAATTCCCCCAGTGACTCGTGGTTATGATTTTGTTACTGGTATCTGTGCAAAAAGTGAATAAGAGGGTGATATGAAATTGCATTTATTCTCTTCGCTTCTTACCTTGAGAATGTAATTTCAGAACAGCCCCTGGAGATGAGCTCCTTCAGGTAGATGGGATGATGCACTAAGCAGGACTCCGTATGCACTTCTGAGCTTTCAAGCTTAGGATCAGAGGCTATGAGGCTCAGGGCCCCTGAGAAATGACCCAGTCACTGCTGCTCACTGCACAGACGAGAAGGCCAAGGACCAGAGACACTAATGACCTGCCCAGCATCACTCAGATAGTAACAAAGGTAAGAAGAGAACACGGGTGTCTGGATTCTTAGACCAGTACTTCCTCCCCCAATTCCTCTCCAATTTTTTTTTGTCTCCTTTTATGTAGGCAATTCAAGGCTTCCTGTATTCTAACACAGCAACAGAGCATGGTGAAGGTCAAAAACTTAAAGGACAAACACCCTGATGGAGGGCCAAGCGTGATGAGTAAAATCTTTGAGGTTTAGGATTCTTTCTGTTCATCTGTCACCATGATTAAGTACTTGAGCCTCCCGGAGCTGGCAGGTAGAAAGGTAAGGGAAAGATCAATGGAACCGTACAGGTAGAAGCAGCCAACAGACCTGTAATGGTGTTCAATAATAACAGTCCGGTCTGAACTGACTGCGTAACTCAGGCACCCAAGTAAATGGCAGCATGGGGCTCACAAAATCCCTTTACACCCAATTCTTTGTTTGGACAAATTATGCCAATGCACTCATTCAGTCAGGCAATATTTACTGAGCACCTACTACGTGCCAGCCGGGCACTGGGCTAGGTATAAGGCATACAGAAGTAACATGAAGCCACGGTATCTACTCTCAGCAGTTTCACAGACTAATGAAGGAGCCAGAGAAGTGGGCAGGCAGTAACTTTCCATGAGGACACTGTGCAGTGGAGAGGACCCTAATGTAGACCAAGGAGATTCGGGAAGCCCCTCCAGGAAAGCAGCCTGTGAGCTGAGACCTGGCAGAGAAGTAAGAGTTGCCCAGACAGAGAGGACCGGCTGGAATGTTCCAGGAAGGAAAAACACCATGTGAGGAAGTAGAGATAAACGAGCTGAGTGCCCGAGAGGAAGTGGAAGAAACAGATTCTGCTCTGGTTAGGGTGTGAGGCTTGAGGCCTCAGAATAGTCAGGGGCCCGATGGGCTGGATGGGAAGGCCAGTTTCATGTACTTATCCTAAGAACTATAGAGAGCATTTCAAGCAACAAAGCAAAGCAACCACATCCATGGCTTTCTCGATGAGGGAATTAGATTTTTCTTTGAGATTATTTTTAGTGACCTGAACATATCTAGGTATGTTTATTTCCATATTTAAATGACATTCTTTTTTGCCCACAATCCACCTATACCATTACTCAAATTATAATCACCCCCATTAGACCCTCATCTTTTAAAAAATTACTCAGGCAAATTGATTAATTTTACTCAAATGAGAGCAGGGCCCACAATCACAAGTAACTAATTAGGATGAAAAAATATTCATGGAATAAATACACGCACAGCAAAATTGTAGTTAACATTTCCAGCATTTGAATTTAGGAGAGATGATAGGCAAGATTAGAGTAAGAAACCAGAATAAATAAATGAAAGGAAATGTGAAAACATTATACTTCCAACTGTAAGCCTATTAAAATCACCACACCCAGCCTAACTCAAAGATGAGGGCAGCTCTGGAAAGCTAGAGCACCATGAACTAGCTTTGCCAGATAATCCAGGTCATGCCAAGCAAACTGGGGCCTCAGTGGAAAAAATATATACTGTGTTTGCTAGAAGCGATGCCATGACCAAGAAACTTTTCCTGAATCTCAGCCTAGAATTCGGCTGTGCCAATGCTGAGGTTCTGGGCTCAGGGCTGGTAAGGCAAAACCCATCTCCTATGCCTTTGGGAGCCAGGAAGGGCACCATGCTTTTATATAGAAACCCTCTTAGGCATGGAGGACATTGCTGTCAAGGGGACCCTAAATGCTGTGGGTTTTGTTTGCCATAAAATCTACAAGCAACTTTCTAGCCAGCTTTGTGTGAACATCTTCTATGCACTTCAGAACGCCAAAGCAAGTAGAGACAGCAATCATTTGCATTTATAGAATATCTTTCCTTCCAAATGCCCGAAGCTTCAGAATTTGAACACAATGTTCTTTGAGAAAAGCACTTCCCTCAAGCTGAAAGTTTTATTTTACCAAATAAAGGGATTTATGGGCCACAAACAGGGGGATGGTAGCAGATGTAGGGGGAAGAGTTGAACGTCAAGAGGCCTTCAGGTGGGATTGTGAAAACCACAAAAAGAGGCCTTTGGGTTTAGAAATGCAGCAGCTGTTTAGGAGACGACAGTAAGGAAAGCAGACTCTTCCCGATTCCTGTTAAGTTCTAACTTTAGCACTTGGTTGTTTAATTGCATTCATAAGGTACAACTTTTTAAACATGGTGCATAAAGTTTATTCCTCCCAAGTTTGGAAAATACAGATAAACAAAAATGGGGATAGAGAATTCCAGGGCTGAAAATATAATCACTTAAATGCTTGGGTATCTGTCTTTCCAGGTTTCTGTTGGCTCTCGCACGCTCCCTTTCTCTTTATGTATAACCGTACACACATGATGTCCTTTTTATAATATGCAGATTTATATATTCACATGTATATTAAAAATAGAATCATACTGCTTATACTGTTTTAGAATCTTCTTATTCCTAACAGTTATGAACATATGAACATCACCCCTGGTAGCTAAACTCCATGAGGCTGGGACTTTGCCTTTTCACTACTGAATCCTTAGCATCTAGAACAATGCCTTCATGTGGGCATTCAGTAAAAATCTACTGACTGAATAGTGAGTGACTATCATGCAAGTCAGTCCAGTCTAGATATATATTAATATGCAGCATGAATAACTAATATATAGAAACATGATATATATAATTACATATAATTAGACATAAACCCGCGTGCAATCTGCATGTACTAATCTATCCACCCCAGATCTAACGTTACTGCTCCATCAACCCACCTCAGCCCCCTGCTTCCTCCTCCAAGTTCTTCCTCCTCGGAATACCACGGAATATTCTTTACCTCTTCTGGCACTTAGCATTTGCCATCTTGTTTTATAGACATTTCACTATGTTACAGAAACCTGCATGGTGTCAGGCCACATTCCTCCCTCTCAACACAGTGCAGCCGTTGCATGGCATTTATGTCTAGTTTATCTCCGTAATAACGGCAAAAATAATTCCATTGTATTAATCATTTTATGCATATCAGGGCTGTACTAAGTGAAACGTATATGCGCATCACATGAGTTAATAGTCTTCATAACTGCGTGAAGCAGGAGTATTGACTTGCTAGGGCTGCCATAACGGAATGGCTCTGGGTCCGCTCTCCACAGCTCGCAGATGGCCATTCTCTCGCTGCTTGTTCACATGGTCATTTCTCTGTGCACATGCACTCCTGCTGTCTCTCTGACACCAGTCATAGAGAATTAAGCCCCCACTCCAATGGCCTAATTTTAACTTAATTACTTAATACTTTTTAAAGAACTTATCTACACATATGTGGTCCTGGGGGTTGGGACGTCAACATATGAACTTGGGGGGAATATAATTCTGCCCATAACACACATATTATCATTCTTCTTATCTTACAGATGAGTTATCTGGGCCTCAGAAAGCCAAGATGATAAGCACAAGGCAGAAATAAGCCTTTCACTCACACCCATCTGATTCCAGGATCTGACCTCTGGAGGCTCTGTCCCCCCGAATTCTCATCTCTCACCTCCTACTCCCAGATCACTTGCAGTGGTGCCTCATGGACATGTTAGAGGCTCATTGAATTCTTGCTGAATGATTAAATAAAATATGCATAAAAATGAAGCATAAGTTGGTTAATGATGAAAAGCTAAGTCCTGAGATTGGGAAGTCCAAGTGGCTGGGTCTGGGGGCTGAGAGGACAATCAATGAAAGGGAAGATTTAGGGACATAGTCCAAAGCGGCCCATCTAATCTTCTGTTCAGGAGACACGAGACACGAGCATAATGAGCCTATCTCCAGACAAAATTAAAGAACATTAAAGGGGACACAGTGTGTAACATTTCCCGGATTATTTGTCCATTAGCCTCCTGACAGGCAAGCAATCCCCGTAACTCACAGAAACACTGCCTGCCTCCCAAACAATCCACTGGCAGCCATGGGCCATTCTTGGCCTCCTGATTTAGCCCTGTCTCCTACCATGCTTTTCTGTCACCTGCCCCCAACAGCTACACAGGCTTCAACACAAAAGTGCTACTCCAGGTTTTCCAAACACTTCAGGCCCATTCGTGCCTCTGGGCCTTGGTGCATTTTGCTCCTCTGCCTAGAATGCTCTCTCTCACTTTCTCACCTGGCCCGTTCCTCTTGGTTGATCTTTCCACCCAAGATAACTGCCTAGAGACAAGCTTCTCCAGAAAGCCAGAACTTGTGATAAAATACACACAGCATGACATTTACCTTCTCAATCATTTTTAACTGTACAGTTCAGTAGTATTGAGTCCTTTCACAGTACTGGGCAACCAATCTCTAAAACTTTCTTTCATCTTTCATAAACTTTCACAAACTCTATACCCATTAAACAACAACTCCCCATTCTGTCCTCCCCTCAGTGGCTGGCAACCACCATTCTACTTTCTGTCTCTGAATTTGACTACTCTAGGTAACCTGCATAAGTGGAATGATCCAGTATTTATCTTTTTGTGACTGGTTTGTTTGGTTAGTATAAGGTCTTTAAATTTCATTCATATTGTAGCATATGGCAGCATTTCTTTCCTTTTTAAGACTGAATAATTCCTATATATATACACATGCACATACACACCGCATTCTGTGTATCCATTCGTCAATGGAGACTTGAGTTGCTCCCACCTAGTTGGCCACGGTGATTAATGTGGCTGTGAACATGGGTGCACAACTATTTTTTAAGACCTTGCTTTTAATTCATTTGGGTATATTTGATGATTCTATTTTGAGTACACTGAAGTTTTAACATTTTCCTTTACGATCAGAAAGATGCTAAGTAATAATCTAACCTTTCTCTGGGTAACATTCCCCAGAAACATAAAAACCAGCAATTTGCTAAAGAAAAACATTGTTCCAGTTAAGATTCTCGTATTACCTGTGACAGAAACCAAGTCCCGCCAGCCAAAGCCATTGAAGAGATTTATGTGAAAGGTTTGAGGGTATCCACGGTACTCGGTGAAGAGGTGACATCACATGAAGATAGGCACTACTAGGCTGCAGGTCTAAGTGGGACGGGCTCTCGTGGCCCCAAGGACCCACCGCTGTGTCTTCAAGCTCTCCTCTCTGCAAGCTCCCTTCTGTTCTCGTTGTTGTTGGATCCACCTGGCAGAAAAATGACACCCAGTTCCCCTCAGGTTTACGTCTGTGGTTCCGGCCCTATAAAGAGACTAGTCTAACTAGCTTTAGTCCTGAATCCGAAATCCCAGGGAAGAGTGTTTTAGTTACGTTCCCATGGCTGGGAAGGCATAGTCAAACAGTATAAAATGGCTGCACCCAGTGCAATGATGTGAATATAAACTATTGAAAGGCAGGTAGTTCCCGAAATTTCCTAGGCCCAGAATGGCCGTAAGCCTGCCAATACCTTAGCAGATGGGCTGCAGCGTGGAAGGCAGTGGGCTGAGAGAATGTTCAACCACCCTCGTTCTTGATGAATGCTCTCATGGGCTCAAGGGAAAAGGGTTGTGCAGGGAGCCGTGAGCTTGGGAGTGGAAACACAGGTAAATCAAAAGCCTGTCTCACCAACCGAAATGAATCCACCGACAATGAGGCAGGATAAGGGTCTCCTCGCCCTGAGATCTCTTTAGACAAGTTTTTGTGTCACAGGGCAATTCTAGCAAGAGACTAATGAGAGGGAAGAGAAAAAAACAGGGTTCCTACAATATCAAGCAAGTCCAGAGGTCAAGATTAAAAGGAAATAATAATAACACCCAGAGAGACCCTGGACCGTAACATTTCTAGGGGAGAATGCCGAAGTTCAGGTACCTCCAAGCATCTTATCTGATAATTAGGTAGAGAAACGCAGTTGGCCACAGGAGGTGAAAGGAAGACTATAAAACTACTGCTAAGAATCAAAGCTAAACCCCACATCATTTGTGGCCTCTTTCTGGTAAAATGTTTCTCCTGTTTGTTCATTGATTCTGAATGTTAAATAAGTCTTTCCAGCAGTGGTTCCAGGGTGCTGGAGCAAGGCATCTCAGACAGGAGCTGAAAAATGAGGGCTGCAAAGTTCAGGGAATAATAGAAAATTAGATCTTAACTGAGCTGCTGTAAATATCACAGCCAGAAAACAGAGCACATCAGCACACCAGGCTGGCAGCAAGGGTAATGAATTCCTCCTCTCCATACACAATGATCAGTGGTATGTAATAGGGTATTCTGAGCTGTGGCTGCAAAGATGTGGCGAGGAGAGACGGAGAGAGGAAAACAAGCAGTGTTTGTAAATTAAATTATCTCTTGAGTCAAAAGCACATTTTCTCAGCCAAAGCCAACAATCCTGCTCAAATGAACCTCTTGCAGTAATTCACCCAATGCAAACTTCACAGCCCATTAGCTGCAGCTCTTTTAGGCGCTCATCATTTTAGGGTATCTGTAGTTATTCGTGGGCACATCTTAGCTCTGCAATGAGATTATAAACCCCTGGAAGGCAAGAGAGGACTTGTTTCCTTTGTTCATCTTTGTATGCCCCAGGACCCGCAGAGGAACTCATTATTACTCACTGTCTCCCAGGCGTTGTGCACTCTTGGCATGTGGGAGGCTAGGGGGTGCTCCCGAACTCCCTGCAAGGTGAGTAAGGCCAGTATGTATCACCAAAGAAGAGGACGAAGCTTTGAACAGTGACTTGCCTAAATTCACATCCCCACAGAGGGGAGACTGGAACCCACGTCTACTTAATTCCTCAGCCTGGGCTCTTCCCTTCCAGCCACATTGCCCTCTTGGCAAGTAGCAATCAGATTACCTAATAATCATGCAGATGACACTAATAATAGCAACTTTCATCAAGAACCTTCTCAGAGCCAGGTCTTTGTTAGATGTTTTCTATGTATTATTATAATTAATCATCATTACAGCCTGAGAGTTTGGTAATATTATTATTCCTGTTTAGTTGATAAGAAAACTGAGACATGGGGAGGTTAATAAAATTGCCTGAATCTTATGCTTACAGTAAGTGTGTGCTTCTAAGCATTATTCTATATCAGTTTCAACATAAAACAATACACACACACACACACACACACACACACACACACACCCCAGCCAACATGTTTTGAGCAACTACTCTGCACCAGGCTCTGTGAATTTTCTAATTTTATCCTCATTACAAACTCTCAGGGCAAAGCAAGTGTTCTGTGTAGTGCAGAATGACTGAACAATTGAAGGTAAAAATAGAGCTAAAACTACTGCCAACTGCTAATGTAAGGCAAATCCGGGAAGTCCTCTGTGTTTGCATGGGCAATACCTCAGGTCCCAAACTATGGGGGGTCCAGCAAAAATGAGGGAGTTATTAGAAATATAAGAGCAATTCCCACAGTAGAAAGAAAGATTTTAGTTTGAAAATAAGTGTTGTAAAAAATCCAGTACGAAACAGACCTCCTTTGTTGTGATAGTGTCCTCAATGAACTGTGCTAGAAAATCAGCATTTACAAAGACAAGCAGAAGCCTCCGACGTAGTTTCAATTTTCTATCAGAAATTACAGCCCTCCTAAGCTGATGACAAATCTATGGGATAGATCCAGATGAACTAGATTATGATATGGTAACTTCAGAAGCATAGAGAGCACTAGACAAAAATAAAACTGTCTTGGTTCTACTTCTGGCTTTTCCAGCTCTCTTGGTCACTTGTGCTGTCACCAAGTGTTTCTCTGTCACCTTTGAGTTAGTTATAGGACTTATTTTGGCCAATGAAATATGACCAGCAGTGATGGTAAATTAATCTTAATGGTAAACTAAATTTAATTTAATGGTAACTTAAATCTTTTCTGGCAAAAGGATTAGAATCATGCTTGGTTTGCAATGCCCTCTCTTCTTCTGTCATGAAGACAGATGATATTCTAGAAGACATTTTCTATCACTCTGTATCCCTAAGTAAACATGACATGGACTAGAGTACTTAGCTAACCCATAGTGGAAACATAGCATGAATGAGAAATAAATATGTCGTCTTAAGCCACAACATGTTGTTGTTTGTTACTGCTGTATAGCTTAGCCCAACCTGATTGATATACCAACTAATAAGCTGTGTGACCTTCGTTCAGTCCTTTTACCCACCTGGGTATCAGCTTCCTTACCTGCAAACCTAAGGGATTAGCCTAGAACAGAAAGATTTAATCTGGGGGCTCATGGGTGGGCTTCAAGATGACAATGACCCCTCAAAATTATAGGTAATATTTTGTTTGCATGTAAGCATGCACGTGTGTGTGTGTGTGTGTGTGTGTGTGTGTGTATGGGAGAAAGAGAGAAAAAAATTCATGTCTTTTCTGAAGAGAGAGTTCATAACTTTTTCAAATTTTAAGAAGGTCTATGTTACTCAAAATGAGATTAAGAACCTGAATTATCTCTAAAGCCATTTCCAGCTCCAGTGTGCTTTTTAGCATCTAGAGTAGGGGGAAAAAAAAAGGTAATTAGGTTCTTCTCTGATCTGGTATTTCAGGACTTGCCTTGAGTCAGATTTTATTAAGGTTGTTTTCAAATAATTAAGTTTAAGAGTTCTGCTTAATAGGATTGCAAATATCAAAATCTCAGGAGGTATTCCTGAGTGAAAAGAGGGGATTCAGAGCAATTCTTTCCAACCCGAAGAAGGAAATGTTCTTCAAAAACTGAAAATGAGGTCCCAGATCCCTTTCAGTGGGTGGAACAGAATGGGACCCATAGGAGGGAATGAAAAAAAAAAGCGTCATTCTACCAAAACTACATCCCCGAATATGAGTTAACGCCAGAAAGGCCAGGGCGTGATGCTTTAGCAGAAGGCAATGTGCTGTCTTAAACATGGAGATGGCTGGGCGGCCTACACTAGTAGGGAGAGACGGACAAGCTGGGTTCAACACACTCTTTGTTGAGCCACGTTTTCTCATCTATAAAATAAGGACAGTAATACTCAGCTGTACCAGAGAGGGTCCCAGCGGCAAATGCGTAGTAGACTCAAACAGGGTAATTTTTTTTTTTTAAGAAATATTTTATTTATTTATGTGACAGAGAGAGAGAAACAGACAGACAGACAAGGAACACAAGCAGGGGGAGTGAGAGAGGGAGAAGCAGGCTTCCTGCAGAGCAGGGAGCCTGATGCTGGGCTTGATCCCAGGACCCTGGAATCATGACCTGAGCCAAAGGCAGATGCTTAATGACTGAGCCACCCAGGTGCCCCTCAAACAGGGTAATTAAGGATGGCTTAATGAGGATGATTTACAAAGATCAGTCAGGGTTTGGAGAAATCAGCAAGGCATGCTGAAGCTCTCTGGGAAGGGTTAAAGCAGGGGACCCTTTGTCACTCTGAAATCTGAAGGGACAAGGAGAGAGGACAGTTACAATAAAAAGGAGAGCTTAGCAGTGGCTGATGTAGCTGTAGTTGTAGGAAAGGTCTACACAGCAGGAGTTGTGGCCTTCCAAGGGAGACACAGATGTGCTAATCCCTGGCCCAGCATGGAGGGAGCCATCTCACCCTCCTACTTTCTGTGGGAGCTCCCGATTGGCCAAGAAGAAACTAATGGGCAAGGAAGCCCATTGATGGGGTCCATTGAAAATCTCCCAAGGGCAGAGAGAAGGGTAGAGAGAGAGAGAGGACACGGAAGGCAAATGAGCATTCCAGCTCTTGGGTCATTGTTAAGGTTCAAAGACGTAACATTTAGGAGCATATGAAGTGTTACATTAGCTATTATTTACTCTTTTTGAGAATCAATACCTCACATACTTTGCTTAAACAAAGGATTCTGATAGGGCTATAAAGGGAGTGAGTCCATAGTCCCTGAGAGAGTGGGGAGAGGACACCTGGACAGAGATCCTGGCCTCAGAATGAAGCCTCTGTGCTTGGGGAGGTGGGCTGGGGTCTGGAGAGCAGCTTCTGAGTGAATTGGTATATTTTGCTGTAAGCACAGAGTCTCTGAGACTTCTATTCCCTAGAGTGCCAAGACACCAAGCCCTTCTGTGGCTCTTGGTGCTGAAGTCCCAAGCAGTTCCGTCTTCCGGCTCCTTAGGAGATGCCTTTCTAAGCAACGCGGTCTACACTTTAAGCTTCATATGCACATACCAGTAGGTGTATTTCCTGATGTGTACACAGATGCCAAAATACAGACTTCCCATCGAAAACGCCAGCCTTGCAATGTTTGGACTGTGTGGCATGCAACAGGAAGTCGTCATATGACAGCATACTGAAGCTTGTTCACTCACTAATAGGCATAGAGGTACTTAGCTCAAGGGTGATCTGCACAACATGGACAGGCTTTGGTTAATCATTTTCTCACTATACTCTGCAAAGGCAACTTTCCCCCGAGAAAGAGCACTGAACTATAATATCAGGCAATTGTAAGTTTTCTACCAAGAGTCCTAACCAGAAGAGAGACAGCTCATGTTCTGATCTACTCAGCTTCCCCCCTTCCTTCTCCTTGGAGAAAATGCCTTTCCTCCATTGCGTAAGTTCTGGGAGGGACTGTGCACGTGGGACCTGAGCTTGACCAGGTCTGATTCTTTCCCCTAGAATGTGAAGTTTCAGGGGAATGACCCAAGTTTGGAGAAAAAAAAAATCACTGAAACTAATCAGTACCATTGGTGTACCCCGAAAAGACTGCTCATTTATTCCTGCCTTCTATAAATCTCCAAGTAAGCCCGGACTCCCATTTGCTTGTTTAGCATCTCCATTCATTCCCTAAGCTACCCTGTATCCTTTTACTGAGTTATTCTTTGGTTTTAGTTAGCTAGACTAGACCACATAGGTATGGTCCAAGTTTCAGGATAGATAAGAATGATGACTTGGACGAGGGTTTAGCATGCTTTTACTTCTGTTTATCCCCCAAATGAGCCAATAAGCAGGAAAGGATACAGTTGAGTGAATGGGTCCTAGTTCTTCATAGAGGCATGGCTGAGGTTCAGAGGACAGTATAGCCCAGGTGAAGTGAGAATTCCTTCTTTTATACTTTTAGACTAAAATAAGGACCAGGGGCTCCTGGGTGGTTCAGTGGGTTAAGCCTCTGCCTTTGGCTCGGGTCATGGTCTCAGGGTCCTCGGATCGAGTCCCACGTCGGGCTCTCTGCTTGGCAGGGGGCTTGCTTCCTCCTCTCTCTCTGCCTGCCTCTCTGCTTACTTGGGATCTCTCTCTGTCAAATAAATAAATAAAATCTTTAAAAAAAATAAAAAATAAAAATAAAATAAGGACCAGGTCTTCATTCAAGAGTCTAACTACGGCCATATAAAAAATCTTTGCTTCTCCACAGTGCTACAATTTTTACAGGCTTTCACATGCCATATCATTGTTGGTCCAAACACACCTCTGTTCCTTGTGACCAAGCATCTTGATACACACAGCTGGTGAATTCTAGTTCCTCCATAATCTCAGTCTGATTTCCTTTCTGGGTTATTACCTACTACTCCCTTTCATTACACAACAGGATTATTATGGAGAAAATACATTTATGGGACTCCTGGGTGGCTCAGTCAGTTAAGCTGCTGCCTTTAGCTCAGGTCATGATCCCAGGGTCATAGGATCAAGTCCCTTGTCAGTCTCCCTGCTCAGCAGGGAGTTTGCTTCTCCCTCCCCCTCCCCCCCAACTCCTGTTCATGTGCTCTCTCTCAAATAAATAAAATGATTTTTTAAAAAACAGAAAATACATTTATGTACATTATCCCTAATCCTCTTAAAATATCACCAAGGTAGGTATGATTTTCCCATTTTAGAGATGAAGGAATGAATACTCAGGTAAGAGACCAAGGTTCTTTGCAGAACAGGAAGCCAAACCCAAGCCTCTGTGACTACCGTGTCCACGCTCCTACCCTGTCCCATTCTGCTCAGTCTCTGATCCTGATCCTGATTCTAATTATACTATCTTCTTGGATAAGTTACTAACTTTTCTTTGGCTCCCTTGTGAGTAAGCACATAATCACATCTTTCCACAAGATTCCTGGGACGAGGTGGATGGCAAAGAGATGAGCATATTAGGTTAGGTGAGAGAGTGGTTTCTGAGGGCTGGAACTACGTATGCTTCTAATCTTTTTGCATCTTCAAATGGCTACGTAAGAAAAAAAAAAAAAAAAAAGACAAACATTCTATCTTTGGTTTGGAACGGAAAATTCCCCTACCCACTCTAAGCCAGTGAAAAACCCTAGCAGTAGCCATATCTAGCCATCTTCTCTCTCTGTGCATTTATGTATTTCCTTGTACATTTGCTCTCCGAAGCTTAGTTTGAAGGTCTCCAGTGGCAGCTTCTGTTTCCAAATTATAGGCAGACCTTAGAGATAGTGCAGGTTGGGTTTCAGACCACCGCGGGAAAATGCTGAATGAATTTTTTTGTTTCCCCGTGCCTACCAAGGTTATGTTTATAATTTATTGTAGTCTATTACGTGTGCAATAGGTCTTTAAAAATGTATATACCTTAATTTAAAAATACTCTGTTGACCCAGAGACACGAAGTGAGCAAATACTGTTGGAGAAATGGAGCCAATAGAATAAATAGCTAGAGGGATGCCTGGGTGGCTCGGTGGGTTAAGCCTCTGCCTTCCACTCAGGTCATGATCTCAGGGTCCTGGGATCGAGCCCCGCATCAGGCTCTCTGCTCCGCGGGGAGCCTGCTTCCCCCCCTCTCTCTGCCTGCCTCTCGGCCTACTTGTGATCTCTGTCTGTCAAATAAATAAATAAAATCTAAAACAAACAAGCAAAAAGAATAAATAGCTGGAAGCATGGTTGGCACAACCTTCAACTTGTAAAAAACAAAAACAAGAAACAAAAAAAATGCCGTCTCTGTGAAGCACAATAAAATGAGGTATGCCTGAGTTCCCCAGATACCTCCTTACATGGCCAGTAAGTTGCTGGATTCACCATCACAATTAGCCTAGGGTACTTAATGCTGGTTTAATCGCTCACCCTGAGCCCTCAAGGAGCCAAAAATTTGGGCGAAGGGGCTCTTTTGTCTTGTTTCCTGCCCCCTGGGGTATCCGCGTGGCCAGCGTGGAGCAGGAGGAAAACGTGAGCTTCTGTGACCCGGAAGCCAAGCGGCAACACAGAACCCGCCCTTCAGAGAACAGAATCTTAAATCAAGCAACCCGGCAAGAGAAGCCCTTCCCCCACCACCTAAGTATTGGTTTTCATCTCAGACAAAGGAAATAATTGGATTTCTGCACTGAGCTCCGTGATCTACTGCTGCCAACTGCATGGCCGTAAAACTGTTAACTCCTTGTGGAACACTTTGCCTCCGCAGGAGGAAGAAGGGAAAAGGACACACACATCACGAAGGACCAAGGGAAAGGGAAACACTTAAGTGATGCAGCATAAATTCCACTAACATGGTATCCATCTCAACCGTCTTGAAATTATGGCCCAACATTAAGGGATAAAAGCCAGAGAACTTGGAATAGAACAGATTTCCGCCTTCAAGAGCAAACCCATACATTACCCAGCCATTGCAGAGAAGGATCTGGAATTCCACCAGGTGGAAGACGAAGCCAGCCTCTCCACTTCCTCTGCCTACACTTGCTCGCCACTTAACGGGGCTTTAAATGTTCACAAGATCTTCCTGAGTCAAGGTGAATCAAGCCTACTGCAGGAAACGTAGGGGCTGGAAAAATGCAACGGGAGGTACAACACCACCTCTGCCCCTAGAAGCCTCCGATAGGGCACTTTGAATCCGTCAATTAAGAGTTATAGGGAAGTAGAAAATACAGATCGAGAAATAGGGGTAAACAGAATGTATCCCTGTCCAGAAGATTGTGTAAGGACCCTCGCCAGGCACCTCATTGCTGTTTTTTGTAGTTTTCTTATATATGAGCACGAGGCTCAACAAAATGAACTCTTCTGTTAAATGATTTTTAAGACTCAGTCAGACTTGAGGTTGATGCGAGAACTTCCAAGGGTGTGACTAGTTGCGGTAACACTCCAAATTTGTTGACGTCTCCCCTATGCAATACACGCTCGGGCTCACGGAGTCTGGGACTTCTCTCTCTCATGGGACTAACCCAGGCAATAACCCAACAAAAGTCAAAGCTTGAGCAAAATAACTACAGTTTTAAAAGTATCTTTGAGAGTCTCCCATTCTTCTGACCCAAACTTTACTGCATATGCCTTCAAATTTAGAAACAGCATCTTGTCGCTCGTTTCAAACATTATTTTTCAACCACTTTCGGGTGAAACAATTGAGGTTAGCACCTCTGTTTGGACAGCTGCTCCCCATTAGCAGAGGAACTAGTT
Organism: Martes martes; assembly: GCF_963455335.1. Lineage (NCBI taxonomy): Eukaryota > Metazoa > Chordata > Mammalia > Carnivora > Mustelidae > Martes > Martes martes. The sequence goes on along the minus strand of NC_137900.1, from coordinate 11,489,531 downwards.
CTCTCTGCACCTGGGGGGATCCTGCAGAAACAGGCTCACATCCCCGTTTCCCTCCAGTCAGAATTAGCTGACCTTGGCCTTGCACCCTTCTGCTCTACTCTTCCTTCGAACCTTCGGAAAGAGTTTCCAAAACAGATCTCCTTAGGGAGGTTTTCACAAGGAACGTGGATTTGCCTTGCCACCCTCTTGGAGTTCTAATGTTTGAATTTAAGGAATTTTAGAGGAAGGGGCTTAGAAGTTGGAAAGTAACTTGGAAGCCAGCCTCCAAGTGACTGTCCCATATTACGTTAGTGAGCACCGGTCACCATTAGGGTTTTTTCATAATCACTATGAAAAGAAAGAACCGCAAAAGTCGAATGTCAGCCAGGAAATAAGTAGGTTACATTTGGGCAGATGGTTAATATTAGGGGGAAGGATATCCAGATTCATGATTTTCTTTTTCCTTAACAGCAATATCAACAAAACAAGGCAACCCTTTACGGGCATTTGAGGTGATGAACTCCTGGTGTTCATCTCTAGGCTTAGTGCATGGCTAATTTCTATCAGTCAAGTACTGTTTATTGACCATTGCTGCATGGCTAGATTGTTTATATGATGAGAGATATTCTCTGCTTCATGGGTTGTTTTATTCAAATGCTGGCTTCCACATTCATCAGGTTGTTAAAATTATATTCTTGAGTCCAGCAAAGCGAATCACTGCACTTGGGTTTGCACTTTTTTTTTTCTCCAAAGCCAATTAATGTTTTTAAAAGGTCCCCTCTGGGTTATAACCATGAATAGTTAAATACTGTGTTAGGCTGATAGTATTCTTCTTATCCCAGTCTCCTAATCTGCTGGTTGATGTAACAACTCATATCTGCCGAAGGAGTGAAGAGTGGTTCCATATTCTTTGCTTTCTCTTCTCTGTGGGTATTTGGGATAGTGTAGAAAGTGGAGGCCTCACTATGCAGAAGGGGAGGGGAAAAGTCAACCTTCCCTCCACCTCTACACTGACTTTCAAGTCTGACTTTAATTGAAACGTATTTTCTTTTTTTTTTTTAAGATTTTATTTATTTATTTGACAGACGGAGATCACAAGCGGGCAGAGAAGCAGGCAGAGAGAGAGGAGGAAGCAGGCTCCCCGCTGAGCAGAGAGCCAGATGCAGGGCTTGATCCCAGGACCCTGGGATCATGACCTGAGCCGAAGGCAGAGGCTTTAACCCACTGAGCCACCCAGGTGCCCCTGAAATGTATTTTCAATGCCATTTGTTTATTTAGATTTGCCAAGTGAAAGACAATTTTCTCCCAAATGCTTCATTAATAAAAGGTTATCATCCAGGAGGCCATGAAACATTAAACCACTCCCTTAAATTCATTAGCCACCTCTATGGGGAAGCCACAGAATTACATACAATGAAGTCCAATCCTAAAGACCCATAATCCACACCATCCCTTTCGGAAAAATGCAAACAGCACCTCTACGGCCACCCAGAGAAGCATCGCTTTTGGCGCAGTACATCCTTCAAATGGAGGTCAACATCTTTATCTGTGTTCAACTGAAGGGAGACAAACAAATCCCCATGCAACTGAAATCACCTACAGAGAGACACTGAGATTTAGTGGATTTAAATGGTAATTTTGTCTACTTTAGACTTCTGCCTTAGTGCCTTCGGAACCTCACCCCAAGCAACTTGCAACTTCACCATACCCCTGCGCTGAACGCACTGTCTTTCGGCTAACGGGCTTTCCCACCGAGCTTCCCTGTTACATCCTGGGCACCACCATTTCCCTCATAATGAATGCTTGGACACTTGGAATCCTCCCTAACTTAACCTACACCTTATCGGGGCGCCTGGGTGGCTCAGTGGGCTAAAGCCTCTGCCTTCAGCTCAGGTCATGATCCCAGAGTCCTGGGATCGAGCCCCACATCGGGCTCTCTGCTCAGCAGGGAGCCTGCTTCCCCCTCTCTCTTCCTCTCTGCCTACTTGTGATCTCTCTCTCTCTCTGTCAAGTAAATAAATAAAATCTTTAAAAAAAAAAAAAAAAACCTACACCTTATCAACGATACGCAGTTTCAGAGCACGTGCTTCAATGCAAGAGACTGTACCAGACATTGTGGGGATAAACAGAAATATGGAAAACAGGTCCCGACTCCAATAAGCTGACACTGAGCTCAGTGAGACCTGTGTGCAAATGGAAAGGTAATCAAGGAAATACAATGTAAGAGTACAATGGCTATGGGAGTCACTCTGGGCAGCAAGGAGGAACTCAGGCAGCAACTCAGGTGAGCAGACACGGCCCTGCGACCGAGACAGAAGCCAAGGGGGGAGCTCCCAAGAGAGGACAGGTAAGAACCAGCTCTAATCCAGGTAAACAACAAACCCTCTGGAGTTTGCCTTCATGCTCCATGAGCCAGTCCTTCCTTTCAAGAGCGTTTACTGCTCACATATTCCAGGTTTGGACTCTACCACTAGCTACTTGTTAGTACTTATTAAGCACCACTATATGCCAGGAACTGTTCTACGTACTTCATACACTTGAATTATTTAATCCTCAAACAACTTTATAAAGTAAATACTATTTTTATCCACACTCTACAGATGAGGGAAACAGAGGAACGGAGAGGTAAAGAATCTTTCCTTAAGTTAAATGTCTAGTAAACTAAGACCAGAATTCCATCCCAGGCCCGCTTTTCCATCATATTGCCTCTGCATCACTTAAAATACCAGATCGAGGGGTACCTGGGTGGCACAGTCAGCTAAGCTGCTGGTTTCGGCACAGGTCATGATCTCATGGGTGGTGGGATTGAGCCCCACTTCAGGCTCCCCGTTCAATGGGGGGGTCTCCTTGAGGTTCTCTCCCTCTGCCCCTCCCCCCACTCTCAAATAAATCTAAAGTAAATAAATAAAATTTTATTTTAGAGAGAGAGAGTACACAGAAGAGGAGAAGAGGCAGAGGAAGAGGGAGAAAGCTCAAGCAGACTCCATGCTGAGTGGGGAGCCTGACACAGGGCTCAATACCAGGACCTTGAGACCATGACCTGAACCAAAATCAAGAATCGGGCACTTAACCAACTGAGCCACCCAGGCACCCCAGTAAATCTTTTAAAGAATATCAGCTCCAACCTTGAAAACACAACTCTTACCTGCCCTCTCCCACTTAAGAAAATATTTAGAACATCCTTATTGCCTAAAAGATAAGACTCACGGTCATTAAGCTGGAAATGCAAGAGCTCAGCCTCTATAATGTCTTAGCCTTTTTTCTTATTTATTAACATACAATGTATTATTTGTTTCAGGGGTACAGGTGTGTGAATCATCAGTCTTAGATAATTCACAGCACTCACCATAACACATACCCTCCCCAATAACCATCACCCAACCACCCTATCCCTTTCCCCTGCCCCCGCCCTGGAAGCCCTCAGTTTGTTTCCTGAGATTAAGAGTCTCTTATGGTTTGTCTCCCTCCCTGGTCCCATCTTGTTTCATTTTTCCCTCCCTTCCCCCAATGAGCCCCCACCCTCCCTTTCAAATTCCTCATATCAGAGAGATCATAGGATAATTGTCTTTCTCTGATTGACGACTTCACTTAGCATAATACCCTCTAGTTCCATCCACATTGTAGCAAATGGCAAGATTTCAGCTTTTTGATGGCAGCATAGTATTCCAGTGCGTGTGTGCGTGTGTGTGTGTGTGTGTGTGTGTGTGTGTGTGTGTATCTCACACATCTAGGCTCTTTCCATAGTTGCTATTATTGTCTTAGCCTATCTTGCCAATGTGATTTTTCTCATACCTTCTGCAACCCTCCACTTGAACTGAGCTGGTCTACTCATTGGCCTCTGGAGACACATTGCACATTTCTATCTTCAGGACCCACAATCAGATATGGCCTCTAGAGCCCTTCAGGTTGCACATTGCTAGTGGAACTAACCAGGTACTTACTCTAGCAATAGTCAGACCAGTGCAGATCCAAAAGCCTTACTTCCAAAAATGCAACCCAAGATTAATCTATAGTTAGACCATATTCCTCTTGATCCAAAGACCATACATTAGCAACTAAAATGACTAAGTATTGTTTCATTCTGAAATAAGAATTTCTGCCACTCTAGATCTCTCCTACACTGTAATTTGGCACATTTTTTTAACCTGATGCCAGATTTTACATACATTCCTTTTCAATTTTACCTTATTAATGTTTATTTTTTTCCAACTTGGGAAGATTTTTTTTTAACAAATTATTTAACAAATTGTCTTATCCACCAATCTAAAAAGTATACATTTACATAGTCATGTTGTTGATTTAAAAAGTCTTAATAGCATTTGGCCAAAGAAAGCAGGAAATTTTTTTTTTTTCCCCGAATTGGCTTTGATCCGTTAAAATCAGCATACTTTGGGTACATTTGTTCAGTCAACTCTGAACCCATCTGAATTTTCTGATTCAGAAAATTCTGAATTTTCTGGTACAGTCTACACTTACTTATCTTGCCTAATTCTCATAGGGATACTTTATCAAAAGCTTTGCTGAGTCTTTACTTTATTCCATATAGACATATCCCTAATAATAGTCTAATAACTTTAAAACCTCAGTCACCTTATACTTGGAGATCACTGAGTCTTAGTCTATGTATACTCATTCTTGATGAATACCTACTCTTCTAAGTGCTTGCAAACTACCTGTTTAGGAACCCAATTCAAAATCTCACCAACAATTGATATCAAGTTTGTGTTTACTAGAATGCCTCTTATAAAACTGGAATGTGTCCACCTCATTCTCTGGTAAATTTTCCTTTTGCAGTGTTTTTCCAAATCTGAGGTAGTGGTCTTATATTAGTTTCCTATTGCTGCTGTAACAAATTACCATAGACTTACTGGCTTAAAGCAACACAGATGTGCTAGAGGCTGGAGTTCAGAAGTCTGAAATCAGTGTCACTAGCCCAAAATCAAGATATTGAGAGGGCTGCATTGCTTCTGGACTGCCTGAGGCAGAAGCCATTCCCTACTCCTTCCAGCTTTCAGAGGCCACCCACATTCTATGGCTCGTGGCCAGGAGCCAGCAATCACATCACTGACCTCTGTTTCCATGGTCACATCATCTGTTCCTTTTCTAGCTTTCCTGCCTCCCTCATAAGGATCCTTGTGATTACATTTGGCCCACCCAGATAACCAGATAATCTTCCCATCTCAAGATCTTTAATCACACCAGCAAAGTCCTCTTTGCCTTGTAAGGTAGTGTATTCACAGGTGTTAGGGATCGAATGTGGACATCTTTGGAGGAGGCCATTATTCCGCCTGCTACAAACCCCAAGATCATCAAATAAGCAAGTTGCTTTAATGTCTTTAGATAGAATTCATTTGGCTTAATTACTGACATGCATTTTAATGGACTAATATTCTTGCTTTCATCTTTATTCTCTTGAGTCGCAGTTTTCCCTGACGTCCTAGACTTTCCATGTTAAGAAAACCTTTTCGTAAGAGGGAAGAGGTCTGCAAAAATAGAAGTTAAGGGGTTCTGCTTTGTCTGTCATTTAACTTGACACCATCTTCCTCAAACAATGATCAACAATCTCTCTCTTCTTTGCTATATATACATAAAATAAGGGGTGCCTGGGTGGCTCAGGCATTTGAGAGTCTGACTTTCAGTTTCAGCTGAGCTCATGATCTCAGGGTTGTGGGACTGAGCCCCAGATCAGGCTCTGCACTCAGTGGGGAGTCTACTTGAGGATTCTCTCCTTTTGCCCCTCTCCCCACTCACATGCTCTCTCTCTCAAATAAATAAATACATCTTTAAAAAAAAACATAAAAACTCCAAATTTTCTGGTTTTTAACATTTTCTCAAGTCTCAACATAGTCACAGTGAGCCTTCAGGATTTTTCATTTGCACAGATTTGTGCCACGTCCATGGTCTTATATGAATCCTTGATCGTGTGCCCTGCCTTTGAGACACTGGTTTTGTTCCTTCTAAATCTAGGCATGGACTGTTCCTTGAAAATGTTCTATTTCTTTAATGTCTCCTCAGCATCCTTCTCATTAGGATAACCCAAGATTACAGAGTAAGCATTTCTTTTTTTAAAGCTACTTATTCTGCTTAAGTGGTAGTCTCTTGTAGAAACTGACTGTGGACTCACTTTACCTTTCTCTGATTAAAAAAAGAAAAAATCCAATGGATGTGTCTCAACATGCCCATTTGTTCTCTTTTTCTGCTGTTATGAATTCCAAGGTGACTCAGTCACTTCCTCCCATGTTTCTCGTACCTTCTGTTTCACCAACTGGCTTTTCCTTTCTGGTCAGAATTCAGTGGAAGCACTAGTCATTTTGTCCTCTAATCAGCTGTTCCATTTTTAGCAGTAGGAGCCTCCCCACAGATGTTCGGGGAGTTAAAGTCATGACATCACTACACGACTATTACAGGGCTGAGTGGTCCTTACCCCTTCACCCCTTCTCTGCATCTTTCATCTCTGCCCACAGGCTTCCACACACGGTTCTGGAGTCTTCAGCATGGTTCTTTGTTAACATTTAGTGCTTTGACTTGAGTGGGAAGACCAGGGGTAGCAATTAGACATAAGTTTAGGAATGGGCAATAAGTGGGGTCCGAACCAATCTGCATGTCCTGCAAGTAAATGAGTAAAGGACAAACATGCTGGTTTAGTTTAAGGGAGTCATCGGTTTCAGGAAAGAAACTCCACTCCGACTACTAGGGGTAGAGCAGGTGACTGAGGCTATGGTAATCATTACATGTCACTCCATAACCACAGTGATAGAGGTGAGAGCATGTAGGTAAGGGAGCTGCTTGTAGCCTCCTGGGACCACAAGAAGGGCTAATTTTAAACAAGGCTGATACCATGGAAGGGGAAACAAACAAACAAAATGAAAGAAATCAGTTTCTTGATGACACTTGAGCCACAAAACCAAGCCTTCCCTGTGGCCAGCCCCTCTTTAGGATTTTCAGTTCCTTTTAATGTCAAAGCCCATATGAGTTGGATTTCTATCGAAAATATGTCCTTCTATTCCATAATCTAAAGTTCTATTCCACCAAGTTTCACCAACAACCAGGAGACTGGGTTAAAATACTAAGTTTACTTTGCTTATTTTTGTTAATTACCAGTATTTCTGTATATTAAACCTGGAAAAAGAGAACTGCTTTGTTTTTTTTGTAAATTGGAAAGTGTCAGTGGGAAGAGACAAAATATCCCGATACCCAGGATTAGGAAAGGGACAGGTGTCAGGAACTTGTCTTGCTAGGAGGCTTGGTAGAATTTTGGCTGAGATGAAAAGGAGGTTTTTTGTTTGTTTGTTTGTTTGCTTGCTTGCTTGCTTTTTAGGAGGTCTTAAAAGATATAGGGGAACACCTTGGTGGCACAGTCAGTTAAACACCGGACTCTTGATCACGGCTCAGGTTGTGATTTCAGGGTCATGGGACTGAGGCCCATGTTGGGCTCTGCACTCAGTGGAGAGTCTTCTTAAGAGACACTCTCTCCCTCTGCCCCTTCCCCACCCTCAAATAAATAAATAATTTTTTTTTTTTTAAGATTTTATTTATTTATTTGTCAGAGAGACAGGCCCAGCGAGAGAGGGAACACAAGCAGGGGGAGTGAGAGAGGGAGAAGCAGGCTTCCTGCCGAGCAGGGAGCTGGATGTGGGGCTGGATCCCAGGATGCTGGGACCGTGACCTGAGCTGAAGGCAGACGCCTAACGACTGAGCCACCCAGACGCCCCAAATAAATAAATTTCTAAGAAATACATTTAAAAAAAAGAAGTTATAGAGGAATTCCCAGGAGACGAGTCCCAAGAGGAGGACTGAAGGACTCTCACTGGTGTGGAGGACAGGGTAGGACATCTAAGGGGCAACAAATCTGAGGACTGTTGTGGCTGGAGTGACAACTGACTTGGAGTTCACAGTTTATAGGGCGTCATGTGGAGGCAACAGAGGACCGAAGGACTAAAAGAGCAAGACTGACTGAGGGATGGGAGGCCTTGTGGAGCGAGAAGGTGAGTTGGCAGCAATGCAGGGGTGGGCGGTTGGGAGAGGACAGCGTGTGGTCGGTGAGTCAGCTCTGAGTTCTACCCACTTAAGGGCATATTTGTCTTCTCTGCCTTGCCTCATGCTACAGGAAGCATAAGAACGGTTCTCGCGGAATGCTGCTTTCCGCCTTTTGCTTCTGTGGTCTGAGTTTCAGTCTCAGGCCCCAACCTGTCGTATGTGGGCAGCAATGGCAACAGCTGATCACTTAGTATTGATGATGTGTGTGAAATTCTGTTCTTCTTCCCCTTACCCCCCAAGCCAAGTATATAAACAACTCCCAACCCTACAAACACCCAGAAGAATAAACCTGCAAAACATCTCTTTTCAAGATGCCAGTTTTGCTAATAAGCTGGATAGGTCTCTTCCCAAGACCTTCCTCCTTTTCTAAACCACTTCCATTTTTCCACTACGATAGGAAAAACAACTTGGAAAAAACCTTAAGTGGCCATAGAGATCATTGACTCTGCCTCCCTCCTCTTTGCAACCTGGGAAATTGAGGCCCAGAAAAATATGTCTTTTGACATACAAAAGTTTTTTAAATTTGAGGAAGTCCAATCCATTATTGCTATTATTCTTTTCTTCCACAGCTTGTGCTTTTAGTCCATTAGATCTTTAAACACCAGCCCTCACTACCCACTAGATAGTGTCTTCCTTTACTTTCTAGAGAACAAATCTGGGGATCACCAGCTAGTCAATGATTGGCTCCCCCACTGGCAAGAGATCTGAGGAACGGCAATAATGCAGGGTGCAGGGATTCCGTGGGGAAACATGACCACCAGGTGTACATTTTCAGCAATGGGTAGGGTAAAGGATGGGTCCAAAGGAAAAAGGCCACACACACCCTGAAAGAATTGTTGTAGTCAATCTGACCAGCGGATACCCAATGATGGAAATGGGCAAGGCTTGGGGGTGGGGGGTATTAGTTTACGATTACTAGTTAAGTTGTTACATGAATATTTTTCTTGAAATTTAGAGAGGCCCCTCTTTGGGACGGGATGGGTTTGGCTTTGGGGTCGTTTGTTGCATAAGTGAGTTGGAGTGAAAGACAGGCTGGGCTTTCCAAGTCTGAAGCTGCCAACCCCGGAGTGTGGCTTCCATAGGCAGGCGCCACATTCCAGTAGGAGGGCATCACCGTCCTCGGTGGGGCAGCTGCTGGGTGACCCACTTGCACTCCAGTGATATGCTAGCTCTCCTTTTTACAGATTTCTAATCTGCCAACAGGAGGCCCCTTAATTTGAGGTGATTTTCCAGCAGTGAAAGGTCCGTTAGGATTACAGCTGCAGCTATGAATCAGAGCAGACACAACCCCTTTGGCTTACATTTGACCTCATTACTCTAAACTCTAAATGATCAAAATAAATAACCATAAACCAGAGAGGACAGAGAACGGGAAACAGGTTTAATAGACTAATTATTTAAAAGTTATAACCCCGTAATAACACCTCCAAGTTGTCCTCTACCTCAATTCAACTCAACTTTTCATTGGCTAGTGATAGAAATCCATCTTCAATGAGTTTAAACAAAAGGGGGAATTCCTAATAATGATTTTGGGGGTATCATGTAACCAAAGGCAGATTGGATAACCAAATTATGAATGGATAATATGTATTACGGGGCCTTTGTGTAGAGTGGGAACCTAAATTCAGTCTGTCTTTAACTCTCTGTCTCTGTTTGTGCTTCAGTCTGTGTTGACTTCATTCTGCCTGCCAGCAAATGAGTGTTCCTCTATAGCAGGAAACACACTGAAAGCGCCCTGGTTTCAGGCTGCGCTCCTAACACTGACACAGCGTCTGTAACAGTCAGCGTTCAGTTGCAGATGACAGAAACCCCTCCTGCAAGTTTAAGCAGAAAGGAGACACCCAGGGGCACCCAGGTGGCTCAGTCACTTAAGCGTTTGATTCTTGATTTCAGCTCAGGTCATGATCTCAGGGTTGTGAGATCAAGATTCTCTCTCTCTCCCTCTCCCTCTGCCCCTCACTCTTTCCCCCTGCATGTGCAAGCACTTGCATGTGCGCTCACTCTCGAAGACGACGGTGGAGGAGCAAGGGGAGGAGGAGAATGAAAGCAAGGAAGTAAGCAAGAAAGCAAGAAAAGAAAAAAAGCAAAGGAGACATCAGATGCTCATGCTTTCCCATGGCATCCTGACCCCCTTCATCGCTTCTAGATTAGGTGCTTTCATAGTCACTGGAAAAGCTGGAGACGTAGGCACCAGGCTGAGCTTCCAGGAACAAACTTCCAGAACAGTACTGCAGAGATTCCTGCCACAATCAGAAGGCTTCCCACTGCCTCTCTGCTTTTTGTGCAAGTGAAACTAATGTCCCATGTTCTGCCTTTTTTTTTTTTTTAAGATTATTTATTTATTTTAGAGAAAGAGAGAGCTGGGGGAGGAACAGAGGGAGAGGGGCAAACAGACTCTGCATTGAGCTTAGAGCCGCATGCAGGGCTCGATCCCATGACCCTGAGATCATGACCTGAGCCAAATATCAAGAATCAGATGCTTAACCAACTGAGCCACCCAGGAGCCGCCCGTGTTCTGCTTCTTGACACCACCCACAAAGCTAAGAAGCAGCCACTGGGATCTTAGCTACAACTGTCAAGAAAAGCAAACATCGGGGTGCCTGGGTGGCTCAGTGGGTTAAGCCTCTGCCTCTGGCTCAGGTCATGATCCCAGGGTACTAGGATCGAGCCCCACATCGGACTCTCTGCTCAGCGGGGAGCCTGCTTCCTCCTCTCTCTCTGCCTGCTTCTCCGCCTACTTGTAATCTCTGTCTGTCAAATAAATAAATAATATCTTAAAAAAAAAAAAAAGAAAAGCAAACATCTGTATATCAAGCTTGCCCATAAACAGCTTCACAATATGAATTTCCACCTGCCAAATCTCTCACGGGCATCTGCTTGGTGTCACTTCAGTCACATGAAAAACCCAGCTATGAAAGAGTCAGGTAAGAACGTGGAGAAATCGGAACTCTTGTGGACTGTTGGGGAGAATGTAATGTGGTGTGGCCATTATGGAAAACAATGTGGAGATTCCTCAAAAAACTAAAAATAAAACTACCGTATGATTCAGCAATTCCATTGCTGGGATTTTATCTCTTTATCCAAAAGAATTGCAAACAGAATCTCAAAGGGATACTTGTAACCCATGATCATTGCAGCATTATTTACAGTAGCCAAAAGGTGGAAGCCACCCGAATGTCCAATGATGGGTGATTGGATAAAAAAAGGAATGTGGTGTAGACATAGTGAGTTATTACTCAGCCTTTAAAAGAAGTAAGTCCTGTCATATGCTATATCATGCATAAACTGTGAGGACATAAGGCTAAGTGAAATAAGCCAGTCACAAAATGACAAATACAGCATTATTCCACTTATATAAATACTCAGAAGAGCCAAAATCAGAGAGTCAGAAGGTGGCATGGTGTAAGTCAGAGGCTGGGGAAAGGGAAAAAATGGGAGTTGTTTTTTAATGAGTATAGTTTTAGTCTTGCAAGTTGAAAACTTTCCAGAGATCTGTTGCAGAACAATGTGCATAGAGTTAACACTTAAAAAAGTGGTTATATTAAGGAGGGCACGTATTACATGGAACACTGGGTGTGGTACATGAACAGTGAATGTTGAAACACTGAAAAAATTAAATTTAATTAAAAAAAAAAAAACTGGTTAAGGGGTACCTGGGTGGCTAGTGGGTTAAGCCTCTGCCTTCGGCTCAGGTCATGGTCTCAGGGTCCTGGAATTGAGCCCTGCATCAGGCTCTCTGCTCACCAGGGAGCCTGCTTCCCTTCCTCTCTCTCTGCCTGCCTCTCTGCCTACATGTGATCTCTGTCTGTCAAATAAATAAATAAAATCTTTTACAAAAAACTGGTTAAGAAGGTAAATGTTATGGGGCACCTGGGTGGCTCAGTCGGTTGAGTGTCTTGATTTCCACTTGGGTCATGATCTCCTGGTGGTGGAATCGAGCCTGGTGTCAGGCTCCACACTGAATGCAGAAGTAAATTATATGTTGTATGTTTTTTATCACACAAAAAACGTGTAATGATGACAAGTAGATTGGAATAGAGTGAGAGAGCACATCTACAGTATCTGGAAGAGATCCTGACTCCCCCCTCACTCGGCCTACCCCCACTGTTTCAATTTTAAAATTCTATGGAAGAACTCCACTTGAGCTAGATCTGGTCCTACATCTGTCCCTCATGATTGGTGGCTAGTGGGGATAGGAGTGAGAAAGAACCACCTTAGTACCGAGACATTTCTCTGAAACCATGAGACTGCATAGGAGTTAGTGACAGTCCTCATGACAGCCTTCGAAGCCCCCCGTGTTGGGTCCCCTATTGAATCACTGACTTTGTCTCCTATTCCTCTCCCACCTGCTCACCGTGCTCCACCTTAAATGCCAAACCCTTGATCATTCTAGCCTTTGTACAAGTTGTTCACTCTGTCTGGAGCATCCTCCGTGAGATGTTCACAGAATTCCCTTCCTTACCTCATTCACATCTTTGTCTTTGCTCGAATATCAGCAAGGCCCACCCTGAGCACCTGGTGAAGTTCACAACCTTCCTCCCCGGACACTCAACATCTTCTTTCTCCTGCTTCACAGTCTTCTTTCTTCCATGCACACATTACTTTCTAACATGTAATTTACTTACGTAGGCTTATTGTCGTTCCCCCCTCTCCATTAGGGCAGGGAGTTTTTGCATGTTTTGTTCTTTGGTGGATTCCAGGAACCTAGAGCTGTGCTTGGTTCTAGGCACCCAATAAACAGGATGCATGGTTGGATGGATGGACGGATGGACGCATGAACAGACGGATGGGCTAGTTACCAAATGAAAGGGGAAGTAATATTGCTAGACAAAGGGAAAGGTTCTGGTAGAGGTGGAAAAGAAAAGAGTTTTCTGCTACATCCAACATTTTTTGAGTACCTACCACATACTACAAAGGCACTGTGAGGGCGCCTGGGTGGCTCAGTGGGTTAAGCTGCTGCCTTCGGCTCAGGTCATGATCTCAGGGTCCTGGGATCGAGTCCCACATCAGGCTCTCTGCTCAGTGGGGAGCCTGCTTCCCTCTCTCTCTCTCTCTGTCTGCCTCTCTGCCTACTTGTGATCTCTGTCAAAAAAATAAAATTAAAAAAAAAAAAGGCACTGTGAAAGATGTGTGAGACATGGCTCAGGCACTCAGAGACATCCTAAATATGTCTCATAGAAAGGGAGAAATCATGAAAACATTTAATGACTAAATGAGACGTGGTAGTTTTAAGAGGAATCGTGGTTCAAAGAAGGGAGTGTTTCATTTATTTGTGGGTAATCACAGAAGGCTGCATGGGGAGGAACCCAGGCCTGGGCTGGGCCCTGAAAACATGCATGATTCAGGTAGATGGTGGGAAGAAAGGAAGATACTCTAGGCAGGGACAGCTGCATTAATAAAGACAGAGAGCCCAGGGACAAAGCAGAGAAAAACACTTCCCGTTTTACAAAACAAGGAAAATGAGTTGCAAAGAAGTAGCTGGTACACAGAAAGCATCCCCACTAGTCTATGTGCTCGTGTTTGGTATGCGGCCACACTGAAGCCTGCAAGGCCACATGGGTGGGGGCTCACCCGGGCCCTGGGACTGGAAATAAGGAGGACTCCCTATACACTCCGGCTAAGGCAAAGGAAGCTCTCCTGGCCCTTGGCAGGTTCCACATGCAGCTCAGCATGAAAAGGGTGAAATCCAGGTCCCCATTTTTAAAAAAATCACAAAAAGGAGGAAATTGTGGAATTTCAGTCACCCTGTAGAGTCTAAATTAGAGGCTCGTTAATTTGGGTGTGTAAATGGGTTGCAGGTGTCTGTGCTAATTATTGGGTGCTTGTGCATATGTGCAGTTTCTTTCCCAAAGTCCCTGTAACTTTATTATCTGGAGCACTTTTCTTCTTCTTCTGAATCTTTCTCATCCTACTCTAGCCTAGAACAGCCTTCATTATCATGCTGAAAAGGCCAACTAAGACCACCATAGTGTCTTCTTACTAAATGAAAAAACCACTGTTTTTCTAAATCTACTATGGAGAAGAAGCTCACCTCCCTGGAAGGCAGAAGAGGTTTCAGTCATTTTTTTAAAGATTTTGTTTATTCATTTGGAGAGAGAGAGAGAGAGCCTGCACAAGCTGTGGATGGAGGGGCGAAGAGGGGCACAAGGAGAGGGAGAGAAAAATCCCAAGCAGACTCCCCGCTGATCACCACCTGAGCCAAAACCAAGAGCCAGATGCTGACCCAACTGCACCACCCAGACGCCCAGAATTTTGTGCTTCTCATCAAAATAGCTTGCACAACCACTCCAAAGATGTCTATGTCTTATTCTCTGGAACCTGGGATATGTATTTTACATGGCAAAAGGAATTTTGCAGATGGGATTAAATTGAGGCCCTTGAGATTAGGTATTCATTCTGCATTATCAAGCTGAACTAGAACGGTTGGGTTCTTAAAATCTGAGAAGCTTTCCCATCTGTGCTCAGAGGGAAACATGACCACACAGGGGTCACAGAAGTGGAACCCATTCATTGTTGGCTTTGAAGATGGAAGAAAGAGTCACAAGCCAAGAAGGTGGCCTCTAGAAGGTGGTAAAGGTAAAAAACAAAATAAAACAAAAACACATACTTTTCCCTGGAGACTCCAGAGAGGAACACAGCCTTGTCAACACCATGTTAGCCCAGTGACACCTGTGTTGGACTTCTGACCTCCAGGACTGTAAGATAATAAGTTGGTGCTTTTAAGCCACTAAGTTTGATGGCAATTTGTTACAGCAGCAATAGACAAAAGTGACACAAGAGTGAATGTGCAGAGTGTTGCAGAGAGATTTATAAAAGCTCGTGACGACAGTACCCACGTGGGTGAGGCGGGGCTATTTACCGGGCTGTTCTCTGGCTTCTCTGGTGGCAAGTTTGCTCACCCATGGCCTCGTAACACTGGTATGTGGAGGGAACTCTCGGGTTTTTCTTGCATTTGGTCGGCACCCTCCTCAGTCCTGCGAAAAGCAAATACAGAGAAACAAAACAGAAATAAATGGAAAGCACACTCTTCCAAGGCTCCTGAGGGGCTGGATTTGGAAAGCAGTATTATCTCAATTGTCTTGACATTTAGTAAAGTCTTGCTTGAATACGCCACCCTTGTCCCTGCTGAGCTTTGCCGTCTCATGGCCTGTGGTTTGCATTTGAGAAGAAATACGAAAAACAGAGCAGGTCACCTGTACTCCATACAGAATGATGGTAACAGGGGAAAAGGAAAGGGGATTCTTGAACAAAAGATCATGAGAGAGGCAAGAGTTAGAACCAGACTTGGTCTTTGGAAGAGAATCCCTGTCCTCCAAGTTGCCCATGGAGCACCTCTTGGGCCTCCTTCATATTGAAACAATGTTTATACCTTAACACCAAAGGCTTTGGGGGCCTTGAACTGGGCTTTGAAAAAGCACATACTCCTCTTCCCAGAACTGCTTCTCTTTCTTAAGTTCAGCATTGAAAGTGATGGCTGCTTCATTCTGCCTCCTTAAAGCTACAGTGAATAATTTTCTCATGAGATGACATGGAAGGTTATTGGAAGCAAACAATACATCACACTTATGAGAGGTGTGACCCTAGTTGTGAGGGTCAGCCTGTCTGCACTTGATCTTAGCCAAAAGGCCGAGAAGCGATCAGCCTGTCTGATCAGACCAACCACCGTATAGCCAGTTGCTTCCATATTTCCTGGAAAATCCCGAGGAGTGGTTTACGGTAGAATATACCTTCCCGAGCCAATGCATGTACAGCGGACACCAACCACACGGTCAAGGCCATGGAGCTCTACACAGTCTCCCGACACCGTGGTAACAGTTGGTTGGTCTGAGAGTGGACAGTTCACCCAGACTGGTAGGTCAGAGTCTCTTTTCTAAGAATTTTATTTCGTTAAGTGGGCTCCACACCCAGCATGGATCCCAAGGTGGCTCTCAAACTTGCAACCGAGATTAAGACCTGACCTGAGATCGACAGTGGGACACTTACCTGACTGAGCCACCCAGGTGCTCCATTTTTCTAAGAATTTTAGAACTGGAGAAAGAGCAAAAGGGGGAGTGGATGGCAGAGGACAGCAGAGAGAGAGAAATGTTTCTGGAAAGTCACAACTGCAAAAATTTAAACTCAAAATCTGTTGGAAAACTAACTTTTTTCCATCAAGTGACACTCCTGACTGTTTCCAACCGTGGTTCCATCTGCTCCTGGCTTAGCTGCATCCCTGACCTGGGGTACTCTTCTGCCCTTTTAATAAAATCTCCTTTTACTTATGTTGGTGTGAGTGGGTTTTGTCACATACAACCAGTGAATCCTGAGACATAAGCCCCAGTGCTGTGGAGCGAGTATGCGATGTGACAACATGGCTTTTGGGGGGACAGCCCACTCTTACACCTGCCACTGTCAGTGCCTCATTTCTGTCAGCAAATATGCAAGAAGTAACCAGAAAAGAAGGTTGCTTTTAAATGCCTCTTTTAAAATGTAAGGAGGAGGGTCAGAGATCCCCTTGCTGGGCTCCAAAATAGCTCTCTTAGAAGTAAACCAAGAAACGATTGCTTAGTCACAAAAACAGCTACAGGCAGAGTAGGTGAGAGCAGAAACTGACGAGCGGGCTGAATGCCAGAAAGGGCTGCCAATGGACCAGAATCCATGCGACAATGAAGTAGTGCATGGTGTCTTTGAAAATTAAAATATTCATGTTCTCCCTGCCCCCAAACACACGGAATCTCTCTCTCTCTCCCTCTGTCTCTGTCTCTCTCTCTCTCTCACATACACACTCCTCATTCACTCTTAATGTTGTATGTCCCACTCCGTCAATTCAGGGGGGAGAAGACAGATTCTCTTGAGATCACAGAATGATCACGTGGCAGAGAAATGGTTCTCAGACCCAATATGATACCGGATCTGACCTGAGCTAAGACAGAGCATAAAGCCACAATGTGCCTTACTAACTGTTGGTTTCTGGCCCTGTCCCAGATAGAACACTCCCTGGGCATGGGCAGCAGCTCCCCTGTCTAACCTTGGCCAGCTCTCTTAAGCAACAAAAATGAATCCAAGGTGTTTAACCATCCTACCTATTCTCCTGCACAATTTCAAGACTCTGTTGTATTTCTAGTAAGAAAAAATTAAAGGAATGCAATTGTAGAAAAATGTGTCAGGAATATTTATTCTCTAGAGAAACTGAAGAGTATAGATCCCAAGTCTAAAATTACGTGTTCTTTACTACACACACAGGAAAAGATTTATGAGCCAAGGGAATATAACAGCAGATTTGACATTTATGCGAAAATATTCAAAATCGAAATGGTATAGGTCAAACCATATGAAAACGCCGATACGTTCCTTCCGTGAGGCTTACAAGTGTGGGATCTGGAGTCCAGTGGAACTCACTTCCCACATGAGCTGCCCTACTTACCAGCTGTGCACAATCCCTTAGGCTCTCCCGGTCCCAGTTTCAACATGTGTAGGGCGGCAGGTGGGGGGGCTGGTGTGGGGTGTGGGGAGAATATCAGCCTCACCAGTTGGCTGCACCAGGGGCCCTAACAGGTGCCCTAGCAGGTATAAGATACAACTGCCAGCCCCAGGAAAGGGCAAGGAGAAGCTTCAGGCATTGTAGGAACTGAAGGGTCCTTCTTTTCTTCTCTTTCCTCAGAGTTTTTCTAGTTGTTCTTTCCTATATTTAAACCTAAAGAACTGCTCCAAGCCAAGAGGAATAGAAAGTCATTACTCAGGGATCTTTGAAAGGGAAGATTAAGAAATCTATGCACGAGAGAATTTCTTCAGCCCAAACTTATCTGCAGTGTAGAACGTTTTCTCTCTTTCTCTTTTCTGGCATTCACAAAAATAAGAATAAGGACAATTTCACATTTGTCTCCGGAGACAAAACAAAACAAAACAAAACAAAACAAAACAAAAACCCTGTTCAGCTGTTCCTTGTTCAATCTAGATTTGCAGACTTGCCGGGGCTCACAAAACCCATGTTTAAATTCTTACTCTCACCTCCACCTCTGTCTTACCTAGCCTAACTCTACCTCAATGAACCCCTGCCCCTCAAGATAATCATTCAGAACATGGCATGTGGGTGCTTCCAGAGGCCAAGTCAGCCCAGCCGGGCTTCGTGTAGACACATTCATCTAAGTGACCAGTGATTTAGTCAGGAGGGTTTGGAGTCTCCTGTGCATGTCTCCAGCCTTATGTAATCGTCACAAGGATCTGCCACAGCGGTTAACATTTTACTCACTTTACAGATGAAGGACCTGTCCCAAAGTGAGATGGCACAGCTTTCCCAAAGCCCCATGTCTGACTTCAGAACACCTCGAAGCCTGAGTAGTCCTTACAGGGAATAATTCACATTATGTCATTCCTCTGCTAAAGACTTTCCAGGGATTTCACATCACACTTTGAGTAAAGTCCTGACTCCTCCTCACAATCTGCAGGACTTACCATGGTCTGGCCCCTGACTTCTCCAGACCAGTCTGGCATTGGCAATCAGGAATGCTGACATAAATGGGCTAATAGGAGCAGATCTGGATGATATATCAAGTAATGAAGTGTAATGTTTGGAATGATTTTCTCTGCAGGGCAGAAACCATTTGTTTCTACTTTCTTGCTATGGGCCAGAATTATTTGCATTGCTATCAGTTTTCCACAACATAATTTCTATCCGAACAAAGGGATAAAATATCCATCAATACAAAGGCTACCAAACATGTCATTCTATGTAATTAGCTAATCTCCAAAGGGTCCACGAGACTGTGCCCAGCACTCCACTGAAAGGACATTCAGTAATCTCTTGCATATGTCCAAGACTTGGACAACTTTTCCTGACAATAACTTTGCTGTACCTTGGCTTTTCATGTAGTTGGGAGAAGATTAGTGTCAGGTCCTGCTTTCCTTGGACGTGGTTCAGGCTAGAGGAAGGAGATTGTACGTTCTGTTGTTTTGGGCAGAGATGACATTTTCCAAGTTCACAGCTCTGAATAAGGCATGGTACATGACAGGCATTCGATAACCATTTGTGGAATATATGAATAAAGGAGCACAGGGTTTAGGGGTGTTTGAATCCCAGCTCTGTCATTTACCAGCTGGGTGACCTTGGCCAACTTAATTATCAGAGTCTCAGTTTCCATACTTTTGAGATGAAAACAGTAACACCAACTTGGCAGGGTTTTTGTAAAGATTCAAAAGTGTTTATGAAGTACCACAAAGAGTGTCTAGTCTATGGTAGCCCTTCAGTATACAACAGTTATTGTTTTAAAAGTGGGTGATCACTTCCTCTATCCATAAAGAAACCACATACCACCTGCAAAAATCTAGTGGGCAAATTTTCAGCCCACTAACTAAAGTTCTTCCTTGTTATTATTCTAATATTCAAAATCACACCCAAAGACAGAAAACCAAATCAGCAAATTCTTACCATCAAAAGAATCAACTATTTAAGAAAAAAAAAAAAACTTTTCAGTGGAGAATGTTAACAATATACAAAAGTAGACATCATCAGTCCCAACAAACATCAACCCATGAGTAATTCTTTCCCACCCACTCTTTCCTTCCACATTATTTTATAGCAAATCCTAGACTAAAATTACAGGAGGAGGAAAACTTCTCTTCACTTAGTTTTAGTGGCTGGGGGACTTATAAATTAAGTTGACAAACGACAGCTTAACAGGAGAGAAGGCATATCAACCTATTTTATTTCTATGTGCACAGAGACATCACAGGAGAATACCCAAAGGCATGGTGAGATTTGGAGAGTTAATGTACCATCTTAACAGGGGGGGATGGGAAGGGCAACAGAGAGACACTTCTGGGAGAACAAGTGACACCTTAGAAGTTGTGGGGGGGAGGGCATTTATGGAAACATGATGACTTTTTGGAAAGATAAATGGGTCTTTGAGGAATAGATGGGAGATAGTTTGTGTCAATGTCCATCCAGGTACAGAGTCAATTTCTCCTCTCCTAGAAGAGAAGGTTAGATTTGCTCCTAGGGAGGGGACCTATGACAACTGAGTTCTTTGGGAAGGCATTGCTTTTAGGCAGGTAAGGGATTTCAAGAACTCAGATGCCTCTAACTGGAAATAATCTCGTGCCAAAGTGGCATATTTTGGGGCGGCATGTCCTCATCTCCGTATCATCCATCCACAGATGAAATCAGCATTTTTGAAAGCAGCTCTGTATGTAAAAGAGACACTCGGAGGGCAAGAATTGTCCAAAGGAGAACTGGAGGTAGGGGCACCTTCAGGAGATGCACTCCAATGTCAGAAAATGCAATTCATGGTAAGCAATGGGATTCAGAACAGGCTACCCCAAAACATGGCACCTTGGCATCTTGGATGTTGTAAGCTGAAAGAGGCTGAGAAAACAGTGGGAATGTGTAGGTCTCTCTGACCTTCCCCTCCATTCTCCCCGAAGCAGGTCATAAGACCTTGTGTGAGAGGTGCCCTCCCCACACCCAGAGGAAAGGAGCACCCTTATCTCTGAGACAGAGACAGAGGGGCACAGAGAGGAATCTGAATGAACAGGTCTATCTAACCTTCCCCTAGTTTACTAGAGTTACCTCACACTCCCTAACCTATCACATCTCTCCAGGACTGTGCCCTGGCCTTTAAAGCCAGCTTAGAAATACTCAGTTTTAACCATTTCTTTAGGTCATCATTTCCTTATGAGGCCTCCTGTGTCACGTAAAACTTAAGTTAAATGCATTTGTCTGCTTTTCTCCTGTTAATCTTTGTCAGTTTAATTTTCAGACCCAGCCAGGAACCTTAATAGGGTTGAGGAAAACTTTTTCCTCCCCTACCGAAGCCTGGGAGTTTAGAGAGACATGATTTATATCAAGCTCCAGCAATCAATTAAGTGTTTTTTTCTGGTCATTTAACTGGAAGATAGATCTAAGTCTACAGGCCACTTTTATCTTCTTCCTAGTTCTTCCTGGAGACTGGCCTCTTCCAGAAAGTATCATCTGAGTGGGGGCAGGGTCCTCCTACAAAGGATGTGCATTTGGGAGGTATCCCAGCCTAGGCTCCAGAGTAAAAGAAATGTAAATTCAATTGAAGAGAAGCTTATGATTCCTCTAGTGTTGCTCCTAAGGAAAGGAAGTAGACTCACAGACTAGTGTCTCCTAGCAGTAGCCTTTTTGGGGAGAGATGAGAGATGAGAGAAGTGAAATCCTAGGGGGAATGATGTAGCAAAAATTTTTAGGAAATTGATGGAGCCAGGGCAGTCGGGAGGTGCTGAGCCCACAAGCTGGGTGTATAGAGAAGGGTGGGCCAGGCTCAGTATAATCTTGAAAAATTAGAACTAAGAAGGTGTAAGAGGCAAATATAAATTAAAAATAAGAGGCTTAATTCTTCTTGCTGAAAATCAGGGCAGAGACTGACCCCTCCTCCCCACTGTTTTCCTTCAGATTTTCTTTCTTTATCCTTTCAAACATATGTAAATCTTTTTAATGGCTAAAAAAGGCTCTTGCCAGTCTAGCAATTCAGGAGAATTTCCTCAAGGACTGGACAGCCAACTCTCTGGAATGTAATCATTAAGAAAAAATAAGGCCCATTCCCCCATTTCAAAGGAAATTAGAAAATACCACGGGACCTGGAGCAGATGGATTTAACTTGTCACCTAACTGCAAATTGCAAGATCTATCTAACGTATTCATTACATAATCTATAAAAGAACAAGATTTCCCTGCCTTGGCAATCCTTCAGTGGGTTGCCAGGGACATGCATCACATTCTGGCTTAATGCTTGTTTGATATTAAAATAGTCACCTTTCTCTTCCTCTTTGTGTAGAGGTTTTCTGGGTTGGGAGGGCTTTGTTTCTAATTAGAGTTTCCCAACAGTTGCTTAAAACTCAAAGAATAAGGTGACCTTGGGGTTCAAGTGCTTTTTCAAAGGCCAGGGAAATGGGAACAATTAGCTCAGACTTTGACTGGAAAGTAAAAACAAACCGGACAATAGCTGCGAGGGATGAAAATAGCATGGTTGTTAAATTAACATATTTTGGTCTTCAATACCCTTAGGTTCAGGATCTAGTTTTATCACTTACTAGCTAGGCAAGTTACATTCTCTGAATCTCTGCTTTCCCCTGTAATATCAGCATAAACAGCATCTACCATAGAGAGATCTCATGAGGGTAAGGTAATTTCTTTTTTTTTTTAAAGATTTTATTTATTTATTTGACAGAGAGAGAGACAGAGAGCACAAGCAGGCAGAGGGAGAGAGAGAAGCAGGCTCCCCGCTGAGCAAGGAGCCCGATATGGGGCTCGATCCCAGGACCTTGAGACCATGACCCGAGCCGAAGGCAGCGGCCTAACCCGCCACCCAGGCGCCCCAGGGTAAGGTAATTTAATCAGAGCATTCAGTCCATGCCTTTCCTATGGGTGCATTCACTCATTCTTAACTATTCCTTTTTGGTTTTTTGGGTTTTTTTAAGATTTTATTTATTTATTTGACAGAGAGAGACACCATGAGAAAGGAGACACAAGCAAGGGGAGTGGGAGAGGGAGAGGTAGGCTCCCCAACTGAGCAGAAAGCCCGATGCAGGGCTCAATTCCAGGACCCTGGGATCATAACCTGAGCCAAAGGCAGATGCTTAAGGATCGAGCTGCCCAGGTGCCCTTAGCTATTCCCAATGTATAATCTTAGCTATTTGTAATAAATTGTAAATGTTATTATAAAAACCCAAATTACATTTAAATGAGCACTGAATTACCTTTATTCATTTATTTATGTATTTATTTATTTATTTACTTATTTATTTATTTGAGAGAGAATGAGAGTGTGTGTGTGCATGTGTGCACGAGTCGGGGGGAGGGGCAGAGGAGAGGGATGAAGAGAATCCCAAGCAGTCTCCTCGCGCAGAGCAGAGCCCAACCGCTGGATCTCATGACCCTGAGATCATGACCCAAGATGAAATCAAGAGTCCGATGCTTAACTGACTGAGCTATTGGGTCCCCAATGTTGGGTCCCCCAGTAATGGGTCCATGGTCAAAGGAGCGAGACTGATACAAAGCAAAGCTCAAGCAAAGCTTTATTTCTCGCCAAGCATCAAGAATCAGACCGACCGGGCGCCTGGGTGGCTCAGTGGGTTAAAGCCTCTGCCTTCGGCTCAGGTCATGATCCCAGGGTCCTGGGATCGAGCCCCACATCGGGCTCACTGCTCAGCAGGGAGCCTGCTTCCCCTCTCTCTGCCTGCCTCTGTGCCTACTTGTGATCTCTCTCTGTCAAATAAATAAATAAAATCTTTAAAAAAAAAAGAATCAGACCGACCGTCAAACAGACCGACGGTCAAACAGACTGGTCAGGGAAGCCCCTTACAGAGAGGACAGCCCATCCCTGCCTCACAGACTAACTTTTATAGAGCAAAGGCCATGTGGTTGAGCCTGGCCACACACAGGTGGCCAATGAGATTGCAATACACAAAGAAAGCTGCATAGTCATGCTAGGTCCCACACAGGTGGCCAATTGAATTACAATTCACCCCATAGTAGACATTTGTACTAGCCTATCTCCTTGGTGAGAATTGGTGCCCAAAAGGCGGGGACCACACTCCTTGGTAGCTAGGAGACAGTATGGGCCCCCACTGATTGAATACCTCCACCTGGCCTGACCCACCCTTGTATTTGGGCTTTGTTACCTGGGACTGGTTTCCTGGACTTGCTTTTTAAGTAAGTTCCCCTGGGGGGAGGGGGGGAGGGTCAATTTAAGTTATACTGCATAAACAACAAAATGGCTGTTCAACCGAGGTGGGGCCGCTCTGGCTAAATAGGCCCTTACATAAGCCACCCAGGGGCTCCACACTAAACCACCTTTAGAAAAAATAGCTGTTGAACTGTAACCCAGTGATTTATACTTGGTTCCAAGATTCCCTGCTCTGCAGCAAATCACAAAGTGCTGTGGTGAACATAGTGGGAGAGATTAAGGCGAGATGCGGAGGACTATGGACTGGGATTTTGACAGAATCATTTTTGGAGCTTTTTTTTTTTTAACCTGATCGATTCCCCACATGGGAGCAGTAGGAAAATATCCATTGTTGTGAAATCTGCACGCGCACACACACACACACACACATCAATCCCACACAGCCAGTGTGCAAGTGACAATGGGCTCAGGCTTGTTATATCCCTATGTCAGGGAGGAGAAAAGTCTCTTCCTTCAACCATTCCAGTTTCTTACTATGGCCTATCTTACGAAAGAAGATTAACATAAAGAAATTTATTATCACATATATGTCTCATACCCATAGGAGAAACTCAGGGGTGAGTAAACTCAAAAGAGGTGGCTAGAACTTGAGCTTAAAGGGGCGCCTGGGTGGCTCAGTGTGATGAGGGAGCAGGAGGCTGGCTGAGGACAAAGCAAAAGCTGGCACCTTGCACCCCCTCTCCATCCACTCCCCTCGGTAATATGTGTAGCATTCCTCAGGTACCCCTGACTGCCAAAACGAGAAACAAATAGTTAACTTGCTGAGATCACAATCCTGCAAGACAGGAGTCTCCCTTGGTTTACAAATGTCCTAGAGATCTACGAACAAAGAAGTTATATTATCAATAGCACAATTTCCAGAGGCAAATAACTCAGTTCCTCAAGCCTTAATGTCACCCTCCCCTCCATAAACAAAACTGAAGGAGGCTGGGGTAGAAGGAAATGTAAGTGAAGTTAAGTTTCTTCTATACCTAAATTTCACTAACAAAGACGCTTGATAGCAGGATTGTGACATCCCACCGGGAATCTCCCAACCATCTTGATGTTAATGGCTTGCCATAAGACAACACTGATCAAGCCTCCGGTATCCCGGCACCTTGGAGGCCTCCTTTAACATATGAAAACTCCGTTCAAACCTCCCTTTCCCTCACCTTCCCCCAACCGCAGGGTACAAAACCTGCCATCCCTCACAACCTGGGGCAGCAGCTCTTCCTGCCCACGGGTCCTGTCCCCGTGCTTTAATAAACCACCATTTTGCACCAAAGATGTCTCAAGAATTCTTTCTTGGTCATCGGCTCCGGACCTCAGCCCACCGAACCTCACCTAGGTTCTAGAACTTCATCAAGTGGGTTAAAGCCTCTGCTTTCGGCTCAGGTCGTGGTCCTGGGGTCCTAGGATCGAGCCCCACATCGGGCTCTCTGCTCAGCAGGGAGCCTGCTTCCTCCTCTCTCTCTGCCTGCCTCTCTGCCTACTTGTGATCTCTCTCACTCTGTCAAATAAATAAATAAAATAAAATAAAAACAAAAACAAAAAAACCTTGAACTTAAATACCATCTTCAGCTGAAACAAAGGAAGAGGGATGTTGGGGAAGGTAGTTAAGGGCAAATGACCAGGTAAAGTACAGTAAACAAGGGTAAGTTTTATTATGCAGATTTATGATTTGTTATACAGATTTTAAGTGCCTTCTACATTAATAAGAGTCTCTTAGGATTTAGAGACCTCTTCCTCCTCCTGGTACAGAGAAGGAGACACCCTTACAAATGGATTTTCTTTTATAAATGTAAATATCCTTACAAAAGGGCAACTATACTGTTTTCACAGCCTCTCCTTTGTCTGCAATCCTTATGCCAAAGAGGTATATTTAAGGTGGCATATTCTGGTCTCCTAAACCTACTTGTCCATAATCATCTGACAGATGGCAGTCGCACTCTGATTGTAGACTCCGGTGTTGTGAGTATCACTCCCCCGGGACCATCTCCATTAGTAAGTATGAACTTCTAGCTGTGGGGGGTTTCCAGTGTCGGAAGACATTTCTGTGCCACTCATAAATACAACTGATACTCCTAATAATTTCTGAAATAATAGGTTGGGTTTGTTTGTTTGTTTGTTTGTTTTCATGAAAAACAGACATTATTTCTCAGAGCTCTCTCCTAAGTGCTCCAAAGTCAGTATTGGAAAATGTTGACTATGGAGCCATAGAAACCTCACTGGGAAGTCAGAGCACCTGGTGAAAATTCTCAGTACATTTGTCAGAGCTCCCAAGAGTTGATGAAAGAAACTTCATGCTCTGGTGGGTTTCTTCATAGTCAAGAAACCCCCTTACAAAGCTGTCTTTGTAAGGAGGCCATAGCTCTGGGACTGAGCCTGTCAGGCCAACTTCCAGGCTCAAAAGTAAGTGAGTCCCAAGCCTGACCCCAGCTGGAAAAGTAGAATGTGCTAGAGGAAAAATCTGGGAGAAAGAAAAAAGGCAACTCATTAAATTGCCTGCCACATAAAACACAGATAGTTTTAGAGATAAGGAGGAAGTGTAGTTTCTCAGATCTAGAAATAGTGTTTTCAAGTATGTTCATCACAAGGAATCCGTTCCAAAGTTGGAGGGCTGCTCCTCCACTCCCTAGAATTCTGCAGGGAACGTATGTGCACAGATGCCACACACATCTGCTCTGAACTAAATTAACATGTTCAGTGGCGGAATGAAATTTTAAGACCTCAAAAATAGCACTGGTGGATAAGCGAGCTATTCAAAGGGGAATTTTTAAATGCCTGGGGTTGGAATTCTAAACTGCAGGCTAAAAGAGGATCCAGTGCTTACTACATGTCTGTCTGTGGTGAGCCATGAATCTTAATGCAATTCAGTTTGAGGATCAGGAGCTACAAGTAATTCTGTATGTCCCTTTAGCCAGACTCAAAAATAATCATCATTTTAGTCACATATGATGCAACTGATATAAAAGCACTTCATTGAGAGATACATTCGTAGAGCCACGTGTTAAAAAAATAACTAAAGAGGGCGCCTGGGTGGCTCAGTGGGTTAAAGCCTCTGCCTTTGGCTCCGGTCATGATCTCAGGGTCCTGGGATCGAGTCCCGCATCGGGCTCTCTGCTCAGCAGGGAGCCTGCTTCCCCCTCTCTCTCTCTGTCTGCCTCTCTGCCTACTTGTGATCTCTGTCAAATAAATAAATAAAATCTTTAAAAAGAAATAACTAAAGAAGACAATTTAGGTGATACAAACAAACTTCATTTAACACTTTATGAAGTGGACAGTCCTTTCAGAGAACTGCAAAATGGGGCAGAAGGCAACAAGATTCCATAAATAAACAATAAAGAACAAGGAAGAGAGAAACAGAAAACATCTGATTGGCTACAGCCACATGGTCAACCTTATTTGGGGGAAGAAGACCCCAAATTGGTTTGGTGTTTGGGGATTGGCTGATTGAAAACACTACATTCTGCTCAAACAGAGCATTTATAGGGACACAAAAATTACCCACATTTTGGTTTGCTGACATGGCATCCTCTGAAGCAGTGGCTCCCTCTGGGGTCTAATATTGATTTTAACTCTAGGTAAGTGACCTCCATATCCCTGGATTTGAAGATATTTTATAATTGATGGCAAATTTTACAAACCATAACCTAGAGTTATTATACTTGTGACATATTTTTTGTTTTTTTGTGTTTTCTTCGCAACAGAATACAAATATGCAAATCCTGATGAGCGCGAAGTGGCTTTTTCTATATTCTGGGCAAGTGCCTAACCACCGCGTCCATTACAAAACGTCCAAGTGCTAATTCTTCTTGCTCATTATCAAGTGTTTTTTCTGATGGATATAATGGCATGAACCCACAGAGCACAAAATTCACTCTGTTAGAGGGGCCAGGGCTTTGCAAACTTTCTCAAAAGGCCACAGAGGTAGGAGTAGTAACAAACCAACAACAAGCGAGTGCTGGCATTTAAGTTGCTGTTCAAGGGGATGATTATTATTATTAAAATCCAACTCTCACCCTGCTCTCCTTTAATCATATTGGTGCTTTTTCTTTTACTTGGTGAAAAGAGGTTTCCACTGGATTTTTCCATAAATCATCCCATAGGCTTTTAGTCTTTCATGAAATCTTTTGATCATGGGAATGGTGAGTTTTGCTCTGCAGGCTTCTCGGTAGAGACTAATAAAATTTCAAAGATGTGTACCATTCAATTCATTTGGAGCCACAGGACCCTTTCCTTTATAAGTATTTTGGCTCAGAGTACAAGGCATCACTGTTTAATAAGCATCTGAAACTATTACTTTATATTATTGCCAGAATATATATATATTTTATATATATATAATATATATATATTGCCAGAATATATATATATATATAATATAATATATTACTTTATATTAAATGCCAGAAAGATGATAGACACACTTACGAGGAATTACTAAAGCAATAATTCGGTGTCAGTTTATACCAGAATCCATAAATGTCTAGTGTCATGTTCTTGCAGTTTATAATTTCATTTGAGTCCTACTTGATTATGACTCTTGAGTTTGAGGAAATTCCAGGCAAAGGGGAAAATATAAGCAAGGAGTTAGCAGCAAAGTCCATTGGAGGAATAGGAAGCTGTCCAGTTAGGCTAGAGCGGACAGGAGATATAGGACAGTTGCAATAAGAGATAAGGCTGGAAGGAAATTCTCAGAGGATAATTCAAGAGTTGAAAATCAGACTGAGATATCTGTACCTGATTCTGAGGGCAATAAGCGCATGCTGAATATTTTAAAGCATGGAACTTGCATGATTCTAGCCAGACTTCAGAAAGATTAATGGTGGCTTCAGTGGCTGTAGAAGAAAAGGGAATTAGCAGAGGGGAGGGTATTGGAGCCAGGACTGGATTCAGGGGGCCCTGTTAAAGCCATTAGAACAGGGGCGCCTGGGTGGCTCAGTGGGTTAAGCTTCTGACTTTGGCTCAGGTCACATCAGCTCTCTGCTCAGCAGGGAGCCTGCTTCCCGGACTCCGCCCCCCCCTCCCCCGCCCCGCCCCGACCCTGCCGCCTCCATCCCCGCCTGCCTCTCTGCCTATTGTGATCTCTGTCAAATAAATAAATAAAATCTTAAAAAAAAAAAAAAAAAAAGCCATTACAACATTTCTACTTGGACGCCCTCAGCTCTCTTAAACCTAAGATCACCAAGACAGAACTCATCAGTTTTCCCACCAAATATGCTTCCCCCTTCATCTTCTCCATCTGAATAAATGGTACCACCACCCGCCAGTCAGAAACTGGAAGTCGCATTTGACTTCTCCCCTTTTTCTACCCCCACATGTGACCTGTCAGGAAGTCTTGACATCCCTACACCTAAAGAACATCTCTTATCCAACTACTTCTCTCCATGTTCCCTACCACAACCTGAGTCTAGGGCACCATGAATCTTCACCGCACAATGGCAACAACATCCTGAATGGCGTCCCTCTGTTCACATGCTGCCAATGATGCCCAGAGAGATCTGCTCCAAGTGTAAGTCAGTATCACTCTGCTGCTTACAACCCTCCAGTGGTCATCTGTGCATTCAGAATAAAACCCAAACTTTTATCTTAGCCTAAAGTGGCCTATCCATTCTGTCCTCTGCGTCACCCTCAGATTTACTCTCTCTCCTCCTCTTACTCATGGTGCGTTAGGCTTCCTTGTCACCAGCTCTTTCAAGGCTCCTTCCCACCTCAGGTTCTTTTTGGTTTCTCAGTACCGGTAGTGTAACTCTGAAAACAAAGGCTAGTGGAGAGCAGGAGGTCTCATTCCTACACTGTGACTCCCAACCCGCCCTCCCCGCCCAGCAAGGATGATATCTCGTTCGTTAAATCTATACATAGCTTTTCAACAGCCACATGTACAGATTTTTGTTTTGCGGTTGCACCAGCTATTATAGACATTGACTGTAATAAAGAGGGTCCTCTTGTGGAGAGCCCCCAAATGGAAGACTCTCCTGGCTCATTTCCTCCCCTTTGTCTCTCTGGGGTGACAGCTGGTAGACACAAGGTGATAGTGGGAAGCCAAGGGAGGGGTGAGATTTCTGCTGGAAGGTTTGCCCTGAGGCTGCATGGACTCATCCCACCCCAACTCCAACACTGTTGCCTTTGCCAAGTCAGTTTCTCTAAAGAGCACTTGGTTCATTCAGGTGTGCCAAACTTCTATGACTTTACCTTATTGGAAAAGAATATAGGCCCTTGGACACGTATACATCTCCCAAATCACATCCCCAAGTAAACCCATCCTTAAGATTTTTGAATATATATATTCAAAATATTTTCTGTGCATATATGCATGTTAGTAATAAAAAATTATCCCCAAACTTTGTGCTTTGTGGCTTAAAATATATATATTTTAAAATATATATATTTTAAAATATATATATAATATATTATAATATATATATGTGTGTGTGTATATATATGTGTGTGTGTATGTGTGTGTATATCTATATCTATATCTATATCTATATCTATATCTATATCTATATCTATATCCATCCATCCCTGGCCATCCTATAGGCCAGGACTCTGAAGTTCTAGGGCATAATGAGAATGGCTTGTCCAGCTTCATAATATCTTGGGCTCAGCTGGTTAGTCAAGAAAACCCTCTGACTTGATGTTGGATATTGAAACCATCCACTCACACTTGGGAGCCTGAGATTACTTAAGAATTAGAACTGCTGACTGGAGTGCTCCATGTGCTTGGTCGGGGGAGCAGGCTAAGATGATAGGAACAAAGATGGAGCCATATACCAGGCAGAAGGAAAAGCATCTGCACACCAAGGTTCCCTGGTGGGAGGGAGGACAATGCTTTAGAGGTAAGGAAAGAAAGCCAGTAAGGCTAGACACACACACACACACACACACACACACACACAATGTGAGAGAGAGAGAGAGGGAGAGAGAGAGGAATCCCAGGTAAGAGATCAGATACCACATGTCCCTACAGCCCAGCTTTAAATTTGTGTTTGTGTTTTACCTTAAGAACAAAGAGAAGTCAGTTAGAGTCTTAACTATGAGGCTGAGGATTAGGGATTAGGACTCCAATGCCTTTCTTTCTGAGGGAGACACAGTTCAACTTGTGACAGATGCCAACAGCCTTCCACTGCTGCTAGTCCCCTGGTGCGCCACCACCTCCGGTAGGTTATCTTGAGTTTTCTCATACTTAGTTAAATGATCCCTTCATGAAATTCTCTTAGGTTCAACACTTCAGTGTGTCAGGGTTGCCCTGGGACCCCGACTCCTACAGCTGTTTTGAGAGCTATTTAGTAGATAAACTATACAGGGCTTGGTGATGGGTTGCTTGGGTGAAGAGTGGAAGTGAGGTAAAGGGTCAGATGTAATCCCCAAGTTTCTGTCTGGTGTAGCTGGTGGGTGTGGTGCCTTTTACTGAGATCAGGCACACATAGAAGGACCACTGCAAAGGAGATAATGATATGTCTTGAGACATATAAAGAATGTTTGAGCCACACGCGCACGCACACACACACACACACACACACACATCCTGATTGTCTGTGCATTATAGAGTTTATATGACATACAAAGTCAGCATGGACTCGAATCCTGGCTCTGCCACTTGCTGGTTGGGCCACATAGGACTAAAGATTTCATCTTTGTTCTAATTATCTGCAGAATGGACATCACAATACCTGCCTTACAGGGTTGCTGTGAGGACGGATGAGATGAGCCACAGAAAGCACTTAGCAAAGTGTCTGACATTTACTAAGGGAGTAATAAATGCCAGTAGTAGCCAGTATTACTCGTACACGCTTACTTTCCATCTGGAGAAAGTATCACCAGCAATAAAGGTCTTGAAATGATCCACCTGAACATGGTCTAATTCCTATTTTCCACTGCAAATTTAAAACTATTTTAAATGTAGTGCAGGATGGAAATAAAGTTGCTAGCAGGCTCAGACTTCTAAAGCTTTCTCTTTTCTACTTAGTTTTGGATTCAGTAAGCCCATTTAGAACAGTTTCTAACCTTGATGCTGGATATCAGTTAGAGATGTGGATACATTTCAAAGCAATGTAGATATTTTAGGATGTAAAGAGGGCTTTGAGAAATTATGTCGTCTGACCTCTAATTTTCAGATGAGGAAATGAAGACCTGAGAGGGTAAGTGACTCATCTCAGGCCACACAACTACAGGCAGAGCTGGGGCTGGAATCCAATCCCCATGACTCAGACGCTGGCCTTTTCATGTCCAACATGGCAGCCTCCAGCAAAACAGTCCGGAAAAAAGCTTATTGCATGGAGTTTTAAATTTATATAATGAACACAACCCCTCTCTAAAAGAAAATACAAGTTGAAATGAGGAATGAGGGACCGAAGTAAGAGTTCAAACCATTACTGTTTTGCTTTGTTTTTATAAATCCATGGAAACAATTCCTTCTGAAAAAACAGATGAATAATTTAACTGGCATTTTAAACTTTCATAAATGTATGTTTTTAGCAAGGTGTCTGGCCACTCTTACACAGGGAATAGACTTTTCTCACACTCCTGAACTATGAGTTGCCAGTTTTCAAGTTTATTTTGAAGACTTGGTTCTGTGACAATCAAGTACTTCACTGCTTTCAAAATTGTCTATCTTAAAGAGATTTTATTTTAAAGAATTCTGACTCAAAAATCAATGGACTTTTGAGGAAATAGTTATATGCCTTTTTATAATCAACCTGGTTTCTGAACACTGAGTTAAAAAAGTCTAAACATCAGACCTGGGTCAATCATCTTGTGATATTTATATGTGACTATGCGGAACCACATAAATCAGTCTTCTTGCTTCAGTGGGAGGAAAGCCAGAGATAGGGTTTCTCTCTCCATATCATCTTTCCTAGTGTAAGAAAAAAGAGATACAGGAAGAAAGAAAAACTTCAGGGTAAAATGGGAAAAAAATTAAAATATCACACTTCCTGATGTTAGGAGAAAGGAATATAATTTTTTGTATCGAAAAAAAGAATGTGTTTGGTAGACATAGTATTCTAGAGAAAAGCCAATCTATCTGAACTGGATTATGTTAAAAGAATTCTATTATCTCAGAGACTTGGTATCCATAGCAACGGAGACATCTCTGTACTTACTCTTTCCATCCATAATGAAGGAAATAAACAGCCAGAGAGCTTGCCATTTCCCAATATCATTATATCATAGCTAATAAGTTGTTATTTGACTGAGACATCTTAACAAACCCTATTGCTGTTTTACTTTTGAAACAGGAACCCCTCTCGCAAAAAAAGAAAGAAGAACTTGCAACCAAAATATAGGAATGCAAAATCAGCTCACAAAGGAGAGTTATAAAGCATATCCAAGGAGGGAAGGAGTTACTCTCTGAACTTGGACCCTGGCTGATGTCCAAAGTAGAGAAGCATGTTCTGGGCTTCTGCCAAGCTACAGGTCACCTGGTCCTCCATCCATGCAAACTCTGTTGGTTTGAAAGGGAGTCCAGACCTAAGCAGACCACCCTCAAAAAGCCTGAAGATATTCTAAACAGAATGTTCAACCACTGGCAAATGTGTGCCTTTTGCATATATAGCTGATTGTTGTTACAAGACAGTAGCTTTTTATTCATTCATCAAACATTTGCTGCGTATCTATATGTGCCAGTCACTGTGTAAGGCTCTGAAGATGTTAGATGCGAACGAGACAGTCCCAGCTATCCAGAAGCTCCCATCTTGTGTAGAATCGAGATATATCAAATTTCCTATTAATATTAGGAAAGGATCATTAACATCCATCTATGATGGGCATATTGTTAGATTCATTCCCTTAGGACTCAGAACAGTTGTCTTGCAAACAACAAAGTAAATGTTGACTAAATATGACAACTTAAGCGAATGGTAAGGATGAAGCTAAGAAACAACATGAAAATTATATGTAGCAGGGAGGTCTTCAAAACACAAACCCTCAAGTTTTAGTTGACAAAATCAGTGCAATTTATAAATCATTATAAATAAAGATAAGTATAATCGAGGGTTTCAGAAATAATTAAGCAGTAGAGTTTGGACTCGAACCCATGCAGTCTGGCTCCAAAGATTTTTGTGCTAAACCACTATACCATGTCACCATTTAGATCAAAGTAGAACAGGAAAGGACATATGTGAGCTTTTTTCTACAATCGTGATTTCAAAAACAAGGAAAGGAAAGGAAAGGAAGGAGAGGAAGGAAGAAAACAAAACAACCAGTGCAAAAGTGCAAATTGCAAACCTTTAGAAGTCAAGCATATAGTTGAACTATATCTATTAACCAATTCATTCTTTCATTCATTCATACATTCATTCATTCATTCAACAAATATTCTTTGTGTCACCCTGAGCCAGGCATTCTGGGTGCTAGGATTTTCATGTGAAAACACATTAAACCATTGTTCTCACGGTCTACTTTTTCCATAGGACTGGCCATCTTCAAACACACTCTATGCTTTACTTATTTATTAAGGTTATTGATTATTATCTGTCCTGTCTTAACAGAATATAAATTCCACAAGGACATGGATTTTGTGTTTTGCTCCCTGAGAAAAACTGTCCCTAGAACACTGGTTGGAACACTGCTTAGTTGAAACTTTTGAAGTCAGAAGTGTGCATCCTTTTACTTTGGTCTTCATTTTCAGGATTGTTTTGGCTAATTTTGGTCCTTTTAATTCCATATGAATTTTAAGATCAGCTTGCCAATTTCTACAAAGAAATCAGTTCAGATTCTGCTAAGAATTGTGTTGAATCTCTAAATCAATCTGGGGGGTACTGCCATCTTAATTTTTCCAATCCAGAAACATGGGATGGTTTTCTATTTATTTCGATCTTTAGTTAGATCTTCTTAAAATCTTCCAATAATATTTTGTAGTTTTCAGAGTATAATCTTGCCCTTTCATTACATTTGTTCCTAAAATTTTATTATTTTTGATGCTACTGTGAATATGATTGTCTTGGTAGTTTTGTTTTTGGATTATTCATTGTAAGATGTATAGAGATACAATTGATTTGTAACCTGCAAACTTCTTTATTAGCTCTAGTAGTTTTTGGTGGATTCCTTAGGATTTTCTATATACAAGATCATGTTATCTGCACATAGAGACGGTTTTACTTCTTCCTTTCCAATATGAATGCCTTTTGTTTCTTTCTTTTGTCTAATTTCCCTGGCTGGACTGTCCAGTACAAGTTGAATAGAAGTGGTGAAAAAAGACATCCGTATCTTGCTCCTGATCTTAAGGAAAGAGTATTCACTCTTTCACCATAAGTATGATGCTAGCTGTGAGGTTTTTGTAGATGCCTTTTTCAGGGTGAGGAATTTCCCTTCTAGTTCTCATTTATTGGATGTTCTTATCATGAAAGGGTGTTGGCTTTTGTCAAATGCTTTTTCTACATCAATCAAGATGGTTGTGTGATTTGGATTTTTTAAAATTCTGTTAATATGATATATTATGTTGATTTTCAGGTGCTGAACTAACCTTGCATTACTGGGACTGTAATGTTGAGAATTTTTTGCATCTATGTTCATGAGAAATTGATCTGTAGTTTTCTGGTGATGGCTTTGGTTTTGATATCAGGGTAATACTTGTCTCAAAAATGAACTGGTTTTCTCTGTTCTTTGGCTTGCCTAATCTCTATTTATCTGTCTTTAAGTATGCTAATTCTTTCTTTACCAACTCATATTTACCATTGAGCACCTCTGAGTTTTTTATTTCAGTTACTGACTTTCTCAACTTCAGAATTTCCATTGATTCTTTTTTTATATATAATTTCTATCTTTTTATTAATATTCTCTATCTGATTCAACACTGTCATAGCTTCCTTTACTTCTCTAATCATGCCTTTGTGAAGCTCTGTGAACATATTTTTAATGGCGGTTTTTAAGCATTTTTCTGTTAACCCTAACATCTGGTCACTCTCATAGGAAGTATGCGTCGTCTGCTTTTATCCTCGTGCAGGGGGTCATACTTTCCTGTCTGTTTGCATGTCTCATAAATTTCTTGTTGGAAACTAGATATTTTAGATCGTCTATTGTAGCAGTTCTGGGTACTTAGACTCCCCTCTTTGGGGCTGTTGTTATTGGTTATTTTTTCCTTATTGCCTTGCTGGATTATTTTATTAAAGTCTATTTCTTTCTCTTCCCACAGTGTTAAACCTCTAATGTTACTCCTCAGCAAGGCATACCTTTGGGTGTGCCCTCAGTAACCCTGGGATGACAGGTCTATAGGTAGGGCTCTCTTTCTTTCTTTCCCCCAACTACACTCAGTAATAAACTCTACTAATTGCCAGCTGGTTACTCGACTGCTTTTGACAATTCCCTGGGTCATTAATAAGTCTACAAATGACTCAATCAGATTGTGGCTTCTTTGAAAGAGTGGTTTCTGATGTCAGTGTTGGGTATTTGTTCTCACCCCAGGAGGGCTCCTCCCAACTGCATTGTTCTGGTTCTCTCTGGCAAAGTGATCAACTTACAGTGCAGGCTCTCTCTTCATTAAATCCACAAATTTGCCTCCCAAATTCATTTCAATCCTAGCCCCACTAATCTCAAGAGTGTCCTTTGGCATGCACTCTTCCAAGGTCTGTTGCAAATGAAGTCAGTTCCCTTGGGAAGAGATTGAGAGCTATCTGTTACTGGCCTGCTTCTCCCCCCAGGCAGTCTCTGAACAGGGTTTTGGAGCAGGACACCAGGACAAAGGTAAATTTCTCTCTGAGTGACACCTGTGTTCTCGGAGCTGCGGGCTTAGGTAGATGGGGGAGGAAACAGCCTCAGCTTGCCTCTCCTGGCATGGAGCCATGACCTCATGAGCTGGGGTACTCCAGCACAATCAGCACGTCAGGCCCAAGGTACAGTCTCCATTCCCTGAGTAGGGCTGAGGGAAAGGGCACCCTTTTTTATTGATTGCATTCCCCCAGAACTTAGCCTCAGCAACAGATAGCTGGGGGATAAGAGGAGAAACGTGGAAGTCTTACTCCTCCCGGGAAGAAAGCCCTTCTACTGGGAGTTGGAAGAAGAGAAGGCGAGAGTGGTCTTTGTTCAGATACCACAAACTCTCATCCTTCTTACCTAATTTTTGTAAATTTTCTGGAATAGATGTTTTTTCATTTGCTGTTTACCCTTAGAACCCTTTTGAGGGGCTTTAAATTTTTGAAAACTACTTTCACCAATTTCTCTGTGAAACAAATCACCAAAACTCCTTACACTAACACAGGAAGTACAGCAACCCTTCATTTTAATGCATTTATTCATTGCTAACTTACAGCAGAATGGCTATGGAATATGTGCTGTCTACTTATTAATAGGTTTGTAGCAACTAGTGACATGGTTTGAGATCCCTAATTAATAGTGACAAAATGCTTATGGGGAACCATGCCTTGCTCGGGTGAGAACACAGGCACCAAGAGAAAACAGCTCATGGAAGATGCAGGTTTGTCAGTGATTGGACAAATGCTATACAGTAACACAAATGATTAAACATCTAAAGCTCAATCTGTTGTACAGGCTTTGAAGTAGCTGCAAACCAATTAGTCTTTTTATCTTTCAGGAACAGCCTGGAAAACAGGATCTTAATTCAAGCTCGGCTTGATTTCTAGGCTATAGAGAATAAAAGATGTCAAAGCCATAAAACAGGAAACAATTGATTAGGTTATCTGAGTTTTAAAGCCTGAAT
The DNA here is from genome assembly GCF_963455335.1 of Martes martes. Lineage (NCBI taxonomy): Eukaryota > Metazoa > Chordata > Mammalia > Carnivora > Mustelidae > Martes > Martes martes. Next base: position 11,452,196 of record NC_137900.1, on the reverse strand, counting down.
GCTTGGGAAAAGCTCTAGTCATCTGCAATAATCACATTTACATCTACCTTGATGAAAACGAGGTACCGCTAAACCTGCGAATGATCCTCAGCTCTGGAAAGTATTTCATATTGTCTATAAGTCTTCAGAGAAGTGCTGAGCAAGAAGCAGCTGCTGTTACATTGTGGCTAGATAGAACACAGGGTCCTTCTACCACAGTTACACCTTTCCTTGATGATAACACCTAGCATCCCAAAACTACCAAGCAGTTTGAAATAGAAGAGCCCATGTTTTCTGAAGACGTTTCAGCAGGAAAAGAGATATGGTGTGCTCGAATATATATTGTTTGACTTTTGCCGTAGGGGTATTTTCCTCCCTCGGTGGACTTAAAAAATGATTTCCACGATGCTTTTATATCTTCTAAGCAGAAAATATGGGAATAGCTGGGGATTGACATTTAGTTCATGAGATTGGAACTGAGATTTCTCATCCTCGTGCCTGTGGTTACTGAAGAGATTCACGCTCCCCAGAGAATAACTTCCTCTACATCTGTGTGTCCGGAGCGATCATGAAATGGTATTTATTTAGTTGGGTCATATTTTGTAAATCACCTTTTGGGTCCTTAGAATTTATAAACACCATGTTAGTTTTCCATGCACATAATTCAAGTAGTAATAACGTAAGCAGACACATATATGTGCTTATTATGTACCAGTATCTGTTCTGATGGCATCAAGGGTATTAATTTATTAATCATCACAACAACCTCATGAAGAATGTAAGGCACAAAGAAGTTAAGTCATTTTTCCAAGGTGACCCAGCCAAATAGAACCAGACATGCAAACGTGCTTTCCAAGGAATCAATAAACTCACGGAAATTCTGACATTTCCTTTCTTTCTTTTTTTTTCTTTTAATTTTTAATTTATTTATTTGACAGAGATCACAAGTAGGCGGAGAGGCAGGCAGAGAGAGAGAAGGGGAGAAGCAGGCTCCCCGCTGAGCAGAGAGCCTGATGCGGGGCTCGATCCCAGGACTCTGGGACCATGACCTGAGCCGAAGGCAGAGGCTCAACCCACTGAGCCACCCGGGCGCCCCTCTGACGTTTCCTTTCAAAAGCAACTTTAGATCATTCACTAGGATAATCCAATGTCATTTTCTATATTAACAACAAACCCCCCAATTTTTAACCCACTTCAACATAAATAGCCCTACCCCATGAAAGTTACTAATTTCCAGTTCAGAAAACCAGTCAAACCCCAAAGTTAGTTGTATAGGAGTCAGCAGTTAATCAAGGAATTAACTGGCTATGCAAAGAAATTATCAATCATCTGTAGGAACTGGTGCTTCTTAAAGTGAAAAAAGTCTATTTGGCCATTTGGATTTGCAAACCTGGCAACAGTGTCTAACCTGCTATCATCACTTACACAATTTAATTAACTATAAGCTCTTTCAGGAGCAAAATTCATGTCTCATACATCTTGGTACACATTTCTTGGTGTCTGACACACAGTAGGCAACTGAGAAATATTCATTAACTTGATTTGATGCACTAATCATTGTAATAAGTTAGAGAAATGCATCATATGTAAATTGTTACCTATGAACATTGAAGTTGTCCTAGCTCTATGACTTTGGGAAATCACCTCACCTCTCTGCACCTATAATTTCCTGTCAGGAAAATGGATAGCTGGATTGGAGATCTGTGGGGTTTCCTCCAGTTCTGAAAGCCTAAATGTGGACCAGCAGCCTATGACCCAAAAAGGGAAGGCTGAGTATCAGAGGCCTTTGCTTTAGGGCCTAAATTAAACATTAGCTCTGTTTGAAGTGGAGAGAGGGGGTAGTTGGTGGCTGATTCATAAATAGTAAAATTTACAAGTGTTTTCCATTACAAACCACAAGTTGGTCAATGAGATAATTTTCATATATGCATGAAGATCAGAAAACCCCGAGCTGTGGCTCAGTGGGTTAAAGCCTCTGCCTTCGGCTCAGGTTGTGATCCCAGGGTCCTGGGATGGAGCCCCGCATCATGCTCTCTGCTCAGCAGGGAGCCTGCTTCCCTTCCTCTCTTTCTGCCTGCCTCTCTGCCTACCTGTGATCTCTGCCTGTCAAATAAATAAATAAAATCTTAAAAAAAAAAAAAAAAAAGGAAAACCCCAAGCTGTGACCTCTGTCCTGTATATGCTTGGATGCAGATTAAAAGGAAGGGAGGAAAGGTATCACAGCCTCCAGTAGAGGGAGCCAGATTTTAAGCGTTAACCAGACCTCAATTTATTCCATGGCACTGTTTGCCTGATCTAGAAAGAGAAAATAAGAATTTTGATCCTAACTCCTCCTTTATGGGCCTTGCATATAACATTAAAAACTGTATCACAGAGACCAACACTAATTTTCCAAAAGACAAGATTTTTCCTAGTAATAAATGTTTCTTCTTTAAAAAAAAAAAACAAAAAACCAAAACCCTCCCCTATCAATTTCATCAGAAGTGGTAGGATTTTTACAAACATTTATTTAGCCTGTGGATATCTGAGCTCAAGTTCAAATAAAACTTAGAGATCTATGAAGGAGTCACTATAGCCTGGTCATTTTCTTTAGGTGGAGATTTTTTTATTTACAGGTAAAGAGAAAGGTCTTTTCTTTCTTTATCAAGATATAATTGACACATAACACTGTATTAATTTTAAGTATACAACATAAGGATTTGGTATATATATATACTGCAAAACAGTTACCTCAATACGTTTAGTTAACGTCCATCATCTCACAGTCACATTTTCTTTTCTTATGATGAGAAATGTTAAGATTTACTTTCCTTGGGGCACCTGGGTGGCTCAGTGGGTTAAAACTCTCTGCCTTTGGCTGCCTTTGGCTCAGGTAATGATCCCGGGGTCCTGGGATGGAGCCCCGCATCCAGCTCTCCGCTGGGTGGGGAGCCTGCTTCTCCCTCTCTTTCTCTGCCTACCTCTCTACCTACTTGTGCTCTCTCTTTGTCAAATAAATAAATAAAATCTTTAAAAGAAAAAAAAAAGATTTACTTTCCTCACAACTTTCAAATACACAATAGTACTATTACCTATAGTCACCATGTTGTACACCAGATCCCTGGAAATTATTCATCTTATAACTCGAAATTTGTATCCTTTAACAAAATCTCACTATATCCTGCACCCCTCAGCTCCTAGCAATCATCATTCTACTCTGTTTCTAGAAGTTTGGCTTTTTTTATGATCTCACATATAAGTGAGATCATACAGTATTTTTCTTTCTCTGTCTGACTTATTTCACTTAGCATAATGTCCTCAAGGTCTATCCATGTGGTCACAAATGGCAGGATTTCCTTTGTATGGCTGAACAATATCCCCTTCCATATACATACATACATACATACATACATACATACACATATAAACATGTGTATACATATGTATATAATAGGTGCATATGTGTGTGTATATACACACATAGAATATGCATCTATTCTCTGGATGCATTTATTCACCGACAGACACTTAGGCTGCTTCCACATCCTGGCTATTACGAATAATTTTGGAATTAAAATGGGAGCGCAGATATCTCTGAGATAGTGATTTCATTTCCTTTGGGTAAATACCCAGAAGTGGGATTGCTGGATAATGCGGTAGCTCTTTGTTTATTTTTGGAGGGGCCTCCCCAGTGTTTTTCATAATGGCTGCACCAGTTTACACTCCCACCTATAGTACACGAGGGTTCTCTTCTCCATTTGTTATTTCTTGCCTTTAAAAAAAAAAAAAAAAAAAGATTGACTGATTGATTTGAGAGAAAGAGCATGCAAGTAGGTGGTAGGGGGTGGAGGCAGAGGGAGAGGGAGAAAGAGTCCCACGCAGACTCTGAACTGAGTATGGAGCCTGACACAAGGCTCAATCCTACAACCCCAATATCATGACCCAAATTAAGAGCTGGATACTCAACCAACTGTACCACCCAGGAGTCCCTATTGCTTGCCTTTTTGATAATAGCCATTCTAACTGGTGGAAGGTGACATCTTATTGTGGTTTCAATTGGCATTTCCCTGAAGATTAGTGATGCTGGGCATCTTTTCATGTTTTTATAGGCCATCTGTATGTCTTCTTCAGGAAAATGTCTAGTCAGGTGCTCTGTCCATTTTTGAATCAGATTATTTTTATTTATTTGTTTGTTTTGCTATTGAGTTATATAAGTTTTTCATATATTTTAGATGTTAACCCCTTATCAGATACATGATTTGTAAATATTTTCTCCCTCTTAGCAAGTTGCCTTTTCATTTTGTTGATGATGTCTTTTGCTGTATGGGATTACATCCCATTTGTTTATTTTTGCTTTTTATATTTGTTTATTTTTATTATTTTCCTCTGCTCTTGGTATCAGATCCAAACAATCATGACCAAGACTAACAGCAAAGAGCTTAGTCCCTATGTTTTCTTCTAAGAAAAACTTTCAGGTTTTATGTGCAGGTCTTTAATCCATTTTGAGTTGATTTTGTATAAGGCATGAAAATAGTGGTCCAGTTTTCATTCTTTTGCTTGTGGCTGTCTGGTTTTCTCAACACCATTTATTGAAGAGACTATCCTTTCTGTATTATATATTCTTGGCTGAAAAGTCTCCATTAAGAATAGTATTTTGGTTTGATCCGAGAGAGAAAAGAGCTTATACATTGAAGTCTTCATTCCCTTGTGTAGGAAAGTTGACACACTTTAAAATGAGGACTCCACTCCTGAGAAGTTTTGTGGGTAGAACTGTGTCCCTCCAAAATTCATGTTGAAGTTCTAGCCCCTGATACCCCAGACTATGGCTTTATTTGGAAAAGGGTCACTTCAGATATAATTAGTTAAACGAGGTCCTACTAAAGTAGGCTGGGCCCCTAATCCAATATGACTAGTATCCTTATAATGAGGGAAGTTTGGACACAGCCATGCACACAAGCAGAATGCCATATGAACATGAAGGCAGAGACTGGGGTGACACCCATAAACCACAGATGCTAGGAGAAAGGAAGAGAGCAGATTCTTCCTCACAGCCCTCAGAAGGAACCAATCCTGCTGGCACCTTGATCTCAGACTTCTAGAACTGTGAAACAGTAAGTATTTGTTGTTTAAACCACTCAGGTTTTGGTACTTAGTTACAGCAGCCTTAGTAAACGAACACAGGAGGTTATTCCATTCTCTCACAGTGTTTAGGATAAAAGTATTCTTTCTAAACTTCATCTTTGCTTTCTTTTCATTTTAACTTCTAAAACAAAAACTAACTTTTTGGAAATTAATTATTAGTAAAGTCCTACTCCAAAAAAAAAAAAACCTAACCTTTTAATATTGTAAAGAAATATATCAATTCAGTCCAGAAATATAAACAGAACAAGAAAATAATATCATATTTCCACAAACCAGACATTACTCTTTTTAAGAGCTTATTATAGATCCTTCCAGATCTTTTCTCACATTTATAAGCATTGATGAAATTTTTACCTAACTAAATCATATTGCACAAGATGCTTTCTTTATATTTCACTTTCTTCACTTAATGAGTCACACATTTCCACATTGATAATACTTCATTTTTCTCATGTCCAGTCCATAGTCTAATTCCTCAATTATCATAAAATGCCTTTACAACTGCTCAGTCTAAACAATAATCCAATCCAGGCTCCCTCTTCAATCTGACAGATTCCTCTCTCTCTCTCTCTCTCTCTTTTTAATTTTAAATCTCACTGACTTGTTGAATAAACTGGGCCAATAATCCTACAGTGTCCTATCTTATAGATTTGTCTGGTTATTTCTGCATTATGACATTTAGCTTGCTCTTCTAGCCTTTGTACTTCCTATAAACTAAAAGAGATCTAAAAGCTTCAGGTATTCAAGTTGAATATTTAACTAGACCACATAGGTGATATTAATTATTCCATATCAAACATTTAACTAACATTTAATTTAACTAATCACATAGGTGATATTAATTATTCCATATCAAACATTTTTAACACTTCAAACATTTTTAAATGGTGGTCTGACAAAATCCTCAAAATAGAAAGTGTTGACTTGAATGTGATACAGACATTTATATATTACAGCAATTCATTTTCTCTAAAACACGAGGCAATAAAGATCTTTTCTGAGTATGACCATATCCCAGGAAAATAGAAACTTCTTATATCTATTAATTTGCTTGTTACAAGGGAAGGTATGAGACACGAACTCTTAAACAGAAATCAAAGACATCTAGTCACGTTTTCTATGAATTTCAACAGACTTCCTTGATCTCATCCAATTCTACTTCAGTAATGCCCTGTTCATTTGTTCAACAAACATTTATTCTGGCACCCATCACAAGCCATAGTCTGCCCTATCTACTGGGGATACAGAGGTGAAATTCTCCTGCTCTCATGGAACTTACATTCTACTCACACCTCAGAACTACCCAGCCTGAAAATTTTCAGTTCCAGTAATGTGCTCTCCTACCACAAGCTCACATCTTTCCCACGTTCTCATCCCTTCACTACTCCAAATCCCACAATTTCACGTCATAAGATCTCCAGTCTCCCGGCCACTCCATACACCTATACCTGACACTTTCCTTCTTGAAGAGTCTGGACCCATGCCTGGTGGAGCACTTCAGAGTCCAACAGCTCAGCTCCTAACTACACACCCTAATCTGGGATGATGTGCTTACTTACTCTTTGTAAGTGACCTTGGATCACCTTTAGTTTCAGTTACTAACTCTACGTAGTTATATACATATAACTTCAAACTTCTTCTAGACCCCATTCCCATTATATCCAACCATCTGCCAGATATCTGTACCTGGATGTCCTAAGTTCAGCATATCTCAGACAGAACTGATTTTTCTCTACATTCTCACTTTCCCTTTAATGTTCTCTATCCTCATTAGTGGCACTGCTGATGTCATCTTGGACTCCCACCTGTCCCCTGCCCCATCTAATTACTCACTAAGACGTGCTAACTCTAAATTTTCAACTTCTCTGTCCACTGCTCTCTGTCCACACTGAAGTCATCACTCTTGTGGTAGCTTCTTTACTGGTCTTTCCAGCTATTGACCTCCAAGCATTCCTTACTACTGCCTTTGAGTTATCTTTCTAATTTTATTTCTTGTTATATTACTCACCACTTAAAGTTCATCACCTCTTGGATAAAATCTTTTCTTCTGCATGACATACATGGCCTTTAATGATATGACTTCCATCTTCTTCTATTGCTTCAGTGTCTTAGTTCTGGATACTCTACCAAAATACCAGACTGGGTAGCTTAAACGACAAACATTTATTTCTCACAGTTCTGGAGGCTAGAAATCCAGGATCAAGGTGCAGGTAGAGTTAGCGTCTGGTGAGAACACTCTTCCCAGCTTACAGGCAGCCATTTCATTACGGTCTTCACAGGGTGAGAGTGGAAAGAAAAAGCAAACTCTTTGGTCTCTTCTTCATAGGGTACTAATTGCATCAAAAGGACTCCATCATCATGATCTCACTTAAACCTAATCATTTCCCAAAGGCTACACCTGCTAATACCCGTACGTTGTGGGTTAAGGTTTAAATTTTTACTAATTTTAGGAGGATCCAAACATTCAGGCAGTAATGCTTTGCTGCTGACACTTCCTGTCATTCTCCCAAACTACAGAAATTTTCCAAAATTCACCCTGCCTCTGTGACTTTTCCCTAGTCCCATGTCCATCTAGAATTCTCTCCTTATCTCACCTTGTTGCATGAAATGACACCCACTTCCTTTTAGGTAAATGTGTACTTTTTCATCATTTACCAACTCACGTGTCCCCTCCTATTGTGAAGCCATCTCCGACTTCCTCCGATACATGAAAGAACATCTCTAGAATCCCATTACATTTGTACAACTATCCATTATAGCAATTATCATAACACATTACTGTTAAAGGTCTACTTCTCATATAATCTATTATTTTAGAGGTAAGACAGTCCTAGGTGTTTAACAAATATATGTGGAATAGTGAATAAGTAAGTAGACAACATACATTTCTAACAACAACACAGCACTATTAGGTCTTACACTCTGAAAAGTGTTTACTATTCAGGAACCATTTATAGTTCCATTTAAATAGATGTCAAAAACAAGTTGACAAACTCAAGTTCAACTGTTTTCTTTAATATTTTTATTGAAATAGACATATTGAAAATAAATATACAAGACTTATAACCTGGTGAATTTTCACAATATAAAGATGGTATCATAACTACTACCTACTTTAAACAAAGGAACATCTGCTCCCTGAAGTAGCCCTCATGATCCTTTCAGTCATACCCCCAAGATAATCACTATTTCAACTTCTGACATTCTAGATGAATTTTCCCCTAATTATATATTTTGAACTTTCCTTTGTTTTAAAGGTTTTATTTATTTATTTGCAAGAGAGAGTGTGAGTGGGGGGAGGGGCAGTGGGAGAGGGAGAGAATCTTAAGCAGACTCCACACCGAGTGTGGAGCCCAATGGGAGCTGGATCTCAACACCATGAGACATGACCTGAGCAGAAACCAAGAGTCGGATGCTTGACCAACTGAGCCACCCAGAAGCCCTATGTATTTTGAACTTTTTATAGATAAAATTACATAGTACTTTTTTGTATTGGTGGACCCAAATCCCTTTTCTTTCTCTTCTTTCTTTCTTTCTTTCTCCCTCTCTCTCTCTCTCTTCCTACCATATTTTTTGGAACTAGTTTTTAAATGTTTATTTACTTATTTTAGGGAGAGAGAGGGGGAAAGGGAGTACCAGTAGGGGGAGGGGCAGAAGGAGGGAGAGAATCTCAAGCAGGTACCTTGCTGAGCATGGAGCCCAATGCAGGGCTCAATCCCACAACCCATGAGATCAGGACCTGAGCTGAAACTAAGAGTCACTCAACTGACTGAGCCACCCAGGTATCCCTAGAACTAGTTTTGCTGATTTAGTATAGAAATGTTTTAACCATTTAAAAAAATAAGATATTTCATCCTAGCAAATAAACTTAGGGAAAAACAAGTTTAACATCACAAGGGAATCACTCTCAAATATCAAATACCACATCGCTGTAATAATTTCTCAGCCAACATTTTTAGGTGCCAGCATTCATCACAAATACTTTCTTAAATGTTTAAATAAAAAGTTCATTTTAGAATAGTTTTAGATTTACAGAAAAGTTGTCAAGATAGTACAAAGAGTTCTCATATACACTTCACTCAGTTTCCACTATTACTAGCACTAGTATGGTACCTTTGTCACAATTAAGCAATGTGGATACATTCTTGTTAACTAAAGTCCATACTTTATTCAGACCGCTTTAGTTTTTAACCTAACATCCTTTTCTTCTGTTCCAGGATCCCATGCACAATGTCACACGACATTTAGTAATCATCTCTCCTTCATTCCCAGTTTCTCGGGCTTTTCTTATTTGTGATGACCTTGAAAGTTTTGATGAGTACTGGTCAGATTGGGATTTATCTGTTGCTTTCTGATAGTTAGACTAGAGTTATGGGGTTTTAGAGGAAGACCACAGAGGTCAAGTGCCATTTTCTTCACATCAATTTAGCATACATTTTATCAACATCACTTATCACTACTGATGTTGACAATGATCTGGCTGAGGTAGTGTTTATCATGATTCTTCACCACAATTACTCCTATTCCCCATTTCCATATATTTGGAAGAAAGTCACTATGTGCAGTCCACACTTAACAAATTGGAAATTATGCTCATGACCTCAAAGGGTAGAATATCTACATTAAGTTGTCTGGTATTCTTCTGTGAGGGAGATTTCTCTATTCTTATTTATTTATTTAATACTTTGGGTTATACAATTTTATTTATTTTGTTGCTTAAATTATGTTCCAGCTATGACCATTTGGAGCTCTTTCTGTTGACTCCTGTGTCCCTTTGACATATCTTTATCACTGTGTGTATTTGTGTGTGTGTGTTCAACACTTTCTTACTTTCTGGACCTTCAAAATGCTCCAGACTTATCTTGTGTATTTCCTGCTACATCTAAGAATCAGCCATTACTCCAGGGAGTCTTAGTACCATACTTTTAAGTTAAACATCCCCTCAAGTTAAGTAGCAAATGTACATTTTCTTTTTTTTTTCTTTTTTGCAAATGCACATTTTCTACTGCTTAGTCCTAAAAATCTAGAAATGTTTATAATTTTCATCTGATAATATTTTTCCATGAATAATCACCACCTCCTCTTCACATTAGCTGCATTTGAGAGCTAAGACAATCCCCCGATCCTCTCCTCAAAAAACCTCACTCCCCTACACCAGGACTTCAGTGGAGACAAACCTATCTTCAGAGAGATCCAAGTTTCCTTAGCATGCCATCTGTTTGGCAATCTCTTGAGATAATTTTCTCTGCCTGATTTCTCTGAAGTGAGAGGCATTACATTTGCCTCTATACCCATTTCATTTGCTTTTTTTTTTTTTATCATCTTATCATGCCACTCAACTACCCATTTCCTTGAGTTTTTTTTCTTCTCTTTCAAAGCCAATGTTTTGCAGTTATTCAATAAAATCAGAAATGCCAAGAGCTTCTTTTTCTATTTTCCTGTATTATGAAAGAGCTTTTAGCACACTCCACTGGACTTTAAACTACTCATGAGAAAAAGGCATCCTGAAAAGAAATGCTCTTTACTTTATGATTTTCCTATGTTCTTTTCTTCAGCTGGCTTAAACAGAAGAAAAGCATTTTCTGATTCCTATATTTGCTAGAGCATTTTAGAAATACTTCTTTGCTTGATGTACTTAAATTTTTAAAAAGCTGCTATGTACCTGGTGCAGTTTGTTTTTTTAAGTCATGACTAAGGGCTTTTCTATGGCCACCTCTTAGGTCTCATTTCAAAACAAACAAACAAACAAAAAGCCCAATCAATTCTTTGCCAGTATCATATCAACTATCTTATCAGTATACTACTTGAATTCTGAATTCAATCTACTGGGAGTTTTTATAAATTTTTAATAAAAATGTGAATTAAATGCATTAAAACATATAATATTGAAAAATACTCTACCATTCAACCATTCTTCGTCCCTCCACACTTACAACTTGAATTTCTCCTCTCCCAAAAATTGCAAATTTGCTCCAGATTATCACTTTCAATCTGTTTTCCTACTTGGGGATTTTTCTCATTTATATAAACTTAGGTTTCATTAAATGCAAATTTTTCTTGAGGGTAGGCCAAGCATCTATAGAATCTTACATTCTCATAAATGAACACTTATTAGGCACCTATATGAATTCAATGCATTAAGTGATAAGGTAAAAAGACTCATTAAGTCCTTAGTCTGGTGGTATAATATAGAATAAAAGAATTAGAACCTCAATTCCACTTTAGTTAAAATGATTGTTGAAACCACAAACCATGCATTCTATTAGTATTTAATGAAAATGGGTGAAATGTGGCATAAGTAGTTTTGAGGCTATAAAGGAGGACGTTGGAGAACGTCATCAAAAGATGTGACTGCTCATTGACCCACTAACTGGACTCAGGCACTCGGAGTGTGGGTTCGGCTTGCCTTTCCTGGTCCCAGGGGCCGCTCCAAGGACAGATCCTTGAGAGGGTGATGTGGTGTTGAGAACACCTGCCTGGTATATGTGACTGAGCCCAGTTAGGGTCTCTTTATACATCTGTAAGATTTGAGGGTGGGCATGGGGATCCGTTAGTCTTGCTGCCACCCAAGACAAGCCTGTATGTAAGTTCCCTTTGCTGTTAATAAAACTGTCACCTACCAAATGGGAGTGGCCTGCCTCTTTCTTTGGTCTCACCCGCCCTCTCTGGCCTCTGCCTTTTTGGGCTGGTTTCAGATTATACCAGGGAAGCTCCTGAGAGGGTTATAAACCAACAAAGGAATTATTAGCCAGCACCCTTTGTTGAGAAAAATGAGGGAGGGGTGCCTGGGTGGCTTTGTTGGTTAAGCATCTACCTTCTGCTCAGGTCCTGATCCCAGGGTCCTGGGATGGAGCCCCAGGTCAGGCTCCCTGCTCAGTGGGGAGTCTGCTTCTCTCCCTCCCCATGCTCCTGCTCTCCTCAAATAAATATCTTTTTTAAAAATGAGGGAGAAAATGTAGAACATGTACATGTCAATTACCATAACACTTAAGGGACATCTATACTTTATTTCATCATGAAGTTGGATTTCTGTCTAAGTCTGTTCACTAAAGGAAGTACTTAGGCTTTTTTCCCTTATTATTAGCATTGGGATTTAATAGAAGATCTACTTCACCTAGAAGTATATGGTACTTACTAAATACTAAATAAGTATTAATTTCATTCATCTTTTTTTTTTTTAAGATTTTTTTTTTAAGATTTTATTTATTTATTTGTCAGAGAGAGAGGGGGAGAGAGAAAGAGCGAGCACAGGCAGAGGCAGAGGGAGAAGCAGGCTCCCCGCCAAGCAAGGAGCCCGATGTGGGACTCGATCCCAGGACGCTGGGATCATGACCTGAGCCGAAGGCAGCTGCTTAACCAACTGAGCCACCCAGGCGTCCCAATTTCATTCATCTTTATTTAAAAATTGCTTAGATCAATGTACTCCTTTCTGTTTTCTGTGAAATACTAATACTGCCTGCAAAAATGATTCTGTGATGAAATAAGGCTGGGAACTGCCAGATTAAACAGGCTTAACTGCCTTCTGTTCTACAGAATTTTGCAGGGTCTTTAATATTTGAATGTGCATTATAATGATCTAAGACAGGGATATGGTATTCCCCAAAGATATCTGAGTACAGAGTACATTCCTTTTTAGTTCATTTTTTCTTATAATTGACATACAATGTTATATGTTTCAGGTGTACAACATAGTGATTTGACAATTCTATACATCACTCAATGCTCATCAGGCTAACTGTAGTCACCCTCTGTCACCATATGGTATTACAGTGTTATTCACTATATACCCTATGCTGTACATTTCATCTTCGTGACTTATTCATTAAAGATTTTATTTATTTATTCATTTATTTAGAAAGAGAGAAAATGCAAGTGGCGGGAAGGGCAGAGGGAGAGGGAGAATCTCAAACAGACTTTGCTCTGAGTGCAGAGCCCCCATTCGGGACTTAATCTCATCACTCTGAGATCATGACCTGAGCTGAAACCAAGAACTGGATGCTTAACCAATGGAGCCACTCACACACCCCTCGTGACTTACTTATTTAATAACGGGATTTTGTACTTCTTAGTCCCCTTTCCCCACTTCACCATCCTCCTCTGGCAATCACCAATTTGTTCTCTGTATTTATGAGTCTGTTTCTCAGTGTGTGGTTGTTGTTGTTTGTAACACTTGCTTCAAGCAGCACCAATACTCCCAGACCAGTTTTAGGGAGAGCTGATTAATCTGAAGAGCTAGGGAGAAAGAAATTTAAAATGAGTGTCGGCAGGATGACGGTGCTGTTACCAGCACCAGGAAACAGAAGAGATAAGTGTGTAATGGAGGACTATTTCATTCTGAACAGAGTGAGGCTCCTTTATTGTCAGACAGAAATGAGCAGTATAGATGAGAGTCAGGAGAGAGGTCAGGGCTGAGGTTATTGATTATTATTGATTAAAACTTTGATCCATGACAATCCCTCATGAGATGGATCACAAGTAGCCTTTTACTAATATTAGTTAAAATACCAAGTTTGCAAAAGATTTACATTTTCAAAGAAAATAAAGAGTTTAAAAACTTTTCTGAAAAAAAAATAGACTTTCCTGTATGTAATGATTTGACAACAGTTTATTTTCTCAGCAATTGGTGAGTCAATGAATACTTTGATAAATCTGAGGGTGAAGACTGTGCTTCCAGCTCCTCAAATCAATCGTAGTAGCAGCCCATCCCCACACGGGAGTATGAGTTTAATTCCCGAAATAGAAAAGGGGAGAGAAGTCTTGTGAGGGTTTGGGTGAAAGGAAGGAGACAGGAAAGGAGGAAGAGGAAGAGATGGGACAGCAGGGACGCGGACTGAAGACGGTCAAGTGTACTGTCACACGCTGTAGAACAGAATTCACCTTCGTGCCCCACGAACTCAAAAAAGTTAAAAACAATTTGCTCAATGTGGTTTGATTTTTTTTTTTTTTAAGAAATGAATTTTTTCTTTGGCAGAGTACCAAGACAGCATCTATGTGTATGAAAAGAAATGGGAGAGTCAAGATCCAGGTGACCCCTTGAATGGACTTTGTTGGCTACCTGCCCAACATCTGTTTCCCTCCTTCTGTTTTCCTGAGAGGACCCTGTTTGCCTCATGTAACCAAGCGACAGGATCCAGAGGAAGCTAACCCCATCTGCATGCAGCTCAGGAGGAGATACTGGTTTGTCTAATCCAAACGCAGCATTCCCCTTGCTGGGTTTGAGGAATGTACACGTGACCCACTTCTGGCCACTGAGACTGCATGATGGAGAATTCGGGGGAAGTTTTCCCAACTCCTGAGAAATGTACTCAAGAAGAGACAATCATTCTTTTTCCTCTGGACATTTTCATGTCTGGACGTGACAGCTAGAACAGCTTTACCCACAGTACAGCCAGTCTGAGGAAGGCAGAGGCAAGGTTAGTGCAGAGCCTGGATGATGGCCAACCAGGGGCCTGCCCTACTCCTGTTATGTGAGGTCATCAATGTGCCTAGTATTTAAAGCAGTTTAAGAATTTTGTTTCTGGCAGGCAAAAGTATGTGAACTAATGTATGCCTATAATAACATCAGTCTAATTGCATTCTGAAAAAGCTTTCCCAGGTAGGAGAGAAAAGAGTGCAGTGAAACCCAGCCTGACCTAAATATTTCATAATCTGCAGCCAATCTAACCTAGGTCATTATACTCTTTAAAAAAGGCTTTTGTAACTGCTATGCCCACCTGCCAATCCCCTCCAAAGGCATTTTATGCGCTATTATATCAGTCGGGGTCTTCAGAAAAAGAGAACCAATTGAGTGTGTGTGTGTGTGTGTGTGTGTGTGTGTGTGTGTGTGTGTGTCTAGACAGATAGATGAATAATGAATTTCAGTCCAAAATCTGCAGGGTGGAGACCCAGGGAAGAGCTAATGCTGCAGCTGAAGTGTGAAGGAAGTCTACTGAAATATCCCTTCTTCCCGGGGAGAGACCAGCATTTTTGCTCTATGTAAGCCTTCAACTGACTGGGCGAGGCTCACCCACATTATGAAGGGCAATCTGCTTTACTCAGAATCCACCAATTTAAATATAAATCTCATTCAAAAACATCCCCACAGAACAAATGCAGAATGATGTTTGATAAATATCTGGTAACATGGCCCAGCTGAGCTGACACATAACATTAACCACTACAACTACTGTTTTAAGTTCCTAACCAATTTCTGGGGACTTCATCACACGCTG
Source organism: Martes martes (assembly GCF_963455335.1). NCBI lineage: Eukaryota > Metazoa > Chordata > Mammalia > Carnivora > Mustelidae > Martes > Martes martes. The sequence continues at coordinate 11,436,885 of NC_137900.1, read as the reverse complement.
GGCATATCCAAGGCATTATGTCAAGCACAGATGAATGTAGAAGCCAGATAGGAAGGAGTGGGTGGGCAGAAGGTGCAGACAAATGAGCAGACTCCCAGGGTCCTGCTTCAGAAGGCGGTGGTGGTTTGAAAGAACAGTGGGATTAAAGGCTGAGGCGGACAATTGACACAGCCCAGTCCAGACAGGAGCACTTAGGAGCACATACGGAGAGACCAGACCCTCCTTCTCCCAATTTTTGGGCTGCTTTAATGCTACTCTTCTAATATAAGTATTCTATTTTTCTTTAGACAGTGCCCTGGACATTCTCCAGAAAGCACTCAAGAGGGATAAAGATCTAGGAAATGAAATTTGTAGACTGGCAATGCTTTTGAGATTTCATATGTTAGTTTTAAGATTGCTCATTAGTATTAACAAACTCAGGAGAACAGAATGACCCCACCTTTTCCTAGACTCTTCAGAGTTGAATTATTATCACTTTTTCTGTAAATACATCTTTTCCTTGCATTTGCTATACACTGAGACGGCAGACTGCATACTTTTCTGTTACAAATTTCACTATTTGGCCAGCTTCTATATTTTCTAAGATCTGGGTATTGTTAATATAAATGAAGCTTTCATAAAGAGAGTATGAATTCTGAAATAACTGTTTTGCCTGGAAGATGGGAGTTGGTACCTATCATTAATTGCAGCCCCACAGAGTACCTACTTAACTGAGCCACCCTGACACCCCAAATTAAACAAAATTTAAATATTTAGTCTCAAACATCCAATGCACCACCATCATTCTCCAGGCTTAGAGCTTCCCCAGGCAGCTAGGCTGTAGGTAACCAAATGTGTACAATGGCCATGGACCTGAGAAAGGCAGTGCCCACTGCTTTATTGTGAGTGCAGAATTTCCTCAAAAGAATTTTCCTCTCAGCCCCTCTTCTATACCATCTTTTCTAGCCCTCGAGCTCACCAGCTACCAGTAATCACGTCTGTTATGCTGTAGCGTTCAGCTCTGACCTGGGACAGGAGCACTATTTGCTCTGATCGGTGCTCTGGTTTGCAAGCAAACATTATTTTATTCTAAGGATGATTTCAGTCAGATCACGGCAGCCCTGGCAAACTGTCTTGCCATACTGTACACAAAATGTTCATAGGCCAACTTTGCCAACTCTTCCCCTTTCCCAAAGACTACCACTGAAGCTCCTTGTAATACAAACATGCTCATTATCACATCTTTTCAGCCAAAGTCATTCTAAGTCTATGGACTGCAATTATCAATTACCCATGCACTCACGCATAACAACATATGACTATGACAGAGATCTTCATGCTAATTCCTTCAGCATTTCTTGAATACCCACTGTGTTTTAAACATTGTGTTTTCGGGGGCCCCAGATGAGGAGAAATGATCCCTGTTCTCCAAGAACTCCTGTGGAACGGCCATAAGACAATCAGGTGAATGTCGTAAGTGACATACAGGAAGCAATTAATTCCAGACTTGGGGAGAGAATTAGGGGCTATTTTACTGGGGATGAAGGGTATTTCTCAAAACAGTGAAAAAGGTCCAATTTTATGTTTTGAGCCGCTTTGGATCCACAGCGTGCTTACATTTTTTGTATTTCAACTCTGGTTCATAAAAACAATAGCCAATAATAACATGGGAAAACAAGGCTTTCGCACATATGTATCAGGCGGAAAGTGGTCAGGCTGCAGGAGAAGTACAGAGCTTACTTTCTGTTGGGAGATTCGGTGGGATATGGATTGTGTGACTACTTGGCAAAGTGCGCACAATGTGGGACACTGAAAAGTCACAGGCTAAATGAATGGTATCTCCCTAATCACTAAGAGTTGAATCATACTTGTTTTAGCAGTGAGGATATGTAGGGACACCTGGGTGGCTCAGTTGGTCAAGTGTCTGCCTTTGGCTCAGGTCACTCCCAAGGTCCTGGGATTGAGCCCTGTATCTGGCTGGCTTCCTGCTCAGTAGGAATCAGCTTCTCCCTTTCCCTCTGCCACTGCCCCCTGCTCACATCCTCTCTGGCTCTCAGTCTCTCAAATAAATAAATGAAATTAAAAAAAAAAAAAAAAAGAACAGTGAGGATATATAGAAATTTCTGGGCTTATTTTTAGAACTTTTGATTCTAATTCCAACAGTCACTTCACCAACTGGAGGTTCAAATGCCAAAGAGAAGTAATAATAATCACACACACATACACACACACACACACACACACAAATGTATGTGCCAGCACAAACACATATACAATATCCATTAAGTTGTTGTGATGATGGAATTTCAAAAAATACTAAAAGCACTGGCACATCTTGGTTCTCAGCTGTTAGCTGACCCTAGGCCTAGAAATCCTATACACTGGCGCTTGACCTTAATCTCTAGAAAACTGAGGTCAGGCTCCTCACCCATGTAACTGTTGCCTTCTCTAATTTCCAACCCTGGGTGACTTGGCTTCAGGATATCTGTAAAACTAAAAAGGTATGCAGTCTTTGAAGTGGACGGTATTATCCTATGATGTGCCAGGTGCTTCGATCCTTTAATTGTAATGATATAGTTCTAGGATAGCATGTGACAGAAGTCAACAGATTATTTTTCTCATTCTTCTATTCTTTACTTGTACTATTTCCAGCTCTTTAACAAAGAAGGGATTTCAAAATTCTCAGCTATCCAGGATCCCTGAGGGGAGGTTTCACTGTATCTCAGGAGTGGGTCCAGAGGAATTATCCCAACCTGTAACTAGGCTCTCCGAGGATGGCCAATGACAGAGCAAGGGCCTGAAGTGACAAAAAATAAAATAAAAAATAAAGGACCAAATTATGTTACCAATTTAAGACAAATGGAAAAGGTCTCTCTGTCTTCTCTAACAACTTACTACATAGGAAGAGGCATAATTTCTGTACAAAGAAAGGACTTCTCACAAGCGTGCAACAGTCCTGTGATAGACTGTAAACATGGACACAAACTATCCCATCCTTCCATCCACACTCTTTGGTCAAGCCCACCTACAACTTGGCTGGCCCTAGGACTTGCTCCGACTGGCCTTTAGTAAACATGACACAGCAGATGTTTGCAAAGCCCTTGTGCACAAAGGCTCCTCCACTTGCTGCTGTTAGGAACCTCACTACAACCTTGTGAACAAACCCAGCCTATTCTGCCACATGATGAACAATTTGCAGCAAGGGCACCCTGACCTCCGGCTGACTTTTCGCCAAGTGCCAACCAGGTAAGTGAGCCCAACCTAGACCATCCAGCCCCAATAGATGCAGCGCAGACTAGAGAAACCGCCCAGCAGACCACAGGACAATGAGAAAGAACACTTATTGTTTTAAGTCAGTATGTTTTCAGGTAGTTAGCAAAAGCTAAGTGGTAGGGAGGCCTGGGTGGCTCAGTCAATTAAGCGTCTGACTTCGGCTCACGTAATGATCACAGGGTTCTGGGATCGAGTCCCACACTGGGCTCCTTGCTCAGCGGGGAACCTGCCTCTCCCTCTGCCTACTGATCCTCCTGCTTGTGCTCTTTCTTGTCTGACAAATAAATAAAATCTTAAAAAAAAAAAAGCTAATTGATAAAATTACATATTGTTTCTTGATTGCCCTATATAAATACATTGTGTGTATGTACATGTATACTTTGTCTTCTAGAAATGAGCACAAAGACCTTAATATTTTTTTAAACATTTATTTATTTGACGGAGAGAGAGAGAGAACACAAGCAGGGGGAGTGGGCAGAGGGAGAAGCAGGCTTCCCGCTGAGCAGGGAGCCTGATGCAGGGCTTGATCCCAGGACCCTGGAATCATGACCTGAGCTGAAGGCAGACACTTAACAACTGAGCCACCCAGGTGCCCCAAAGACCTTAATATTAACTTGCTAAATATTCACAGTTTATTTCACTGTCATCCAAGAGAAGGAAAATGTCATTACTCAGTGATGTCAGAGTGTTTCCAGTGTTGTTCTCTTCATAGAAATATTTGTAACTTTTCCAGAGTAAAAGGTCTAGATTTCATTAGATTGTCAAAGGTGCTCATGAACACAATAGGTTAAGATCTGATGTTTAAAGGGGTAGTTCTAGTATGAGGGAAGAGTGTTGGAAAATAAGATGAGCTTGATTTCTAGATAACAAGCCTAAGTTACTATCCTGATAGTTGAAAAGTAGAACTATGCGAGGAAAATTAAAGAATACATTTTCCCAGTATTTCATGAATAAACTCATTATTACTTTGACTTACTATCTCAACATTATTGAAAAGATCATGAAACACACACGTGTGCATTTTAAATTTTCACGACAGTGCCTGCCTCCCAAATTTCCCAGGATTTTCTTCACTTTCAAATATTGTCACTTTGTAACAGAAATTCCAACATTTGATTCTAAATGAAATTTTCCAGGCTTCTTCTCAAGTCCAGAACAAAAATCTTTTTTTTTTCCTGTAGATTAAGTGTCCCAATTTTTTTTAGAAATCAAGTTATAAGAGGTTATGATCTTGAAAGATAAATAACCCAACTAAAAATGGAAAAATTCTCTAAAGAAGATATACAAATAGCCAATAAGCACGTGGAAAGATGTTCAACAGCATTGGTCATTAGGGAAATACAAATGAAAACCACAGTGAGATATCACTTCACACCCACTAGGATGGCTATAATCAAAACAATGGAAGATAACAGATGTTGTCAAGGATATGGAGAGATTGGAACTCTCATGCATTGCTAATGAAAATGTAAAACGGTGAAGCTACTTTAGAAAACAATTTGGCAGTTCCTCAAAAGTTAAATACAGAGTTACCGAATGACCCAGCAGTCCTACTCCTAGGTATATATCCATGAGAAATGAAAACATACATTCACCCCAAAACTCATGCATGCATAGTCATAGCACCATTATTCATAATAGCTAAAAGGTGGGAATAACCCAATGTCTATCAACTGATGAATGGGAAAATTGTGGTATATCTATACTATAGTGGGATATTATTCAGCCAAAAAAAGAATGAAGTACTATCACCTCATTCAATGTGGATGAAGCTTGAAAACATCATGGTAAGTCAAAGAAACCAGGCACAAAAGACCACACAGTGTATGATTCCAGTTACCTAAAACATCCAGAATAGACTAGTCTATAGATAAAGAAAGTAGATTAGTGGTTACTCGGGACTGAGAGATTGGAAGGGAATGGGGAATGACAGCTAACGGATATGGAATTTCTTTTAGGTGCGAAGAAAATGTCCTAAAATTGATTGTGATGATGATAGCACAACTCTGAAAACACTAAAAAGCACTGAATCATGCACTCTAGGGTGAAGTTAATAGTGTCAGAATCTTATCTCAATAAAGCTGTTAAAAATTTTGATTATGATCTTAATTAGGAACACTAATTTACTGCATTAGATTTTGAGTTTTTCACTTCGATATACAATAGTTGCCCCGGGTTTGCCCCGTCCCTGCCATTTGGGAGTGGGCTTCCAGCTACTGGCAAATTGCCCTGCCACTGTCACTGAAATAAAGTCAGCTGCCGGTCAGCACAGCTGTAGGGGAATGTTCCTACTGCTCTATTCTTGATGGAGGCAGTGCTAGGCACTTGTGTGACCTCTCCCAGCCTACCACCTATACTCTTTTTCCCATAAGAAGGATTTTAGCACTCTTGCCTAGGGTCTTAGTGGAACTGGACTCTCTCTATGCTTCTGGAACACTGGTATCCAGTGCTTCCCTTTGTAAATAAACCAGTAAGCTGGACAGGCCCTGCCTGGGGTTGGGTCGGGTATGCTTACTTCCTCCATCACCAGATGAATTTCTAGATAATCCGGTGGGTCTGAGGTTTCTCTGTACATCGAGTGAAGCCCCTGGCCCACTCCCCATCTCTATCTTCTTCATCACATACCTAGGATCTTGACTCCTACGTGAACTCAACCCGATTCACTATGTCCCTGTTACCAGGGTTCAGCCTCCACCTTCACTATCCTAATCTTAGTCACCAAGAAGCAGCCACTTTTCCACCACCCATTCTCCTCGACCACACAACTGATTAATTTATGTTTGTCCCACCTCTCCTTAGGGAAAGGGTCACAAGACCTCCAAAAATGAGTGACATATATGAGGTAAGAACTGCAGCAAAATGATGATCTTAGCCCCCATCTAAAGAAGGTTTTACCTCTGCTGATTGTTGCTGTATCAAAATGAAGCCTACTGCTGCCATATCTGCCAATCTGTCAAGGATATGGAAATCCAGATATTTAAGTAAAATGTCCTAATTTATAAAATTTGGTTCAATTTTTAAATTATTTTTATTTTAAATAATTAATTTTATTTATATTCAAGTTACTTAACACACAGTGTAGTACTGGTTTCAGGGGTAAAATTTAGTGATTCATCCTAAATGAATCTTATATACATACATACAAACCTCAATGCTCACCCCAACAAGCACCCTCCTTAATGCCCATCAACCCATTTAGCCCATCCCACCCCACATTCCCTCTAACAGCCCCCAGTTTGTTCTCTATGATTAATTAATAAAAAAACATTGTGAAGACCAAAGAAAACCTATCTGTAGGGCAAATTTAACTCAAGAAGCACCACTGTGATAGATCTGCTTCGGATCTGCCCGACCAATGTTCCATTCTTCCAGCAGCATTCTCCCAGTCTGCATTCTGCCACAGTGGGCTCACACCGACAGTTCTGACAAAACAGTTCACAAGGGCCAAAAGAAAAACATGGAACGAATTTGTAGATAGATATTGATAGTTATAAATATACAAAATGTTAACTTTATAAGCACACAAGAGATAGAGTTATTTTGATGTCTCAGGTGAAATCCCATAGAGAACATACGTGGACCCCCACAAGAAGGCTGCATGGTCACTTCTGAAAGAAGACTCTCTCCAATGATCAAAGCAAAGTTCTAATTTTTCTTGTTTGAGATAGTCTTTGATAATGACAAGATGAACCACTGAAAAAGTTATCTAGAGAAATCCAAAACAATAAAAAATACTTACACTTAAAAGTCTGGGTTTCAGAGTAATATTATAGAGTTCATTCAATCCAACACTCATTCATTCTCTAATAGATGGCACCTGAGTACCAGAGTGGGCCGAATCTTTGCTGTAATCTTTATTTCCATGCACCATTTTACTGGACTAGTTTAAATACAATGTCTTATTTCATTCTCCTTCTAAACCAGACCAAAGTAGATTCCTAAGTTGATCCCTCATGGCACATTCAGCTCACTTATGCAAAATGTAGTGTTAGTCACTGCAATATAGAATTTCTGCTTAAAGCAGATTAATTTAGTTTTATTTTTTAGGTACCAGGCATTGTTCAAAGGTAATGATATGGCCATTAAGACTTTTTCCTTACAAAACCAAAAAAATTCAAATGATGAGTAGCTTGGTATTTAGATTTGCATGCTTCAAACAGCTGTATAGGGTATACTGTATACCCTAATAAGTGTTAGAGGTGATAAAATTTGAATTTACAGTTTGTGGAAGGAAAGGTAATCCTAGGTAGGTATCCACTAGAATAGGCAATATATAAAGAATTAACATTATAATACAAAAGAATGAAATTGGGCCACTTTCTCACACCATACACAAAGATAAACTCAAAATGGATTAAGGACCTACATGTAAGACCTGAAATCATAAAACTGCTAAAACAAAATATAGGCATATATAAACTCTTGGATATCAGCCTTGGTAATATTTTTCTGGATCTAGCTCCTCAGTTCAGGGGAACAAAAGCAAAAACAAACATCTGGGACTACATCAAACTAAAAAAGCTTTTGCACAGTGAAATCATCAACAAAACAAAAAGGCAACCTAGTGAATAAAAGAAGATATTTGCAAGTGATATATCCAATAAAGGGTTAGTATCCAAAATATATGAAGACTTTATACAACTCAACATAAGAAACAAAACAAATTGGATTGAAAGATGGGCAGAGGAGCTGAATAGACATTTTTCCATAGAAGACACACAGATGGCCAACAGAAACATGGAAAGACACTCAACATCATTAATCATCAAGGAAATGTAAAGCAAAACCACAATGAGATGTTACCTTATGCTGGTCAGAATGGCTAGTAACAAAAAGTTAAGAAATAGCAAGTGTTGGTGAGGATGTAGAGAAAGGGGAGCCCTTGTGTACTGTTGGTGGTAATGCAAATTAGTGGAGCTACTATGGAAAAGAATATGGAGTATCCTCAAAAAATTAAAATACTAGGGAAAAAATTAAAATACTAGAAATACTATATAATGCAGTAATCCTAATTCTGGGTACCTACCTAAAGAAAATGAAAACACCAATTCAACAAGATATATGCACTCTTGGGGCGCCTGGGTGGCTCAGTGGGTTAAGCCTCTGCCTTCCGCTCAGGTCATGATGTCAGGGTCCTGGGATCGAGCCCCGCATCAGGCTCTCTTCTCAGCAGGGAGCCTCCTTCCCCCTCTCTCTCTGCCTGCCTCTCTGCCTGCTTGTGATCTCCATCTGTCAAATAAATAAATAAAATCTTTAAAAAAAAAAAAAAGATACATGCACTCTTATGTTCATTGCAGTATTATTGATAATAGCCAAGATATGGAAGCAAACGAAGCATCCAATGATAGATGAATAGATAAAGAATATAAGGCGCGTGCGCGCGCGCACACGCACACACACACACCACACACACACACGATGAATATTACTCAGCCATAAAAAAAGAATGAATCTTATCATTCGTAACAACATCCCCTAGTGGGCATTATACTAAGTGAAATAAGTCAGACAAAGGCAAATACTATATGATTTTACTTCTATGTGGAAACTAAAAGAACGAAACAAATGAACCAACAAACAGAAGAAGACTCATACATACAGAGAACAAACTGGTGGTTGCCAGAGGGGAGGGAAATCACGGAATGTAGGTGAAGTGGGTGAAGGAGATTAAGAGGTACAAAATTCTAGCTATAAAATAAATAAGTTATGGGAATAAAAAGTACAACATAGGGAAGATAGCAAATTATTGTAGTAACTCTTTATTGTGACAGATGGTAACTACACTTATCATGGTGAGCATATCACAATGTATATAATTGTCAGATAACTATTTGCACACCCAAATTATTTTTTTAAAGATTTTATTTATTTATTTGACAGAAAGGGAGAGACAGTACAAGTAGGCAGAGTGGCAGGCGGAGGGAGAGGGAGAAGCAGGCTCCCTCCTGAGCAGAGAGCCTGATGTGGGGCTTGATTCCAGGACTTTGGGATCATGAACTGAGCCGAAGGCAGAGGCTTAACCCACTGAGCTACCCAGGTACCCCACCCACCTGAAATTAATATAACACTGTATGTCAACTATACCTCAATTAAAAATAAGAAAAAGAACTAACGTTATATATAATATACATACATATGGATCTATAGTTTTTATGTGTGTGTGTGTGTGTGTGTGTGCAGACATAAAATTTAAAGCAGCAAGAAATTATAGTCAAACTCTGCTGGTGAATGCTTACCTGGTATATCCACATTATCTTTATTAATTATCATTTCTTCACTCATAAGGCTTACGGTCTTTACCATATTTTGCTGGAGTTGGAGGCAATGCTAAATTAGCATTTATCATGAAATGCTATTTCATGAACTTAGTTTTTAAAGAAAAATGATGAGAGTAAATCTAAGCACAGGCTGACCAAATAATTAAACCCATCCTCAAAAGAAATGAGAGGTCTGGGGCGCCTGGGTAGCTCAGCTAGTTGACCATCTGACTCTTGGTTTTGACTGAGGTCATGATCCCAGCGTCATAGGATCGAGCCCTGCAAGAACATGGAGTCTGCTTGGGATTTTCTCTCTCTCCCCCACTGCCCCACCCTGCTGCCCTCAAATAAATCAATAAATCTTAAAAAAAAAAAAAAAAGGAAATTAAATGAAAGGTCAAATACACTTCAAAGATCACCTGGACTCTACTATTTATGTAAGAGGAAAACCTACTTAAACGTTTGCGGGTTTCTGTTTGCTCATCTGTAACGTGGATGGTGAGTCCAAACTACTGCTCAGATTTCTTCTAAATCTAACATTAGACGACGGATTTTCCCATCAAACCCTAATGTTTCACTAAGATTCTGCCTCCATCTCTCCTATCTACAGACTCAGAAAGCATTATCATAAGTAAGGAAAAACACTATGCTGAATAAACACTCCACACTGCTGTTGGCTACTACAGATAAATCAATGTCTACAAATAGGCACATCCCCCACTCCACCACATCTCCCCCACCCCACCTCCCAACATCGCTATAGGGCCAGGATTGCCCAAACTTCAGTCATTTGGGTTTCATGTCAAATCTGAGCACCACCTATATTTTAATTCACTTAAATATGGAACTTAAGGTAGCTATTTTTTTAAATATTAGCCATATCCTCAGCGATTATAAGCTAGATTGTCCTAGTTTTATGTACTTTTTCCTAATAAAATTTGAAATAAACACATAGTCTATAAATAAAAGAAAATTCCACCAAGTACCATCAAGAATTGTGTTGTACACCCTCGGTGGTATACATACTAAACTTTGGAAAATACCAGAGCAGCTAATGAAAAGGATATATAATATGCTGGCCTAGAATAGATAAGATTCTGTTTTTAAAGGAACCTAACACAGTAACATTTCCATTGCATTTATTAGGATAGAAAAATCAACTGTTACTTCCATTATCTTTTCATTAGTTAGAGAATCTGATTCCATAGATTATTTTAAAAAAGGGATAATAGGACCACCAGTTAATGGGTAGAGTTTTCGTTTTACACATGAATTAGCATAAATCCCACTCTCGTCATGCCAAGTGTTGATGCCAAATCTTTTGGAACCATCAAGATCAGTGAACTGAGAACGGCATTTTCTGTGGACTATTGAATAATCATCTTGACAAGGATAATCCTATTGGGTGGGGGGAGAAAGAGAAATAATATTGAATGACCAAAATATGTAAAAATGAGTGATTTCTAAAAGCTTATCTTCAACATGTTAGTCTTATTATGATCCATGTTTAATTTTCACACAATTAACTTAATATCTCAAATTACAAATGTCTCAATGAAAAAATGGCTACTACATTTATAAATACTTTAATTCTGAAAGAAGCCTCTAGTTCATGGTTGTTCTATTTATAAAACTAAAAAGATAAATTGTTATGCACGTAAAACTTTGAAAACCATAAATACTGGCCCAAAGAACAACTTAAATTTTATGATCACCTATATAAGACCAAAACAATTATAATTTAACTACCATTCAATAACTTTTTAAAGTTAATATAAATTATAATCATTCCAAAGAGTAATATCTTGGGTTGTATCTTTAGTAGTTGCTATCAAGTTGTAAATGCCAAACTTAAAGATTCATTCTTCCAAGAAATGCTGATAACCCAGCATCATGTTTAAGGTATTTATCCTTAAAGCACTTCATAGAAGCTTCTGTTTTGATAAAACAAGGCACTCTCATTGACCATTTCCCAAAGGAAATATTGATTCTCTCAAATTACATCAAGGGTAATGGTAGACGAGGAACATAAAGCCCTTGAACTGATTATCTAATTTCTGCTTCAAATTGGTACTAATTTTAAAGCACTAACACAATATTAAAATTAAATCACTAGAACTATAAAACAATGAAAGAATACCAAAATAGGTTCTAATCTTAGATTGGCCTTTTTGAAAATAATTGAAAATTTTAACCATATATTCAACCATAACAATAATTATAGGGTCAATGGATTTACTGTCTATTATGGGTTGGGCACGGTAGTTGAGTGTTTATATCTTTTAATCCATGGCAGAACTCTGACATAGGAATTATTGCTCCCTCTTTACATATAAGAAAAGACAATTTGCTTAAAATCTCAGAGAAAAAGGATTTAAAGAATGTCAATATTAAGCAATTCAGCCAGGACTTCAAACTATCTATCTAATTTTAAGATCCATTGTCCCTCCAGTACCCTCATGAAATCCTCAATAAGTAAGAGATGAAAAGAAATACAAATGACAAAATCGTAAAACTACATTACATCCACGTTTCTTTCTATAGTTTGGGCTTTTGTTTTTCATAGTCAGGGTCTAATTTCTTTGGGGCTTGTATGTTGGTTTTGGTCCAGTAGAGAGGCCCTTTCGATGAGATTTGGGCATTACTGGCCAAACCCACCTGCTCACAGGGAGCAGGATCTGCTCATTCCTAGGCCAGCTTCTGTCAAACAGAAGGAAGCTTCAAATGCAGGGTTGATGTGTTCCTCTAGCATCTCCTAAGCAGACAGGATGATTTATTTTGATCAGGTGAGTGACAAGCTTAAACGTGATGTTTTTTAAGAAAAGGATTCTGGCAGCAAGAAGGTACTGAAGACTAAAGGTAGAAAGGACCAGATTCCAGAACTATAATTACAATTAGAATAAGAATTCACAAGTCATCAACTGGTGTGGATAAACGAAATGTGGTCTATTCACACAGTGAAATATTATTTGGCAATACAAAGAATAAAATAATAAAATACTGACAGATGCTGTAGCACAGGTGAACCACGAAAATAGGCTAAGCGAAAGAAACTAAACCAAAAGAATACACATTGCATTATTCCTTCTACAGAAGGTCCAAAATAGGCAAGTCTACAGAGATAGAAAGTAACTTTGCAAGGGACTAGGGGGAAGGGGAGAATAAGGAGAGACTGTTAATGGGTGCAGTGGCCAATTTTATGTGTCAGCTTCACTAGATCACGGGTCATCCCAACATTTGGCTAAACATTATTTCTGAGTTGTGCCTGTGAGGGTGTTTCTAGATGAAATCAGCATTTGAATCTGTGGACTCAGTAAAGCAGTTGGCCGTCCCCAGTGTAGGTAAGTGGGCAACCTCCATTCAGTTGAGGGCCTTAATGGAAGAAAAAGGAAGAGGAAATAAGAACTCAGTCCCTTCCTGCCTGATTGCTTGAGCTCAGACATAAATCTTATCCTGCTCTTGGTATGCGTGGTTCTCAGGCCTTCAGACTGGGACTGATTATACCACCAGCTCTCCTGGGTTTCCAGCTTGCAGACAGCAGACTGTGAGACTTCTCAGCCCCCTTACTGCATTGGTCAATTCCTTATAATAAATCTGTCTCTCTCTCTCCAAATATATAGATGGCTTCTCTCTGTAGAGAAACTTGATTAATACACATGGGGTTTCCTTTTAGGGGTGATGAAAATGTTGTCAAATTGATTGTGCTGATGATTTATGACTCTTTGGATATACAAAAATCACTGAATTATACACTGTAAAAGGGTGAATTTTATGGCATGTGAATTATCTTAGTAAAGCTATCATTTTTAAAAAGTGGGCAGTAGGGGTAAGCAATCCTGAAGTTAGGAAAACTAGTTAAGAGACTGTTTCCTATTAACACATATGGAATTAAGTCCCTCCCATTGTCAGAGGTGCATTGGTGAGCCAGCTCCCTACCAAAAAAAATCCCACAAAACTTTACTCGTGATATTTGACAATTTATATGGCATAAATATTCCTGCTATTCATGAGGGAGCGGGAGACTGGCTGAGGACAAAGCAAAAGCTGGCACCTTGCACCCCCTCTCCATCTGCTCCCCTCCCTTTGGTAGTATGCGTGACATTCCTCAGGCACCCCTGACTGCCATAAATGAGAAACAAATAGTTAACTTGCAGAGATCACAATCCTGCAAAACAGGAGTCTCCCTTGGTTTACCAATGTCCTAGAGATCTACAAACAAAGAAGCTATCTTAACAATAGCACAATTTCCAGAGGCAAATAACTCAGTTCCTCAAGCCCTAAATAAAGTTAAATTTCTTCTAAACCCAAATCTCACTAACAAGGACACTTGATAGGAGAAATGTGAAACTTTATCTCTAGATCTCCAAGATAGTGTCGAGAATCATTCCCAAGCATATGGCCCACTGATATACATCTAAAGGGTCTCACAAGAAGATTTTTACTACTAGTAATAAATAACCTTTCTCCCAACAATAGCTAGCCCCTCAAGGTCCTGGAGACCTTGCTTCCAAAATTCCTTAGAGACTAACATCATCCCCTTTGTTCTCACCTACCCAACTCCTGTGATTATATAATCAGCCACTCCTCGGGATAATGGGACAGCAGCTCTTTCTGCCCACGGGTCCTGTCCCCGTGCTTTAATAAATCACCATTCTGCACCAAAGATGTCTTAAGAATTCTTTCTTGGTCATCGGCTCCGGACCTCACCCCACTGAACCTCACCTAGGTTCTAGAATTTCATCACTATGGATGACTGAGTTACCAAAGCAAGGTCAGTGAACACTGAGTTGGGAAGACATGAGCATAATCAGCTCACGCAAACTTTGAAACGTGACTCCAGCTCACCCTGAATCTACTTCTCCCACTTCACATTGCGTGACGGCCATGCAATTTGGGTAACTGATCCCACTCCAAAATGTAGGGGCAGAATCTAACCTATGACAATCACCATCACTGTAAGGACCTATTTTATATTTTTATTTTAGCCAGAGGCTTCCATTGAGGTTAAACAATAACTTTGTTATTTAACCCTTAAACTGTCCCTGCTCCCCTTCCCCCAGGGGACTTACTTAAAACAAGTCCCAGAAACCAGCTCCAGGTAACAAAGCCCAGATACAAGGGTGGGTCAGGCCAGGTGGAGGTATTTGATCAGTGGGGGGATGCATACTGTCTCCCTAGTTACCAAGGAGTATGGGCCCCACCCTTTGGGAGCCTTTTGGGCGCCAACCCCAACCAACCAACCCCAATCAACCAAGGTGATAGGTTGGGTCAAATGTCTACTAGGGTAAATTATAACTCAATTGGTCACCTAGCGTCACTGTGGAGTTTCCTGTGTGTGTTACAATCTCATTGGCCACCTGTGCATGGCCAGGCCCGACCGCATGGCCTTTGCCCTTAAAAGCTAGTCTGTGAAACAGAGAAGGGTCGCCCTCTCTTGTAAGAGGTGCGTCCCCGAACGTTCGGTTAGATTCTTGATGCTTGGCGCGAAATAAAGCTTTGCTTGACCTTCGCTTTATATCAGTCTCGCTCCTTTAATCACGGACCCATTATTGGGGGACCTAACAGAGGTACTGAGAATCAGAGTAAAATAAAAATGGGTCAGAACTAGGAAGTAGGACACATTTATATAGTAGGAGTAAAGGCAAGCAATGAATTTGTGACTAAACATATGATCGGGAATTAGAAGGATGCAAATATGGAACAGATGAACAAACAAAACAGGATAACAAACTACTAGGAACTATTAGAAGGTATAATTATTTTAAGGAGGCAGAGCAAGTACGTTTTTCAAAGTTTAATACAAAAGGCACAAGATAGAAAAAAGCAGCTGCACCAAGATTTTGCTTTGAAGGACCATAATATTGACTGCAGCTGAGACCCAAGGCCAAATTGAGATGTTGGGAGTCTTGAACAAACAAGTAATTTGGTGTGTCACTCAAACCAAGTATACAGGCGGTAATCATCTCCAAATGATAAATAGTTTTGCCCTTTCTGAGTGTAACCATCCATTTGCCCAAGGTGAGATCACAGTTTGTTTCAGAAAAAATGGCAACCTAAAAGCAAAGTAATATCAGCTTCTAACATGCAAAATAGGATTTTTCAGCATGATAATAGCCTTTGTGATCCAACTCACAGACTTGAGGACTTTAGAATATCAATGTGCAAACCTGGAAGACCTCAGACCACAGAGTTCTCTCAATAAGTGGGAAAAATATCCTTTGCATTAAGGCTTAACCAAAAGTTGGAATGGTTAGTAGGACAACAAGGAAGAGTCTGGGGAAATGTAGGAATCAGAAAATAAGGGAAAAGGGAAAAGCAGGATGACAGAAAGAGCCAACATATTTCCCAATTTTCCCTTTCCAAGATTTTAAATCAGGCAGAGTCCCTCTAACCTGGATAGAGAGAAATGCATGAGATAAGTGAGAGTAATGGCATAAAGGCATAAGAATGTCTCCATCCCTCTTGACAACTCGAAACTGAGCATCTCAAGCTGCCCCTTCATTTGCCTGCAGTACAACCACACCCAGGCTGGTGGAAAAGCATGCTCAGGCAGAGGGAGACTCTGAGTCCCTTCTGGCATCCTGTGGCAAATCTGCAAGGTGATTACTAACAGAAGCTGCAAAGTTAAACACAGGAGCTGGGGCTGATGGGAGTCGCAAAAGTCTTCTGTGGGGTCTACAATACCAATGGGAGAGGAAATGAGACTGAGTTATCCCAAGCAAGCCAGGTGGGCTCCAACCTAACCCAGAGAGAAAGAGGGGGGAAACAGAAAAAGACGAACAGTTCAACATCCACAGACCATAGCCACTAATGCCAGCAAGGAAAAGAGCAGCTGGGTGAACTAGGGACATCATCCCAGAGACCAGAAGAGGCAAACAACAGCGGACACCAAAATCCTACTCTTGCCCTCTGGCATCAGGATGCTAAGTCACTTCCCCTTCTCCATATACTTGGACCTCGTCTTAGAGTCATAGTTACTACTGCTGCGTAACAGGTCAACCCACAGAAAGCAGTACCAAACAATACCCATTTCTAGACTCTTTGGGTCAGGAATTTGGAAGAGGTATAAGGCAGCATCCCTCTGCTCCACGTTGTCTGAGGCTTCAGCGGAGAAGACTTGAAAGCCAGGAGTGACTTGAAGGCTGGGGTTAGAAACATCCTTCACCCCAGTTGCTGGTTGATACTGGCTGTCTGCTGGGACCTCAGCTGGGCTGTTGACTGGAACAACTTCACAGGTCCTCTCCGTGGGCCTGCTTGGACTTTCTCACATCATGGTGACTAGGTTCTGAGAATGACAATGGCACAGAAAGAACCAGGAGGAAGCTACACTTCTTTCTATCACCTGGCCTTCAAGGTCACAGAGCATCACTTCTACTGCAGTCACGGTATACCCAGCTCTAGTCGAGGTGATAAAGACTCAGCCTCTCAGTGTCAAAACTGCATTGCAAGATCATGGAGGATGACCACCCGTGCCACACCCATTTGAGGAAAATAACAATCTGCCCCATGGGGAAAAGTAGGGTGTGCTGGTGCTTCTCAAGATTACTGCTAGATTCAATGATTCTGCTAGGAGGACTCACAGGATTCAAAATATAGTTGTATTTGTGGCTATGATTTACTGCAGCAAATGGATACAAAGCAAAATCAGCAAAGGGGAAAGGCACATGGGCCGAAGTCCAGAGGAAACCAGGTGCAAACTTCCAAGAGTCCTCTTCTGTAAGTCACACAGGATGCACTTAATTCCCCCCGCAAAGAATTGTGAAATGTTGTTTCCTGGGGAAGCTCATTAGAGCCTCAGTGGCCACGGTTTTTCTTGGGGGTTGGTCCCAGAGACCTTTGTTGCCTTACAATACCAGGATTCCAGATTCCCCCAAGTTCAACAAGAAACATATTGTTTGCACAAATGGTTTAGGTGCAATGAGCCTCTCTCATTCTCACTGGGAATTCTAATCCCAAAAGTCAAGTTTCTAGTGCCAGCCAAGGGCCAACCTTGCAAGCAGGCTTTTTAACAGGTAACGGGCTCAGTTCTACTATGTTAGTTCTTTTCTGCAAACAAAGGATGGAAGTCCTCTGAGAAAGTGAGAGTTTTTTAAAGGGAGATTGAACACCTCCTATTGGAACTATCTGAATTATGGAATCAGACTAAACTATAAGTGAATTGAAGGGTTAGTGTCTTCTTAACTGGTGGTCAGTTAGCAGTTAGATACTTTGCCTCTGCATATGTGAGCTGCAGACAGTTGTTGTACTCCCACACCCTAACATACTAGTTACCTGTCTGTTCAACATTTATTCAGTGGGACTGGGAAGAAATGTTTAGAAATTGCCCATAGAAGCAGATATGTGAAGCACCACACATTGTTGTTGGCTGGTTCACTCTTCTGGTGCTACACAGACCCTGAGTGTTCACAGCATTTATTTAAGATAGGATAATCACTACGAATTTTTCTGACCCCCTCAGGTAGATGAGGATCACAGGAGCAATCTGTCTGAGGTGCAGAATGGGTGGGTATCAGTGCACAATGGCTTACACAGAGCCAGACTGGAAGAGACATTTCACAGGAAGAACTTAGAGGACCCAGCAGGCCAACTGAAGGCAAAGAAGCAAAGATGATCCAGAACTTCAAGTCTGGATGACCAGGAGAGCTCTCAAACCACTGAAAGGAATGAGAAAGACATGGAGATGGGGAAAATTGGTTATAGCAGAGAGATGACGAGTCACATTTTAGCCATTTTTAATGTGAGATGACATCAGTACAAAATCTTTGAAAGGTGGTGCTATAGGATAAATAGCCTGGGGTGAGGTCAGTGCCCTACATACAGTAGTAGTCACTGGCTGGGGAAAAATAACTCTAAGGAACAGTACTGGGGCCACAGATGATACTTGAATACAAACTGTGAATTACATAATTATACTGCATCAATTATTCCTGAAGTTGAACATATTATCATAGATATGTGTCCTTGTTCTTAGGAAATACACACTGAACTGTTTATAGGCAAAGGGGCCCAATGTCTCCAGCCTACTCTCAAATGGTAAACCACTGGTGACTCTGGTTAAAGATTATACGGGAGCTCCCTGTGCTATTCTTGCAACTTTCCTGTAGGTCTGAAATTATATGAATTACATTACCCCCAAAAGGTGATAGTTGAGGAGCCATGAGAGTGGGTGAATTCTCTGAGATTGCATAAAAAGAAAAGCACAGAGTTCTGGAACCCAAGTTTTGTGGACACTCATGGATGGGCCCATTAAAGGCCATGAAGGATAGAGGAGAGGTATGACGTGGGCAATGTCATAGATTCTGAAGCTCGAGGGAGGTGGAGGAGTGTAATGGTCGCCAACAAGTGCCCACTTCCAAAGAAACTTCATAGAGGACAAGACCCGACAAAACACGAACAGTGCTGTTTCAGAGAAACAGGAAGTCGAAAGAAACATCCTGACAAAAGATGGAAAAAATGTGTCAGAGAAAGATATGCTGAGGGCAAACAGTCTCTGTACAAACAGGAAGCCCCAAAGATGCAGCCAGAGAATCACTACAGGGGAAATCTGCCTTAAGGTTAAGAAAGCTTTCTTCCTTCTCTCTTCCTCCTTCTTTTAAACAAATCATGGACAGGCATGGTCAGGATGTTACAGGAGGGTCCTCTTGGTGAGCAGGCCCCCCACTTGACCTTCTGTCATTATGAAGGATGAAGAGCATATGGATTTACCACCTGTATCAATAAAACGTATCAGCGTATCTTTAAGAGGCAGGTATCCTGTTCTTAGTTCCCCATCCGCTCTCCACCCCCACCCCCACTGCCCCACGTGCTATAGTCTTACTCTGAGCACCGTTATCTCCCCAACTTTCTTTGGGATAAAACGACATGATTGTTTCTTAGTCAACTGTGTACTCAGTCCTCACTCAGCTTTGGTGATACTTAAGTCTTATTTGATTTCGTCTTATTTCTTTGGAATCTTTTATTTTTTATAGTTTTGTTTTTCAAGGTCATTTTCAGTTTTCAGCCTGCTTTCTGGAACATCAGTAACTCTGCCTAATTTAATATTATATGATAATTTGGAAGCATAGTCTCAATTCCTTCATCCAGATCATCCATAAAAATGCATGATGTGTTGTATTTCCCAGCCAAATCAGTCACTGTGAACTAACCTTGTGTCCACCATTATAGATAGCTATTAGCCACCTGGCATTCATACAGCAAAGACCATTCTTCCCTAGCATGCCTGTAAGTATGCTCATTTGGGGTACTTCATTTAGTCTTAAAAAGGTATTTGAGGCAGCGAGCTTATTTATGTGAATGTCACATTGGATGGAGTAAAAATAAATATACACATAGATTACTGTGAGATTTTGTTTCATTATTTTCAGTATACATAATGTATAAAATTCTTTCGCTGCTATATGCACTTGACTGAAGACCTGTTGTCCCCTAATGAGGTGGTCTTTCATACACACGTGCAGAGTGATGTGGGAAAAAAAGGACAATTTCCATACAGCCAAATCTACTTTGTCAACCCTTGGGATCACGGAGGATAGGCATCTCAGACATTCACTTCCTCACTACTTTTTTTTTTTTTTTTAATTTTAGTTATTTATTTTAGAGAGAGAGAGAGCATGAGCGGGGAGAAGTCAGAGGGAGAAGCAGACTCCCCGCCCAGCAGGGAGCCGGATGTGGGACTCGATCCTGTGACTCCAGGATCATGACCTGAGCCGAAGGCAGTCACCCAACAGACTGAGCCACCCAGGTGCCCCCCTTCCTCACTACTTTAAAAATGATTTCATTTCTATTGGGTATTTTCTTGTCCCAGTGATTACATTATAGACCTAAGAGTAACTGGCAAGTGTAGCAACAACAAACACGTTACTAGCTGGATATATATTTTTTAACGTATCTAAGAAACATTTGCTATGTCTTCTTATCCCATAAAATCTTACAAAGGAAAAACATCTGTAACCAGCAGGGGAATTCAACTAAAGGAAAATAGTCATGGAAAGTACAAGGAAGGTTAGGCTGTGGATATAAATATAAATATCTGTATCATTAATGAGTCAGGTCATCACAAAGAAAAATATGGAGATTTATATGAACAATCACCTCACAAAATAAGCTGACTTTAAACAATATCATACAAACTTTAGTAAAGGCCAACATAAAAAAAAAAAAAGCAATATAGTATTAAACCCTAGCTATTGACACATTTTTTTTATGCACAAATTTTGATTGGTCCTATCATTTTAATCACAGAAAACTATTTATTTATTTATTTAAATTTAAAGATTTTATTTATTTGACAGACAGATCACAAGTAGGCAGAGAGGCAGGCAGAGAGAGAGAGAGGAGGAAGCAGGTCCCCCACTAAGCAGAGAGCTCGATGCAGGGCTCGATCCCAGGACCCTGGGATCAGGACCTGAGCCAAAGGCAGAGGTTTTAACCCACTGAGCCACCCAGGTGCCCCAAAAACTTTTAAAAATATTTTTTTATTCCTCAGTCTACATTATGTGAGGACACCTGCCATTATTTTATACTTATAATGGCATGGTTAGTTATAAATTTGAGGCCCAGGGTTCTCATTTTTTAAAGTTTTTTCTTCTTTCCAAAAGTCAAATATGTTCATTTTAGAAGTTAAACATACTTAAAAGAAAGAAATTATAACTAAGCTTTTGTGATTTGATGCAGAAACAAAAGGACATCATAGTTACCTGTAAGGACCTATTTTATATTTTTATATTTTAGCAAGAGGCTTTCATTGAGGTTAAACAAAAATCTTGTTGTTTAATCCTTAAACTGTCCCTGCTCCCCTTTCCCCAGGGGATTCACTTAAAAACAAGTCCCGGAAACCAGCTCCAGGTAACAAATCCCAGATACAAGGGTGGGTCAGGCCAGGTGGAGACATCGATCAGTGCGGGGTTCCATACTGTCTCCCTAGCTACCAAGGAATATGGGCCCCCGCCCTTTGGGAACCTTTTTGGCGCCAATCCTAATCAAGGTGTAATAGGCTGGTTCAAATGTCTACTAGGGTAAATTGTAATTCAATTGATCACCTAGCATCACTGTGGAGTTTCCTGTGTGTGTTACAATCTCATTGGTCACCTGTGCGTGGCCAGGCCCAACCTCATGGCCTTTTCCCTTAAAAGCTAGTCTGTGAAACAGAGAAGGGTCGCCCTCTCTTGTAAGAGGTGCGTCCCCGAACGTTCGGTTAGATTCTTGATGCTTGGTGCGAAATAAAGCTTTGCTTGACCTTCGCTTTATATCAGTCTCGCTCCTTTAATCACGGACCCATTATTGGGGCATAACATTACCTAGCTTCAGAAGACAATATAAAACAAAAGTAAAGTTTTAGAGAAAATGATTCTTTCTATTAAGAGGATACAACAACAACAAAAAAATACTTGAAAATCTGAGTTTCCTGAGAATTAAGATAATAATTTCTCAACTGTTAGTGATACATAAAATAAGCAGGAGTTAAAATACTCATTTCCCAATTTTCAAGTAGACTCAACTTTAAGTGTTTGCCAAGGTCCTTCATCAAAAAGATTACTTGGTCTCAAATAAATACTATTAAGAAGGGACAGGATCAATGAGAGAGAATCAAATTACCTCAATTATGTAAATAGTGCAATGTGAGAGCCAGAGAGCTCATAAAGAAAATTTCATCTATATTATAGAGAGTCCGCCAGAGAAACAGAACTAATAAGAGATAGGTAGATAAATGGACAGATGGACAGATGGATGGATAGATAGGTAGATAGGTAGATATGAAGGATGTCTATGTATCTATCCACCCTATCTATCTCCACTGTATCTATCTATATCTTTGGGACAATAGTAGACCCTTGAACAACATGGGTTTGAACTGTTTAAGTCCATTTATATATAGATTTTTAAAAAATAAATACAGTACAGTACTACAAATGTATTTTCTCTTCCTATGATTTTAATAACATTTTTTCTCTAGCTTATTTTATTCTAATAATACAGTATATAATACACATACAAAATGTGTGTTAATCAACTGTTTATGTCATCATTAAGGCTTCTGGTCAACTGTAGGCTATTAGTAGTTAAGTTTTTGGTGAGTCAAAAATTATATGTGGATATATTTACTGTGGGGGGGGGTGGTCAGTGCCCCTAACTCCCACAGTATTCAAGGTTCAACTGTGTGTATATATATATACTGACATAGAGAGAGATCCTCCCTCCCTCCCTCCCTCCCTCTTTTCTTTCCTTCCTGCCTCCCTCCCTTCTTTCCTTCCTTCCTTCTTTCCTTCCACTCACCTATTAGCAACTATATAGTCTCCCAAATAAGGCAAATCCTCTTGTATCCCAACCTGGGAAAGCTGTGAAGCTCTGTGGTGCTATATGAACAAATGCCAGCGGGTCCTAAAATTGAAATTGGGACCTAGGAAATGTGATCCCTTAATGCTGGCAGAATGCCGTAAGACTCAGAACTGGAAATGTTTTGACTATAAGGTACAAAATCAAATCTAGGTGTATATGTATAAGGCCAGCACACACGTGTAACACACAATGAGATCTTTCAGGCATTATTTTAGACTGAGGAAGGCCACCATTTCCTTCTGAAACCAAGTAATAGAGGGATGTTCCTGTGGTTAGCTAACCCTGAGATTGATGAGCAAACCCATCAATCAAAAAATAGTAGGTAGAACCACATGACCCCCTCCCTCTTCTCCAAATTCACTTCCGACCTCTACCTCATTTGTAGAATAATCTAAAACTTTCTCATTTTAGCCAATAGTAAATGTAGTAAGAAAACCAAGGATATTCAGCAAATGGCCATTATTCTTTTACCAGTAGATACTGAGTTAGAACATTAAGAGGACAAAAAAGAGAAAATTAAACAGTAAATATATTAAGATTCAGGACAAATAGTAAAATAAAAGTCATGAAAACACATCAGAGAACCTGGGACATTACCTAGTTTAAAAAATACACTCCATTCTGGACTAAAAACTTATATATGATTATTCTATGTGGCATATTTAGACGATACAACTTTGCACGCTATGATGTTTTTTATAAAAGAGAAGCAGAAAAAGAAAGGACTGTAATACTGGAATGAAATTCTGCAAGATCGTGGCAGCATAGAATAGAGCAAAGATACAAAGAGAGGATTCAGTTCAGAGAAGTGATGCTTCCTACAGAATCCCCAACCTATTCTAGATTCACTTTCTGTATTAGCTTTTGGGTGTTTTCAGCAAGTCATTCTTTTCTTTCTCTTCTTTTTTAAGGGCCCTGGTAGACATCCCTTCCCGAGGAGCAGAAAACTAAAGGCAATTCCAGCCTTTAGGGGTTTTCTTGAATGTAAATGAGCCTAACTGAATAATAAAGGGCTCTTAAAGATTGCTGTCCACCTCTGACTCCTAGCCAAGATGCATTTTGGTCTGGGATAATACTCAAAGTATTTATCAATCAGTCAGACTGGGCAAGTCTTGGAGGCCTGAGGTCAGGCAAGTATTAAAATTTCCAGAAGGTCCAGGCTGGACCCACTCAACCACGCAGCACAGGAGGCCTAGTGCCTAGAGCCAACAGTACTTTTGGAGGCTCACAAAAATGTTTTCATTTCTTTTAAAATCAGAATTTTCAAGATGAATCTAGTAACAAAGTGAAGGTAATTAATGCCATTAAATTCTACACTAAACACTAAACACTAAACTGGGTTGAATAGTACATTTTATATTACATATATTTTATCATAATAAATAAGGCAGATGCCACTTTGAAAAACTAATTCCATTAAATGGTAGAAACTCAAAGCTAAGCCAGGAAATGTTGCTGGCCATTTAATATTC
The DNA here is from genome assembly GCF_963455335.1 of Martes martes. Taxonomy (NCBI): domain Eukaryota; kingdom Metazoa; phylum Chordata; class Mammalia; order Carnivora; family Mustelidae; genus Martes; species Martes martes. The sequence goes on along the minus strand of NC_137900.1, from coordinate 11,412,569 downwards.
ATAAAAATCTTAGGGCAACAATTGATGGTAGCTATTATACAAAAATTTTGCTTAAAATAGGGTACAAGAGTCTAAAAGTACTCCCAAGGAAAAAAAAGAGTATTGTATGCTTTAGTTTTGTGTAATAACACCCTTTGGTACGTTGGTAATAATTTCAAGAAGATTAACAATAACAGGGTCCTAAAACACGGCCATAAAATACAATAATATAGTCAAAAATGGGCAAGAAGACAAACGGCCTAAGAAATGTATTTCTTTAATAAGCTTTCAAAGCGACCCCCTGCCACCAAAAGTGAATATGATCCAACTTGGATTGTGCTTGTCTTTATACCAATGCAGCTATACAATATATATTGTTCTATTTTTTTAATGGAAGGAGCCCATGATAGCAAAAGTCCTCAGGGTCCATGAAAGTCATATGTAGTCCTGGGTCTTGGGAGTCCAGAGAGAAGGGGCTGGGGTTACTCAGTTCTGGGGAACTCAAGGTTGACAGCAAATTTTCGATCACCACAGAAATATCAGTATTTTTAACCATGCTATATCTGTACCAGTGCATTGAGCCCCTGTAATAGGACAGGTCCATCTTGCTATTGTGGAGAATGATATTAAAAAGATGCAGCCTCTTTTCATACCTACTGTGCCACATGGCAGGGATTCCTCAAAGTTAGTCTGGAATGCATGCCAACTTTATTTATTTATTTATTTATTTATTTATTTATTTATTTATTTATTTATTTTAGATTTTATTTATTTATTTGATAGAGAGATAGAGAGGGCCAGAGAGCACAAGCCAGGGGTGGGGTGCAGAGGAGAGGGAGAAGCAAACTCCCTGCTCAGCACGAATCCGGACATGGGGCTTAATTCCAGGAATCTGGGATCATGACCTGAGCGGAAGGCAGACAATTAACTGACTGATCCACCCTGGTGCCCCGCATCCCAACTTTAAAACATAGCTCTCTATTAAAGACTTCCTCAGCTTTCTGTCCCTGAGTGAAGTAAGATATGGAACATTTTGGGGGTTCAAGCTACCCATATATGTGGAAAGATAATTCAATAGGCAGCTCTATTTAGGAAAACAAAATGGTACTTCACTTTGATAATAACCAACTAGATCTACCCAAATTGCAGCTGCATGACTGGAAAGAGCTATTAACCTCCAAAATGCTTCCACCGAGGGCTTGGTCATTTGACTCAGTCTTTGGCATTACCTTTCTTTTCTGCTATCCTGTAGGCTGATTTCCAACAGCCAGATTTAGAATCCAGCCAACACTCTGGCTTACCATTTTTTCACCCTCTCAAATGAATGGCTTTGATTCCATTATCTAAATTCAGTCCCATGCCCACATCCTGGGCTCTATCATTTCCCAGAATTATTCTACATCTGAAATTCCAATAAATTCCAGTACATCCCCTTTGCTCATTACCGCCAATTCTTCCAGCTCTCACCCCTTCACTATTGCCACGCTTGGTTTTTTGGTTTGTTTATTTGTTTGTTTGCCATTCTCATTCCTTTGACCCTTCAGCCTCCTGAGTTTGCTGGTCTCTGCCTGAACTAAGTCTTGTCCTTACTCATCCTGAGTGTACTCAGTCAACTCTCCATCATTAAACTCTTCTCACTTGTCCTTTACCTTAAAAACGTATGTACCCTTTAAACAGCCAGCCTTGGACCAATCATCTAATGTACCCTCTAACTTTTCCTCTATTTTGGTTCTTTGGAAAAGGATGGGGAAGCTTTTAAGTGAAGGTATCTTTTGTTGAAATTGGGGTGAGCCATAAGTATCCAACTTAAGAAGTGGAGTTCTGAGGAAGTAGCTTGCAATTCTCTTCCATTTCTATCCTTAAAAATGATTTCATAGCTTCCTAACACTCTGTTATTTACTTACTCATGTCTAGAGCTATGGGATAACTTGCACTCGCTTTAAAATTCCTGTAATACTATCCTACTTTATGCAAGTATCAATTTATAGTATCATTTAATATAATATAAAAGTTAATAATATAAATATAAATAATATTAAAATTAAGTTTCAATTCATGCAAAACACTTGAAATGTAAGTCCAAATATTTTAAGATGTCTTCAGGAACTGCATAATTGCAAAGTCAGTAGCCTGAGAATGGTGTACTGTGTTTATGCTAACTCCATAGGGTGAAGTTCTTAGCAAGAAAAAAATATTCTCTCTTTTTTTGTCAGTATTTTATGAATCATGTACTTGTTTATGTACACAGTAACTCCTATGCCAGAGTTCAGTCACTATTCTACTATTATTTAACCATTTGCTGTCATTATAGTTTAAATTTTTTTGTATCCTATAACAATGCAACAAGGTAGGCATTTACTGAATGGGGGCTCTAGGAGCAGTGCTAAAAAACATATCTCAACATGAAGTACTTTGGCAAGAAACTTGGAAGTGAATGAACAAAACTCTACATAAGCCAAAAAATTGCCGTGGCAGGCTGTGCTATTAGTGCGGAAACAAGCAACATGAGAAATATTAGAAATAATGCTAAAAAAATTAAATGCACGAATATATAACACAATAGCCAACAGTTTATGCACCCTGGGAATACATCTCACATTCTTTATCTTTATGCCAGTGGAGAAATTTGTCCTTTAAAATTTTGTGGGTTTTTAATTATGTGTTTTGCAACTACCTTTTGTTTAGAGATGCAGCCAGATCCCATATATGTAAGGAAATTGACTTAAACTGCATTTTTAAATAATATGTTCCTTGTGTTTTTTCTGATTATAAGCAATCATGCTTATTGCACTAGAAAATTCTAAAATGTGTGAAGATGAAGAACTCACCTAGAATCTCACCACCCAATGGCCAACTTTACTAGCATTTTGACAGTTTGTTTTTTTCGCCTGTATATTTTGGCATAGTTTATACATATACAATATTTACATATATTATTATAATAAATTTTATATGCATACGATTTTGCATCTTAATTTTCTTAACCTTAAATCAAGATTTATCAGGACACTAAGAACCACCTATGGACATTATAAAGGCCACAAAATAACTCATCATGCGATTGTAACATTCTTAATAGTACTATTTCTAATACTAAAACATTAGGTACTTTCCAAGTTTTGCCATTACAAATAAATCTGTGATGAGTATCCTTGGATATAAATTTTATTCCTAGTTGAGTTATCTTTCTCTGAGGAAGTTTCTTAGAAGGAAAATTATTAGATCAAATAGTGTCTTGATACATATTGCCAAATTCCTTTCCAGAAAGATTAAAACAATTTGCAGTCTTCCTGGCAACAGATTAAAGTACCCATTTCATCCCATCTTCACCCATTAAATATTATTTTTAAAAATACTGTCAATTTTATTAGCAGAAAATTTTTTATTGTTTTAATTCACATTTTTATTTTTTGTAAATTGGGATTTTCCCTATATTTATTAGCTAGTTTTGCATTTCCTGCTTTGTAAATTGTCTATATATTGTCCTTTGCTCTTTCTGTAGTGTCTTATCAGTTTTCCTGCCAATATATATATAAGTTCTTTACCTATTAGGCATTAATCCATAAGCTATCATACTTGCTTTCTTTATAGTTTGAATGCTCTTTTTTGATGAGAAAAAATTAAGTAAGAAAACAACATAAAATGTAGTGTCATGAATCCTATACTTCCCTAAATTGATTTTACCATGGTTTTTAAAACTTTTTAATTACCCTCATTTGTTTATCCTTTTAAATAACTGTTAAAGTCTTAGAGTTCTAATAGAAAGCAAAATCCATTTTTAATATAATTAAATGTATGAACTTAATTCATAGTTAATTTAGTTTTCCAGTTTCCTAAAATGCTTGTTATTCCCTTGTAGTCAAGACTTCTGTCTCAATTATCTTTGTCTGTACATTTGTTAAAATAAACTTAATGGCTTCAAATAATAATTTATTATTATCTTCTTCTTGGAATCTTTCATGGGTTGCAGTCAGAGAGCAGGCAGAGCTGCACTTCAGGCTCAACTAGGCTGGACGTCCAAGATGGTGTCCTCACTTATGAATCAAGCTCATCAGAACTCCTCTTCATGGCCTCTCCTTCCAGGAGAGTAGCCTTGATTTCTTACATGGGGGCTCAGAGCTCCAAGACTCAGAAGCAGTCTTCTTCAGTCCAGCCTAGATCTGGCATAGTGTCACTGCTGCTGTCTTCCCAAATCAGTTTCCTGGCAGCTCAGATTCAATGTGTGGTAGGGAAGTGGCTTGTGGAAGGTCCACCATCTTTGGAGACAAACTACCACATCTTCTTTATTGATCTTTATTTGGTTGAGAATTTTCTTCACAAAAGTATTTAAAATTTGTGTTGCTATAGTAATTTGTGGGTTTTTTCTTTTATAGTTTCCTAAGCAGTACTGATATGAAGCAAAGATATTATTTTTGATATACTTATTTTATATTCAATCACCTTACTAAATGGTCTTATTTCTACTACTAATTACTTCTCAGTTTAATATCTTAGCTCTCCTAAGAAGATAATAATATTCTCTGAGAATAAAGATGACTTTATTTCCTCCTCTTTCTCAATAGTTAAATCTCTTACCTATTGTACCAGCCAAGACTTCCATAACAAGACTAAGAGGAAGGAGACTTACTTTGTTTCTGATGTTTAATTTTTAAAGTGTAAGTAAAAGGAAGTTATAAACTGGACATATGCTACCAACACACACATCTTCCGGAGCTAAATTACACCACTTTCTTTTATGTGTCGATGCAATACAAATGAATTGAAAGGTAGGTTTTTATTCCAGATAAATTGAATTCAGGGAAAAGGACAATAAAACAAGATGAAGAAGAAGATAACTAATACATTTTGGACGCTGCAATATTTTCTTCCTGAAATCTATAAACTTCCAAAAATAAATCATAACCATAAAACATTCCATTGACTCCTACAAGTAGCGAATATCTCTAATAAATACACAACATCATAAATCTCAGCAATTTGTCCTTTCTTCCCAAGCCTGACTATTCACACTAGGTGCGAAGAATCACTGTAAGCACATAAATAAGTAAGTACTAGAATGAGGCTTCCAGCCATGTCATACTCACGAGTGGCTCATAATCGTATGGTGCAGCATATTCCTCAGCGTATGTTGTCAAGGCATACCTAAGAGGGACAAGTCAATATCTGAGAAAAGAACGACTCCAAAAAGAAAGATATTCAAAGTGTTTAGTGTTACAGACTTCACACAAAATAAAAACATTTTAAGGAAGATTGGCCCTAACAAAAAATTTTAAAACCTACAACTGTCCCAGACCTTGTTTATAGCATTACCTACCACCACAGGATGCCCTTCCTTCAATCACTTCCCATTCAACACCACTTACTCCTCTCCTCTACTAATGATACTCTACCAGTCCCAAGTCCTTGAGCTCAGGTGCATTCCAAACTTTTGGGATTCCCTTTACCATCTACTTTCTGCCCCTCGAACCTTTTTTTTTTTTTAAGATTTTATTTATTTGACAGACCACAAGTAGGCAGAGAGAGAGAGAGAGAGAGAGAGAGAGGAGGAAGCAGGCTCCCCGCTGAGCAGAGAGCCCAATGTGGGGCTCGATCCCAGGATCCTGAGATCATGACCTGAGCTGAAGGCAGAGGCTTTAATCCACTGAGCCACCCAGGTGCCCCCCCTCGAATCTTTTTGACCCTAGGCCCCATGTTCTCTGCCAGATGACAACAGAAAAAAGAGAACAGAAGACTGCCAGGTGGACTGAGGCTATATATCTCCCCAACTTCCACCCCATTAAACACACAGCAAGGCTGAATGAATACATCCTCCCTCCCCCAAGTCTTTAAGCAATGCTTAGCTCCAAAGGGAAACTCAAAGATGCTAGAAATGAAGACGATACTCACTAGAATAGGAAGTCATAAGATGATGTGCCAAGGCTAGAAGCTAGAGTTTGAACTGCATATGAAGGGCTGGAGACATGGCCTTGGGTTCACAGAAGGCAAAGAGCTAACCTCCTACTTATAGCCAGGAGCCTGTAAAGTCTGCACCCTCATATAAAAGAAACCAAAGAAACTCCAGCCACCTGTCCAGAGAAACTTGAGAGAAAGTTTCTCTGTTTGGAACTCAGGGTGGGATAAAAATCTTTTTAAGAGAAATAATTAAATTTTAAAAAGCCCTACTTCTGTTTTTGGAAATATCATGAGACTACACAAAGAAACTTCTCTGAGAATCGCACACCTAAAAATGTTGGGCACAAGGAAATTTAACCATTTTAATGTATGGTTCTGCTGGTGGGAAAGGGAATTCCACAAGCAAAAGAATTCCAAAATAACAAGAAAGTCGAACTCAGAATGGTAATTGGATACAGGTGCTAATACTTTATCTGGTGGTAACCACCAGTTCCTGTTAGGCTTTTGAGGTGTGGCTTCCAGAGTAATAGCATTAGCATTATCTGGAAACTTGTTAGGAATACACACAACTGGGATCCAGCCCCAATCTGCTGAATTAGAAATCCGGGGGTAGAGCCCAGCAGTCTGTGTTTTAAGAAGCCTTCTAGGTGATGCTCATGCACACTTAAGTTTGAGTACTGGCAGCTAAAAGAACAAAAATTAGAAGTGTAAGTTTCAAACTAGCAAATAAATTTTTAAAAAGACCAATCTAATAAAAAAGTAGGAAAGGAGGTGCCTGAGTGGCTCAGTCAGTTAAGCGTCTGCCTTCCACTCAGGTCAAGATCACAAGGTCCTGGGATGGAGCCCCATGTCGGGCTCCCTGCTCAGTAGGGAGTCCACTTCTCCCTCTGCCCCTGACCCCACTAGTGCTCTCTCTCCCTCTCTCTCTCTCTCAAATAAATAAATAAAATCTTTTTTTTTTTTTAAGGCAGGAAAGGAGAATTAAAGGAAGAAAAGAAAATCATTTCTGTTCATAAGACAAATTAAAATCATAAAAATAAAAATAAATATCTTTGCAATCAAAATGAAAGTAAAGGGTTAAACTCATCAGTGAAAGCATTTCTCAGACTGAAACTGAACAACGTGTATTACATAGTACAACTGTATGTTTCTATACCTAGAATACCTAAACCTAGAATAAAATTATTTTTGAAGAAAGTTTGAAGGTAGAGCATATAAAAAGATACATCAAAAAAAAGATACATCCAGAAAATATTAACAGGAAGTTAGTGTTCTTATATTAATAACATGTAATTGACTTTCTGTCAAAAGTTATTAGTTATAAAGATCATTACCTACTGATCAAAGCACCAGGAAGATCCTAAGTCAATAAAGCTAACAACACATGGAATATATAAGTCAACAAATGACAGAATCACAAAGATAAATGACAAGTCTACGTCAGGACAAGATTGTTATCCTAGATCACAATCCTAGATCCTTTGCTTCCTTAAACCCAAATATTTACATATACCCTCCAAAACCATATAGATCAGCAGCAAAAGCAAGTGAAATCACAAAATTGCCCACCGGAGAGTATAAGACTACAAATTTCGGTTTACATGTAGGTGGGAGAACAATCCAAAATCAGGAGCACCAGGTCCAGAGCCTATTCTGGAGCAAAATCAGGTAGGAATTACATGGAAGAGAGGAGAGGGTGGCAAGTCTATCTTGGGGATGGAACACAGAAGGCATCAGCCCCAAAAAGGAAGCATTGTTCCCCTTGGGGAAATACTGAGAACAAGTCTGAGACTAGCGGATCTGAACACTGGCTTTCCAAGTATTCAAGACCACAGTGGCAGTCTTAGGAAGGTGCTGCCTCTGGGAAAGTGGGAAGCAATCAGCAAGGTAAAGAAAAATAAGAACTCATGTTCGGAAATTAAGGGCCCACGCTTTAAACCACCACGCTTTAAAAAAAGATGCCTTTAATGAGATAACGTTCACTGCAGTGATCCAACAGTAGAGGGCACTCTTGAACTAAGAGATTGAGAAAACTGCCCAAATGTCTCATTGCCCCTCCTTAGAATTACCTGATTGTTGCTAGTCCAGGAAAATTCAACATACTTAAGATGAACAGAGAGTGCAACATTACTGTAAGATGAAAACAGTAAATGAGAATCAAAACTAAACGGATGAAACTTTCTCTAGAAACATTCCCAGTCACAGAAGTCCTCCTACAGTCTTTCTATTCGATGAACTGGATTCTATTCTATGAATCGGAGATTGGAAAAAATGCAGTAAAACAAGAAAAAGAAAAATTGCAATAACTCGGATGGAAAAAACAGAATTTTCATCTTCCACAGATGATAGTCTACATTAAAACAATCCAAGAGAATCTACAAATCATAACAAGTATCATGAAGGTTGTTAGATATAAGATCAATATACAAAAATAGCATACCCATATACCAGCAACAAGAAATTAGAAAGCATAATTAAAGTGGAAATGTCCCATTTATAACTCTAATAAAATCTCTAATGTTCCTATATGAATACATCTAAAAGAAGACTTAAAAGACATTTATGACAAAAATTATAAAATTTGCTTAAGGACATAAAATAACTCATGTATTTATAGACTCAATATATGTTCCATATACATACATGTGTGTATGTAAATTTCTGAAAGGTTCATAATCTGATATTCTATATATAACTCCTGATTAAATTGTCATTTAAAATTTCTATTAATCAAAAGACAGCATAGGGGCACCTGGGTGGCTCAGTGGGTTAAAGCCTCTGCCTTCGGCTCAGGTCATGATCCCAGGGTCCTGGGATCGAGCCCCGCGTTGGGCTCTCTGCTCAGTGGGGAGCCTGCTTCCTCCTCTCCCTCTGCCTGCTTCTCTGCCTACGTGTGATCTCTGTCTGTCAAGTAAATAAATAAAATCTTCAAAAAAAAAAAATTCTCCATTTAAAAAAAAAAAAAGACAGCATAAACAGTGTTCCAAGAGAAATCACAGACAAGAAGATATTTATTTTCAAATGAAGTCAAATAATATTAGTATCCAGAATAAATAAAAAATGCTTGGAAATCAATAAAAGACAATATTCTATAGAAAAATGGCCTAAGGCTATAAATAGCTCACAGTGGAAGAAAATAAAAGGGCTAATAAACACTTGACAACAAATTCAGTCTTAAAACTGTCTTAAATTCAGTAGTGAAATGCAAAGTAAAACAACCACAAAGTACCACTGTATTAAATCCATTTGGTAAAAATTAAAAATCTCTACAATGTATATAAGAATATGAAAGTAAGAGCATATTCATACACTACGAGTGGCAGTATCTTGCAAAACTGAAGGTGCATATATCTTAATAAGTGGCAATTATATTTTTGAGTATTAAGAAATCCTTGCATATATACTCAAGGTAAGAGAAATAAGGATATTCAATTTAGCTTTATTTTTAACAGTGAAAAACTGAAAGCCAATGTCCATCAATATGGTGGATATGTTGGATGACTCTATAATTCATGATAAATTGTTTCTCTAAAAAAAATTTTAAAATATGGCAAAACTATTGACTTACAGTATAACTGGGTAATAAGTAGATGGATGTCTGAAGAGTATTTTATATGGAAATAGGCCATAATCTTAAAATGTTTAAGTGTTAATAGATGACAGTGAACTTGTTTCTCTACCCTATTCTCATCCAAAGTTATGACTCAACTAGTATAATTATCAGTCAAATAGAGTGTTACTTTGGGCAGGCCAATTTGCAAGTGGAATTGAGCAACTCTCAGTGCACCTAAAGCAAGCAGAAACCCATTCCACGCAAGCTCAGGTCCTTCTCCCATTCTTTGTTATCACCTCCAAGCACAGAGTCCGATACAAGGTAGGCACTGAGAAATTAATCAAACACACAAAGTGATAAAAAAATTAGATATAAATAAATAAATAAAAATATAGATTTGCTATAAGAAATCAAAGTAAATAAAGGTGGAAGGTTAAAATATTCAGTGATCTTTTTGAAAATGCAATGTGACTCATCAATATGGAAACTTTTACAATACTGAATGATGACTGTTAGTCAGTTATAAACCATTTGATATCATTCCCCCCCACCCTCACTTTTCAATCTGAAGAACAGGGCAAAAATCTTTAAGTGATACATTTCATCCGATTTGAAACAAGATGGTCTTTTGAAAATAAAACCATGGGAAATCAGCATAGATCTTCCTTTTAGATATCAGCTAAAGGCTATAGCCAAATAAAGAATATAATGAAAGAATAAGTCCATTCGAAGGCAAATGGCCTTCAGAGAAACTCAAGAAAGGAAGATAAGAAAACCAAGGGAGGCATGGGTTCTAGGCACAAGAAAGAGGTGTCCTGGCTCATAAAGAGACCTCTCTGGAGGTTCTGGGAGCAGAGCTGCAGGACACCAACAAAGTCAGTGCTCCAATCCGACTTATGACAGCCAACAATAACTTTAGTTCATTGTCTGGAATCACCCCAAGCAAGCCTGTGCCATGGGTCCCTGCTCAGCACTCTGTCACCACCCAGAGCTGAAAGGTCCAAATATCAGCCCCCAGTTCAGATTCCACCAGGGCTCTACTATGGGATTTCTGACTATAGATGACGGAGAAAGGGTCAGTCACTCTCCTGTGATATAAAGTCCCTTGCCTCAGACGGAGAAAAGGAAGCCAACAGGGGGAGAATGCTGGTCCCCATTCCAGTAGTCTCCGAAGCTCAGTTCTTCCAAGGACTTTCCCAGAGTTCCATGTGGTAATTTAAACTCTTTTAATAAACTCTCCTTTGGCTCAAGGTAATTTTAATTGTGCATTTTTTTTACTTGTAAGTGAAAGAGTCCTATTATAATCAGGTAATCAGAGTCTGAGGCCATCGATCATTGTAATCTTATAACTAACTCACCTTGTTCTGATTCCAAACACTCTGTACAACATTCTGATTACAGGTTGTCTTCCTCTTCCTTTCTTTCTTTCCTTCTTTTGTTCTTTCTGTTAGGCTGCATGACTGGTGTACTTGAACATTTTGTTTCTCATTATAAATTCACTAATTAAAATACTGGCTTTTCTTGTGAGTTTAATGAACATAAGTCAATCTCCATGAGTCAGCTAAATTCTGAAGCACAGATAAAATGGTCTTTCTGGAAATGTAAAACTGAAGACCAGATGCTGGTAAATTTACCAGTCTGATGCCACGTTGTAAGAACTCTTGGAAGGTGGACAGCTGGCTTTTGCCCAGCACTACCTACAGTTTGTCACACATGCCCTCTCCAAACTTTACCAGTTATAAGTTAGAGAACAACTAAAGGTGTTCTGCAAGATGAAAAAGGAAAAGAAATCTGATATTGAAGTTATTATTAAAGGCATAGTATTAGTTAAAATGCCTACAATTGCACTAAGCCCTGTGATACCATGTGTGAATCTGGGACAAGATGATATACGAAAACCCATGGAATCATGGTTTCTTAAACTTGGAAGAACTTTAAGGGTCAACTGCTTCCTTTCTGTTTTGTCTGAAGGAGGGGCAGATATTTTCTTACCCAGCTTTGGTCCCACCTAAGAGTCTGAATCTGAGAAAGTGACTAAAAAAACTCAAAAAAGCAGAGGATTAATTTGGAATAAATCCCCTTGCTGGCAGCAGGAGAGGCAGCACCCACCATTTAGGATGGGTAGAGCCCCTATGGCAATGGATTCTACTTGACTTTGTGTGGTAAGAGAAGGGGAGCTTACGATCTCCCTGGGAAACTCTCTCTCATTCTTGACAGAAATCGTCATTCTTTTTAAATCTCGTATTGAGTGGAGATTCCTCTTTCTCCTACCAATGGAACAAAGCCTCACAGAAAATCTGATCATTCTTCCACATCTGCTACATGCCAGGACTTTTTTTTTTTTTAATGTACCACTAATTTACCCTCAAACTTCCCCAGCTGAGTAATTCTCATCTCAGTATGTTCAGTTAATTTTACTTCTTGAGAGCATTTCTCTTGGAGACTTCTGTTCTGCTCTAGTCTCAGAGCACTGTTCTCCCAAGCTGCTACACAGCTGGAGTGTTGGGGAGTCTTAGTCTTGGGGATAACTACCACGGCTCCCCTGTGAAGGATTTTCTATTGGGGGTCTCTCATCTTTCTCTACCTTTGTTTCCTTCCTCATTTAAAAAGATATTAACATACAGTGTTAGATTAGTTTCACATGTACAATATGATGGCTGAACAATTCCATACATGAGTCCGGGCTGATCACGATAAATGTATACTTCATCCCCTTTATCAAGTTCACTCATCCCCTCATATCTCCTTTGTGGTCCCCACTAATTTTTTCTCTGTATCTAAGAGTCTGGTTTTTTGTCTCTTGTTTTCTTCGTTGTTCATTTGTTTTGTTTCTTAAATTCCACATATGAATGAAATCATATCAGATTTGTCCTACTCCGACTGATTTATTTCACTTAGCATTATACCCTCTAGCTCCACCCTAGAAATCAACCTCGAGGAAGCTAGTGGGTGAAAAGTGGAGAGAACAGATGAAATAGAGGACAGTTTGAATCTGCTTTTACTCCCGATCCAAGCCAAGCCCTTGCTAAGTCCCCCAGCAGTTGGGAAGCAGCTCTCCCCTCCCATCAAGAACACACGGGGAAACCCAGAGATTCTAGTCCCTGCTTTTACCACCAAGGAGTCATGGGGCCTTGAGCAAGTCATTTAAACACTTTACATCTTAATTACCTCTTCAGTATCTCTTCCATAAATACTTACAGACTGGACAGAGATTAATTAATGAGAAATAGGATTCCATGGTTATCTCTGTGCTTTGATTTCCTTGTCTGTACAATTAGGAAGATACCTACTCATAGGACCTTGACTACTACTAGGAGAGAACAAATAGTAGATTGTAGATAATGCATGTGAAAGTACTTTGAAGGAAATGGAGCGCGCTACATATCTAAACACGAAAGACAATGTATTATACTGATTAAGGACACAAGCTCTGCAATCAGACAGACCAGACATGAGTTTAAAACTCAGTCCTGATGCTTACTACTTAAGGAAATTTTAGGAAGTTACTTTACCTCTCTGAGCCCTTTTTAATGGAGATAGCTGCAGTGTCTATCTCAAAGAAGGAGAATTAAATAAGGCGGCAAAGCCCTTGGCTCAATGCCAGACACATACTAGGTGCTCATTAACACAAGAAGAAAAAACAATACTGCAATGATACTAATTAAAGAGTGGAAGATGGTTCTCTTTGCATTTTAATTGAAATATTCAAGCTGCAGGATGGTGAATGGATTGAAAGGGACAAGACTGGAGGCAGAGGAACTGGTTAGGACACTTACATTAGCAGTCGGATGGGGTCAGTGACCTTGCTCAGGCTCCAGTCTCAGCTCCCCACCTGCACCCTGGCATTTGCTCTTGCTCTTTTCTTCACTGCCTCAGTGAATGGTCCCAGCAATCCCCAGATGCCTAAACCGGAAGCCTGGGAATCAACCTGGAGTGGATGTCTATTCTTCTCTCTTAATATATCTAAACTATGAAACCTTCTCTTCCTCCACACCACCACCACTAAAGGTCGGAACCGTATTATGTCTGACCTTGATTAGTTCAACAGCCAGCCTCTGATGGCAATTCCTGTCCTCTACTAACTGCCTTCTGCTTTCTAAACACAAATCTGTTTCTATCCCATACGTGAAAACCATTCACTCTTGCCTTCATGATAACATCCAAACTCCTTAACATAGTTTTCAGGCCCTACCTGCTTTGTCCTAAACATCTCTCTCCAACATTAGCTGCTATCCTGAAAACTCCTACTCTGTGAACCAGGCATGCCCATCATGAGTGCCATTCAACCTCCCTTCTCTCTTGTCTTTCTCTACTACTTCATTTTCTCACTTCTTCCTTTCTAGAACATATTAACTTGGGGAGGCATAGAAACCATCTTGACACTGTGAAGACGAATGTTACTAGCAAAATTTACAAAGAAAGGAGACAAAAAGACCCTACATCCTTAATGACATCATGTAGGTGCCACGCCAGTCTTAACCCCTTTATATCTCATGCCAGCTGACAAAATTCCTTGACTATTCAAGTTGCTATTAGTTAAGTTTTCTGTTACTTTTAGCTAAGTGTATCCCTTACAGATACTTGAGTATTAACTGGTCATTTTTCTGTGTCATGTATTAGATGATGAGCTACTTCAGGAATGGGGTGTCTTTTATCTCTACATTCTGAACAGTTTATTGATCTTAATTCATAGTAGGCACTTATTATGTCAAAAGAATGAATTTAGATATGGGGGACACAAATAATTTCCTCAGTCCTAATAAATTTTGCAAGCCATTTGGATGAACAATATAAGTCTTATATGTTAAGGTAACAATTTAACTGTGTAAGTGCCAAATACAGAATCAAGTTAAATACAGATGGCAGCAAAGATTTCTGTAATGCTGGGAAGTTCTTGTTCCTGTGAAACCACTTCTCTAGCTCAAAGATGCGTAGTATATTACTATCTACTGAGACCCACTGAAGACTTTAATTATGACATTATGACAACCACATAACCTTCCAACATCATAAAGAGTAATATTAGTAATACAGGCTTATCATTAATATACATGGGATAAAAGGTAATGTCATGATCAAATAGAAATTCCATAATAATGACATTTTGAAAATCTTGGCCACTCACTTGTTTTATTAGCTCACCAGTCCCAAAAGTTTGAACTGCTTCCATCCCCAGTGGATTAGCAATGACAAAAATTCTGCCATAAGCTGGATAATGGTAGAAGCAGCCATATAGTCATAGTAGTTAGAGACATAAAGGTTGCTTCAGTTACCTATTGCTGTGGTGTAAAAGTTACTGGCTTAAAATAAGAACTACTTTATTATCTCTGACTATTCTGTGGGATGATAGGCTCAGCTGGGTGGTTTTTGCTCCATGTGATGTCTATTAGAGCTACAGTCATCCAGGCACTTGACTAGACTGGAATATCCAAGATAGCTCTTCCTCATGGCTGGCAGGTGGTTTTATCTGTCATCTGCGAGCTCCTTTGGAGCTGTCAAACACGATGCCATGGCTCTCTTCCATGTGTCTCGAGCTTCTCACAGCCTATTGGCTAGAGTCCAAGAATCAGAAGGCAGGAACTACCAGTCTCATAAGGTCTGCACTCGGATGTCCCAGAGCATCACTTCTGCTATATTCTATTGATCAAAGCAAGTCACAAGGCCAGCCCAGATTTCTAAGACAGGCAAATTACCTCTGCCTCTTGATGGGAGCTGTGGCATGCATGTGCGGAGATGGAAGGAATTCTTGATGACTACTTCTGGAAGCTAGAGACTAAATAAGTAAATTGAATAAGGCGACCTTCATAATTTTACCTTGAGGGCCTCACTAAGCATACATGACTATGAAAATAAACCTGAATGTCAGTTTGTAAGCTGAATGGCTATTCTAATGAAGTTAGATTCTATAAACACTTACAGGGATGGTCTGAGTCAGCCATCAATCCACCAAGTCATTCTCCACTTCACATTTTCCTTGTTGTTATCCTCACCACCATCATTATAGGGCATTTCTTTTTTAACTTTTTGTCCCTCTGGGAAAATGTTCAACATCTGGGTGGTAACTTACCAAGAGATAGGCCACCACAGAAGTGCCTGAGTAGAAAAGGAAGCCAATGCCTTGCACTGCACTTTGAGAAAAGGAAAAACAAAAACAAAGTGGGGGGGGGGGGGACGACACACTCTTACTATTCATATTCAGTCCCTTTCCTCTTTAGAGTGCCAAAGGTTTTACAGATGTTAAGTGCCCCAGTGAGAGAAATAAATGGAAAGAGTTTAAGCTGCGGCCTGCGCTCGTTGCTCGCTATGGCTACCATAAAGTAATCACTCCACACACATATGGGTAAGTGCTCTATGCCAACAATGAAAACTTAACTGCCTGAACACTTTTTGGCCTCATTTAACTTGTCCATTTATGTGACTACAGATGCCTTTCTCCTTAGAACCATAACATTTTAGAGCAGAAAAGGACTTTACAGATCATTTGCTTCAATCCCCTCGTTTTGCAGATGGAAACAACTGGAACCCAGAGAGGCTTATTAGCCAGCACAAGGTCACATAGCAGTTCAGGGCAGGTCCAGAAGTAGAACCCATGTCTCCTATTTTCTCATACCATGCTTTTTCTGAAAAACCACACTAAGCCCAAATAGCTACCCTGTGGTTGAAAACACTATTAATTTCTTTCTCCTCCAGTCATGTGAATCACATAAGCGTTTGGATGACTTCTGGGAACAAGAAACATTTATTATAAAATTTTGACAATATACACTAATCACCACCACTGGGAGACAATGGAATTTGGTCAAAGTGACAAAACAGTAGTTACGGCTGTCCTAATAGAGGCCTAATTTTCATACTTCATCCTCCGGTTGGTAGTCAGGACTTCTTGGCTGCCCTCAAACTGACATAGGACCCCGTGGGCATGCTTCTCACCCAGCTTATATTCTATGCCAGAGTTGGCTCTTCCCTGTAAAGAAAAACTGGCTTTTCCTGTGAGCCATTATCCCAGAACCATGCATGGCTACATATGCAATATTTAAATAAGGGCTTCTGAGAAATAAGGTCTTAAAATTATGTTTATACTAAATCTCATTTACAAAATTGGATCTGCCTGATATAGCCTTTGTTGTTGTTTGTTTCGTTTGTTTGTTCTGTTGTTTTGGTTTCTGGTTAGTTGGTTGGTTAATGGTCACAGATGCAGTACAAATATTATACATGGAAACCTTACTTCTTAGAATGAATCAGCTATAACTGTCTGTTCCTATGGGCAATCATAAAATGATTTTGTATGAGATAATCATGTATCCAAGGGCCTTCTGATAATCAGTGAATTTGCTTTCCATAAAGAGCTTCCAAATTAAGTGAAAGTTGCTTCAGAATTCTTGAGAACAAGATAGGAGGGCAAAAAAAGCCTCTTACTTTACTAATTAGATTCACATTCTTACCCATATTTCCTATGTGTCTTAAATGTGTCTCTCATTACGTTTCTGTGCCTCTAATGACTCTATCCATGTAGTAAAAGGGATATATGTCAGAGATGCCCTACACATGCAACCGTCCCCATCGGAGACCAGAAGAACACTGTTGATGGCTGAGGTCTTTGGGCCTCCCTCTCACCCTTTCCATCGCTAGTCATTATTAATTCTTTGGAAACTCACTGAAAGAAATATAACCAACTCTCAAGAGAAACAATAATTCTAGTTCTTGAGAAGCTCAATCTAGCCTCAATGTATATAAATCTCATTTTTAAAGGTGAGTCATTGATATCAATTTTAGTCTTAACCTCACTGCTCCTTATATCACAATTTTTTTTTTAAAGATTTTATTTACTTATTTGACAGACAGAGATCACAAGTAGGCAGAGAGGCAGGCAGAGAGAGAGGAAGGGAAGCAGGCCCTGTGCTGAGCAGGGAGCCCGATGCGGGGCTCGATCCCAGGACACTGGGATCATGACCTGAACTGAAGGCAGAGGCTTTAACCCATTGAGCCACCCAGGTGCCCCCTTATATCACAATTTTTAAGAATTTATCTCAGTCAGGGAGCCTGGGTGCCTCAGTCTATTAAGCGTCTGACTCTTGATTTTGGCTCAGATCATGATCTCAGGGTCACGCTGGACATGGAGCCTGTTTTGGATTCTCTCTCTTCCTTGCCCTCCCCCACACCTTGCACTCTTTCTCTTTCGCTCTCTAAAAGAAAAAAAAATTATCTCAGTCTGTGACATAAGTGGAAGGAATTATCCACAAAGCCCTTTTCTCTAATTAAGGTTGGGAGTGATAAGTGTTGTCCAAACATTCTAGTTCTGATTTTCAGTATGTTCCAGAGACATTTGCTGCCAGTTTAAGGAGGAAAGGTATGTGTCTTCTTCACACTGGCCCAAAATACAGTGGGCTGGCTATCAGTTGAGTTGTGAGAAAAGAAACAGCCTGTCAAATCCCATCATAATATAATGGATGTTAGATAAATGCATCTGACTAATGTCTCCTTAATAACAAAGCTACTCCTATATTCTGATTTTTTTTTTTTGTTAAGAGGTAACTAGAAGTTTAAATTTACATTATGATTACAGCCTTTCTTTTTATAAGTTGAAGCACATTATTTTGGTCCATTGAGCAAACTCATTCTTATTCATTGCCTTTTAAAGTTGACATTTAACTTCCACAGCTGTACAGTTGGCAAGAAGCAAAAGAATATTTAATATTAAAGAGAGAAGATTCTAAAACATCACAGCATTCTATGGTATGGAACACACTGTAATTAGTGCACATTAACTGAAAGAAGAAATTACATATGGAATTAGTGAAGGAAAAGGTGCTCAAGTATTTATTTCCTTGCTAATACTCAATCAAATAAGACAAACAAGTAATTCAGCAATTCAAACTTAATAAGGACTGATTTTCTAAAAGACTATGTCTTCTAATGCATTCACTAGAATAGAACTCAGAACAACTTCTGGCTCTACACGTCTTAAAACCCTAAATCAAATAAGCTAGGAAACAGTAATACCTCTCTTCCATTAGAATTTTCTGTTCCAGGGCACCTGGTGGCTCAGTTGGTTAAGCGTCTGCTTCGTTTCAGGTTTTGATCCCAGAATCCTGGGATCCAGTCCCGCATCAGGCTCCCTGATTATCCGGGAGCCTGCTTCTCTCTCTCTCTGCCTCTCTCCCTCTGCTTATTCTCTCTCTCCGCTCTCTCTCGCAAAAAAAAAAAAAAAAAAAAAGGAAAGAAAAGAAAAAGAAAAAATACTTAAAAAAAAAAAAAAGAATTTTCTGTTCCACATCAGAAATAATCCATTCATTCAAGAAATGATTACCGACTGTGCAGTGGCTATAGGCACTGGGGATAGAGCTGTGACAGTTTTCCCTTTAAAACACTGAGTTTAGCAAGAAAGACAAACAGGAATGCAAGTCATCACAACGAAGATGAATAGTGTTAGGATGAAAGAGGCATACAAGAGTCATGGACACCCACAAGGGACCTACCAAGTCATGAGGGCTGGGAGTGACAGTAGCAAGGGAAGGTCCTCTGGAGGAGGTGACATTTCAGATGAGACTTGACAACTTCTCAGTTAAGATTAAAGGTACACATTGCATTTCGCTTCTTCAAAAAAGCTCCACTGAAAGCATATTAAAGAGGCTTTAAAAAAATAAACCTACAAGAATAACGAGAACAGAAAAAGGGACAAGAGAAACAAATTCTGGAAGCTTGAGAGAAGATGAACAAGTGGTCTCTGACTTAGCAGAAAACTGAGTAAATCTAAAGCAGTAAGGGAGGACTGGGTTAGTGCTGCTGGAGAAGCAGTCAGAGCTCCAGGCCCCTCTGCCATTCCCTGCTGCTGGGTAACTGCCCCTCCTTTCTTCCAGCAGGAAGCTAGAAATGTATTCACTAGAAAGGGTAAAAGAGAAAGTCATTGATCAACAACATGGTTCACTGACCATACATAATGAAAGATTAACACTGATGTCCCAGCAAAATACCCTGTTTACTCCAAGAACATAGACACCAGTCCTTCACCTGTCAGATGGTCAAGTAAGGGCGCTTCCTCTGGGGAATCTGACCAGCCCAAGAGGAAAGACTGCTGACGCCAGAGCTTCCGGGGAGAAAACAACAACAATAACAACAACGACAACAACAACAACAAAGCCCAAAGAGACCCACCTACATATCTCCAATAAAGCTCCAAGTCAGTAAGCTTCACTCTCAGGCTCTTAATCATGAGCCGGAAAGCAAGGATTGATTATTAGATATCTCAAGAAAGCCTCCAGCAAGGAAGATAGATATCATACACTCAAAAAACAAACAGAAACAAAAAGCATTTTGGAGGAAATAGAGAGTATACATAGAGAAAAAAATTTAAGAAAAACAATCACTAACATCCCTAGATAGATAAGATACTACAGTCATGAAATTGAAAAAGGATCCTATAAAAACAGAAGAATTAAAAAACAAACAAACAAAACAAAAGAACTCAAAAGTAGGGTTGAAGAAACAGACTAGATACTAAATGCAAAGATAAAAGAGAAAGACAAGAAAATTAGAGGACCAGACCAAGCAATTCAACATCCAAATAAAGGATTTCCAAAAGGAAAGAACACAGAAAATGGAAGGTATAAATCATCAATGAAGTCAATTAAGTACACTTCCCTGAATTGATAGATAGGAGTCTCTAGACTGCCGAGTGTCTGGCCCAGCCATCACGCACAGCACTTAACACGTACACATCGATTACTGTTTTAATTATCTTATGTATATTAACTTGTTTAATCATCACAGCAACCCCAGAACATGGATGCCTTTATAAGTATCATTTTACAAATGATGAAACTGAGGTACAAAATGGTTAGGCAACTTGCCCAAGATCACACAGCTGGTAAGCAGCAATGCCAGGATTTGAAGGCAGGTGACACAGCCCTGGAACCCGCTACACAATAGTACCCTGCAGGAGGCAGCCTCATGTAAAATTTCAGAATACACTGCAGATAGTTCTATATGATCTTTTAAAACCAGGGGTAGCTATTCTTTCCATAGTGCATACAGAGCCTCATGCTCGACCAAGAACCCAAGAGGAACTCCATGCAGATTCCTGTTCCCACCTCCACACACAACTTTCTTCCCTCCAATACCCTGTCCTACAAATTTTAGTCCCATCAGAAGCTCTAAATTCCTATTCCTGCTTCCCAGCTCGACAAGAACACTGCTCTCTACATTTGGGCTCACCTCCTGGTGCCACACCCGAAAGAAGTATCCTCAGAGAGTAAGTCTGGGGAGAGTGGGATGCTCCCCTCTCATCTCAAGGAGCACAGAGCCACACAGTTGCTACCCAACGCCTGACAACAGTTGCCTACGACATTTTGCCCAGTTCTATAACTAAGCATGGCAGGACAGTAAGTCTGAAACCAGTCCTTGTGTGCCTGAAGGTATCTTTACTTGACCCTCCCATTCCCATAGTTCTAGGCTTGAAATTCTTTTCCTTCAACGCTTCAATGTTATATTCTTGCAATCCAGTATTGCTGTTGGAAAGTGAACATCAACTTGATTTTTATTGCTGTCCCTATTTTTGTTTCCTTTATATTCCCCAAAAATAAAGCTTTAAATTCCTGTTCCATTGGGTCTGCTTCCTCTGATATAGGTTGTCTATGTCCTGTCATTCTTCATAATACCTTTACTCTTTAGATGAGTCATGGTATCTTTTAACTGGGACTTCATTAGTATTATTCCTGAGACCATCGGCTGCCTCTGCTTTGACGACTACAAAGGTGGCCCATTGAAAGGAGAGGGTCAGCTAGTGTCTTCGCTGGGAGAGAGGGAGGTGGAGTTAAGCGCTCCTACTGCCGGTCCCTGGGCTTAACTGCACCTGTTTTCCTTGGCATTTCTTTCTCCTTTAGATGCACTGCCTAGTTCCTTTGTATCCGAGATTAATTTCTTGAACTGGAGCTCCAGGCCCCACTGGCCATCTGTGGCAGCATTACAGATTTCAATGCTGAGATCAGAGTTTCAGGGAGATAGACTGTTGTTACCGAATCATCTATTAGGTAGGGCCCTGCTGTCTTGTTTTCTGTCCTGGACTGAAAACAGCAGGCAAAGTCAATGCAGAAAAATTCAACTTTGAGCATACACTCCATGTTTGCAAATGCAATAGACAAGACTCATTCAGCTCCTGTCTGAGCCTGGCCAACCAAGATCACAGCTCCCACCCTGGACTGGCCCAAGATTCCACTTAGAGACGTCAACTTTTGTCTTCTCTCTCCTCTTCCCTTTCCATCTTCCAGCTGTCTCCTCCACTAGCCCATCATTTTCTTTAGAGTTTCTCGAAGTTTTGATACAGTTTTCAGGTCTGCCTTTGGATTCATTCTGCCTTTCCATGTCTTCACTGGAATTTTCAGATTTTAGTGCAGGGAAGGGAGCCAGCGCATTGTTTTTAGCTCATCAATTTCATGGAAGCCAGAAGTCCACCCTCCGCAGGGATCGTTCTGGGGATACTCCCAGCCCACTTGGGTATGCTACAGCAGGCTGTGGGAGACACAGGCCAGGCCAGCCTCACAGGAGGAATCAAGGTTAGGACCTGCACTGTTAGAACACCCAGCCAGAATTACAAGTGACTGAAATGGGGTGGGGCATTTTCATTTAAGAAACTTCCCACCCTAACCTCAGGCAGATTGCAAAATAGCTTAGTTCTAATGCCAGACGTTTCTCAAAGGAAAACATCCAAATTTCTGGTAATGATGACATATATCCATATCTACATAGTACACAACCCAATACTTAGAATTTTATCATGCTTCTAAGTACCTTTATTCCATATCATTTATCTATATATCATTACAGAAATTATGAAAGTTTGTCTTCTTTAGAAAGATGAGTGGAAGACAAATTTCTTTTCTATAGTAACAAATCATGCTGCCCCAAAATAAATGTATTTCTTTTTTCAGCAGAAAATAACAGTCTCCTGCTCTACAGTCAACTCTCATTATTCATAGTAATGCTCTATAAAATCGCTGCAAACACTGAATTTAGCAAATACTGAACCATTGCTCTTAGGGGAAACACGGGATTAGGTTCCTGAGAGCCTCTGCTCACAACATTTCCATCAATCAGTGCATAACCTGGTTTTATGCATATTTCTGTTTAAAGACACTATAATGTATATTGTTATTCATTAACAATGAACATAGCCAACAGCATTACAACTCACTCCAAAAGTGAGCTTATCTAACATGTATTTTCTTCGTAAGTCCCATCACAGTCTTCTTGTGCTGGGACATTAGACAGTGCTTTAACATTATACTCTCAAGCCATCTCAAACAGCAAAATCACCAACAAAAAGTACACCAAAAAATGCAAAAATCATGGCACTAAATAGACCATGAAAAGGACACTTGTGTACAGTATGAGAGCTGAAATGAGGAGGCAGAGCTGTGCTCTGTTCCAACTCGGCTGGAAATGTGCACATCGGCTGGCTTAAATTTTTCACCACTCTATGCATATCCATGAAAGAATCACCCTAAGTACTGCTTGGGGGATTACAAATAAATGTTAGCAACTAGGAGAATTTACAAATATGGAATCTTGAATAATGAGGATTGATAATACTACCAGTGCCTGCATACTGATGGGGGGCGGAACCTTTTGTTAATGGAAAGGCATCTGTAAAATGCCATGTAAAGAGTATTTGGTTGACCTTGGTATACCCTCACCCTCCCACCTCCACAAACAAACGCCCTGATTAATTCAGAAATGTTTTGTGCAATCTGCAGCAGTTTAGGGTCTACTAACATTTTATGCCGATCTGGTGGGTGTCTAGTAAAGAGGGCTCCAAAGCCTGTGACAGGTAGTCCAGTGTTCCTGGAAACAAGACAACAATTTTTAGAAAACATGTCAGACTGACATTTATAAACTTTCAAAGCCATACAAAACTAATTTGGGGCTGAATTTTTTTTTAATCCTTTTAAAAAAAATTTTCATTTTTTATTTTAAGACCAGTGGAGTTCACACACAGTGTTAAATCAGGTTCAGGTGCACAATACAGCGATTCAGCAGTTCCGTGCGAAGAACGTACTACGGAGATTGCATCTGACTAGTAATCTAGCTATTCGGGCTGCTAAGACAAGGGGGCGACAATTGTAAAAGAATGACTTCAGGTAGGACTGATCAAACAAATAATGGTGTTTGGTATTGAGAAATGGCTTGTGGTTTTATATTAATAGTTACAGTAATAAAATTGATAGTACCTATAATTGAGGATATACCTGCTAAATTTGGGGAAAAATCAGTCAACAGAAGCTCCTGCGTGAACTAGGTTGCCAGCTGGGGGTGGGTACGGTTCACCTTGCTCAAGCGATAACAAGTCCAGCACCTGCTCCAACTGTTGATTATGTGAGCGAGAATAACCACGATGGTGGGAGTAGTCAGAAACTGATTTACTTGAGAAAATGCTGTATTGGGAGCACCAGTTATTATTGGGATTGGTCAGTCTCTGAATCCTCCCTCCAATTATAACTTGTAAAACCTTGAAGAAAATTATTACGAATGCACGGTGGTTACAGCTGAGGCTGAATAGTTTCTTTATTTTTTTTTTAAGATTTTATTTATTTATTTGACAGAGATCACAAGTAGGCAGAGAGGCAGGCAGAGAGAGGAGAAAGCAGGTTCCCTGCTGTGCAGAGAGCCCGATGCAGGGCTCGATCCCTGGACCCTGAGATCATGACCTGAGCCAAAGGCGCCCGGGCTGAATAGTTTCTTAAAGGTTATTCATGTTTGCAACTTTTCTGCACTGTGCAAAATAAAATGTCCCAACACGTAAATGAAAAATTCAGCATTTTGTCATTGTTTTGACTTCACTTTCCAACAATTACAACATAAGACAAGATGAATGGAAAGACGTTTCCATGGAAAGACACTGTGCCAAGCTGCAGGACTACAGATATGAGTAAGAAAGAGTTCCTACTCTCAAAGTACTTCTTCAGGAGAAACACATACACATATAAATAACTAGAATGTAAGTCTACTTACCTTCTAACTGCTACTCAGAACATAAACAAAATGCTCAGAGGGCAAGAATATAAGAGCAACTGCTCCTGATCAGTGACTGCTTACAGGAATTAGCTTAATTAGTAACTGCTTGTCAGGTAAGATTTCTATGTACATTTCATACTTCTTTTCAGCTAAACTTCAGAGAAACCTAGGAAGTAGATACTTTTATAATACCCATGTTATAGGTTGATAAGCTGAATATTATAGACACTATTTCACAAGTAAATTGCGAAGTTGGTGTTCAAATCTAGTCAGACCACTGACCAGGAAAAATGCATAAAGAGGAAGTAACATTTTAGCTGGACCTCGAATGGGTACTGCTGATTGGCAAACAACTGAGGGAAAGGGAACTCCAGACAGAGGGAATGGCATGAGCAGAAAAGCATGGAAACTTGAGATATGTTCATTGTGATTGATGGGTCCCTGTAACGTGTAGCTGGGCCTGCTACACCTCCTCACTACTCATACAAATCCTTGCCTGCAGGTCTATGTTCTGTAAGCAAAGGAAAGTAGAAGAATACCTTTCAATAATCCCAGAGCTCATTGTCTCGTCATTCAATAAAGACTTCCTCTTTATTTTATCCAATTCTCTATTTAAATAAACTTGTGCCATTTGTTCATGTGTTTCTGATATCCAAATCTAGAAAAATGGAAGCCACATATAAGAAAAACACATACATTGCCAAAAATGGTCAGTTATTAAAGTATTTTTTGTTGAAGTACATTCTGATTTTAATTATTGATGCTACTGACATTGAAAAATAAGTACTATCTCATAGCAGTTCAGCTATTTCATCATAAATATGTGAAAATGGCCATTCCTTACCATGTGTTATTGGAAAATAAAAAATCAAGTTGGTTGTTTCTATGAAAAGCATTCAACTAAATACTAATGCTACATGCTTTCTACTTCCTTCTCAAGGTTAGTATATTTTAATTTCCCTAGGTAAGAAAATGTTTGTAGCAATCACTTTGTAAATCACTTTGGACTCAGATACCAGAGTTACCACCACCATCATCCATTCATTCTCCATCAGAGGATTACTCAATAAATTATCAAGCAGTTATTACTATGAGAAAGACTTGCAAATTGTAAGATGCACTCAAACCAATTGAAGAAGCATCATGATTAACATTTAGGGAATCTTACAAATAAAAATGGATGCTGAGGATTCAATATTTTTTTTCCATTCCAGACTCTAGAAGATCATGGATGTGGAGGTTCACAGCAGAGCAGCAGAACTCACCACCATCAAGAGAACCCATTACTTTCTCCAAACCTGAAGACATCCAATGAAGCACTAGATCACATTAATGCCACCAGATTTTGTTAAGAGAGAAAGAGAGAGAAGAAAGAAAGAAGCAAAAGAAAGAAAGAAAAAGAAAAAGAAAAAGAAAAGAAAAGAAAGAAAGAAAGAAAGAACGAATGAGAGACCTTTGTTTAGATATTTGGAGACTTCAACTGCAGGAGAATCATAGCTATAGTCAAGCACTGATCAGTGACTGCTTAAGTTGGTATAATAAAGCTCTGCTACAACTAGGAAACTATCCTACTCAAACCAATTTTAACTATAGTCTCTGGCCCTGGTTCCCTGGTCTATTCCATGGCTCTAGAGATCTTCTCTGACCACTGCTCTCTAAGACTTCAATGTCCTGAATCACCAGCCACCCAACCCCATTTCCCAGCTTTGACTCCTATACCCTTCGCTCAACTACTCTTCCTCATAAATTCCCAGGTTCATAAGTCAATGGTAAGAGACACTAAATTGAGCTTCATATTATACACTTTAACAAAAACTAAGACATTTCTTTTAGGAAAAAATTACTAGGCACTTTTTTTTTTTTTTTTTTTTTTTTACTGTTTTGTTTTCATGTGTAAGCTTGACCCAAAGGCACTTGTCAGTCTTCCAGAGGCTAATCCCAACAGAAGGCCAGAGGGCAAGGAAGATCACTGAAGCTGTGCATAAAGGTCAGCCTCCATGGCACAGAGCAGGGTTGAGAAGGGGGAAAAGTAGGCCTGAAGGGAGAAAGGAAAAACACTTGGCATAGCTGATCTTCATTTTAAGGAAAAACTGAGGCTGAAACAGAATACGTGAGGCCCAGGTAAACCAGCGAGAAAGCAGAAATTCCACAATTCAAAACATGCAGCCTGACTCATTCATTGATCAGTCTATATCTACGAAGGGCCAGGCGAGTGTAGTAAACACACTCCAGAGGCTTGACTGACTACAGCTTAGTGAGCTGCAGTAAATCATGGGGATAATGGTAGTGATAACAGCACACGGCTAGACACTGTTCTGTCTTTACGTTAAATGTTCATGAAAACTCTGCTACTCCTACTTCACACCTGAGGAAATAAAGACAGGGAAAGTGTCAGACTCTTGGCCAAAGTTACAACCTAGTAAGTGGTGGAGCCAAGACCAAGAGAGAAACCATCTGTCTTCAGGACCCACTCCTAAGCTCTGTTTCCTGTACCCCTCAATTTTAGATCTCCCGTCTTCATCAGTGTTAGAACCCCCAAAATTTTAGCTAGAGACCTGGTGTTTCAGACCACATTTTCTAGTCTCCTTTATCTTTTAAAAAGATAGTTTAAAGTTTTTATTTAAATTCCAGTTAGTTAACATACAATATAATATTAGTTTCAGGTGTACAATATAGTGATTCAATACTTCCATGTAACACCCAGTGCTCACCACAGCAAGTGCACTTCTAGTCTCCTTTATACTTAAATATAACCAGTGACTGGTTCTGAACAATGAGGCATAAATGGAAATAATTTATACAACTCCGGGAAACTTCCCACTGCTTTCCTTTTCCTCCTGCATGAAATGTGGACAATAGCAGGTTTCTGGCAGCCATCTTGGGCTCTGCGCAGGGATGGCAGGGTAGAAAGCTGGAAGGAGCAGGTTTCTGGCAAACTTCCATACCATTCCTGACCTGCTATCATCCAGACTTTTTACATGAAAGAATAAAACCTTATGTGAACAGCCACTGTTGATTTGTGGTGTCTGTTGCATGTGGGCAAACCTAATCCTATTACCATTTTAATGTGAAAAATCACTTTGGTCTAGAAATGTTCATAACCTGACATAAGAGTGGATAATTTATAAAAGCACTACCATGTGTTTAAAAATCTTTTTGGATACACACACACACACACACACACACATATATACATATATGTGTGTATATATAGATATACATATGTGTGTGTGTGTATACCACAAACTGGAGATTGGTAATTTGGTATGTGAGACTGCTAAATTAACACAGCACAAAATTGCAGGATAATCACTAAAATTTACATTAAATTTGCATAATAAGATCTAGCTTGACTCCAATGGTAAATAAAAAATATCTAATGTGTGTTTAGGAAGTTCACTTTATAACATCATTATTATTCCCCATTTTCTTAAGTATCAATTTTTCTTAAAGACCCAACTTCTAATCTTCCAAGATGAACTCTTCTTATATATGTAGCATTTAAGAAATCCCAGTAACTGTTGACTGGGTAACTGGTACAGGGAAAGAGAAAGTCATTTGTGACCTCCCCTCAGGTTTCACATTTGATGGTAGCCAGACTCTTTCTCCTAAGGATGACCTACTCCTGGAAGAATCTCTCTTGGAAAGATGCATTTTAGTTGATTGCTAATTGACATTTCTTTCTTATGTTCTTACAGAGTCCCCGGAAGCAGACTCCTCTGACCCATACTGTAGGAAGTGCAGACACTTTCCATGTCAGGCTCCCTCTGTGATGGCACAGGCTGCCTGAGGAGGAAGTCCGACCTCAGTCAACCATGTTCCTCAACTTCAGGGTAACAGTCACTCAAATCCCTTGCTGCCCAATATCCTCGAGGTCCCACACTACAGCAGGAAGTAGCTTATCCCATGGGGAAAGGAGGGGTGGAACTCAGCATGTAAATTCTCTCTAAAGGACTCCAAATTCCAAATACTCTCAGCCAGGTCTCTTCAAGATCAACCTCTTCTTTCTTTTTTTAATCTTCAAGGTGGATGAGAGACAGTTATTGCCCAAATGCTTTGCATGTTCCATGTGACAGAT
Organism: Martes martes; assembly: GCF_963455335.1. Lineage (NCBI taxonomy): Eukaryota > Metazoa > Chordata > Mammalia > Carnivora > Mustelidae > Martes > Martes martes. The sequence goes on along the minus strand of NC_137900.1, from coordinate 11,384,061 downwards.
TTGGCACCTCACCTTGGAATGAAGAACTTGGCACCTATCCTCTTGGATCTTCAGTCCTAACTGAAGCTGTTAAGTAGCACTTCCTCTACCAACTGTAGCTTTTTTTGTATCATTGCCAAAAGGTCACCATCATCAACAACCAATATCAAGACTTCGTAAAAAGTCTTAATCTTTAAAAAAGGATGATTCCTATTTCGCAGTTTTACTCTTGGAAATTCTGGCTCTGTTTTCATGTCTAGGAGAACACAATAGTAGTTCCATACAGAGATTATTTAAAGGATTTCAGAGAATCGGTGAGGCTCCCTGCCCATCATTATGTTGAGCAACTGGCATGACATGGGGTATGATCAGAAAAATGATTTCATTCTTTTTTTCTACTATCTGTTCTATCTTTTCTTATCATCACCTCAGATAACAAAACTGTTTCTTGTAACAAAAACAGTCTCAGTTAAGTAATGAATATTAGTAGAATAATCACAAGAGGGCCTTTTGGTTGTCTTGAAGTCCGAGGGAGGAAAGAACAGAGCAAGTGAAGAACTAGAAGATCAGCCAGCCCTCCCCCCACAGACACACTTCCCTCTACAGATTTCCCTGGCCTGGAGCAGAGTAGCTGGAGGAAGAGAAAAGCTTCTACCTTAAATGAAATTCATCATTTTGATGAGATACTTTAATTACTGAAATGGGACCGGTAGACTTGTTATGATCAGAGAGTGACCATAAAAATTATAAAATCTGCATACCGTTTTATCCAGGGGTACAGAAGAGAACATCACTCCACAAAGTAGGGTGAATAGACAGTGGAGACAAAGAACACAGGTGCACGTGCGACTGCATCTTTCAAGTGCCGTTTGTTCAAAATAACAAGAGCACATGCTTCAGAAAACTGATATACTGAAAAATTAAAATCTAGTTCCTCAAAGAGTTAAATGAGGCATGATTATTGTTATAGAAAAAGAGCTGTGAAGGTGATGGGATCAAAATGGCAGAAGCCCACATTCATTCCTATCCCAGATCCCTAGAAATGACAGAGCAGATACACGTTTGAATCAGTAAACCCATAGTTGCATCAGTACACATGGAAAATACACTCAGTTGGCCTAAATTTATACAGAATTCCTGAAACAGTAGAGGCAGATGCACTTGTGCTGATGTTGGAAAAGACAATCCAAAGTAGATCCACATGAGGATGCCGGAACTGGTGGCATCAACTTCAGGCTCAGAGATTACAGAAACCTGAAGCAAGAGGAGACCCTGACTCCATCACTGACTCGCCCCAAACATCTCCCTTTTTTCTGGTATAAGTGGTTCTCCTCCAAAGGCATTTAAAATTATTCCATTCACAAAAATTTGATCCATACGACTCTTTCAAGTACATAGATCTGAATGCAAGAAGCATCTGTAAGTATAGTCTTGTGATCAAAACACTATTCTACTATGTCAATCAAAGAAAAAAATACCTGAACCAATTAAGTAAATAATAATTGAATTTCTCAGATCTGGTATAATTATATACCTTTATATCCCTTTTAGGGTCATTAATTTTTAAATATCATATTTTCATCCACTAAAATAGCTCATATTTGAGACTTTCTTGGCTATTTTTTATAGATTCATAAAAAGAATGTTAGCACACTCTTGTACTATTCATTTATTTACCATTTTAAAGTCCAAAATGACCGTAATGCTATTCATACTAATATTAGCCTAATGTGCTCATTCACATTGCCCTGTTAGTTCTGGAAATGCCTTTGTACTGATCCATTAGTCATATAAGAAAAACCTGTTTAGAAAAATCACCCATTGGTTTTCCTTGTTCCTTTACGTCTGGTAAGTTCTCACCTTCTATGACACAGCACCAAAGGTACCCTGTACTTAATTCTTCTCGGTTTTGAGGAAGTTTCCTTCCTCAAAAGCAGTCTTACATACTGATCGTGACAGAGGTAGTGTTGTGAGGATCCTTGGGTGAGGGACTTTACAAATGAAGGAACCGTGAGAGAAGAGCTCTGAGCATTTTAGCTTGCATGGGGCTCACTCTGGTAGAGTTAAGCAGCACCTGAATAAAGTTTAAATAAAATACCAAGACAAAAAGCTATAGTTTAAAATGCTATTTCCCATAATTGCTTAGACTCATAAAACAATCAGAGAAAGTGGCCTGAATGAGTGCTTGTCCAGGAAGCTGCATCCCCATGGCCCCGCATACTCTCCTGAAGCCAGAAGGAGCACTGGAGTAGGAATTCGATTATGCCACCCTTGAAACCTGACTGGTATAATTCCAGATTTCACCAATGAATGGTTCCTTTAGATTCAGCTCAGGAGCTGTGCTGTGGGCATCTCCACTAGGAAGCCATCCCTGACCCTCCCCTCAACACATTTCAGTTCAGGTACCCCTTTCCACGTCTTAATCTTCTTCCTATCATAGCATCCATTATACACTGTGTCACTGTGGTTGTACATCTGCACTTTCCCCCACAAGCCTGTGAGTTCCTAATGTACAGTGACCTTGTTTTGAATTGTTTCTTACCACAGCACTTAGCAAAATAACAGGGTCTCAATATATATTTGTGGAATAGAGTCCTTTTTTCCTTCTTCTTCCCCCCTTTTTTCTTCCCTTCCTTCCTTCTTGCCTTTATTTCTTTCTCTGTCTCTTACCTTCTTTCTTTCCTTTATCCCTTCCTTCCACAAGTACCTATTGAGGACCCATTCTGGGCCAGGCACCATTCTAGGAACCGGAGACACAGCAGGGAACAAAACAAACCAAAGTCCCTTCTCTCGTGGCACTAGTATCTAGTCAAGGGACATGTGCAATTAACTACTAAAGAAGTCTTAAATATATCCAGTGCTTTAAATGTCATGAAGAAAAATAAAGTAAGGGAAGAGGATAGAGAGGAATGATGTGAATGGGCTGCTCTCTTATATACCAGTGGGCTCATTGAATGAGTGGGACTTGTACGAAGGTACAATCAGAAAACAAACCTGCTGTTCCTCCATCACTGCCCATCCATAGCCATTTGGAGAGGAGAATTCTTTCTTACGCTCCTTGGTAAAATATAGGACAATTGCCAAGACCTCTGTGGCCACTCTCAGATAATACAAACGTCTTCTGGCTACTTCTGTCCCAAGAGGAGTCTCATTGAAGCAAGTAAAGTCCTCAGTATCATGTACTAGCCAAAACTTCATTTGAAATGAAAGACTCATTCCTGTAATTTAGGTCAGCTTTGGCCTGGCATATGTCAGTGGGAAAGATGGCACCGTTGGCTTCTTCTCAGTTGTCCCTCTTAAACTTCTTCCCTTCTCCTCAACTCCCTCTGGCTTCTTTAGGGTTTATGATGTGGGTGTGGGGATACAAGGAAGGAGAGAGGTAAATGCAAGAAAGGTGGAAGTATAAACTTGTTTTGGTTTCCTCTGGGCATGTCTGTTGTCTGACTCCCTCTGCCACTGATGGATGTTCAAAGCTGACTTTCTTAGAGTGTTCTGTAGATGTTGAGATCCCTTCTGGAAACACCCAGTGGTTATGTTCCATGACACAGAGTGTCACTGTCCTGCCTCAGCCCCTGGGAATCCAGTCACTGTCCCTCCCATTCCTACATGAGTGGCTCTTGGGCAGGTTCTGAAATGGCTCTCTGTCATCTTTCTCTTCTACATCTGATCCCCAAAAGCCCCCTCCACAGGGGGGGGCCCGAGTACTCAATTATCCTTGTCTCACCAGTGATGTACATGTAGCTAGTTCCCCCTCTCTCTGCTCTGCTGCTTTGGAAACATCACCAGCACCTCATATCTCTAACTTCACCAGGCAGATGAGACTCACAGTACACCTTTCCCAAAACCCTGTTTTTCTACCCTCAAACCCTTCTTTTGGTTTCTTGGCTTTCAATCCTCTTATATCCCTCATGTGAGTACCGGCCTAAGGGAACCATCTTTGAGGGTCTCACCTAAGTGGCCTAATATTTCACTTTCGCACATGGGACTATGGATTTATTTGTGGAGAGTCTCAGCTAAAATGAAGACCAAGAAATTCCTATTTAAAATACTGTTACAAATAAACAGTGCTCACACTAGCCCCAGCACCAGCACTGAAGGGCAAGGAGAACTTCCTACAGTGGAACAGAAATGCTGGTGGACAAAAAAAGCAACCACTCGGCAGCAATATTGCAAAAATCCAAAAATGCTAAGAAGACATGTAGGAAAGGAAACAGAGAGGAAACGGGGGCTACCTGGTATATGCGTGGACACAACTCAGGAAACAGGACAGAGGTTATAGATAAGAGATGAGAAACCAATGCCCCAACACATGCCCAAGCCACAGCAAAAAAATAATCAGGTTCATTTTCTGCAAGGAGGATGCAGTGTTTGGGGGGTAAAAAGGCCCTGGGCTGGGAGTGGAACAACTTGGCAATCCAAGAGACAGTCTGAGAAGTATTTAAGATCTTAGACTCTGGAACCAGAGGGTAAAATAGATTTTAATTTTTAATACACTTCCTTGCTCTTTGACTTAGAACAAGTGATCGAGCTTCACCTGGCCTCGGTGTCCTCATTTACACAACGTGGCCACTTAGGCTGCTAGCCTGAAGAGTTGTCCAGAGGATGAAATGAGGTGGTGTTCATGTAACCCTCTTACTGAATCGATCCTATTCCATCAGTAGGATGCAATCATGAAGCAACTTCATTTTTAATCAAGCTGCCTCTTCCATCCCACACGGATGGCTAGTTCTTTCCTTTCACTTAATGGGAATTTTAAACAAGTCCCATAACTTTTCTAGGCCCCTCAATCTTGAGAAGGATCTCATTTTAGTTATGAAATTTTCCAGTCCAGTGAAATCATCAAAATTGCTGACTGTATTAGATTTAAGTTTCTCAGCTTCCCAGCTGGGTGCTGCTTTAGGCGTGGAATCCTGCAGCAGGTGGGCCTGGCTGTTTCACAAGAGTCAGACACGTGGACCCTATGCCCTCTAAGTTCCAGGATACACATATTAATCTCTCTGATTTCCTTAAAACACCTCTCAACTGAGGAAGAAGGGACATGTGTCCCACAGTGAAATAAATCCTTCTTGAACTCTAGTCTTCAAGGACATAATCACTCATACTGGCCTAACCTAGTTTAGAATATCTTAGCAAGTCCTGCCTAGATGGTCTAGCATCTTGCTTTAAGATGTGTGTTTTTCACCAACTATTGAGAGTATTCTAGTGTTTAGGTCTCTATCAAAATTCTGTGGCAAGAAGAACTCATCCATCGTTCTGCTACATCTAGCATCATACCTGACATATGAAAATAGGAAGGCTCTGTATCTATATCTCCTTCCTTTTTACACCTGGGACCTTGGGTGAAATCATTTAAGATCAGTGGGTCTGGGTTTAGAACTAGAATAATATCTTTCTTATGGGCAGAAGACATGAACAGACATTTCTGCAAAGAATACATCCAAATGGCCAATAGACACATGAAAAAGTGTTCAACATCACTTGGCATCAGGGAAATACAAATCAAAACCACAGTGAGATACCACCTCACACCAGTCAGAATGGCTAAAATTAGTCAGGAAAGTCAGGAAACGACAGATGTTGGCAAGGATGCAGAGAAAGGGGAACCCTCCTACACTGTTGGTGGGAATGCAAGCTGGCGCAGCCACTCTGGAAAACAGTATAGAGGTTCCTCAAACAGTTGAAAATAGAGCTACCCTACGACACAGCAACTGCTCTACTGGGTATTTACCCCAAAGATACAAATGTAGTGATCCAAAGGGGCACATGCATCTCAATGTTTATAGCAGCAATGTCCACCACAGCCAAACTATGGAAAGAACCTAGATGTCCATCAACAGATGAAGGGAAAAAGAAGATGTGTATGTATGTATGTGTATATATATATACACACACACACACACACACACACACACACACACACACACACACAGTGGAATATTATGCAGCCATAAAAAACAAAATCTTCCCATTTGCAATGACATGGATGGAACTAGAGGGTATTATGCTAAGTGAAATAAGTCAATCAGAAAAAGATAAGTATCATATGATAAATATCATATTATATAATCATATCTCACTGATATGAGGAATTTGAAAAACAAGACAGAGGATCATAGGGGAAGGGAGGGAAAAATGAAACAAGAAGAAACCAGAAAGGGGGACAAACCATAAGAGATTCTTAATCACAGGAAACAAACTGAGGGTAGCTAGGGGGGTGGGAGGAGGCTGGATGATGGACATTGGGGAGGGTATGTGCTATGGTGAGCACTGTGAATTGTGTAAGACTGATGAATCACAGACCTGTACCCTGAAATAAATAATGTATTATATGTTAATGAAAAAAATTTTTAAAAATAGTATCTTTTTTTCAACTTTGTAACGTTGTTAAAAAGAGCAAGAAACACCATTTCCTTACACCACACATAAAAATAGACTCAAAATGGATGAAGGACCTCAATGTGAGGAAGGAATCCATCAAAATCCTTGAGGAGAACACAGGCATCAACCTCTTCAACCTCAGCCACAGCAACTTCTTCCTAGGAACATCGCCAAAGGCAAGGGAAGCAAGGGCAAAATGGACTACTGGGACTTCATCAAGATCAAAAGCTTTTGCACAGCAAAGGAAACAGTTAACAAAACCGAAAGACAACTGACAGAATGGGAGAAGATATTTGCAAACGACATATCAGATAAAGGGCTAGTATCCAAAATCTATAAAGAACTTATCAAACTCAACACCCAAAGAACAAATAATCCAATCAAGAAATGGGCAGAGGACATGAACAGACATTTTTGCAAAGAAGACATCCAGATGGCCAACAGACACATGAAAAAGTGCTCCACATCACTCGGCATCAGGGAAATACAAATCAAAACCACAATGAGATACCACCTCACATGAGTCAGAATGGCTAAAATCAACAAGTCAGGAAATGACAGATGCTGGTGAGGATGCGGAAAAAGGGGAACCCTCCTACACTGTTGGTGGGAATGTGAGCTGATGCAACCACTCTGGAAAACAGCATGGAGGTTCCTCAAAAAGTTGAAAATAGAGCTACCCTACGACCCAGCAATTGTACTACTGGGTATTTACCCTAAAGATACAAATGTAGTGATCCAAAGGGACATGTGCACCCGAATGTTTATAGCAGCAATGTCCACAATAGCCAAACTATGGAAAGAACCTAGATGTCCATCAACAGATGAGTGGATAAAGAAGATGGGGTATATATATACAATGGAATACTATGCAGCCATCAAAAGAAATGAAATCTTGTCATTTGCAATGACATGGATGGAACTAGAGGGTATTATGCTTAGCGAAATAAGTCAATCAGAGAAAGACAACTATCATATGATCTCCCTGATATGAGGAAGTGGAGATGCAACGTGGGGGGGTTGGGGGGAAGGAAAAGAATAAATGAAACAAGATGGGATTGGGAGGGAAACAAACCGTAAGAGACTCTTAATCTCACAAAACAAACTGAGGGTTGCCGGGGGGAGGGGGGTAGGTTGCTGGGGTTATAGACATTGGGGAGGGTATGTGCTATGGTGAGTGCTGTGAAGTGTGTAAACCTGGCAATTCACAGACCTGTACCCCTGGGGCTAATAATATGTTATATGTTTATTTAAAAAATGAAAAAAAATATTTAAAAAAAGAAGAGCAAGAAACAAGATGGGTGAACAAGTGCTTTATACACAAAAAGTCTAGAAAAATGTAACTTACTGTTAGGATATAAGAATAGCAATTTTGTCAGAAACAGTTGACCTCTTGACCTATTTTCATTCCTATCTAATATATCTGTAAACCTGGAACAATAAGGACAAGGTTTCAATGACCATGAACAAAAGTCAAAAAGAAGGTAAATATTATCTTGTTTCCACACCCTCTATTAGACCTGAGGTTTGATTGCTGTAACGTGTATAATGTACAGAATGAAAGTTTGAGGTTCCTACATCTCATAGTTCACTTCATCTAACTTTCTCCCACAACCCAGAGACCAAGAACATTTTCATTTGGAAGTCAAAAATAAATGTTTTTCTAAGAGTCAAAGACGCTAAGTACATGCCAGGCAATGTGTGCTTTGCCCAACTTGCTCTCGTCCTGACCACATAGCCCTATGGCTTAAGAAAGCAAGGCTAAGCTGGGTTTGGTGGAGCAGGGCTGAGTGGCTACTGACAGAGTTGAGTATCAGACTCGGGAACCCCTCCATGTGCTGGCTAATGACCCAAAAGGCAGCCTGGGGCAAAGGCAAGAGGCCAATGTGGAAACTGAGGAAACCATCAGAATGCCCTTGAGGTCTGAGCTGTAGGGAAAAAAGACACTGAGCAGCACAAAATCAGGATGCCAGTGAGACACTGGTGTGTGTGCGTGTGTGTGAGTGAGAGAGAGAAAGAGACAGAGAGAGAGAGAGAGAGGAGGGGGGAGGATGTCTTGCTTTAGAGCTGTCTTGGTTCCTGTAAGTATCCTTGATTCCATTTCCAGGCAGCTGCATCATTATAATAAATGTCCATTTTCCCGGCTATCCTTATTATTCTCTATCCACTGTAACTATAAAAGGCAGGAAGAAACAAGCATAAGCCCAGATAAGCTAATTGATTCCCATCACCCTGGAGAACTGAGAATCTTCGAGACTCATGTCCAGCATAGAATTATGGCTCTTCCTGGGCTTGCCCTATTTCAAAATAGCCCTGTTTTGGGGGGCAGAGTGTGATGCAAACCCAGTCTTCTTAACACATTTGCATCTGCCCTAGTCAAATTACCAGCTCTTTAGCACCAAGACCATCCTATAAGGTTGAACTGAGTCTTCAACTGGCCCAAAGTTCTTGAAACTGTAGGACACAATTTGGGGGCTCTGTAGAGGTGAGCTCCTGCCTTATGCCAATTGGGTAGGCACCTAAATAGCCAAGGAGTAACCCACTCATGGCAGTTAAAACAGGAGGTACTCGTGCAATGAATATTCCTTTGGGAACTGGGTCACACAAATGTTAGGAGAATAATACCAGCGTGTTTTAATAACTCACAACTCTACCACCTTACAACAAATATAAAGGACTTGAAATCAAGGAACTAGATTCAAAGTCTCACTCTTCTACTCCCTAACTGGGGACTTTGAGTAAGTCTAGGAGTTTCTCCCCCTCTGTAGAGTAGAGATAATACCACCTACTTCACAGGGTTGTTGTGAAGTTTAAAGGAGACATATGATGTGGCAACAGCATCATAACAGCACGAACAGTACCCTGAGCACTTGTGATGTGCCAGGCACTGAGTTAACCACTTGATATGCTTTATCTCATTTAATTTTTCCAATAACCTTACGACCAAGTCACCTGCCCAAGTACCCAACACAGCATGGAGGGGTGGTGCCAGCGAAGAACTCCTCCCTTTATTTTTCCATGTTTCACTAGGAGGAAGATTCCTGATCTAAAGAAATCAGCAGCAACTACTTACTGGGGGTTCATCAGTTCCAAGTCGCCAATATGTTGAATTACACAGTTTTTTTATGTCCTCAGGACCTTCTATATCATAATCTTTTGGATAGGCTTCTCTGTCATGGTGCCTTAAAAAATGAATTAGAATCTGTTAGGTGGCGAGGGTCTTTTTTTTAAATTACATATTGCATTTAAATTTTTAAAAAATTATCCAATGAAAATGTACTGTATTTGTGACATTGTTTTAATTATAAATTTACTGGATGTGGGACATATAAAGTATTTTCCATCTCTTTTCAAGTAACGCTGAGGGTACTTCCTAAAAACAATGCAGTACATGTGATAAAACTAATAATATCATAAGAACAATATTTATTCAACACAACAATTACTCAGTGACTCCAATGAAGTGAACCTTATTTAATAATGTAGACTAGTTACCAAAAGTAAATTCTAAAATAAGACATGGTAATAAAGTAGAAAGGCAACTTGCCACTTTAGCAATTTTTTCTACCATGAATTTTAATTAAAAGTTTTTTTCAAAATGAGAAAGAGCAAAGTATCTGCTCATACGGATTTATAACATGTGCTTCCTGCTTCTAAAGAGGGTTTAAAGGAAGCTGACAATAAAACATAAGCTGGAAAAAACATGACTAAAATTGTGGATAGAAATAATAATATAGGAGGGATTTGGGAAGAGGGGAAGAAAAAGGAAATGGAGTGGCCTGCAGCAGAAGTAGCTATTTTTACATAGCTTTCTTCGGTAAGATAAAGGAAGCCGAACCCAAACATCCCTCGGAAGGGGCCTTGCTATTGAGGGATACAGGGCTAGGACTGTTAAAGGGATACTGAGGAACCCTAGAATCATCCAGCCAGCCAGCCATCCATCCATCCAATTGTCCACTCATTCAGTCAATACTTTAAGTACCTACTATATGCCAGGCAGGGGACGCAATGGGGACTAAGCCTGATGCAGTCCCTGCCTTCATTGCTCACACTCTGGTGAAAGACACAAGAAAATTCTACAATGTGGGCACAGGGTCATGGAAGCGGAATGGCATCCACTCATCTGGTTGGGGCACTCTAATCTAAGTCAGGAGGCCCTTTAGGACCTGACCCCCTACCTCATTCCGCTGTATTAGGACTGGGACCCCGCACTGCACTCAAACTACAGCCCTGCCTTTCTGCATCTGAGATGAGAGCAGAACACTGCACAGAACACAGCAGCAAGGGAGCCAGGGCGGTGCAGCAGAGCTCAGACGCGCGAACCCTCTTCCTTCTTCACATCTGAGCATTAAATTGCAAAATACTAAAAGCATTTTGGTACCATATCAGCATTTTCTGAGAACCTCCCAGGAAGCTCTCACTTTAGTTCTTAAGGGGAATACTGAACAACATCAAGAACCAGGAGTGGTAGAGTGAATGGGGTCAGGGGTTTGAGTCATTGCTCATATCCTAGCTGTCTGACTTTGGGCAAGTCACTTAACCTTTCTGTGTTTCCATTTCCACATGTGTAAAATGAAAAATAAGATTTTTAGATTTTTGCAATAAGATTTTTGCAAAATGAAAAATACAAAAGCAGAACATCCTTCAGATACTGTAAAGTATCATAAACACCTATGTGTAATGAATACTGATCCAGCTTTAAAAAATTCTGGTGTACAATAATTGCAACTTTATTTTTTTCTTAATTGTACTTAATTTCTTTGCCAAGTGCTCATATTGCTAAGATGGAAAAACCTTAATCTTGGTCAATTCTGGATCTCTTCCCACTCTCAAGGGCCTGTGTGGTGCCACATGCCAAGAATCCATCTTTGTTGTCAGCATCTCTCCCTGCTGACATCGGTGGAAAGCTCCTCATTCTCCTGTGGTCTTCCATTATGGATGCATGCAAATCTCTGCTATGCCCTTCTGGTCCTGCCACATAGACTCTTGCTTAGACTGGCACTCTACCACAAGCGTGCCATTATCTAGGCCAACAAGAACCTTCATGTGTCCTTCTCCACCTGTTCCTGGAAAACAGATGCCATCTCTGAGTTGTTTGCCTAGCCCCTCAAGGTTTCATGTTGCCCCCGACACTGGGCTTGGAAGACACACCCCCCCTTCCCCCCCACAGTTCAACAGCTCCAAAACCATTACCCTGGGAATGGATGGCTAGGTAGTGATAGGTCTCACCTGCTCAAGAATTTCTAAAGCTTTAACCTTCCCAATTTGGGGTCCCAGACACACACACACACACACACACACACACACACACACACACACACATTTTCAACTTCTCTGCTACCCTCCGTCTTCATTCCATGAACTCATCTATCATGGGACAGGGTAGCCCGGCACTTCACCTGTTCTTCCAAATCTATGGTGTCATCCTAAGACCCAAGCTTTTGAATCCCAAACCCAAGAATTTGGTGTTTTTGTTGCCTGCTGGGTCTTTCTTCCCTGAGGCAATAAAACCAGAATATCTCCCCGGGAGCATAAGAATGAAGAGGAAAAGCACAGTTAACATTTCAGTGTGTGATCCTAGTGCCCACTTCCTCACAGGCCACAGTGGGCACAGTGCCCAGTGTCCAGAGTGTTTTAAAACATAGGAGCGTCTTAACTATTTTTTAATCATCAAAAAAAAATATAATACATCTTAGATTGTATCCATCTTAAAACCAATGTAGTTATAAACTATCATTTTTAACTTTTTTTAATGGAGGAAGGAGCCCCTGAAGGTAGAGATAATTAGTGTCCATGAAAGTCAGAATGTACAATATATTTTTAAGTTGTATTATAACTAGATTATTACAAAAGATGCAGGTATGTTCCTTCACTTAAAGCAATCTCAATCCTAAAAGTCTACATGAATGTACAATGAAAACATGAATCTACAATGAAAGTCTTTCTGTGGAAAACGGAGCTAATACACCTGGCCTCCCCTAATGCCGGCCCAGTTGCCCACAAATGAGCCCACAGTCTGCAGGCTCTGAGAGATACACAGCTAAAGAAGACCTGTCCTACTTCTAAGAGACTGCCAACCTAACAAAGAGGAATAAACATGCTAAAAAAATTATAAAGTATATAAAATATAATATAAAAAATAAATGTTTAACATGTATAAAAACATAGTAAAGTGATTAGGATATTATAAAGAAAATGACAGACTCAATTAACTCTTGATTTTATTATGTCAGGTGAGCACTGACTTGTGCCTCAGTTTCCTTGAGATGAACTGAGAATCATACACTAAGGAAACAAATGAATCAAGGGACTGAGAGTCTCAAGTGACAAGTGACATGTAAATGCAAAATATTATTATGTGTAATAATACTGTGTCTATCAATCATATGCTTTAGTTTAGTTTCAATACTTGTTAATGCCAATTAAACCTTGGAGCATCTTTATGAGACATATATCAAGGTATTATAATATATAAAAGTAAAATATTAAAAAAACAATATATATATACACACACACTTTATATAGCCTTGTTCTCCTTGTTACATGCATTTATTGATAGTCACCATACATACATACAACCAGCCATAACCTGCCATTTACTGCAACAGAAATTCATTGAGAAAATAATTAAATAAAACTAATAATAAAATTTACAATGTCTTCGGAGCAGTAACTTTCAAACTTTTTGAGTACAGCCCCCCCTCACTCCAGCCCATCTTGAAACACTGGCCAATGTCTGAAGACTTTTTCGGTTGTTGCATCAGGGTGGGTGGGTTGTAACTGGCCTCCAGTGGGTAGACGCCAGTGATGCTGCTAAACATCCTACCATGCAAAGAACTCGCCCCCCACAACAAAGAAATATCTGGCTCAAAATGTCAAAAATGTCAAGGTTAAGAAAGCTCCAGGGAACAGTTTTATACCAGACTTAGATCAGTGGTTCCCAAAGGTGTTTCATAGAGCAGCAAAATATTCCCCCCAAATTTGTAGAACCAACATAAAATTGCCAACTTTTGTTTTGACAGAATATTAAAAATAAAATAACCATCTACCACCTTTAATAGGAAGACCTCTAACACCAAAGATAAGTAAAAACAATCTTAGAGTCCTTTAAACTGAATAAATTTAGCTATACAAATAACTTGCTACATTGTCTTTACAGTTCATCTTATCACCTTGGATTAGTAATAAGGTCATTGTTGACCAGTACTGGTCTAGTCTACTGACTGACTTCCACAGATATTAATTTGTCCAGACATGAATTTGACAGCAGCTGGTCAGCAGTCAGTTCAAGGTCAAAGCTGCTTGAATACAGGTATTCCGTGATGCTGACTGAAGGAAGAACTATGTCTTCCATGACAAGCATGCAGGTATTGGATGACCTTCTTGCTGGGAGAAGAGTCCACAGGGCTCCCTGCCATCAGTGCCAGAATCTTCCTTGACAGTTTTTTTTTTTTCATTTTTTTAAAAATTTCTTTTCAGTGTAACAGAATTCATTGTTTTTCCACCACACCCAGTGCTCCATGCAATACATGCCCTCCTTAATACCCACCACCTGGCTCCCCCAAACTCCCACCCCCTGCCCCTTCAAAACCCTCAGATTGTTTTTCAGAGTCCATAGTCTCTCATGGTTCACCTCCCCTTCCAATTTCCCTCAACTCCCTTCTCGTCTTCATCTCCCCATGTCCTCTATGTTATTGGTTATGCTCCACAAATAAGTGAAACCATATGATACTTGACTCTCTCTGCTTGACTTATTTCACTCAGCATAATCTCTTCCAGTCCCGTCCATGTTGCTACAAAAGTTGGGTATTCGTCCTTTCTGATGGAGGCATAATAGTCCATAGTGTATATGGACCACATCTTCCTTATCCATTCATCCGTTGAAAGGCATCTTGGTTCTTTCCACAGTTTGGCGACCGTGGCCATTGCTGCTATAAACATTGGGGTACAGATGGCCCTTCTTTTCACTACATCTGTATCTTTGGGGTAAATACCCAGGAGTGCAATTGCAGGGTCATAGGGAAGCTCTATTTTTAATTTCTTAAGGAATCTCCACACTGTTCTTCAAAGTGGCTGCACCAACTTGCATTCCCACCAAGAGTGTAAGAGGGTTCCCCTTTCTCCACATCCTCTCCAGCACATGTTGTTGTTAGCTCTTGCTAATTTTGGCCATTCTAACTGGTGTAAGGTGGTATCTCAATGTGGTTTTAATTTGAATCTCCCTGATGGCTAGTGATGATGAACATTATTTCATGTGTCTCATAGCCATTTGTATGTGACAAGCAGTCTTGCTTCTGCTTAGGACCTTGCTGTATCAAGGCCAGAGCTGAGTGCTGTGACTCTTTCTTTATAGAAGAAATCTTTATGTAAGACATCCTCAATTATAAGAGATGTTGTGGAAGAGACAGTATGAATACGAATAGAACTGGGAATGGGGAAAGGGCTGACAGGACAGGATCAGAGCTGCCCACTGTGTGAAAAGGAGCTTGGAACTATGACCCTGCAGTGAAAAATGGCACTTAAACTGCTACAGAAGGGATTAAGATCAATACAATCTAGTAGGTCAAAGATAGCATGAGCAGGTCCTATTCTGGACAAATGCCCAACATATGCAGTCAGCATGTAACTTCCTACCGCCAACTCTGTATCACCTGAACGCTTGAGTCCTGTTCTTCCTATCTCTTTAGGCCTAATGTAGTCCCAAGAAATGCCTTGTCGAGAGAGACAAGGGTCTCTTTCTGGGGTCCTTTGGGAGCTGGGGTTTCCTATCATAAGACTTGGATGACTCCACATCAAATTTGATTGGCAAGCCCCCCTTGAGTAAACACATACAGCCGAAAGTGAGTTGGAGAACTAAACAAACGTGAGTCCAGAGCATTTTTGGGCAAGGACCTGCAGCTCCCCTCAGGCTGCCCCAAGCCAGAGTGGTCCAGCTCCCAGTAGAGGACGGCGTGGGGTTAGGCCACAGGATTCCTGCTGCAGGAAAATGACCAAGTTGTATTCTAGTGGACCAAGTGACACTCACATTACAGTAAAGTTTACACGTACTTTCCGTGGTCCCACATCTATGTGGGGGCAACAAAGTGGAGGCTTGCAACAAAACTTGTATCTCTGCTCCACCTTTCACATTTGTTTTCTTTATAATTATGCATTAATGAATCTGCCTTCTCATTAGACTCAGAGTATCTTAGATACAGGAATTATTCTTTATTCATCTTTGTGAGCTCAGTGCCTAGCATAGTCTAAAATATTATAAATGCTCATTAAATCTTCACTGATTGATTGATTGAATGTTCTTACATTGTGTTACTGTCACCTTAATATAAATGTTGAAAGCAGAGGCTTTCAAATGTGTCCATAAAAATAAAAAGCATCCCAGCTCACTCTGCAAAAGCACATATAAAGAAGGAGTGATTATGCATATAGAGATGCTAGTCCTTTGCAACAAAAACTTGTCTCCAGAGGAATTATAAACTTACTTGCTGAATGGGAAAGCTCTCGGCATACATATGCATAACACTGATTGCAACGGGGGTGTGAATCTGAGCAATATCTGACATGAGAACAATGAAAATCCCAGCCCTTCGAGCTTCTAGTTCCTTGACAAGAGACACATTTTCTTTGCGGATTTCAAAGATGTTAAAAATGTTTTGTTAAGACTCCAGATGGAAGAATATATTAATTTTAAATTTTAGAATTATTAATGTAGTTCACAACTACTCTGTCAGTTATTGTATTTTCTGATATAAATCTAACCCACACGAGAAGAGAAAGATATCTTTTTATTAGGTTTTATAAACATCTGCTATCTAGAACTTTAAAAGAAAATTACCCCAGAGAGTCAGGTCTATTTCCTGACACCTCAGAAGCATAAAGCCAATAGAATCAAAGGCTACTAAGAAACATTTGACAATGCTCTTTAAAGATTTCATGGGAAAATGATTTACATGCCAAGGTAATGTTATTTTAGTGGCACATTCATCAAACTGACAAATGAACACTTTTAGATGTATTTGCAGAGTCATAAGGAAAATCTTATGTCCTCAGGAGAAATGGTGACATATCAGATTTATGAAGAGGGTCTTTGGTTTTCAATGTCTCATGGTCTATGTGATTTGTACATCTATAACCTGAAACCACAGAATTTGAATCCTAAACTCCACTCAAAAGAAAACCATCTGACGAAGACCAGTACGTGAAGTCATTTTCTTCACTGGACATGTATTGAGGGCCATATATTGAGTGACATATATTGAATGAGTGAGACCCATCATTATTAAGGATTTTCTTCATAGAAAGTTTTCAGAAACAGGAGGCCCTATGGAGAATATTGGGAGGAAACAAAAAAGAATATAGTAGTGGGAGCCTGTGTCTAAACAGTTCAAATGTTGTCAGTCTGAGTAACTGCTAAACACATGACTTTGAAAACAGCTGAAGGGACATGTATAAGACATGGTGCTAATGTAATTGATTAATCTACCTGGAACATTTTCAGACGGAAATGAGGTACTAAGTACCCTGGGAGTGGTGAAAACCAGGATTGTCCTGGCCAAATCAGAATTAAGACATTCCATTACACCGTGTTTCACCAATTGGATCTCACTGATCTTAAAATCCTAGGATGCTTCTCAGGGTTTCTTTGATTCTCCCCTCCAGAATCAACTTATGTCCACTGGCTAAAGACATTCTAGGAGGTAGAAGAGTAAGACTAAAGAGAGCATTTTTTTAAGTGTATTATACATTAGTAACTATAGTAGTCCAAAGAAAACCTTGACAGTATATCTTTTATGAATGGAATGAAGACCAGTTTGCCCCCTGCAAAACAAAAAGCAAACATCTGATTCCGAGCTCCTTCCCTATAGTTTTAATATATTTTTTTAAAGATCTTATTTATTTCTTTGACAGATCACAAGTAGGCAGAGAGGCAGGCAGAGAGAGAGGAGGAAGCAGGCTCTCCGCAGAGCAGAGAGCCCGATGTGGGGCTCGATCCCAGGACCCTGGGATCATGACCTGAGCCGAAGGCAGAGGCTTTAACCCACTGAGCCACCCAGGCGCCCCCCTATAGTTTTAATATTACTGGTTGAAATAATCTGAATGAACTCTACTAAAATAATCTCAAAAGATTGTATTATATAAGCTTAAGGCCCATTTTAATGCACACTTCTGTGAACCCATGAGCAATGCATATTGACTAGGTATACAAGGTTCTTTGGTTTCAAAGCAATTCATTTCATTCACACTAGAAACAAATGAACAAGCCATTCTTCATAAACAGAATCTAGTTTAAATATTCTTCCATTAAGAACACAGTGATACAAATGAGCATTTTCCCCATATCTTCCTAGAAATCATTCAAAAGTAACAAAGGAAATGGAAAAATTAAAAGCAAACCAAATTTTTGGCAAAGTCAGAAGTTATAATTTCCTGATCACACTGTGTGCAAGGGCTCCTATACGCAGCCAAGATCCATTGAAAGACAAGTGGAACCAAAGAATTTGTCAAAGACAATTGGAACAAGTTGAAAATAAGAGGCTGTGGGGGAAAAATCTCACTAACGAGACTGGTCAAAGTTGGGAACTCTTGGAGTGGCAGCCAAATTATATTTCCATGGTTATGCAAATAAATTCACTGAAAACAATGGAAAATGCTAGATAAAATATATCATTTTTAAGTCCCAACACATTAAAAGCATTTAAGAGCTGAAAATCCAGTGGGGAAATTTCCAGGTCAATTTTTGGATGAAATCCTATAACCGAAGTGTTAAATAGATTTTCAAAACACCCAGTCTACCGAGGCCTTCAAGGTGTTTGCCAACACTGCTCATGGGCAATGACTTCAGGGCTAGAAGAACAAAAATCTAGCCCTAGAATCCACCTAGGAGTGAGTTTTATAAGAAAGTCTTCCATACGTAATAGATATTGTGCTCACCAATATTATTTTTCCTTATTTCCTGGGAATACAAGAGGTTAAAACTCCCAGCTCTCTTGCAGTTGGAGGGGCCATTTGACTAGTTCTGGATAACAAAATAAATATGAGCAGAAAAAATATATGTCCTTTCCGTGATAGTGAAAGCTCTTGTACAATTCTCAATTCTTTCTTCCCCTGACAGAGCAGTCAATGACTTTCTAGAGGATAGAGCCTGAATCAGCCTGAATCCCAGAGTATCTGTGTGGAGGAATGCCCACTCTTCCACCAAAAAGTTACAGTTGACTTTGTGTGAGCAGGAAATAAACCTTTATGTGTTAAGCCACTGAGATTCGGGGGGTTGTTATCACAGATTAAGTTTAGCCTATTCTAACACAGAAATTAGTACCAGAATTGGGATGGGTGCTACTATAACAAAAATCTGAAGTATATGGCATTGGCTAAAAGTCAGGCAAAGACAAGGAAGCTGATATTGCAGGGTGGAAAGGCAAGACATTTCATGACTACAGTAGGCAAAGAGTCAACTCACCTATCTAGTGAGACCGAGAAAGAGATTGGGAAAAAGTTCGTGAGTTCCCTGTGTGAACTGCGATTGTTTTTTCCCAACGTATTTATAAAAGAGAGAGAGGTAAATTCAATTCATTGGCTGGTTTACAAGAAGGTAAAGGGAAACGAGAGCGTCCTGAAATATGGGGCCTGAAATGTTAGAAGAGCCAGCAACTTTTAGATCTCAAGGAGTAAGAGAGAAAACTCAGAAAGATCTTTTTGAGACAAAGTTCTATCAAAGCTGAGCCTTGCAGCAAAGTTCATCCCATTGTTAGATGCTCCCAATGAATTAAGCTGCATTCAAGCAAACATCTGCCTAAGGAGACAATCAAACAGAAATTCCCAGGGTTTCTGATTTCTGTAACTACAGCAGTCTCAAAGTGATATTCAAGGTATTTATTATAGGAGAAAAAATAAAGAAATATAGCAGAACTTCATCTAGAAAGAATTGAGAGTGAGACTATTACCAGTTGGAATTAACTGAATTCAAACAAATAAGCTTATGAAATTCTTAAAAATTGTTCTTCCAAATAAGCCAGCAGTCTGAATTTCAAATCCTTTAACCGCTCAGTACTTAAAATATTCTTTGAGAGGCCCCTGGGTGGCTCAGCAGGTTAAGCATCCGATTCTTGGTGTGGTTCAAGTCATGATCTCACGGGTTGTGGTATAGAGCCTTCTCCCCTCTTCAAGCTCCGCATTCAGCAGGGAACCTGCTTGAGAATCTCTCCTCTCCTTCTGCTCCTCCCTCTCCCCCCGAACACTCTCTCTCTCTAAAATAAATAAATAAATCTTTTGAAAAAATATTCTTTGGCCTCCCAAACTTCTGGAACTAGGCAATGAACTGAGAAAGCTGAGCAGCTCACCGGAAGACATAGTCTACAACATCCATTGCAGATGTGCTCAAGAATAATAGAAAAGACCACACATGAGGCAGAGTCAAGGGTCACAGAGGACAATGGGAAAGGGAAGCTACTTCCAGAAAGCAGAATGGGGGTCTAACAAAGAACATTCCTAACACCAGAATAGGACTCTGTATGCCAAACAGGATTTAAGAATGACTATGGACAAATGACAGTCCTATCTCTTCCATCCTTCTTTCTGAGCAAGAGTGCTTATTACAGTTATCTTGCCCTTGTCTCACCATCGTGCATTGGGAGCAGAAAATTTGTCCCTTTCCTTAATGGTTTTCTGAATCACACAGAGCTACATCTAGTCTACAGCTACACTTAGTAGAGAGACAATAGCATAACACGTAGAGATCTTGAAATTTTGACCTGTGACTGGATAGAATTTGGGTCATTATCCTTGGATAAAAAGGTGAACATAGTATACACATGGAGTACGAAGCCAATATTTGGTGGCTATCTAAATTCAACTTAAAGTGCACATAGAATTTTTATAAAAATTAAGAAAAAATATCTTAATTGTTTGAAAGATATAAATGACAACTCAATAACACTAAATATTTATAACACATTTTTTAAAAGATCCTTCTTCAATCTGAACATACTTAAACACTTCAAAGATCAAAGATCAATACAAACTTAAACTGCTGAATTTCTAAAAACTACCAATAAATTGAAATACTACTTATAGGAATCCATAAGGTTATAGCTATAGCAGTACCCAGAAAGAAATTCTAAGCTTTAGGTACTTATATCAACAAAAATGAAACAATGAAAATAAGTAAAACATCTAATTCAAAAACACAGAAAAAAGAACAAGCCAAAAGAATCCAGAATGACATAATAATTCAAGATAAAAGTGTAGTTAAATGCAGAATTAAATAAGTTAGAAAACTGAATAAATGAGTAAGCAAGCAAAATAGGCACATCTAAAAAGTCAAGAAAAAGGGCAAGGGAGACATAAACAGAGTAGAGGGATATAATATCCACATTGTGGAATATTATTAGGCAATAAAAAGAAATGAACTATTGATGCTTGCTACAACATGGATGAAACTTGAAAACATTATGCTAAGTAAAAGAAACCAGTCACATAGGACCATATATTATTTTATTCCATTCATATGAAATGTTTAGAATAGGCAAATCTATAGAGACAGACATTAGGTTAGTGGTTTCTAGAGCTTAAAGGGATTCAGGATGGATACCCAACTTTTGCATCAACATGGACGGGACTGGAGGAGATTATGCTGAGCGAGATAAATCAAGCAGAGAAAGTCAATTATCATATGGTATCACTTACTTGTGAAACATAAGGAATAATATGGAGGACATTAGGAAAAGGAAAGGAAAAGTGAAGGGGGGGATATCGGAGGGGGAGATGAACCATGAGACACTGCGGACTCCGAGAAACAAACTGAGGCTTTTAGAGGGGATGGGGTGGGGGGATGGGTGAGCCTGGTGGTAGGTATTAAGGAGGGCACGTATTGCAATGGAGCACTGGGTGTTATATGTAAACAATGAATCTTGGAACACTACAGCAAAAACTAATGATGTATGGTGACTAACATAACACGCAAAAAAAGACACACACACACACAAAAAAAGACCAATAAAAAAAAGGAGTAACAGCTAAAAGGAACAGGATTTCTTCTTATGTTAATTAAAATGTTCTAAAATCAATTGTGTTGGGGTGCCTTGGTGGCTCAGTCATTAAGTGCCTGCCTCTGGTTCAGATCATGATCCCAGAGTCCTGGGATCTGAGCTGCCAACCCCCACCCCAGCATTGGGCTCCCTGCTCAGCTGGGAGCCTACTTCTCCCTATCTCACTCCCCCTGCTTGTGTTCCCTCTCTCTCTGTCTCTCTCTCTCTCTCTGTCAAATAAATAAAATCTTTAAAAAACAATAATAAAATAAAATCAGTTGTGTTGATAGATGGACAACTTTTTTTTTTTTTAAGATTTTATTTATTTATTTGACAGAGACAGAGACAGCAAGAGAGGGAATACAAGCAGGGGGAGTGGGAGAGGGAGAAACAGGATTCCTGCTGAGCAGGGAGCCTGATGCGGAGCTCGATCCCAATGTCCTGGGATCATGACCTGAGCCGAAGGCAGACACTTAACGACTGAGTCACCAAAGCCCACCTAGATGGACAACTTTTAAAAAAACATTTTATTTATTCATTTGAGAGTGAGATAGCAAGAAAGCACAAGCAAGGGAGAAAGAAGCAGCCTACCCACTGAGCAGGGAGCCCAATGTGGGGGTCAATCATGACCTGAGCTGAAGGCAGATGCTTAACTGACTGAACCACACAGAACCAATGACAGATGATAGATGAACCAATGATAGATGTGCAACTTGGTCAATAAACTGAAAGCCACTGAATTATACACCTTAAAAGGATGATATGTGTAGTATGTGAGTTGTATCTTAATAAGGTTGTTAAGAATGGGAATAACCATCAAAATAGAAGAAAAAATCTAAAAGCAGTAAAGACTACTTTTCATAACTCTATGCAAATATATTTGGAAAGCTAGATGGCACACATAACCTTCTACGAAAAGCTGTTTACTAAAATTGTCCTCAGTAGAGACAGAAAGTCTAAACAGACAATTCCCAAAGAAGAAACAGAAAAAGGTGTCAAGGAAAAAAGAGACTTTTCCATCAAACAGTATCATGCCCAGATTATTTTATTATGGAAGGAAATTTCTTATTTGTACCTTACTATCTAGCAGGATGTTTGACATGCCTTGATCTCCTTAGGTGTGAGAGGTACGAGGGCAAAGATAGGGCCGAGAAGACCTACAGTGGAGCAAATTACATTCACTACATTCATTTTGACATAAGTTTAAAACAACCACCGTCAACTTTTCCAAATTATTTATATTTATTTTAAGATTGTTTAACATACAGGGGAGAGTCAGTTAAGCCACCAACTCTTGATTTCTGCTCATGACCTTAGGGTTGCAAGATCAAGCCTCATGTCAGTCTCCATGCTCAGCAGGTGTTAGCTTGAGATTCTCTCTCTCTCCCTTTCCCCGCTGCCCCTGCCCTCAATCTCTCCCTCTCCTATAAATAAATAAATCTTTTAAAAAAGGTTGTTTAACATACAAAGTAACGCCTCTAAAAAACAAAACAAAACAAACAAACAAACAAATATACAATCTATCCAGACTAGATTTCGCTACTAAATCACATTCCTTTCAAGGTCTAGAAAGGAGACCACGATATGTTAAGCTACAGGAAATTGCCTTCGATGAGATTTTGGTTACTTGGCGTGCACGCTATAGCGAGAGCAGGTGCCACTGAGCTCTGAATGCTCAGGATTATTATGCAGTAATAAATAAGAATTCCTTTTCTGTGCTGATCTATTAGGAGGTTTGCTGTTTATGCCCTTGCTATGAATGACCATATGTAAATTTAGCTAACCTGAATGTGTTGGCCTAAGATATATATTAGCTGTTGTCCCCACCCATCTGGCCATAAGAGTTATGGATATGTAACTCAGGCATCATATAGACAGATGATTAAATGCTATTAAGATGCTATGACCCTCCCTAGAACTAAAAGTCACAATTCTTGTAATTGCACACTTGACATCACCAGAGACTGGTAATAATGCGATCAAAACTGCCCACAACTATTACCAAACACTCCAGTGGAAGGGGCGGTAATGCTCTCAGTTGACAACTAACTAATGTGCCATCTTTAGTTCTCCATGTGAACCCTAGGAGCTAGAACAACCCCTCTAGCAAACTTGACCTGGTCCAGTAGGCTTAAGTGCTCCTCTTGGATGTTCCCAGGATGCTCTTCTGGCTTACCCTGATCCTAGTATGCATAGCACATAATATTTGCCTGGCCAGCCTTCCCTACTCCTGTCTCACAGTAATCTTGACCTCATTGTCAAATCCCAGACTCAGCAGAGTGCCTGCAACATAGCAGTGGTTTAATAATAAACATATTTTTTTAAACAAATGCTATTTTTAAAAAAGAACTATTTAGAAATAAAAATATTTTTAAGTGATTTTTTTTTTCGAAAGTTGATTTAATGTTTCTGGCTCCTTCTTGAGCATCTCAGTGTTTTTCCAAGTGTTTAAAAAATTCTGAGAAGTCATTCATACATTTTAATTTCAAAATATTCTATCTACCACTTTATTTTCATTTTTTAAAGATTTATTCATTTGGCAGAGATAGGGAGAGAGCAAGAGCACAAGCAGGTGTAGCGGCAGAGGGAGAGGGAGAAGCAGGCTCTCCGGTGGGCTAGGAGCCCCACAATGTAGGGCTCCATCCCAGGACCCCGGGATCATGACCCAAGCCAAAGGCAAACACCCAACCAATTGAGCCACCAAGGCACCCCTTCTTTCTACCACTTTCTAGAAAAGAAAGCTAAATTCTTTGCAGTAAATAAATAATATCAATTCTTTCTTTTCATTGAACTTAGAACAATCTGATTGGGGATCTAACATCTTAGCAAGGAAACATATATAATTCTTTTGCCAATTAATGGTTGATGCATCAAAACTTAGTTAAGTTAAAATAAAGAAATAACACTGTATGACTCATAACAATTAAAATGTAATTATATTTCAAAATGAAATAAGGGAAACAAGTAGGAAAAGCTTAGTGTCTAGCAAAAACAATAATACAATACTCAAATCTACTCAGAAATAACTTTTTCAAAGCATTGTAAAAATATATTTATCTAATGTCTACACAAGATTTCTGTTTTCTGTCCATTATACCTAAAATCAATTTTTTAAAAGTACATTGTGTAGGTGCTGGTTAGGTGGGGTGGTGAAAGCTTAAAGTTGAAGTAAGAGCCAATGTAGGAAATCCCTATTAATGTGTATACTCTAAATTTTTGCTATAAAAATGGGTATTTGGAACATGGAACTCATTCTCTACTATAGTAGCTATCTATAGGATATAGCAGATAGAGCAGCTATCTCTAGGATAGAATGGGATATAGTAGATATCTATAGGATTTTGAGCTCAGCACTCCTTTCTCCTGGGTATATCCATCTCATCCTATGGTTATTGGAGAACTGACATAATTTCCATCTAACCCTGCCTATTTGGATGACCCCCAATAGATCCAAGAATGCACATCTACCCTGAAATTTTTGTATGCAGAACTGAAAATTCCTTAACACCAAACTTTTGTGTGTATGTGTGGATAAAAATATAAGATACAAATTCCAGAACTGCAGCAGCCATGTTTTCTGTAGTTTTCAACGATAAGATGAAGCAGACACAAAAAGAGGAGGAGAGAGGAGAAATTAAACGAGACCTGTTTGTATTGCCTCTTCTATTCCAGTTTTTCCTAGGGAGGAGCTGCACTCCTGTCTTCCTTCTTAACTGGTGATCAACAACTCCATGAATATAATGATCTGATTCATTCTCTTGCTTCCTTAGGCTAGTGTAAGCTGAGTGTCTGTCACTTATAATCAAAAGAAGTCTGACCAGTACACAGAAAATAGTACCAAGAGGTGGCTTCCTTGGCCAACTCAGAGTAGTTTATCTAATAATACTAGCTTTAGTGCTGTTAAAAAAGTTAAGCCCACCACACTTGGGTGGCTCAGTTGGTTAAGTGTCTGACTCTTGATCTCAACTTGGATCTTGATCTCAGCTCAGGTCTTGATCTCAGGGTCGTGAGTTCAAGCCCTGTGTTGACCTCCATGCTTGGTGTGGAGCTTACATAACAACAACAACAAAACCTTGAGCCTTGAGCCTGGTTATCACAGTGTCCATAGACTGAACCTCACCTTTTCAAAATGTCACTAGGCCCCACATTCTTCTTACAACCTCCCTCATGCCCCACACCTTTACCTACCCTGAGGAGTGGTCTTTGGTGGTTCCTATGGCCCAGGTGGGAGATGGTCACCAGAGTAAGCAGACAGTAGGCTCAGGCAGAGGCACTTGTATGCAGCAGTGGTCTTTCCTACTCCAAGTGCATGCACACGTAAAAATGCCTATCCTGTAACATCCTACCTTACAAGGGTTCATCTTGCAAGCAAAACTTGCAAGATGCTTTATTTTGGCTGCCAGTTAAGCCAAACCTCACATAAAGGTCAAGGCACAAGAATTCTATTACCAGTTTTCAGGAAGAGAATTTGACTGAAATTTCATAAAAGAGAAAAGCATTGAAAGAAAAATTCAGTCAGGGCAAAAGGATGCAGTGTGTCCTGGATTTCATTTTAAAAATAGAAAATAAGGTGCTTCCCCCCAAAACTACTACATTCAAAGTCATTTGTGGGTATGTGCGTATGTTGAGGAACGAGAATGTAGAACTAGATTAAAAATAACTGCGGCGTAGGATCTACCATTATAGAACTGAGACAAGAATGAAAGGGTGGTTAATCCGAATGAATGTGAATAACATCATCCTTTTTACCCAACATAAAACTAGCAATTAAAAAGATATTTTAAAAAGACTCATAATAAACCATGAAGAGTGACTCAGACTCTAAAAGAGATGAAGCGCTGTGTCTACATTCTGATCATTTAGAGAATGTTCGCTTCAGGGGAAAAGCTGTAGGAAATGATATCAAATTTTTAAAAGTAATTTTACTTTATTCCTATTATGAAGATAATACATGTTCATTATGGAAAATGTAGAGGTGGCAAAGAGGGAAAAAAAGGCAAATAATCCACAAATCTACCTACCATCCAGTAAGATAAAATCCACAAATCTACTATATCCAGTAAGTATTTTATGTTATGATGAAAGACCTTTCAATCTATTTTCAATCCATTTCGACATACACCTTTTTTTTTTTTTTAAGATTTTATTTATTTATTTGTCAGAGAGAGAGCACAGAAGCAGGGGAAGCAGCAGAGGGAGAGAGAGAAGCAGGCTCCCCACTGAGCAGGGAGCCCGATGTGCGACTCGATCCCAAGACCCTGGGATCATGACCCGAGCCGAAGGGAAACACCTGACTGACTGAGCCACGCAGGTATCCCTCGACATACACCTTTAACAAAGGAATTCATCATATCTGGTTTTTGTTTTTGTTTTTTTACCTATAGTGAGACTGTACTTTGAAATATTCATCTTTTTACTTTTCTTTGCTTAACTCTGTAAGATAACCTTTGCTTTAATAAATCAGAGGCATCCACATTTGTCTTGGGAAAACTTGGGTTGTTTTGACAGGAATATGAAGGAAAATAAGCGTGGCTGATTAACTTCTAACAAAATGGAATTTTTGAGTTCTAAGTGAGATATTTTTCTTGAAAGTCACTGTGGAGAAATAAAAGGACAAAATTTCTTAAGCAGCTATTAACAAGACTCAGAAACTCCCAAACATAGCTCAGATAGGGTGACCTTACAATTTCTCTTTTTCACCAGATCACTTTAGAAAGTGAAAGAAAAGGCTTTGAGTAATTCTCAGGCCAATGGGAGTGAACTCTCCTGGGAAAACCCCAGCGTGCAATACCCTCTCCACAGGGTGTTTGACAGAATCCGCCAGAGGGCAGCAGCAGGGCTGCTGTGTTGAGGGATGAGGTGTCCCTACCACAGGGGCTGTGGGGAACCAGCCTAAGTCAGGGACGTGACATGGGGATCTGTAGTGCCAGCAAGAGCCAAAGTGGAACGAAGTCCATGAGCAGAGACATGGGGTCCTCAACAAAGTGGATTAGTCACGAATTCACCAGAGGCAGCACCAGAAGTTGGACAAAGGGTGACGTGAGCAAGAACAAGGACCCACACATAATCTGGGGGCCTCACTCCCCATCACCAAAATAACATACAACGTCAGTCCCTCACACACACAGATGCGACTGGGGAAAGGACAGTGTGGAGGATGAGGGACTCAGAAATAGTGGGCACCATTCTGAAAGAGACTATTTTAAATTAAAACAAGCTGTTTAAACTTGAAGAGACAGATACTCTTTAGTTGGCAAGTTTGAATTTTTTCCCAGTAACTAACAATTGAAAAGCCATGAGGATCCATTTTAGAAAATATATCTTATATATGCATCTGAATTGTGTGCAAATTTCTAATTCTGCTACCCACTCGCTGGTGAATATATTTGCATGTCATTAGTCTACTATTACATCATCTCAAATGGTCACATGATATTGTAATTTATATATATTTTTTAAAGCATGAGTTAAGAAACAAAAATATCTCTTTAAAATATAAATTCATTTGTCCCTATATAAACTCAAAATCTTCTCAGTACCTGTCAGTCCCTGATAAGTTATGCACTGCAAGTAGGAAGAGCATAAGTTTAGCTCCCAATTTTAAATTCTTCACCATTCCAATCAGAAGAAGAGTGCATAATACTTCTCTAAGCTCACTTATACAGAGGCAAGCAAACACGCTTCAGTGTCGTCCTGTTTGATTAGGATCATGGCTATGAGAATCTATTCTGGTTTTATTATGAATTTTGCCATCCTATAGACTTTTACCTCTGAGCCTTTCTAAGCATAAAATAGAGGGTCCCAACCCAGTGCCTTTTGGGTTTCTGTCTGTGTTCCTTCTATCTGCTCATTTGTTCATTTCTTTGATGAATGTTAATTGAGCACCTACTGTGTTCTTACCCCTTGCCCTGAGGCTTGCTCTTCTCACTTCTCATTTTGACCAAAAAAAAGCCTCTTTAAAGGCTCTTCTCTCTTCTTTCCAAAGTCTATCTGCATGCATGGAAACCACATAAGCAAACTTATTTAAAATGTACATAAAATAGGAGTTAATAAGCATTCAGTTGAGGGCCTGAGCTGTTAAAGGTAGGAGGATGGAGGCTTGGTAGAAGGGGAAGCATTTAAGGATTTCAAAAAAGAGGCAGGCTGCACCATATAGTTACTAAAGGGCTTTTTGATTTGCCTTTTCATCTGTTTTGTGAGTGTGTATTAGAGAGAGGAGAAAGATGAGGGCTAGAGAAGGTCTGGGTCAGCCTAGCTTGGCCCTGAGCCATGTGAAGGACTCCAAATACTGCGAGGTTAGTCCCTGAGAAAGTCACTGATTAAATACAGGAAGAATGATACAGCATATTAGAAAGTGCATCTCTATTTTCTTTGTAAGTACACTAATGATACCTTGTGGGCTTGAAAGCGGGCTCTCCTCTGATCATGGAGTACCTTAAATATACGTGAACTCCCTGTTCAGACAGCACAATAGATTTTAAGTCCGAAAAGCATCATAGAAAGCTGTTTAATTTCTTGCCCCAAGCCAAATGATTTTATGTAGAAATCTCTAAAACTATGAACTTTCCTATCCCACAATTAACACTGCATTCTATCTTTCTTCCCTTTTTTCCCTTTCTCCTTTTGTTTTCTTATTGGGGGGGGGTGGTAAGGAAGGGAAGAGTAAAATGCCCAGGCTTTTTAATTAGGGCTTAGACAGGGGAGAAAAGTAATTGAAATATACATAAAATTAACCTGAGCTCTTAAAACTCTAGGTGTCACCATGGAGACCAGAGCATGAACTGTCTCCATGGAGACTCAAATGAATTTTGGGGCTTTAAATTATCATCACTTATTACCTAATGTCGATTTAGGCAATGAAGAGATGAGTTAAAATACATATATAAAAATATAAGAAGTAGTCTCACATCAGGGAATTTATTAAGGACAAATCTAGTTGTTCTTATTCTTAGTATTCCATTATTCCAATGAATGGGAAGATACTCCAAGAGAAGATTTCCCCCCAACTCGGAATTTCTTATGGAAATTCTCTACAAATGCTACAGGAATGAATAGAGAAAAATAACTTCTAGAAAAGGCCTCTCTCATTCAGAAGCGTCAGTGTGATACAGATGATACAGCGCTGTCCATCATTCCAGCTGTAAGGAAGAGATGGTGCCCAGATGTCTTATTCCAGTACTGCCCCAGAGACACTTTTTTTTTTCTAAGATTTTATTTATTTATTTGACAGACAGAGATCACAAGTAGGGAGAAGGCAGGCAGAGAGAGAGGGTGAAGCAGGCTCCCCGCTGAGTAGAGAGCACAATGTGGGGCTTGATCCCAGGACCCTGGGATCATGATCTGAGCCGAAGGGAGTGGCTTTACCCACTGAGCCACCCAGGCAACCTCCTCCAGAGACACTTTTAACATGACCATTCTGTGCATATCACTTTAGCAGGTCTATTACATACAACTGTTTTTAATATGTGGAGTGAAGTCAGACTGTTGTATTACATGCAACCTAAAGAGAAACACGGAAATCATGCAAATGTTTAAACTATATAAGCAGAGGTAAATCAGAATTTTTCCCAGTTACAGATTCTACTTTGCAAACCTAGAGGTAAAGTCATTTAATTGATCAAATACTCAGTTGAGAGGTCACTTGGAAGGTATATCATAGATAGTAAGTATTCACTGAGTAAATAAAAATCACTCATAAAAGATTAAAATTTAATAAGAGTTTTAATATATAATAAGTCATTAGAAAGCAAACAATTACAACCAGAATGCATAAAAACAAAATAGCTGATCAGATTATTCATCTGGAAGTTTATATAATTTGAACTTTGTCTTTTTTTTAAAGACAAATTTTGGAGACTGCTTGGATATGGAAGGGAAGCAAGGATGCTAACTGCACAGCCAGCTCAAAGAAATCAAGTATTTCTCACATTTTATGATCAGTTCTCATTATTTAAGTTGTTATATTCCATAAAGTTGTCACAAATAATTAGCAGATACTGAACCACTGCTCCTAGGGGAAAGAAAGAAGTAGGTTCCTATGAGCCTCTGCTCACATGTTCATCAACCAATCAATATATAACCTGCTTTTATGTATGTTTCTGTTTAAATATACCTTATTTAATATCTTCTGCTGATTCGTTCACATTGAACTCACAGCCAACAGTACTGTAACTTGTGACTGAATGAAGCTTACGCGACATACATTTTCTCCACAAGGCACATCGCAGCCTTCTTGCACACAACACTAGCTAGCACTCCAGCAGTATGGGGGCTGTATCAATAATGAAATCACCAACGAAAAGCAGAAAAATGCTAAATAGACCATGAAAAAAACCCCTACTTGTTTATAGTATGAGAGCTGAAACGAAAAGGCAGAGGGTCACTTTGATCTCAGCCAGCAGTGTTGAGGGGGCGTGGGGGTGGGGAGTGACTAAAAAACTTTGCCTCTCCACACACGTTCCTAAATGACCATGAAAGTGCCTTGAGTATTGATTTGGGATTATAAATACATTTTACCAGGTAGGCAAATTCACAAATACAGAATCCGCAAATAATGAGGATCAACTGTACTTGTGGACTATAGAGAGAACTATATCTATTTATATATATCTATTATATATAGAGAACTATTTTATATAGAGAACTATTTCTATTTCCCTATGAGGTTGCTTCTTACTATTCCACTGCAGTTGCCTGTGAGTGCAATGTTCTCTTTTGTGTATCTATGGAGCTCCGATTCTTCCTTCTAAACCCTGCTCAGGAAACCATACATACACACAAACCTCTCCCTGTTACCTTTACCTCTTATACTCATCTCTATTTTGCACAGGTCGGATTATTCTGAATTTAATGGCATTCTCCTTTACAGATCTATGAAATTCCTTGAGGTCCATGACCGTGTCTTAATACATGTATATAACCTTTACTGCACTAAGTGCCAGGCTACATGTTAAAAGGTACTTCACATACAATACCGTGTTTAATCTTACAATAGTCTTAGCATCTCCATTTTACAGTTGCAGAAACAGAGGCCTAGAGCAGTCATGTGACTTGCCATATCACATGCCACAGAGTTGATACTCCAACCTACAGTCCAAGTGTTCAACCATTATATTATCCTAAAAAATTAGTATTAGCTACCATATATTTTTGACTGCT
The DNA here is from genome assembly GCF_963455335.1 of Martes martes. Lineage (NCBI taxonomy): Eukaryota > Metazoa > Chordata > Mammalia > Carnivora > Mustelidae > Martes > Martes martes. Next base: position 11,352,526 of record NC_137900.1, on the reverse strand, counting down.
TACTATATACAGGCATGGTATTAAATGCTTTAGACAAATTAACTCATTGAATCCACTTTACCTATCTCTGTGTCTCCAACACATAGCAAAGTGCATGACAAATGAATGTTGAATTTATTTCTTCCTGTTCCCAAACCTTCTTTCTAAAATTAATAGCATAAGAACTCTCTACATTTTTGCAGTGACCATAATGACTTTCCATGTTAGACCACACTTCTCCCCCACCAAATTTCTCATCTTCTCATGGATGTTCTTCTGTGGTTTTGCTATTGATGTCCACAAGTCATGGTAGGACAAAAGAGAGCAGAAACACAGTCCACTTGAAAAAGGTCTTTAACAGCAATTTCTGATAGTGTTTTATATTATGACCTACATCTTTATAGAGTACAAAATCATGGAAGAGCTAAGTGTTTTGCTTGAGGTCTATGAGGGAACCCCTGTATGAGGCTAAAAGGGGGATTTTCTACTTCATAATAGAGCTTTGGATTCCAAATCTATCTAGCCTCTCACACTGAGTTCAAAATAGGCAGAGAGTCCGTTTTAGGGATAAGAATTAAAAGTGGGGGGGCTTGTAGGAAAAGTAGGTAGGCTATAGAAAGTTTGCAAGACAGAAGCTGCAGGGTTCACATACATTACATGAATGAATGGGATCAAGGAGGGTTTAGACAAATTAACACATCACCCTCCTGCTGTCCCCTAACGGACCCTTCCTTTTAAGAGTAAGTAATGTTATTTCAGAAATGTGATTTCTAGGCCTCACCTGCATAGACTTTGAGAGTGATCTATGACCTCTGGTGGACTGGGAGCTGCTGCAGCAGGTCTCAGTGTGTCTGGGGAGCTGCTCTTGGAGGCTTTCCTATCTCTTCCTGCTGCCCCAAACGCTCACTCCCACCCTCTTTACCTCTCCTATGAAGATCTTTCTTCTCTTGCTTTTTTCTCCCTTGTCCCCCTCCCAGTTCTCTCACTTCTCATCTTTTTCTTTCTCACCTCTTCCTTTTCCCTTTCTCTGCTCTTCTCTCCCTCTTTATTCATTCTCTTCTTCTCTGTTTATTCTACCCTCTCCACCCTTGCCCTCTCTGTTACTCTCCTTTCCTCTCCTCCCCCTCCACCCCTTCCCCCAGCAGTCAGGAACTGCAGAGAGCTCGCTCACCAAGAATACACCAACACGGGTTTCGAGTACTTCTTGTGATGGGAGCGGAGGGTGAGGGAGCCCTTGCGCTCCAGCAAGTCCGTGGGTCCGAGCTCAAACCAGTATTGCCTACTGCTGCACCAGTCCTGGCAGGAGCTGCCAGAACTCTCCATTGAGGCTGGCCACATTCAGACCTCAGAGGATTTCTTTCTGCACCTATTCTGCTCCCCACGCCAACACCACCAGGATTCAGGATTCGGCGTCTCTCATCTCCTGAGCAACCTGGGGCGGGGTCAATAGAGAGGGCGGGGCCAGTGGAGGGGAAACCTAACAGCTCGGAAACCTAACAGCTCTGGTTTCCAAGACACTGTAGGCACTGATTAGAAAGAAACTACATTTCCCAGAATGCAATGAGGGGAGCGACCCACCTATGGAGAGGTTGGAAGGGATGCCCCTCCGCCTCCTGGGATCCCCCTCCGCCTCCTGGGATCTATAGTTTCGCCCTACCACCAGCCTATGGCCGGCGGACTTAAGGGGGACGGGCGGGTCAGTTAAGGGCATAGGGGACCTAAGCCTAGAGCAGTTCGGCTCCGGCCATCCTTGCAGAAGTTCTTTTTACTGTCCATCATCTGTCGTCACCACACCTTCTACTTACAAGCATGTAAGTTTAACCAAAAGGGAGCAAGAGAACACTCCTCAAACCCTAAAATGTGTCATTTATACATAAGGAGGAGCAGAATCAGTCAGCAAATCAGCTAAAAAGTCTGGGGATGAAAAAACCCTCACTGATTCAGGTTTCAGCTAATTTCCCAACCTTTTTTAGTTTCTTCCTCTGAAAAAACAAAGTAGATGATGGGACCGAGGAGGGGGCAGGGTGGACACAAGAATCTGAGGTCCCTTCAGGCTGTAACGTCGAAAGACTCAACCTCCAGGTACAGCTTAGGACTCCAGGGCATTCAGCTCCCTGAGACCTGCCAGTTCTCATTTTCGCACTTGATATTTTATGACAACACAAATTCATCACATTATTGTGTTGTTTAATATGTGACAAGGAGATTTCAAAAAGATTGCCTATGGCACTGCTTTCAAGAAATGATTGGATAGCTGCCTTCCAGAAGGAAGGTGCGTATTTTATCTTTGGCTTTCCAAGAGAATAATATTTAGGTATCAGAATTCTCCCCAACTTAGTTGAGCACAGTAAGGGCATTAGTGGACTTCATCATGGCCATCCCTCTGACCTGGAATGATGCTTAGTATATGGCATCATTTCAGAGCATGAGTGAACAAATGAATTGGGTACTTTAGATTTACTTGGGCTTCCATAAATTCTTACTTTATGAAGACCACATGTACACAAAAATTCAAATTTAAAAACACAAGAGACATTTCACATTACAAACGGATTCTATAGTTTACAAAAGATTTATTATAGCACTCCTATAAATAATGAAGTATTATTCTGGATCAGTTTTTACAAATTTGATTACACACAACTACTAAGTGCTTCTCTATGGCCTGCGGTACCCAGTGTGGGCACCAGTGGTATGCTAAGGCCCTTATTTTACTGACAGCTACAGTTAAGCCATGTTATTTAAAACCAGATAAATAGTCCATTGTCACCAACAAAGTGCTAGTATAGTACTGAGTGCTATTTTAGCCCTTTTCTTCCTGAAGAAAGGAAAAAGAAAAATAGAAATTAACTTTAAAAGGCTAAATAAGATCCCACATTAAGCTCAATTCTACCCAATCAAAGCAAAACACATTGCCATCACTCCAAAAATATTACCATCATTACTACCATCTTTTTTTAAAATTTTATTTTACTTATGCTTAAAGTGATGGCAACATAATATATTTGTGACTGAGATGTCAAGTTTCTGCAGCCAGTTTGACTCAGAGACAGAGGCTGCCCAGAGCCAAGACCTTTCTGAGGTACACGGACAGTACTGTGGAGATTTAAAAGCATTTCAGCACAAAGAAGTAGCAGTAAGTTAAGAAAACAAAACAACTGTAGCTTATTATTTTAGAGTTCCTTAAACCAAGCTCAAAGCCTAGTTTAGTCTATGAATATGCTTTGTTCTTATACTCTTTCCCCTTTACACCAACGTCACCAGCTTTATTGTCTTCTGTGTCTACTAAATACTTTTCAACATCCTTGTGTTGGGATATATGAGATTGACTCTCTGATACCCTCAAGTTCAGATTCCTTCCATTCCGTTTGTATACACCAGTACATTCTGTGGGATTTTTGCTTTGCTGATTGCTTATCGATGAAACAGGAAGAGAACAGAAGGGTTTTGTGAGAATTACATAAGATAATATATTGAAAGCAGGTGTGCCTAATGGATGCTTAGCCCTCAATAAAATTTCGACTACTGCTGCTATTGTTACATCCTAACTCTGTCCTTATCACTTGGGAAAAGTACCTTAAAATGTGCTTGTTTGTGTGGAGTTTCCTAAGTATACTTTCTGTTTTTCAAGCTTTGTCTGTTTATTACAAGGGTTTTGTAAATGAATATCTTTTTATTATATTTTAATATGAAATTTAACAGTCTGAATCAGAAAAATGTTGTCAAGATATTTGGATATGTTACCAGTGATAATGATGGTTTGGATTCATATGAAATCTTTTCTCTTCAAGACCATTAATAAGCTTTATGCTTTTTAAATGTGAAATCACTGATCTTCAACACACTTGAGTTGTTCCTGTTTTCTTCAAACTTCATCAAACCAATGAAGTGTAGGGATTAAAGCAATGTTTTCTATTTAGATTAATCTCTTTTCACCATAATATCCTTGGGGTAAGAAAATTATAGTTCAGGTGACTGAAACAGGACTTTTCTGTAGGAAAGTGCAGGCAGACCCAACTCAGGAAGTGGGAATCCCCATCTTGTGAGCCTACTCTAATATATTCATCAGTTTTATCAGATTATTTAAGAAGTTGCCAAGAAGACCTGACCAGAATAGCAAACCTAAAACAGATATAAACCAGCCAGATGTAAATGGCCACAGGGGCAAACCTCTTCAGCATCTTCTCTTTCTCTTCCTGTCCTAACAATCATCTGCTTGATTCCAGGAAAGCACCTGCCAGGACCTTCCAAAATCACTATCAGCAATGATCACCCCCAAACATTAAACTTTCTTCTACCAAATGTCATGCAATTTAGCTGAGAAAAAAAATCTAATTCTGTAAGAAAATTAACTTGTATTATCTCCATGTTGAATCATTTAAATCTATAAAAAACCTGTATTTGAATTCTATAATATTTAGAAGTTTAAAATTGAGTATTTGGGTCCCAATCAAGGATTGATTGCATAGTATTTTTAAAATTCTCTAGGAATAGGGAGCTCCTGTCACCTACTATATATACATCTAGGGGTTCACTTGAGACTGTTTTATACAAAAAAGTTAGAGTCCACCTCCTATGTCAAAATGAACGAGATTTCTGGTCTTCCCCAATCCCTCCATGCCTCCACTCCCATCTTTTCCTCCTTCCTTCCCTTTCTTCTTTTCTTCTTCTCACATTTTCTACCTTTATCCCTTCCTTTGCCGTGCTCCATGCCTTCTCTTCTTCCTTCTCTCCCAGTTCCCTCCTCCTCTTCTTCCTCCTTTGAGAAGTGGGAAGGATTTCAGAGTCAAAATCTGTTGTTGAGCACCCAAGAGAATCTGGTACCATTCAGTTATGTGAGATGCCACTGCGAAAATTTATATGAATAAGCTCCTGTTTAATGACCCAGGAACTCTGAAAAGAGCCAACTCTGACAAAAGCTCCAATCTTCTTTCTTTTCCTTTAAGTATTCATAACTACCAATGGTCTTTTTTAACCCCCTGAGCCACCCAGGCACCCCCCAATGGTCTTTTTTAGAATGAATTTAACCTTAAGTATGATCTCTCTGTACTTCTTTTTTTTTTTTTTAAAGATTTTATTTATTATTTATTTGAGAGAGATCACAAGTAGGCAGAGAGGCAGGCAAAGAGAGAGAGAGGGGGAAGCAGGCTCCCTGCTGAGCAGAGAGCCCGATGCGGGGCTCGATCCCAGGAGCCTGGGATCATGACCTGAGCCGAAGGCAGAGGCTTTAACCCACTGAGCCACCCAGGTGCCCCTGATCTCTCTGTACTTCTAATTTGTGTCGTAAACCTATAAGGCATTGACTTCTCCCAATTATTATTAATTAGTATATTGACTAATTGTTGCCACACAACAGGAGTGATTTCTAGAACTCCTACTATCAGCACAGAGGATTAATTTATTAAATATTCAAAGTATGGTATTCTATAATTCAGCATTTCCCTTATTTTGATAGTCAATAAGTGAGATTCTTTGGCAGAACTGTCCATAACTATTATGATAAAATTTTAATGTTCTGGATTAGTAATGACATGCTCAAACATAAATGTAGCTTAGGGATTTCTCTAACATTCTACAGATTGGATATCTTTAATTATTCAAAAACTGAATACCCATATTCACAAATGACCTAAACTCTTGGTTTCTTCCTTTTCTCCCACATGCTGTTTCGGTTTCTTGGTGCCTTTACTGTTTATTAGCAACAAGAATGCGATCATGTAGCTACCAGTTAGCCATTCTTGGGAAAGAGGTGGTACTTGAAATTAAGTTCGGTATTGTGGGTTTCTTTGGCTTTTTTTTTTTTTTTTTTTGCTCTTTAATTGCATAAAGGAACATCCTCTCCCAGGGAAGAAGATCAGAGAAAAGAAACTGGATTTGGGCTCCTTTTGCTCCTGGTGGTGGTGGACATTTTCCCATGGCCCCACAAGACCCACCCCCAGCTGCATGGTGAGCAAGATGGTCAGAAACCCGCTGAAAGGCTTCCACCAGAAGATCAAGTATGTGTAGGAGGTTTCTGGTTGTTGAGTACACCAAACACAAAGCTGCGAATATCAAGTTGCCATACCGGGGCAGAGGTCAGGAGCTCAAGGAAGAAGCTGGGGAATTTCCAGAACCTTGAAGGATTGTCTGAGTGTTGGACGATTTTGAGTTTCTTGTGTTCAGCGAGCATATGTCAAACTTGTGATGTTGTCTCCTCTGTTCATTAAATCTCTCTCTCTCTCTCTCTTTTTTTAAAGACTTCATTTATTTATTTGATAGACAGAGATCACAAGTAGACAGAGGGGCAGGCAGAGAGTGAGGGGGAAGCAGGCTCCCCGCTGAGCAGAGAGCCCGATGCAGGGCTCAATTCCAGGACCCTGAGATTATAACCTGAACCAAAGGCAGAGGCCTTAATCCACTGAGCCACCCAGGTGCCCCTCATTAAATCTCTTCTTACAGCATCATGTTTAAGTTGCTTTAGACTACAGAGGCTTTCAGGCTATTTCAGGAGAAGGGACATTTTCTAAAGGGTCAGGGCGGGACTAAAAGCAAGTATGATAACATTTAAAAACTGTAATAAAGGAAGCAGACTTAGAATAAAGATTTTCCAGACCAAATAATCATTCACATTTTCAGCACCAATTCTACGACCAATTAGTACAATTAACCCTTAAACAACTCAGGTTTGAACTGCACATGTCGACTTATGTGAGGATTTTTTTTTCAATTAAAATATTGGAAAAGTTTTTGGAGATTTGTGACAATTTGAAAAAACTAGCATACTGTGTAACTAAGAAATATCAAAAAATTAAGAAACCAGTAGGTATGTTTATATGTAGATACTAGTTTATCGTTAATACTATAAAATATACACGAATCTGTTAAAGAAAAGTTAAAATTTATCAAAGCTGATGCACATACTTACAGACGATCCATGGTGCCACACCATTTGCAGTCAAGGGAAGTATAAACAAATGTAAAGATACTGTATTAAGTCATAACTGCAGAAAATTAGCTGGAGTACCTACTGTACTCTGGTAATAATTTGGTAGCCCCCTCCTGTTGCTACTGCAGTGAGCTCAACTGTCTCAAGCATCCTCTTCAAACGCCCTATGACGCTAATCATCTCCACTCAAGCAGTTAGGCTCACCAGTAAATCGCACATCACAGTAAAAAGCGATCTCTCATGGTTCTCACATATTTTTCATCATGTTTAGTGCAACATTATAAACCTTGAATAACACCATGGGACCCACAGGAAGTGCCACTAGGGGTGTTGGAAGTGCTCCCAAGAATCCCAGAAAGTCATCACATTACAGGAAAAGAATGATTTGCTTGATATGTACCATAGATTGCAGTCTGCAGTTGTGGTTGTCCGCCATTTCATGATAAAGGAGTTCAGCATAAGGGTACTTGTTTAAAAAAATGGGGGTGGTGGTGGTGGTAATGGGGCGCCTGGGTGGCTCAGTTGGTTGAGCCCCTGCTTTCAGCTCAGGTCATGATCCCAGGGTCCTAGGATCAAGTCCCCACATCAGGCTCCCTGCTCAGTGGGGAACCTGCTTCTTCCTCTCTCTCTGACCCTCCCCAACTTGTACGCACGTGCGCTCTCTCTCTCCCTCTCACTCTTAAATAAGTAAAATCTTAAAAAAAAGGTGGGGGGGGGGATTTGTGACACTGCTCCTGCAGCTTTGCCAGCAGGCATGAAAACCCTGCATTTTCTGTGAAATACCTTTTTATATCATATTGAAAATACAGCTTGTATGTGGGTGCAGGATTGCTTTAAGAAAGCCATCCCTATCAACTCTAACATAATTCATGAAAAAGCAAAGTCATGATATGACAACTAGGGCAAAAGGAAGGAAGGTAAAGCCTCTAAAGCTGGAGAATTTAATGCCAGCAAAGGAGAGTTTGATAATTTTAAAAAGGTTTGGCTGTAGAGGTGCCTGGCTGGCTCAGTTGGTGGAACATGCGATTTTTGGTTTCAGTGTTGTAAGTTCAAGCCTCACATTGGGTGTAAAGATTACTTAAAAAATAAAATCTTAAAAAAAAAAAAAAGTTTGGCTTTAAAAAAATGTCAAGATACCAGGAGAGGCAGCTTCTGTCAACCAAGAGGCAACAGACAAATTCCCAGATGCCATTAAGAAAATCATTGAGGAGAAAGGATATCTGCCTGAACAGATTGTTAATGCAGATAAAAGTACCCTATTCTGGGGGGAAAATTGCCATAAGAATGTATTAGTAAGGGGGGCGCCTGGGTGGCTCAGTCACTTAAGCATCTGCCTTCAACTCAGGTCATGACCCAGGGTCCTGGGATCAAGTGTGTCTCCTCCCCCCCACCCCCCCCACCCCATGGCAGGCTCCCTGCTCAGAGAGGAGCCTGCTTCTGTCTCTTCCTTTGCCCCTTCCCTCCCCCTCCTTTCATGCTCGCTCTCTCAAATATATATATATGTGTATATATATACACATATATATATCCATCCCAGGACCCTGGGATCATGACCTGAGCTGAAGGCAGAGGCTTAACCCACTGAGCCACCCAGGTGCCCCTCCATAGATCACTTTATAAAATATTTTACAGGGGCGTCTGGGTTGCTCAGTCGGGTAAGCGTCTGCCTTCTGCTCAGGTCAGGATCCCAGGGTCCTGGGATCAAGTCCCACATCATGCTCCCTGCTCAGGTCTTCTCCCTCTCTCCCTGCCTCTCCCCCTGCTTGTGAACTTTCTCTCTCGGACAAATAAATAAAATCTTTAAAAAGATAAATAAAATAAAATACCTTTACATACACTCTTTTACTTGGCCCTTACAAAAATAATGTGGGGTGCATATTGGCATTTCCATTTCTAAGATGAGTACACTGAATTACACATCTAGAGGCAAAGCCAGTTTTATATTCTTACCTTCAGATTCCAAAGAAGGTTCTCATTCTTATTCTACTACAGACACTATATATGTACATATATTCTTCTGTTTGCAGGAGCCTGAACTCTAGTAGGACTACAGAATTATGTCCTCAACTAGCCTGTACTTCTGTAACTTTTGTCTCCTCTGGATATGTCATGACTTCTCAACCTAAGGCATTAAGTTGTTTGTAACAGGTTATCGGTATGTTTCCAAAATTCCCCCCTGGTTAATTTCTTCTGAAATTATACAATTCCATACTCCTAAAGCTTTCATAAAATACAATCAGATAGTTTGGGTCTCTCATCCCCTTGCCTGTCACTTGGCATCGAATTTCATTTTTGCCCTGAAGAACCTCTTGCTCACATTTTGCCTTTCTTTTGCTCTCATCCTCTCTGTGTCTGGATTGATCTTCCTTTCTCAGAGTAACCTCATTCTCCTGCGGTGTGTTCGCTATCCCTAACGGACTAGAGGACCTGAGTCTTTCTTCCTCAGATTTCTCTTGTCACTCTAGAATCCAGAGAACGTGAAGGGTATCTGAATTTTTTTTTTTTAGATTTTTTTAAAAAAATTTATATATTTGACAGACAGAGGTCACAAGTAGGCAGAGAGGCAGGCAGAGAGAGAGAGAGAGAGGAGGAAGCAGGCTCCCGGCTGAGCAGAGAGCCCAATGTGGGGCTCGATCCCAGGACCCTGGGATCATGACCTGAGCCGAAGGCAGAGGCTTTAACCCACTGAGCCACCCAGGCGCCCCCCTGAATTTCTAAAACACTTCAACATAAGCTTTTATTCTACAGCGTAAGGTTAAATATGTTGTTTTCCCTAAAGTGATGTTTTTTAGAACATGTGTGATTTTATGTTCATACAAAATTCTAAGAACAAAATACCAAGATCTCAATATCATTTACAAAAAATATTCAAAAACCCTGTATCCATTTCTATAAAGAATTATAGTTTTAATATTAAAGGAAACTACCCTGAAATGTATTTTAATGTAATTATATAGCTCATGCCGTGTCATCTCTTCTCATTTACCAGTGTCTATTCTATTTAGTTTAAGATGAACTAAATTTCCATTTCTGACTGAACCTTATTATTATTAAAAAATGCATCATATTTTCTCCCAGTGTGGATATGCATGAGGAGAATATTTTGTGTAAAAATTAATTGCCTTTTTTTCTTGGCACATTACAAAGAGGACTATTTTGGAAGTAAAAAATATTAATGATTACTCTGATTCACCAATTGGAAAAGTTTCTTCAGTACTGTGACATAAAATTTCCTTCCATTACACTCAGAATGTGGCATAAATGTTTTTTATTTTCCAGATGGCTATAATTTATTACTTTCTGTCTAAATTTATAAGAGTCACAGAATAAACAAGCCTAGAATCTGAGGTCACTGGGAGAGTGAAGGTTATTTTTTACCTCCTCTTAGACAAAGGAGAAGTTTATTCTCACCCTCTAGCAGACTGCTAAGGAGACTTATCCTATCTACCTCCACAGGAGCCCAGACGAGAGAGCTCACAACTCATGAAGGCAGTCCACTCCAATTCTGGACAAGCATAATCATAAGTTTCATCTTACGTTGAGCTAACATGAACCTTCTTGCTAGATGCACTAGTTGGATCTGCTTCTGGAAGATAAAAGATAAGCTTTATTTCTCTCTTGTGAAAGATCCTTTCAGATATATGAAGAAAGATTACATGCCTTCTCTTTTCCCAGGTAAACAAAGTAAACAAACCTACATTTTTTCATATTTATTTTGGCTGAACCTCTGGATGTGCATCACTTTGATCATGAGCCCCTTAAAAAGTGATTCTCAGAAAAGAGCACAACATTTGACTCTGACCAATGCCAAGTACAGTAGGGCTACCACTGTGTCCCATGCATTTGACTCTTTGCCTTTGTTAGCACAACCTAAGCATGGGAGAAAGGAAGTAAGATAGGATAAGAGACAGGAAGGAAGAGAAGGAAGAAGGGAGGAAAAAAGAGAAAACAGATGAACTGAAACAAGATCAGGGAGAAATAAAAAATTCAAAATATATGTATGCCCTGAGGCTAATCCTAGGATCAGAACTACCATCTCATGACCAAGCTTTGGACCTCTGGCAAGGCTGAAAGCTCATTATCAAGCCTCCTGTACTAAGCCTGGAACCTTTGAAGCAGCAAATTAAGGGGCCTATGAAAATACAAACTCTCTGGGTTGGGCAGTTGGGGATCTGCCTTTGGCTCAGGACATGATCTCAGGGATCTAGGGATCAAGTAAGTTTCTGTAGGGAGCCTGTTTCTCCCTCTTTCTCTGGCCCTCCCCCTGCTGGTTCGTTCTCTCTCTCTCTCTCTCTCTCTCTCTCTCTCATGTGCTCTTTCTCTCCCTCAAATAAATAAATGAAATTTTTAAAAATTAAAAAAAAATACAAATCTTCTCCAAAGCAAGTATCCCCAATTTACACTCTCAGGACTCCCCCAGATTAAGTTCAACAAGCCTGAGCTCACAAGATGCTACTGGTAAACACAGAAGGAAATAAGCTAGGATAAGAAAAAACAACAAAGGATAGATTTAAGTCCCCTACTACCCTACCCCAACTCAAACGCTTGAATTATTAGATGGAGCATGTTAGATAATCTGAATAAAAAAAAAAACCCACAAAACAAAACTTGGAGCCATAAAACAAGCCGATGAAGGGTTAAATCACTATCAAAAATGGCCAGAGCAACTTTTAACATGACCATGGGTGCATTAGCAGTTTCCTTTTCTCATCAGGGAAATCTGAAAGCCACAAAAATATGGACAACAAAAATTTAAATTCTGGTAAAAATAAAAGACTCCAAAATAGTTGTAAAGGCTACTGAACCTTTAGGATTCACGTGGCAGTAAGCGAAGAGAGGCCTACAAGCAATGTGGTAGAATCCTAAAATCCATGCCCTCCACCAAGATTTCCTGCCCTAATATGAGGGCGTATGAATATAATGAATGCAATATTACACTTGTGATTATGTTACATTACATGACAAATGAGATTTTGCAAATGCAATTACGAGTACTAGACAGTTGACTTTGAATTCATCAAAATGGAGATTATCTGGGTGGACCTAAACTAACACATGAGCCCTCTGAAAGCAGAGAGTTTTCTGTCTGGTGGCAGAAGAAAAAGAAAGATCTAAAACAGAAGGATTCCATTATATTGTACACCTGAAACTAATATAACACTGTATGCTAACTAACTGAGAATTAAAATAAAATAAAAACTTTAAAAGCTGGGAGGGGGGACGGGGAACCCAGAAGGATTGTTAGTTTTGAAGACGGAGGGGCCCACACAAAGGAAGGGAGAGTGGCCTCTAGGAGCTATAAGCTGTCATGTGCAGCTGACAACTAGCACGGAAATGGAGACATCAGTCTTACAACTGCAGGGAAATGAATTCTGCCAACAACCAGAATGATCCTGGAAGTGATTTCTTCCCTAGAGATTTCAGAGAAGAGTCCAGTCCAGATGATACCTTGATTTTAGCCTTGTGAGATCCAAATTAGAAAATCCAGTAAAGCCTGCCCACTTCTGACCTATAGAACTGTGAGCTAATAAATGCTGTTTTAAGCCATTAAATTTAGGGTAATTTGTTATGCAGCAGCAGAAAACTAAAATAAGTGGTATTTCAGAAAGTATTGTTTTTATTTTATTTTTGTTTCATTTATTTTTAATTTTTCAGTTTTTATTTAAATTCCAGTTACTTAACAGAGTATATTATTTTCAGATGTAGAATTCAGTGATTCAACATACAACAACTGGTGCTCATCACAACTGCTCTCCTTAATCCCCACCATCTATTTAACCCACCCCCCCACCCACTTCCCCTCTGGTAGCCATCAGTTTTTCTCTATAGTTAAGAGTCTGTTTCTTGGTTTTCCTTTCTCTTTCCCCCCTATGTTTAAATTCTACATTTGAGTGAAATCATATGGTATTTGTCTTTCTCTGAATGACTTATTTCACTTAGCATAATACTCTCTAGCTCTGTCCACATAATTGCAAATGGCAAGGTTTCAGTCTTTTTGATGGCAGAGTAATATTCCATTATATATAGATATCTATCTATCTATCTATCTATCTACAGATAGATAGATATCACTTCTTCTTCATCCATGCATCAGTCAATGGACATTGGGGCTCTTTCCATAATTTGGCTATTGTGAACAGTGCTGATATACACATCAAGGTGCATGTATCCCTTCAAATTAGTATTTTTGTATCCTCTGGGTAAATACCTAGCAATACAATTGCTGGATCATAGGGTAGTCCTATTTTTAACTTTCTGAGGAACCTCAATACTGTGTTCCAGAGTGGCTGCACCAGCTTGCATTCCCACCAGCAGTGTAGGAGGGTTCCCCTTTTCCTGCATCCTTGTTAACACCTGTTGTTTCCTATGGTGTTAATTTTAGCCATTCTGATTGGTATGAGGTGGTATCTCATTGTAATTTTGATTTCTATTTCCCTCATGCTGAGTGATGTTGGGCATCATTTCACGTGTCTGTTCGTCATCTCTGTATGTCTTCTTTGGAAAAATGTCTACTCATGTCTTCTGCCTGTTTTTAGACTGGATTATTATGACTTTGGGTGTTGTTTTATAAGTTCTTTATATATTTTGGAAATTAACCCTTTATCAGGTACGTTATTTGTAAATAGCTCTCCCATTCTTTTTTTTTTTTAAGATTTTATTTATTTATTTGTCAGAGAGAGAGCGAGAGCGCAAGCACAGGCAGACAGAGTGGCAGGCAAAGGCAGAGAGAGAAGCAGGCTCCCTGCTGAGCAAGGAGCCTGATGTGGGATTCGAACCCAGGATGCTGGGATCATGACCTGAGCTGAAGGCAGCCGTTTAACCAACTGAGCCACCCATACGTCCCTAGCTCTCCCATTCTGTAGGTTGCATTTTAGTTTTGTTGATTGTTTCTTTCACTGTGCAGAAGTTGTTTTTTCTTTTTTTATCTTGATGAATTTCCAATTGTTTATTTTTGCTTTTATTTCCCTTGCCTCAGGAAACATCTACAAAAATGCTGCTATGGCCGATGTCAGAGAAATTATTTTTGTGTATGGTGTAAGAAAGGGGTCCAGCTTCATTCCTCTGCATGTGGCTGTCCAATTTTCCCTATAACATTTGGTAAAGAGATTGTTTTTTTCTCTATTGCAGATTCTTTCCTCCTTTCCTCCTTTGTTGAAGATTAATTGAGGGTTCATTTCTGGGTTTTCTATTCTGATCTGTTGATCGATGTGTCTATTTTGTGCCAGAACCATAATGTCTCGATCACTACAGTTTTATAATATAGCTTGAAGTATGGAATTGTGATGCTTCAGGCTTTGCTTTTCTTTTTCAAGATTGCTTTGGTTATTAGGGGTCGTCTGTGGTTCCAGACAAATTTTAGGATTGCATGTTCTAGTTCTGTGAGAAATGCTGTTGGTATTTTGATAGAATTGCATTAAAGGTGTAGACTGCTTTGGTTAACATAGGCATTTTAACAATATTTGTTCTCCCAATCCATGAGCATGGAATATTTTTCCATTTTTTTGTGTCATCTTCAGTTTCTTTCATCAGTGTTTTATCGTTTTCAGAGCATAGATCTTTTATTTCTTTGGTTAGGTTTATTCCCAGGTATCTTAGGGTTTTGATGCAACTGTAAATGGGATTGATTGCTTGGTTTCTCTTTCTGCTGCTTCACTTTTAGTGTCATAGAAATGCAACAGAGTTTATTTTGTATTCTGCAGCTTACTGAATTCGTCTATCTGTTCTAGCAATTTTTTTGGTGGAGTCTCTCAGGTTTTCTTTATAGAGTATTCTGTCATCTGCAAATAGTGGAAGTTTTGATTTCTTCCTTACTAATTTGGAGGCCTTTTACTTCTTTGTGTTGTCTGATTGCTGTGGCTAGGACTTTCAGTATTGTGTTAATAACAGTGGTGAGAGTGGACATTGTTTTTGACTTTAGAGGAAAAGCTCTGTTTTTCCCCACTGAGGATGGTATTAGCTGTGAGTTTTTCATATATGGCCTTTATTATTTTGAGGTATGTTCCCTCTAACTCTACTTTGTTGAGAGTTTTTACCATGAATGGAGTTGTATTTTGTCAAATGCTTTTTCTGCATTTATCGAAAGAATTATATGGCTCTTATCCTCTCTTTTATTAATGTGGTATATCATGTTGACTGATTTGTGAATACTGATTTACACTTGCACCCCAGGAATAAGTCCCACTTGATCATGGTGAATGATTCTTTTAATGTTGCTTGCTTTATTTTACTGAGAACAATGTCCAAAATGTTCATCAGGGATATTGGCCTGCAGTTTTCTTTTTTAATGGAGTCTCTATCTAGTTTTGGTATCAGTGTAATGCTGGACTCACAAAATGAATTTGGAGGTTTTCCTTCCATTTCTGTTTTTTAGAATAGTTTGAGAAGAATAGATATTACCTCTTCTTTATATGTTTGGTAGAATTCACCTGTGAAGCCATCTGACCCTAGACTTTTGTTTGTTGGAGTTTTTTTTATTACTAATTCAAATTCTTTCCAGGTTATCAGGCTGTTCAAGTTTTCTATTTCTTCCCATTTAAGATTTGGTAGTTTATATATTTCTAGGAATTTATCTAGGTTGTTCAATTTGTTGGCATGTATTTTTTTACAATATTGTCTTACAATTGTTTATATTTCTGTGGTGGTGGTGGTGGTAGTGATTTCTCCTCTCTCATTTGTGATTTTATTTATTTGGGTTCTTTTTCTTCTCTTTTTGATAAGTCTGGCTAAGGGTTTATCAATTTTATTAATTTTTTCAAAGAACCAGTTCCTGGTTTCATTGATCCAGTCTATTACTCTCTTTTAGTTTCTATATCATTTGTTTCTGCTCTAATCTTTATTATTTCCCTTCTTCTGCTGGCTGTCCGCTTTGTTTGTTGTTCTTTTTCTAGCTCCTGTAGCTGTAAGGCTAGGTTGTTTGAGATTTTTCTTGCTTCTTGGTATTGTTGTATCCTTCCCTCTTAGGACAGCTTTTTTTGCATCCCAAAGGTTTTGGACCATTGTGTTTTCATTTTCACTTGCCTCCATGTATTTTTTAATTTCTTCTTTGATTTCCAGGGTTGATCCATTCATTATTGATTAACATGTTGTTTAACCTCCGGGTATTTGTGGTCTTTCCAAATTTTTTCTTATACTTGACTTCAAGTTTCATAGAGTTGTGGTCAGAAAATATGCATGGTATGATCTCAAATCTTTTTGTACTTGTTGAGGCCTGAATTGTGACCTAGTATGTGATCTATTCTGGAGAAAGTCCCATGTGACTTGAAAAGAATGTGTATTCCGCTGCTTTAGGATGGAATGTTCTGAAACTATCTGGCCCAGTGTGTCATTCAAAGCCATTGTTTCCTTGTTGATTTTCTGCTTAGATGATCTGTCCATTGATGTACGTTGGGTGTTTAAATCCCCTACTATTCTTGTATTATTATTAATGAGTTCCTTTATGTTTGTTATTGTTTTACATATTTTAATGCTCCCATGTTGGCTGCATAAATATTTATAATTGTTAGATCTTCTTGTTGGGTAGTCCCCTTTATTATGATTAGTGCCCTTCTTCATCTCTTATTACAGTCCTTGGTTTAAAATCTAGTTTGTCTGTTGTAAGTATTGCTACTTTGGCTTTCTTTTGATGTTGCTTTGCATGATAAATGTTTCTCCATCCCCTCACTTTCAATCTGCAGGTGTCTCTGAGTCTAAAATGGGTCTATTATAGCCAGAATATAGACAGGTCTTAGTTTTTTATCCATTTGGACACCCTATGTCTTTTGATTAGAGTGTTTAGTGCATTTATAGTCAGAGTAATTCTTGATAGATATGTATTTAGTACCATTTTATTACTTGTTTTATTGTTTTTTTCTGGAGATTTTCTCTTCCTTTCTTGTCTTTGTCACTTCCAATCTTTCCTTTCCACTCAAAGAGTCCCCTTTAATATTTCTTGCAGGGCTGATTTAGTGGTCATGAACTCCTTTAGTTTTTGTCTGTGAAACTCTTTATCTCTCCTTTCTACCAGAAAGTACTATCTAAAAAAAATCCTAAAGGTGCTGAGCCACATCTTGAGTTTCAAAAAGTTTCTCTAATGAGCAGCAGATGGGTTGGGAAGAATGTGAGGCGAATGGTATCAGATGTACCCCCACCCCTTATGAATGCCCTAAGAGGAGAGCTGAAAGGAGGGGGCTAGTTTAAAATGTCCAGTGAGACTAGTTCTTATAATTTTGTTAACAGAGGACATTTTGGTTGCTCTTTTCAATGTAAAGTTATGTCCTTTGTTTCATTTACTTCTTTTGAATTGGAATTATCCTTATTTGGCACTAATATTGCAACATATACTCTTTGGTTATTTGTGTTTTCCTGGTGCTTCTTGGCTTATGTTGTTATTCTTAGTGATCTAGCATTATTTAGGAGACGTTCATTTAGAGAGAGAATATAGTTAATCTTTGTTTTTATTCTTTTTTTAAAAAGATTTAATTATTTATTTTATCAAGAGAGAGAGCATGTGCATAAGCAGGAGGGGCAAAGGAGAGAGAATCTCAAACAGACTCTGCACTGAGTGCAGACCCAGACACAGAGCTTGATCTCAGGACCCTGAGAGCACAACCCGAGCTGAAATCGAGAATCAGATGCTTGACTGACTGAGCCACCCAGGTGCCCCAATCTTTGTTTTTCAAAAAGGAAGTTAAGCCATTTTTTTTGGTTGTCATAACTTAGTTTTTATCTAGTTACACTGTTTTTCTTTCTTGTCAATGGTTTCTTGCTTTCCTTTCATTTCTATCTACTCTATGGACTATGCATATATTTATATGCTTTAATTCCTATTGACTTCAAAAGTATTCATTCAATTTTTTTCCAGTGGGTGTCCCAAAAGTATATATTGTATTTTTAATTTTAGTGGTTCTTATAAAGCTTTTCTAACATATTTTTAAATTTGTTTTTCAAGATCAGGAATGGAATGTCATCTTTTGACATCATGTGAGATGACAGTGCTGAGAACAAAGTATGCCATCAACAAAGGCTTATTTAATTAGATGGAATTGAAATTAGTTTGTTTTTCAATCTCATTTGAAATTACTTGAAACATGAGATTCGCACAACAGCACAGGCAGCTGGGGATGAGGGGGAGTTTAAACAATATGGCCTCTGGTAATGGAAGTAAAAAACGTTTCTAAAAGAATGGTAACAAAGCACTGTGAGAATTTCCTCATTATTACTTACTACTCATTGTTGAGAACCATTGAAGTGCTACATTTTGAAATGAATGTATAAAAATCAGTTCAGTCACTAACAATCAGTCTCTATTCCTGTTCAAACAAAACCCAAGAGAGAATGGTTGATTCATTTACTTTTCAGTGTCTTTTGCTTCCTTCTTATCTAAACTCCCATGGCAGGGGTATAGCAGTACCTGCACAGTTCCCAGAAGGAATCCTGAATGCCTGCAAGTGGCATCCTGTCCAACAGCAATTTAATTATCAGGATATATCATCAAGTCCTTCAGCAAGTTGCCTGACTTACAATTATGGCACCATGATGGCTTAATTGGGATGGCACAGTCTTGAATTACTTAATCCAAGACAGAATAATGAAAAGCTGTTTCAAAGGCTCACACAGTAAAAAAAAAAAAAAAAAAAAAAACAAAGGCTCACACAGTGGTTGCATTAAGGTGTGTGGATAAAACACGATGGCCATGAAGTTATTTTGTGAGAAAAGCCAGTCATCATTTCAATCTGCCTTCCATTTCCTGCCCATATTATTTTTCCAACTGCAGGGTAAGCTTTATAGCTGCTCTAAGGATTTGTTAGCATGACTCCCAGAGGCTTCTGGGAAAGCGACCCCTCTCCTGGCTCTCTAGTACTAAGTCTAAGAATATACTTGGATCAGGATGCAGCAGGCTGCCTGCACCAAGAATGATGAATGAGGACTATTCATGCTTCGGTTTACTGTATTGTGTTGTAATGCCTCCTATATTATATATTATATTCAGAGTTGTACTGAGAGGTTGAATATACAAATAACAAAACTCAGAACATATATAAAAATAGAACTCTGACCTACGGCCTGCAACGATCTGCCCAGGAAATCAACCAATCCAGGAAGCCAGCCTGCTATAAATTAGACCTGCAGGAAGTCTGACTGCTATCTCTAGTGATGGGTCCAGGAAGCCAGACAATAACCATAGTAACAATTGGCCCCAAGTGACCAGGCTTTGATTAATGACAGAGAGTTTTCCTAATATTTGTCCCCAGCCTGCCTACAACTTCCTCATGTCCACAGTTATCAATCAGGGCATACCTGAAGCCTAATCTTTTTTCCAACCTTCTGCCTGCCTTTGAGTATCTGCCAAAATCCAAGTGACAGTAGCTGGCCCCTGTGCTGTAGAAGCTCTGAATAAATAGCCTTTGCTTGTTCTCATTTGGTTGGTCTTTGTTTATTTCCACTATAAAGTTTAAGAAGGTGCTTCTGGTGTCAAAGAAGTGGTCCCCAGCACATCCCCAGGCTACTCTACTGAGAAAACTTATCCAGTCTTACGTGTTTAGTGCTAGAGGTAAAGAGAAAGACTATTAACTCTCCAGAAAGACTGATATGATTCTCACTTGGGTCTTACCATCTGTAACTACCTGCCCAGTGATGAGAATTTCAGAAGCTGGAATCTCCATCTGGCCTGACGTTGCTGATGTCTGTGATACGTATCATGACTGTGCTGACTTCCTTTTATATCCTTGAGATAATTAAACCCTGCTTGATCTACCCATGAGGCATGTGTCTGGTCTTTGCCTCAGTCTGAGCTTACAACTGACTTGGTCCAAACAATGGTCATGTACACCCCATATTTTATACTGGGTAGGTAAGAGTTACATATTTTGGAAGTGAATATAAAGATTCCTGTATTCTGTCCCAGGCTAGAATTTATAAATGAATGTCTGCTTATGGTATTATTTCTTAACCTAAGGCCGGGTACCATTTAGGGGAGAAAGGGTAATACATGCGGAGACAGTAGCATAAGAAAGGCAAGGAGGCATGAACATAGAGAGCAATGCTGTGCATCTCCCGGGCCTCCAAAATATGCCATATGGTTTACATCTAGCTTCAAATGCAGATACAGCTTCTACAAGCAGAGGGATTAATGGGAGGAAAAACTGAAGCAAACACCTTTGCCCTCAGGGAAGCTTTTTCGATACCATTTATTTCTGAGTCCCGTGAACTAAGGGGACAAGCAAATCTGTGTAGACTCCTCTGAGCTCCCAAGGTATCCCCATCTGAATGTTGTTCTCCTTCATTCCCACTGCACAAGGACCACAATCACATTTAACTCTAAGTAGAAACTTGACACAGTCCAGATGTCCATTTTCAATCATTTGAGACCTAAGTATGTCAACAAATATTTTCAGAGGGAACATTAGGTAAAACAATCATTTGCTAAATATGAATGTCTAATTCCCTCTTTGCATTGCCAATTCCCTCTTTGGTATTAATCACGGTTGCTAATATTCATGTCACCATCGACAACAGAGCTCCCAATCTGTCAATCTATGATACATCCTTTAAGTAGCAGCAATTCTTTTTTTAACCTTAAGATTTTTCTATCTTATATCCACATGCACCGTAGAAAATGAGAGAAAAAAAGAAGGAAGACAAGAGAGGGATGAAAGGAATGAAAGACAGGAGGAGGAAAGAAGGGAGGTCACGATTAATACCAACACCACTATTAATATTTCAGTATAAAGATTTCCAATCATGTTGATGCTGTTATGCAATCACAACATACATACCATTTCATAACTTTCTTTACTCAGTAATATGTTAACATTTTTCTACATCATTAAACACTCCACAATGTAAAAGTTAATGACAGGAGAACATTTTAATGTTTGGGTAGTCCACACGATGTCTCCTACTGTTAATAATTCATTGTTTCGTATTTTACATTATTATAAGGAATGCTACCACTAACATCCTTAACTAAATCTTTTCCTGCGTGCACAATGATTTCCACATGAAAAAAAATGTAGAAATTGATTTTATGGATCAAAAAGCTAAACACATCTTTATGACCTTTGATCTTTGTATCAAAGAGCCCTCTAGAGGGGCACCTGGGTGGCTCCGTAGGTTAAGCCTCTGCCTTTGGCTCCAGTCATGATCTCAGGGTCCTGGGATCGAGCCCCACATCGGGCTCTCTGCTCAGCGGGGAGCCTGCTTCCCCCTCTCTCTCTGCCTGCCTCTCTGCCTACTTGTGGTCTCTCTCTCTCTCTCTCTCTCTGTCAAATAAGTAAATAAAATCTTTAAAAAAAAAAAAAGCCCTCTGGAAAGGTTGCAAGAATTTATACTCCCCTTAAAGAGGTCATTTCCCTCCTCTTTGTCCCTTCTTGACTTTCTTCCTCTTGCCAACTGTTAACACAATAATGCTCCCGAGTTTTGCTAAAAGACAGGTATGTTTGTCTTACCCACATTTTACCACAGTGCATCCCAATCTGAAGAATGTGACTGACAGCCTTTCCAGGATAGATCAGACACCTTGGAGGGAAAAGCCGTGTTTAAAAAAAAAAAAAAAAGCCAGAAAAAAGCCTGGAGGCTGGGGTGGGAGAGGGGGTAACAATGAGAAAAATGAAAATTGATCCTTGTGTATTCATCTGGGAATGACCCTAAGTAGAGTGGTAGGTGATTAAATGAGAAAAGTAAATCAGTGTTTTGTACCATCTTTTGGATACAATGTTCAGCCTAGGCTTTATCCCTGAACTCCAGCCTTACATATTTAATGACCTGTTTTGAAGATTTACACTTGTTTCATTATTTCTTTCATAGCTGCTACCACCAACATACATACCACTAGAAAAACCTATTCATCCTCCAAAACATATGCAAGCAACAAGCAAGCAAGCATGCATAAGCAGGGGGAGCCGCAGGCAAGGGGGCAGGAAGCAGGCTTCCCACTGAGCAGGAAGCCCATTGCGGGGCTCAGTCCCAGGACCCTGAGATTATGAACTGAGCCAAAGGCAGACACTTAACCAACTGAGCCACCCAGGCATCCCATGACTACAGATTCTTAATTTTTGTTTCTGTTTCTACAGTCCATTCTGTGCACAACAGCCAGGGGACAATAGTCACATGATGTCATTTTCCAAATTAAAATAATGTAATGGCTTTCTGTGACTCCTGGAATAAAATCACAACTCCTTATGAGGCTTATAAGCCTTTACTCATGAGTGGGATCCTGTCTACCTCTCCAACACCGTTGGTACTATCTTCTCCAATCCCCAACACACTGCACCGACCACACTGGCATTGTTTCTACTCCCACAGCATGTTGAGTTCTTTTCCACACTAGAACTGTTGTTTTTGCTGATCTACCCCTTGATCACTCTTCTCATTTTTTGGCCTGGGCAGCATTTTTCATCCATCATGTCCCACTTCAGAAAAAGCCACCCCGACTACCTTCCTAATGTTGGCTTTGATCATCAACCTATTTACTGCCCATCACACAATCCTGTTTTTCATCCTTTGTTAGAAAACCAAAACAACTTTGTCTCCTTGGTCATTGCCTTCTCTAGAAGGTAATCTCTGTGAGTCCAGTAACTTATTTTGCACTGACCCGCTGTACCTCTAGCACCTAGCAGAATGCCTAGCACATTGTTGACCCTCAAAACACTGTTTCATGAATAAATAAATGGAAGATATATTCATAATCAACTAAAATAATATTTTCTTTGCGGTAACAGATTTTCTCATATGCACATTTATGGTAAACCAAGGAGTTACTTGATTTTTAAATACTTTTTAATTTGATGAAAAGGAGTATGGCACTGTTTAGTCTAAAATCTATTTAATTGCTGTGTCATTGGAAATTCGGTTTCTACCATTTTTCATTATTATAAGCAATATTACCATATATAAACTTGAAACTGATATATAATCATTTAACTTCTTACTAAAGTGGCTTTTTTAGATCAAAATCTTTTTATATGTTTCATGAAATTTTCCTGTGAAAATACGAAACAAATTGATTCTCCATCAGCAGTGAACTGAAGTTCTTATGTTCATATGGTATATATACCATATTTCATTCTGTCAAAAGGAAAAGAAAGCCTAATGGAAACTAGTTAATATGGGGGAAATATCTCATTTAACAAAGGCCCAATGGTAGAGCAGTTTTCAGGATTACTTGATGAAATGTCTTAATAATGTCATTCTTCGAATTTGCCCTCAGGCTGACTCCCTTCAGGATTATAAAACATCTGAAGCAGTTCTAGGATAAACATCCCAGCAAGACCATAACCAGAGGCAGAAATGAATCATATCCCCTGGTGTCCCCCTCCTAGAATGAGGAAATCTCTCCCAGAAGCCGAACAGGAGGCTGCCTTCACGTCTCACTGGCTGGGAAATGGGTGACATGCCCTCTCCTAAACAAGTCACTGATAAGGAGAATGAAACTACCAGGAAGAGTAATAGTGACAGCTAAGTCTTAAACCAGTCAGGATTTTACCCTAGAGTAAGCATGAGCATTCTGCCAGTAAGGAAGAAGTTGAAGTGGGGTGGCTCTTCGTAGGCAATCAATAGTGTCTGAGAATACTGAATATTAAAATTAAAAAAATCTTTGACAATTTGATGAAAAGCTATTAATTAACAATGCATGTATTTGACTACTAAACTGCATTAACATTTTCTCTTATGTTCTGCTATCTTTTTAACTCCTTTGGGAAGTCTCAACCCTTCTTGGTGGCAGGGGAAAAAAAGGAAAAGAAGAAGAAGAAAGGAAAAGGAAAGGCTGATAGGCTGACATCATTACATCTCAAATTAGGTTACAAAACCCACCTCTTTAGGAGAATTCACTCTATGATACCAATTCCATAAGTTTCAACCAAGCACAGTGACTACTCAGTAGGACAGGGGACAATATGAAGCCACAAAATACTATTTGCACTATCCACAGCAACATTAGCAGGAGAATCCATAGGGCTGCAGCTCCCAAGAAGATTCTTATATTTTACTGACAACCCAAGACCACCCTGTTGTAATTTCATATTATAATCTGTGCTCCAGATCTCCCAAACTTGTCTCCAGACCTTCCGTTAAGGTAGAACACGTTGGATTACACCTAGCTTCAGTTCCAGGTACTCTTTGACTTGTTTTCTCATAGGTTTTCTATACCATTAACTTAAGGAGTATCTGATGCCATTGAGCGTGGTACTTACACAGTTTATTCTGGTTGGGCCATCGGATTCATTAATTTGAACTCCAACAATAAGCATGTTTTAATCTCTCCCCATCTTTACTCGCTTTCCAACATTTCAGTTTTAGTTACTAATTAAATACATTTTAATAACACTAATGAAGCAATACTTTTCCTTCATTTAAAAAATATTTCCCTTTGAACAATAACACCTAACATGTTCATTGCACAATTATTGGGTTGTTCAACATCTGTTTATTGATATATGAGCTATTTATATACTAAAAATATTGATTGTGTGTCATATAAATTCCCAAGTCTTTTTCTTTGTTTTTCAAACTTAATGGAGTAATTACAGATCTATAATCTAGTCAGTCTTATTTATGTTTTCTGCTTTGGGTGACATGATAAGAAAGACTTCCCAATCTGAGATCAGGTATGTCCACTCACTTTTTCCAAGGATCTAAGCCTTTTGATTTTATAGTAACTATCAGACTTTATTTATGTATATAATTATATATTTAGCTAATGAAAATCTTTAAATCCCAACAAGACAATTACTGGGGCAGTGCATTAAAGTTGACAAGATAAATGAGGTCTTTCGTGCAGGACATTGTCCTACTGATGGCGTTCTTCTCTCTCACATTTGCTCCCAGTGGATGACATCATCCTCACTCGCAGGTACCAAATCCAAAGCAATAACCACCAAATCAAGGTTTCAGGCTGACATGTAAAGAAATTCTCCCAGCCCATGAGAAGTAGGAGAAAATCAGAATCAGGAAGAAAAAATTGAGGCCTAGGGCAAAAGTACTTACCAGGAAAGGTGAACGTTGTGTTGGTTCTATCATTCAGAAGCAAGGGGTCAGCTCCATTTCACTAATTTTCTGCTTGCTCTCGTCAAGTTCAAAGTGATCCTAGGTATAATCTGTCATGGCAAGAAACATGGATACTATTTAGAACAGAAATAAAGAACTGTGGGGGAGACTGAAGAAGGAAAATATTTGTGGCTTTTTCTCAAACTGTGTATTGGTGCTGAAATCAGGAACCAAGGCTCTCATAACAGCTAAAGAGTATACACCTACTTAACAGTCACAATTACAATTCATACACTGAAAGGAAGGGAAAGATGTTCAAGACTCATTTCCCTAAGTATGTCTTAAGTATCCACTTTTTATATAAAGAGATTAGTACATTGCTGCTATTTAAAGAAAAACTATCCTCTATTTGAAATCAAAACCTGAAAATCAAAAATCAATTAGGCTTAATTTTCCAGAGACAAACCAATGAAGTTCTTAAAATATTCTTATACATTACTCTATGGGTTTTCTTAGAAATTAATTTAAAACTGAGAGAATTCAGGCCACAGGTGGTTAGGGCTGTTTTATTGGTTTTTACTGAATTATTAACTTAGACTGGTTTAATCTTCCATGTGTTCTGTAAGGGGAGGCAGACAGGAAACTGTCACTGACTACTCAAGGTTAACAGGTACCTCAAATCAGCTGAAAAAGCTTGACCAAGCAAAGGTAGCTAGAAAGGCGCAGAATTAGAACTGGAAATCAGATTTTCAGATTTTTACTTTGCATTGTTTCTACTCTGCTGCTCTTTTTACTATAAAGTAATTTCCTAGGATTTTATACTAAAGCTAAATGATAACAGATTAAAAACAATTTCAGTAGATTGCTAATATTTGAGCACAAAGAAGATAAGGTTGAGGAAATGAGGAGAATCACAGGAGAAACAAGTTGTCATCATACTGTTTCATTTAATCAGTATGGCTTTGAGCCAAAAAGAGAAGAGGAGGACCCCTGTAAAAAGCTGATGTGTGACACCCAAAATTCTAGAAATATCTATACCAGATTAAAAAAACAGACTTCTGACCATTTTGTTAGAGGAAGGAATGCAGTGGGTTGTGAAGCTCAACAGAAGAACACGGGCTCCGTCAAGAAGCTGACCTGGTTCAGGTTCGGCTCTGCCACTAACACATTGTGTGGCTTTGGGTGAAGCCACTTAGCTTAAGCCACTTAGCTAAGCCATACTTTTCTCATTCAGATAATGGAGAAAAATAAAGCAGCCATTTCATGGGGTTGCCAAGATTAAATGTAGTAATATATGTAAAGCATTTAGCACAGTTCTAGGCACAAGGTAAATACAGTAACAATCCCTTGCTGTGGTTTTGTCATAATAAGGAGCACAGATAGTTCCAAGAGGCTGCTTCACGGTGACCCAGGAAAGACCCAGTTCAAGAACCTGGAATCTTTCTTTTATCTACTTCCTTGATCTTGGATCAGAGAGTAAAACCTTGAGGTTCTATCCATGGTGATCACAGAATTCGGAGGCAGAGTGAGGTCTGACTCAAATATGCTGTGTAATCTTGAAGCAGCAATTTCATTTCTTTGAGTTTCATTCCCTACATGTGAGTTGAAAATATCAATAAGATTTCAGCAAGCTGTTTTGAGGGCTAAATAAAATAGATGGGTAAGGGACAGTATTTTTGCATAAAAGCCTGTGTAGATTCAAAAACCCCATACGATATGAGTTACGATTATTCATCACACCACCTGCAGATGTAGAAGTGGTATTACTACCAGTAGAGTCTCCTCTTCCTATTTTCCTAACAATTGCCTCTTCCCAGGGCAATTGAAGCCTTCCCTATTTTGACCATATCATGTTTGTTCATTGGACATAATTACTTGGGATTCTGAAATGTCATGGTGGTTCTGGCTTTATGCACTAACCAGACCATTAACAGCTACTAAGCTAAGCACCAGTTCACAATCCATGAACACCTCAAGGTTATAAGATCCACTTCTCAATCGTCTTTGCAATCCTGACATGGTCTAATGTTGGGAATTAAGACCAGAAATGGTAGGTTGCATCAGGCTATGGGAAGCCTTCAGTCATGAGCAAGAATCTGGATTTTTCTTTAGTGGGTGATGAAGTGTAACTGAAAGCTGTTAAGCATAGAATTGCCAGCCATTTTTGTGTACTAGAAAAATCACATTGGAAGCTGTGTATAGGTTAGCAGGAGGCTTGGCCTGGAGGTATGACCTGTGTAATCAACATCATCAAGAAAAGGGGAAATATGCTAAGAATTCTGCCTAATATAGAAGGCAAGTATTGAAAATAACCTTTCAAATGTTTCCATCAATATCCTTAACATTTCAATGTAATTATGTTCAATTATATAATACCTAAACATTATTGAAATATTAGAGAACACAGAGAAAAGGCAAAAAATTAATTATCTACCCTACACTACCCAGAAATATTTTGGAGTACATGAATCTTTTCAGACTTTTAAAGTGGGTTGTACGTATGGAGAGAGAGAAGAGGGAGGAGGAGAAACCTGACACTAAAATATGTAAAAACATGGGGCGCCTGTGTGGCTCAGTGGGTTAAGCCTCTACCTTTGGCTCAGGTCATGATCTCGGGCTCCCTGCTCAGCGGGCACCCTGTTCCCCTGCCCCTGCCTGCCTATCTGCCTACTTGTGATCTCTATCAAATAAATAAATGAATAATCTTTTTTAAAAAAAGATGTAAAAACACTTTAATATATCAGGAAGAAAAGCCAGAAATGAAGGTGATATATATGAGGAATCATTCTTATGGGAGGAGGGTATCAACAGACAGTCTAAAATTGATACTTACAGGGAATAAGCCTGACAATGGAAGTGGAGTATATAGCAGCCTTTGTTTTTGTTTGTTTTGTGTGCTTTTATATATCTTTTTTCTGGCTTTATTGAGACACAATTCACATATAGTATTGGGTAAATTTGAGGTATACAATATAATTATTTGTATATATCATAAAATGATTACCACGATAAAGTTAGTTAACATGTTCATCACCTTATATAGTTACAATTTGTGTGTGTGTAATGACTTTTAAAATCTACTCTCAAATTTAACTATAGTCACCATGCATGCTTCATGTTACCTCTCCAGAACTTACGTATCTTAGAACTGAAAGTCTGTACCCTTTGACCTCCTTCACCCATTTCCCCCACTCCTAGCAACCACCAATCTATTCTGTTTCTAGGATGTTCCATATATATATGCCATATTTTATTCATTCATCCGTCAGTGGACATTTAGGTTGTTTACATGTTTTGACTATTGTAAATAGTGCTGCAATAAACATAGGGGTACAGATGTCTCTTTGAGAAAGTGCTTTCACTTCCTTTGGATACATACTCAGAAATGGAATTGCTGGGTCTTATAGTAGTTTTATTTTTAATTTTTTGAGGAACCTCCATACTGTTTTCATAGTGGCTGTACAAATTTACATTCCTACCAACAGTGTATAAGAGTTCCCTCTTCTCTACATCCTCTTCACACTTATCTCATCTTCTTAATAACAGCCATTCTAATAGATGAGAGGTGATATCTCATTGTGGTTTTGATTTGCATTTCCCTATTAGTGAAGCTCAGTACCTTTTCATGCACCCATTGAATATCTTCTTTTGGAAAAGTATCTATTCAGGTCCTTTGCCCATTTTTAAAATTGTTTTGTTTTGCTATTATATTGTATGAATTCCTTATATATTTTAGATATTAATCTCTTATCCAGTTTGTGGTTTACAAATATTTTCTCCCATTCTGTAAGTTGTCTTTTCGTTTTGTTGATTGTTTCCTTTTTAGTCCCACTAGTTTATTTTTGCTTTTGTTACTTGTGCTTTGGGTGTCATATTGAGAAAAAGCATTGCCAAGACCAATGTCAATGAGCTTTTTTCCTATATTTTCTTCTAGAAGTTAAAAAAATAAAGCCCACAGGAAAAAAAATTATTAGTGATTTCATAGACTACAAAAGGGCTCATCACAGGTTGTTTCCAATTCTCCCACAGTATATTTAAGATGTTTTTCATCATGTAAAATCTAAGTTAAGTACAACCTTTTCAGAGATATTCTATTACATAAAGCAAGATATCCTAGAATGTGTACAGCTTTTTTCTTTTCTTTTCTTTTCTTTTTTTTTTTTTTAATGCAACGCTAGGGGCACCTGGGCGGCTCAGTGGGTTAAGCCTTTGCCTTTGGCTCAGGTCATGATCTCAGGGTCCTGGGATCGAGCCCTGCATCGGGCTCTCTGCTCAGCAGGGAACCTGCTTCCTCCCTCTCTCTTTCTGCCTGCCTCTCTGCCTACTTGTGATCTCTGTCTGTCAAATAAATAAATAAAATCTTTTAAAAAATAAAAAAATAATAAATAACAAATAAATGCAACACTAGAAAGGTAATCTATTTTTTCCTGGCCATAGGGAGAACCATCCTTAGGCATACTATTTCTTAACCCCTCAGAATGGAGGGATATTCACAGATAGTAAGAGCTTTATCAGTGTTGCAATATGGAGCCAAAAATGTAAGTCAAAATATTTAGCAATTATGTGTTTGTGTTCTTTATTAATACATATTGTTCCTATTAAGACTTCCCCTTTGCTAGGACTCTTCCAGACTGAAGAATGAGCTGCTTTTTCGTGCATGATTCTCCATATGGCATAAAGAACTATGTTCAAGGGGTAAAATTAAGCCATCTGTGGTGGTGTTCATATTCTTCTTTTAAACTGGTTCTTTTAATGGTAAATCATTAGAATATACAAACATATTTCACCTTCACTGGATTTCTTCATCACAACCAAAACTCTGTGTAACCTGCACTGGATGCATAGTCCTTCTTATTTTTTACTTGTTAATGAATTTTGATGACCACATAGTCACCTCTCCTTCAAAGGCAAAATGCAATAATAGTAATTAGTAATATCATCAATTCTACATCTATCTCCTTCAACAGGAAAGCTAAAAATGCCATTGTAGACTTTTACATGTTTTTTCTTCCAAATGGTTTCTGTTAAGTCCTGGAAATGAACAATGAAAGCTGGAATTATTAATTCCCCATTCATCACCAAGGTGATGAAGTTGTCACTGCTGAGAAATACTCAAGGGAACATAATGCATACAAGGTCATGACATTAAATAAAGCCACTCAGAGAACTAACATAAAGTAGATACTCAATAAAAATACATGTTGAATGAATGAAAGAATGAATGGAGAAACACAAGAAGTTGAACTGAGGTTCCTGAATCTAGCTTTTGATTTCCTTTATTCATGAGAAAAAGTGTTATTTTTTTTTTAACATTTCAAAATGTTGGACTGTTACAGTAGATCTGCAAGACAATTACAAAAGGTATAACATTCACATAATGGGAATATCAGAAAGGGAAGAAAGAGTGAAAGGAACAACAGAAGATAGGTTTGAAGTAATGATCGCCAAAATTTTTTCAAAATTAATGACAGATAGCAAGCCACAGATCCAGGAGGCTCAGAGAACACTAAGATAAAAAAAAGAAAAATCTATATCTTGGTATATCATATTCAAACTGTAGAAAATCAAAGACAATGACTACGTCCTGAAAGAAGCCAGAGGACAAGGGCACCTGGGTGGCTCAGAGGTTAAGTGTCTGCCTTTGGCTCAGGTCATGATCCCAGCATCCTGGGATCAAGCCCCGCATCAGGCTCCCTGCTCAGCAGGAAGCCTGCTTCTCCCTCTCCCACTCCCCCTGCTTGTGTTCTCTCTCTCGCTTTGTCTCTCTGTCAAATAAATAAATAAGAATCTTTAAAAAAAGAAAAACAAAAACAAAGAAGAAGCCAGAGGACAAGACCCACCCTACCTGTAGAGGAGCAAGGATAAGAATTACATCAGACTACTCTTCAGAAACCATGCCAGAAAGATGAGAGTAGAGTGAAATATTTAGTGTTGGGGTGGGGGGGGGGACAACAACACCAATCTAGAATTCTGTGTTCAGTCAAAGTATCCTTCAAAAGTGAAGGAGAAGTAAAGACTTTCTCAGATAAACATATATTGAGGGAATTTGTCAAGTTAAAAGAAGTTCTTCAGAGAGAAGAAAAATGACACAGGTCAGAAATTCAGATCTACATAAAGTAGCAGACTTGGAAAAGTCATAAATGAGAGTAAAATCTTTTATCTTTCTTATTCTTATTTGATCTAACAGATAACAGTTTGTTCAATAAAATAATAGCAACAGTATATTAGATGATTATCATGTTTAGGTAAGTGAAATGAATTACAGCAATGGTAAATGGGACAGGAGGAAAGAATTAGGAATACACTGTTATGAGGTATTTGAAGCATTATAAAAACAATTTGTCACAAGCAGACCTGCCATACAAGAAATATTAAAGGGAGTCCTTTTAGGTTGAAATGAAAAGACACTAGACAGTAATTCAAATCCACATGAAGAAATAAAGAGCACCAGTAAAGACTACTAAATGTAAAAATAGTATAGGAAAATGTAAAATCAGTATAAATATATTTTAAATTTGGAACTCTTTTTTAAATATCTCCTATCTGATTTTAAAAACAACTGCATAAAGGAATCATTATAATCAGTGTTGATGGGC
Organism: Martes martes; assembly: GCF_963455335.1. Classification (NCBI taxonomy): domain Eukaryota; kingdom Metazoa; phylum Chordata; class Mammalia; order Carnivora; family Mustelidae; genus Martes; species Martes martes. The sequence continues at coordinate 11,321,062 of NC_137900.1, read as the reverse complement.
ATACAATATTATAGAGATAAAATATGTACGATAGTAACAGCACAAAGAAGGAAGGAGGAGTGAAAATATATAAGAGCAAAGTTTTTGTACCCTACTGTAATTGTTTTTACTTTGAATTATATTGTTATAAGGCAAGATTTTAATTGTAATCCCTAAGAAACCCAACAAAAATAAAACTCAAAACACAAATACAATAAAAGAAGATAGCTAATTAAAAGGTAAATCATATCTATTTAATACAAAAGAAGGCAATAATGGAGGAACAGGGGAATAAAAGGATGTAAGACATATAGAAAAAAATAGAAAAATGCAGATACAAATCATTCTTTATCAGTAATTACATTAATGTAAACTGACTGATATCACCAACTAAAAGATAGAGACTGGAAGAATGGATTTTATTTTAAAAAAACACAACCACAACCCAATTCCATACTGTCTATATACAAGACACACATTCTAGATTCAAAGACATAAATAACTTGAAAGGAAAAGGATGGGAAATGATACATGACACAAATGGTGCAGAAAAGAGAACTGGAGTGGCTATACTAATGTCAAGAAAAAACAGACTTTAAGACAAAATTTGTTACTAGAGACAAAGATACTTTACAATGATAAAAGGACTGACCCATCAAAAAGATATAACAATTATAAACATATATGCACCTATCAACAAAGCCCCAAAATACATGGGGCAAAAACTGACAGAATTAAAAGAAAATGACAATAATAGTTGAAGAATTCAACATCCCATTTTATTTTTTTTTTAAGATTTATTTTATAGAGAGAGTGCATGTGCATGGGGGAGGGGCAGAGGGACAGGGAGACAGAATCTCAAGCATTCTCTAAGCTAAGCACAGAGTCTGGCACAGGGCTCAATCTCAGGACCCTGAGATCACCGGCTGAGCTGTAACCAAGAGTTGGACACTTAACAGACTGCACCACCCTGGCATCCCCAACATCTCACTTTAAATAATTAAAAGAACAACCTGAGGGGTGCCTGGCTGACTCAGTTGGTGGAGCATGTGATTCATGATCTTGGTGTTGTAAGTTTGAGCCCCAGGTTAAGTGTAGAGACTATTTTAAAAAATAAAATCTTAAAAAAATTTAAAAAGAATAACTAGAAAGAGGATCAACAAATAAACAGAACACTTGAATTAACACTACAAATCAACTGGACCCAATAGATACCTATAGAACACTCCACCTAACAGCCACACAATACTTATTTTTCTCAAGAGTACAAAAAACATTCTCCAGAATAGATCATTATATTACACCATAAAAGAGGTCTCAATAAAGTTAATAATATGAAAATCATACAAAGCATGTTCTCTGTAACAAGACATCAGTAACAGAATGTTACTGAATGTAATGAGATTAAAACATAAGTAGCAGAAACTGGAAAAATCCACAAATATGAAGAAGTTAAATAACACACTCTTAAATAATCAACAGATAAAAGAAAAGGGAAATTAGAAAATACCCTGAGATGAATGAAAATGAAAACAGAACATGCTGAAAACTTAGGGGATCCAGTTAAAACAGTGCTTAGAGGAAAACATATAGCATAAATACCAATATACATTAAAAAACTCATCAATAACCCAAACTTCCATATTAAGAAATCATAAAAAGTGGAGAAAGTTAAATAAAAATAACCAGAAGGAAGTAAAGATTAGAGCAGAAATAGGTGAAATAACAGCAAAACAATACACAGATTCCCATTCATTTGTCTATTGTCTATGGCTACTTTCAAGCTACAACAGTAGTGCTTAATAACTGGAACAAAGACCATACAACCTCACAAAGTCTAAAATACATTCTATTTAGCACTTTAAAAAGAAGTTTGGAAGACTTCTGGTTTCAGTTCCAACAAAAGAGCTTGGAAGTCATCATTCCCATCTTTACAACAAGACGAAAGATGAACAAATTGAAACCAAATTCCTTTTCAGAGAATTAAGAACACAGGACAGACTGTCACCCAGAAATTAAATAGACAGTCAAACACAGAGAAGCACAGCTGAGATAGGCTTACCTGGAGCAAAAGATGCTGGAGTCTTAAACTGCTATGACTACTTCAGTGATAAACTTGACAAATGGTTGGAAGCTGAGTGTGACTGAGAAACTCCTTGAGGACCCAGTCTTAGGAGAACCCAAATGAATTTTACCTCCAGGAACCCTACCAAATTCTCATGATAATGATCCCCCAAAATACCTGCCCATTTTAGTCACAGGGAGGGGTTAAGTAACCATTTTTAAATATACCCAAAGCATTCTCTGTAGTAAAGCCCAGTGCTCCAAGTAAAATGATGTTACTTGACCCTTTTATCACCTAGGGAAGGGCAGTTAGCCAACTCCAGCCCCTCTCCCATTTAACCTAACAGGAAAAAAAGCAAAAAGCTAAGAAGTACTTCTGAAAGTCACACCCCAAGGACTCAGGTCCACTAAATGGCTGAGGGTCATTCATATAATTACAAACAATTCATCTCCCACAACAGCTTAGCACCACATCAGCAGGGCTCCAGTATGATAACAGTGGATTATACCTGCAAGAGTGGTAAGACACAGATTCTATTTAAGAAGGAGTTCTTAGGGAAACCTAAGACAAAAGGGGAGAAGAAAATAAAACTACACCCGAGGAAACTGAATCCTTGGCAACTACAGCCATAACATGACATACAGCCCAGCTCCTAACCATATTAACATAAAACCTCTCACTTAAGGCCTATTTACCTCTGTTTCAATTATCCCTAGACCATGTCCAGTTTTCAACAGAAGATTACATGGCATGCTAAAAGGAAAGAAAATAAACAAACAAAAACACCCCACAGACTCTGAAGTGACAAACCTAACACCAGAACCTGATTTGGTAGGGGGTGAGGAAAATGTTCTGGATCACACGGTGCTGATGGTTGTATGACCTTGTAACTATATTAAAAACAATTAAATTTTATACTTTAAAAGGGTGAACTTTCTGGTATTTGATAGTCTGTTAAAAATGGTTTTTAAAAAGCCTTACATATTTATAACTTTTTCCAAAAGTCTTCTTATCCCATCCATACCCACACAATTTGTGAAAATAACATAATAGAATAAAATAAATCTATTGAAATTACAACAGTTGAATGGTAAATTTTAAGAGTTATGATTTTCGTTGCATAATTCTTTTGCTATCCATAACATTAACAATAAAAGAGCAAACATATTTTCTTTTCTCCATTCAACAAATATATACTTAATGTCTGCTTCATGTAAGAAACTGTACTATGTTGTTCGGATACAAAAATGAAGTTGACAATCCCATAAAACAAGGCAATATAGAAAAGAAAAGACTACACAGAGTACAATGGAGTTGAGTTTAAGAATATAGGAGAGCGTTTCTGGCTGGGTGATCAAAGAAGGCTTCACAGCAGAAGCAGCATTTTAACTGGGCCTTTAATCATTTAACAAATGTTGAAGGGTTTATTATGGTCAGGTAATATGCCAGGTGCTAGGAAAACAAAATTAAAAATGAAATGGATTCTCTCACTGATATTTATGTACAAATATGTGTGCTAATTTACATATGTATGGATAACTAAACCAAGTATACAGTAAAGAGAACACTCTTGAAGAATGAGTGGATGTCATCAAAGAACCATAAACCCCTTCAATGGCTCCTTGTGGCCTTTCAGAGAAATTTCAACTGCAAAAATATGGCCTCAAGGGGTGCCTGGGTGGCTCAGTGGGTTAGGCCTCTGCCTTCGGTTCAGGTCATGATCTCAGGGTCCTGGGATCGAGCCCCACATTGGGCTCTCTGCTCAGGAGGGAGCCTGCTTCCCCCTCTCTCTCTGCCTGCCTCTCTGCCTACTTGTGATCTCTCTCTCTCTGTCAGATAAATAAATAAAATCTTTTTAAAAATATGGCCTCAAGTTTTCTCGTGAATAAGCCTCTGATTAAATTCCTACATGACTTCCTCCACCACTTTATTGCATCTGTACTCTGTGTTGGCTGTTCTATCCTCTCCTACTTTCCGCATCCTTCTATTTGTTCATTTAAGTAGTGATTGAGAGCCCCACTATATGCAAGGCAAGGTACAGGGGTACTGCACCACACAGGATAAACAGGGTTCTAGCCCTTGTGAAGTTGATATTCTGTAGGATAAAGATACTGAACCCATAAGACAAATGTTAATTACATTTGACATATGCAACAAGAAAAAAAATACAAGAGTTTATGAATATACAACGATAGTCTTTCTTTCCTCTGAGGTATTTGACTTCATGATTAGTGAGTAGTAAATATTCTACAGTCTTTGGTAAAAACATATATGACAGAGAATGGAAAATAAACCCGTAAAATATTCAGGGGACTGCTATCATAGTGAAGTTGCTAAGATTTCAGCCATCTGGGGCACGTCACAAAATTTTTTTCACCAAGGTGAAGGCCAACTTGTTTCATGTTGTACACTCCACCACTGAGAAAGAGACATATGGGTCACTTTGGATTCAGGAGGCAACAAATCCTCTATTTGAATGTTCTAGTTTGAGTAATTCACTGAGTAACTCATAGTTTTTAAGGGAGCCCAGAGCTTCCAGGCAAGCTGATCTTGGGCCACATGACCAAGAAGACCCAATGGTAAGGGGGAAAATCATGGCAATACCCTTAGGGTTTAGGGAAAAGAGCCCATTCCTCTTCCTGATGAAGATTACCCTTTTGAGAAATAGTTCTAGGCTTGCCACTGGGCTCCCAAGACTAAATAGCTGACCCATGGGATCCCAGATAGCCATGCAACATGAGCTGTCGTGGTGAACTGCCCAGTGTAGCGCAATAAAAACACAAAGGATATAGAAAGGGAGAAAAACTGGAGCTATGCAATCATGCTCATAGTTGACATTCAGGTAACAGCAAGATTGAAATCACTTTACAAACACTGTCAGGTCAGTAAAAGTTACTAAACACTGTCAGGTCAGTAAAAGTTACTAGTTTGCTTCCTTCAATTCCTGAGACATGCCATGTAGGCTCCTTTCTTAGAGCCTTCACACACATTGTTTCCACTGCTGGTGAGGCTCTTTTCCAGCTTTTCATAGGGCTGGTTCCTTCTCATCTTTCATGTCTCAGATTAAATGTCACCACCCAGAACAGACTTCCCGGCCACACTGTCTAAAGCTCTGCCCTTACCCCAACACTGTTATCATCTATCCTGGTCCTTTCCTTTTCCCTTTTGTGCCATGTGTTACAATTTGCTGTTGCATATTGTCTGTTTATTTGAATACTGTGTATCTCTACCATCACACTGTAAGTCCCACAAGAAGGCAAGAATGGTATCTGCTTTCTTCACCATTGTATATCCTACAGTTGGCACAATGTCTTATATACGGTAACACTAAAGTTCGTAGAATAAATAAGTACAACGCTTGGACTCTCATCTTCTCAAGAGCGATATTTGGCCTTCTCCTTCCATAAACCCAGTATTCCATCTTTCACACTGTGATTTGGGAGACCTACCATAGAAATTAAAGTGCTTAAAGTCGGGAAAAGTTGGAGAGTTACTCTCGGCCCTTTCTTGAAACTTAGACTATGGGAATCTACTTCTCTATAAATGCTATACTGTAAGTTAGAGCATAATTCAATATTTAACAAAGAAAGCTCAGCATTTCCTATGGGTGATTTTGACCAAATGTTAATTTTGACGAGTCTCACCACTGCCTTAAAACATGCAAACAGGACAAAAAGGAGAAATAATGTAAATTTTTGTGATAAAATTTCTGAGCTGAAAAATTAACTAAAGTGAGATGAAAGAAAGGGAGGTACTGCTTTGTCTTACTTTAAGGCAATTACTGAAGAAGTCTCAGACTCAACCTCTTCTGTAGTCAAAATGAAACTTTTACTAACTTTCTAAGTGTTTAGTTATGATTTTTTAACCTAACTCTATGGTTTTTATTACTGTAATATTTATACTAAAAAATAAATAAAATGTAAAGCAGAAAAGAGCCCTAAGAATGTATTCATAATTGGGAACTTCTTTCATTTCACCATCCAATGGAAGGCATATCACCAGGAAAATTTCTACAACAATTTGACATCTTCAATACATGAGAAACATTCATCGCAGCATGGTAGCATACCTATCTCCCCAGCTGTTTCCGCATGCAGGTCCTGGACTGGCTCTTTTTCTCTGTTTCTCTCAGACATTTTCTTCTGTTCTTTTCTGAAGATTACATTATAGGTCTCTTGGGCCTCTGTGGTAGGAAGGAAGAAGAGGGTATTTTCAAACTATCAAATGTCAAGAAAAATATCACTTACTCAGCAACAAAAACCTGATTATGCAACTAGTATCCTCACTTCTATATCCTCAGGGATTCTAACATCAGCATTAACTGGTCATTTAAAGTCATCTTCATGATTAGCATCTTGATAACATTTACCAACTTTGTCAGGTTAAAAAATAATTCAAGGTTTAACTAGGAGACTAATTACAATTGCAGTATAATAATTTTCTGTAAACCTGTTTTAGATTTTCATATTGATAGTATTCAGTTAGTCTTGGTTTACTATTGTGTTTTAATACTGACTTACTCATAATGAGGCTTTCACAGAAATAAGTCATAATTCATATAGTGCTTCATAGTTTAAAGATGAGATAATATGTCATAGAAATAAGTCATAATTTATATAGTGCTTCATAGTTTAAAGATGAGATAATATGCATCTTCTCATGTTTATCTCAACAATTAGAATAATGAAGGGCTAGCAATAACAACTAAGTGTAAGAATAGATGGCATTTGTATTCATGGTTTCGTGACTTTTAAAAAAATAGTACTTGATTGTCTATGAAGTTTTGTTTTGGGGGAAATAAACCCATACAGCAAGGCAAAGCGTATACCAAAACTCTCCTAAGTTAATGCACATGTTACTTAAAATTCATTTATTAATTTCTATTCCATTTTTTGAAGTGGTATTTAATATAATAAAAACTTTAAAAATGATTGCTACTTCTGTTAACTTTTCTTAAGAATTCATAAAAACACATAGATAATGTAGCTTTTTGACTAGTGTTATTTCCCTTCTATTTGCTAATTAAGTTCTTGGGTTTTAAATGTTATGATAGTGATAAAATTGAAGTTTGGCATACTATAACTATATAGTTACAATGGTAATATTATGAAGCATTTAAAATTGAACATTTACTTTTTCTTAGTGGAAAGAAGTTTGTTGTTTTTGTAATAATAGCTAGTACTATTTACACTCTATCTTATGTAACATTATCAAGGGAAATGGATCAAATAAATGGAGTAAATAAACAACATATCATAGTGATGTAAGTAGAATAACAGAGTGAAACTGGAAACATTTTAAGTTTCTCCATGGCTCTTCACAAAGTAATTACTAGGCTTCTCATTAAAATCACCTTGGCAGGGCACCTGGGTGGCTCAGTGGGTTAAAGCCTCTGCGTTCAGCTCAGATCATGATCCCAGAGTCCTGGGATGGAGCCCCGCATTGGGCTCTCTGCTTGGCGGGGAGCCTGCCTCCTCCTCTCTCTCTCTGCCTGCCTCTCTGCCTACTTGTGATCTCTGTCAAATAAATAAATAAAATCTTAAAAAAAAAAAAATAAAATCACCTTGTCTTCTTTCCTCGCAAGGCCATCAACATATATATTGGGTTTTTCGTTATAGGAAGTTTAGAGTATCCAGAAAAACATAAAGAATACATATAGGTCTTAATTATCCCTAGTAATTCTATCATACAGACACAACTATTAACATTTCATTTTATATCCTCCTGGTCTATTATACGGATGTATATGTGATTACATTGATATTACATATAATTTGTTTTATATATATAATTAGGGTTGTCTTGCATGCTGTTTTGGTATTTCTTTTTGTCATTACATATCTACCTTTCCCCCACCATCAAATAGTCTTCTATAATATGAAAAGCATGAGTAGGGGGGAAGGGTAGATTGTCAAAATATTTTCACAGGGGGCACCTGGGTGGCTCAGTGGGTTAAAGCCTCTGCCTTTGGCTCAGGTCATGATCTCAGGGTCCTGGGATCGAGCCCCGCATCAGGCTCTCTGCTCAGCGGGGAGCCTGCTTCCCTTCCGCTCTCTGCCTGACTCTCTGCCTGCTTGTGATCTCTGTCTGTCAAATAAATAAATAAAATCTTTAAAAAAATATATTTTCACAGATACCTTAGAGGTCACTTAAAGTCACTTAAAAATCAATACATCTCTGGGCGCCTGGGTAGCTCAGATCATTAAGCATCTGCCTTCAGCTCAGGCCATGATCCCAGGGTCCTGGGATTGAGACCCACATCTGGCTCCCTGCTCAACGAGGAGCCTGCTTCTCCTTCTCCCTCTGCCTTCCCCTGCTTGTGCATTCTCTCTCTTTGTCAAATAAATAAATAAAAATCTTTAAAAAAAATTCAATACATCTCTAAAAAAATATGAGTAAGAAATAGTTAACTGATTAACAACTAGATCTTTGTTTTTATAAACACATACTTAAAAAATTCTTTTTAAATTACAAAAGTTGTAACTTGTTCTTTGTGTCAGAAAGTAAAATTCTCCTATGAATACATCTCCCACTAAGAATTTGGTATATATTCTTCTAGTTTTAATGTGCTTTTAAGTGACTAAATAGTATTTCATCTTACAGATTTACTGTAATTTACTAAATTCCCAACATTGGGCACTTAAGCTATTTGTAATATTTCATTATTTTGCAGATCCCTGAATGAAAATCTTTGATTCCTTCAACAAATCATGCTAAATTTATCATATCCTATTCTTATATACATATCATAGTTAAGTCTCATGAATTTCAATACTGAACTTCTTTGAACCTACTTCCTTATCTGCAAATTTAGGGGGTTAGATCACAGTTCTAATATGCTCCATTTCTAAAAAATTTGAGTTGTAAACATAGTAGCTCCTTAATAACTGAGTGAAAGCATTTGTGAACTCTTAGAAGAAACATGAGATATGTAATTCATGTCTTTCAAATGAGTACAAAGAAGGTGTATGTGCATTGAGGTGTGTGTATGTGGGGAAGGCATAAACAGAACCATACAGAGGAATTATCTTTCTAGATCACCAATTTTATTTCAGGATTGAAGGATAAAGTTTGTTTTTTTTCCCTGTTAAATATATTTTAAGATTTTTAAATCTCACTAATCTTTAAGATAAAGTCTTTGAAAAAAATTGTATTTTTGAGTATGGTGCCCCCAGAAGTCAGGATTTATTTGCTACTTTTATTAGGAAAGAATGCAAGGCTTTAAACGAAGAGGAAGACTTTTCAGATGTAACCCAAACCATTTGAGAATTGGCATCACATTCTTTTTTTTTTTTTTTAAAGATTTTATTTATTTATTTATTTGACAGAGAGAGAGAGAGATCACAAGTAGGCAGAGAGGCAAGCAGAGAGAGGGGGTAAGCAGGCTCCCTGTTGAGCAGAGAGCTCAACTCAGGGCCGGATCCCAGAACCCTGAGATCATGATCTGAGCTGAAGGCAGAGGCTTAACCCACTGAGCCACCCAGGTGCCCCTTGGCGTCACATTCTTAAGAGTAACTAGGATATTTGAAGTAATGCTTGGCCTTGGAATCTAAACACACATTCACTCACTTCACTGCCTCATTTGAGAAGTTGTCAAGAGCTTAAGGTTTGTTTGATTTTACTAATTCAAACCTGTCCCATCTTGCTTTTATACAATTTCGTGAAACTTCTAGCTCATTTCTTTTAAAACCAGGCTAGTGTCCAGACAGCAGGTTTAACTTTTATCAACATACCCAATGTTGGAAACAAAGGCAGAAGAAAAATTATTAAATTTTGACAATTTCTTGAAACAGGCAGAGTGACATTCTTCTGGGGACTCAACTGCCTCAATATTAATACTTTGCTAAGGGCAAAAGGCAATCCTAGCCTGACTGACAACCCCCAACCCCCCCCCCCCCCCACCCCAGGATACTCTACTTTAACATATAAAAATTCCTTTAGAAATTTCCTTTATCTCTAAACCCCCAAAATACCGGTTGGCAATCACCCTCCATGACTAAAGTCATGACTAAAGTCTTGACTAAAGACTCATGACTAAAGTTTTATTAGACAGTAATAAGTGACCTTGTCCCAACAATAGCTAGCCTACCAACAACATCCTGGAAACCTTGCTTCCAAAATTCCTTAGGGACTTGGGCTATCCCTGACCCCCTCTCAACTCGAAAGTATGTAACAGGCCACGTCTCCTGACCCCACTGCACCTCTTTCTGCCCATGGGTCCTGTCCTCGTGCTTTAATAGAATCGGCTCAGGAACTCTACCTTGGCCATTGGCTTCAACCCCTAACGTTCTTTCCTGTATCAATACCCACAGGGAGTACTGTCCACTGAATGTAGTTCACTTACAGTTCTCATTCAATGTTTTATGAATTCTGCAACAAGCGCATGGCTTTTACATTCACAATCGTCTACCTTCCTTCAAACGCTCCACATTATTTCGCATTAAACAGACCATGAACTTGCTTTTAAAAAGTTTTTAAAAGATAGATCTCAAGGAGTAAAGTAAACTGAACCCAAAGCACCCAGATTTCTCTATCACAGAAGGGTGAAGGGAAATGTGACATAAGGCATTTCAAAATCCAAATGAGCTGGAAATCCAGCTTTTCTTACAAAAAATAGTTGTAGCGAGGTTAATGGCTATTAAGAGCAAACTCTGTCAGGGTCTTGGTTTTCTAACTCCGAAACCGACACGCAACCTTCAAAACACATCAAGTGATGGACAAAGTGAAGTACACTCACAGAAAATTAATTTAAAAATTTCCGTACGTCTACTATAGCCTGGGAAACAACTTTTCTTTCCTTTCTCTTCTTCTTTTAATATATTAATTTTTTAAAAAATTATTATTATTTTTTAAATGTCCGCCGAGGGGCCGAAACTGGCACGCGGGTACAGAAGGAGGTCACCGACACGGCCCCACTGGGCTCACTCGCGACCAGCGTCGGAGGACCGCGCCGTCCCTGCATCTGGGAAAAGAGAGCGAAGAGGCTCGCCACACGCCCATGGGCCAACCGCTCAGGAGGACCTGCCCCTCAGTTAAACTTTCCTGCAGAAGCTCCGGAAAGTCGGTTCCCACAGCACTTGAGAGTGGGCGGCCGGGACGGGGTGGGGGTGGGCTTCACGCCGACTCTGGCTCCGGAGGAGGGACTTCAGGACCCCTCCCTCTTCGGCCCCGAGTGAACCAGAAATTAGAATAAAATGTGTAAAACAGCGACCTCAAGTAACTTTGCAAAGGAATCTGCGGCATCTTCCGCGGACGCTTAGAACCTCGGCTACCAGAGAAACGCCGGGGACCAACCAGTCCACCTCAGCCTGGGTGGGAGGCGGGCGCCACGCCCCAGCCTCCGGCGCGTGACCCGGAAGTGCTCGGCGGCGGCGGCGGCGGCGGCGGCGGCGGCAGCGACGGCGGCGGGGGCGGGGGCGGAGGCGCGGCCAAACCGGCGCACACGCGCGCGCTCCCCCGCGGAACTCCCGCCGGCCGCCCGGCGCTCTCCCGGAGGCGCGCCCGAGCCGCCGCGGCCGCCGCCAACATGGCCGAGACGAGCGAAGAGGTGGCGGTGCTGGTGCAGCGGGTGGTGAAGGACATCACCAACGCCTTCAGGAGGAATCCGCACATGTGAGTCGCGCGCCGGCGGCGCCGCCGCCTCCGCCGCTTGCGGGGGTCGTCGGGGGCGGGCAGGGGCGGGGCCGAGCCTCGAGCCGACCTCTGGGGGCACGTCCCGGCCCGCGCGCCCCTCGCCGGAGGGGACCGATCAAAGTCCGGGGCGCCGCGGTCGTCGGCCGCCGCAGGGCCCGCTTTCCGCTACCGGAACGCGCCCGCGGGCGAGTCTCCAGAAGTGACCTCGGAAAATCACAGCGGAGCGACTTTTTTCGCTCCGTTTCCCTAGGACTTCACGGAACTCGAAGGATTTCACGCGTGTGTCCCCAGCCTACATTCGTGTAAGGTACACGGGCACGCACGTTGTGGTCCTGCAGATGCTTTGTAAACACAACTCTTCTGAGGTTCATCCCGGACCGGTAGTCGGGGGGGGGGGTGTCACCGATCATCTTTCCTTCAGTGGGCCAGTTTACTAGCTAGAACTAGTTCGAGGCTGCTTTTGACTCTCGCCCCACTTGTCCCGAGATTGTGGAGGGACTCGGATGGACCAGTGTGCCTTGAAGGTGAACAGAGCATTCACAGGAGTGTAGCTTCTGTAGGCACAGGATGCGTCTGGTGTAAAGCCCCGGAAACCTTGACACTTTTTAGCATTAGCTGATTCATAGTTACGGGGAACATTTTAACTCTTTTCGTATCCAGATGCTGCCGCCCTCTCTAAGTAGGACACCACAGGACTGACACGCGTCTCGCTCCCTCCTTCCTTTGCATGGTACTAGGAGGACTCCGGGAAGATAGCAGAAGAGACTGAATTCTTTTTGACACTTTTGCTTTTATGCAACGAGTGAAAAAGGAAGCTATTAAAAGAAATGTCTACAGTGTACAAAAGAGGAGGGAGAAGCAAGAATGTTTAATTTCCCTTCCTCTCTCTTCTCCCCGCTCACCGCAAAAGAAAGATACATGGAATCCAGTTTTACATTACTTTCACTTTTTCTAATTGTTCGTGAAGGTTTTCTTTTTAATATTTTATTTTTTAAACTGGAACACATGAATTATGCTTTTTTATGCATTTTAAACCGTAGGTACCAACCCTACATCTAAATGAAGTGTTCTTTTCCTTCAAAGCTGTGCTTATAAAAATTAAGAAGACCTCAGATGTCTTGCTCCCTGCGGTACACAATTGGAGACCTGTAATAGTGCCTCATTAAAAACAAAACGCTGCTATCCTCGAAACACACCTGCCTCTGACAGTGTCCTCTTCCTTTCCCCTTGTCACTGCTGCCTTTTTTTTAAATGAGTGTTTGGAATGTTTTCCTGGCAGTAACCATAGCGGGTACTGGGTCTTGTAAAGAATGCTTTGATGCCTTGTATATCAGTCTTTCAGTCCCTTTTTGAGAATGAGAGCTTCAGTGTAAGTTAAGAGACAACCTCAAAAAAAGAAAAAAAGTTTGTTTAAGGGAACGGCCTATTTTCTCATCACTGACGTTGTTTTTCTTGAAGAAATTGTAGCAGAGATTAGAAGCCTAATAAATACAGCAATCACAGTTTCTCTTCTTTAAGGTAGATTGAAAAAGCACATCAGAGGCGCCTGGGTGGCTCAGTCTGTTAAGTATCTGACTCTTGGTTTCAGCTCAGGTCATGATCTCAGGGACTTGAGATGGAGCCCTGCTCCTGCATCAGGCTCCCTGCTCAGCAGGCAGTCTACTTCCCCCTCCCCTTTAACCCCCCTTCCCCCCCCCCCCCCCGTTTTCTCTTTCTCAAATAAATAAATCTTTTTTAAAAAATCAGTGTTTTATATTTGAAGAAACAGACTGAGTGTTCACTGGTTTGGTGGGTGAGAGCACAGTTTGGAATACATCTCAGTTTTTCTGGATCATATTTATTCAAACTCATAAAGGACTTTAATGCCCCAATCATATTTTTAATGGTGAAAGCTCACATGCTCTCTATCAGTGCATAATTTAATATTATTAATAAACATTTGGGTCATTCAGAGATTTAAAAGTTTGAAATAAGTTGCAAATAAGGTGCAAAGAATTTAAGTAGCTTAACTCATTGTTTAATACTAACTTTCAGCCATTTTGTAGTATATATTTCCTATAATAACGATATCTTCAATAATATTACTACACGGCATCTTTAAAAATGTCTTAATGGTTTGGATTTTTTTTTTTTTTTTGATTGCCTGTACTTCTTCCCCTAATCTAGCCCTCTTACTTCCAAAATAAATAGGCTGTATTTCTGGTTAAAAGAAAAAAAGAAGACGTTGTTTATCTCAATAGTTAGTTACCTAATTACACTTTTCAGTATTATAGGAAAAAGTTTTTCATTCTTTTAGTTTTCCTTTTTTCTTCATACACAAGACAGATTGTAATTTTATTAGACATCATCTACTCCATTAAACATATTGACTTTGTTTCTGTAGAAATGCCTAGCCGGGAGGAGTCGAACATACATTGGTTAAGATGTGGATTTTATTACTGGTAGATGTGGATAGGTTACCCTATGTCAACTTCATTCTCCTTTTGATCTAGTGAGGTTGATGAGAATGCAGGAAAATCACCTTGCCCAATGTCTGGCCCTTAGCTGCCACTAGCTAAATATTAGATTTAACCTGAATTTCTGTATTCCTCAGAAAACCATATTAGCTAACTGCATGATGAATGTGAAATACTTTATAAATTGAAAAATACTGTACGAATTTTTGTATGGTTGACTCTTGGAGAATACCATTGGAAAAACAGCTGAAGGCTTGACCCAGGGACTAGCAGTAGCTTAATAAATAGGCCTATGCTGATGTGGAAGATAGCTCTGTTTATGGTGTAATTAAGGTCATGTCAAAAGTCTCTTGCCCACCAAGTTATTTTTTTATTACTGTTTAAAATATTTATTGAACTCTCACTGTTGATGAGATGTTGTAGGTACTATCCTCATAGTGTGGAATGGGAAGTATAAAACATAGTTCTTATACTCAAAGCACAGAAGTATCTGTGGTGGTGGCATTGTCCTGTCTGTGCTGTTTAATATGCTTGCGTACTTGAAATGTGGCTAATGTGAATGGGGAACTGAATTTTAAATTTTATTTAATGTTAATTAACGTATACATAGTGGCCGTATGTGCCTAGTGACTACTGTATTGCACAGTGTAGCTCTGGATGGAGACGTTAGACCCACCTGCATGAGCAGTGAATTAACCCTGCAAAGCAGCTGGTGATAAAGTCTGGACTGGAAGCATGGTGAGCAAGTGCTGTGAGAGTGTATTAGGCATAGGAGGAAGGCTTTGTGTGTCTAGGCCAGGGCCCTTAAGGGAGGTGGGTTTTGAGCTGAACTTTGAAGGCTGGGTAGGATTTATAGTCTCAGAGACAGAGCCGAGGACCTCCACACGAAACTGTAAGTTAACCCAAAGTAGCAAAATGTGATTGAAAAGATAATAGTAGAGTCAGATTATGGAAGTCCTTGACTATGTGGCTTAATTTCTTTCATTCCATGTATGCGTAGCAAAAGAGCACCTGTATTTGACAGATACGCTTCTAGACCCTGGATGTGCAGGTCTAGGCGTGGGGTGCACATATCACACATCGTCCTTGGCCCAGTAGAACAAACCAACACACAGAATATGAAAGGAGCCTGAAAGAATTAGGAGGATACTTTGAAGGAATAATAACAGAGGGGCCCAACTTAAATGAGAACCTCAAAATAAATCTTTTAAGGAAATAGCAACTAAATTGGGACATAAGCGATGGATGAGTTGGCTCAGAGAAAACAGCCTTCCGAGGCAGTGAAGAGGCCCCAGTGATAACTTTGGAGTAAGGGAGTAGTAAGGAAAAGCACATCTTTAAATTGAATTTGAAGAGTAGGAAGCCACAAGTCTGAATTGTGTTCTTACACTTTATTTTTTATCTATGTATTTAAGTAGTAGCATAGTTGTAAACATTTGAATTTGGAATCTGGCAGTCCTGGATTTGAATCTTAGCTTATCAATCAGTAACTGGTGGACTTAGACAAGACTCTTTCTTCATCTATAAAATGGGTTAAAATCCCTACCTTAAATTCCTTGTGTGAAATAAATGAAACACAGAGCCCTGCACACAACACTCAATAGACAGTAGCAGTTTTTGTAGCTGTTTTTAAAATATGTCCAGTGATACCATTCCAGTGATACATGGAGTTTGTGCTCTTTAGAATTGAGAAAGCCTATGAGGTTTCTGAAATATCTTGATCACCAGCAAAGTTTTAATTATCAGTATGAAAGGGTCAGTTCCTTTAGATATTTTGCTAACTTTACTTTTTAGTCATTTTGGAAAGAATTCCAGTTTGAAGGTGAAAAAAACCCTTTTTTTTAAAAAAAGATTTTATTTATCTGACAGAGAGAAAACAAGGAGGGGGAAAGGTAGGGAGAGAAGGGGAGAGAGAGAATCTCAAGCAGACCCTGTGCCGAGCACAGAATCGGACTCAGGGCTCTGTCTCACGACCCTGAGATCATGACATGAACCGAAATCAAGAGTGGGATGCTTAACTGACTGAGCCACCCAGGTGCCCCCCAAATAACTATTAGACTAAGAAGATTTGACCATTTCCTGAATCCTTGGGCTGTGTTTTCTGTATGGTCACTCCACATTACTGGGTTCAGTTTAGTATATTTGAGGACCATTCTTCCCTCCCAAAGGGGAGACTGGGTGATAATACTTTTGAAAATAATATGTGAGCCTACTCTAATTGGTGATGTTTCTGAAATTGCAGACAAGAAAAGCTGTCTAAACAGGAGGAGTAAAGTCAGTGTCAGTGTTACCTGAACTTTGAACTTCATTTGGAAGTCAGTGGATCTCCATTGTGAAGTGAAGCACTCAGAAAGCTGTTGGTGCTTTGTATGATCTTTTTAAGTAAAGGTGTTGGTTCATTCCATTGTGCTGTTTTTTTTGGAGCAGCCCTTAAAAGTAACCTAGTAAGTGAGCTTCGTGGTATCTGAGAATATTAGAACTTTTTCACCATCCCAAACCTTCAGGTCTTTAACAATCCTATGACATTGGTAATGTAGGTAATTATTTGAGTGTCCTTGTTAAATATCAGGGATCTAATTCTCAGAAACCTAAAAATATAAAGGACTGTAATTTAGTGGTAGCAAAAGAATCAGAAATTTCTCTTTTAACATTATTTCACAAGGAAAAAACTGGAGATATATCTGGTATTTTATAGTACATTTCTTGCAGCCATTAGAAATATAAAAATTAATTACGTAGATGTTTAATATAAATTGTTAAATTCTAAAAAAGCATTGTAGGATTGTAACAATGTGGACAGAACTAGAGTATATTATGCTAAGTGAAATGAGTCAGAGAAATACAAATGATTTCACTCACCTGTAGAATTCAAGAAAGAAAACAGATGAACCTAGGGGAAGGAAAGGAAAAATAAGATAAAAACAGAGGGCGGCAAACCGTAAGAGACTCAAATGTAGAGAACAAACTGAGGGTTGCTGGAGGGGAGGTAGGTGGGAGGATAGGCTAAATGGGGGATGGCATTAAGGGGATTCTTGATGTAATGAGTACTGTGTGTTATATATCAGTGATGGATCACCAAATTCTACTTCTGAAACTGATACGACACTGTATGTTAACTAACTTGAATTTAAATAAAAATCAATAAATAAAAAGAAAAAAAAACATTGTAGGAGAGCATGTCCACTATAATACCACTTCTGTAAAAACACTTAGAAAAAAAGGGTGCATATCCAAACAGTAGTGTAGACAGATAGACAAAGAGACTTTTAGTTTCTACCCCCCATCTCGAGTTTTCTAACTTTTCTTGCATATAAAATTAGAATTTAAATAGCAAGAAATCTAGAAGGAATTTATCTAAATCCTGCTTGCTTTCACTGATGTTTTTTATCTTCAGTGTCTTGGGTTTGGGGCTGACTATTAAGAGATCCAGATTTTTAACTTAGCATTAGCGGTGTGACCATGTGATCTTGGGTAATCATCTTAACCTCAGTTTTCTTGTCTGACAAAATGAGATACTGGGGGGAGTGAGGTCCCTCCCAATTTTAAAATGATTCTAGAATCCTATTCTAAATTGTGTGAAAAAAAAAGTGGACTACGACCTGAGGGACTCAGCATAGGAGAACTCTGAAGTCAAATACGCTGTTAACTTGGAAGCCTATTGACCTACCTATCTTCATCAAGTACAGATTATATTTTTAGGAAGCAGCAAAGCACTGTATTTTAGGGTCAAATCACTTGACAAAGGCTTAATGTTTTTGCTTCACCTTGCCATCTGGTTTTGTTTGTTTGTTTGTTTGTTTAAGATTTTATTTATTTATTTGACAGACAGATCACAAGTAGGCAGAGAGGCAGGCAGAGAGAGGGGGAAGCAGGCTCCCTGCTGAGCAGAGAGCCCAGGGCTCGATCCCAGGACCCTGGGATCATGACCTGAGCCGAAGGCAGAGGCTTTAACCCACTGAGCCACCCAGGCACCCCCATCTTGCCATCTGTTAATCAAATAACTTTTCCGGTTGGCCTCAGTCTCTTGACTGAATTAAAGATAATACACTGCATCTTTGCCTGTTACTTCACAGCTCACCACATGCTTTACCTTGTAATATTTGTTCTTCCTAAGAGGCATTATTATTCCTCAGATAAGGATCCCGATGACAAGTGGCTTGCCACATTCCCATTTGACTCTTAGTGGTAGAACGGAGGCTAGCTAGAACCCTGGACCTTGGAAGATTGACTACTTTTGTCTACATCCTACTACCTCTGATGTTTTGTTTTCCCTAGTGCTTTACTTTCCGTGATATGGCCACTTCCATGAGAATAACTGTCAGGTTTCTCAGTCAGAATTTGAAAGCTGGAGGAGACCTAGTAGTCCATTTCCCTTATTTAGAGTTGTAATGCAGTTCCACCATTTTACAAATGAGGAAATTAAGGTCTGTAGAGGCCAAATGATAGATAAGGCCAATGTAGATGAAATCCTGACAGAGCTAGGACTTGGATCCATCGCATTAGAAGGAAGTCAGAGATAATGTTCTTTTGGAGAGTCAAGAAGGGATATTCTTTGAAAACCATTTATTTGCATATTTTCACTGAAGTGCATGATAATCAACCTTTCAGGAGCAGTAACTGAGCATCTGCTGTATCAAGACATTATTGTTTTTTTAAAATTAGTTCTCGGAAGAATGGTACCCAACTAAAGAAGTGTGTTTTTTATTCGTGCAGATGGCTCTGTCCTTTCATTTAGGTACTGAATTAATAACTGGACATTTTATTTTTGGCGTTAATAATGAGTAAGGCAGGTTTTTACATTGTGAATTTCAGTAACTGCTCCTCCCTCGCAAATGGACTCTACCAAAAGGTAGGATCTTTTATTCTTGTTTATTCTTGTTACTCTAGCATTCATATTGTTGACTTAGGCAGTTAGTTCTTTGAAGTGTTGTAAGTGGTTATTAGATCTCAGAGAATAGACTTTCTTAAAATAATTACTCTGTTTTCTTCAATTCTAGCTTAATTTTTTAATGTTCTATTTTATATAGTAAGACCTGAATACCAGACAATACCAGAGATACAGGCAAATGCTCTGGACATGTCTAGGTGTCCTAATGGTGAATTAGGTAGATGTCACATTAACCAAATACAAATGCAAAACATTTTGAAATACCGGATGTTGAGCTCAGATGTGCTCAGTGTTGTTTCATGCTTCCTACAAAACTTTGTACTACTGGAATGGCAAAGTGTTAACATTTTATTATAGATATTGATACAGTTTGCATCAAAACTATCAGTACTTCAGAGGCTGGGACCACCTTGTTTTATTTTTGCATTTTCGGGACTTAACATAGTACTCAGTACCTTCTGGTACTCAGAGAATGTACTGATAGGATATATTAGAACACCTCTGAATCAGCTGAGCCAGTTGTCGAGACCAAAAGCCTTAGGTCTTAAAATCTACTTCAAGTGAAAGCAGCTTGAACGAATGGTTAGTGACTTAACCTATAGAGAACTTCGTTTATCGATGGGTCCCTGTATCATTAATGAAGTGATCAGTAGAAAGTACGTTATGTCTGAGCTATCTAGTGTGGAGTTTCCAGGAGAAATTCTATTGTAGTTCCACAGCTTCCCACCAATTTGTGATGGTGGCCTAACAAAGAGGGCTTTTCTTATAACCTGTAATTGTACCTGTTTCCCCCTCTTGTATCTACCAAACTACTGTGTTCTTGGTTGGAGAATTCCAGGGACGTAATAGAAAATGTCATACATAAGCTCTGAAAACCGGTTTTTTATTTCTTTAATGTAGGCAGTTATCATAACATCTTTGTAATTGAAAGGCGTGTGCAGTTTTTGGAAAAACATCTTTATGTTTGCTGGTTCATTTACTCTGTATGTTAGCTGCTGTACATTTATTAAATTTTTGCCTCGAATGTAAATTTTCAATATAAGGGGAGGGGGATTGAAGGACATAGATGCCACCTTAAATGAAAATGACCTAAATTCTGAAATGTATTTTGTGTTTTAGCAACATTTATCAGTGTGTGTGTTTTTTTTAATTCAATGATTTATGAAAGATTATAAAGAAGAAAAAATGGCCCCCAATCTTACTGAAAAGATAACTTTTATTGATAATTTGTTTCTCCTCTGCATAGATTACGAGGCAAGTGTAAGTACATTTTTGACATATTTTTAAAATGGAAATAATACATACAAATGATTAGAAAATCTAAACTGTATAAAAATAAAATACTTTGTCTCCCCCCAAATTTCTTGGGCTCCTTCTTCAAAAAAAATTATACAAAATGCTATATACTTAGTATTTTGCTCATTTTCTGATTTTATATGTCTTGACAGCCTTTCCATACCAGCGTATGCAAATCTGTCTCTACCACCTCTACCTTGTACACCTCTACCACATGGAATACCCTATGTATTCTACTCCTCTTATACTGATACATAGCTAGATTGTTTCCAGTTTTGTTGCAGTGTTGCAGTAAACATCCTGTTGGCATATTTTGGTATAGGATAGTTTCTGAGCAGTGGAATTACTGGGGCTCAGAGTATATGCAATTTAAAATTTGGAAGACATTTTCAAAATTATATCGAAAGATGAGTTTTCATTTTTACCAAAAAGTCAGCATACTAATTTTTCCATACTCTTGTCTGTTTTAAAAAACATTTTTTAAATTTCTACTAATCTAGCAGGTAAACTAAATAATATTTTTAAGAAAGGGAAATATGGGAGCGCGTGGGTGGCTCAGTCAGTTAAGTGTCTGACTCTTGATTTCAGCTCAAGTCATGATCTCAGAGTCCTGCAATTAAGCCCACAACAGGCTCTCTGCTCAGCAGGGAGTCTGCTTGAAGAGTCTCTCCCTCTTCCTCTGACCTTCCTCTCTCTCCCTCTCCCCCCACAAAAAATAAATCTTTAAAAAAAAAAGAGAAAGAGAAATATGTTACTTTTCTTTTTAATAGTCTGTAGGATTTGAAAAATGTTGAAAAAACAAATAGTCTTATCTTTAATTCTTCATTTTGTTTTACATATTAAGAGATGAAATTGGCCTGATCCCATGCCCTGAAGCTAGGTATAACCGGAGTCCCATAGTCCTGGTTGAAAACAAACTTGGTGTGGAGAGCTGGTGTGTCAAGTTCCTCTTACCATATGTCCACAACAAGCTCCTTTTGTACAGAACAAGAAAACAATGGCTGAACAAAGATGGTGAGTATGAACTCTGTCCTCCTCCTTTGTTTTTTAGAAACCACATGGAATACAGGGGGAGGAACCTTCTCTGGGTGTTGGCATTCCTGGATTTGGGTTCTGGCTCTTTCATTCGCTGCCTGGGTGGCAGCTTAACCTCTCTGTCAGATGAGGAGTTTGAACCTGTCAGTAGTTTCTCGTTTTGCCTCCATGGTGATACAGGATTCCAGGCTACCTACTGCAGCCTGGACAGTACATCAGAGCGGTTCTGATTTTACCTTTTTAAGTATCATGGTTATTTATAAAATTTTATTTGAAGAAGACATCCTATGGCCGTAAAAGAAAGTTGGAAAAATACTGAAGAGGACTCTAGTTCCTTCAAGCTCAGATTCTCTGGCTTCTAATCCTTTAGGAACTCTAAAAGCAACAGATCTCATTTTGGTAGCAGACCAAATGGGATAACAGAGAGATGATGGTGTTAGTCACACTGTGACCCAGCTCAGTGATTTCTGGAGGTGCTGTTGTGCTGTCAGTCCCCGCTGAGCTTTGGGCCCTCTGTGTCTTCTTTCTATGCTGATACAAGCAAAAGAAAACCATCCCAGCTTCCACTTCTTTTGCTCCTCGGAGACGGTTCTTGCTGCACGGGACAATCTCTGTTCATCCTACCTGGTCTCTTTTCTTAGCTTCCCCCCCCATATGAGATATTAAGCACCCATGTGCATGAATTACCTTTGCTTTTTAGGTAAAAAAAAAAAAAAAAGTAGAATACTCATCTATGTTCTTAACTGTTTTTGTAAAGCTGCCCGTTCCTATATACAGCCATACCTTCTGAAGTGCTCAGTATGCCTAGAGGCTCATTTTGAATAAGAACTTTGTTTCCTAGAGAATTTTAACTACCAGTTTGGTAGCCATTACCATGAGCCTACTCCTACCAGAAGCTGTTCTAAGTACTGTGGGGATGAAAAGATGAATAATACGTGTTCCTTTTACTCAAGAAGCTTACAGTTGGGTGAAAAACAATCTCTTTGTGGAGTGTTGCCAAAGGCATGACATACTGATTTCCTTGTATTACTCTTAGCATTGTCCTTAACATACTATGATAATAGCACTTTTCTCTGTTTAGACCAGTAGAAAAGGAAACTGACTTGAAGATTTAATGTGAAATAGTTTCTGTTTTCTGTGTGTTTCACTCAGTCAGTCCTCTGATACATATTTCTTGTAAGACTCTGCCTACGGAGGCACCTGGGTGATACAGTGGGTTAAAGCCTATGCCTTTGGCTCAGGTCATGTTCCCAGAGTCCTGGGATCAAGTCCCGCATCGGGCTCTCTGCTCTGCAGGGAGCCTGCTTCCTCCTCTCTCTCTGCCTGCCTCTCTGCCTACTTATGATCTCTGTCTGTCAAATAAATAAATAAAATCTTTAAAAAAAAAAAAAAAGACTCTGCCTACGTTTATGGCATAGCTTAAGTTTGTGGCATAAACTTAAAGGAATAAGTTTAGTCGTAAATTTAAAAGTAGGGACATTTATGCATTTTTAGGCCCTCTTTCATTCTCCCTTCCATCTCCCTAAAGTGGATAGTTTGTTTATGAAACCTATAGTAAATTTTAGTAACATTAAGGTATAAAGTAATACCATATGAGTCCATCAAGGTTGTTTTTTTGTTTCGGGAGGGTTTTTTTGTTTTGTTTTTTGTTTTTGTTTTGTCAGATAACAGCTGTATTGTGTATGTTCGTGCACACAAAAATGTATAATTGAGCCAATACATAACTAGCTTGGGGAGGTGGGGAGACAGATGATGCTCTGGTAGTAGAGAAGAAACAGTATAAATTTTTTAAATGTCAAAGGCTACTGTTAATGTTGTTTCAGATCATCATTTTTTGCCCATTCATGTATGCTAGCCTAGCCTGCCCTCTCCCTGCAGCCCTCCAGGTCCTTCTCTCCATTTCCCAATGTCTTATCTCTCTGGACACTGCCCTGCAGACTTTGCTGAGTCTCCTCATCGTGAAGTTTTAGTCTTGGTAGGCCCAAGAAGACCCATGCAGAAGATCAAATGGTTAAGCTCACTCACACAAATAACTAGCATCTAAATTTTGAATTCTGGCGCAACTGTGTGTGAGTACAGAAGCAATTTGATATTATTTTAACTTATATCTTCATGGAAACAGTTTTTAGTTTCCCATTTTTGGTGCGTGGCAACAGCGTAGTTTAGTGTAGTATCACATACTACTCAGGTTGTGTATTGTATTAACAGTTAAAAACATGGAAGTGAATTTCTAATGTGACAGAAAAAAGGTACCTGAAAATGTTGATTAACATAAGAGAATTCTGCCAGACTTGTTAACTAAAGCAGTTATTACACAGAGGTGAATATTGCTAAGGAAAAAAGGGAAAAGTATTAGAAAAAAGCAGTTATTGTGAAAATGCTATACCTTTAAAGCTGTTTTTGTAGAAAACATATATAAGAAGAGCCAAGTGAACCAAAGCTCTCAGTTTAAGGATTTCAGAAATGTCAGTGTCTGTGTTTGATCATGCCCAAATCCTAGGCATCACCTAGGAATGTATTCTATGACTGAAGGTGACCTTTATTCTTGGGATAGATTTCTTTCTTTTTAACCGGACTGAATTCATGCTCTCATTAATGTGCTGAATTCTTTAGATGTTTGGAAAGCATCTGTACTAGTTAGAGTTCTCCAGAGAAGCAATCAGAAAATTTTATATAGAGAGAGATTTCTTGTAACAAATAGACTAACATGATTGTGGAGGCTGAAAAGTCCCATAGTCTGCTTACTTCAAGCTGGAGACCCAAGAAAGCCAATGATAAAATTTAGCTTGAGGCTGAAGGCCTCAGACCCCAGGGGAGCCAAAGTTTTAAATCCCAGCCCAAAGGCCAGAGAAGATTAGGTGAGTTGTCCGAACTCAAGCAGACAGGAAGCAAAGAGGTTTGGGCAAAGACCTCTTGGTTCCTCCTTTTGTTGCAGACAGGCCCTCTACAGATCGGATGATGCCCACCCACATTGGGGAGGGCAGTCTGCTTCATGGAGTCTGCTGATTTCAGTGCTAATCTCACAGCCACACTCAGAAATAATGTTTACTAATGTTTAACCTGGACACCCTGTAGCCAATCAAGGTTAACGATAGAACCAAAGTTAACCATCACAGCATCCCTCTTCATTACTTAGAGACTGATGTTTTTTAAGTCTGCTGCAGTGGTAGCCATATTTGGTTTGGGAGGGGAATGATACTGTAATTCTGATTTTTGAGAAATCCACAACAAAAATGAAGCAAGAGAGAAGTCCACAGCATTGGAGTCCTCATTGAGTAGAGGAGCTCTGTCCCGCACTTGGACTGTGTTCAGGTGTGTCCTCCCATCATTTGCGCTTGCTGCTCCCTCTTTCTCACAGCCTCTGCCAACTGTGTTCTCTCTTTACTGGCCATCTTCTGCTCTTCGTGTCTTCTTTCTCACCTGGACAATTGTGATGACCCCATAGCTGGTCTGCCCGGTTTTCAGTATCTTCTGTAGTCTGTGTTCATCATGCCATTAGCCAATCATTTCAAATGTACTTCTCAGCAACACTTCTTAGAAACACAGTTTGAGAGATGCTTTTCTGAAATACGCATCTGTGCATCTTATTTCATGATGCCTATAGGGTCAGGTTGGGGTTCAAACTCCTTGGTACGGTATTCGAGGACCTTCACAGTCTGTCCCCAGCCTTCATTACCAGCTTTTCCTCTGCCTTACGTTCAGCATCAGAGCTTGTATATTCTCAACTTCTGATGGCAGCTCACAGATAGATTTTGTTTTGGCTCATAAAATGTTTCTTAAACTTTTTTTAATATGTTCGGTAAACATTTCAAGTCGGGATGAACTTTGAAAGTTCAGATGGAAATCTGGATTTGTCTTCACTTGAAAAATCAAGAGTGTTGGATACATAAATTTCCGCACGGCAACAGTTGGCTGGGTTCTCCCAGCCTCTGCTTTTCTTGACGGGGTAAGCCTGTTGCAGTTTGCCACAACGTCCTCATGTCCTTCAGACACTAAGGCAGAGTGTCAGTTGCTACTTATATCAGGTTTGCTTTGCTACTTTTTTGATGTTCATTTGAATGTAGAAGCATCAGAGTCTGCAGCATTTGACATACTTCCCAGCCACAACACACTCTGTGCCATCCTTGGACTTCACCGTGTCCTCCTGCTTTACTTCCATGCCTTCGCTGAGGCTAGGTTCACATCTTATGCTGTCACCATTGTTGTGATTGGCAGTGCGCGTGCGCACACGCAAAAACTGTTTGACTACTTCGGGAAGCCAGGATTACATCTCTTCAGCCCTACAGGAGTCCTTTATTCAGATCGCTTGCAAAGTAGCACTTACCACATATCATCGTAGTTGATTATTTAAACATTTTCCCCAGGTAGATTGCGAGTTTGTTAGAAAGAGGGATTGTGGCTTGTCTGTCTTTATGTCCTCAGCTCCTTTATGTTTTCAATAGACATTTGTCAAATAAGTAATGAGAGTTTGGTAAGCAAGAGGATTTAGCTTAGTCTGGCTATCGATTCAGTGACTGTATTCTGTAATGAAAGGGCCTTTCTTGTGTTTATCACATAGCTTTATCTCAGACCTCTCTTCTTGTGGTTACCAGAATGTATTTTGGAGAAGGAGGTTAACCAATCCACACGATCTTGGACTTATTTCTAGAGGCATGGAAACATATCTCTGTCAGGGACAGTTGGCAAATGCAATGACCATTACGAGGTGACTGCAGGCTCTGGGCCATTTCTGGAAACTCATTGTTGCTAAGAAAGAATTGATTAGTCTTCGACTTTTCCTTAGCATCCTTTTGTCCTCTCCTTGTCACAGTTGGAATTGAGCTACTTTCCTTGATTCATTTTCTCCTTGTGATGTGATGATGAATTAGTCATATATCGGAGTGGTTTAACAAAGGAACATTTGTTTGCTGGTATGTGTTCTGGTATTTGTAGAGAGATCTGTTTAATTTTAAAAGACCATAGGGACATCAGTACCTCACATCTTCTGGGTAACAAAGAATATGGGGTATGGTTGATAAAATGTAGAAGTAAAATAGTTTTAAAAAGTTAAAGTAAAATAGTTACCGTCAACTGTCGATCATACATGTTTATCTTTTGATCTTGGTTTGGCCCTGACTTGAAGAGGACAAAGTAATTGTAGACAGTGTGCTAGAGTGGAAAGAACATCTGCTTTGAAGGAAAACATCTAGATGTAGACGTAGTTGGTCAGCATGCTGAAGTCACTTAGCAGTGACTTAAGGCAAATTATTTAACCTCTTCCTATTTCTTCACCGAAATAAGGGAATTGTAAAAGGTTTCAGAGGGTTGTTGAGAGGATCACATGAGTTAGTGTGTCTAAAGCACCCAGGGAGGTGTGCCACGCATACTAGGCTCTCAGAAAACACGAGTTCCTTTTCTGATTTAACCAGAACCAGTGGGGAAGAAAAAAAGAAAAATACATGTAATTCAGGAATGATTCTTTAATTATGTCCAATATTTCTAAACCGGTTGCTTCTCTTTCTTTGGCCCTTTCCCGTCTCTGATATTTCGCTTCACCCTTGCCTCTTGGATCTGACTGGAATGCTTCCTGAAGGAGGTCCTGTCTGAACTTGAGTCCTGCGTGGGGAGGACTTGGCAGTTTGTCAGACAGGACGGGAAAAAGGCTTGTGGCTGCAGGTGTTTTATACACAACCTGTGAGGCCGTCGATGTCGTAAATCCTGAGATTCTTAGAAGCTGAGGAATGAGCTGCCGAGCAGTCACTGCTTAGCCCGCGTAGGCGATTGTTTTCCTCCCTCTGGTGGCATCCAGTCCCAGTATAGCTGGCGGAGCTGGGCTAGGAGGTACAGGCTCGGATACTGGAATTATCGTTGCGTGCTTAATGTGTGTCAGGTATTGTCCTAACGCTTCGTGAGTGTGAATCATGTAAGACCCATGAGGTGGTGCTATTATTAGCTCCATTTTACATCTGAGGAAGACACAGAGGCACAGAGAGGTTAAGTGCCTTGCCCAGGTACTTCCTGGAAAGTTAGACCTGGGCTTTGAATCCAGCCATTGCTGATATCCTAGAGGTAGGATGAGCCCCGCTGGTAGAGGAAGGCTTCTTTTGATTAGCTTTTCTTTCCACACAGCCACAAAATGAAAAGTGGCAACTTGGGTATTTTCTGTGTTTACTGGTTTCTGCCTTGTCCTGCCTCACAGAAGTATCTCTGTGATGGAGGAGGAACTTGCCTTCACTTCTGAGTGGGGAAGGAGAGTCGTGTTAGAAGTGTAGTTGACCCTTCTGCAATGCAGGGATTACAGCACTGGACTCACCCTGCATAGTGCATTCAAAAATCTGCATATAACTTCTGACTCCCCAAAAACTTAACTAGTAACAGCCTGCTGTTGATAGAAGACTTCCTGATAACATAGTCAACACAAATTTTGTATGTTACATATATTATTTACTGTATTCTTACAATAAAGTAAGCTAGAGAAAAGAAAATGTTAAGGAAATCATAAAGAAGAGAAAATACATTTACAGTACTGTACTGTATTTATTGAAAAAAATTAGCAAATGGACCTGTGTGGCACAAACCCATGTTGTTCGAGGGTCAGCTGTTCAAACAAATGGCGACTACCTTTAGTTACACACATTTATTTTTTTTAAGATTTTATTTATTTATTTATTTGACAGAGAAAGAGTGAGAGAGAGCATGAGAGGGGTGAGGATCAGAGGGAGAAGCAGACTTCCTGCTGAGCAGGGAGCCTGATGGGGGACACGATCCCAGGACTCCAGGATCATGACCTGGGCCAAAGTTAGTCGCTTAACCAACTGAGCTGTCCTGGTGCCCCCACACATTTCTTTTTAATGCCAAATAAAGAGAGTCCAATAAGTACCAGGTTACCTAGGTAGTGTAATGGATTTTGAAAAGTTGTATACTTGAAAAGAAATTCTAGAAGTCTTCCCATCATACAGAAGGATTTCCATTATCTATTTAATACGTGGGTTTTTCTCATTCCTGATTTTAAAAGTTTAGAAGTTTACATAGTTTCACTGTAAAAACAACGGCCTTATTTCTGATTTCTTTGATTAATGTTGAAAGTATTCATTTTTTGGTTGGTAAGTAGCAATGGTATTTCGTTGGACAAATCTTTGGTTTGGTTGAGCATTTACTATGTGTCAAATAACTGGAGAACTGGAATGTATCTCATTTGGTTCACAACAGAGATTGACGTTCTCATCATTCTTGTTTCACAGATAAGGAAACTGATGTTCGCAAATGTTAAGTTACATAGGCAATTAAGTGGAGAAGCTGGGATTCAAACCCAGGTGCCATGGCTTACAAATCCTCCATGCTGTCGGTACGCATGGAACTTTTTGGACAGGGGCCATATTTTTCTCATCTATGTTGAGTGAATGAGTAATCTGAAGATGTATTA
This sequence comes from Martes martes, assembly GCF_963455335.1. NCBI lineage: Eukaryota > Metazoa > Chordata > Mammalia > Carnivora > Mustelidae > Martes > Martes martes. The sequence continues at coordinate 11,292,308 of NC_137900.1, read as the reverse complement.
GAGAGGACCTGCCTCCAAAAAGTGTAGTCTCATCAAGAAGAGATTATTTATACAGTATCAGTAATAAAGTAAGATACTCACGAACATAGAAATGAAGATTGCTTCCAGGTAGGTAGGTCAGGAGAGACTTTATGAAAAAAAAAATTTTTTTTTTTAAATATTCAGATATAGGAGGACATTTCTGGCAGAGAGAGGAGCAAACAGGTAAAGCTGATTATCCAGAGAAGGTAGTCAGATAGGAGTTGTTTTTTTTGTTTTGTTTTGTTTTGTTTTTAAGATTTTATTTATTTATTTGACAGACAGATCACAAGTAGGCAGAGAGGCAGGCAGAGAGAGAGGAGGAAGCAGGCTCCCCGCTGAGCAGAGAGCCCGATGCGGGGCTTAATCCCAGGACCCTGGGACTATGACCTGAGCCGAAGGCAGAGGCTTTAACCCACTGAGCCACCCAAGCGCCCCCAGATAGGAGTTGTTTTTAGAGAATGGTGGGGTTTGGCTCAGGTGGAGTATAGCACATGGAGGGCAGGTAGTAGAAGGGAGGCTAAGAAGGAGATTGTGGGTTCTTGTTTTTGACCAGGTTCTAGTTTTCTGGTACATTTCTCCAGTATCCCGTGCTGTAGTCAAATTCTGATACCCACAGTCTCTTGGAGAGCACCCTGTGTGACCTTCCGTGCCTCTATCCTTGCTCATACTTTTTTCCAGTCTGCAGTGCTCTTTACCACTTTATTCATTTATAGACTTCCCTTACTCCAGTAAGAATTAATTTCAACGGCTTTGGTGGTTCCCAAAATATGGTACATGTTTCCAATTCATCATTATTTCATTTTGTCTTATATAATTCTTTGTATGTTTTCTCCAACTAAAGGGTAACGTTCTAGAAGACAAGATCGGGTCTTATTTATCATTATATCTCTTCTGCCAGTCCTAAGGGCCCAGTTTAATATTTGCACATAATCAGTACTTGGGATATTGTGGAATTAAACAAGTTATGGTATAGAAAATTATAGTTATTTTTCTTGGTAAATATTAAATTAGTGCCAAAAGCTTATAAAAGTAAAAGAATGAAGAGGTTAATAATTAGGTTATTCTGTATAGACATATTGTATTTATGCATATAATGGCTTGTAATGAGGAAGATAGAGGTCAAAAATGTATGCTAGGGGCACCTGGGTGGCTCAGTGGGTTAAAGCCTATGCCTTCGGCTCAGGTCACGGCCCCAGGGTCCTGGGATCGAGCCCCAAATTGGGCTCTCTGCTTAGCAGGGAGCCTGCTTCCCTCTCTCTTTCTGCCTGCCTCTCTGCCTACTTGTGATCTCTGTCTGTCAAATAAATAAATGAAATCTTTAAAAAAAAATGTATGCTAATCCTATCTTTAATTTATTGAATGTTATAGTAATGAAATGATAGGCTTACAATACATGTTAATTTCATAAGATGGTTGAGAATTAATTGATTTTTTCACTTAGAATATTTTAAAAAGAATACAGAGATATATTTATGCATGTTCTTGTGTTTTAAAAAAGTTTATTAAACACTGAGATGTCCCAACTATTTATTATAGACAGGTATTTTAATTGCCATGTAATTAAATTATTAAAAATAGTCAGATGCTGACTTTGCCATATACTGATTGGGTGCCCACGAGCAAATTATTTAAACTCTCTAAATGTCAGTTTCCTTTCTGTGAAGCGAAACAAGAATATCTTGAACCATAATCATGAGAAGTCAATGAAATGATGTAAATAAAAGACCTCCAGTGGTGCCTGATATACACTAATGCTAAATAGTTATAATTATTTTTATTATTTTATTTTACTTGGTGTTTGGTTGGTTAATATGAGCTTGGTAGAAGTTACTTTAATTTCATGGTCCTACATTGATCATCTTAATCCTAAAATTCTCTTTTCAGTTTTAGTAAAATGAAGACAATATGTCTAACTATATTACTGATTTTGCCCTATTAAACAAGCTTATGGAGCTTATTTGAATGCATGGAAATTCTGACAGTATCATGATTATCAAATAGCTAATGAATATTGAATAGGCTGTTAAAAAACAAAAATAGAAAATACTGCACAAAAACAAAAATTATTTATATTAATGATTATAAATTAAAGTTGTAAAATAAAACAGCAATAAAGTATAATTTTTTATCTGCTGTATTCCTTTTAAAAATACCATTATATAGGTTAGAGTTACAGGGACATAAGTGCACCCCTGTTATCTTGGCAATATGAGTGGAGGCTGTTCATTTGAAGGACAGTTTGGAAATGCTTAGTAGGAGCCATACTGGTATTTGTATTGTTTGACATAGTAGTTCAACTCCTGGGAATATGTACTGAGAAAATAATCTATGAGACAAAAAGTGTGTTTACAGTAATATTATCTATAGTAGTAAAAACAAACAGGAAAAACCCTAAAGAATGATAAAGATAAATGATAGTGTATTACACTAAGGGTTGTTTCACAGCTGTTAAAAATGCATACTGTAGCAGTACTGGAGAATGCATGTCAAATAATACTGAATGGAAAAGAGAACAAAGTGGTGCATTTATCATTGCTATGACTATAAAAATGTGGGTAAGAAAGGGTAATCTTTGCAGGTGAATGTAAATGAATTGTGTTAAATGATTATGAGTGGGCCTTTTTTCCCTGTCTGAAAATTTGCAGATAGTCAGTTATTGAAATATTTGTGGAATTAAAAGAATAATGGTATGGAAATTGTATTTCTTTTCCTTGGTCAATACTAAATTAGAGCCAAGAACTATTAAAAGAATGAGTGAATAGTCTTTGTAGCCATATTGTATTGTAAAGTTATTTCAGTGTCAACTTTTGAGAGTAACTTTTATCATAAAGTAGAAAAAAATCTTGAGGGTAATCTTCATATTTCTGACAGCTTAGAACAGGGTATCTGCCATTAAAGTTATTATGACATAGTATATATATTAGTATAACATCAGGTACAGATACACAAGATATAACTTAAAAGAAAGAAAAGCCAGGCTTCAAAGGGTAGGACTATTTTTAATGTGATTTCTCTTTATTTTAGAACTGATAGATGTCACATGCACCCTGCTGCTTCTAAACCCAGACTTCACCACTGCGTGGAACGTAAGGTACGTCATTCTCATCAGTGATAACATGAAATTTTATCCAAATTTCTGAACACCTATAAATCCCATGAGTTGTTAGCTTTTTGAAAAACGAAATATAAACCATGTATCTATGGCATTTTATGCTTCTTCTACCCGTCTTTATAATATCTCCACAATAATTCTGACTTACACTTTGCTTGTTTATGCATGTTTCTGTCTTTTCTCCATAAACTTTCTGTCTGAAGTAGAAATTACCATTGCAAATTACAGTACACCATTTTCTTTTATTTTTCTTCCTTTTTAAAGGAGCAGGGGCAGCCAGCATAATTAGTTGGTGTGTAAGGCATTGGTTTATGTATTAGTGAAGTGTAGTAGAAAGTGTGTAAGAGGAGGATTCAAGGCCATGACCTTTTAGTCTCAATTTAGTCACTAAGATTGTGACCTCTGTGAACCAGTTACTTGAAGTCTCTGGCACTCAGTATTTTGGGAAGGGGGTCACATTTTATTAATATCTTACTTCCTTTATTTATTTTAGCTTTAAACACAAAATAATTTTATAGGAATACCAAAGTTCAGACTAGGTTCGTTTTTTTTTTCATTGAAGTTTTTTCAGTTAAGCACTATGTATGGTTGGGTTTGTTTTGTTTTGTTTTGTTTTGTTTTTAAAGAAAATGGTGATCTCTTAGACTATCACAAATTCCCTTAGAGGAAAGCAGGATATAAGTTCTAGATGAATAAAAGTGAAGTCCTGTTGAACACTGTGAATCCATTTTAAATTTTCCTATAGGAGAGAGCCATAGATTATGGTTTTTTTATCTTTAAAGATGACTTAAACAGGGCACCTGGGTGGCTCAGTGGGTTAAGCCTCTGCCTTCGGCTCAGGTCGTGATCTCAGGGTCCTGGGATCGAGCCCCACATCAGGCTATCTGCTCATTAGGGAGCCAGCTTTCCCCTCTCTCTCTGCCTGCTTCTCTGCCTACTTGTGATCTCTCTCTCTGTCAAATAAAATCTTTAAAAAAAAATTTATTGATTGCTGTATGCCGAGTTCTAGGCACTGGGAATAGAACTGTGAACAAAACAAAGAAAACCCTGTCCTGGTGGAATTTTATTCTAATAGGGGAAGAAAAGAAAGACATTACTAAATGAAATATACACTATCAAGTGGTGGTTAAATCCTCTGGAGAAAAAGTGGGACAAGAAAGGGAAGACGACACAGAGGATGGGGAGAATAGTATTGCAGTTCTAAAGAGGGTACATTTGAGCAAAGACTGGCATGATTTGGGGATCAATCTGTGGGTTCTGGGTAAAAGCATTCCAAGCAGGGAGAACAGTAGCAAGTGGGAATGCTCTCAGTGGTGCTGAAAGTGCTCTTGGTGTTCTGGGACAGCAAGGCGGCCCGTGTAGCTGGAGTAGCTTGCATGAGGGAGAGAGTGATGGACCAGACCTCGTAGGGCTTTGTCAATCTTCACACGCTGCTGGAGGAACTTGGACTTTTACTCGGGGCGAGATAGGAAGGCATTAAAGCTGAGGAGGGACAGTATCTCACTTGGGTTTAGAAGCTGTAGCTCCTGTGGAAAGTGGACTGTAAGAGCGCAGGGAGCGGTGAGGAGGTGGAAGGTAGGCCATGGTTGTGGTGATTTAGGTGAGAGATGCTTGTGACTTGAAGTAGAACTTAGCAGTGGAACAGGTGAGAAGTAGTGATTCTCCCTGTATTTTATGAACTGTATAAGCTTTGACTGTATTTAATAAACAATTTTCAAGACAGATGATGAACTGGATGCAGGAAGGAGAAAGAAGAGGGTCAAGCTTGACTCTGGTTTTTGGCCTGAGCAACTGAAGGGACGGAGTTGCCCTTTACAGAGAGGAAGAGGAAGCAGATTTAGGTGGGGAGTGCCGGGTGGAAGTCAGGAGTTCAGTGTAGCACGTTAGGTTTGTGTGCAGGGAGTTGTGTAGGAATCTAAAGTTGAGGCGGGAGTTCTAAGCCTGATATAAATTTGGGAGTCACTAGAAAATGGGTGGTATTTAAGGCCATGAGATTGTTGGAGGGATGTGTGAGGCTGTTGGAAAATTGGAAATTACGTAATATTCATGGCTCACCGGTGATTCACATTGTATTTCTGTTGGAGCGCTGTTCTAGAGTTTGTGTGATGAGGAAGAATCAGCACAGGAGACATTTAGGAGGGTGCTATGAACTTAAAATTGAGAGCTTTCTTAAGGGTAGGGACCATGTCTTTGTTTTCCAAGCATCCAGCCCTCTAGTGCCTGGTATATACTTAGCTTGTAGACTGGGCACTGAAAAAAATTAAGTTCAGTGAAAATGAATTGAGGGTAATAGAGTAGGAGTACCATGTTTATACTTGTTCTCCAGTTCCTTGTTATTACAGAGGGTTTGAAAATCCTTCAACAAGAAAAGACTCTTACTAGCATAATACATACGTCTATAGTTGTATATACATACATGTGCACACACACATATATATAATTTATTGTATATTTTATAGGGTAGTACAGTATAGGAGAAAGAACCTAGTCTTAAGATATGTGGCTGTTAGTCCTTTTTCATTAATTAACTAGCAGTGGACTTTAGGCAAAACCTTTAGCTTCACAATAGCTTTAGTTTCTATAAGAAGTTTGAACTAGGTAATGGTTTTTTTTTTAGATTTTTATTTATTTATTTGACAGACAGAGATCACAAGTAGGCAGAGAGGCAGGCGGAGAGAGAGGGGGAAGCAGGCTCCCTGCTGAGCAGAGAGCCCGATTCGGGGCTTGATCCCAGGACCCAGAGATCATGACCTGAGCCGAAGGCAGAGGCTTTAACGCACTGAGCCACACAGGTGCCCCAGAATTAGGTAATTTTTTTATGATTCCTTTCAAACTTTTTTTTATTTTTTTGTGGTTTGGTGGTGGAAAGGGAAAATTGCTCCATAAATCTAACTTCAGTGATATTCACAGCAGTTGATTTTGAAAATTATTCTAATAAGATGATTAATAAAGTTTTATGCTGGATGAATAAATAGGAAATCTTGATTTTAAAAGGATCCATTGTGGCTATGTATTCTAGTAAGTTTTAATTTGTATTAGTAAAACTAATTAACATGAAGACAGAATCAGGAGTACATTTTATGCAAAACCACCAGCTTTGGAAGTAAATTGGTCTAACCTTATAAGGTCTCTTGCAAATCAAATACTCAACACTTTATGTTTAATTTTTGGTATTTTTCTTCTGCAGTAACTGGGAAACATTCATTTATTTTTACTGTATTTTTATAAACTGCTAAAAGATAGTATTAATACATCAGTTGTTCATTTTATAGGTGTTTTGGTCTTAGGGGAAAAAACAGTTGCAAGAATGGGTTTTTGAACTGATTTCCTGTAATTATAGTGAGTGATGGATATACTTTTAAAAATCTACGTGGTTATAGAAAAAAAATCGTCTTTTGGGGGACGCCTGGGTGGCTCAGTGGGTTAAGCTGCTGCCTTCGGCTCAGGTCATGATCCCAGGGTCCTGGGATCGAGCCCCGCATCGGGCTCCTTGCTCAGCGGGGAGCCTGCTTCTCTCTCTGCCTCTGCCTGCCACTCTGCCTGCTTGTGCTCTCTCTCTCTGACAAATAAATAAAATCTTTGAAAAAAAAAAGAAAAGAAAAAAATGGTCCTTTTTTTACTTTGAAATTCGATGTATTATTCCATGAAAGGGCTAGACTACATAACAGTGTCCTATTTTTTCCATCAGTCTATGAACATAGAGTAAGCAAAACCTCTTTGAGTAACTAAAATAGCTAACACCAAGCTTCAGTGATCGTGTCCTTTACTCATAGCCTATTAAAATTGGTGACTTTGTTTTATGTGGATTTGATGTCTGGTTCTGGCACTTTGAATTCACAGATCTGCAGTATAAGTTACTAATTCTCCCCCAGCTTCAGTTTTCTCATCGGTAAAACTGAGATAATACTATGTTGTGCCATATGAAATTGTTTTTTTATAAAACAAAAATAGTTCAACCTAAGCATCCAGATCCTGGTGTCTTACACCATTCTTTAATAAAAGGAAACAGGCTTCGTGAAGAAATGTCTGATTCTAGGACCAAGGCAGGAAATCTCTAAGATTCGTCTGGAACATCTCAAAGAGCCAGACAGTAAGGAAGTGCTCAAAAAACAAAATGATGAAAATATGTCAAAGGCTTCTAGTGGCCAAAGCTGGAACAATTTGAGCACTAAAATAAAATAATACTGGGTTATACCCTAAAGTATAAAATGGATGTTCATACTGACATAATTGTAGAAACAAATAGTAGACAACAGACAAATCTCTCATATAGAAGGTTTCCAAATAATTTATCTAGGCAGCCGCCTTCGAGGATTTCGAGTGCGGCTCCCTTCCTCCTTAAGTGTAACTTCTTCCAAAAAGTACAGTGGAGAAACCGGACACGGACCATCTTAGCCAGGTACTCAAGGTCAGTGTCGGCCGTGACAAGTCATGCTGGTATTTTGTGCCCCTGACTGTGATGTGATAAAGATGGCACTTACCTTTTGTGATCTCTTCCTCCTCAAAACAGTAATCTAACCATAAGAAAAACATATATAAAATACCTCAAAAACATATATAAAATACCTCATTAGTACTCATAAAAACTGGCTCTGAGGAGTCTATGGAGACATAACCAAATATAATGTGATATTCTAGATAGGATGCTGGACTAGAAGAAAGACATGTGGTAAAAAGTAAGGAATTCTGAATAAAGTATGGACTTCCAATAGTAATTTACTGGTATGATTCATCAATTGTGACAGATGTACCATAATAATGTATTACTAATAAGGGAAGCTGGGTACAATGTATGCAAGAGTTCTCTGAACTATCCTTACAACCTTTGTGTAAATTTAAAACAATTCCCAGGGACACCTGGGTGGCTCAGTTGGTTAAGCAGCTGCCTTCAGCTCAGGTCATGATCCCAGGGTCCTGGGATCGAGTCCCGCATCGGGCTCCTTGCTCGGCAGGGAGCCTGCTTCTCTCGCTGCCTCTGCCTGCCTCTCTGCCTGCTTGTGTGTACTCTCTCTCTCTCTCTCTGGGATGGATAAATAAATAAATAAATAAATAAATAAAACAATTCCCAGATTAAAACTTTAAGATTTTGTTTATTTTCTTAAGTAGTCTCGACACCCAACGTGGAGCTCAAACTTACATGAGATCAAGAGTCTCATGCTCTATCAACTGAGCCACCCAGATACCCCAAAAGTTTATTTAAAGAAACAAAAAAAACAAAAACAAAAAAAATTGAGTATTGGCAATTTCCTATATTTCAATACAGGATTGTTTTGAGGATTAAATTAGATAATGTATGTAAATCACTTAACACAGTGCCTGATTCAGAAGTGTTCAGTAAATGGTAATTTTTATGAATATGAGTCTTCCTATTATCATTACTGTTATTTCAGACAGAATAACTAAAGATGCATGGGGGAAAAAGATGGCATTTGTTTATTCAGTTATACTGTGTGCCAAGTACTGAGCTAGCCAGTGGAGATTTTGCCATGGACAGATACACATAACCCCTGGTTTCCTACAAGTTTTAAATCAAGTGACAGCAGAGGGAAACCATAATTAATACCTTGAGACAGAAAGAAGACACAAAAGCTTTAAAAAAATAAGATAAACCAGGGACGCCTTGGTGGTTCAGACGGTTAAGCATCTACCTTTGGCTCAGGTCGTGATCCCATGGGCCCCACGTGGGACTCCTTGCTTGGCGGGGAGCCTGCTTCTACCTCCGCCTGCCGCTCCCCCTGCTCATGTGCTCTCTGACAAATGAGTAAAATCTTTTAAAAAATAGAATAATAAGATAAACTTTGTAGAACTAGAAAACCCCTCCCGTAATATCCCACAGGGTTGCACATACAGCATTGCCTGTTCCTTACCAACCCCTCCTCTTTACGACACAACACACGTGGCCTTTTCCTTACCTGTATACGTCTCCCCCACATTTATTTGACCTTTGTTTTATTCCTTCCTCCTGTTTACAGTGGATCACCTAAGGCTTTAAGGATGAATCTCAAAGCCCTGCTTAGTCAATATGCCTGAAAATAAAGCCACCTCAAATTGAAGGCAGTACTCTATTTCCTCAGTAAGGAAAGTCCAAAAAAATTATTTTAGGCTAATATTAATATGTCAACTTAAAGATATGTATATGAAATAAGCAAATGTCTTAATGTGTTATTTACTTTTTAAATTTAGTTAGATACCTTTAAAATAACTTGTTAAATGAAGTATTTGAATTTATTAATTTGTCATTTTCCTACTCAAATTTCATTAAACAATTTAATTCAAATGACTCACATGGCTTATTGACATCAGTGACTTTGTCATCACAAGAGTTATTTTTTTTTAAAGATTTTTATTTATTTATTTGACAGAGATCACAAGTAGGCAGAGAGAGAGGAGGAAGATACGTAGAGCACTTTTTGAACCCATGTGTGACTGAAATTTTTCTCAAGATCCCTACTGAATGTATTCAAGCACTTGATTTTCTTTTATTATATCTCTTGGTTAAGTGCTAGCTTTAATGTAGTCATTTACTATATTCCTTTTTTAAGTGATCTTTAAAAATTTTGTTTATGGGACGCCTGTGTGGCTCAATTGGTTAAATGTCTGCCTTCAACTCAGGTCATGAGTCCAGAGCCCCTGGGATCAAGCCCAGCATCTGGTTCCCTGCTCAGCAGGGAGTCTGCTTCTCCCTCTGCGCCCTCATTCCTCTTGTTCGTGTTCTCTCTCTCTCTCTCAAATAAATAGATAAACTCTTTTTTAAAAAAAAGATTATTTTTTTTAAAGATTTTATTTACTTATTTGACAGAGAGAGATCACAAGTAGGTAGAGAGACAGGCAGAGAGAGAGAGGAGGAAGCAGCCTCTTCGCTGAGCAGAGAGCCCGATGCGGGGCTCGATCCCAGACCCTGGGATCATGACCTGAGCCGAAGGCAGAGGCTTTAACCCACTGAGCCACCCAGGTGTCCCTAAAAAAAAGGTTATTTTAAAAAATTTTATGATAATATTCAACGCCTACAGTGTTGAGGCCTGTGTCCAGGAATGTTAATTAAATTGATATTTAAATTCTGCTTCCTTTTTTATGATTCTATCAGGTGATCTTTTTAAGCATCCACATATACCATTGATTGGGGTTCTTTTAGGCTAAGATACCTTCCCAAATATTTTGTGCAAAATAAATTAATAGAGCACCCATAGGGGCATCTGGGTGGCTCAGTGGGTTGAGCGTCTGACTCTTCATTTCGGCTCAGGTCATGGTCTCAGGATTCTGAGATGGAGCCCTGCGTCAGTCTCAGCATGGAGTCTGGTTGAGATTCTCTCTGTCTCTCTGGCCTTCCCCTGCTGGCTCTCTTTCTGTCTCTCAAAATGAATAAATAAAGTCTTCTTTTTATTTTTTTTTTTTTAAAGAGCCCCAATTTAAGAAACTTTTTAAAGATTCAGGTATAAAGTGACTCCTCTTTTCTGAAGAAAGTTTGGACTATTTCCCCATAGATATATATGGGAGTATAGGTAGTTAGTTGTAATAAGGAGAGGTTTTTAATTTAGTAAATGGAAATTAGGCTTAATGTGGCAAATTCCACACCGTAGCGGTTTTTAAACTTTGGTGTGCATCACCTGGAGTGCTTGTTCAAACACCTTGCTTTGTCACTAGTTTCTGATTCACCGGGTCTGGGCTGCGGCCTGAGATCTATATTTCTTACAAGTTCCAAGTGATGGTGATGTTGCAGTTAAGGACCTACTTTGAGAAACACTGAAGTACGAAGAATTATAAATACAATTATATAGAATAATATTTTGCCCCTTTTTACACTATAGGTATCCTGACTTACTGTATAATGAAACCTTACTGATTTCAGAAGAAAAAGGATGCGGAACTGTAAAAGTAACTGGCTGTTGCATTAAATATCCTTTCAATGACACACAGACTTCCTGTACATTGAAAGAAAAATAGTCAATAAACCCATTTGTTAAAGTATCCATAAACCTTCTTAGTATCTCTTGAAATTATATCCTGGAGTGAAGTACCTAACCTAAAATGATTGTAAAATAAAAACATTTGTCATCACTGTTAAGTATTTTCACCAAGAAGGAAATTATTTTCCTTATCAAATAAATTTTAGAAATCACACATTGCTGTTGGAAAGAAAATGTATAGTGGTAATTAGGAGCTAAGTTCATCTAAGTATGTGATCTGGGCTCTGGCCTCTTCTTGGGATTAAAGTTCTCTAAAATAAATGAATTATCCACCCTACCACAGGCAGGACTTTTTAAGATTAATAAATTCTAGTAAATGATCTAATTTCATTATAATAGATACATTGAAAATTAATTGGGAGTATAATCAGTAATATCAGAGCTTATTATAAAAAACTTATCTGAGAAGTTAAATCAAAACCTAAATTGTATTTACTTGAGAAACAACAGTTGGAGAGCTCTTGCATGACATTCTTTATAACTGCATGAGAGCTTTGAACACTTTTAAAATGACAACAGAAACCTCACATTGCTCTTACTTGTATTTGTATTTCAAAAAGGAATGTTCTAGTGTATCAAGGGCCATGCAGGCAGTTTACCTGGTAATAATATCTTTTGGGAACTTACCCTAAGTAGTAGTAGAAATGAAAGACATCTTAAGCACAAATCTCTGTTTCAGAAAAGTAAAAACTTAGAAGCAACCTAAATGTCTATAACCAAAGAGGAAAAATAGCATAGCCACTCAATGAAAACTATTTGGCTGATTTAAATGTTTGCTTTAAAGATTATGTAGAACCATGGACTAATTCTTTAATTCTTTAAGCTATAAAGCAGAATATAAAATTATATGTTAAAATGTATATGCATATGAGGAAAGACAAAGGGAAAATTAAAAAATAAAAATAGTAATTTTGTTAAGATAGTGATTAATGAATGATTTTTTTTCTTACACCTTAATCATGTTGTGTGTTGCTCTTTATGTATTTTTGGTAATGAACCATATCATGTCCAGCTTAGGAAGCTAGGACAATTCTTGACCAGTGTTGGATCTGCCTTACAGATCCTGATGTCAGGCCTTGTAAGTTTTGGAAATGAGATAGCCAGAAAACCTCTTTGCCCTTCCCAAATAGGTAACTAAAGTTCCGCTGTCGATTTAAGAGCTTCTGTTTCTGCTTATGAATCCTGTTACTGCGAGATTACAAAAATATATTCTTGATTACCGCGTGTGATACTTAATGAGTTTCTTGTTTTCTTATTTTCTTCCCAGTGAGATTATGTTAATAGCCATGCAGTATGTTTGGAGGGAAAGGTAGAGTAATGGTTCTTTTCATTTTTCTTTTACAGAAAAGAGCTCATCCTCTCTGGCACTTTAAATCCAATTAAGGACTTGCATCTGGGAAAACTGGCCTTAACTAAATTTCCAAAGAGTCCGGAAACGTGGATTCACAGGTGTGGTTACTTTACACTGTAGGTTTCGTAGGGTTCAGAATTGCTGGAGAAACAAGTGTCAAGCAGGGTCACATATGGGTTCAGAGTGTGAATTCTAAAGTCAAGTTACCTACTTTCCAGCTCCAAATGCCATCATGTGCTCCCTGTGTGACTTTCAGAAATGATTTAAGCTCTTCAAGCCTCAGTTTTCTCATTCACAAAATGGGAATAATAATTACACCTATTTCAGAATTAATGGTTGGCTTTCCATGAAATAATGTATATTAACACTACCACAGTGCCGGGCACATATTAAATGCTCAGCAAATTTTAGCTGTTACTGTTCATTATGAACTATCTGAGCAGTCATAGAAATGGCATTTAGATGGTCAACTATAATGAGGAACGTGGGTTTTATAATTCATTCAGATATATTTCTGGTACGGATGGTTGTGGTGATGGCTGTGGTTATTAAAATTAACAAAATAAGGCACGCCTGGGTGGCTCAGTTGGTTAAGCAGCTGCCTTCAGCTCAGGTCATGATCCCAGGGTCCTGGGATCGAGTCCCACATCGGGCTCCTTGCTCAGCAGGGAGCCCGCTTCTCCCTCTGCCTCTGCCTGCCTCTCTGTCTGCCTGTGCTCACTCTCTCTGACAAACAAATAAATAAAATCTTTAAAAAAATAAAAATAAAAATAAAAAAATTAACAAAATAAGGAAGATAAGGGCAGCTGAGGTGAGTGGTGTAGAGGCAGCGCTGAAGTTGCTAAGACTGTAAATGCAGAGAATATTTTTAGCGTAAAGGCCTGAGTCAGCCCCAGTGCACGTGAAAAGTCTCCTCGCCATCCTGGCTCTCTGGAACGTATACTCAGTTTTGACTAAATGAGATGGTGTGGGCTGGCTTCCTGGGGTCAGCGGGGAAATTCTTCAAAGAAGTCTGTTTTCGATTTACTAAGCTGCTTACAACTTTTCTTAAATCCTGAGCATTTTTAGGATCTTAGTCAGTTCGAGGTATCTTCACTATGATCTTGCCTTTGGCTAGCACTGCAAATCAGCTACTTCCATGCTGGTTGTTTTTTCTTAGTAGGAATTGGGATAGCACTTCAAAGAGGCCTGTGGTTGTGTGTGTGGAGGTCTGGAAAGGAGCGGTGGCTGGGGAGGGCAGTGTTGTTCTAGGCTTGTCTAATATTTTATATAAAGCAAGCTTTTGTTTTATAAGTTAAGTAAAAAAAAACTTCTATTTGAAAATGACAAAATAAGTTTTCTTACTCAATTTCTAGTAACTTCTGGGTTGGAAATTTTTAATCTAAAAGAATGCTTCTTATGAGAAAATACTTGTAAAAACTAAGCACATTAAGTGGCCAGAGATGCTTTTTTAATGCTTTTCATTTAAATAGGCATGCTAATGAAAATCTTAGGGGAAATATTTGTGGATAAAGACATTTTAAAACCTCCTCATAGTTTTAACTAATTATATCGTATTTGTGTCCTCCCAGATTCTATGCTGTAACATAGAAATCCTGCTTAATGAAAGCAGTCATAATGCAGCTTCTTGTTTGCAGCAAATACACATAGGGTGAGGCATGCACGTATAATTAAGATGTGAACTGTGACTCCTCCTCTGGTATTTACCAGCCATTAATTAATATCCCCTCCACCACCGCAGTCCTCCCTCCACATTCGCACCTTGTCTTTGCATTTTCTGGCCAAGTGGAGTTTCTGAGTTGTTATATTGGAGTTGAGGCATTCTCTTTCTGACAAATTTTAATGTTCTAGAAAGGTTTCTCTTTCCTCTTTGTCCTTTCTTCCCCCTCCTCCCCATCCATGCTGCTGAAGCTAATTACATCTTTAAAAACAAAAACAACAGAATAATCCCACTCCCCCAAAACTGGGCTCACGGACAGGGATTGTTTTGCACTGTATGGATGGAGATTGAGAGCAAAGAAAACTGATTGTTTTCCTGTCCGGTTTATGTTCTTTCCTCATTTTCATTCCCACATGTACCTTCACAGGCGATGGGTGCTACAGCAGCTCATTCAGGAAACCTCCTTGCCTTCCTTTGTGACGAAAGGAAACTTGGGAACAGTTCCTGCAGAAAGGACACAGAGACTGATCCAAGAAGAGATGGAAGTCTGCGGCGAAGCGGCGGGCAGGTACCCGAGCAACTACAATGCCTGGTCCCATCGCATCTGGGTTCTCCAGCACCTGGCCAAGCTAGACGTGAAGGTAAGGCTGTTGTTTGTCTCCCAAGCCACATTCCCTGTCTGCGCTTTAAATCTTCTGACAGTAGGTCCTCCTCAGAAGAGCTTTTAAGGAGGGAAGTAGAGGAACTAATGACCTAGCGGCCTGGAAAGGATCTAGCAGCTGATCCCTCCAGGGAAACCCTGGCAATTTAAAAAGTTTGCATTTCTCACCGGTGCCGTTTCTGGCACTCTTAGGGTTAGTATATTGGTAGAATGAGGACAAGTTTAAGCAGTAAGAATACGACTGAGCATAATTCATTTTGCGCTGAAACAGGAAGGGATTATTAGGCCTTATAGCGCTGGAGTTGCTCTTTCTTAGTGGTCTCTGCTCGTGTGACTTAATGTGCTGAATCAGCTGGCTGCCTTCTCACCATCTCCTCTCTTGGGGAGGGAAGAGACCTCACCCGCTGTTCCCAAACTTGCCCATGTCTGTAAATTACATTAGGATTTCTGAGTCCCACCCCAGGCCTACTAAACTGGGGAGAGGGTAGGATTTAAGATCAGTATTTTTCACAGGGCTCAGGGGGTTATCTGGAGACAGAGCTGGGTTGGAAGCTGTCATAGCCTAGACCCTTCAGTTTAGAAATGAGATCGAAGTTTCCAGAGAATGTTAATGGCTTAGACTTAGCCACAGTTGCTTCACTTACTATTCATCAGGACAAGAACCAGGTATCCTTTTCTCCTTCTTACGTACTATAGCTATAGCTTCTCTATATTTTTCTTCACTTCTTACGTTTCAGTGCCATAAGAGTGTAGGGTCCTGCTCTGAGAGCTTCTCAGGCTTGAGACAACTTAAAGGGGCCAGAATACCTCAAGTGGTACTTTCAGATTAACTGGGAAGCATTCTCTCATTTCGTTCAGCAGCCCCTTCCTTCATTCCCCTCTGCCCACTCTGTGTCCCAGCCAGAGATTCCTCCGGGGTAAATAAGAGTTTTCATTTCTGGGGAATTTTAAGCCAACAGTTCTGGAAGAGTAGCCCTTCTCCTCCAGTTGTGTGTTTCAGGAGGAGAGGCCCTTAAAGGAGTGGAAAGAGCGAAGACAGAATCCTACTGACCTGGCTTCACATGTTGGCCTTACTAGCTATGTGTGAAAAGTAAGGCTTTCATGTTTCATCTGTGAAATACAGCTCCACTGCCTGCCTCAGTGGATTATTCTGACAATTTGAGTTCATGTGTGTAAAGTACTGGGCACCTAATAGAGGCTTACTGCATTTTAGTTCCTTTCTCTGTTCCTCACAGATAGAAGGTTTAGGTGAAACTGACTCCCTGTTTGCTCGATCAACTCAATGTAATTTATTCATGAAAAAGTACTGAAACTCTTTCATTCCCAGACAGTGCCTTGTATGCTGGGTGTGGCATAATGACGGCGAGATTGCTCTCAACAAATTGAAAATCTAGTTGAGGAAATGGATACCAGCACTCACAAAGCAGTTTGACCCTCGCAGGAGCTGAGGGAAGCACGGGGGACAGTGGGAGCACAGAAATGGCTTCTCATCTAGGCTGGGCTCATTGGAAACAGCCGCCAGAAGGAAGGCTGCTACATTGTCAGGAGTCCGGAGGAACAAGTTCAAGTCATCTGGCGGGATGGGGGAGATAGGGGAGTTCTTACAGAGTCTGGTCATCTCAACTCCACAACTTGATAGTGTGTAGGGGCTGGGAAGGGGCATGGGGAGCATTGAGGATAAAGAGAAAGGCAGAGTCCAGGTGAGCTGAACGGTCTTCGGAGACCTGCCTGCCTTGATGTGGACCCTTTAAAGTGGCATTCCCTTAAAATCAAGAACACGGGGGCAAAGTGAAATTCTTGTTTTTTTGAGGCTATCTGATGTTGAAGATGACAACTCATTAGTGGTGTGTTGATTCAGCGGCCTGAGTCCACTGCCAGGCTCACATGTTGTCCATTGGCTATGCCCTGCCCTTGGTTGAGCTCCATAATCTTCCTTTCCCCCAGCCACTGCAGCCCTCTCAGTGAAGAATGCTGAATTTGCACAATCCTCTTTACTGTTCTTAGAAGCCACTGGGCCTAGCTAGGAGATCATGCCCTCCTGTGCTTTTTCTGTTAGAGGCAGTCAACACAGAAGTACCACTGGTCTAAAGCAGCTTAAAAATACATATAAAATGAGCTGATATCTTTTTTACTTGGGAAATTGTAAATGATTTTTTTTTTTAAGATTTTATTTATTTGAGAGAGAGACAGCACAAACTAGGGGAAGGGACAGAGAGAGGGATAGGAGCAGGCTCCCCACTGAGCAGAGAGCCTGATGTGGGGCTTGATCCCGGGACCCCAAGGTCATGACCTTAGCCTAAGGCAGACATTTAACTGACTGAGCCATCCAGGCACTCCCCAAGAAAATTTTTTTTAAAGTGCTGGTATCAGGCATTGATAAGGCTATGAAAGCAAGCATTGTAGAAATTGGTGTGATCTTACTGAAGGACAGCATGGCAGCATTTATCTGACTCTACAGAAAAAAGGTGTTTTCTTTCTAATCTAGGAGTTCTGCTTATGGGAATTCATCCTAAAGAAATACCGGGAGGTACAGTAGGGTGGTGTAGTAATTAAAGGCCCCACTCATTGGTCAGACAGACCTAATTTGAATCCTGACTATACCACCAGTTTGATTTGTGGCCTTGGAGAAATTTCTTAACCTTACTAACTTTTAGTTTCTTCATCAGTAAAATGGGACAGGTGAAAATTCCTACCTTACTGAGTGATGTGAATTAAATGGGAAAATCCACGTAAAGTGGCCATCGGAAGTGCTCATACTAAGTGTTCAATAAACACAGGCTATTAAATATGAAAGTTTGATATATAGAAATGCTAGTTATAATAGTGAAAAAGTAGAATCAGTCTAACCCTCCAATAATAACAGATCAGTTACATTGTAGTTCACCACATATTGGAATATTTTATTGTTTCTAAAAATTATATTTTGGAAGAGTATTTAAAGAAAAAGTTCACTATAGGATAAGAATCTTTAAAACTAAATACGAGATGGTCCTAATATAATTTTTTAATATTAGCTTTGAATGAGATCTTAGTGTTTGGAACAGTGCTTGACATATTGTAACTGCTTAACATATTTACACACACACAGTGCTGTTACAGATATATTGGCTTGTGTTTCCATAATATATACATGTATTCATTTTCTAGTAAAAAAAAAAAAAGATAATAAAGAATCGTGAACAGTGCTAGAGGATGGAATTACGAGTTTTTAATTTTCTGATTTATTTTCTGTTTTATTTATGACTGTGTGTTTTAGGTAGATATTTATTTAAGTAAATTTTAAAATAGCCTCATTTGTGAGGGTGGGGTGAGAAGAAAAACTCAAAGTTGAACAGAATTTATTACTACTAGCCAATTAAAAGTTGATAATGGTATGTCACCTGAGAAAGCACACAGCGCCATTTCTGCAAAAAAAGACATAGAGATGGCCAATAAAGACATGAAAAGGTGTTCAGCATCATTAGCCATCAGGGAAATGCAAATCAAAACCACAGTGAGATACTCATTTCATACCAGGTAGGATGGCTGAAATGAAAAACAAGTTAAAAGTGCTGACAAGGTTGTGGAGAAACTGAGACCCTTATACATGCTGGTAGGAATGTGAAATGATGCAGCCGCTGTGGAAAGCGGTTTGGCATTTCCTCAAAAAATTAAACCTAGAATTACCACATATGACCTCGCAGTTCTACTCTTAGGTATATATCCCACAGAATGGAAAACTTGTTACAGCAGTGTTTGTAACAGCGTAATTCATAATAGCCAAAAACAAGTAACAACTCAAACGTCCCATATCCGAGGAGTAGATAAATGCAATGTGGTATATCCACACAATGGGATGTTATTCAGTCATAAAAAGGAACAAAGTCCTGATATGTGGATGAACCTTAAAAACATGCTGATGGAAAGAAGCCAGGTTCAGAATGCCCATCTTCTATAAATTCATTTATATGACATTCAGAATAGGCAGAGCACGTTAGTGGGTGCCAGAGGCTGAAGGGAATGGAGATTTAGGGGACTCGTAATAGGATTCCTAATAGGAATTTGGGAGGTGATGAAAATGTTCTGAAATGAGACAGCAGTGATGGCTGCATAAGTCTGTGTATATACTGAAAACTACCAGTTTATTTTTCAACTTCAAAAACTGGTTCTAAAGTACATTAGGAAGCATAAAACTTCAAGAATAGCTAAGAAATTGCTGGGAAAAAATATTGTTTATATCTCTGTGCCTTTTGATTTTAGTAAAAAAAATGCCCCAAAATTCCTGTTGAAGTTTCTTTTCTCATTTAGTATGCCCCTTAAATATAGGAAGGGAAAAGAATATAGTGAATTTTTCTCTTAAAAAATCTGAGAAAATTTTTTAAAGGAATTACATTCATGTTGAAAATCTATCATATACGTGCTATTTTTTGTCTCGAAATTAAAATAATTAAAAATTTTACGTATAGAAACATGCAATAAGAAATAATCTAAAGGTTTTTCATGTTACATAAATTCCTTTGAAACAGTTTTGTACTCTTTTCAATCTGTATTAAGAAACCCTACCAAACCAGAATTAAAAAGCTGATGTATTACTGCCTTAATACCCTGCAGGTTAATTCTTCAAAGATGTAATAACCTCAAGGTTAGTATAGATTTTTCTAAGGTGGAAGTTTATCTGGTGCTGTTTTGCTCACCATTTTAATCAAATGAACAGTCTTGTTTGCCATTTCTCAGAGATCCACCAGCTCTGGAAGAAATCTATTTGGCTTTGAATAAACTCATTAGAATTTAAAGGAGAAGCTTAAAGCATTTCACTGATATATATATCAACTGTCCTTTGCTGGGAATAATCTTGTTCCTCTCTACTAGTCATTTAATTCATCAAATTGTTCAGTTCAGTCGTTGATTCATTCATAAAATACTTATGTGTTCACTCTGATGCCATTGAGTATAGAATGTTGGAAGCATTAATTAGGAATGAATAAATATCTTCAACAACTTACAGAATTTAGTGGGGATGAAAAGATGTGCAGAAATTCTATAATGTATGGTAGAGCACACAGGAACCATGGAGGTTCAGGAGAGGGAGAGATTTCTTCTAGGGAAGAAAGGAACCGTGAGGAATGGAGAGGGGCTCTCGGTATGAGAGAAGGCATTTGCCTGGGCCCCTTGAAAAGCAGATAGAGGAGGAGCACTTGGGCTTTGTGCTGTCTGTATTATTCACTGTGGGCAAGTATATGTTTTTCTTAACTGGTCTGAAAGTCCTCTAATGGAATGTGGGAGGCCCTCAATATAGCTTTTGCTGATCAGAATCCATTTGCATTTGCTACTTGTCCAAGACACTGCCAAATAATTTATTTTTTCATAACTGCTGCTTTTCTTTTTAATCATTCCATTTGAAGTTGCTTAGTTTTGCAGGATTAAGTCTTTTGCAAAGACTTAATTCACTGCTGGATTTTGTCTCCTCTACTTAAAAAAAAAATCATGTATCATTGATGTTAATTGAGTTTGAGATGAATAGTGAAAATCGTGCGCTCTCGAAAATTCCTGTTACTCATGCATCGTATTTTTTGTACTAAACCCTTAGAATTAATAGTGAACAAAACTGACCGTCTCTGCCCTCATGGCACTTACCGTGAAGAACAAATAATACAATGAATCAATTGTTTAACAAATAATAAGTTAGATATTGTAATGTTCATTAAATATTAAAGTTCATCAAAGTAACCTTTGAGTTTATATTTTCTCTCAACATCAGCATTCTTGTAAATAAACACCCTAATGTTCATCATTATTTTAGAATAGTTTTTCTATGTATGTGCCAATCAGAATGTGATCGATCAAGGTCCAGAGAAAGAATGACAAATAAGTCCTTAAATTGTGTGTGTCTGTGTGTGTGTGTATAGACACACACACGTCTTAGAACTTTATTAGGGAAAGGGGAAACTAGCCTTTACTGAGCTTACACTGAGTGTTGGACATTGTATACAAAGTATTGATAGAAACAATGTTACCAAAAAATACAAGGAACAAATCAAAGAGAAATGCAAAACATTAATGGAGAAAGAAACTACTTTGGCAGTGCCTCTTCTCACTTCCCTTTTTTCTTCCTACAAGATTCTTCTTGATGAACTCTCTTCTACTAAACACTGGGCATCCATGCATGTTTCAGACCACAGTGGATTTCACTACCGCCAGTTTTTGTTAAAGTCTTTGATTAGCCAAACTGTGATAGATGATTCTGTATTGGAGCAAAACCCTTTGAGAAGTGAGCCAGCTCTTCTAAAAGATGAAGAAGCAGCAGCTTCAACAGAGGAAGCGAGGATAAATCTTCCCCGTCTTCTAGAAGAAGAAGTTGAATTCAGCACTGATCTTATTGATTCCTACCCAGGACACGAAACCCTTTGGTGTCACAGGTAAGAGGACGGAAAATCTATTTTCTGCATGGAACTGCTTGAGTTCATGAGAGCTGTAGGTGGTCTTCTGTCTTCCGCCTGCCTGCTCAGGTGGTAGGTAACTGATGGTGGAGCTTTGCGTGAATTCAGAGGAGTTTATGTTACCATACTTCTTCCTCGTGATCTTCAATATGAGGTTCCTCATGCAGATCTCGGCCTAACGCTTAGGATGCAGGGTATTCAAGCTTGACTGTCCAACAGAGTAGCCTCTGTTACTTCCAAACTGAGAACAGAAGTTTCTCAACTCTCTCCTTGGAGATTCTGATATTTATAGTATATCTGGGATGGAACACTGCCATCTGGTCTT
This sequence comes from Martes martes, assembly GCF_963455335.1. Classification (NCBI taxonomy): domain Eukaryota; kingdom Metazoa; phylum Chordata; class Mammalia; order Carnivora; family Mustelidae; genus Martes; species Martes martes. The sequence continues at coordinate 11,270,798 of NC_137900.1, read as the reverse complement.
TAAAAAAACAAAAAAACCTTAACAGGTAAATTTGATGCAGAGTCGGATGTAGACCATTGATTAGGCCTTGAGAATAGTTAAGCTTATTGATGGTCTGCAAATTAAGTTTCCTTAAGTATAAGCTCTTGACACACAGGGCAGGATTATTAGGAAGCAGTGAAAGAAATGAACAACCTCATAATGTGGGTTCTGAGTACATTTGACAGCAAAATAACTGTCATATTGGAATGAAGTCCAGGTGTGGGAACCCCCTGCTTGGTTCTTTTTTGAGGCATCTCCATCTCTATAAATATGGATTCTATTTCAGACTAGAGGATTCTGTTTATAAACAAAGGGCTTGCTGTGCCAGGCAGGAGGTAGGCATTTTAAATATTTGTATGTTTTTATATTTTTAAAGTTGTTGAGATTTGCCCCCTTTTGCCAGTCTAGTCTATCTTGTAGGCTATTTGAGGAGGTGCGTTCAGCTGCTGCTCTCTGCTGCAAGTATTTAGAAGATGGAAGACCATCTCCCCTCTTCGGCACCTTCGTGAAAAATATTTTTCTCGTAAAAATAAGACACTCTTCCTCTACATTTTCTAGAGAGAAGATAGATCTTAACTTCCATATTGTTTCGGTGTTAACAGATTTCTGTTGCTATTCTATATTTAGGTGCATCAGTAGCAAGGCTGAGAAAATTTAAAAATTATATTTGTGTTTAAGAGATAGCTATTAGCGGAAGCCTTGTATAAAGATTAATTGAAATTTGGGGTGAGGCATGAGGAGAAGTGACAGTTTAGATGACCTCTATATTATACAGGCCAGTTTTTGGCTCTTCATTCATTGCCCTGAGGCACCTTATCTGTCCTTTAAGTTTTATCCTCTATAAAATAGGTAAATCATATGCCCCCTGTCTACTCCAGAATATGCTGGGAAAATGAACAGAATTCTCTTTCAAGGGCTTAGAGTTGTTTATGAATAATGAGATAGAACAACCTAGAATCTATGTAGTTTACCAGTTGTGAACAGGAGATGTGCACCCCCACTGAGTCAGAATTTTTGCAGATTAGACACATAGATCTTCACTGTTAACAAATAACTCCTCAGTTGTTAAGCATCTGCCCTCGGCTCAGGTCATGATCCCAGGGTCCTGGGATGGAGTCCCTCATCGATCTCCCTGCTCAGATGGAGCTTGTTCCCGATCCCCCTGCTTGTATTCCCTCTCTCGCTGTCTCTCTCTCTGTCAAATAAAATCTTTAAGCAAACAAACAAAATCAAATAACTCTAGATGAGCCTAAGGGCAGGAGAACTGCTCTCCTTAGAGGAAGTGCAAGAGCTGTGCCTTTTACATGCTTTTCTCAGAGCCCAGCACATCCCTACTGCATGTAATATTTAATGAGACTGTAGTGGTGGGTTTTGGGAAAAGTTCAGTTGGTTTTTAGATAATACATGTTCTTGTTAAAGAAAATACAGAAGATAGAGGCCATGGACTAAAAGCCTCTGGATGATCTATTTAATCCCCTTGTTCCTGAATCACTTCTGTTTTAGGATATCAGTGAAGTTAATTTTTGCTTCTGTTTTGTTTTTTAATAGCAGAAATTGGACTAAGACCTATTTCTCATTTTGTATTGTAGTTACAAAGAGTAACAATTCCAAGTGATTATCATCATCTCAGTCAATGGTGTAAAAATCCTTTGGGGTCAAAAAAAAAAAAACAAAAACAAAAACCCAAGACCCTTTGGGGTCATATGTAGGATTCTTTCTCACAAACAGTCCAGTAATCTGGGCTTATAAGACTCTGGTCTAAATACGCAGAGACTTACGTAATTGTTCCTCCTCCCCACCTCCAGGTAACTCTGGTCGCTAAGGGGGGGCAGCAGAATGAGCACTATATGTTTTGAAATTATCAACTTATTACTATTGTGTTTTTTTTTCTCCCCTGAAAAGCTTGACTTCATGATAATGATTTTTCTTCTCTGTGTTCCCTTTCTCCCCCTCCTCTTTCCCAGGCGGCACATTTTCTACCTTCAGCATCACTTAAGTGGTAGGTTTCCTCACAGTGTGACCCAGTTGTCACCTGGAGACAGCCCTGGGGGGACTCTGAGTGACTTGCACCTCATCCCAGCAGGCCCACACATGTCTCAGGCCATGGAGGTGGACGGGCTGAATGACTGTAGCAAGCAAGGCTATTCCCAGGAAACCAAACGCCTGAAGCGGACCCCAGCTCCTGACTCCCGGGGCCTGGAAATGGAACATAGGTTCATCGATCAAGTATTGTCCACCTGCCGGAACGTAGAGCAGGCCAGGTTTGCCAATGCCTACAGGAAATGGCTGGTTACGTTGAGTCAGTGAAAGAGGTAGATTAGTTCCGCGAGGTCACCCTTTTAGTGCAATATTGCTTTCCTTTCTTCCTTACATAGTTGCATGAACTGTTTGCTATGATGTGGTCTTCATCTTTAGGTTAAAAGTCCGTAGTAAATCTTTCATTTATTTATTTTGTTAAGAACTGGCATTCCTTTGGGGATAAAATAACTGTAGTTTCTTCCTGCTAAACAGTGAGTCTTAATTTTTTTTTTTTCTTAACTTCTTATCCTTTATATTTCTATACGTGTAGCTTCTTATTTGGTTCTCCTGACTGGTTCACAGACACGTCTACCCACCTCAGTGCAATTGCTGCATAGGCTGGTTTTCTGTTTTTGTTTCTGTTTTTTAATTAAAAATTTATGTTGTTCAGCTTTAGAATAATACAAGCTCAAAATTACTCATATCTAATTATTGTTTTGAAAATCAAGTGGCCAGATAGATGGATTTGTGAAAATATAAATCATTTCTCTTTCTCTATTCAAGTTACTGACCAATGTAACCAAAGTCAGAAGTATTGGAATTTATATAAAAACATGCTTCCAATGTGTAATCCATTTTAAAATGGTTATTTTAAAAGAAAAATGAATTTTAAGAGTTTATGTAATTACAGGACTGGGAAATTATTTTTATTACTAGTTTTGATAGATTCTTTTTACCTCAAATTTGGTACAGGCCAAAAACACTCAAGTTAGCCCATGTAAACATCATTTGTTGTTTAAACCTGGAATGTCTTTTTTAGTTCCTACTACTTATTTCCCTTTTAAATTCACCATGAAAAGTGGGGAAAATATGCATGGAAATGTATCCATAAAAATCTTTCTTTTTAAAAATTTAAGTTCCTGAGGATATACTTAAACTACAAAATTTTTATGAAGTGATTGTTAAAAGTTTGCTGGTAAATGCCAGAGGAGAGAATAGCTTTTGAAGATTAGTTCTTCAACCTTTGTTTAAAAAACAAAAAACAAAAAACAACTTAAAGACTTTGATATTAAACTTATCAGGGATGAGGTACCAAAGTAGCCACCTCACAGCTATATCTTATCTTTTCAATAATAAGGGCTGGGTTTTTCAGGTCTGTGATGCAGGGTGGGAAAAGGGCCTGGTAATGTTTACTTTCTTATTATATTTTCCCCTATGTAAGTGGTCTGTGTTTATTTCCCTCTCCACATATCCTTTTCTTTATTTTCCCAATCCATTCCATATTTTTTTGACACTTTTCACTTTTGTATGTTTTTCCTTAATTGTCTTATTTTGAGGATGTGTACTGAAGATACTCTCTGTCCTCTTTACAGTGAGTTTCATATCCCATTAAACACACACACGCACAAAATACTAAAATGAACTGCCCCTCTAAAAGTTCCCCTAATGACAGAAACTGCCTATTGTCCTATATGTATGCGGAATGTAATAGTGGCCGAAGTAAGTGTGACCGCCGTACTTTGCTTGCTCTCCTTTTATCCTTGCTAGGTCACCTGTAGGGTGAGGGGACAGACCTAGGGAAAGGCAAACGTCTCCTGTCTTCTATTATGGAAACCCTGGGCTTGAGAGAGGCACACTGCCTTAAGTTTAGGAGAAGAATGAGTTCTTTTTGTGCATCATGATTTTGATGAGTAGCAAACTGTCAGGTAAGACTTAAGAACACCAGGAAAAATTGTTCAGCCTGGCTCTTGGTAGACAGAAGCTGATTTTCTCTCTTGGGGCAAAATTAACCTTTTATAGTTTTCATAGTATTTAGGTAAGAAAGTAACTGTCATTATGAACATAATTCTGGGGCCCTTTGCGTACAAAGCATATTTTGAATCAAATACCTCAAGGTCTACATAGACCTCTATGGATAAAACCATTAGTTTGTGATTTTCAGCACCTGCAGGGCATGGTGGGGAGACTACACAGAGAGGGCATGAGAGTCAGCCCATTCCACTAAATACATGCTGCCAAATCCTGGCCTCACTCAGTATTACCTTTTTTCCACACATCAGTCTGAGTATCCCAAGTACTAGGGCTTCTTATGCTTTGATGTGAGAGTGTCAGGACAGTAGTAGAGACAAGACCCTGTAAAACATCAGCTCAATTTGATCGCGCCCCCCGCCTTTTTATAGCCTCCACCTTTGATGTTATCTGTCTTCATGTGTTTTAAGGCCCTTAATCCACCCCTTTATGAAGCCACGCAGTCCTATAAGATACCTTGGTCTCTTGTCTTCCTAATAATGTTTTGAGTAGGGAGTAAAAATAGAAACATCTAAAGGGTATTTACTGTTTGTGACTTTTATGTGCTACTTTATTTCTACAGTTTGCATTTTTCAAGTGTTCATTCACAGAACCACCTAGTATTGCCCTATGTGGTTGTGTTTTTCTCTAAATGGTTGACATCTACACTCATTAGCTGGAGCGTGGTAACATCTCTTTGGATGAGTTTATGCAGTGGAAAGGTGTGTCTATTTTCAGGGACTTGTCAGTCTTTTTATTTTTTTCTTATAAATAAGTCATTGTCGGAAAGATAGTTTGGATTGACACACATTTCATCAAACTTCCATTGGGAGAATAGTAGGCTATTGTACCTTTCTGTGGATCAAGAATACTACTGACAAGCCAAAAGCAATAAGATCTGTAAATACCTCCACCACCACCTTCCTCCCTCATCCCCTTTTTTTTAAGTACACCTATTTTGTTAATATGGTGTTCCCACATTATACTGTGTGCCTTGCACATTGTGAGGACTCATTAAATATTTATCAAATTAATAAATGATTAACTGTTTGAAGAAGGGAAAGGTTGATCATGAGTAATGCATAGAATGAGTTATGATTGAGAAATTAACAGATTAGAGCAATGGATTGTGAATGAATGATGTATTCTCGATTCATGATACTTCAGGTGAGCTTTTACATATACAGTAAGGTAGTTTAGATTTTTTTCTTCATTTAACTACCTTGTTTAAACTCATTAAATCCCAGCCAAGAAATGCAGTTCTATAATTATGAAATAACTGTACTTTAAATATATATTAAAAATTCACAGAACAAAGCTCGTTTGCATTAAGAACACTACTTTCTGTTCATATATAATATTGGAGGACAGATCTTGCCAACAGAGCCAGAGACACTGGGACATTTGAAGAAATTCTTTGCTTTCAAAGACTTGATCTGTATTTGTGCCTGGATAGTCATTTTATGCTTCTCCTTTTCTCCTCCCCAGCTTGACTTGTGGACCTTTTAGGTATTTCTTAAACCTATATGAGTCATTTTTTAAAAATTTAAGGATTAGTTACCTATTAATATCCCCTTTTTCTTTTCTAGGTTTTAACATTTTCTATTACCTCTTTGGAAACCCTGGTCTCAGACTCTCAATCATATCCCTTACTCCTATGGTATGGTTCTAGTTAAATTCAGGACTTCATTGTTAATAGGATAAAACCTATACAGGTTGTCACCCAGAGCCATTTAAATCTTCAGATGAGGGCTTATGTGACACAAGAGAGGAAAACAAAAGTTCCTGGACTTTTCCTGTGGCAGCTGATAGGAAAGCGTATATGGTGGTAGACTTTGTGTGATTTCCACATATTCAGGTCGTGTCAATTCATGCTTATTATATAAGGAGAACTTTTAATATTGTTGAGAACAAATTAACAGTAGTAATTTTCTGTAGCACAATATGGTATCTGGCATGGGCTAAATATAATTTAGGAGTACAACTGCCTCTTGCTGTACAACAGTGTAATCTCTTAGTCCCTCTTAATTATAGAAGATACTAAAGATTTAGTTTAAAAAAGGAATAACATATATTCTTTCTTTTGCAGAAAGTTTTTTGTAAGCTTACAGTTATTTTGTTACTAGAAAATTATATTTTAGAACTTTAAAGTATTTAAAATATTCTAGAAAATTTGAACAGCATTATTAACTTGTGTCTTCTGAGTAAATGTCTCAAACAGAACCGTGCAGACCCTGGTACTTGGCGTGCTGCCGCCTCCCCGTGCCTATATGTACTCTCAGTGTGCTCCTGTTGAATGGAGCTGTACGTGGAGGCACAAGAAGGCATAGATACATTCAGGGGCATGAAGGCAGTGGGCAGGAAAAAAATCAACCCTGAAAATTCTTGTCACACTATGTCTTTTAAAAAATAGCTAAACATACTGTGTTAATTTGAGTGCCTTTCTTCTTTCTAGAGGGAACACGATTATATTTAATGTTCAGGTAGAAAACAAAGGATGGAAGTTTTATCAAACAGTTGATTGTAATTCGTTACATTGATTCCAGCTGTTAGGTCTGGTCCCATGGAGTTTGTGTCCTTCCATGAGATACTGATATGAGCAGGTAGGATGCTTTGGTTTGTATTTCTTAGTTAGCATTTTTAAGCACCCTACCAAGAAGAATTCGTTCTTTTCCCTTGGCAACTAACTTTTTGGGGGTCGGAGGCATAGTATTTAGAGGTAAGCATGTGTGTAATTAAAGATCAGCGTGAAGCCTGGGCAGCCCAAGGTCAAGGGAAGGAGTGGCACTGTGCCCTACATGAAGGCCAAATGATTGTTCTAAATGAATCTTTTGCCTCAATTTAAGGACTTTAAGAATTCCCTTCCAAATTCCATGTTGAAGGAAAAAAAAGTAAATACTAAGATGAAATTTAAAATGTGGCATGTTGTATTTGGGTATGGAGAGGGGAGAAATAGAAAGTCCCTATTTCAAGATAGCAAATAACTTATAATTTCATAAAAATATACAGCTAAAGATTCCAAAGTGCTTTTCCAAGGACTGTTGAATAATATATTCCTAAATGGCAGCAATATGTCATAGTTTATAGTGGAGACAGAAAACCATTGTGTCAGTTGTGGATCTGGGGTGTGTGTGTGTGTGTGTGTGTGTGTGGCAGGGTGTGCCTCTGGCTCTCAATTTGGACATCTGTATTCTTGTTAGGCCATGTTAACACTTAAAACCAAACTCTTTGCTCAAAAAAAATAGAGAGCATTAGCTTAGTCTGCAGATGAAACTTTGTGCTTCCAAGAATATTAGCTCTTTATAGGTTGTGCTTTTTGGACAATAATATGGTTCACAAAGCTAACCCTGGCATTTCTTTCATTAATCTGTTATTCCTCAGGGTGTAGAAGATTTAGTAAATTTAGGACAAGATTTTATATTCAGTGGCAAAAAAAGAAAAGGCAAAAATACGCTAAATATATTACTAGTTCTTAAAACTTTAGTATAGATAGTATTTTTTATAAACCACTACCAGTGCAGTAGCTCCTAGACGCTCTGTGACTGCCTCATTGTTCGTCTCGCTGCTTCAGTCCCTGTGGCCCTATTATGAATGTTCTCTTACACATGTCTTCTATGGAAACGATTTCTGTAATATATTGTTTTCCACAATGGGCAGAAGTTGGGGGTGTTTTAGTTTAAAATCATTCTGTTTTTGGAAATCCTGTTCAGAAAATTACTATTGGTTTTCAACCCGACAACTGTTTTGGTTCTTAAAACTTCAGCTTCCCTGAAAGAAACCCTGCACGTGTCCAGTACACCGCATCATGCCTGGTACCTTGCAGGGATCCAACAGGTCAGAATTGCTGAAGGCTAAAAAGTAGCTTACCTCTGTGTCCTCACCATTGCCCACATTCTCAGCTTCAGGAGAAACACAGTATTGTGCTAAAGATACACAATTCGGCTCAAACATAAAAGGCAAGGTATACAACTGCGCAAAACACCATAAGTGAAATTTAGCTACTTTGAAGGCATGTATGTGTGCGTATTCACATACATGTATGTATGGACATTTAAATGAGATTTGGAACTTGAACTTATATAGTGATTTTTCAGAGAATTTTATTTAAAGGGTTTTTATTTTCATATTTGCTTAAAGTGCTCCTATTTAAAGGTAGTTTTCTTTATTAAACCAGCCCCCTCAAGCAAATTTAGAAACCTAACACAAGTGCCATTTGCCTGAATTAACCAGAGATATTCGTGTAAACTATTATTCTGTCTTTGGATGATTATCAACCATGACATTCTAGCTTTTCTTCCATATCTTTAGGGAATCGGCCTTAAATTTATGTATGGCCATCGCTTCCTCAAAGTACTATATGGCATTCTTCAAATGTTAATTTATCCCTGTAAAGTGATTAGTAATAAATCTGAGGTTTTTTCATGCCCTAGGGATGAACAATTTCACATGTTCAGATAGTGACTCACACAGCTTTCTATTAGAAATGCTCATATAGTATCTTCCCTCACTGGTGTCATCTTGCATTTGAAGCAGGTGTTTTTTTCTTACCGGTTAAAGAATGAGTATAGACTGCATTCATAGTAGGTGCTCAATAAATAGTCAATTATTGATCTGCCATCAAACTAACAGTTATCTTTTCATGGAGGAGTATATTTTTAGAGTAATATATGCTTGAAACTGAAAAACTATATCATTTGACATGAATTACTAGGCTTATTTAGGCTGGAGTTAGTAACATGCGATACAAATACTTTTGTGTAGAACATGGTCTGAAGGTAGGAGATGGGAAAAGTTTAAGCAGTATCTTTTTGTGCAAGACATTAGTAAATATGAGTAAATGTCCTAATAGGCTGCTGAACTCGAGAGGTAATGGCTGTAGACTTCTGCAGTCAGTTTCTGCATTGGTATACCTAGTATGACCTAGTATTACCTGTCTTAGGTACTGCTCATTTCTCCCCAGATCTCAGTTGCTTTCCAGTGTTTTAAAAGTGGTAGTGGTGAAATGTGAAGTTATTTCCAATAACCTGTACTTCCTTGTTTTCTCAGAGCATCTTTAATATGAGGGAGAAATTTTTATGAATGATATTTGTTTCAGAATCTCTTAATTTGTGGCTTTCAGAGCGTTTTTGACAGAGCTTGCCCAATGTGATCACATTTAAACAGTTTAAAAAACAAACATTCCAACCTGAGCTGGGAAGAACAGAGTGTAGCACCAGTGTAACTGGGCATTGCCTCCTGGTGAGGTTCTTGATGCCTGACTGTGATGCTGGCTTCTGACTGTGGTGACCACTGTCAGTGTTCTAGTTTGATGTGTGGTGTTCCTAGGAGAAGGACTAAATGGGTTCTAGATTAACTTGTACTTGAGATGGACAGAGTAAAAACGATGTGGTATAAATATGCCATTATTTATGCACACTACTACAAAAACAAAAAAAAAAACAGAGGAGGGGAAGAAAATGATAAAAGGTCAGTGATATTTTTTTATAGCCTCTAAAAAAATTTTTTTAATCCAAGTCTCTTGGACACTAAGTGGTTGCTTACTTTATTTAACCCTGCGGGACTTTAATTTAACGGGATGGCTCTCAGATACCATGTGTACTCTGCTATTAGAATGGACCATGTGTATGAACTTTACATTGTTGAAGAGTTTCCAGAAATGGAGTATTTAGGTTGCAGTTGATGTTGTTTTAAGATTTTCCTGTAGGTTGTGGTTAAATGGACAAGTTACATATCTGATCTGTGGTGCAAAGGCAGATCCTGGGCATTAAAGATAAGTTTGGCTAACTTATTTTACTGAAGATACTAATTGTCTTCCCTCTGATTGCATTGCTGTTTCTCTTAAACTACTTTTCTCAAGGTAACAGTCTGCATTAGACGTTCTTTTAGCTCTCACAATGTACTAATTCACATATTTTAAGGATTAAATATTTTGTGAATTCTTTTTATACTTAAAATGTATACCTTGCAGAGGGATAAAAATAAATTTTGCAGTAAAGTATGTGCAGAGGGTGCTTATGGTGTTCTGGGACTTAGTTCTCCAGAGTGCTTAAATTATGATGCTAAATTCGAAGGCTAATATATGAGTATAGATTATTTGTATTAGCACTGTCCAATAGAAATAAATGGGAGCCACATATGTAATTTTTAATTTTCTAGTAGGTGTATTTAAAAAGTTACCAGTGACATTAACTTATATTTTAATTAACCCGGTATATTAAAATATCATTTCAGTATATAAGCAGTATACAAAATAATGGAGATATTTTGCCCTTTTTTTTTCCCATCGTAAGTTCTTAAAATTCATTGTGTATTTTCCACTCACAGTGCATGTCAGTTCTGACTAGCTACATTTCAAGTGCTCCAATAGCCATGTGGCTAAGGGCTGCTATATTGGACAGTGCAGATTCATAGGGTACAAAGTATGACTTTATTTTAAATTGGGAGGTGGTGAGGTAGGCATGAAATCATGGTACTTTAAAAATTATTTAGTATACTTAGAAAAGTATCTAACAGAGTTATCCATATTGTCTTCATTTTAAATTTGCTGTAGAACTAGCTCAATCTGTTCCAATTTGCCAAGCATTATTTAAGGAGGAAGAAATTCCATGCCATGTAAAATACCATGATATGCTCATTATAACAACACATTATTAACACATTTTTCAATGTGTTCACTAAATTCTGTCCTGTTTCTTCAAAATAATAGCTTAAATTGCATGTTAATTGTATATCTGTACTTGTTTTTATATTATTCTTATAATAATGTGTATTAACAAACAGCCCTAGGATTCTAATCTTCCTCTGCATCTGTCTTCCAGTACTTACTGGTACACTTATTAAGTTGTTACAAGTGGCAGAAAAGTAGAATGAACCATTGGTTTTTTCCATTAGATTGTTTTATCATGTGATCATGTACCAAGCCAGCTATAAATTACTGTATTTCTGTAGACGATGGAAAATAGTGTTTATGTCTTATCTTTGCTAAATGTTTGCAATTTCTAAGTAAACTTTTCATCTCCTAAGATGAGTGTAAAGTGTGATATTATTTTTGCTTGTTTCAATGTTTTAACCTCAGCTCCAGTCTGCCAAGTGGTCCTGTTTAATTGCTGTAATGGTGGTAGTGGGGTGGATGTGTGAGCTGTTGTCTCAGCAGATTGATTACTTACAGTTGTAGAAAGAATTAAAAATGTCATTTGTGTCCAGGACATTAAAAAAATGTCAAAAACAAATTAAAGAAATTGTCACACTTGTCTTTAGAGTGCATTAGTAATGACTAATTGACTTATGAAAGTCATTATAACTAGATTTGCTTTTTCTTCTACATTTTAAATGAAGGCATAGAGCAGGGAATTGATAATTTCAGTGTTAAATCCCATGTTTTCTTAGCTTTGAGTCTCACTTCATATGCTTTAAGCTGGACACAGCATTCAGCATTAAATGGTTTTAATACATGAGCATACTCTGAAAAGTATTTGATGAAGTTGGACATTTTTTTCACTCAAGATTTTAAGTACTACAAAGGATGTTTTGTAGGAAAGGCCTTTATTACTTTGTCCCATGACTCTTCAGGATTGTATTTTAAATAACATACTATTATCTAATGCCTATTTTTGGTAGAAAACAGGATACAGAATTTATCTGCATCATGCCAGAATCCCACAAACAGTGTTTAAAACTACAGTACTGTTTTTGCTTTGATATGCTAGGGAAGGGAACCAGCTCACTAAAGACAGTGTTGATCTGAGTTAGCAGATTACAAAAAAGAAGTTCAGACAACAATTAGTATTAGCAAAGTGCTTCCCTGGGAAATTGCTGTGCTTAATAGGGTGCTTCTTGAATGAAAGATTAATGGTAATAACAGAGGCAAGATGATACATTAGCTAATTAAAATTTTTAAATACGATAAACCTTTCATCATTTGTGTATATTTAGCAGTACCACTTTCCTCATGTTGCAAGCTCAAATGTTGCTTTTGGTGCTTTTTTTTTTTCTCTTTTTGAGAAGGAGCAGTGATTTGGCTTGTTTTTGTTGTTATTGTCTCAAAAAGTGCCAAGGTTCCTATCTGTCCCACTCTACTCCAGAATGGCTAGATGGGGCATCAACTCTATTTAAAATAATAAGTTACAGTATGCTCTTTTCTTATGAAAAGTGAAGTATCATTATATGTGTCCTATGTTACAGCAGAACTTGAAAATAGAAGCAATAATTACTATAGTATCTTCTCTTTCACAGAAAGATTCTTAGAGTAATCCTGGCTGCCAGGAAGAATTCCCTTACCACTCCTTATAATTATATGAAAAACAGACAGGTAATACCTACAAATTTATACTTTCAGTATCGAAATCCTCCGAAGATACACAAATCTCTTGTATTAGATTCTTTATATACTTCTCATAGTAATTACGGTATGATTGACAGAAGGTTTGCTTTCTGTGTAGAGGAGCTAACTGTGAGCTGAAATGGTCCTCCATCATATTATTTTTGTATTCTCCTATTTCTTAAATCGCTAGTGATCTCTCTAGAGTAATTGGGATTGGTAGAGCATCAGTCACCCATCTGTTTTATTTTCAAGGAAATTTTGTAGAGACTTACCCTGTAAGGTTCCCTGGAGGAAAACTAATCACCAGTTCTCTCTTGTCTGTAACTAAGTGGGGACACATCTAATTGGTAACATTGAGCTCGTAAGCCTTGATGTTACTCCATGTGAAGACATTTTTAAGTTAAACCATTTTGTGTGGCATTTATTATAGTAAAAATCAGAAATGACATGAATACACAATAGGAGATTCAGTAAATTGGTATTTTCCTACAAAGGTATTATATGTACTCGCAAAAACAAAATATAAAATTACATGAAAAAGATCTCATAAATTAATTTTTGAAAGGAAGTTAAAGAGAAAAAAATAATGATGTTACAGAGAAGTATGTAAAGTAAGATTCTGATTTTAGTTTAAAAATTAAAATTAATTCCCATTTTCAGAAATGGCAGGAGCAGCACTCCTACTGAACACTATCTAAAATGTTAGAAAAAATATTAGAAGTTTTCTTCAAAGCAGGTTAAAGAAATCCACATCATACTGAAACTGCAGAACACCCACAGAAAGATACCATCTTAAAAGTAATTGAAGATAAAGACATTAAATCCATAGCCAACTTCTTGTTATAGTCAGAAGATATGAGAATGATAATGTGCTGGAGTTATGTAACTACAATTATAGAATATTCTACATACAGAAAGAGTTCTTTGAGGAGCAAAGGTAAAATAATCACACATGTAATAAAATCATACTCACATATATGATTCCCATTTATATAAGGTTTTAAAAATAGTCAAGTCTACAAAGTAAGCAAGAAAGTTATTACTGTAAAGGTCACAATAGTGGTTGCATCTGGTTGGGAAAGAATGGGGCCACGATCAAGGATGGGAATTTCAGGGATTCTGGCAGGGTTCTGTGTCTTGAACTGAGCCATGTGGACATGTCTTACATATTTTGTGTACTTTTCTCATTGCTACATTCACAATAAAAGAAGAAGACCTTTTAAGTTAGAGTACAAAATTGTTTTTAATAAAATACCATATTTATGGACTAGCCAGTCCATAAAATATTCCTACCAAATTGACCTATATATAGATTCAACATAATCTCAAAATGCATCCAACATAATTAATCTGGATCCCCACCTCACACCATATATAAAAATTAACTCAAAAAGGATTAAAGACCTAAATGTAGAGGTAAAACTATAAACTCTCAGAAGAAAACATATGTGTACATCTCTGTGGCCTTGTATTAGGCAATGTTTTTGTTGTTAGGACACCAAAAGCTCAAGTAACCAAAAAAAAAAAAAAGATAAATTGGACTTCTTCAAAATTAAAAGCTTTTGTACTTCAAAGGACACTATCAGGAAAGTGAAAAGAAAACCCACCAAATAGGAGAAAATATTTAAAACTCATATATTTTATAAGAGATTAGTCCCCAGGATATATTAAAAACCCTTACAACTCAACAGTGATAAGCAAATGACCCATTAACTTGTGGGGGAAAGGATTAAGGATTTGAACATTTCTCCATAGAAGATACACACATGTCCAATAAACATGAAAAGATGCTCAACATGGTTAGTCATTACAAAATACATATTAGAGCCATACTGAGATACAACTTCACATTCACACAGTGGCTATAATAATAATACAAAAACAAGTGTCAGCAAGTATGTGGAACTGTGAGAGATTTCCATTTCCTATTTTCATCTTATGTTTTTATTTTAATTTAAATTCAATTAATTAACATAAGGTATTTTTTGTTTCAGGGGTACAGGCCTGTGCTTCATCAATCTTAACGTAATACCCAGTACTCACTGCAACACTTACCCTCCCCAGTGTCCATCACCCAGTTACCCTATCCCCTTACCCCCCTCCCCTCCAGCAACCCTCAGTGTGTTTCCTGAGATTAAGAGTCTCTTACGGTTCTCCCTCTCTGGTTTCACCTTGTTTCATTTTTTCCTCTCTTCCCCTATGATCCTCTGCCTTGTTTTTTAAATTCCACATTCCACACATCGGTGAGATCTTATGATAATTGTCTTTCTCTAACTTATTTGGCTTAGCATAATAGGGTAGTATGATAATGCTTTTAATGTGTCCTTAAATAATTTTTAAAGTATTCCCATTTTTGAGGGAGGGTGAGAGGAAAGACTCATAGTTAAGCAGACTTTATTACTACTAGTCAGTCAGAAGTTGATATGGTATGTCACCTGAAAAAGCACGTTGGGTTATTTCTCCAAATAAGAATTCAAACGGCCATCATGTATCCAAATTAGGTATCTGGGAGAAAGATGAACCTTATGGCTAGACAAGGGAAACATATTACAAATTGGATTTATAACTAAAAAGAAATACATGCACTTTGGGATTTGCTGAGTTGCGTAAGTCTGTAGCAAAGTAGATCAAAGAATATAAATCAATATATATCAAACTGAAACAAGCGACCAGAGGTGAAAATATCCAAAACAAAGTACTGAGGCCACACTCCTGGCTTGTTTATTGGCCTAACCAAACAATGTCACAATCTCAAATGACACGACAGCATGCGGTTAGAGGAAATGTGTAAAGATGGCTGGATGTGAACAGGCTGAGCTACCTGTATTTTTGCTTAGTTACACTAATTAAACGTTATGGGTAAATATGTCAAACTTAAAAGTATGTCCTGTTTGCTGAGATGAAGTTAACAACTGTCAACATTAATAAAACAAAGTATTTTAATGTGGCTTCTGGATCTGTTTATTTCAATCATAATGCCTTAATTTGAACTATGTTGAGCATATAAGTACACTGGAAGATGATGAGAATATTGTTATTCAATCTAGAATTCTAATTTTTAAGTTAAATCAATAGAAAAACATGTAAATGTCCCAATTTATCTAATTACAGAAGCAACATACCATTGAAAAGTTTGGAAAAACAGAAAACAAAAATTACTTGAGTTGCCTCAATCCTAACAATTTTTTTAATATATGTTTTATATGTAGTAACAAAATGTTGGATCCTACTTTTTAAAAAAATTAACATTATATCATAGTAATTTGCCCATATAATATAATCTGCAAAAATGGAAAATGTTGGATCTCAGATGTAGGATGTTGAAAATTTGAAACCCAATCAAAGAGACATTGTAAAATATTTTTTAAAACCTTAAAATTAAAATAAATAAATAAATAAAACCTTAAAATCTTATAAAATCAGCAAAATGAATTTTTAATTTGAAAATTTGATTAGAATGTTTTTAACACTTCTAAAAATTCAATTTGCCAGCACATTTGGAAATAGGATAAAATGATCAAAAAGTTAATACATTTCTTTCATCAAAGTTGATGCTTGTTTTTTTCCAGCGAACTTACTTCTTAACAGATTTCATATGGCACAGATTCTAACTTCAGCAAATATTTGAAGAGACCAATATTTTATTTTTTCTTCCACCAGCCACCCTTCAAAACTACAGAGATGACTTTTGCAGGTTATATAATGGTCCCCCTAAACACAGTTGGCTTTGGGGTATAACTTTGACCTCTAACCTCTGGTGTATGCTTTCCTACCTTGAGGAGCAATCTCTAGGGTGAATATTAGACCATCAGTCATTTATTCCCTGCCCTGGCTTATGATTCCACTGATGGGAACCGGTTCTAGGCTAGCTGCACTCACATAGCCTTGCCCCTTTGAAGAATCTATCCCACGCTAATTCCTGGAAGAGTCACACTCAGAAAAATGGTCCCCTCCCAGAGCCTTACATTTTCCAGCAGGATAAAACAGGGTTGCCTTTTAACTTGTTTTTAATGAGTGTACCATTTTGGGATGAGCTGTGTGTAGCCCATAAAAGAAAGACAAGCATTCTTTTATGTGCAGATACTACAACTATGATCTTATCTCAAACTAACAGTGACTTGAAAAACAACTGACCTCCCTCCCTAATTACTGCAACTACAGAAGTACTACAGATGAATTATTCTGGAACAAAGTTGATAATTACGGAAATCTTTCCCAATATTTAACAAATTTAGAATCATGATCCCTTACAAGTGAACTGACTCCGTTATACCACACATGCTTTATCTTGGAGAGCAGCACATCCAGAACTAACATAGCTCAAAGCTAGGTGTTCTCTTCGTAATTTTTTAAAGGATCGATGATCTTTTTTTGCTATGTTTTTTTTTTTTCATGACTAAAGCAGGCATCTGGTTTTACTGCCTTAAAAATATTCAGACTAAAAATATTGCAGCCATGATAGAATCAGCAACAAAGCCCGGCACCAAAGCTCACCCTTTCATCACTGTGTAGAGGGGACCCAAAGTTCTCTGTAAGGGAAAAATCTGACTCTTCTCCAGGCACTCTCTCTTGCTTCTTTCTATCAGAGGGGCCATTTGATTTAGGGCACCAGACCTTCCACAGCCCCTTCACATCCGTGAGAGAATATAGGTCTGTCCCCAGCTGAATTGGCTCGGTTAGGCAGCTGTGTTTCTGGCCACAGAAAATAACCAGAACCCGGGTACTCATTAGAGAAGGCAAACTCATTGTTGCCTAACTTCCATAAAATCTCAGTTGAGAAACACAGTGCGAATGTGGGGTTTCTGAACAATACAAAGATCCATGCATTCTTCCAAGAGTATCAGAGAGCCAGGTACTCATAAGAGCAAGTGAGTAGAGAAAGAGCACACGCTTTCAAGTGTGAGCTTCCTTTTATCACTTACTAGCTGCGTAACCTCTCTCTGGCCTCCACGATGGATCACTTCCTATTTTAAATTTTTGCTATCCTATCATATTTTATGTATCCTCAGAAGCAGCCTTCAATTGCCTGAGATAAAGTAGGGGATATTATTTCTACAGTTAACTAATCAAGTAAATAATTGACAATACATAAGATAGAAAGGAAGTCTAATGTATCTTAGGGACTTATACATGGCTTAATATTTTAAGATACATCAACATGGCACATCAGTAGCCCAACTAAGGAAGAAAAAAAAAAAACA
Organism: Martes martes; assembly: GCF_963455335.1. Lineage (NCBI taxonomy): Eukaryota > Metazoa > Chordata > Mammalia > Carnivora > Mustelidae > Martes > Martes martes. Next base: position 11,253,230 of record NC_137900.1, on the reverse strand, counting down.
GATCATTTCCGCTGATGCTGGAAAGGCATAAAATAAAGTCAAGACTATCCAACAACAAACAGAAACAGACTCATAAATACAGAGAACAAACTGGTGGTTGGTTGCCAGAGGGTAATGGGTTAAGAGGATGGGCAAATAGGTAAAAAGGAGGGGCACCTGAGTGGCTCAGTGGGTTAAGCCTCTGCCTCCAGCTCAGGTCATAGTCTCAGGGTCCTGGGTTTGAGGCCCGCAGCTGGCTCTCTGCTCAGCGGGGAGCCTGCTTCCCCCCACTGTCCCCCTGCCTGCCTCTCTGCCTACTTGTGATCTCTGTCTGTCAAATAAATAAACTCTTAAAAAAAAAAAATAGGTGGAAAGGATTAAGAAGTACAAACCTCCAGTTATAAAATAAGTCAGAGAGATGAAAAGTATAGGTCAGAGAATATAGTCAATAATACTGCAATAATATTGTACAGGGACAGATGGTAACTCCACTTAATTGAGGGGAACATTACATAATATATGGAATTGCCAAATCACTATGTTTTGCACCTAAACTAATAGAACATTTTATGTCAACTATATTTTAAAAATCTTTTCGAAATAAAAATGTAATTGAAGATTAAAACCGGGTAAATTTATAGGATAGTTACCCCTCAATCTCTCAGATTCTGTATACTCTCACGTGCTCCCTACAGTTTTATTTCCCATGCAGGCATTACTTTAATATTTGAGGATAACTGGGCCACTTATCCTAGTTAATATTTTAGTGGCCATGAATTCATTTGCTTTAGAAAAAAACAAGGTGTAATCTAAATGTGTACAGTTTGACCTCTAGTGAGAAATGGGTTAATTCAATGAAATTTTTTTGTAAATTGAGTGAACTTCTGTGGCATGTTGGTTTATATGAAATTAATAAATAATGGTTGTGATTGTTTGTTATTCCAAAAAAAGACTATCCCTGATTTTTTAAAAAAGCACTTAATAACTCAAAGGACTCAAAAGCTATTATCTTAATAGAAGAAAATCTATCTGAAACCAATAGCCACGTAATTCTTCACAGAAACATTCATTAAAATTAGAAACAAAATCAGGTCTAAATTTTCACATTATTTAACGTTTAACACTGAATTAGAACTCTGGCCAATGCAAACAATACATGGCGCAGAAATGAGATCTACATTTGGGACAAGAGGAAACATAATTATCATTACTTACGAACAATATTATATACTAGAAAAACCATGATAATAAGATGAAATTTCTAGAATTAATTCAAGCTCAGTAAGATGCTAGACCTAAAATGAATATGTAGTTGGCTCGTTGTTATCGGAAGACAGCATTTTTGCTTGTTCTTAATACAGCAGCAGTAATCGGTTTCAAAACATAATACAATTCAGCTGAAAAAATTCTATTCACAATATATTCTAATCTCCTAAGAAATGTAGAGGACCTATATGAAGAACGCCACAAAACTTCAGAGAGCTATAAAAGGAGAGACATCATGTTCTTCGATGGAGAGAATGAATTTTGTAAATTTGTCAATCATATTTTGTATGTGTAACTCAATTGCCAATAGCAATGCAGTCAGTTTTCCTTACAAAATGATTGCAAAGTTTGAAAAAACAACTAAGTGACGCTATCAATGGGGAACAGACTTCTGTAAAAATGGAATAATTTAAGACATACAGACAATACAGGCATAAAAGTAGACAGACACATGTACAAAACAGGTTCTACTGCATACAAGAATTTAATATGTGATCAGTGGGGCACTGGAAACCACCAACAACAGGAAAGATTATTCAATAAACTGGAAAATACTCATTAAATATTTGGGGAAAAATCAATTCAGATACTCATCTCATACTTTTGAGTGGGCTAAAAGGATAAAAGCAAAATACGTAAAACCATTTCAAAAGATCTTGACAAAAATAGAAGTAAATCTCAAACCTCTCCAGTAGGGAAAACTATTATGGAAAGGATTAAATAATTCAGAGAAAAATGCCCAGTGGACTCAAAATTTAAGTCCAAAATTAAAACTAAATCCTAGCACCTTAAACTAATAGAACGCTGTATGTTAACTATACTAGAATTTTTTTTAAAAATACTAAATCTTAACAATAAAAAGATAAACTATGAGTCGAAGGCAACATTTGCAGGAGTGCCACAGATAAAGAAAATGTTGTACTTTTTTACACTTTATTGCAAATTTCTTACAAGTTTATTTCACTTTTTTTTATCCTTTTTTTTTTTAAAGTAGGCTCCATGTCCAATGTGGGATTTGAACTTGTGACCCTGAGATCAAAGTTGGATGCTCTCCCAACCAAGGCACCCCTAAAATTATTTCAAATAAAAAATATTTATGAATACCTTGATCTATGAAGAATTCCTGCAAGTTGATAAAAACACTAAGACCCCAGTAGACGAATGGGTAAATGCTATAGACACAGTGCAGACACCCGTGAACATACACACACACGGACAAAGAAATTAAACAAGGTTAACAGATATGGGAGGAAAATATTGTAGCAAAGAAATGCAAATTAAAATAAGACTTCAATTTATAATTATCAAATACACAAATGTTTTCGGTTTTGTCTTTCATAATCAGAATATATTCTGATTATATATTCTTTCTCATGAGAGGTGGACGCATAAATAAGAATAATTTAGTTGTTTGTGTAAAGAGTATTGACATACTTGAATACGGTGTTCATCATTTACATTAATGAAAAACTTGGAAACGACTTACATGTCAAGATATTCAGGAGGTTATTAGATAAGTTATGAAATATTATACAGCCATTAAAATGGTGTTTATAAAGAAAAGTTTTGAGCCAGATATTTTTATTTTATTTTACTTTTAAAATTCCAGTATAATTAATGTAGAGTGTTATACTATATTATTGTTATATATTATATTATAATAATTATAATATTATCAATATGAATAATATTAATATTAACATAATATAATGTTATATAATATTATATTATATTAGTTTCAGGTTTAAAATATAGTGATTCAGGGGTGCCTGGGTGGCTCAGTGGGTTAAGCCTCTGCCTTTGGCTCAGGTCATGATCTCAGGGTCCTGGGATCGAGCCCCGCATTGGGCTCTCTGCTCAGCAGGGAGCCTACTTCCTCCTCTCTCTGCCTGCCTCTCTGCCTACTTGTGATCTCTGTCTGTCAAATAAATAAATAAATAAATCTTTAAAAAATAAAATAAAACAAAATAAAATAAAATATAGTGATTCATTAATTCTATACATTGCTCAGTGCTCATCACGGTAAATGTACTCTTAATCCCCTTTACCTGTCTCACCCATTCAGCCGCAACCATCCCCGGCCCCAGCCATCAAGTTTGTTCTTCATAGCTAAGAGTCTGGCGTTTGGTTTGTCTCTTTTTTTGTTTGTTTTGTTTCTCAAATTCCACAAATAAGTGATACCATGGTATTTGTCTTACTCTCTTTCACTTAGTAATAGCCTCTATGGATCCATCCATGTTGCTCCAAAGAGCAAGATTTCATTCTCTTTTATGGCTGCATAATAGTCCTTTCTATGTATAGACCCATCTTCTTTATCCATTCATCTCTCTATGGACACTTGGGCTGCTTCTCTAATTCGGCTATTGTAAACAATGGAGTAGTGGAATTACTAGCTCATATGGCAATTCTATTTTTAATTTTTTGAGGAATCTCCATACTGCCTTTCACAGTGGCTGCAGCAGTTTGCAACCCCATCAACAGTGCAAGAGGATTCCTTTTTCTCCACATCCTCGCCAACACTTGTTGTTTCTTGTGCTTCTGATTTTAGCCATACTGACAGGTGTGAGGTGATACCTCATTGTGGTTTTGATTTACATTTTCCTGATGATTAGTGGTGTTGAGCATCTTTTCATGTGTCTGTTGGCCATCTATCTGCATGTCTTTGGAGAAATGTCTGTTCATGTCTTCTGCCCATTTTTTTTTTTTAAGAATGTATTTATTTGGCAGAGAGAGATCACAAGTAGACAGACAGAGAGAGGAGGAAGCAGGTTCCCTGCCAAGCAGAGAGCCCGATGCAGGGCTTGATCCCAGGACCTGAGATCAAGACCTGAGCCGAAGGCAGAGGCTTAACCCACTGAGCCACCCAGGTGCCCCTTCTGCCCATTTTTTAACTGGGTTATTTTTTGGGGGGGGGTGTTGAGTTGTAGATGTTCTTTATATATTTTAGATACTAATCTTTTATTAGATATGTCATTCATAAATATCTTCTCTCATTCAGTAAGTTGTCTTTTAGTTTTGCTGTTTCCTTCACTGAGCAGAAGCTTTTTATTTTGATGTAATACAAATAGTTTATTTTTGCTTTTGTTTCCCTTGCCTCAGAGACATATCTAGAAAAATGCTGCTATGGCCAATGTCAGAGAAATTACTGCCTGTGCTCTCCTCTAGCACTGTTATGGTTTCAGGTCTCAAATTTAGGTCCTTCAACCATATTGAGTTTACTTCTGTGTATGGTATAAGAAAGTGGTCCAGTTTTCCCAACCATTTGCTGAGAAGACTGTCTTTTTTCCTATTGCATATTCTTGCCTCCTTTGTCAAAAATTAATTGACTGTATAACCACAGGGTTATTTCTGGGCTCTCTGTTCTGTTCCATTGATCTATGTGTCTGTTTTTCATGCCAGTACCATACTGCTTTGCATACTGTAGCTTTGTAGTATATCTTGAAACTTGGGATTATTATCCCTCCAGTTTTTTTCTTCTTTTTCAAAACTGCTTTGGTTCTTCAAGTTCTTTTGTGGTTCCATACAAACTTTGTTATAGTTCTGTGAAAAATTCTGATTCGTAGTTTGATAGGAAATGCATTAAATATGTAGATTGCCTTTGGTATGGACATTTTAACATTTATTCTTCTAATCATTGAGCATAGAATATCTTTCCATTTGTCTGTGGCATCTTCAAATGCTCTCATCAGTGTTTTATAGCTTTCAGAATGCGGGTCTCTCACCTCCTTGGTTAAGTCTATTCCTAGGCATTTTATTATTTTTGGTGCAACTGCAAATGGGACTACTTTCTTTTCTTAAAAAAGATTTTATTTATTTATTTGAAAGAGGGAGAGAGAGAGGAGGGGCAGAGGGAGAGAGAATCCCAAGCCCAATATGGAGCTCTATCCCATAAGCCTGAGATCATGACCTGAGCAGAAACTAAGAGTCAGATAGATGCTCAACTGACTGAGCCACCCGGGTGCCCTGGGATTGTTTTCTTAACTTCTCTTTCTGCTACTTCATTATTACTGTATAGAAATGCAACAGATTTCTATATATTTATTTTGTATCCTAAGACCTTGCCTAATTCATTCGTCAGTTCTAGTAGTTTACAAAGGAATTTTTAAAATAATTTGATAAATGTGCCAAGTGAAGAAGGCAACATACAAAATTATTTGTACAGTATGGCCACATATTTTTAAAAGATTTTATTTATGTATCTGATAGAAAGAGAGAAAGCACAAGCAGGCAGAGAGGCAGGCAGAGAGAGAGGGAGAAGCAGTTTTCCCACTCTGCAGGTAGCCCGATGCAGGTCTCGATCCCAGGACCCTGGGATCATGACCTGAGCCAAAGGCAGAGGCTCAGCTGGCTGAGCCACCCAGGCACCCTTGGCCACATATTTTTAAAAATGAAGAGGGAAAAAAAGAATTTTTTAAAAAGATTTTATTATTTATTTATTTATTTATTTATTTGACAGACAGAGATCACAAGCAGGCAGAGAGGCAGGCAGAGAGAGAGAAAGGGAAGCAGGCTCCCTGCTGAGCAGAGAGCCTGATGCAGGGCTCGATCCCAGGACCCTGGGATCATGACCTGAGCCAAAGGCAGAGGCTTTAACCCACTGAGCCACCCAGGTGCCCCAGAAAAAAGAATTTTTAAAAGTGCATGCAAACAGTAGTTGTTTTGGGTGGAGGACCTGATAGTAATTTTGTTTTTTCAACTCTTATATGGACCCAATTTTCCTCAAGGAGAATGTATTACAGTTTTATAATATATAATATGACAAACAAATCCCTGCTATGTCCAGAGCATTGGGGAAATCCCATGGTATGTGTTCATCATAGATTCCAGGTTTCTGAAATTAATAAAAGCATTCTAGGGGGACCAGGGTGGCTCAATCAGTTAAGCATCCAAATCCTGATTTTGGCTCAGGGCATAATCTCACGGTTGTGGGATTGAGCCCCACACTGGGCTGCATGTTCAGCATGGAATCTGCTTGCGATTCTCTCCCTCTCCTCTCCCTCCCCTTTGCCTCTCCTCCTGCTTGCCTCCACACAAGCCCTCTCTTTCTCTCTCAAATAGATAAGTAAAATCTTCTTTAAAAATAATTTTATATGAACTTTTAAGCCAATGGTGGCATCTTTCCCAGTTCCATCTGCCTACCAGCCACACAGAGGTCGGGTGTACAGAAAAAGGCTGACTGATCACGAATGCTATTGCTAGGCACTTTGATGCTGTAAGATACCTAATGATTAGTTGGGTCTGAGGAGGAAAAAAGAAACTTTTAGAAAAAAAGACAATTCGACCAGAGATTTTTAATGGTGATTTTTTGTTTGCTTTTTTCTTAAACTACTTTTCCAGAACAGAAGAATAATAAATGCTGGGTATAAAAGGTGCAAGTGTTACAGGTGTTTATGATGGGGAGAGTGACTATCACTATTAAAGTTTGATATGTATTACTCCCAATTTTTTGGATGAATATCTAACATTTTAAAAAGAATAATGGGACCATTCTGCACATGCTGTTTTGTAATTTAAATGTTCTGTTTAATAATATATTGCAGACAGCTTCCCTTGTTAGAAGATGTATGCCCCCTCGTTTATTTTAATGGTTTAAAATAGTCCTCTTTTAGTTTACTCTAATTTATTTAACCAATGGCCTATGATAGTCCTTTTCATTACCAACTCATTATTATCAACAATGCTACAATGAATATATACATGTCATTGTGCACTTGTACAACACAGAAGTGTCTGAAATATTTGACTACAGTAAACACCCATCATTCTTGATTATTTGTGTGTGATAAATTCCTAGAAATGGATTTTCTGGGTTAGCTTATTGCTAAGCAGGCCTCTACCAATGTTGTTTATATTCACAACTACTATATAATGAAAATGCGTTCTTTTTTTACATCTCCAACAATGAGTACATTATCAAGGTTTATTTCCTTTTAGCCAATCTGATTGGTGCAAAATATTGTCATTGCTTTCTTTTGCATTTCTTTAATTATTACAGAGGTTGAGCATCTTTTCATAGATCTCTTGATCATTTCTGTTCAATTCTAGAAATTGGTCATTATAGTGCTTTGTCTGTATTTCTATTTGCTTATCTTTTCTTGTTGATTTGTGAAAGCTCTTTTTATATCCAGGAATGTAGCCCTTTATGATGTTATTTGCACAATTTTCTAAGGCTTTCTTTTCACTTTTTATTTTCAGTTTCTTGTAGAGAAAAATCTTTAAGTTTAACGTAGTTTTATTTATCAGTATTTTCTAATTCTGGGTCTGTGTCATGCTTAGAAAGATTTTCCCCACTCCAAGAATGTAAATAATATTTATTTATGTTTTCTTCAAGTATTTTTTATGATTTCATTATTTCACATTTTTTTTTGAAGCACCAGAATTTCTTTTGATGTCAAGTATGAGATGAAGACCCAGTTTCTTCTTGTCACAAATTGCTCATCAGTTGGCCTGATACCATTCACCAAATAATCCATCTTTTCTGCACTAATCTGAAATACCATATTTATGATGTACTAAATACTCATATGTAGTTGGTATATTTCTGGGATCTATTTACCTTAGCCCCTGAGCCAGACGTGGCAATTTGCTTTTGGGTAAATATACACTTAACAGAAAAACAAAATACTACTACAATGGAGTTGAACATCCCTAAACTAAATAGAAAATTCCTTCTTACTAATTTATTTTTCAAGATGAATCTTTGGCAATAGGGTTAACATAACTTAAAAAGTCAGATTTGGTATTATGCCCAAGTCACTGTGAGCCTTACCCACAGTTCTTTCCCCATGCTTTACTTGTCAAGGAAGGATTAATAATGTTCCTCTCTCAATATTTCTGGTCAGTGAGTTCACTGTGACAAAATAATAGAACCACAAATTGAAAGTCCTAGTAAAAGTTGGTGACATCAATCTAAGCAGTGGAACTTTTCCTTTGAAAGACGGCCCTGAGTATGAATGGATTTTTAGATTCATATGTAGACATGAGTAACTAGGCATCTCTTTTTCTAGCTCATGTATCTAACCCTGTGCAGATTGACACTGAACCCATTAAAAACAGACACAGTATTTTAGTTTAAGGGAAGATTTCTGGGTGGATAGAGTTCACACAGAATCAATGACAGAGGGAGTTGCCCTAGTCGGCTTTCTTGCCATAGAGTGTGTTTGTGTGTGTGTGTGTGTGTGTGTGTGTGTGTGTGTGTGTAGACTCTCCTTTCTTCAGCTACTCCAGCATAAAGGAAGAGAATGACCCTGGAACCCACCATCTCAGGACCGCTGAAGGATCGCCATACTGTGCTGCCTGATTCCATTGTGCGGGTTTTGTGCAGGAACTCACTCCTCCTATAGAACACCTGTCCATATGGCCAACGTGCCTCTTAGAATAGGTACAAAGCCTGGGGTCCTCAATACTTCTAGGGGCCCACAAAAATGTTTTAACTTCTTTTAACATCAGAAGCAAAAAAAAAAAAAAGCACTTTTAGGTCAGAGAAAATGTTTTGTTATATAATATTAATATATTCATCCTTACACCAACAGAGTTACAATCTTTAATATTTGTTTTTGAAGGATGGGGATCACAAAAGTCATAACACAGCCTTGCCTGTCCCTCAAAAGATTTCTTGCCAAGGGAACACCAAACATTTTAGAGCTTATGTCTCTATTCTCTTCCTGGAAATTCACAATTAAAGGCTCACAGGAATTCTGCAATAAAAATAAAATGAAACAACAACAACAACAAATTATAGAACTTCGTTTACTCCAAGGTTCTCAAGGCTTATTCGATCCTGGAATGTCTTTTTTCTCCTACATAATAACTACTGTCTTCTCCCAGAACTAGTAATCCACGGAAGAATTCAGGAAATAATTAACTCTCCATTACATTAAGATTCAGCATCAGTCAACAGGATCCATAGCTAACATTCCTCAACCATCCTTTTCTTTCTTTTTTTTTTTTAAGCAGACCAGACAGAAGCCTAACGGATTATTCTCTGTTCTTTAGGAACAGAATTAGAATGATACCTGATGCCCTTTGAGCCATATGCTAGCAACACAGTCCTACCTACCCACTCGGCAAGAGAATTTTATTGTTGCACAAGTTTCAGATTTACGCTACACAGCTCACTGAGACCCGTTTCAATTCAGTTTTCTTGATAGGTTTGCAGCAGCGTGAGGATGAAAATAATTCCCAAATGGCAAAGAAGGGTGAAAAGCTGCTTTCCTGAATCCCGGAACATGTTATTCCTTAACCTATCAGACCTTATGAAGAGTGACTTAAAATCTGTCAGTTCTCAAAAGGTTTCTCCAGTAACAGATTTCTTGGTTCCATTTCAGTTCCTGCAGTACCCACGACCACAGCCCTACCCAATTTAGCAGGGCTCGGCTGCATGAATGCCGAAATTAAAATGTGCTTTCAAAATTCAATCCACAGCAAAACTGACCTAACTCAGAGGCATCTCCACAGTCAGATTTAATAAAACGATATGAGTTTGGAGGAGAAGGCAGAAGAAAGATGAGTGTCTTTGAGGTATAAAAGAAAAGTAGATAGTGGGGTTTTTTTTTTAAGTTACGTTAACTTATGTCCCTTTTTTAAAGTGAGTTTTCTGTTTCACAGAAAAAGTCAAAGACCCTCCGTTGTTTCTTTTCAATTTTCAGAGGTTTATCCATTAGGAAGATGATCTCTATTATTTTTCTGGAAGCAAATGCATTTGTCTACCCTTAGTGCTTTAAAGTACATATATTTCTTGCCTGGGAGAGGCTTTAAAGCCTTTTGGTTAAAGGGAAACCATCAAAGCTAGGGCCATAATATTTTTTACAATTAGGAAACAAAATGTCTTTTAAGGAAGGGAAAAAAACAACAACGCTGCTCATTAAACTATAGATTTGAGTTCTAGAAGAGAAAGAACTAACCTCATTCCCTGAACACACAGTATTTAGCCTAACAAACACTGACAACAACAAAAATGAAAACACACTTTGGCCAGACCCTGCTTTGTCCATTTTTTATCATCCCAGTTGGTGTGTATGCATGTGTATGAGAGAGAGAAAGAGGGAAAAAGAGAGAGAGACGATCTCTCTTGGCTGGCAAAATTGATGAAGGTCTGATAAAACGGCTCACACTGATTTTATTTCCTATTAAAGGCCTACCTGGGCTCCTTATTTTTGAGCCAATAGAGATACCTAACTTTTTTCGAAAGCTACTGAATGCTTGCAAAAATAGTAGCAAAGGGGGCGCCTGGGTGGTGGCTCAGTGGGGTAAGTGTCTGCCTCCAGCTCAGGTCATGATCCTGAGGGCCTGGGATTGAGCCCATATGGGGCTCCATGCTTTGTGGGGGATCCTGCTTCTCCCTTTGCCCCCACCCCCAGCTCATGTTCTCTCTCTCTCTCTCTCAAGGAAATAAACAAAATCTTAAAAAAAAAAATAGTAACAAAGGAAAAAGAAACCTTTCTAAAGGCAAATCACTTTGATAATCTTGAACAACCCAACTGGAGTAATGGGATGGACAGTTAGTAAATGTATCATCAACCAACAAATAGAGTAGGTCCTCTGTGATAAACCAGGTGCTTGACGCTGGGTTCCTGCTCTTGAAAGTCCCATGAATTGGTCTGGGAGGTAATACAATGTACCTGAGACAAAATGCCTATCAGAAAATAGGAACAGAGCAGTGTTTTTAAATTATGCTTCAGTATGTCAGTGCTGGTCTAGAAATAGAACTGAGGTATCTCCTGCCAAAAATGGATAATGGTAGCCTATGTCTTGGTTTATGAATTGGTAAAAGAAAAAAACTGGTTATTAGAATTTTATCAATTTTATATTTTTACCCTGTCCATCTTCCTTAAACACTGGTGTTTACTACCATTTCGCTATTGATAAGATGGTAAAGGGCTATGAATCTGTAGAAAAAACATACTGAGAAAAAAAATTCTGAAATTGCTGAGGACTTAATTTCAGTTTCTTATTTTGAAGGAAATACACTCTTGGTTGTAATGTTTTATATATATGTATATGTATGTATATACATATATATAAAATACAAACAGCCATATTCTCTCCTGATTAAAGTGTTCTCAGTTTGCTGGGTGAATTAAACATATCAATATATTATGGCATTCCTACCACATGACCATAATATTCAGTTATTTTTTTGCTGAAATAAATTGGGAAACAACTAAGTGTATAGGCAGATGTGAAAAGGAACGAACAAACAATTTTATCAATTTTTGTCTATTTATATCCTGACATTGCATAGAGGCTGTAAGGCTGATAATGTCACAAACAAATTTTCAGACAATAAGATACACCTGTGAAAGCAACATAACATGAGAACGTTTTCTTGAAGTATGTGTTATTTCAAATAAGCCAGGAAGGATAAATCAAATCTGGGAAAAAAAAAATGCTTTAGAATGCAAAGTGACCCAATAGTTATTTTTACAGCATCCGGTGGTGATGTTAATTTTACAAGCCACATTTTTAATAATCTTGGTTATTCAATAACATTGTCAAGGTCATTGTACATTGTAGAATTTTTTTTTTAAACCACTAAATGAGTGGACCATTACTAACATTTTGACGTACTTGTTTTCTGTGTACTTTTTAATAGTTGTAATCAACTGACCATACCATTTTCTATCTGGAGTTTTTCAGTGAAGATGGAAACTTAAAACTTTTTCTCATGTTATTAAAAAAAAAATCTGTGGATATGGTATCTTTAACAGTTGTATACTGTAACACTGTAAGGATGTATCAATTCCCTTATTCCTGTATATTTAGGAGAAGGTTTCTCATCTTTCACCATTATGAGCCTGAGATGAACACAGTGGTTGGTGTTTCCGTTGGCCTCTGTCCATTTCCTGCTCTGTGTGGTCCCTAGGTCTCACTCTCTCCTCCATCAGCCATGTGGTTTGGGGAGGACTGACCCAGCTCCAGGAGTGGGCGCCATGCCACTCACTGTGGAGGCTGGTTCCGGGGATAGGCAGACAACCACTTAAAAAAGACAACACACTGCCACGACACTCCTCCCTCAGAAACTTCATTTTCAGAGGCAGAAATAGTCTATGTGGCACCAGAGTGCCTTCCAATGCATCACACAAGCACAGCCATGGGACACAGCTCTGGATCAACTCATTCAAGGTCACACTGAATGGAAGTCACGAAAAATAAAGAGGGGGCCTCCTGACCTCTCTGGGGAACAAAAGGAAAAGAAGGGGACCTACCTAAAGCCAAGACAGAACTTATGTCTAGAGAAAAAGCTGGTGAAACAAGAGTCAGTATATAAAAGCAAATGTATTAAAGTTTAGGATTTGTACACTTCATAACTGTTCATTTTGTTCACACATTTAAAATTCTGTGATAAAAACGACTATTCCATGGATTACAAAGGTCTCTGGATTACCCAATGTTAGCAGAACTAACATCCTGAAGAAAGGGGAGCCTGGGTGGCTCAGTTGGCTAAGTGTCTGACTCTTGAGTTTGGCTCAAGTTAGGATCTCAGGATCATGGGATCAAGCCCCATGTCAGGACCCATGCCAGATGTGGGGTCTGCTTGAGATTCTCTCACTCCCTCTCCCACTGCCTCTCCCCTGTTCTCTATCAGATAAATAAATAAATAAATAAATAAAATCTTAAAATCCTCAAGGAAAAAACTCTTTACCCAAAGGCCAATGAGTGTTTGTTTTGCATATACCCTCAGCTCCTAAGACATAAGCTTGAGGGGACACCTGGGTGCCTCAGTGGGTTAAGCATCTGCCTTGGGCTCAGGTCATGATCTCAGGGCCCTGGGGTCAAGCCCCGCATTGGGCTCCCCACTCAGTGGAGAGTCTGCTTCTCCCTCTCTCTCTTCTCCTCACAAACCTCCCCCCCAACTTGTGCTCTTATCTCTCAAATAAATAAAATCTTAAAAAAAAAAAAAAAGACTTAAACTTGAGGACTGAGAGAGAAAGAAGGTAATCACTCAGGAACTTGAAATCAAGGAAGAGAATCTACCACTACCAGAAGAGACATTTCCAGTTGTGGCTGTCCAGAGTCATAGCAAAGGTTGGAAGACATGGTCACACCCTTGTGAAGTGTGAATGAATTTAGTGAATCCTGGAATCTTCAGGTCTTTGCTGATAAAAAGAAACCTAAATGAATAAAAGTTCATGGATCCCTGCCCTCTTACCAAGTGACAAACAGTGCTTGGTACGGGCAGGGTGATGGAGTTTGGGATCTCAGAGATCACACCAAAGGAAATTACTTATGAGCCAGTGGGGGTCAAATGAGATTGCCTATAATACAAGGCTCTAAACTGGTAGGCACAGAGACTTCTGATCCACATGCAACGCCGGTCAAGGCTTCAACTTGAACCCCAGCCACTTGGCATAGTGTCTATAGTAGCTACCTGGTACAACAGCTGGAAGGTTGCCGTTGTTTTATACGCTGCCTTCTGAAATGCTGAATACCCTTGTTAAACGTAGGTAAGCCATACATTTGAAGTGGCTTATAGGAATACCTATAATAAATTAGGAAAATACCAATAAAGCAGGCATAGAAAAACTGCAGATAGAATAAAAGAACAAGACCAAAGGAAGTGCTAAGACATAGATATGAATGCACTGTGAATCCACTCATTTCCTACAATGACCTGCAAATTGGGCTTTTAGTTTCCTGCCAGCCAAGGCACAAAGAGTAGCATGAGCACTTTGGATGACGATCTGCACTGTCCATGAGGGATAGGTATATTTGTGTCTTTTGTGGGAGGGTGGGGGATGAGGAAGGAGTGAGTTTTCTGAATATTAATATTTGGTAACTAATTAGTTTTGAAGGTCTCTAAGCAGCCATTATAACAGTTATTACTTTCATTCATATGGCACTTAATGCTTTACAAAGTAATTTACACACTTTCTTTCATTTGCACAAAAATCCTGTGATGCAAGATTTGAGGGGATGGTATTATTAAAGCAATAATGTATCTCTCACTCACACATCCAGGAACTTCGCCTCCCTGGAAACACAATGCAAAAGGAGAAGATAAGCAGAAAGATCTCTGAGATAAGAAACCAAATGGCAGCAAGTGTATGCAGAGCAAAGAATCTCCCTCGGAACCTAGATCCCCTTATTTAGCCTGAAATTCTTTTTTTTTTTTTCCCCTGACAGACAGAAATCACAAGTAGGCAGAGAGGCAGGCAGAGAAAGGGAAGCAGGCTCCCTGCTCAGCAGAGAGCCTGACTGGGGGCCCCATCTCAGGACCCTGGGATCATGACCTGAGCGGAAGGCAGAGGCTTTAACCCACTGAGCCACCCAGGCGCCCCTAGCCTGAAATTCTAACAATAATACTTAACTTCCTTCCTAAAACCCTAGCAGATTAAAAGTTAACAAACGAGGGACTATTACAGAGAGGCACTTTGAAAGCCCCCCAAAACTGAGACATAGGAAAGCAGGGTAGTGTAGAAACTGAAAATACCACACGCTCACCAAGTAGCGTACGCAGGGGTGTGTCAAGAGGTCAGGCCTGGACCCTGGCCCTCTAAGAATCAGGTGTTCACACGGTTACATGGTTACCTCACCAATCTTTCAGGAAACAAAATGAGCTCATGGTCACCCGCTCCCAACCCTTACAGCCTTTCAGTGACCTGCCAAGGCTCATAAGACAGAATCCTTATTAAAAATGGCCCACAAGGTCCTGCGGATTCTGGCTTCTGCTGCCTCCTTCTCCAACTGGTCTCACATCCCCTCCACTTCAACCCCACCTGGGTGGGCTTCTTCTGCACACTTTCTTCTCTCTACCTGAACCTGTCTCACTGCTGCCTCTCCTGGGCAACCTGAAAGGTCATTTTCTTGGGGAGCTTTACTCAATCCTGGAGTCTAGGTTTCCTTGTAAACCCTTAGCACTTTTGCATTTGAAAACGGATCATAGTTACATTTAATCATTAGTTTGATTGTTCGGTACCTTTTTCCTCCAGGGTACTGTGAGCTCTGGGAGAACAAAGACCATGACTGGAATACACGCGCAATAAATATTTACTGGAAAAAAAGAAAAAAAAAAAAAAGAAAAAAGAAGAGTATGCAATGTCACAGCACAAGCATGATACATCTTCCTGGTAAATATTTCAAGTTCACTACAAGATATTTTTGACAAGGGAGAAGCTATTATTTTCTTTATTAAAGCAAAAATAAAAGATTCATTATGGAGTAGAATGCAAAATTCATATGAATTTTAAAGCTAAAGCATAAGCTTCCAGGAATGCTTCTGCCTACGCCCCCCGATTTTTCGCAAGGCATTGTGCTTAAAATAATACGGAAACACGGTGTGACCAAAGATCCATTTCCCAAGAGATGTGGATAACCAAGGCTCACCTCCGTTTTACTAGATGAGAATGCGTACGAAGAAGGCTTTGCAAACCGTAAGGCTGTGTGCAAATATAACTTATTATTACTGAGAAATCTGTCCCGAAGAGGGGGGATGGCTTGGTTCATACTGCACCGCCAATTACAGGTGAGGCTGGCGCCAGGACCCAGGTCTCCCGAGGCCTGTCCCGCCCGCTGTTTTTCATTAACGCACAGCACCTGCCACCTGCTCCCTGAGGCAAAGGTCCCCTCCCTCCCGGCCACATCTGGGGCTGATGCCCTAAGACGGCCCCCAAGACACTTCAAGTTCTGACCAACCAGAATCGAGAAGCGGGCAGAAAACCCAACCGGGCATTTCCCAGCATCAGAAGCGAGAGGCTTTTGGCCTCGCCCTCAGGGCCGGGCCGCTTCCCTGGAGGGCGGCCGACGCGGCCGGCTCGCTCGGGCCGGAACCCAGGAGGCTCTCCCTCTAGCGGCGCAAACGCAGGACTGCAGCGCGCCCCGGAGCCACCGTCAAGCCGCTTTTCTAAGGGGGGGTTGTGCGGCCGCCGGGCTGAGAAGTGCCGGCGGTATTCCCGGGGCTGGGAAGCGGGAACGCTCAGGAGTAACTCAGGAAAGACAACACACCGCAGGAGCCGACGCGGCTGCCCGGCCTCGCGGTCCTGCGCGCCGAGGTTGGCCACAGCCGCTGCTTAAGGAAACCGGGACCCCCTGAGGCGCCCGCAGAGGCGGGTGGAGATCCCCGTCAGGCCCCGGGCCGATGCAGCCGCACTTCCCACTCCGTGCGCCCGGCCCGCGCGCGCCGGGACTCGCCCCCCGGCCGGGGCGCGACCGGCTGCGGGAGGTTCCTGCGCCGCGCACGCCCACCCACGCCGGGGCTGGCGCTCTGGGGCTGGCGACCGCCGGGGGACCCCGCCCCGCTGCCTCGGGCTCGCGCGGCGCGCGTGCGCGCGGGTGGGCGTGGGTGGCAGGGGCGCTACTAGCGCCGGCGTGTGCGCGCGCGCTCCCCCGGGCGCCCTCCCGCGCAGGCCGGCCCGGCTCGGCCCCGGCGCGCGTCACGAGGGGCGGGCAGGCGGGCGGGCAGAAGGGGGTGGGGCCGCGGACCGGAGGGGCCCGAGCGGCGGCTGCCGAGCCCAAGCCGGAGCTGGGCGAGGGCGGCTGCGGTCCCGGCGGCGGCGGCGGCGGCGGCGGCGGGAGAAGATGGTGGCGCTGGAGGTAGGAGCGGCTGGAGCGGAGCTTTATTCCCAGGCTTGGCACCAGCGCTGTCATTAGCGCCGCCTGCTCCCGCGGGCCCGCGGACCCAGCTGTCAGGCAAGGTACCACAGCCAGAGAGGGAGGGGGGCTGCCCGGCGCTGATGCTGCCCCCGACGGAGCCCCGGTCCTCGCCGGGGGGTGGGGGTGGTGGTGCTCCCGGGCGCGACGCGGGCTGTAAGGAACAATAGTGCGGATGAACGGGGACAGCCGGCGACATCCAGGGGCAATGCCTTTAGCCATCGAGCCAACGGGGCGGGGGAAGGAGGCGCTGAAGGCAGGGACTCCTGGTGTCCGGTGCGCGCGGAGATGCGGGGCTTTGGAGGCAGCGGGCGTGCCTGATGACAGTCATGCAAGGAGTGTGTGTGTGTGTGTGTGTGTGTGTGTGTGTGTGTGTGTAAAAGGTACAGCCAAGGGGATGGGGGTGGTGGACTGAAGGTGTTGGAGAATGACATTTCCAGGAATCCCCGCTAGGCTCTCTCATCCCTTGGCTGACTCTCCCGGAGAAAGAGTGTGGTGATGGCAACGATGAGGTGGGCAGGATGCACTTGGTGTGTGCGTGGAGAGAGGCAGTGGGATAGGTGCGGATTTGTAAAATCCCATGTGTGTAAGTGTGTGTATGTGTGTGTACTCGTGTGATTGCCTCCACGGCTCCCCTAACTGAGCTCCAAACCCAGAGATGTGCGGGTGCCCTGACTTACTGCCATCCACTGTCTGTGGGACAGTGTTTGGTGTTTTGACCCTGCAACTCTGAGTACAGTCTGTGTTCTGCTCTTTCCTGGGGAAGGGATTCTCACTTCGCCTTTCTCTGGCTTCTTGACGCGGGGATGTGGAAATGTGCATGTGGCTTTGGGCATGCAGGGAAATAGGATCATGGTTACCCCTTCTGGGCTTGTTAGCCTCCCTGGATTTGAAGGCAGCCTCTATGCTGTGGGACTTCTCTCCTCGGCCCCTGTTCTGTAAGGGTCTTGGATGCCCTGACTCTGCAGTTTCTATTGTTTATCGCTTGTCTGACCTGAAGGAGAGGGGTCTTTAGTGGCCACATTCGCCTCTCTGTCCCCACAACTTTGAATGTCAACTAGACCTTCTCCTTCCACATTCCAACAGTGGAAACCTTAGGGCTGAAGAATGGTTGATCTTTATGTTGGTTCTTGTAGAATGAGCTCTGGAGGTGTGTATAGAAAGATGGGGTCAGGGGGAGTATTTAAAAAGAAGAGAAAGATCGGGGGCACCTGGGTGGCTCAGTGGTTTAAGCCTCTGCCTTCGGCTCAGGTCATGATCCCAGCGTCCTGGGATCGAGCCCCACATCGGGCTCTCTGCTCAGCAGGGAGCCTGCTTCCTCCTCTCTCTCTGCCTGCCTCTCTGCCTACTTGTGATCTGTCTGTCAAATAAGCAAATAAAAAATTCAAAAAAAAAAAAAAAAATTAAAAAGAAGAGAAAGATCGTACTGAGAAAGGGTTCGTGCGGTTGGTCAGCGTCACACAGGCAGGGCGTTTTCCAAAGGAAAAGGGATACTTTATTTCTACTGCTGGTGTCATCCGCTCTTCCAGCTCTCACAATGGCTAGGTGGTGCCATATATCATTCACGAACTGAAATCTCCTAAGACCCATGGTGATGGGGTCCTGGTTTGGTGAAGTCTGCTTTCCTAGCCGATGTAGTCTGCTAACAGAGAATTTGAAAGATGTCAGGCTGGCAGTAAGTCACCCAGTGGGAGCCAGGACACGGAATTGCCTCCAGAGTCTATGGCTGTTTAATTGTCTCTGCGCGATAAAGATAGGTTTATGTGGGGCTGGGTAGAGATAGGGAGAGAGCATATTCCTGTGTGTGTCCACTGCAGTTTGACTCCCCAGTGCCTGTATTTCTCCTGCGGTATTTGTAGGAATTCATGCACCTCTGCGCTTAATATCTTGATGCTTCTTTATTAAAATGTTGTGTGAGAAGATTAGCCTGCTTAGAACATATTTAAACTACAGCACCTTAAATTCTGCTGCATTGCTGTCAGAATCCAAACTAGCGGCCCCAATCCTCTTTGAAAAGCCTGTAGCAATCACGGCTATATAAGTAAATATATACCACGTTGGCCTCAGAGGGTTCTTTCTCTTTTTCTTTTTTTAAAAAAATTCGGTTTTGTTTTGCCAAAGCCTGAATGATACTGCTGTTACATTGAAAATAATAAAACTAGTGCTGTGCATGTATGTGTTTTTTCTTCCTATGTATCTTCTCTTAATTAGTGATGATACATGGAGCAGGAGCTCTTGAAACTGTAAACGTTAAATTTCCCCATGTCCTTCAGTCAAGCCTTCTAAAATATTAGTGTGAGGTTATTGGATCCCCTCCAATATTTAAGGATAAATTTATAAAAATAAATTTTGAATCTTAGTTTTACTCCCTATTCTGCCAATATCTTTCTGGGAAAAGTACTTATAGAATTTAAAAGGCGTTCGAAGAGGTTCTGTTTCTTTCTTTTTTAAGTTTTCTTTATGTTTGCAAGCAAAATCCAGAGATGTAAAGGTCTTATGGGAAAGTTAAAGGGTATTAGAAATTGACAAGGTAAATACACTGTTTAGAAGAAGAATAATTATAAACAATACAGTTGATGACTCAGGAATTAGTGATTTACTTTCTAGTGTAAATGTGATGATTTAAAAAATACAGTGTCTGGCTTTTCCAAAGATTGGACTCGTAAATTTAATAGTACAGCTTAACTTCTATAATTCAGTCTGGTAAACAGTTGTACCTTTTGTTTTGTGTAGATGCATTTTCTTCACTTAAAGGGCCATTAATGCTTTTTTTTTTTTTCTATTATTGAGTTTCTTAAAGAAGTTCGTTTTTCAGAAAACTTGGAAGTAAAAGACATTTGAAAATTGGCCTGTGCAGCTGAAAGGAATAAACTATGGTACCATGGGGAGATGAGACTTATATCCTACAAGGAAAAAGTAACTGTGGCTAAAATTGAGAGAATTTCAAGGACTAGAAGCCAAAGTTAACCCTTTGGGTTAAAATCATTAACTCACAAATATTTAACTGCGTACTATCTCTCAGGCTCCGTGTGCCTTGGATGAGTTTGGGAGACTGAGAGGGCCAGAGATGTGAAGAATAAGAAGACTTAGATCCTGCTCAGAGGAAGTTCATGGTCTGGAATTCTGGGAGATAGGGCGTACCTGTAACTAACTATAAAAATGGTGTAAAATGGCTACCTTGCCAAAAAGCTATATTCCTTCAATGCTGTGGGTAGTCATAAGATGTAAAAATGACTGGGACGCCTGGGTGGCTTAGTGGGTTAAAGCCTCTGACTTCAGCTCAGGTCATGATCCCAGGGTCATGGGATCGAGGCCCGCATCGGGCTCTCTGCTCAGCAGGGATCCTGTTTCCCCCTCTCTCTCTGCCTGCCTTTCTGCCTACCTGTGATCTCTGTCTGTCAAATAAATAAATTTAAAAAAAAAAGATGTAACAATGACTTCCACTGGAAGAGTTGGGGAAGGTTATGTGAAAGAGGTATCATTTGAGCTGAGACTGAGACAGGTGGTGTTTGGGCTGGCAGGGAACGGAAGGCATCCTTGAGGAATGAGTAGCAGAGACTTGGTGATGGAAAGGTGTGGGCTTGCCCAAAGAATGGTGTGCTTTGGCTGAGGCACACAGAATGCCAAGGGATGTAATGAGAGGTAAGGGGAGAAAGATAGGTTGTCCAAGGTTATGGAACAGCTAGGGTACGGATTTCATTCAGTAAGCACCAGGGAGCCATGGGAGGTTACTGAGGAAGAGTGTTGACAGGGTCAGAACTCTGCAGTAACCCTGTAGCATTGTGTTGGACATAATGCAATGAGAAAAGACTGGTTGTAAGGAGACCAGTTGGAGTCTATCGTCAAATTAGGGGTAAGAGGAAATGAGACAGCGGGAGTGGAGACGAATAATGTGAACGCTGAGCGGGAAGTCAGAAGTCATTGTTGGGCGCAGCTGAGACAGTGACTGGGTCATTCTCAGAGAGGAAGTTCAGAGGAGGATGAGGAAGAGGAGAAAGAAAAGAGGTTTCGTCCCGGGCAGGACAGATTCGTCCAAGTGAAGGGACTAGAATACAGGTGTAGGTTTTCTGGAGAGAAGTCAGAGCTACAAAGAGAACAGTGAGTTATCTACTTAGGAGTGGTTTTGATGCCTCAGGAATGGCTAGTGAAGAAAATGGAGTGAAACAAAGCAAAAGATAAGGGTAAGGATCCTTGGGGCATGTCCGTATGTTAGAGGGGAAGAGAGAAGAAAGAGGATAAGAACAATATTAAACAAAGGGCAGCTGGAGCAAAATGGTGCCAATCATACGGTGTCATGGAAACTGGGAAAGGTGAGGGAGCCACCACATCCACATCTCATCATACAGCACATCCCAAGGGCTGAGGGTACAGCGAAGGAAAAGCCACTGGATTTGATTCCTGGTTCTCCTGAAGTATTTTTGAGGTAAACAGTGGTGGCCGCCAGGCTTCCAGGGATTAAAGAATCAGAGGCTGGGAGCCTGGGTGGCTCAGTCTGTTAAGCGTCTGCCTTCACCACAGGTCATGATCCCAAGGTCCTGGGATCGAGCCCCACATCAGGATCCTCCTTGCCCAGTAAGGAGCCTGCTTCTCCCTCTGCCCCTGCTTGTGCTCACTCACTGTCTCTCTCTCTCTCTGACAAATAAATAAATAAAATCTCTCTAAAAAACTTTTTAAAAGAGGCAGGGGTGATGCATATGGAAAGCTGTGAAGACGCACTTCCTTTTAAATAAATTGGATGGCAAGGGAGGAAGGAATCTGATGCATCAAAAAGTGGCGTACTATGGAGAAAGTAATGTATTTAGCATAAGAAGACTTGAGCCTACTTTATCGCCAGAGAAGAATCCACAGAAAGGAAGAGAGATTGAAAATGTAAGAGCGAGTCTAAGCGGACAGAATGGAATCTTCAAGAAGATAGGAGGATACTGGATGAAGGCAGAAGAAGGACTCTTGAGACAAAAGCATGGGGGTTTTGAGGTGGAAAGAGAATCATTTGACCATCCTCTTCTAAGTAAAGTCAAAGGACAGGTGGGCAGATTGAGACCATAAGTAGAATAATGAAGTCTTGGAGTGCGCCTTGTGGAAAGGTAGTGGTGAGTCAGGGGGGAACAAAAGGTTACCACCTAGCTATGAAGGCCTGCATTTGGAGAGCATGAATGTATAGTGCAACCAATTAACCCTATTTAAGCAGAGCTTGACGACTACTTGTATGATTTTTGTAATAGTGCGCATTTAATGTTGTTAAATATAGTGGTTCCTCTTTCCCTTAAACTCAATGAAAAGTGTTTACCTTTAAAATTAGCTGAATAAAAACCTCCACCTGAAGTATTTCCTGTGACTGTTCTCTCTGAGGGATTGCTGACTTAAATCAATAAAGCGTATAGTAAAATAATGGGGGAAAAGAGTGTTTTCAAAAAGATGAGATTTCTCTATCTATAACAGCAGGATATGGCTTTACAGGGAAGCGTGAAGTCGATTTTTCAAAAGAAAAATCAAATATAGCACCTCACCCAACACCATACTCATCATAAGCGCTCAATAAATATTTGTCACATGAATACATGAATAAATTTATTTTTTTTGGTAAGCAAGGTAGAGTATCCAAGATCCAAAATATTGGGATTTCTTTCTTATGTACACCATGGACGTTGAATGAGTTGCATTCCATGGTCCATACAAGTTTATGATAGAATTAAAACAATTTTATTTATTCACACCTCCAACATATGTTGAAGCTTAACAAAAAAAAATTTTTTTTTTTTTACAAAACTTTTTTTTCACAAAATAATCATGTATCCTTTAGATCCTTGAGCTATGGGGCTGTCATGATTCCAGATGAGTTTATAGCATTTCGACTGTGGTGAGCGATGATTTTGAAGGCCTCCCGATGAAATCATTTATTCATTCCTTCGACAAGCAGTCACTGAGCGCCTCCTCTAGACCAGACACTATTCTAGGTGCAAGGGATACACCAAAGGGGAAGAAGTCCCTCCTTTTCACTGACTTTTTAGCAGGAAGAGAACAAATAAGCAAATACATATCATGTCAGGGGGCAGCAAGTGCTGAGAAGAATGAAGCAGGCAAGACAACAGGGCGTGATAATGTAGAGGGTGCTGTTATTTTCATAGAGGGTGTTCAGGGAAGGCCTTGGAGCAGGGAGAGCTTCATGGGAGGTGAAGGAATGAGCTGCACAGACATTTAGGGGAAGGACCTTGGAGGCAAAGAGGGCATCGAGAGCTCGAGGCCTGAGGTGGGAATGTGCTTGGCATGACTGAGGAACAGCAGGGAGGCCTCCTGGGTCTCCTTGCTTCACCAGGCC
Source organism: Martes martes (assembly GCF_963455335.1). Classification (NCBI taxonomy): domain Eukaryota; kingdom Metazoa; phylum Chordata; class Mammalia; order Carnivora; family Mustelidae; genus Martes; species Martes martes. Next base: position 11,230,081 of record NC_137900.1, on the reverse strand, counting down.
ATGTCCTGTCTTCCCAATGGACCGAGTGAGTGGTCACCCCGGGATCCTTGAGGGACACCTAAGGACAATGTGACCGCTTGGCCTTTCAATATTTAATCAGTCGCCCATAGGCCTCACCAGCTACCATGTTTGGGCTGACCTGCGTGTGAATCAGTGCTGAGTTTATAAAAAGCTGGATGTCCTCCAGCAAACCTTTACGTTGGAAAACTTGAAAACTGGCTCTCTCGGGGCCGTGATAAAATTCTAGTCAGCTGGAAGCTGTGCCTCTCCGGGAACAGCCACGTGGCCCTTCCGCAGTCTGAATCTTCTTCAGCTATAGGGTTGCTTTCCTCCCTCCATGTTTCTTGCCCCATTCTCAAGTGTACAGTCCTTGAGGCTTGCATATGTTTTGTTCACCTGGGCACACCCTACAGCCCACAGAAAAACTCCTTCGCGTCAGTAAGGGATCATCGAGCCCTTACGGAAAGGAACGGATGAGACGTTGCCAGAGACGTAAGTCATCGAGGTGTAAAGCTCGTTCACCTTGACTTTTGCAGACAGCTGGTTTTCAGAGAGGGCGAAATCACCACATGAGGCTGAAGTAGTTTGTGCGCGCAGGGCCTGAGACAAGGACTTGGGTGCAGGTAGATTTGTGGGGGAGGGGATCCCAAGAAGCAAGAAGCAGGCTCTGGAGGCACCGGAGAAATCCCTTGGGTGGATCGGCAGAAGGCAGGGTGGGCTGGAGGTGGGAGTCTGTCAGCTTGTATGGGGGGTGTCCTGTCAGAGCTGTGGGGGGCAAGGGGACTGAGGGGACATGAGACAGGGCATCACATCCTCCATTCCACGTGGAACAGCGATAACAAAGAATTTTTTAACACATAAGAATGGTTGGATAGCAGCTTTTGGTGTTTTAATTGAGGGATTTTAATGTATTGGGCTAGTGAACTCTAGTTCACTCCCAGCCCAGCTCTGGGGAGCCTCGGTTACCTGGGAGGCAGATTACCGTATATGCCCATGTATAAGGTACCTACAATTATAAGATGGTCCCCAATGTTCCAATGAGATGGTTTTTAAAGAGCTTTTACATCAGCTTGAAAACACACATTTTGGAGATACAGATAAAGGGTGAGATGTCTGCTTGTATTTAATTTATTAATTTGCTTGCATATATTGAAAACCATATTATATAAAATTAGTAATTTAGAAAATACGACATCCTTCTCCCCTCCCGTTGTATGAAATCACTTATTCAAATCTTCCACGTGTTTCTTTGACTTGAGTCTTTTTCATTATTGGGACACGTTTGGCATATTTTTATCTAACTGGTTTGAAATAAAGTACTTCTCAAGTGACACCGCCACAACAAACTGTCGCAGGCCCCTGTGTGTCCATTTAGATAACAGAAGAACAGTAGTTTTTTCCCTTTCTTCCTCTGGGTATGTATTCACAGTCTCCATAACCTAGCACCTCTGAATGACGTGTATAAGGGCATCCAATACAGGCAACGGTGAAGGATTTTTTTTAAAAGATTTTATTTATTTATTTGAGACAGAGAGAGAGAGCAAGCACAAGCAGGGAGGAGGGGCAGGGGCAGGGGGAGAAGCAGGCTTTCCACTGAGCAGGGAACCTGACATAGGGCTCAATCCCAGGACCCTGGGATCATGACCTGAGTGGAAGGCAGAGGCCTAACTGACTGAGCCCCCCTGGTGCCCCAACAGTGAAGGAATGTTTATTTAAAGTGGTATTAAAATCTTGGCCTCCTTTGTGCATGTATGCATGCCTCCGTCCAGTCATTCTTTTTCAGCCACATGACGTCCAGAAGCATCCCTCTCCAGTACCAATGGCAATTATTTCAGGCTATCTCCCCCAGACTGTTCTCAAGAAACCTCTGAAACCTACACTTCCTTTTCATGAAATCTTCAGACTTACAGAAGAACATGTTTTTGACATGGTCTCTCCCTTTAAAATCCATTGTCATCCCACCCAGCACTAATGAGTTGCTTGATTTCGGCTCCCGTTATCTTGGAGATAATGGGCTCTTTGCTTTGCCGCATTCTCGAGAAAGGAATTGAGAGAATGGCCTCAGAAGATGGGAGCTGTCTATGGAGTCAAACATAAGGCGACTTCCCTTTTCCAAAGTCTAATTTTGGGTAGCGGTAAACCCATCCCAGTCCACTAAATTTACTCTCCAGCCCCCTCCTCTCCTACTCCATGGTGAATTCACTAATGTGAAAAATACTGCAATCATTTATTTTATAAACGTGTTGATTTGTTATCATTCCAAACAATATAATCATTTATATTTCTGATTTCCGATAAATTCTCTATCTTGAGATCAATTCTGTATTCATTAACAGGTACACCTTATTTTAAAGAGGAGGTGTACTTGACAAGTTCTGCATGTATTTTCCCCCATAAATTGTAGCATGTTTTAAATGCAGAGGAAGAGTTTGTCACTGAAAGAAATCCCACTCGACAGGAATAATTAAGCTTTTAATGTGGCTGTTCAGTGAATTAGGATTCTTACACTGGACTTTCCTAACATGGATCTCCCCCTGCTTCAGTGGCTTTAAAAATTTTTGGACCATGATCCCTAGTGAAAAATACAATTTCCACCAGAGCCCAGCAATATAGGTGAGTGAATGTAAACACATAGGCGTGTGTGCGTGCACACACAAACACATCACTGGAAGAGAAGTTTCACTCAAGAGTACTTGTCCTTTATAATGTGTAATACACTCAGATATTTTCTGTTTTGTTCTGTTCTGTTCCATATGGTTGGCAGCCCATTAAACTGATTTCAGCACTAATGGGCCCTGACACGCAGTTCAAAAAACACTGTTCTGTTGTATTGTATCCATCAACAAGAGTGCTTATTTTCTTACGGTGTGAAATAATTTCATATCAGAAGGTTGGTTTTTTTTTTATGTGTTTCAGATCATTAGCATATTTGGATATTGGGTGGTGTGTGTTTGTATAATGTCATAGTAGTCCTAAAGGGAAACTTTATTGTTTAGTAAATATTTTATTTCTGAAAGAAGGAATTATTCGTGTGGGAACTGGAAAGCGGAGTCAGATGAATGGATCCATTCTCAAATCTGGTGGCTTTCCTGGGCCGTGCAGACCACGCCCTGTCACTGGGCCCTGACCTCACCATTGGACTGATTACTCACTGGCCTGCCTAATCTCTCTGTACAATTCTGCCCCCCGCCCTCCTCCTCCCTTCCTGCCCCTTACAAACGGCAGCCCCCAGGCCCCGGAAGTTCAATTACTTAATCCCCAATTGCAACCAAATATATTTCCTCCCTAATGTGAAAATAGTTTTACACCCAGTTCTCTTCCAAATAACTTGAAAGTACAAGAATTTTTTTTTCCCCTGAGCTAATACCTAGGGGAGTCTTGTCCTAAAGGAGCTAGAATTTGTTCCACAGATGCAATGTTTCCATAGCGTTAGGTAGTAGGAAAGTCTAACCTACTCTTACACTCAGGTATGAATGCCTCCTTTATGGCTCTCTAGTGGTCTGATATGAGTCCATATCAATCACTGTTTTATGAATGAATGTGAATGAAAATAATAAGTGAATGAAAATAATAAGGTAACATTACACCTGCAAAGTGCCAGGCATTGTGCTGAGTAGTCCACAGCTAACTCACTTGCTTCTCCTAATGATCTCATTTACTCTTTACAACCTCATCAGGAGGGGATTTATGCAGCAGAGAGGGCTCTGAGGCTCCCAGAGGTCCTGCCAGCGATTACGGGGCAGGACAAGGGCATTCGCGTCGGGCCCCGGGGACACACACCATCTGAGGCTACTTTTGCCCTACAACAAACGTGTAAACCAATGAGAAAGGCTGTATTCCGATAGAACTTTATTTTTGGAGACTGAAATTTGAATTTCATATCTCTTCTACATGTCACAAAATTTTGGTACCTTTCTCCCCCCCCCCCTCTTTTTTTTTTAACCATCTAAAAATATAAACCACTCTCAGCTCTCAGGTAGTAGTAGTACAACAACAGGCAGTAGGCCAGAACTTGGTTTTCTGACTCCTGGGCCCAGATAGTTCCTGCTCAGTCTCCTTTGTCCTGGGGCCCAGCAGTATCCCCTCAGCCCCACTCACCCCGCTGGCCTCCCTTCTTTATGATGATGCCCTTATCCCACATGGTGTGTGTGTGTGTGTGTGTGCGCGCGCGCGCTGCTCTAGCAGTGAGGGCTTCTCTCCACTCTCAGCGCCGTGAGACCATTGTGATTTGGTACTGCCATCAATTAACCGCCAATATGGAACTAGTCTCTGGATTAGGCCAAGCCTCAGTATCCCCAGCTGTTAAAAAAGGGGAATGATGAAACTATCTCTTCTCACATAGGTCAGCTGGGAGGGTCAAATGAGATATAAAAAGCTACAGAAAAGTAAGGTAGATGCATCATTTCCTTCTTCATGACCCTGAGCAGAAGTGATGTCTCCCTCCTCTAAACAAGGAGTGGGCAAGCATTTTCAGTATAGGGCCAGATAGGAGGTAGGTTCTGCAGGCCAGACAGGTCTCTGTCACAGCTTCTCAACTCTGCCGCTGTAGTGCAAAAGCAGCCACAGACAACATGTAAACCAAAGAGCGTGGCCCTTTGCCAATAAAACTTTATTCATCTTTGCCGAAACTTGAATTTCATATCACTTTCACATGTCACAACATTTGGATTCCTCTCTTGATTTTTTTTTTTTTTTTGACCATCTAAAAATGTAAAGAACCTCTCCCATCTCCCAGGCAGTCCAAAAACAGGTGGTGGGCTGGATTTGTCCCATGGAACCTAGTTTGCTGACCCCCGGCATAAATGCTCATGACACATTATTCCACTTGTTAGCAAGCAACCACGGTTCACTTTGGACTACAGCAACGCGTGCCCACTTTATTCCAACTCTCTCTTGCCCTTCTAAAATACACATCTGCCCACCCACATTTTTCCCCACCTCCTTTGGCACTGGGAAGGATAATAGCATATAGATAGCATGCACGTAAACACACACATAGGAAGTATACGCTCAGTACGTGTTTGTTGAATAAAAGGGGAAGAGCAGATCTTGCTTTTCTCTGTATCTTATTTTTCTATCTTCAAGAGAAATTCCACTGATTCTCTAGTAAACTTTTGGGAATGACTGAGTCAACTTTTGTAATTAAATTTTAGGGGCTTTAAACTTCATTGGCTTGAGGCCCCCCTCCCCCGCTATTAACTATAAAAGGAAAAGAATGTCAGGGAAGAAAGAAGGGGGAGACGGTCAAAACAAAAATCCACATTTCAGCAAAAAAAAAAAGGGCTTATTGGAGAATAACGAGAGTGGCCAAACATTTAGCTTTGGTCCCTGGGGCTTCCTATCACTCTAGGAGCTCCGAAGGCTGCCAGCTGCCTTGCTTTTCACTGTGCTTTCCCAAAAATTTTACCCGGGGGCCAGAACTCTGTGTATTCGGCTATAAACCAAGAGGACCCAGTAGAATGTGCTTTATCTCTTCATCTGTATGTCCCCAAAATGAGTCAAGGCATCACGCACATCTCTGAACGGCAAAGCCTGGAACATGGCTCCCGTTTTATTTCTGGATAAGTATAGGCCCAAAAGTAAAATAATTAAGAGATATATACATTTAAATTTTTCTTCTCAAAGTGAGATGGATGGAAACTGAGCGGTGGGATTATAGCCGTACGGACATGTGCGTTATTTTCCCACATGGTGATGAATATGTTACTCTGTGTTCTGTCATGAAGAAATTATATATGTGTGTGTGTTTAAGGGGTGGGAAGAAAGGAATAGTCTAGAAAATTGGAACTGGAATTATTAATAGCATATACCCTTTAATAACATTTGTTAAGGAAAGGAGCAGGTAGGTCAGCTTTCGAATAAGCACTTTTTTAGCGTGCCAAAATATATTAATTATCTGTAACCCAGGAAAAAGCTCCATGGCCGGTGTAAAACACACTATAAAGTGTGCTTTCATGTTGGCGTAGACGGCCCCTGCTCTAACAGATGCCGTCCAGCCTGGAAGACAGAATGTTAAGCTGGTGTCAGTAGTGTACATGACATTAAGTCATGTGAGGCCTTTGAAGCCTGTTTGGGGAAGAACGACGGCTGAGGGGTTCAGGATTTCGTTTCCTATTGTGTCTGAGCTGCTCTGGGTGAGACACAACATAGTGCTTACTGGCTCCGTAAAGACTGTTTCCAAAATGACCCTTAGTGGGTGGAGGCAGCGGGGGATGGGAGTGGCGGTGGGCGGCAGGGTGGTTTACCGGAGAGCCACAAGGTGGTGGGGAGCTCATTACCCGTCCATCTGCAGTTTCTTGTACAGAAGGAGGCTCCCCTTGATGAAGTCAAGGGACTGTGCTTACGAAGGCAGAGGATGACGGTTTTGTTCCTGATGTTATTTGCACAGTGAATCTTACCTTCTCTTCTGAGTGTAATTTTTCCTGTCTTAGACACAGCCACCCCCTCCTCTATCTTTCTTCCCCTTGAACAATTACAGTGGGGCTGGTTACGTCTCATGGCTTATGGGGACGGCTCCCTTCCACGCTGGAGGTTTCCAACAAATGTCTGGTTATCATTGATCGTCCATTCGTATGCAGGCTACGAGACACTGAAGCTGGCCAGAGGTCTGTATTCGCTGGTTAGGTCTGTAGAGGTCTTAGATTGGGATCCCTAGAGCAGACACTGAGAAGAGGGAATCTCCAAATTCCAGTCTTCTTCCTGGGGAGTAGCTGCTGGCTCCTGGTAGTGTGTGTGTGTGGCCTGGAGCAGAGGTCTGGGATCTGTCTGTTACAGTGAATCTCCTGTTTCTAGAGCCTTCCCCACCCCCATCTTCTGCTAGGATTCTGCAGTCCATTTAGTTCCAAAGAAATGTGTCGAAATCCCTTGTGTGTGGATCTTCTCACTTCCATTCTCTTTGTGAATTTATAACTTATCTATGCCTCTCTCCTCATTTCGGTGGGCTCCTGAGAGGAAAAGGATGAAAATCTACGTGGTCAAGCTGCCACCTTTAACCAGAAACCACTCAAAGCAAAAGCCAAAGTAGAATCTTTGAATGAAGCAAGCGCACATGCGTATGCACACACTTAAACATCGATGGTACTGCAACCTCTTGGAAATAGGCCAATCATTGGGAATTAGCCAATCCAAGTATTATCTAGCAAAGCGCTATATTAGCTAAAAGCAGTAGTTATAATCTGTTCTAACCATTAGTTGGATAACATGAGCCAAGGGCTGTTATTGATTTCTTTGGGCTAAGCTTGGGGATGTCTGTCTTCCCCAGCGTTTTTAGATAGTAACCTAGACACCTAGGTCAGTAAAGGGATGTCCCCTGAACTATGCTTCTCTTATCACATCAGAGTTAATGTTAGCAATTATTGAGTAGTAAATAGGAACCTAAGTGAAACTTTGGCAGTCTCCAAAAACACCATCTTGTTGTTCAAGGAATCTTGAATTAAAGCAGCTGCCCTGTGTGTAACAGGGTTACGGCAGGCTAGGCTCAGTACTGTGCAGACAACAACCATCCCTCTGGTTCTACTGGCATGACTCCTAACTATGCACCGAACAGACTTGCCTTTTCTTCCTTATCGGAAGAAAATCTTGGGCTGGTCTCTTAGATTTCCCAAGTACTCTTAAGTGGTGAAAAGTTAAATCTGATCTGTTAATCCCATGATACAGTCCTGAGTGATAATAAAAATTCTAAACTCCAACCTAATTTTTGATTTTTCAAAGTTGAAATATAACTTGAACGTAAGTGAAGAACAGAAATCCCTAGTGGAGTGTGTTTGATTTTCATACATCTGAAAACCCACATAACTGGATCAAGACGCAGAACATGCAGCCCCGCCCCCCCCAGTCAATATTGGGTAACCACTACTCTGACCTCTGGCCCCATAAAGCAACTTGACTTTTTCTCCTCAATAGCAGAGATTTGCCCATGAGCTGCATGTGTCCGTGTTCTGTTCCTTTTTGTTGCTCACGAGTAATTGTGTGACTACACGGAGTTCCCACGTCCTTTCTTCTGTTGAGGGGCATTTGGGTGGTTTCGCCGTGAACATTCCTGTGCATTTATCTTGCTGCACGCACGCTCCCGTCTCTGCAGGTGTGGAGCTGCCACGTCCCAGGGTCCGTGCGTGTTTGGGTTTAGAGACATCGGCGAACGGTTTTCCACGGTGGTTGCACCAGTGACTGTCCCCCCCCCCCCCGCCCCCGGCGATTGTTTACGGGAGTTGTAGCTGTTCCTCACCCTCGTGGGCGCCTGCGTCATACCCTTCGGTTAGCCTCAGCCGTTCTGGGAAGTGTGTCGGGGCGTTGGCGTGTCCAGTTTTAAACTTCACCTCCTCCAGCTCGAGCCGGCTGCTTCTGCGGAGCCCGCGTTATGACCACAGGAAACACACGCCCTGTTCCCCTCACAGTAGAAGTGCCTTGTGCTCTAGACACAACGCCTTCTCTTTGCCCTGCCGGCTCTGACGAGCCTTAGATCTGTCACGGCGAGAGGCAGCCCCTGGCACCCAGCTCCCGCAGACTCCCGAGGGCCTGGCCAGGCTCCTGGAATTTCTCGTGAAGCCTTCTTCGCTCGGTGGCTTCGTCAGCTGGGGCTGCCATAAGGAAACACCACAGGCTGAGGAGCTTAACCAACGGAAATTTATTTTCTCACGGTGCTGCGGGCTGGACAGTCCAAGACCCAGGTGTCAGAAGGTTTGGTTTCTTCTGAGGGAGGCCTCGCTCCTTGACTTGCCGATGTCCACCTTCCGGCTGTGTCCTGTCACGGTCCTCTCTTGTCAGAGCACCTCTTCACGTGTCTTCCTGTTCTCACGAGAACATCAGTCAGACTGGATTAGAGCCCCACCTCATTTAACCTTAATTACCTCTTTAGAGACCCTGTCTCTAAATACCGTTACCTTAAGGATTAGGGTTTCAACCTTTGAATCGGTGGGTGTGGGGGGGCAGTTTACAGTTTCGTCCTTTATTCTCGTGTGTGTGTGTGTGTGTGTGTGTGTGTGTGTGTGTGTGTGTGACTCTGCCAGTTCTCCAGCAACACGTGAAGTACTGAGGGGACAGTGAACTTTGTTAAATCAAAGTACAATCAGTCATGATTTAACATACTAGTTGGAAAGACTTTTTTGAATAATACAAGTAAAACACATGCAATGAAGAGCATAAAATACCACCTTTTCAGTGTACAGCTTGAGACCTTTTACATAGATACACCCCACCACCCAAATTGGAATGTAGAACATCGCCAGCACCCCTTAGATTTCAGAATACTCCTTAACAGTCTCTGTCTGTTACTCCCTCCCCAGGGGTAACCACTATTATGGCTTCTTTCACCATTTATCAGGTTTGATGATTCTTGAACTTCCTATAAAGAAAATCACATAATACCCTTTAAATTCAGATTCTTTTATTTGGCGTAGTATCTGTGAGATAAAGCCGTGTTATTATATACATTGGTAGTCTGTCCTCATTGCTGGAGAGTATGCAGTAGTATAAATGCACAACAATTTGTGTATCCATTCTGTTGATAGACATCTGGGCTACTTACAGTTTTTGGCTATCATGGACTAAGCTGCCGTGACATTCCTGTATATGTCTTTCTGCCTTCCTTCATATTTCTTGGGTGTTTACTTGAGAGTGGTTGGCCATAGGGTAGGTATATGTCTAGTTGGAAACATTTTAATTGAATTTTTATAATAAGTCTTTCTGTTTGGTGTAGTTTCAACAGCTACCCTTCACAACTCAAGTATGGATGTGGGCATACATGCTTCCCTTTAATGCGGCAATTTGTTTTGTTGACTTTTTTTTCTGATGAATTTTATTGTCGAGCTCAGTTTGCTGAATGTGATTTTGTTACTTTTTATATCAAAGGTAAACGAGGCATATGCTTGTGAATTCACTGGATACTGAACAGGTTATTCATGCATATTTGAGGAATGTTTTTGTCACACTCTGTTAAGAAGCCAACAACCATCTACTAACAGGCATTTTGCTTTTTTTTATCTGAATCAACAAGGTTATGCATTCAGAATACTTTTCATTAAAAATAGTTTCGTGTATAACAAAATAAGCCAGTGCATATCTTAATTTTTAAAATCTTAGTTTTAAGCCTTAGCTGAGTCCTGTTCTAACCAAAATATATCAATTTTAGCTAGAATACTATAAAGCAGCTTTAAAAAAACACCCAATAATAATAAAATGGCAAACATTTATGTACTGCTCACTTTTAAGTAATGTCAGACACTGCTCAAAGCACTTGACATACATTAACTCATTTAATCCTCATCAATACTAGAAGGTATGCTATTAGGGTCCTCATTTTACAGATGAGGCCACTGAGGCACAGAGAGGTCAAGACACTTTGCCAAGATCACACAGCCAGTAGGTCGCCAGAGTTCAGAATCTGTGCACATATAACCATGAAACCACACTGCCTTTTCTTTTCTTTTCTTTTCTTTTTTTTTTTTTTCTTTACCACACTGCCTTTTAACTCACTCTCATCCTTCTGTTTATTCATGGGGGTGGAGACTGTGGGAAAGAGCCTTCCTGCTTTCTCAATTTCTAGACAGTTTCTCAGTTTAGATGGAAGCTAGAGCAGTTAAAATCTTTATTATTACTTTGATTCCAGGAATCACATAAAAAAGAATGCCACCTGCTATCACTATCTTAAAAAAGCGTGCTGATGGAATACCTCCCTTCCCCCTTTGTAAGCCCTGAGGTCATAGCGGGGAGAGCTGCTGGGGACCTGGATGTTCCTACAGATACTCTGAGGCCTGGGAAATCTAACCTTACATGGGATGAGGATGATCCTGAGTGAGATAGGCCTTCACCGCTGTGATCAGAACACTAACTCCTTACTCCGAGGTCACCCTTGGCCCACATTTGCTGTGCGTGGACACGGACCAACCCTGCGCACGACCCAAGCAGAACCAAGCACAGAACACAGGTGCTCATGCAAAGCACACACGTCATTGCTATTGTTAAACCAGCAAGTGCTAGGACGGAAAGGTAAGGGTGCTTGCCTGTGACGAGGAGGGGACTCCTGTCAGGGTCACTCAAGAAGGACTTCTCCGTGTGAGGAAGTAGCCGAGGGGGTAAGAGGAAGTAACTCCAGGCAGAAAGGAGAGGCTGTCCCCCGGCCCTGGGAAGGGAGGGGGTGTCTGGAGGGGACAGTGGGAGGTCAGCGGGCTGGGGACATCGCCAGGGCCAGGTCAGGCAGGAGCTCCAGGCTGCCCTTTATTCTGAGGATAAAAAGAAGTCAGTTCAGTGTTTCAGATAAAGCAAAGATGTGATCAGATTTGTGCTTTTCTGACAGTAGATTGGAAAGAGGCCAAGAGGGAAAAGCACATTTGTAAACATTTTGCACAATGGAAGGTGATTTCCATTAGAGCACATTCCAGAACTCCACAGGGAAGGTGGTGGTTTGGAAGCGGCTGGTGGAAGTGTGGGGAGCAAAGGATGGATGAGAGGTAGTTGTCAGGTGACATCATCAGGGCTTGGGGACGCCCTGGGAGGTGAGGAAGTAACAGGCATCACTGGCTGACTCCCAGGGTTTGTTTGTGCTGCTGGAGGGATGGGGTTTTCAGGCACCAAAATCAGGGCTGTACGATGAAAGATGACTCAGTTGGGAGGGTGGGCGGGGAGTGAGGAAGGCACGGACCAGGATGCTTCTGTGAGGCCTCCAGGAGGGGGGTAGGGTGGGTGCTTCGATATGGAAGCCCAGAACTTGAAGGAGAGGTCTGGACTAGAGAAAATGCTAATCAAGCATCATATCTTTAGAAATTAGATTCAGAGGGCACCTGAGTGGCTCAGTTGATTAGGCGTCTGCCTTTGGCTCAGGTCATGATCCTGGGACCCTGGGATCAAGCCCCACGTTAGGGTTCCTGCTCAGCGGGGAGTCTGCTTCTCCATCTCCCTCCCCCGGCTAGGGCTCTGTTTCTGTCTCTGTCTCTCTCTCTCTCTCTCAAATACATAACTAAAATCTTGAGGAAAAAAAAAAGAAATTAGATTCACTAATCCATAGGGATGCCTTGAGCTTTGGTAGATCAAGTGCTTTAGAAAGGTAGCATGGAGAAGGAGTCGAGTGGAGAGTCAGGAGTTAGACCAGTCGAATCGTCCTTTCTTTTTTTTTTTTTTTTTTTTTTAAGATTTTATTTATTTATTTGACAGAGAGAGACACAGCGAGAGAGGGAACCAAGCAGGGGAGTGGGAGGAGAAGCAGGCTTCCCGCAGAGCAGGGAGCCCGATGTGGGACTCGATCCCAAGACCCTGGGATCATGACCTGAGCCGAAGGCAGACTCTTAATGACTGAGCCACCCAGGCACCCCTTTATATATTTTATTTATTCATTTGACAGAGAGATCACAAGTAGGCAGAGCAGCAGGCAGAGTGAGAGGGGGAAGCAGGCTCCCTGCCGAGCAGAGAGCCCGATGTGGGGCTTGATCCCAGGACCCTGGGATCATGACCTGAGCTGAAGGCAGAGGCTTAACCCACTGAACCACCCAGGCGCCCCCGAATCGTCCTTTCTTAAAGCTTCAGACCTTCTCTGAACTACATCTGGAGCCCTAAAACCATAGAGCTCTAGGATAGCATGGGTGGTTCATGCTCTTAAGTGGAAAACCTGTCTACAGTTTAGAAAAAATTTTTGGCCACTGTGAAATGGACAGATAGGTCGAAGGAGAAATGGCTGAGCGGATAGGGTTTACGAGTGTCTAAGTATTTGACCAGTTTCTTTAAAATAGGTAAGCAGTTTGTACAAACTGTTTATAAACAATGTTTACATATAAATTTGGCTAATAGTAAGGTTTAAAGCGTCAGCTGTGAATGACTGGAAAAGTTATTTTGACGTCCTGGGTTTTAGGTATCTTAGGGCAGCATATTCAAGTGTCTTTTGTAAGTTTATCGTGATGTTAAACCCATGCACGTATTCTGACCCAGCCTCTGGTATCATTTTGTTCCTAACCACGTCCTCATCTCCCTTCACATTTCCCTGGAGAACATTGCTCTTGGTGAGAAATGGTGAGACCGAGGGTCTAGTGGGTAGACGGTGAGTAACCAGCATAAAGGATTACTGACCATGCTCTTCACTTTCCTGGCAGGTGACACCATAAACAGAAGCATCGAGGAAACTTCCAGCTCTGGCCAGGTGCCAGAGGGGTGCTGCGAGATGCAGGCCCACATTGGGGCCAGCCATGTGGCCTGAGCTGGCATCCACGGCCAAAGCTCACCAGCCACACATTGCTGGCCTTGAGGCGCTGTCTGTTACACCTGTGCCCACCCCCCCAGAGAGCCCAGCACTGAACCCCTGCTCACAGCCTGGCCATTCTATTCTATTCAGAAGGACTGACCACGAGCTAACATGGGTCATTTTGCACCTTGGACTTGATTTCCTAGAAACCAATGTTGTCAGAAACATTTTACCTGGAGATTTTTTTGACACTCAGTATTATTATTCTGTTCTTACGTATTGCCGGGTGCTCAGGGCTTTGTATTTTCGTAGCACACACTCTGGTACATGAAGGAAGCCAACTTTTAAGGCTTGATTGTTTGAGGTTTGCTTTTCTGTTTAATGACACACATAAACGGTTTCTTTCATGACCTTGAGTTTAACTTAAGAATAAATTCGAGGAAAATATTGTCAGGAAACCCAAGAGAGAGGTAATTGGCTTTGGTTATTGTCTACCCAGAAACCTGTCAGAGAGAGATTATGTGTAAAAGTTGGAGTTGGGCTGGCTATCTGACTGTGGTCTCTTGCCCGATCCGGCTACTTTGCAAAACGCTGATAAACTCTTGGGGAGGTGGGTGTGTTTTTATGGCTTGATTTTAACAGTAATGATTTATGCAACTTAGATACTTTATCTGAGGGTAGCGAGGAATAATAAACTAGCCGAGGTAGAACTGCAGATCTGAGGTTCCATGATTTGCTTCCTTTTCATTCACTTTGTGAAGGAAAAGGTTAAGATCAATAGATAAACTTTCTAGGCTTGAACAGTGCCTGCTTTCTGAACAAAAAGCGCTATAATCCCATTAAAATGTCTTGCTGCTAATGAAACCTCAGGCCCTGGCTTCAGATATTTTATTTGATGACACAGGTTTTATACCGCTGTTCCTAATGCACGGAAACCTGTTGAGGGGTTCTGAATATTAAGTACTGATGCATTTCGTGACAAAGCAGTGGGGTGAGCGGCTGCGGGCCCCGCTCATCAGGGGGCCACATGTGTTCACCCCAGTGATGGGCCAATGAGACAGGCCTTCCGCCACCCTTTGTTTCCCCATGTCCGGGGACTTGGGCTGGGAGGGCACTGCAAGGAGAAACAGTGTCCCTCACGGGTCCCTGGGTGCCTGGGCGTGTCTGGAGCTGCTGAATCACATCCCCCAACTCCCTTCCCAACTCTGGAAGCAGTGAGAGACAAATGGAGCTCTGCTACTGATAGAGCCAGCTGGAAAGGGCACCTCGGATGTGCGATGGCCTAGGATGGGTTCCCACGCTCCGCCAGGACACAGTGGGGCAGTGCCTGCCTGGGAAGTCCACCTGGGGGTGGAGAGCAGTCCACAGTGCAGCTCCCTATGGGCAGACAGAGGTGAGAGAGAGGAAGGCTTGACGTTGGCCGTGCTCTGGACTTCCTCCCAGCATTCCCGTCACCCCATGACGAGGGGTGAATGTTGGGGTCGGGCCGGAAAGGCGAGGACGTTACTGCCTAGGAATCCCTCATGGGAACATCAGAACAAGGGAAGGAAGTTGTTTCTAAAACATTCTGACAGCCATGGAAGGTAGCGATTGTCGTACCTGCACAAAAAAACAAAAACAAAAACCAGACGAATTTCTGTATGTTCTATAATAACGTTCTATCATGCAAGAATTATGATAGAAAATTTATTAACTACATATAAGCAAAATGAAGGAAATCAATATCACTCATTACCCTACTAGCCCAAGATAATGACCGTTAAGATGATGGTGTAATCTTCCTGGGTGTGTAACCAAAAACACTGCATATGTGCTGTTTTTCATCCTTTCTCTTTCCATTTAGCACTATCCTAAGTTTTAATAAATCTAGAAAGCTTATAAATAAATCTGGGAGCTTATCAAAATAAGACTTTTCCTATTTTCAGCTTGCTTATGTGCTAGAGGGCTGGCTTTCAGCTGGTTTTAAGAGTAGTGAGTGGATATACACCTGTTGGGTTTAAAGCAAAAGAGAACAGAAGCAGTGGGTCAGGATTCTTAGACGCAAGCGACAGACAGTGACGCTGGCTGACCAAGCCGAGAAGTTTCCTGAAGCATTTAGCTCTCAGAATTGCTGGAAGAAGTGGGAGCTGGGATGAGGGTTGAGCTTCCTGGAACAGCACCCAAAGCCAAGCCTCGGAACCGGTCTGATGAGGAAATGCCTTCTTTTCTGAGCTCTCCATGATGGGCCGCTTCCACATCAGGACCTTAACAGCCCCCGAAACTTCTCCTGTGCCAGGTGCTCAGCCTTGCAACCACGGCCTCGCTGCAGACACAGTGGGCTCCCCTTCCCACCAGCTCGTGAGTCCGCCTCTGTGCTCATTTGCCTGGTTGGCAGAGCCCGGGTCTCAGGCCGTTTCTCCAGCTGCACGGGAAACCGGGCAAGCAGGTATTTCCATTTTTCTCTCCTGTTCGGAGAGGCTGTCTTGCCCCGCTTACCTGGATGCATGAAATGTGAACTTCCACCAAACACAGGACGAAGCTCAGTCAGAGGGGAGCCAAAGGAAGGAAAGGTGTTTTTGCAAGTGCCGTGTTGTCGCGAGTCCTTGCTTTAATCGATGTTTGTGGATAACTGACCAACTGTCTAGCACAATCAGGGCAGAAAAATTGACTTCAATCCTGTTGGCTCACGTGGCTGGCACAAATCAAGGCTCTCTTACCTGCCTATCTCACAGGTCAGTCAGGATCAGTTAAGGTGAAAAATGCTTTGTAAACAATGAAGAACTTAGAACCCCTAGTTATTCAGCTCCTCACCCAAGTTCTTTTTACTTCCTTTGCAGCCCAGCCTCCATCTGAAACTGTTACCTTGAGGATCACCATCTCCCTCTAGTTCCATCCGCACATAGACTTCTGGTCACTTGCCAGTTTGTATGGATTTTTTCCACACCTGGTGCTGTGTTATTCGCTGGGGCCCCCTTTCCAGAGCCCTGTTCAGACCCACGTCCTCTCCCACCCCAGACAATCACAGTCATTGGCATTCTCCTCATTGCAAACAGGCATCTTCCTAAAGCACAGCTCTTATGACCTACCCCAGCTCAAAAGCCATCAGTGGCTCCCCACTACTCAGGGAATAAGGTCGGCTTCCAAGGGGCTTCACCATTTGGACCCTGGCTCTCTAACCAGCATTATTTCACAGTTCTCAACAGACACCCCCAACTTCCTCTACTCAGATTGATCACTTATTGTTTCCCAAACACGACCAACCCCAGACTTTGTTCTCATTGTGTCCTGTACCTGGGGTGCCCTCCCCCATTTCCATCTGTCAAATCATCCTCTACTGTTTTAAATTTCTAAACCTCTATTGCATCTGTAGTAATTTCTCCTTTTCCATTCTGTTTTATTTGAATCTTCTCTCTCTCTCTCTGTTTTTTTTTTTTTTTTTTTTTTTGGTCAGTCTTGACAGATATCTATCTCAGAAAACCTTTTGAAAGAATTATCTTTCAGATTTGTTAATTTTTTTAACCTTGTTTTTGTAGTTTTCTTGTTTTGTTTTGCTTTGTTTTTGTAGTTTTCTAATTTATTGATTTCTACCTTATTTTCTGCTTTTGGTTAATTTGGACATGCTTTTTTCCCCCCTTCTAACTCTTTAATTTGAATGCTTAGCTCATTTATTTTTAAATTTTGTTTTGTGGTAAATGTGTTTAAAGCCCCAATTCCTCCAAATACTGTTTTAACCACACCTACATATTTTTACATGTAGTATTCACATTCTAATTCAGTTTTAAATATTTCTCCTCTGCATTCTTCAAGGCCTTTTACATATACTACCTCCCTTCTGATACCTGTTACATCACACATCTATAATCTCTCATTCTACCCTCCTTGACTTTGAGATTTTTTTCTTTCTTAGTACCCTCTTATAATCTGGCTTTTAGTTATCTGTGTGGACTTAAAAAAATTTTTTTTCCAGCTATATAAATTAGTTTTTAAAATTTTAATTCGAGTATAGTTAATATACAGTGTTATATTAGTTTCAGGTGTCCAATATGGTAATTCACCAATTCCATAAATCACCTGGTGCTCATCACAATTGCACTCTTAATCCCCATCACCTATTTCCCTCATGCCCCCACCCAACTCCTCTCTGGTAACCATCAGATTGTCCTCTATAATTAAGAGTCTGTTTCTTGGTTTGTCTCTTTCTCTCTTGTTCCCCTTTGCTCATTGTTTTGTTTCTTAAATTTCACATATGAGTGAAATCATATGGTATTCGTTTTTCTCTGATTTTTTTTACTTAGTGTAATACTTTCTACCTCCATCTGTGTTGCTGCAAATGGCAAGATTTCATTCTTTTTTATGGCTGAGTAATATTCCATGGTATGTATACATATGTGTATGTGTGTGTGTATATGTATATGAGTGTGTGTATATATATGTATATATGTATCTTCCTCACATTTTCTTTTTTTTAAGATTTTTTTAAAAATTTATTTATTTGATAGACAGAGATCATAAGTAGTCAGAAAGGCAGGCAGAGAGAGAGAGGAGGAAGCAGGCTCCCCACCGAGCAGAGAACCCGATGCGGTGCTCGATCCCAGGACCCTGGGATCATGACCTGAGCCGAAAACAGAGGCTTCAACCCACTGAGCCACCCAGGTGCCCCTCCCTCATGTTTTCTTAATCCATTCATCTATTGATGGACATTTGGGCTGCCTCCCTAATTTGGCTATTATAAATACCTGTATGGATGTTTTAATCTCTGCACTGAACAGTGTGTCCCTTGGCAGTGCCTAAGGACTGTGTATTGTTTATCTCTTCTGGCTCCAGCCCCCAGTGTATGCAATAATGTTATGTGCCCACTATTAAATTGTCTGGGACCAAGGTTTTGTAATTTTTCACACCTATCTACTGAATGATCAATCATTAAATCTCAGTCTACAAGTCCTTGTTAAGCTTCTTTTGCTTATAGGTCCCTGTGCTGTCCTTGAGTGTGTTTAAAGAAGCTTAAACTCTTGGGGTGCCATGTTGGAAAGAGACATGGCTGAGTTGCAAAGAGAAGAACAGCATTGCTGGGCCTTTGGAAATAGAACTCTCTAGTAAGAGCATTTGGGTCTTATGAGTTTCCCTAAAGTCAAATTGAAACAGCCAGAATATAATTAAATAGTTCATAGGAATTGAGTCAAGTCTTCTATTGAGAACTAACAACAGAATTTGGGGGGAATGGGAACAAAAAACTGGTATCAACCTTGAAAGACTATAAAATATCATAGACACGGTAGGGAATACCCACCATGGTATATTATTACCACAGGGGATAAATGGACTGTGGTAATGGTCACTGAATTAAAACACATCTGTGAAACATTTTATTTAACAAATATTTAGAGAACATTTACTCTGTGTGTGATACTGAGAGTCTTGGTGATACAATAGGGGACATAACAGTCTCACTCTCATGAAGCTTTCATTCTAGCGGAGAAAAATATAAATTAACAAGTAGATATGTATCATCATGTCAAGTTCTTACACTACTCAAGGACAAATAGAGCAGATTAATGGCAAAGAATGTGACATAGGTGTTGATGTTTTCAATAGGACAGTCAGGGAAGGCCTGACCATTTGAGCAAAGACCTGAGGAAGTGCAGGAGCCAGGCTTGTCAGTGATTATGGAAAGAGCCTTCTAGGCAAAGAGAACAGCAAATGCAAAAGCACTGAGGCAGTAGCATGGTTGGACTCCTTGGAAATCATAGAAAGATAAGAGATAATAGTCTGAGCTTAGTATTAGCTCAGGTAGGGCCTCATAGGCCAGGAGGCTGATCATTACTACCCCACTCTATATCTCCCTCCCAGAGTGTTGTCATATAAGCCAGCCCCTCCCCGCTCACTGGACATTGGGCCTTGGGGCATGAGTTCTGTATCCATAGCCAAACAGACCTCAAGACGAATCGATCCAATTCTTTCTCCTGAGAATTTGGGTGTAAGACTTTATAAAGTGATGAGGCCAG
Source organism: Martes martes (assembly GCF_963455335.1). NCBI lineage: Eukaryota > Metazoa > Chordata > Mammalia > Carnivora > Mustelidae > Martes > Martes martes. Next base: position 11,210,938 of record NC_137900.1, on the reverse strand, counting down.
GCAGGTCTGGGCCAGCTTGTTTGGCTCTTGTTTCCAGAACAAAAAAAGAGAGAGGGAGAGAGAGAGAAGAAGCTTGAGGCAGATATGACAGGAAAGAAATGGATATAAGAGGCCGTTGGATCTCGAGGAAGAGTAGGGGTGTGCCAAGTCTTGTCTCCTGAGGCCAGCAGTACTCCATTTAAAAAATTTGTAAAATATCCATGTCCTTGTTCATAATCCATGTATACTTAGGCCTGCTCAAGTGAGCTCCTATTTCTTTCAAATCAGTGGTCACCAAGTCAGACACTGTTTTATCCCTCATGGGGTATGGAAGAGGTACAGAAGAGGGGTTGTTGTGTTGACGCTGAGGAAGGCAAGGTCACTGGGACTGGGCAGGTAAAGGAAGACCTCCTAGGAGGGCCACCAGCCTCAACAAATACAATAGCTGTTGGCACCTAGGGAAGTATTTCTCGTTTAATAGTGCTTACTTCACAACCAACTGTTACCCTTCTCTTAAAAATTACAATTTATAATTAGAACTATATGTATATAACTGTAATGTACATACGTAAAATTCATCTTTGTACTATGTGCAGTTTGATGAGTTTTGACAAATGTATGCAGTTTTGTAACCTTCACCGTAAGTCAAGATCCATGATTTATGTCCCCCCCAAAAAGTTCCCTTATACCCCTTTGCAGTCAATCCCCTCCCATCAGCATCAGCCCTTGACAACCACCAATCTGTCCCTCTAGTTTTGCTGTTTTGAAGACTGTCATACAAAGGGAATCCTATACTATATAACATTTTATGTCTTGTTTCTTTTACTTGGCAGTTGAGATTAATCCATAATACAGTTGAGATTAATCCGTATTTACTTTTACTTGGCAGTTGAGATTAATCTATATTGCTGCATGGATGAGTAGTTCATTTTTATTGCTGTTTTATTTTTTATTTATTTTTAATTTTTTTAAAGTAGGCTCCATGCCCAGTGTGGAGCCCAACACAGTGTTTGAATTGACAACCCTGAGATCAAGACCTTAGCTGAGATCAAGAATCACACACTTAGCTGACTGAGCCACCTAGGCACCCCCCATCACTTTTTAAATTTTTATCCCAATACATAGACATACCACAATTTGTTTATCTACTTAACACTTGATGCACATTTTGGCCTTTTCCCATGTTTGTTATTATGAATAAAAATGCTAAGAATATTCACACATTAGATCTTTGTGTAGACATTTGTTTTCATTTTTAGAGGAGTAAATCCTTAGGAGTGGGATTGTGGGATCGTATGTAAGTATATGTATAATTTGGTAGGAAATTGCCTATATTCAAGTTCTCCAGAGAAAAAGAACCAATAGGATATGTATATGTAGAGATAAACAAAGATTTATTTTAAGGAGCTCATGTGATTGTGGAGTCTTGGTAAATCCAAAATCTGCCCCAGTAGGCTGGAGACCTAGGAAAGAGTTGCAGCTCAGACTTGAATGGCAGTCTACTACCAGAATTCCTTCTTGTTCAGGAAGGCCTGTTTTTGTTCTATTCAGACCTTCAGATGGTTGGATGAGGTTAACCCACATTAAGAAGGATAAATCTGCTTTACCCCAAGTCCACTGATTTAAATGTTAATCTCATTGAGAAAACACCTCCAGAGAAACATCCAGAATAGTGTTTGACCAAATATTTGGATCCCATGTCCCAGCCAGTTTGAAACAGAAAATTAACCATCTTACTGCCAAACTGTTGTGCCAAGTGGCTGTACCGTTTTGACTTTTCCACCAGCAATGAAGGAGTGTTCCAGTTGCCCTGCATCCTTGCCAACACTTGGAATTTCAAGTCTTTTTAATTTTAGCCATCCTAATGTGTTTGTAGAGCTAATTCACCGCATTTGCTTAATGACTGACTTATGAGGTTGAGTACCTTTTCATGTGCTTATTGGCCAATCATATGTGATCTTTAGTGAAGTATTCAAATCTTTTGCTTATATTTTTTATGCATTGTTTGTCTTATACCTAAGCTATATAAACCACTATTACAACTCAATAATAAGTCCTTTAGCACCAACATGTTTGCAGATATTCTCTCCTAGTCTATGACTTGTCTTATTGTCTTAACAGTGTGTTTCACTGGCTAGAAGTTTTTCATTTTGATGAAGCCCAAATATCAAATTTTTCTTTTATACTTAATATTTTTTGGTGTGTCCTGTTTAAGAAGACTTCTCCTAGCCCAAGAGCACAAAGAATTTTCTCCTGTGTTTTCTTCTAGAAGTTTTAGAGCTCCCACTCTTATATTTAGGTCTCTGACCATTTCAGGTTATTTTTTGCATATAGTAAGAGGCAGGGCTTGAACTTCTTCTTCTTTTTTTTTTTTAATGTATGAATATCCAGTTGTTCCAGTACCATTTTTTAAAAAGATGGTTTTTCTTCATTGAATTATCCTAGCACCTTTGTCAAAAATCAACTAACCATATATGGTGGTCTATTTCCAGACTCTGTTTTGTTTCCTTGATCTATATATCTGTCCTTATATCAATACCACATTGTCTTGATTACTATAGCTTTGTACTAAGTAAGAAATCAACAAATGTTGATTCCTTGCAAGCTTGTGAAAATTCTATAGATCCCAACAGTTCTAAACCTCCCCCAAGGGGTGTCCTCAGATGAGGATTACTGTCCCAAGTAATCCACATTTGCTTGGTTTCCCAAGTGTGAGGGTCCACACTGTTTTATGATTTCCAAGTCAAAAATACTATATTCTAAAACTAGAAAACTATGTCTAGTAATTTTTAAGGCAACTTTTGTGTTTCCATGTGCATATAAAATGTGTGTGTGTGTGTGTGTGTGTGTGTAAGAGTCTTAGAAGTTGTTCATAAATGTACCTTGCAAAATACACTGGCATCAGATCTGAATAAAGCTTGCTACCATTAGCATTTTCTGTTATCTCTCTCTTTTCTTTGTAATTTCTTTGTAGAAAAAACAAACAGACCAATTTTCCTATAGGATGTCCCAGAGTCGATATTTTGTTGGCGGTTCCCTGTGGTATCATTCAATGTGCTATCTTTCTCTGCATTTTATATAAATTGCTAGTCAGATCTAGAGCTTTTATCAGATTTAGTTTCAATTATTTTTTTTTGCAAGACTATTTCATGAATGGTTTTTCTGAATCTATTAATGTATTGAGCATTACAGAATGACAACTTTCTAATTTTACCATCCTCTCATTTATTAGGTGGATGTCTTCTGTAGAGAAATTTCCCCATGTCAGCTATCTGGTTATTTTTAATTACAGTTCACACTGGCAAGGCAGGGTAATTGCTTGCTTCTTTTTCTTTGTTTTCACCAGTTTTCGAAATAAGGAGTTGATTTGCTCATGTTCTCCAGAGGTAACTGGGGCGGAGAAGTTTTTATTGTGACTGTTGACTTTAGTGCCATGAATTTAAACACGTTTGCTGTGTTGTAATCCATTACAGTTTGGCGGGTAGTTTGGTTCCTAAATCCTTTTGACAGAATCCTATAGTCCTTGATAGCTCCCTTGCTTCTGGTGTGATACGACGTTCCAGGTTCGTTTTTCATATTCCTGCACCAGACCTGGAATCAACCATTTCTTCTAAGAATCCTGTTTCTTTTAGGCAAGGTGGTAAAGCCCACAAGCCACTGGGGGTACTCATTGCTACTAGGGTGGTCATTACTTCTAGGCCAATTTAATGGGCAAAATTGGTGATACATAAATTTTTTAAAGATAAAATACATCATGAGTTTAAGCTGGCCTGCCCCATTCAAGTTCAGTCCTATGGGATTACAACTCCCCTTTAGAAGAGAAAAATCTGATACTTCCTTCAATTAAAAAAAATCCTCAAAAAAGAAAAGTTTGTAACTTCATGCAACTTCTGTGAGCTTCAGACCTAAGAATGGACAGATGAAGGGGCACCTGGGTGGCTTAATTGGTTATGTGTCTGCCTTTGGCTCAGGTCATGATCTCAGGGTCCTAAGATTGAGCCCATCATGGGCCACATAGGGCTCCCTTGCTCAGCTGGAAGCCTGTTTCTCCCTCCCCCTCTACCCTCTCCCTGCCCCTCTGTCCCTCCCCCTTACCCTGCACTGCTCACCCCCTCTCTCAAGTAAATAAATAAAATCTTCCAAAAAAAAAAAAAAAAAGAATAGATGGAAGTAATACAATGCCAATGTCTTTTTCTTAATAATTTTTATTATTTTTTTATAAACATATAATGTATCATTAGCCCCAGGAATACCAATATCTTTTAAGTGCAAACTGTCCCTGCAACGTAGAGGGTTTGGGGTTTTGGGTTTGGGGTTTTTCTTGTTATTGTTTTTGTTTTTGTTTTTTTGCATTTACGACTAAAATAAATGATAAGATTGGATTATCATGGAAATTAAAACCTCCATTAATTCTCCCACGCTTCTAGGGGCCCACAGGTGAACCCACCTGTTGGAGAAGCCCTATCTCAGGCTAAATCTCTATGTTACTCTCTTGAGATTTCATTAAAGGTTAAACCCTTTTTTATCTTTATTCCATTAACCTCCTGAATGGGCACTGAGGCATCTGAATAAAAGCTTTTTGTCTCTGCTTAGTCTGACTCCAAGACTATCTGTTCTTGGTAAAGATTTGATGTGACTTTTAATCACTTTACGATCTTTTGTTGACTTAAAACGTGAGATTCCATAAACCATCTAACTCCATGCATACCAGGCTTGCACACGTACACAGACCAACTGCTTAACCTCATATACACAGAAAGGAAAGGAGGGCCCAGAGCAAGGGCTTTATTATTCACTTTATAAAGTATTCACGTGAGCGTTTTGTCCATAAAGCTTGATTTCCTAGTGCACTTGAAGTATGATTCTCTGCACAAAAAATCTGATGTGTACGCAGCTCTTCAGCATATCTCCTAAGTAAATAAAATTACAGCTTATCAGTCGTGTGGTGTTTCAGAAGAAACACCATTTTCAGAGGTTGCTAATGCTGCTCAGTTGTGGGTCTTGTAAGGAGGCATTCATGCTAAAGTTGTGATTCAGGAACTATATGCCAGCCTTGAACAACGCGGTCAGTCTGAGTTTCCAGAATGTTCTTCCTTTCACAGTCTCATATTCCCGGCTCTCTTTTCCCAATGTTGAATGCCTCTTCTCTGGCTCCCTTTTTAGGCCCATGATCCATTTTTCCAAACAAAAATGTAATTTCAGCACTATTGTTTATAATCATGATTTTTAGAATATTATGACCGCAGAGAAGATCTTAATATCACTTTTGCTTGTATGTGTTTTGGGTCCACATTAAATTAACGGAGAGTGTTAACACAAGACAAACACAGCTTCTCTGTGCTAGGACTTGTCCATGTTAGAACTGCCTTTAGTCTGGGTCTTCTCCTCCAGAGTATGGAAACACGCTTTGCCATTGTGTTCACTGGCCAGTGGTTTATGACCAAAGCAGCTCACAAACATTTACCGAGTGATTTTCTCATATGGAGCTCAAGTGTGACCCAAAAATGCAATTAATGATTAATTCATATTGTGATGCTGAAAGCTGCTGTTGGTGTCACCTTCTAAAATTAAGCTTCTGGTTATAATTAAGAGCCACAGCCTCAGGGCATTCGATATTGCTGTTGGCTTGATTGTTAACAGGGAGAGCTCCAGGATGGGTCTTTTAACTCCTGTTCCACTAGGTCAGCTTGGCAGAGGTGAGGTAATGCTGGAGAAATCTTGTGTTTGAACCTGTTCTCAAGGGCATGCGTGGTCACAAATGCCTCGGTGGAACTGAATATGGATGGAGAGGAAACTTTGATCATTTGAGAGCCGGAGGACCGGGAAGTCCTCTTATCCTGCAAGTCACCAGCGGGACTAGCATTTACCTGAACAGAAGGTCAGGGAGGACAGTGGATGCTGAGAGGTTTGGGAGTCCCTCCCTTTGTCTTCCGTGTAAGTGACCAGCTTGGATGACAGGAGCTGGGAGTGCAGTGATCTGGGCGAGAGTCTCAGCCTTCTGGCTCAATTGTCCTTTTTTTGTTTACATATGGTGTTTAAGGTCCCACCACCCTTCCTGCATGGCTGTACGTCACTGAAGCCCGAGTGATGTGTCACTCTAGATCCCAGCAGGAAATAGTCAGGTAATTTAGGAGACTTTAATAGAGGGACTATTTAAAACCATATGCTCAGGGTTAAGGAAAACAGTAAGATATGGTGAAACGTCTTGGAGCTTGCAAACCATGAGGAATCTTTACCCGCAGCTAGGCCTGAAAGAGGATTACCGAACCCTGGGGAGAGTGGCCGGCAGCCTGGCTGGAACTGTGGCCTCCGGGAGAGGTCACCCGCGGTGACCCAGCAGAGACAGAGCTAGAAGAATTGACACCCAGAGCTCACTTTCCTTCCTCTCCTCTGTCTCCTGCCAGTGCCTCCCATCGGCTGAATCCAGCCAGAAGCCAGAGGATAAGGAAGCCCATTGAGGCAGAAGGTCAGCCTTCTGGAACAGAACAGAGGGAGAGTAGATCCGGAGAGGCCAATGGAAAATACCCAACAACATCTATTTCCTACAATACATAGAACTGTGGATTGTTTCATACAGGAAAATGACAAGTATGGATGAGTAATTCAGATACCTGATTTCAAATCACCTCATGGGGTTGAAGTGAGCGTACCAGAAAGTGTTGTACCAAAAACAGTTGTTATTGTTCTCATCTTAGTATTCATTAGGTGCTTACTTGGTGCCTGGTTCTATTCTAAAATACTTTATATTAACTCATTGTGTCTTCCGAACAACCCCATGAGGCATATACCATGATTAGTCCCATACTACAATGGAGGAAAAGGAAGCATGGGGAGCCTGAAGTGTCTGCCCACAGCCCCCCACCTAGGCAGTGGGGAGGCAGGACCGCAGCCCAGACTCAAGGGCTGCATTCATGCCCCATACAGTCTCCGACTCAATCAAGTCCAAGTACATAAAATACATTTGAGGAGGGACGTTGCAGTGTTCAGTGATGATGAATATTTGCTTCCAGTTGACGGGTGGAAAGAGATTTTGTATGTTGTAAATATCTTCCTACACTTGAGGATTTCAGGCTTCTAAAGCAAAGTTCATTAATTTGTGGGGGGACTCCACCTAGAACAAATTACTAATGCTTTCTCTCCCCCACCCCCACCTTTAATGCTATTTTTCTTTCCTCTATTATTCAGAAAAAAGGTTTTCCTCTTTAGCCTGGGAAGGATGGTAACAACAGAATAGCCTCTACCCAGTGCCAGACACTAGCTGGAGGGCTTGGGAAGGATAAATTATTTCACCTTCATTAACAGTCCTGCAAGGCAACTGTTAAAATCCCTATTTTACAGGCAAGAAGACTGAGTCCTAGAGACACAATTTCTTGCCCAAGGTCATACAGTTAGGAAGTGCAGGTCTCGCTTGCTCTGGTTCTATCTTTTCCACTATTGTGTTTCTCACACACTGTGACTTGCCCGGGGCCAAGGCTGTCAAGGCTGATGAATGTGCTTTTATTCAACCAAAGCCCCTAAGTATTTTCCCCCTGAACACTTAACATTTATTTTTGGGTCATTCCCAAGAAGAGAGGCTGAGGAGAGGCCAGAGACTCTGGAGAAAATGAGGATGGCTGTGGTGTCATGGAGAGAGGGGAGTGTTTCTAGAAAGAGAGCATGGTCATCAATGCCAAAGACAGCAGTAAGTTGGATAAATTAAGGACGAGTGGCCTTTGGACTTGGACGTGTGGAGATCATTGGTGGCTTTAGCAACAGCAGTGTTAGGGGAGGGATCCGATTGGAGTGAACTGAAGAGTCATGTGGTGGGGGCAGGGTGTGGAGGCAGCATGTCTGGGCTCTTCCTTGGAGAGCCTTGGCTGGGAGGGAAAGAGACACTGAGTGGCAACTAGGAGGATGGGTGGTTCTTTAAAGATAGGAGAGGTTAGAACATGTTTGAGACTGATGACAGAATCCGCGGACAGTGTAGCAGAGATGGGAGACCACTGAAGATGACAGGTGACCTTTCTGACTTCATTCTGCACGATCTGGCCCCACTTCCTTGTTTGTTCTCCCGGTCCCCCTCATTGTCTCTCTGTTCCTCTGGGCTAAACTCAGCCCCACCTGAGGGGCTTTGCATTTTCCGTTTCCTCTGCTTCTGGGTCTTTGTATGTCGGGTTCTTCCTTGACATGGAAGGTCTCGGCTAAAATGCCGTCTTCTCGGCAAAGACTTTGCTGGCCACTCATCTGAAGGAGTCCCCGCAGCTCCCTCCAGTGATCCCACTATGACCCTGTCTACCTCCTTTAGACCACAATTTTCTCCTTCAAGTCTGCACAAAAGTCACCTTCTTATTGGCATCTCCCCTGACTGCTCCATTTAGAATTGAGACCCACTGCCTCCTCACAAGCACTTCTAATTGCCCTTGTTCTGCTCTTTATATAGAGAGAGACATATATATGTCTCTCTCTATATAAAACATAGCACATATCACCTTATAACACAGTATATAATTTACCTATGTATTATGACTTGTGTTATTATCCCTTTCTCCTGCTAGAATGTGATCACTGTGAGGGTGGGAATCTATGTGTGTTTTGTTCACTCATGGTGACTCTCCAGTGGCCACAGCACTGCCTGGCTGGCAAGGAGTAGGACCTTATTAATATGTGCACTTGAATTAACTTTCCACTATCTAAAGTTACCATGACCAATTGTTGGCTTGCTCATTAAGTCTTTGGCCCCCCACCCCCCAAGAATGCAAGTAGGGACCTTGTCAGGCTTATTGATTGCTGTAAACCCAGAACCGTGCTAAGAGATCGTAGGTGCTCAACTAGTATTTGTTGAATGATTGATGGTTGTATTCGCTAACTTGACTTAACTCCCAGATGTGAGATTTTCGATTTGCCCTGAGCATGGCTGATCCAAGACTCTTAACCTGGACTGCCAGTGTCCAGACCTTTGCCATGCTTTGTCCTTCTGGAAGTTTCTGGAACACCATCCTCTTCCGTAACACAAAAATATGGATTCTGACTCCATTTTAAGCAACTGGTATCATCATTATATGGGTGATATTATATCTGTTTTTACTTTGTACCTACAGATGTTTAACAAATATTACTCAAAAAAATAAGATTAATTATAATCTATTAGGACTAGAAGGAAATTTAGAGGTTACCCAGATGTATAGCTTGTATCATGATTAATATCAGGAATGGGTTAATTTCAGGATCAGCTGTCTAATCACAATCTGTAGTAAGATTTCAACTAAGAACTAAGTATTCCAAATGTTAGTCACCAAATTCTTGACACTGATGTTAAATAAGGGAAGGAGAGGGCTCCTGATGAATCCTGAACATACATTTAAGAGTTATTATTGGTTTCAATTCAGACTTCAACTACTATTTTTATATTTATGCCTCACATACGATAGGGGCTACGTATTCTGAAGTTACCTTTAGTATAGTTTGATATAAGCAACCTTATGTGGTTAATTTTTAAAGTTGTCAAACTATGAAAAAAGTGATGAAGAAATTATGGAAAGCCCAAGTAATGTAATTAAGAGTTAATATAAGTAGAGATTAATGCATGAAGTTTTATAGCTCTGTGAAAACGCCTTCAAAGTGGAAGCCTCCATTCGGCATTCTTTCTTTTTAATTCGCTTGTATGCCAGAAATACGATATGGACTCACAGGTATAGAGATTTAATGGAAGCTTATTTGCAAAACCTGAGCTATAGGCAGATGAAGACATATTGATTGTCTCACTGTTCTGCATTTCCAGGAATTTTAAGTAAATCTACTTAGAAGTTCCCTTTATGGTATAATAAGATTTTAGAACATGTCACCATGCCCATTATTTTTCATTGTCAGCTTAAGAAGTTCCTCTGGTTAATAAGCTTTCCATCTCAGGATCCAGAACATCTACGAAGCTAATAGGCATCCTTTGGAGGGGTTGACACAGGCTCAGCTGGCTCTGTCCAGCACTGTCCGAATGTTTCTTCCTGCGATTATCTGGAGAGGCAGGAGGTCAGCAATGCACTCCTTAGCCAAACTTAGAATGACCCTGGTTCCTTTTCAGAGTGGGCAGAGATGGACTTGTGACCTTCATTTCTTCTCCCAGCCAATTAGTTTCCTATTTCTGCATAACAGCTTATCACAAATTTATCAGCTTGAAACAGCACACGTTTCTCATCTCACAGTTGCTGTGGGTCAGGAATCTGGGCAAAGCTTTCCTGGGTCCTCTGTTCACGGTCTCACAAGACTACAGTCAAGGTGTTTCCTGGGCTGTGTTCTCATCTGGAGCCTTGACTGGAGAAGCATCTGCTTCTTCAGGTCATTGGTAGAGTGTATCTCCTTGGGCTCTATGACTGAGGGCCCAAGTTTTGGTGGTTGCTTCCTGCAGTCCACCCATGGGCTTTTTGCCCCCACAGACTTCTCTTCATGAATGGTTATTGTCCCAGGTTAGCAAGGAAGACCTTTCACTGGCAGAGTCGTGGGAGTGACACCCTATCAACTATGCTGTGTTTTCTTGGTTAGGAACAAGTTACACATTAGGCCTACACTCAAAGCAGGGGTGGGGATTACACAAAGGCATGGTCATTGGAGTCCCCTTCAGGATTGTCTGTGGTGCTCACGTGTCTCCCCTCACCCCCACCCCCACCCCCGCCACTAGTCACAGCCCTCCTGTCACATCTTTTGCTAAAGTGAGTGTTGACATAAAAGGAGGCATTTGGGCCTTATTTTTTTTTCAGATTGTGGGACTAATTTGTGTTCCTTTGTCAAGCTTCTTTCTCTGTTGTGGGATTGCTCTTGTTTTGGGGGTGGCAAAGAGTCTCTATGGGTCATGGAAAGGAAACAGGATTTGTTCTCCAGGAAGGAGGGAATCTGGTTCTGGAGTTTAGGAGTAGCTGTCACATGTGTTTTGTGTAGCAATAACCCAGTTTCCACTCAGTGTGCTATTATGTCACCAGGGAAAGTCGTTGGGATTAGAACAATGGATTGACACCCAGATGGTGCACGTGCTGTCCAAGGAATTCAGCAGTCAGGGTGGGAGCTGGTCCAGATGAACTCACCAGGCACGTCCCACCCACAAATACTCGGCGGCGTGTGCTGCAAAATTAGAAAGCCCGCCCTCCCATGCAGGCCAGTTAAGGAAGGCTCTATTCCCCAGGGAGCTAGTTAACAGAAGAACTGTTTTTCAGAATCTCACTGAGAGCGAGAAAAGGAAAAGTAAAAACACTGGGGTGAATCTAACTGCGTTGAACTATAATGAGCCTCAAGACAGTGTTATTTGATAATGACACCATAAAAAAAAGGGACCCTTCACCATTTAAAAAAAATAGTAATTTTGAGATATTTAAAAAAAAATCTCTCTCACATTTAGAGTGCCCATGTTTTTGGTAATCATGATGTGGTGTATTTCTGTTTACGTTCTTACTAATGACTGGCTTTTGAAGTGCTCTAAGAAATGCCCACAGAGTGCATTAGTTTTATTCTGAATAAAGAACAGATCAGCTGTGTGCGGCATTGTATGGAGGGTTTTGAATAGTGACTAGAAGGCACTTTTAAGTGCTGACAGCCGGAATTACTGAGGTAGAAATCTGCAGAAGCAAAAGCATTATTTAAAATAATAATTTTGAATTTGTCCAAGTTTTTTCTTTTCCATAAAGTGCTGTTTTTCTCCCACAGGCCTCAGGATTATAAACTCTGGGGACTTAATGGCTGGCATTAGTAGGCAAATAAATATGAGAAGAGATGCCCGTTGGCTTTTATGGATATTGGTATGCCTTAGGATATGAACAGGAAAATCCTAATATTTCTGTCTTTTCTTAGGCTTTGAAGGCTTATGTTCCTATTCCATCCTCTCAAGAAGATCTGGCCAAGTCTTAAAGAGTACATTCATATAAATGGCCCAGATTGCCAGGTGCTTCTCAGAAATCAGTTGACAGATAAAGAGAGCAAAATGTTTCGTCTCCCGTTTCCCCTCTTTTTGAGGAGATGCTTTTCTATACAGTGTTGTTTGTTGTCCTTTCTCACTGTCTTGTGTATTATTAAAAAAATTGTGACTCTTTACCCTTAATGGGAAGGAGGATGACCTATTAAAATGGAGAAATATTGATTTGAATTTTATTGATCAGATCACCCCCATGGGCATGTATGGCATCCTTTAAGAGTACCAAATGTATAGCTCCTCCCATATTTATTGTCAAAACGAAAACCAAAACCAAAAAACCAAGTGTATTCCTATGCAGTGGAAAGAACTCTGTGACCAAAATCAGAGCCAACACAGCTGCTCTTCACTGTTGGGTAGACGCTTACGGCTGAAGCTCAATTCATCATCCCCATCACCACGTACATCACTGGTGTGCGTGCTGCCCTTCACTGACCTTATTTATAAGCATGGGAACTCTATTTAGACTCTACCAATTGGTCCTAGAAAAATCGTAACCGTATTTAAAGGCTCAGACAAAAATTTGACATAACCTGTACTTAACAAATTGCTTTCTCCTAGACCTAGAATTACACTTAAATGGTAGTTAGCGTTGGAATCTGCCCCGGGATCCCAGTTAATCCCCCTTAGCAGATAACTCGGATGAAACCTTTTCAGATGATCAGGGTAGCATTAGAGATACTGCCCTAATAACGTGCTTAAGAAATAATCCGCTGAATTTGTTTCTAGAGAGTAATTCAGGCCGTGACGAAACTCAAACCCAGGGACATATGTTGTCCTCTTATATATTCAAGTTCAAGGTTGTGCATTGGGTCAAAACCTCTTGTAGTTGTTGGGATGTGTTTCAGAGTTAAGCGGCATTTCTCTAATAATAATGCTATGGAGAATATTCGATTTTACAAAGCACAAATGGAAAGTTTGTGTTCATTTTTTAACTAAATTAGCTCCAGCTGAGGACAGCAATGCACACTCGCTGAGGCCACAAGTGACCCTTGTCTAAGCCCCAGGCAATGTCAAAACCAGGCAATGTCACCGTTTCCCACATGCACTCAGCCAGGCAGTGTCTGTGGGCCTACTACGTGAAGTTCTAGGTGCCAAGGACACCTCAGTGGTCAGTACAGATGAGATGCCTGTTCTCACGGAGCTTATTTTGGATTTGAGGAAGAAGACAATAAGCCAAACTAGAAATGTTCAAATATCAGCTGAAGGTATGTCCTATGTAGAGAATTAAATAGGGCCTCGTGATAAACAGTGATCAGACAACTACTTTAAGATTGGGTGCTCGGGGAAGGTCTCACTGAGAAACAGAGACTGAAAATGGAGATCGCTATGTCAGAAAGGAGCAGTCCCGGGAAAACATTGCAGGCAGAAGAGACAGCTGTTACAAGCCTGATGTGCCTAAGGCCCAGGAGGGAGAGGGTGGGCGCTGGGGCCCTCGTGGATCCGGGAGGGGAAAGTGGCCCAATGTCAGGGCCAGATTGCGCAGAGCCTTGTAAGGCAGGGAAAGGAATTTGAATTTATATTAAGCACAGAGAGCGCCCAAAGGTCCCAAGAATGGAAGCTCTACCAAGGCCTTATACAGGTGAGAGGCCTCCTGGGGTGTGGTTGTTAGCAGGTCCCTGTCTGTAGAAAGGCTGCTCTCGACCTGTTTCTCCTGTGAAAAGCTGGGAGGGAAAACCTGGAGGTATACGTTCCAGTGTGACAGCGGAGAAGGAAAGTTTGAAGCGTTTTTTTAAAATGACTGTTGATGTCTGTATAAACTCAACTTCACGTCTGGGTCTCTGCACTTAGGAAAACTGAAACTGTAAATCGTGCTTTGTTTCAAAACCCTTGCTCAAGAGCACAGTCGTGATCACACCCTTTTAAATTTTTCTTTTTTTCTTTCTGTGTGTGTGTGTGTGTGTGTGTGTGTGTGTGTGTGAAGATCTATGTAAGTTCTTAGAAATTTGACTTCAGTGGGTCGTCTCTGGGATTCACGATACATTTGGCCTCCCTGGGAGGAAGGTCCAGTGCAGGTAGGAATGTGCAAGGAGGTCCCTTGACAAACCGGGCACCTCACCTGGGCTCTGTAGCTGGGCGTGGGGCAGCTGTATCTGGGGTTCCTGATGATAGCTGCGGGGACGGAACAAGGACCCTCCTACTCTCAAACAAACAAACAAAAAAATGCTTTTTTGTAGGTACTTTCCTTAATAATTAATAAGAGAAGGGAATGGAATTATTGAAGCTATAGAAATTGTTTCAATTGAATGTGTTTTTCATTTAGGATCTTGGCTCAGTCTGAGCAAATTGCTTGGTACAGTAAGAATGAACATTATTTGCTCTGTAAGTGTGTGGGATGTTTTAATCTTAAGCCTACCCCCATCCATCCTGGTGCTGATCTTATGCGGTGTGGCTGGCTACTCATTTAAAATTCACTGTATTGGAAATTCATGCTGCTCTTTATTAAATTTAGAGACCATTTGATTTTCGTTGAAAACTGGCTCGGGCTACACAGTATCCTAATTTGGGCCTCCAGGAACATTTTTTTTTTTTTCTCATATCTGGAATCCCTCAGAAGGTCTTTGCCAGCATGTTCTAAATATGGGTTATAAATGAGTGAGAAAGAAAAAAATGGATTATGATGATTTATGTTTTACATTTTATGTTGCTTTACATTTTCTAAAAAATACATTCACACCCACCTTGTATAATTCTCAGGATATCCACGTGAGAGAGGTATTACAAGAAATGGCGAATCAGAGACAGTAAGGTCACCTCCTCAAGGTCACAAAGCTAGAAACAACAAAACATCAGTTTTGCTTCCCACACTGTGGAGGGGGTCAAACTGTGTTCCCCAGCATTATGGCCAACCATATGCATGCAAATGGAAAGAGATCCTTGAGAATGCAACTTCCAGTCCCCCCACCCCCCAACATGAAATCAGCTGCCTAGGTTTGGAATCTAGGGATCTACATTTTCAAAGCACCCCTCCCCCCAGCTGATTTTTATATATAGTGAAATTGGGACTAGTTAGTAGATCTTGTCAGGGTCAGCCCTTGGCAAAAGTATGAGGTTGGGGAAGATTTTCTGTGACCCATCCTCCTCCTGCTCTAAATCTTGTTCTTCCTTGTGGGATACCAAGCTCGCTTACTGTTTTCTTTTATCAGACACCCCAAAAGAGGGTGTGCTGAAAGTACCTCTCTTCCATAGGGTTTCTGCCTTTTAACAGACCAAGTCGTAAGAGAAAAAGGAAAGAAGAGAGGGAGGGACACAGGGACAGAGGAAGGAAGGAAGGAAAGAACGAAAAGAAGGAAAAACAAAAGATCCTGTGGAGAAGAGGAGGAGGCATGTGGGAATAAAGGAAACCAAGACCCTCTCTGGGTCTACAGTAGAATCACCCTCGGGTCAGCTTTCCCATCGTGGTCTCTGCTCAGGCCTGGGCACGGTGCTCACGTTCAGGACCATGTTCCCAAACAACCATAGACTGATCATGCCGGCTCTTGAGTTGGTTTCCTCTGAGCCTCTCTATATGGCATTTGCTGTTTTCGAGACTTTTCAAGTACTTTGCTATTTGAACCAAAGATCATGTCGGACCCCAGCCCCTTGGTGACAAAGCTTGGCCTCCTCTTTCTAGTGGGACCCCTCAGAGAGTATTTGGAGAGGACCCCGCACTCTGCCAAGGGTGTGGACACTTGAGTCACGAGGTCATCGATGCGGAATCTGTTGTCGCCCTAGCTGATTACAGAGACAGCACGTGCCGTTTCTTTGGGCTGTGATTGCCAATACCGCAGCTGACCGGGAGCTGCTTCCCAAACACCACAGGGGCTCTCCATGCGCAGCTGAGAAATCCTAGTTCTCATCCTTACTGAAACTTGCAGGCAGACATCCTTTGCTTGGCAGGAGTTGAGTTCCTGAGCTGTGGATCACTTGTCCTGGGATATACAAAAGAATGCATCACAAGAGGATTCAAAAAGGCTGCTTGGTATAAAAAGATGTAAAAACAGGCTTTGGTTTCATCTGCACTGGCCTTAAATCCTGTTGTCACTGAACGATTTTAAGGCCAGAAACACCTCTCAGTGGCACTTCTCTCTGCGAATGGAAGAGCTCACGAAACTTAGCCAGGACGTACCTTCTCTTCTAATGACCTAGACACCGACGTGCTCGTATTTAATCAGCTGGGAAGATTAAGCCCTCGGCATAGGATTCACTTCTCTGTTTCGCTTTCCAGAGATGGTTTTGCTGGTGGAAACATCCGTCATGTGTGAGCCTTGCTCTGCCTCTTACTCATTCCGAGACTTGGGGCAAATGGACTCAAGCTGCCGGGTCTTCATTTTGTCATCTTTGACAGGAAGGGAATGGATTGAATCAGTGGCTCCCAAATGTGCATGACATCCCCCAGATTCCTGGGAGCTGGCCCAGTCCTACTGAGACACAAACTCAGACCCTAAACCCCGGGGATCTGCATCTTTAAAAAGCTCCCCTGGTGTTTTGGGTGCCCCTCAGGACAGGTAGCCACGGCATCACGTGATCTTTAAGCCCTCTCCGGCTCTGATGGACTCGGAGGCAGCATCTACCCTATTTATCCAGTTGCCATTTGGGAAAATAGAACATGGCTTGTTGCTAATCATAGCCAGCG
The DNA here is from genome assembly GCF_963455335.1 of Martes martes. Classification (NCBI taxonomy): domain Eukaryota; kingdom Metazoa; phylum Chordata; class Mammalia; order Carnivora; family Mustelidae; genus Martes; species Martes martes. The sequence goes on along the minus strand of NC_137900.1, from coordinate 11,194,418 downwards.
TTGGGTGCCAATTAATTGCTTCGTTTCTGCCAAGCGCCATGGTTTATTCACTAGTAGAAAGTAGATTAAAGGTCATAAAACATTTGCCTACAAAGCCTGCTGAGCCTGACTCACTCACATTTTCCTATTATATTCATGAAGAATAGTCCTAGTGATGTCTAATACTCATTCAGTGCTGTGTGCCGTGCATGTACTCTCCTAAGTGCTCGAGGTAGGTCAACTCATTTTATCCTCACAACCCTTCATGTTGTGGGGCTACTATGATGCCTAGTTCACAGCCGTGGAAACTGAAACTCAGAAAGGATGGGTAAGTACCTGTGGCCCTACAGCTCATCGGGGGTGGGGCCAAGACTTGAACCTGGGCAGTCTGACTCGAGAGCCGTGCCCTTAGATACCGTGGTCTGCGGTCTCCCTGTCGCCGGCTTGTCCTGCTTTTACTCTGCATTTCTATTTCTGTGCTGGTTCACTAGAAGAATGGGTGGGTGTTTCCCCATGACAGGACAGCAGAGGGCCACAGGTTTGGCAAGGAAAGACGGGTTTGGCCAGTCTGGAGTTATCTCGTGGATGCTGAGAAAGGTTGGGTCTCATTCTCAGAAGAGGATACATGGCTAGAAAATCAGGGGGTGGGGGGAAAATTCCAGAACGGACATGGATGACACAAGGGAGAAGCAGAATCTAGAGCGTCAGCGACCATGGAGGCTGCCTCCCCTCTGGTCCGGATGGACGAGGAACCAGCCAAGGGCAAAGGAGCAGCCAAAGGAGTAACATGAGACCCAAGAGGCTGCAGTTTCAGAAAACCGAAAGAACGCCGATTTTCTCAAATGACAGAAAGCCGCCGTGTTGAGCGCGGCCGTGCCAAGTCAGCGGGAAACGAGAGATCAGGCCATGAGGACCTCACTGGTCACCTTCCAGAGAGGAAATTTCGGGGGTGCTGGAGGACCAGACCACAAGTATGAAACAGTGTCCATGTGCTATATTTAGTTTAATTAATTCACAATTCCTCCAGTGGCGTGAGTTCGTGAGGAAAAGCCCGCTTGCATCAAGGAGACTGGCTTAGGTGGGTCGGTCGCTTCAGGGAAGCTAACCTGGCTGGAGACGATGGCAACTGCCATCTGGTGGAAGTTTACTCCAGGCCAAACACTGATCGTTACCCAGAGTCCGTCCATCCCCATTTCACAGACCAAGAAACTGACACTCAGTAGTGACACGACACACCCTCCCTTTCCCAGTTAGTACAAGGCAGGGCCCAAATTCGGGCCTGGCTCCTGCATTAATCCCGGGGCAGGGCTGCCTCATTGTGCTCCCGGGCCCTCCTGGTGGCGCCTACCTCCCCCTTTCTGGAACCTCCCGGTTCACGCGTGCAGCTCCTGAGCCCGCATGTCCTAACCCCTCCCTGAGCATTTCCACACGGAGATGGAGTGGGTGCGAAGGACCAGGACAGGGCCCTGCGGCCACTTTCTCACCCCTGGGGTTTCTCCTGGCCAGCCACGGAAGAAAGAGGTGGCGCATTAGCTCACTTACAAACAGCCTCCAGGGACAGTCACTCCGTTACCCATTTTCCCAGCTTAGCATGTACTTCACAGCCTCTTGTTTTTTTTCCTGGTAATACCAATTTGCGGGGGGAAAGCGAGCGAGAACTTCTGCCAGGCTCTGCCCTGACTTACAGAATAATTTTCTTTAAAACCCACTAGACCGTCGCCAGGAGAAGTTACAAGCCACCAGTACTAACTGCCAGATCTAATTTGGGGAGAGAGAGCAGCACTAGTAACGAGGGCCTGCTTTTCCAGAAGACAGACAGGGCTTTGAGACCAAGATGTCAAGGGAAGACTGTTTTCAGTTCAGTATTCAGTTGCTCGTTTTTGAGCATTGGGAGTCTTTTCAGTTTTCCTAATATTCTAGAGATTTCAGGCAACTTTTTATACAAAAACCCAGAATAAAAATGTTGAGTGCTGTCAGGGAGTTTTGCTGGCTGGGAAAACAAGGAATGGAAAAATTGCTGTTCATGTCATTAAGCAGAATATAGTGTGTGTGTGTGTGTGTGTGTGTGTATCACATGTGCAGGGACAGCCTAAGTCCCTCTGTCAATGTGAATAATTAGGTCGGAGCATATCCTTTAAAAACCTAGTATTTAAGAAATGAGTGTGTGTCAGGCTCAAACTTTTTCATAAAGTGAGTTTTTTTGTAAGCAGGTAAAATCTCCTCTTGGCTTTTCCGTGTGTCCTAACCTAAGCACAGGGGAGCTAGGGAGGGGGCCTCTGTTCTGCTAATGGAGAGATTTTGTTGTACGCTTTAAGAGGATGGTAATAAGGATGCCTTGCCTTTGTGTGGCTCTTGATGGTTGGAAGGGCCTGTGATGGGCATTTTTTTTTTTTTTTTTTAGATTTTCTTTCTTTATTTGACAGAGGGAGAGATCACAAGCAGGCAGAGAGGCAGGCAGAGAGAAAGGGGGAAGCAGGCTCCCTCTTGAGCAGAGAGCCCGATGCGGTACTCGATCCCATGACCCCGGGATCATGACCTGAGCTGAAGGCAGAGGCTTAAACCCCCTGAGCCACCCAGGTGCCCCTGTGATGGGCATTTTTTTCTTTGAGTCCCATGGCACCCATGTGAGATAGACAGAAGAGATTAACCTGCCCTTCACGGTTGAAAGAACAGAGATTCAGAGAGGTTAAGCAAACTGTATAAGGTCACACAGCTAGTAAATAAGCAGGACTGAAAGAGCAAATATACTTGTGGTATTTATGAGCCTCAGACTTCCTTCCTTGATTTACAGAGATTGCTCCTATTGTTTCTTTGTTGGTCCTCCCAGCCTTCCCAAACAAATACTATGTAATCACTCCGAGGGTCTGTTTCTAAAGTAATGTTCATGTTATGAGTTCCTTTCTGTGAATGTAACTTATGTTCTTAGGGCTCTTTCAGATAGAGATTTCCTTCCCTTCACCACCAGATGAATTCCTTGAGAGTGGGACCTAAGATTTAAATTTCTCTTGAATTGCCTCCAAGCAACAAATACTGTGCCTGTTTCAATAAATGTTGACTGCTGTGGTTTTGTGGTCCGTTGCCGTACTCAGAACCCCCTTAGATAAAAGGGAGCCAGAATACATTAGGTGCCTGCCATGTGCTGTGACTACTTTACTAGCTGCTCCACGAAACTCTCGGTTGACTGTCACACAGCCCCTCGGGGTAAGCGTTCTCCTCCCTATTTTGTGCACATGACATTTGGAGAGATTGAAAGGCTCACCTAACATCCCCAGCTAATAGATGACGGGTTAGGATTTGAACCCAGATTGTTCTGGCTCCAATATTTTTGTACCTCTGCCTCTGTATAATACATCTGGGAAAAAAAAAAAAAGGGCTGAAAATATTTGCTAAGAATCTCTTATGCCACATCTTGAGTCCTAGCCTCTCTCTGTGTCCGTGCATCCGTCCGTAGCCTCGGTCCTCTTCTGCCCTGAGCTGTGGGTTTCACTCCTTCTTCTAACAAGGTCTGCCCTGCCTCTCAGCCCTGCCTGATTCTACCCCTGCCCCTCTGATCTTTCTTCACCCACATCAGCCTACATCAAATATAAATATTGATCTTAACCTCCTTCTTACCTCCAGTTTTGCCTCTTTCCGTGGAAGCGCTCCTCCCCTACCTCATGTAATAGTTACTCAAGTACCTGCCTTACCCTTCTTCTGCACTGCCAGCCTCAGAGGGTTGGAACGTAGCCTCCTTACTCAATCACGGCAGCCTCCGGAACAGTGTCTCTTGCACATAGCAAGAACACACCAAATATTGAGTGCATTACGTTCACGAGGAGCTGACTGGTGCCCAGAGAAGTAGCTGCTGCCAGCCCAGCTGCCTGTATCCGCAGCCAGTGAATGGTTTGAGAGATGCTAGGGACGCGACACAAGGCTACGGTCTGTGGCTGGGTGCTTCCCAAAGAGCCCGAGTGCCCGTCCATTCCTGTGAGCAGGGACTAAAGTGACTCGCCCTTGGATGATGAGTGTACACGATGGCCTCACCCCTCCCACACAGCACTCTAGCAGACATGACCGAGCAACTGAAGTTGACATTTAAGAAAATGTATCTGCTGCTCCCGTGTTGGTCTACCTAGGGGGGTGTGTGTGTGTGAGAGTGTGTGTGTGAGAGAGAGAGAGAGAGTGTGTGTGTGTGTGTGTGTAGGTGTGCAAGTCCATAAGTTTAATAGTAAAACGCTGAGGCTAGACTTTTAGCATCACCTGTTTTCAGTATGTCTGTGAGCCCCCAGACTTAATCTTCTCCTTGGCCAGAAGGTGGGATTTAAAAGAAGTACAGTTGCACAATAGTGTGAATACACTTAATGCCACTGAATGGTACAACCCCAAATGGCTGAAATGGCACCTTTTATGTTATGCATATTGTATCACATTTAAGAAGTATAAATCCCAAAGAGCTGGTGTTGACCGTTGCAGGGCCAAGCAGTAGGGGCGGGTAGAGTTCTCAGGAGAGCGGAAGTATAATCCCAGTTTTTTCTCCATTATGCTCCCAAATCCAGCCCGCAGTTCTGCAGTCCTACAGCAGATATAGGTCATGATCACGGGTCATGCTGCTGGCTCTTCAAGTGGGACGCTATGTATAGGGAACAGCCAGGAAGTTATTTGTCGCTGATGGGACTGGTCAACTCTAGGGGTGATATGCACATACTCACCAGATTGGATTCCGTTATTGTTCGTTCAGCGTAAATATAATGGCTGGGTTTTTTTTTTTTTAAAGATTTATATTTATTTGCCAGAGAGAGAGAGAGAGAGAGAGTACACACAAGCAGGCAGAGAGGCAGGCAGAGGCAGCGAGAGAAGCGGGCTCCCTGCCAAGCAGAAAGCCCGATGCAGGACTCGATCCCAGGACCCCGGGATCATGACCCAAGCCGAAGGCAGTGGCTTAACCAACTGAGCCACCCAGGCGTCCCTAATGGCTGGTTTCTACACTACACCATCCTGGTAGTGGGTGGGTCTCCTCCTCCATCTGGCATTAGGCTCTCTACGATCTGTTTGGAAGTCAACCACCAGAATATGAGCCCTACAAGACCTGAATCATTGTTATTTTACTCAACATCATTTCTCTGTCCCACTCCCCAGTACAATGCCCAGCAAGAAATAAGTGTCAGCATTGGAATATGTGGATGAATGGAGTGGAAGTGACATCTGTTTTGTTTTTGTATTCATTACAGCACCTAGCCTCATCTGTCACACACACAGTGTGCGTTTGTAGGTTAACCCGATGTTTTAGATGAAAAGCAGATCCCATCCCACAGTGGGTGTCACCTCCTTGTACGCAGGAAGAGCTAATTAAACATTAGTGATTGTCATTAGAATTTGTCTAGGAAACATTAAAGCGAACACAGTGGCTCACGGGGTGGAACCAGCTACATCTATGGAGGAAAGACAGGGGGCGATGGAAACATTGGATAATTAGGGCCCAAAGTGGGGAAAGCGTACTTACTGGGAGTCTGACCAAGACCTGTGTTCTCAGCGTGGGTGCTCTTTAATTCCATTTGCTTTAGGTAATTGCATGTAATTATCCTCCGGGTCTCTATCACTGCTTCTAAGAAGACCCAAAGGGCGCCTCTTGAAGTAATGGAATTTGGATGTTCCTTTGCGCCTTCTTTTCCCCGTGGATGTTGGAGATTTTGTCTTCATGGGGTCCAGCAGCTTAAGTAAGACTTCAGGCCATGGCTCAGCTTCCCTTTGCAGTCGGTCCTCATTCTTCTCTGAAGTTTCCTTTTTAGTCCTTTCGATACTTTGAAGTGAGCTGCGAGGGTTGGTTATAGTTCTGCTCTGTGATCCACCTACCCTCCTTCCCTTTTGAGTAATTTGATGATGGTACAGATTCAAAAATCCTTCCAATTAAAAAATAAAAGAGGAAACCAGATGGATTAAGGTGTACCTGATCTTGTGTGGGTGCATTAAGTCATCACTGTAGCAATTTCCACCTTGGTAAACATTTCTTTCTTTTTTTTTTTTTTTAATTGGAGCATTCCTTTTTTTTTTTTTTAAGATTTTATTTATTTATTTGACAGAGAGAGATCACAAGTAGGCAGAGAGGCAGGCAGAGAGAGAGGAAGGGAAGCAGGCTTCCTGCTGAGCAGAGAGCCTGATGTGGGGCTCGATCCCAGGACCCTGAGATCATGACCTGAGCTGAAGGCAGAGAGGTCTAACCCACTGAGCCACCCAGGTGCCCCTCTATTTTTTTTTTTTTTAAATGACTGAGTTTGCACCCAATGGTGCTCACATTGTAATTAAAAAGATTTCATGATTTACTTTCCAAATATGGTACTACGTGTTCTGGAAGGAATACCAGTGGGTATAGAAAGAGTGAATTGTAGGGTAGTTTACAGTATGATGCCCTTGGACTTAGTGATGATCAACTGTGGTCAGAGTAATCTAAAACAGTAGGTGTGGCTTGTTTCTACCCTATATTACTTTGTTAGCTCTAATATTTTCTAGGCACAATCAATATAATGACTAACATTCATTTATCTCTTCTATGTGACAGGCACGGGGCCATGTGCTTTCATATATGACTTCTCAAAGACCCTAATGACAGAACAATTCGTAACATCCCCACTTTATAGATACAGAAATTGAGGCTTAACCAATTTATGAAGTTTATCCAAAGTCAAACAATCAGTAAGAGGCAACCCTGAGATTATGACCCAAATAATCTGATTCTGGAAGCATAGCTTTAACCACCGGTTAGTATGGCCTTCCATGCACTGGTGGTTGGCACAAGGAGACCCATTTTTGTCCCACGGATTCTTTGCTTTAGTAAATAAAAAGTGAGCACAAAATATTTGGGGAAAATATAAGAAAGTACGTGGTTTTATTTGGGGATGAGTGCTATGGCATGTTATTCGAAGTGCATAGGGCAAGGCTCAGCTTTGAAGGTGAGAGGAAGCTTGAAGTAAAAGCTACAAATGTGTCCCTTCACCCATTCTAGAAGGTTCTAGAAGTAACCGCAGATGTAGTAGCAACTACTTTCTCTGTTTTCAATCCAACAGCTATGATCACAGAATAAACTAAGGGCTGACTTTCTCATTTTTTTAAAAGATTTTATTTATTCATTTGACACAGAGAAAAAGAGACAGCAAGAGAGGGAATATAAGCAGGGGGAGTGGGAGAGGTAGAAGCAGACTTCCTGCTGAGCAGGGAGCCTGATGCAGAGTTCTGTCCCAGGACCCGGGGATCATGACCTGAGCCGAAGGCAAACACTTAACGACTTAGCCACCCAGGCGCCCCTGACATTCTCATTTTTTAAGCCAATTAAAATCCTAGCTGGGACTGTGGGGGTTACTTTCAAAGTCCTTCTAACTATGTTGCTTAGAAATAAATGGGACAATGTCATTTTATTTTTTAATATATCCATTGACCCTCAGGAAAGGAAATCTCTTTGTCTGCTTTTTGACCACTTGCTTTCCTGCCCCCTCATGGCCATGTGTCACTTCTTTAAGGCAGCAGCATGGCCCAAGAAGACAGGAAGGACCCTTAATTGGACAGACTTGGGTTCAAGTCTGGGTGACCCTTGTTTCACTTTTCTGTCATCAATTTCCATATCTGTAAAAAAGTTAGTGATACTTGAAAGCCCACCCCACAGAGTTCTTATAAAGTTTCAAGTATAGTTATTAAGTTCCTATCACCGTGCCTCCTGGCCTGTAGTAGGTGCTAACCTAATACATTCTAGGTCCCTCCTCTTGCCTTTTTTTCCTCTGTCCTCCTCCTTCGTACCACCATTTACCGGTGTTGGGTTTTGTTAATTAAAAGCAATTCTCTGCTAATAGATAGGGACAAGGAGCCCTCCTTGGCTGCAGGGATCTTCTAGGGGAACACCCGTCCGTTTGCTTGCATAGCAGTACTTTTTTTTTTTTTTTAAGTGAGTTGGAAATAAAAATCTAGTGAGTATACATGTGGATTCCTTTTTGAATCTCTGCCCGTATTCTTCCTTCAGGTTCCATGAGACTGGGGACTGTGGGTCTATTTCTCATAGTTACATGAATTCCCTTTGAAAATTCTCCATTCATTCACTCAGTCATTCATTCGCTGAGGACACAGATATCGACTGTGAGGTACCCTGTTGAGTGCTACGTGTAACAGAGTCAAACCAACCAGACCCAAATCTCTGACATCATGGAGCTTCCAGTTCCAGGGAAATTCTGTGTCCCTAAATGACAATTTAAAACCAAATTTAACATCAGCACATTCTAGACTCTTTTGGGTGACCACCTTCAAGCTGAACGCTGCTGCGAGGTCCCCGTGCCCACAATGACACGTGTGTTATTAGTGTCCTGGCATCCGATGATTTTTCCTAATAGCAGGATAGAGGTGAATATAATTGCAAATGATGCCTTCCGGCCAAGGCAAGTCCAACTGACAGTATGGGGCAGTGTCTGTGACAATGAAAGCTGCGTGGAGAGCCTGAATAGGAAACAGTGGCTGGAGAATTGAGTCATCAAATAACACACAATAGAACAGGGAGGCCATACTCCAAAGATCCAGGCCACAGTGTGGAAATCTAATTTCAACAATATATCATTATATGTCGGATTAACTAATGCGATTCATTTGGATTTTATTGGCTTTGTGGATTTGTTTGTATTATCAGTTATAAATTTGTTCTGATTTTATAGCTATGGAAGAACTTAAAACATAAACAATTTATAGCCTCCTAATAATTTTGTTTTAGTTAGCCCGAGGGAAGCCTGACATCATTTTTTTAATTGTAAAGGAGGTCAGTACCATTACTTAAGTGCAGAGACATTGCTCCAAAGAAAGCTTCTCTACAGGTAAAATCCTCTGGAAATACGAACGGTTTAGCAAAACTAGTTATGTCCTTGATTTATTGGAATAAATAAGAAAAGGGCTACGAGGAAAGATCGTAGCTCTTGGTTTTACCCCAAAATCATTCTGGGTTCTGTATTGCAGTTGTGAGCTCTTGCTTTTATGTTAGCTATGACCGAATTGTCCTGCTTTTAAGCATTTCTCATTGATTAAAAAAAAATTACATCTTCTTTCTTCCTTGCCACATCTCTCCACTTAGCTCATGTGTACACACACACACACACACACACACACACACACACACACACGTTGACCTGTAACCTCTTCTGACTTACCACTTACTTATTTCAGACCTGTCCTTCCTACAAAGTCCTTGGTACAGGGTTGCAATATTTGTTGTAAAACGTCTTTTTGTATTCAGGGTAACTTGAGCCTATCCGAAGAGCATTAGAGAGAAATCACAAGAGATTATCTCTTTATAATAATTACCATTTTCTGCTATGTATTATGAGACTCTGCTTTCCCCTTCCAGATGCGAGGCTCCAAGGCAGGACTGGGGAGGCGGGTCTCTGTTGGGACCTGGTGCGAGGCTCCGGTGAAGAACGACCACATCTCTCTCCCCATTGGTCTGCACTGTCCAGGCTTGTTGGCCATCTCAGCTTATTAGAGGGGCCTCTGTTCACTCTGGAAAGTATGTCATTTGGATGATAAATTATAAGGTCACCATAGTTACACGAAGCACTTTGGCCATACGGTCCTACTAGATCCAAACAAGGAAGCTGCCTCACAGACTCACTTCAACCACTAATTAATTCCCAGTCTTCACTGACTCTCAACCCTGGATCTGTGTTGGAGTCTCCACAACGGGGAAGTGTTTATGTGTAAAGAGATGGTGGTAGGCATGTACTTGTTGGCAATGTCTCTCTCAGGGGTCGTGGTCAGGTCCAAGCAGTGACTGAGCTGCAGCCAGACTTTCTGAAATGCGACCTGATCAGTCAGGACATTTCACATCCGAGTCAAATCCCACAAAAGTCCTGTTTCGGTGAACTGCTAGGACCTAAATACCGAAATTCCTCCAGAAATTATAAATGAAATTGCGTCATCATGTCTTGCCGAAAACAAGTATCTCGTTGCCTGGGTAAGACTCAGAAGTTTTGACTGGAGCCTGCTTTTCCGGGGGATGATCTCGCCTTTGGCAGAAGCTTATTATTTGGGGGTTAGAGCTGAGGTCTGGGGGCAGTGATTGGGCTCAGATGACGGTTTGTGGCATAAGGCATGTGGACACGGGATAAAAGACCTTCTGGTCATTTGGGAGCTGACTGTTTGCCTGACTGTGGCCCAGGCTGTTTCCCCTCCTGCCTCTTACTTTTCACTCTTTGAACCTCACAGCCCTCCCAGAGGACCAGGAGGAGGAAAGAAGGGGAAATTCCCACTTAGAGTTTTCCAGAAAAAGTCATTTGATAAAAAAGATGATTAAATCTGTCTTGCTTATTTTCGTGCCACCTCTGGGTGTGGAGGAGGGGGTGAGTTCTCTTTTTTGTTCCTTAGACCGAGGATTTTCTGTTTTCTTCTCAGTAAATATATGTTGTTTTAAATGTATTGCAAATGCCTAGAAGAAAAGCTCCTTTAGGGGAGATCCATAGCTGGTTTTGTTCACTGTCTCTCCCCCTATGCCTGAAACGGTGCCTGGTGCTAAGGGGCTACTCAAGAAGAAGGACAAGTGACCATCACAGAGACAGGAAGTAGATTGTGGCAGTGGTTAGGCACGCGAGGAATGGGAGCGACCGGGAATGGGGACCTGGTTTCTTCTGCGGTGATGAGAATGTGCTGGAGTTCCTAGTGATGACTGCACAACCTCGAGCACATCCGAAAAACCACTGTTTTGTACATTCCCAAAAGATTAATTTTGTGGAATTTTAACCAAATCTCAAATTTTTAAAATTCAAAAGCCATTTTTTCTTAAATCAAGGAATGAATCAATTACATGCCTTAGACATAGTCATAATTGGTGCCTAATAAAGCTATCTTTGGGGTGAATGAATGATTGTTGTTCTCTACCCAAACAATCACAGTGTTTCTCCCAAAGCATGGTGTGTGTGTGTCATGAGTTGGAAGGCGTGGCCGATCTTGGGCTGGAAACCTCTGAGTTCAGGAGGTGTGGGGCCTGCCGTGGCGCCCGAGGCTCAGTTGGGACTGGCAGGAAAACGTAGCCTCGTGGCTCTGGGAAAGTCGGTTTGTTTGTGAGTCAGACAGGAGTAAGTGCCGTGTCCGTCGAGAGCGTCTGATCCCAGTGCGAATGAAGAAGACAGCAGCGCGGTGCTTTGGGAAGACTTTCTTAAAACGGGAGGAGAGGGACCTCGACCAGGTTCTGATCTTGCCAACTCTTTCATTCCTGCTCTAGTTATGTCCATGTAAGGTTCCTACATGTCTGTTAGTCTTTAGAGAGCAAACTCTGTCGAAACAGACTAACGCCATCCCCCAAAACATTTGGCTGTGTGTGGACAGCTCCTCTGGAAAGACTGATCGGGAGCCATCCCGTTCAGCCACTTAGGAGCGGCCAGTGGGTGGTTGTACAGTCACCAGAGTCAGCAAAGGTAGGTTCCGGAGGTAGGGATAGTCCTGGATCCTCTTTAGCACAAAGTCATACCAAATTATTAAAAAAAAAAAAAAAAAGACCCCACAAAACAAAGCAAAACAAAACAAAAAAACCTTCCTGTATTTCAGGCCATTTTCTCCTGTTATCTTCCCTCTGAGCTAGCATGGATGAAATTAGTTTAAAGAGTGTTTACTGTTCTGTGAATGTTAAGTAGTATCATCTTTATTCCGTCTGAAAATCTATGTTTAGAGAAAGAAAAGAATGACCTCCTGATCAAAAGAGGACTTGAAGACTCTTGGAGTTTGGAATATATTAACATTTTCTGTGTGAAGCTTTTTCTGAAAGGTGAATATCCTTCCTCGTTTGCACGAAGCTAATGAGCTCAGTAGCTTGCACCCTTTTTTGTTGTTAAACTACGCGGCTGCTGCACATACTGTTATGTTTTCATCCATGTTTGCTTTTGTGCTCTAAAGCTATAGTAAGGATACCCGATCTTTCTAGAGCTGTAAGCTTTACTACTACTGTTACTAGCATTAATATGTATTTATAATGTGTATTTCTTTTTTTACCATGTGTATGAAGTATGTGAGGCCCTTTATGGCTATTGCCTTGTTAAATTCACATGATGATCCTTTGAGGTAGTCATTGGGTCGGTATCCTGGTTTTAATGTCACACATGGCGGCCACGTGGTAGAGCTGGATACAGACATGACCTGGGGCTGCTTTCACTCCCATGTCCTCGGACGCCCACAAGAACACCTGCCACCCCCATCTTCCAGATGAGAAGGCTAAGGCTCAGGGTCATAAGGCCAATGACAGACAGAAACAGACTCAAACTGAAGTCTTCTGATCCCAAAACCTGGTGTTCCCTCTACAGAACCACCTTAATGATAGACAGTGGAAATCAGAGGTCCCCACAGCCTGTGCCCTTCCTCCCCTTCTGGGAGCTTCCATGAAAAAAAGCAGAGAAGGGGGGTCGACAGAAGACCTGATTTTTATGGTAACCACCGTTGTGGAATAGTCCCTTCCCCCCGTCCTTCCCAGAGAGTCAACAGCTTAGGTAAGAAGGGGGTGCAGCTTCTTCCCTGAGATGAACCAGCAGGTCAATGTGGGAGCTTTGGTCTTATTTCCTGAGGGGACATGAAAGCTGTAATCAGCTTACATGTTCGCAGAAATGCCACAGGCAGAGGGAACTTTCAACCCATCTTAGGTCATTCTTACAAGAAACTCAGGAAGCCCCAGAGAAGCAGCACTTTGCTGTTCTATGTTGACCCTTCTAGTGAACATGCCGGTTCCTAGCGCCGTGGGGTCACAAACCTCCACTTTCCAAATTTCAGTGTGCCTCAGAATCCCCTAGGGGACTTGAGAAAACAGACCCTTGGGCTTCAGCCACCCACCACCCCCAGTCTCTGATTCAGGAGATGTGGGCGGGGCCTGAGGACTGTCTTTCTGTCACAGTCCCAGGTGATGCTCATGCTGCTGGTCTAGGGCCCACGGTTTGAGAACTACCACGTTAGGGAATTTGGTGAAAGCTCTAGACCTCCTCCTCCTCCTCCTCCTCGGGTAGATACCAAGTTGCTAGTGAGAGTTTATGAGTTCTTGAACTCCGGCAAGCTGGTGCGAGCGCTGGTGAGTGGTTTGGTGTTGGAGGAAATATGGGAGGGTGTAAGTCACTGAATGATTTGATGTCGCTTTGATGAGTCAGCGAGGACCTGCATGGAGGGCACTGCGTCTAGGATGCGTGGTGAATCAGGTAGGAGCTGCTCCTGGAGGACGCAGAAGGGACACTGCCTGCTGGGGGTGAGTTGTAAGAAATTGATTAAAAACCATTTAAAGTATTTGCAAAGCTGTTACAGGCTGCGGCTAAAAGGCTTCTTAAAATATTGGCAATTGCAAGGAAATGCCGTTCTCTGATATATGCAATTAATATTTAGTCTCATCTTTTAGACTCACTTTTTAATTGTGGTACAATATACATGGCATCAAGTTTACCATTTTGACCATTTTTAAGTGTATAATCCAGTGGTGTTAAGTACGTTCCATGTACTTAACATGTATGCCACCATGTCCCATCTCCAGAACTTTCTCTTCTTGCCAAACGGAAACTCTGTTACCCTTGAAACAACTCTCGTTCCCCCGTCCCCCAGCCCCTGGCAACCACCATTCTACCCTCTGTCTCTATGAATGTGATTGTTCTCGGTGCCTCGTGAGAGTGGAATCACACAGTATTTGCCCTTTTGTGAATGGTTTAGAATAATTCTTAAATCTTGAAACAGTTAGAAAATGCAGCGATAACGCCCCTAACAATGAATGGAAAATAAACTAAAATAAAACTTTGAAAAAAAAAACACGCTTAAAATCTTCATCCGTGGGCTTAACAGAGTCCTCCTTTGCTGACCCCTGTGACTCAAAATCTATTTGTTAATGCACTGTAGGCCCAAGGCCCCTCTGGGGATGTGGATAGACTCCTTTTCCTCTCCTGCCAGGTGAATCTTGCTCCTAGCACTTCCAAGAACCCTGTCATCTTGACGGCACCAAGGCAGAGCTGGGTCTCCAGCCCCAACCTCATCTGTTCATTGATTCATTCAGCACACCCTAGGTGCCACGTCCTGTTCAAGGTGCAGGGATCTAGAGGGGAAGCCGGAGTCCTTACCCTCCCCTACTGCCTCTTAGCCCGGAGCTTCCCCTGGAAACCTGGAAACTCAGTGAGATACGCTGTGTTGGGTCGATTTTCCAGAGGACGACTCTTAACCGTGTTGATGGGAATCTTTCCACGGAGCCTCAGTCCTTCCGTGCCTTAAGCACAATGTGGCAAACACAGTTTAACCTTCCCTCTATGACCTAGGTCTGTGTTGCACTGTAAATATTGATTTGCTCTCCCACTAAATGGCTCTGAGCAGAAGCATGTCATTCCGCGGGCTCTGCTTCTTCAGCTCTCAGCTTTTAAGGTGGCTTCGTGTCCCCTTTTCATCTGCTAGCTCAAGGAAGATCTAAGGAGAGAATCAGTTAGCCTAACCTTTGAAAGCCAGCTGACTGGGTTGAAGACGGATGGTGACAGAAGAGAGACGGAGGCCCTTTCATATGTCTCTCTACTTCTAGATATTTAGAATTCCGATTGTTTGGTTGGGCCTGTGGCCTCGAGAACAGAGAGGACCACGTTTCCCAGCCTCACTTGGAGCTGTGCATAGCCGCATGACTAAGCGCTCGCTAATAAGATGGGAATAGAATGCATCTTCAGGGAGGTGTTCTTAGGGAGTGCGGTGTGTCCTTCCTTCTCACATGCTTGATACATGGATGTGGAAGCTAGAACTCCACCTTGAACTGTGAGGATAAAGAAAGCACATCTGGGATGGCGGGACAGAAATCTTGAAGCTGTCTAGTCTCACATAACTGGTACTCTCATACCACCCAGGATCTGGATTTTTATGGAAAATAGAAATGAAGGTGTACCTTGTTCGTTCACTCTTAGTTTGTGTCTTCATTACTTGAAGCTAAACCTCGTTGTAACTAATACGTAGATAAATCTGATGAAAGGATTTAGATGCCTGGAAAATAAGTATCTTCCACATCAGTGGTTAAAAAAATTTGTCAGCAGGGGTGGCTCGGTTGGTTGAGCGTCTGACTCTTGATCCCAGGTCAGGTCTCGATCTCAGGGTCATGAGTTCAAGCCCTACATTGGGCTCCATGCTGGGCATGGAGGTCCACTGGAAAAAAAAAATTGTCAGCACAACTCCAACATATAAATAGATAAAAAGGGGGGTGCCTGGGTGGCTCAGTTGTTAAGCAGCTGCCTTCGGCTCGGGTCATGATCCCAGGGACCAGGGATCAAGTCCCACATCGGGCTCCTTGCACAGCAGGAAGCCTGCTTCTCCCTCTCCTACTCCCCCTGCTTGTGTTCCCTCTCTTGCTGTGTGTCTCTGTCAAATAAATAAAATCTTCAAAAACAAACAAATAAACAAAAATAGATTAAAAGGAAGTGGTTCTGATTGGGTGGAGGTATGCAGAGCCCCCTGGCTCAGCTGCCCTTCCCCTCTATCAGGACTCTGGGACAATTCTTACTATGAATTGCTAAAGAACATAGTTTTTGGAAAGTGGTGTGTGTGACCTTAAGGTCTTTTCCAAAGCTCAGATTCTGGGAGGTAAGCAGAGCCGTCCTTCAGACAACCCTGACTGTTGGGTTCACCTTGGGATGCCTCCTTAAACATCTTACATAATCATTTACCACCAGCCCATTGGATCCGGGGTATCTGATGTCCCTGTGGATATGACCAGATTTAGCTATAGGCTGGGGAGCTTTTAGCAACTTCAATCATTTGGAAATAATCTGGGAACCCATGACTAAGCAAAAAATACTTGTGAATATGAAGGAACACAGTTAGTATCCAACCCATACCCTTTATTACATGGCAAACAGAGGGTTACTCTCAGACTGCTGCCAGTGGACATAAAATGGCATACGAATTAGAGCTCCACTTCTTGAAAGAGTGACATACATAGCCCCAAGCTCCGAAGAACAGGTTGAACTAGGCAGTTTCAGAGGTCTTTGCCATTCTATAACAAACTGTCATTCTATTAATAAGCAGGAAGGCAGAAGTTGGGAACTAGGTAGATTTTCTTTAGCAGGCTTTGAAGTTCCCCATGAGTACAGATTCCCATGGAAACCAAAGTAGAAGAGAAAAAGGAGATTTAAAATAGTCAATATTTAATTATTTAAATACTTCCTGCAAATGTTTATTTAAATATGTGTTACAAGTATTAAATATTAGGGGTGCCTGGGTGGTTAAGCCTCTGCCTTCGGTTCAGGTCATGATCCCAGAGTTCTGGGATCGAGTCCTGCATCAGGCTCTGCTCAGCGGGGAGCCTGCTTCTCTCTCTGCCTCTACCTCTCTCTCTCTCTCTTTGACTCTCATAAATAAATAAATGAAATCCTTAAAAAAATTAAATATTAAAGAAGTATTCCTTTGACTTACTGCCTGTTTGGTGTTTCGTGTTAGACCTCAGGCAGAAAGGCAACATGATAGACAGGACCTGGGCGCTCACGGGGAGCTTTAGTACAAAGGTGATTTGAGTCTCCATTTTCCATCTCCTTGTTGTTCAGACCATCACCTCAAGAGTGAACTGTAACAATCTGTGGTTGGAGAACATATATTTTGCCATTAATAATACTTCTCATTATTTTCATGAATTGAGTATTAAGTACTTCATACCACATTTCTCAATTAAGTCTTACAATTACATTGTAGTTGTTAATATCCCATTTGACAGGTGAGGAAATTTATGTCCAGAGAGGTGACTTGCCTTACTAGGGACAGCAAAGCGTGCTTCTGGCCTCTTACCAGACTCCAACACAGCACTCCTAACCACTTTTTCCACACCAGGAGGTACTCCACAGTTGTTGGGGGCAATACCTGGTCATCAGAAAAATTCTGAAAATGGTAGGTGGAAAGCATTTCAGAACTCCTTGGGCCATCAGTTGGATGAACCTCTCCATTAGTGTTTTTTGTGTTCACCAGGAATCCCTAGACATGTTATTATTATAGATCATTATCATTCCTAATCATAGCATAATCGTATAATCATATCATATTATGCACAACTGCCCTATAGTCACCACAACCACCCTCCTCTAGGACCTAATCTAAATAGTTCTAGGTCATTCCTCTTCCCTTCACCCACTCTGATTCTTCTCGAAGCCCTTCGTTCACCCTTCTCCTGGTCTTCTCTCTCAGGGGAAATAGTAATTTGGATAGATAAGGAGGGCTGATGGCCCAAGGGCCAGTTAGACCTATTGGCTCACCAGAGATGGGAGCCTGAGACCTTGATTATACCCCCGGTTCCTCGTGACTCCAAGTGTGGTATGTGGGTCAGTAGCAGCAGCACCCAGAGCTGGGGAGACATGTAGACTCTGGGACCCCACCCAAACCTGCTGGGTCAGATCCCGCATTTTAAAGACAACCCCACCCCCAGTGCCTGCACAGATAGTTTTAGGCGCATTAAAGATCGAGAAGCAATACCATTGTCCATAGCTGCAGCCACGCTATGGCATAGATCATCCCAGAGGCTGTTGTCAAGGGGCAAGGGTGGGCAGAAGCTTCGAGGAGAAGACCCAGATCCTGTGGCCCAACTCAAGGCTGTGATACGTCAGTGAGAGGAGAAGGCAAGGCTTTCTCAACGGAAATAAGAATCATCTCCGCTTTGGAATCTGCAGACTCTGACACCTGGGGGGTCCAACACCTCTATTACTGTGCAAATGCAATAAAACCACATTCGGTCCAACTTGGAAATTATTACAGACAGTTAAATAAGAGTGGGGTAATCAAGGTCAAGAGAGTCATTTAAGAGAGCTTCACCGAACAAATTTCTTTTCCTAAGTCATGAGTCCTTGGGGGAGGAAAAGAGCTGACGAAACAAAAGCCTTCCTTTTAGAAAAGTAATTCTGTATTTTGTTTATTTGCTTAATATGTTTTTTGGTTTCGTTGTGATTTTTTTTAAAAAGCCTAACCCTCTTATCTACTGTGGCTTTCATTGGAGCCAATAGGAGTGTGAAAGAATTGACCTCATTTGTAATTTCCTTTCAGCAAATGGTCAGACCTTTGTTTTCTGCTCCATTGTTCTCTAAACCGGTGCATGAAAATAATGCTTGTGCTTCAGGCCTGTGCTTGTGCCGTTAACCTCCTGTAATCTCCTGACGTGCGTAGTACATCTGTTCTCCGCTTGCACATGAACCTCGGCTGCTCACTCTCTCTGGGTCTCCTTCATGGTTCTCCTGGCCCCTTGTGGTTGGTTGTCAGATCATTCATACGGTTATAATTCCATGACTATTTTTTCAGTTAAATTGGGCGGGATCTGTGCAAGCGAGATATCACACGCTGAATTTTTTTTTTCCTCCCAAAGCAACCTCGTATCTTACGTGCATGGGAGTGCGGTTGCTGTCTTAAAAACTGGTTCTAAAAGAAAAAATGTCATGCCTCCCAGTGATTACAAATGACTAGACAAAGATAAGATCAAGTGTATTTATATCAGCTTCCAAATATTACAATAAGAAGAAAGAAATACAGTCTGTTACTTGACTCTCAGTGGGTAACTTTTTAATGGAAATAATGGAAATGCAGACTCTTGGCTTTGTATTTTAAATACTTTACCTTTGGAAAATACTATGATATCATGAGGAATGGACACTGCTGTGCCAAAGGCTAAGGTCTTCTGACAGTGATAAGTACTCTGCAGTATTTGAGTGACTGCATTTCTTATGTGGCATATTATCACACTTCTTGGTTGCAAATGCCTTTCTCACTTTACCTCATTTAATAGAGTAAAAGGACATACCATCCCTATGTGTGTAAAAAGCCTCAGCCTCCAGGACTGGAGTGCACTCATATTTATGGTTTGGTTTTCAGGTTTGACTATTTTAGTCTTAACAGTATGAAGAAAAGCTTATCTAAGAAACCACTTTTCTTTGGACCCACAGAACGTAAGCTTTGTGGGTCCATAAGAATGAAGGAAGACATCATAAAATACTGTAACAGTAGGATGTGGAGTGACTTCAATTTCCTGTTCAGCATGCTAATGGAGGTAATTTAGGTAAATTGCTAATTATTGAAAATGATGAACATATCTAGGGAGGGAGAGAGGGAGAGGGAGGGAGGGAGGAAGACAGGAAGGAGGGAATTATACAATACAAGCAAGAAAATACAACCCAGTCATAATGCATTCTGTAAAATTGATTTCAGCACCGATCAAGTAAGGTGAGGACACCTATCCCATCAAGGACGGTTAGGGAACATGAGCATGGATGGAGGACCTGGCTTGTTGGTCCTGGCGCGTCTGGTTGATGGCTTGCGTATTGGGTGTTCAAAAGAAGTGGCAGGCGTGGTCCTCTGTTTTGAGGTGTGCACTTAATTGAAGAGATCGGACATCTGATATATTAAGATACTTAAGAATATTGGGGGGACATCTACTTCTGAAAGCATAAAATGTTCTTCCGCTGGAAGATTTTTATATGAACTCTGGATTCAGGAATCCACAGGAGCAAAGTACAAAAAAGACCTAGAACAAAGAGGAGGAAAGAAGAAAGGCTTGTGGAGGGAGGGGGGAAGTACAGTTACGGGAAACATTGAGATTGAACTCCGAAGCTCTATTTTGAAAGCATTTAGAAAGAGGGAGCCTACCAGGCAGTGCCTTCCGTCCTTCTGGACCCTGCCTTGGATCACATGCAGTTGTTAGCTCGTCTCACAGTCTGGGACCTTCATGCAGGGCCTCCTGAAGTCGCGGCAGTGATGGGAGAGCGTCTTCATGGGTCTAGGTTTGCTCTCAGCACAACACTTCCTGCCGCAAGTTCCCAGTGCTTAGGACTTTGGTCTGAATGTTGAGTTTGGAGCCCGATCCGGAGATTACAATACGCCGAATATTCCCTGTGCTGTTTAGCTGTCTGTAGGGCATAGCCGGCTGAAGGACCTCACTTTCATCAGGTATCTAGGTGTGTCCCCTGCCCACCTCCACCTTGGAGAGGTGAGGCGGTGGGGGGTGGGGTGGGGAGAAGCCAGGAGAAGCAGGGCACATGCACTTGGCTGGAAAAAGACTGACACAATTAATAGACATTAGAACATGATTCTCTGTCTGGAAATTGAGGGTGATTATTTCTCCTTCATTGTGCGCAGCATCCTTTTGAGATCGTTTGGGGAGGGATTTTGTCAGACTGGAGAATTGGGATTAATGAGGGAGGCCTTGCGGAGCCAGTCTGCGTGAATGCATTATCCTCAGTTGCTTTCCCATCTGTGAGCTCAGATCGCTCGGGGCCAGAGCTGTAAGGCCCTCAGAGCCGAGCTGGTCCAGCCCCATTATTTTGGATGATGAACAAACAGACCCAGAGAGAGTGAGGAGCTTACTCTCTGGCTCGCAGGGAGTCAGGAGCAGCACCAAAGTCTCCTGTGTCATGGCTTCCTGTTCCTCCGGCCACACAACACCAGTCCATCCCCCACTCAGCTCAGCATTTCTAAAAATTTCTAAAATGGGTAAGATGGGGTTCCCTTCCATGAGGAACTCATCGTCTGGGTTGGAGGAGAGAGAGATTGGTAGCACGGCTCATCATTTTTTTTTTTTTTTAAAGTAAGGCAGGAATGAGCTCAGGCATAGAAACCTAGCAAAGATCATGGCACCCTCCCAGGAGCCCTGGAGGGGGTGCGATTGGAGTGGAGGCTTCAAGGACTAGCAGGGGTGAGTCCTAGGAAGAAAGGGGAGAGGCCCATCAGGGAGCAACGTGAGTCTTGCCACTGGTATCCTGCCAAACCACTTCCTCATGACCCTCCGTTGAGAAGTGGTATGGTCTCCTTGAATCTAGTAACCTCATTTCTCTTAAAATTCAGGGGGGAGGTTGTGGCAGATACTTTGAATTATTCTTTTCCTATTTCATCTAGTGGAAGATTGACCTAAAATGTTTGGCCAGAGAAAAATAGGAAAGCCAATCCCAGTGTGAACTGCTTGAATCTGATTCCGTCAGGATCTCAAGTCTTTCTACTCATGATTTCAGCTCTTGTTTGGAAGCGACTTGAGTTTTTGATGGACCACAGGATGAGTTTGTGGCTTAACATACTAAAGACTGCCCCCCAGACCTGGAAGGCCTGACTGAAGCGCATGAGGTAAATGAGCTACTGACAGAAAGCTGTGTGCCAAGACCACCCACCCCTTGTTTCTGGTGACTCTGTGCTCCTACTCTGTTCATGACGTACTGTACATACCCCTCTGAAGAGTGTTCTTCATCCTTGTGAAAGAGAAAGGTGAACTAGGGCGTCAGCAACTCCTTGTTAAATGGAACTATGGAATAAGGAGGTGAAAGAGAAGAGCAAAGAGTATGGTAGAAAGCCTTCTATGTTTGGGTCTCGCTTCCCACCATTTTGTCTTTTCTCATGAGTGATGAAATCAAGCAACAAGCATTGACTCAGCATCTTCTAGGTACAAAGCACTGTGCTGTGTGTTTTGAGGACATAAGAACAAGATGCACTTCTCCTCTCAAGCACCTTATATTTTAGTTCAGGAGACACAAAACACTCTCTGATGGTCTCGTGCCATGTAATGTAGAACTCTACTATTTTTTTGTTTATTATTATTATTGGCAAGTTGCCTTACCAAATCTGGCTTTCCATTTCCTTCTCTGCAAAATGGGGGTGCTAGCTTACAGGGAGGGATGTGGTGAGATTACATGGGATAATCGATGTGAAGTATGTCACATGATGCCTGCTATATAATACATACTCAGGGGGCGCCTGGTTGGCTCCGTCGTTAAGTGTCTGCCTTCCGCTCAGGTCATGATCCCAGGATCCCAGGATCAAGCCCCACATCGGGCTCCCTACTCAGCAGGAAGCCTACTTCACCCTCTTCCCCTCCCCCTGCTTGTTTTCCCTCTCTCACTGTCTCTGTCTCTCTCTCTCTCTGTCAAATAAATAAATAAATAAAATCTTCAAAAAAAAATAGTACATACTCAGTAAATAGTAGTGGTGTATCATTATCATTGTGGTGTAGAGGAGTCTAAGATCTGATGTCCACACGGGTATCTATGCATAGATCTTCAACAGGAACATCTAACCTAACATGTCCAAAAATGGTTACTTTTCTTGTCTCATCATCCAATTAAATAGCATCACCATCTAACCAGTTGCTCAAACCGAAGACTTACGAGACATTGATTTGCTCCCTTTTTTTCTTCCTTACTTTCTGACCACCTGGCAACTTCTGTCTATACCACTTCTAAAAAATACAGAGTTTACCTACTTCTTTTCCATCTTCATTGCCTCCACTCTGGTCCAAGGCACCATCATCTCTTACCTCAACTACTGGCCCCTGCCTATTACACTTAGACTGCTGGAGCCTTTCATTCTCCTACTGTGACCTTTCTAGTCCTCCAATGTGCCACACCCTTTTTTCCCCTCAGAGCTTGAGCACTAGGTATTTGATCTGCTAGGATGTTCTTTCTCCCTCTTCTCTCTTTGGTAGCTTCATTGCTTGCTTGCTTGCTTGGCAAAATAGGTCTCTGCTCAAATGTCTTTCCCTCAGAGTCTTCCCTGACATTGTCTGCTGCCTAAGTCCCCACCCAGTACTCCCCACAGCACTCTATTTTGTATCTTCTGGAACATCTCATGGGTGCTATAGAAGAGGAAAAAAGCAGCAGAGTATCTCATAGGATGTTTTTAGGCAAGAGCTTGAAAGTGGCTTACATCACTTCCTTGCATATTCCTTTAGCCAGAGTTCAATCTAATAGACCAACCTGCCTATAAGGGGAGGCTGAGAAGTGTACTTTTCTGGTGTGCCCAGGAAAAGGAAGCAACATGGGGACACGTCATTCATTGCCACAGCTTACATAGCTGAGAATCCAAGTGTGCAGTTTCATCTAGATACTCAATGACACTGTTGTCTTTTTGACCTTCTCCATCTCTGGATTCTCCATCTCTGGATTCCCTTCCAGTTTGGCCACATGCTCAGAGAGGCGCTCTCTCACTGAAGTAAGATGGACGCAGAAGCTCCACATCTTGCCACCTACAGTAGTAAATAGTGAGAGTTTTTCCTGGAAGCCTCAGAAGTCTCATTGGGTCACCTTCCCATAACTAATAACTAATAACTAACTAATAACTAATAACTTCCCATAACTAATAACTAATTGTTTTGACTGAGGGAATGTGACCTTAGAGCAATGTGTGTTCTCCATCCCAGGATTTAGGGGATGGGGAGAGGGGCAGCTGACCCATAGGGGATCAAGATTGGGGGTGAGGTAAGATACCGAGAGAACTCTTATGAGATGTGGGATGAAAGGATGCCAGTGGAAAAATGGCACATATCCACTACAACAGCTTATAGAATTTATTAATCAACACAGTACAATTCTAAAGATTCCCCAAATTAGTTAATCTAAGGATCAGTGGGCCAAAAATCTTTTTTGAAAAAAGGTTTTTCTTTCTAGATACCTCCGGCAGCAATGGCCTATATCAGAAGCATATTGTACAGCCACAATTATTTGCGAAAAGTACACAGAAGTTCTTGATGCTTTGATTTGTCTTACTTTAGCCTACATTTTTTGTTGATGAAGTATAAACCTGAGTGGCTTCATTCCAGTTAAGAAATAAGTATTTTTAGATGTGAGTTGTAATGGGCAACAGGGACTCACCTTAAATCACCCCATCTCTGTTGAGGTCACAGAAATTGCAGTTATACTCATGGTAAGTTTGAAAGAAGACTGAGGAGCTGAACTAAGGTAGGAACAAGACCATCAGAGAGGAGGAACTTGTAGTCATGCTGTTACTAGGATGTCATGGCGTGCACTGAAATCATCTAGGATTATGATGCCAGAGAGGGACCCAGAACCCAAGAAATGAAGCCGAGGGTCACAGAGATTGTTGAATCAATGAAACAATAGTGGGTGATTTATAGCGTGATCAGGTGAGATTCAAAGCTGAAGGGGTTTTAGGGAACAAGGAGACAATGTGTGGAGGCAGCGTCAAGTAAGGAAGATGCCAACTGCTCCTCCTGGTCTTGCTGTGGTAAAAAGGGACAGCCACCATTTCAAACACCTTAAAGAGGAAGCAATGCACTCATGAGATCATCAAGTTGTGGCTAGAAGAAGAAGATAAAGAAGAATGTTTAGCCAAGAGATTGACTTTAAGATCTTCTGCCCAGTGTACCATGATAGTAGCTCAGGTATGGGCTGGATCAAGGAAGACCCTTGTGTCAGTCAACCAGAGACCAAGTTCTGTTGATGTGCCAGCCCTCCATTAAGTTCAGCAGATACTGTGTGAGCAAAGCAGACACAAACCCTGTCCTCCGGGGGTTTGCAGTCAAGTGGAGGAGATAGACATTAAATAATCAGATAAATATCTGAATATAAGTAGAAACTTTGATAAGTTTCTGATCTGATCTGATTCTGGGCTGATTCTCCGTAGGTAGGGGTAAGAACACACTCGGTGTCTATCTGGGTGCAACTGTTCAGTACTCAGTATTAACTATAGTAATGACCAAACCCTAGAAGTATAGTTCTCTCTCTCTTTTTAGTGGCTATATGTGGGTGGGGTGTTGAGTGATGGTTCCAAATGCTTGCCCCAGCAGAACTCCTGTTGAGCAACCACAAAAAAGGTTCAAAAACCCCATGACAATAGAGCAAATTTCACGAGCCAGACAGTCAGCCATTGTGGTAGGGTTCCATTTTGAAGCTACAAGAGAGTCATATACATGGGTGGACAAATCCAGAAACAGGCCCAATTTGGAAATGCTGGAAGAGGTTTCCTGCAGGTAGCATGGCAAACTGCAGAGCTGCTTAAGACCATATGAGATGAGCAGGAGGAAGGCACATAGTCCCCAGTCCGAGTAGTATTCGAGTGCTCAGCAGGTGACCAGAACGGGCCTCAGGACAGGGATTAAACTGGGAATCCTGTCACCAGAGGTGGGCCATTGGTTGGGAGCCACGTCTGGTGAATAGGGAGGAAGCCTGCTTGTCAGAGCATTGAGTACAGGTCAGAAATAGTCAAGGGTATCTGGACACTGAACAGATGTCAGATGTCAGACTAGTGCTCCAGAAATCCTACCACCCACCAGTCAGAACTGTTTTGGGGACCTGGCTAGGCTGAGCCTACGGCTGGGGTCAGATGACATCATTGGGACCCATGGAGGTGGCATCAGCCTTGGAACCACAGCCAGGACTAGAAGTGTTCCTCTTCTCTCCAGGGTACTTCAGCCTAGGGCAGCCTGTTGCCCTGGTAGGGATGGAGGAAGGGTACACACCCCTTCCCTTGTGTCCCAGGCTCTTCTCTCCAACCCCTCTGTGTTCAGTCACAGGGCCCTGACAGGTTTGGGCTCAAGTAGCTGAGTTAGCTGACCTACCAGATGATTATGGTCCAACAACTATTTTAGTCTTTAAATCTTTCCTTCTTTTTTTAGTATTTTAAGGAGCAGATACTTTTGCAAATGCAAACATACCAGTTAGAAATGGTGTTATTACTAGCTCACATGTTATTATGTACTTATCTATTTGCTGACACCATACAAAAGTGCCCGAGGACAGGGACTTTGTTTTCTACTGGATCCCCAGTGACTAGATCAGTGTCAGTCACAGGGTAGAGGCTCAACATGTGAACCCAGGGTAGAGGTTCAATGAGTGAACAAATGTCAATAAGTGAATAAGCAAGAGAACATTCCATTCTAATGGGCTTGGATAGTTCAATTCTGTCTATAGACACGTTATATCCAAATAAGATAATGCACAGATTTAAACGAGTTATCAGAGGATTCAGTATCATAGGCAAATGATGACCAGTTCATCCTGGACAATAAATGACCATTCCCTTGTTTTCCTGGATACCCCAAGAGTAATTCAGGTTTTTATGTCAATTGAAACTTTGATCCTTTCTTCTTGCTTTCCTACAAGAGACAAAGAAAATGAGCTTCGCTTGTTTGTTTCTCTAACCAATGACTTCATAGGAAGGATATTATTTCCTCTTTAAAATGGACCCATGGATCATGGATCCCATTTGCTAAAATTCACTAAATATGTCCTGTGTGCCTGGCACTATTCTAAACCATTTACGTGTATCAGCTCATTTTTGTAATAGTTGCATGTGTTGTAGTGATGATAATGATGATGATGATGATGATGATGACGATGATGGTGATGGTGATGATGGTGATGAAGTTGTTGATTACTACCTCCATCTTATATATGGAGAAATTGGGCTACACAGAGGTTAGTGACTAGCCTAAAGTCACACTGCCCATCAGCAGAGGAGCCAGGAGTGTTCTTAACCACTAGACTGTATAGCCTATAAGATACCTGGAAGGGCTCATCAGTAAACATGACACAAGTCTTCATTTATTGAGTGAACAGAGGGTAAATAAGACATGCTGACTGCCTCCTAGGCTTCTTGTGAGGATCAAATGAATTAATACATGCTAAGTACTTAAAACAGTATCTTCCACGTGGCAAGCTCTCACCAGATGTGAGCCATTTTCATCCACCACCACCCTCGAGGAGCTCATGATATCGTAGAGATGACAAGCATGGAGATATATGCTTTCTATATACCTTCGTTTTTATCTGGGGTTGGCCAATATTTTCTTTCACTGGCAGAAGTTGGGAGAGAAAGGCCAGTGACATTAAATGAAATTTAATTAGCAAATACATGGGAAGGGAGTATGACTCACTCCTGGAGAGAAAGCAAATCTTTGCCATTCTTCCACTGACCTGACAGAAAAGCATTTTACAAGTGGGAAGGAAATGGCTGACATTTACTCAGCGTTCACCGTGTGCTGGGCACTGTGAGTAGATGACGCCCTGAATCCTCCCCACATCCCTTCCAATTATGTAGTATTATCCACATTGGGAAGATGAAGACGTGGAAACCTGGAGAGGCATGAGCTTGCCTAGGGTCCCCCAGCTGGCTAGCCACCCCCAGAGCCCGTGCTCCCAATGATTCTACAACACTGCACATCCCAGCGCTCACTGGGTGAGAGGAGGGGGGGATCTACCGCTATCTAAAGTTTTTATGAAATGCAGGGCATAGTCAGGATGGAAACCCTGGTAATTTTTTTAAACTATGTAATTAGAAATCTCTTTTAAGATGATTTTTTTTCTTTTAAATCTCATTCATTTGCTGGATAATTTTCTCGAGCTAACTCTAATAACACCATTTTAGTATAATTACTTGAGATATAGGAGCTTAAGATAGAATTCTTAAGAACGGTGTCTGATTGATGAAGGGTAATTTTGTAGCACAGTAATAGATTTAAAATAAATTTGAGTTGTCAAAACCATTAACACCCAAGATTTCTATAGGGGCTGATTGTATGTGTGTTCATTCGTTTGCTTCACTCATTCATTCACTATATATATATATATATATATATATATATATAGAGAGAGAGAGAGAGAGAGAGAGAGAAGCAACATAAGCCAGAGAAGAGAGTGACAGGCAGCCTGCCTAAAATCTGCAGAAATACCCAGTTTACATATTCCTTTATCTCTAAGTCTGCAGTTCAGTTCGACGGGCGGATCCATCACCGTCCTGTTGCGTGATTGGCAAGCGTGGAGAGGGATGGGTCCTACCAGTGGTAGAGCTGTGTGAATGTCCTGCAAGCAGGTTGGAAAGTGCCTGTTTTCACTTCTGTGTTGTACACGGGAACATTGATTGAGGGTAAATGTCATGTTAAATGTTCTTACCAAAACTAATCCCCCACCCAACAAAAAGACTTTTTTGTTTGGACCTCTGCAGTATCTAAAAGGGGGAGCTTAGCTATTAAAGGGCCTTCCATGGATGGTTTATCTTTCTTTGTATCTGACCCTTTACATCAGAAGACAAATTGTGGCTCTCCTTGATCTGTTGGGTGCTAGGCTTAGATGCCCGTGGGCACTTAGGTGTATCTGTTGGTGAAAAATGTAGCCTCTCCTCTCCCTCTTAAGTGAATGACTTGAACATCACTAACGGAAGGGCCCTCGGCCTTTCCTAAGAGTCACATAGAGCCACGGCACATTTTATCTGTTTGCAAAAAGCTACTGTGTCCTCATGAAGACACTTAATACATTGGTCCTCAAGCCGAGACTCCTGTTACCAACTGCCTGGCCCGTACTGGGCTGCAGACCCCAGTTGTGCAGGTCACATTCAACGCCCTCACAACATTTCTGAGAGAGAAGCCAGGCCCTTGCCTTCACCTTCAGATTACCCTCAAGGAAACTGAGGCTCAGTGGTTGAGGTGATGGGATCAGATCGTGCAACCAGGAAGGAAGAAGTGGGGTTTGCCTTCATGTCTGCTGCCCCCCAGGGTCCTCTCTCTGGGGACTACTTATTCCCTAGGGGATGGCCCGCAAGGAGGAGTCGCCTTCCTCTGTTCATTAAATATTTACCGGGTGCCTACCCTGTGTCAGGAACTAGTCTACCTTTTGTCCTAAAACCAGATTTCACAAGGCAAAAACAAGACAGTCCTTGAAGTGTGGGAGTTTCATGTGGGCGGGTCCCTCCCCACCACACACACCTGAAGACAGTCTCTTGGCCCAACAGAATAACTTGGCCCCTTGCATCGTGTAACCTCTTGGAAGGAGTCAGGACTCTGTTTCTTTCCTTCCCAGAGACGTGTGGTGAGCCAAGCTTCTGGACGCACTAAGGTAAATGTCAAGGATGTTTTCTCAGTGAATCTTACTGGCTGGTCTTATTTTTACTCGCAGCAGAAATAATAGCTCTGGCCATGCACACGTATAATCCTGAGGTGAGGAAATTGCAGAGCAGGGCGACGGGAAAAATGCATTTTGACACTCTTCCTTTGACTGATACCATTTATGTGGCCTCTGGCGAGCCGGAATTTGATTCAGGTCAGATGTCCCAGGAAATTACAATGTCAGAAAAAAGGTGCCCGGAAATGATGCCGTGCGGGGGGCATTCAGTGGCGCCGTTGACTGGGGCCATCTTTGATCCCCGTCACCTGCTGCTCGGGACGCGGGTGACTATCAGTTATATAAGCTCTCAGAGGCTCAGAGAAGCATGTCGGAGAGGGATCCAGGTCAGGATATCCATCCGGCATCTTGACAAGCAATTGAGCTATTCAACGGAGGGACAACTCGTCAGCTCCTAATGGGTCTTCGTTTTACTTAACTGTTTGGGAATAAGACCCATAAGGCTGCCCAGGCGACACAGCCAGGGATCCGTGGAGTGGATGTAGTGGGAACTGGAGGTACCTCATGTAGCCTCAGGATTCTGTCATCGCCACTACTGTGCGTCACGTGCAATACCATTCGGTGGAGTGAAAAGCATTTCTGCTCTTGGTTTTTCAGAAGAGGCCTGCCAGCAGGTTTTCTAGGGCAAAAAAATACCTTGTGCCGTAGTCAAACTTCACCAAGGGCCCTATCCAATGTCATCCCGCTGCGGAGAGGAATCCAGGGCTTTGCTAGCATAATAGGATACAAATCACTACCAGTAGGACTCGTCACTGCAGACCAGTAGGGTTGAGTGGAGCCTCCTTTGCACTTCATGCAAAGTCTGTCTTCTTTCCTCCATACCCGTTCTCTGTCCTGAGGTCGGGCCCAGGGAAGAAAAGGTTGTCCTCTGGTGCTCTGGTTAGAATGAAGGTTTCTAGGACTTCACTCAAAGCAAAATAATATTTGTTGCGCATACACTCAGTGCTAGGCATTGTGCTAGAAACTTCCCCAGTATATGCCCTTGGCAGACATTTCTAATTGACAAGAACATTCATCCATTCAGCCTGGATTCAGGCTCAGATGCTCCGTAAAGGGCGTCAGGGTGGCTCAGTCGGTGAAGCCTCTGCCTTCAGCTCAGGTCATGATCCCAGGGTCCTGGGATCGAGCCCGGCGTCAGGCTCCCTGCTGACAGAGAGCCTGCTTCACCTTCTCCCTCTGCCTGCCTATCCTCTTGCTTATGCGTGCACATGCTTGCTCGCTCTCTCTCTCTCAAATAAATAAATAAAATATTTTTTTAAATTACTAAAGAAAATCCTCAGGAAAGGGCACTTGGCAGCTATAGTTGATCAGTGGGGTTTGTCTCACATGCATGTGCCATCCAGGTATTTTCAAATGATTTCTTCAAAGACAGAGACCATGACTTCCCGCCTCCTCACGGATGCTTAGCTGTGTTCACTGCCCAGTAAAGAGTAAAGATCCTCTGTTAAATTAGGGCTTGCGTTTTGAGAATGACACCCACAAGCAGATGTGGTTATGTTTTTTTTTTAAGGAAGTGGGGGAAAAGTCCGTCTGGGGCTGCAGATCGCCCCAGCTCTGGGTCAGAGGCTGCCTGATACAGTCCGGGATGCACACAGTAAAAACCACACTGTGGCTAATTAGCTTTTGAGAAATGGGATAGAACCAGGAAGAATCAAACTAGATCTACTACCAAACTGGCTTTTCTCTGTTTTCTCTCCTTCCCTTCCTCCTCCCCCACCCCCTCAGCTACCTCTCCCTTTGCATCTTCTCACAGTGATGATATATTTAATTGAGATCAACAACTTTTCTTTGAATACCGTGATAGGTTTGATAGGACATTGAGGAACATCGGTTTCAAAGTCGGACTGCCAGCTTTGGCCTCCCTCTCTTCCCTGACTAGCTGTGTAACCTTGGCCAAATTGATTTCTCAAAACAGTACAATGGCAGCAGCAACACAGAGCTAACACCAGCATCACTATATTGTGAGGACGAAAAGTGATTTCACCATTAGGTAGATGAATATAAAATACAGCCCCTGTTTATACTCTGATTGAGGAATTACATTGGCAAAATGGGAATGAAACAAAAAGGTAGATATTCCTCTGTGGTTGGAGGCACCACGAAGCAAACTGCTTACACGGGAGCCTGTAATCTGGGGAACATGGTGTCCCTCACGTGTCCTCTGTCAGTGACGATCCAGACCTGCCCAGGAATTAGTACCATCCCTACAACACTACTGCTCTGGGTGCAACCCGGTGGTGCTCTCCGTACTACATAGCTTGTGCTCTGCTCACACTGGTCCCTGCATGATAGATGGGAGGGCGGGGGGCACCATATCAAGCTTCGCATTAACAAACACTGAATTTTCTTGGCGATGTTTGGGATTCTTTCTTTTTTTTTTTTTTTTACTGTCTCTCTCTCTCTCTCTCTCTCTCTCTCTCTTTTTAAGATTTATTTACTTGAGAGAAAGAGACCATGAGCAGGGGTAGGGGCAGACAGAGAGAGAGAGAGAGAATCTTAAGTAGACTCCCTGCTGAGCACAGAGCCTGATGAGGTGCTCAGTCCCATGACCCTGAGATCATGACCTGAGCCAAAAATCCAGAGTCAGATACTTAACCAACTGAGCCACCCAGGTGCCCCTAGCTGTACCTTTTTATCTACAAAAATCTCATTGAAATGTCTGTAGGAACTAGAACTCAGCTATTTCTGGAACTCTGTTCCCTAATCCTCTTTTGCCCATTGAAAGAATGGCTTTCTATAAAACAGTTTTTGACACCCCCAGTTTTCTCATTGATTCATTGATGCCTCAGTTCATCCATCCCTCCTTCTTTCTTTCCTTCCTTCCACCCATCCATTGAACAACCATTTAGTGCCTAATATGTGTTAACATGGTGGCAGGTGCTGCGTATACTGATAGACACAAAGACACAGACTCTGTGCTCATGGAGCAGTATTATTCTTGTGACGTTCTGATAAAACTGCATTTGTTAACATACAGACATCCTCTGACAGTGGACAGAGTGCATTGCTGAGCTGGGCTCTGAAGCCTGGGCAGGGAAAGAACAGAGGAGGTCCCAGTCATGGCCAGGGGGGTGGGGGGCTCCCTGCTCTCATAAAATCTGCCATGTTTCCTTGGTTGGTCTCTCTTCTGCATAATAATATTCCCAGTTGCAGACAATTGATTTCTCAATCTTTGTAAAGTGTGAATAGTAAAATGATTTTTATCATTTTAATAAACTTAAATGAAAAAATTTTTAATAAAATCATTTTTAGTAACTTTGTGACTTTTAAAAATTTAAAACATATAAACTAAGTACAATCAATGGGCTTACTCTCAACACCTCATGGCCCCTTCTATCCAGAACTTCTGCGTGAAATTTAAAGAAAGGAGAAATCAATAAAAGTGAGAAGACTCCAAGAACCTCAGGCAAGGGATGGTCTGCGAATCAAGCCTCAAAAGATGATTAAAAAATCTTGACACTAGATACCCCAGGCTTCCACACATAATCAGCACATTCCCACAAAGAAAACCACCATGCGGCCAGGTGTCCTTGGGTTTGAAGCCGTAGGGTCTGCAAAGATCTAGGAAAAGCTGTGGTGGTTGGATTCTGTGTTCCTGGTGTATGGGCCTGGCTCCTTGCTTCTCATGCTGTGTTGGGCTTTGCCAGGGGCTCCCCTGACGCTGCAGCTGGGATGCTCTGATTTTGCTTGGTTGATTTAATTTCTCACTCTAGAGGAACAGAATGCAATCAGTGTTTTCTAATTTGCCTCTAGACTCCTTTAACAGTTACCTTCAGACTGCAAACCTGAGGCACTTCACTTTAGATCAGCTGCAAGGTACAGAAGAGAGTGCTTGCAGAGTCACATGGGACAGAAGGATTCCTCGCACCAGGCCAGTTCTGCTGAATGCCTAGGTTGCTGCCTTACTGGGGGTGTCATGGTGGAGAAGTCCAGAGACGTGGATTCCAACTGTGTGATCTCAGGCAGCTCTCTTCTCCCCTCTAGGACCTTATTTTTCTCATCTGAAATATAAAGAGCTTAAATCAAAGTTTCCTCTACTGTGGTTAGCTAGATCATTGTAAGTGACTAAAAGATGAGCATTCTTTAGTTACTAGTCAGGTATTTTCATGGTCGATTCCATTTATGGGAAGTGATACTAGGTTTTCACAACAATGATCATTGTTTCTTTCATTTTATTTGAGTGACATTTTCCTGGTATGGTTTCTTCACTCATAAGCTGAGCATGACTCCTTAGCCGCCTCGTCCTTGTGGTCCTGAATTGTAAACCCTACAATCTCCTTTCCAAAGCCTTTTCCCTTGGTCTTTCATTTCATGACAGTCTTGAGGGAACCTCTTCATATTGTGTGTGGGCTGTGCTGGAGTGGGCCCTCACTGGAAAACCACTTGGGTGTTTTAATGTGGAGTTGGTCCAGCCCAGGGCTTCCCAACCATCACTCAGTCCCAAGCTGCCTTCGTAGCTGCCGCCATGTCTGTGTGCCATAGTCTACTAATAATCATTTGATATTTTCTTCAGACTGACTGGGTTTATTTCTCACTCAAGTAAAATTATTTGTGAAGTTCTTAAAAATATTTTTCACAGTTACCTAAAATAGGAGTAAAACCAGTACATCAAATATTGAGAATTAATCATGACCTTTACACTGTTTAAACTTCAGTTCCCTAGGACTTCATAGGATTTCTTTTGCCAGAGTTTCAATAAGAGATCATTACATTGATTTGTTTTGTGACAGATTATCTACATAGTTAAAGGCTTTAAAAAAAATTTTTTTTCTTATTCTGGTTCTAGTCTCCTGACCAAATTGAAAGAAAGGAAAAATTTAAGTTGGGGAGACAATCTCTATATTACAGCTTTGTAATGATTTACAAACATTAACCAGCTTGGAATTTTTCTACAACTCAGTAGCAGAAAACAAAAAATACCAATTTAAAAATGGGCAAAGGACTTGAATAAACATTTTTTAAGAAAGACATACACATTGGCCAACAGGTATATGAAATGGTGTCCAACACCATTTTGAGTGACTGATCATCAGGGAAGTGCAAATCAAAATCACAATGAGATTTCACCTTACCCTTGTTAGAAGGGCTATTATGTAAAAGAGAGAGAGAAAGAAAGAGAAATTAAGGGCTGGCAGGGTTGTGGAAAAGAGAGAACCCTTGTGCACTGTTGGTGAGTGTATATTGGTGAAGCCATTGTGGAAACAGTATGGATATTCCTCAAAAAATTGGAAGTATAACTACTGTATTGTCCAGCATTCCCACTTCTGGATATATATCTGAAGGAAAGGAAGTCGCTGTCTTGAAAAGATATCCACACCCTCATGTTCATTCCAGAATTAGTCACAATAACCAAGACATGGAAACAACCTAAATGTCCATTGATGGATGAATGGATCAAAAAAAAACTACATGTCTATATACAACGTATATATATAGTGCACACACACACACACACACACACACACACACACACATATAGACATTGGAATATTATTCAACCATTAAAAAGAGGGAAATCCTGCCATTTGTGACATGGGTGGACCTTGAAGACATTATGCTAAGCAAAGTAAAAAAAATTTTGATTTTTCAGATCAAAAAAGAAAAATACTGTATAATCTCCCTTATATGTGAGATCATAAAAAAAGTTGAACCCATATAAATAGAGAGTAGAATGGTGGTTGCTCAAGGCTGAGGACTGGGGGAAATGGGGAAATGTAGGTCAAAGGGTATAAATGTCCAGTTGTGAGTAAGTTCCGAGGATCTAATGTATAACATGGTGACGATAGTTTACACTACTGTGTTGTCTGCTTGAAAGTTGTTGTGAGAATGGAGTTCCAATGTTCTCCTCATAATAACAGCAAGCAGAAATTGTAATTAGGTGATGGGTGTGTTAACTAACCTTATTGTGGTAAACATTTCCCACTAGGTGCATGTATCAATTCATCCCATTGTACGCCTTTTAACTAAAACAACGTTATATATCAATTCTATCTCAGTAAAGGCGGGTGGGGAATTTTTCTGGGAGCTTTTAAACTCCAGATCCCTGTGCCCGTTCAATAAGTAGCAGTGGCCCCAGATGACCCTCAGACAGGTCCAGGGAATGAACCACATTTTGAAGTTCTCCATCTGCATGGAAAAGTCCCTTTTTAAAGACATTTGGTGGGGGGAGATTTTTGTTTTATCAATAATACATTTACTTGGGAATACACAAATAAGTATATAAGCACATACAGAAGTATATAAGCAAAACAGACATTGCTGATTTTTTGTAGGAGAAAAAGTTTGAATGTCACCAATTTCATATTACCTAATAAGTTTTGAAAGAGTCGTAAGTGGGATCGGGGGAAAGGAAATGTCACTGGACATAAACGCAACACTCGGTGGTGTTTCCGAGCCATTGCATGGAGTTGTGGGGACTCCAGATTCACAGTCACCTGTCTGGCCTCTCTGGGCCAAAGCTATAGAACACTGAGGGGTTCTTCCCTTTCCCCTGACCTCGTGGCAGAGGTGGCTCTCCAGGTGTAATGTGTGTGGCATCAGAGCCCCAGCTCGGCATCTTGGAAATCACCAGAAACACCAAAATTCTTCAGCAAGAATGCATTTTTCAGGGCAGACATTAATCTGAGCAATTGAGCTGATTTGTGGAGACGACACCCATCAACATGTAGAGTGGAGCGTGGGATTTCAAGACGCAAAGCCCTTCACTTTGGCGATCAAAGTCTTAAGATGTTCAAAGTAAACAGTTCTACGCTTTAAATTTTATTTTCTTTAAAAAAATAAGATTGATGTACTAGGATGTTCCCTATAAATTATTTATAGTACCTCTCCCTCTCCCTAACCAAAAGGGGACTATAATAAAGAATCAATAGATTATACATAGAACATTTAACATAACAAAATACTGGGTTACTGCTAAAATCGCATTTTTTTTTAATTTTTTATTTTAATAAACATATAATGTATTTTTATCCCCAGGGGTACAGGTCTGTGAATCATCTGGTTTATAAAATCGCATTTTTGAAGATGAATGACGTGGCAAAAAAACATTCAGGCAACCACCTTCTTGAGTGTCTACTATGTGTCAAACCCTGTGCTGAATGCTTAGGATGGATATGACAGCTCTGACCTTGATGAGCTTTTGGTCCAGTGGAAGAAAGAGAGGAGTAAACAGGCAAACACAATGCAGCAAATGCTCAGAATGGGGCACTTCCTATGGGCTCTGGGCCTCCTTCCCAAAGAGGGGAAACTAACCCAGACAAGGGGTCCTGAAAGATCACAAGAACATAGACACTTGAACCGGTGGACGGGAGTTGGCCCTAGTGAAGACCTAGTGAAGGGGCTTTCTAGAATGACAGTGGATGCTGGGGGCTGGTAGTTGGGAGCTGGGAAGGATGCATTCCAGCTGGAGCTCAGGTGGCTGGAGAAGGAGTGGGAGGGGAGAGATGGTCAAACATCAGTATGTCTCCTCGTGTCCGGTGTCCAGGAGCTCAGTATCCATCATCCCATTTTGTGTCATCCTGTGACCATGCTAGAAAGAGACTGGGCAGCCTTCTGACCAGAAATGTCCAGCTCCAATGCCTCTGCTCCCAGCTTTGCCCTGACCTGGAGCAGGGGACAGAGGTATGATCATTTTCCTCATTTTCCACGTAAAGCAGTTTGGACGTGGAGCCATGCATGAGTTATAATAGCCAAAAATGGGAAAAGGTCTCCACCTACCCCCAAAAGAGAATTCAATAAAAAAAGTTATGTCCATTAAATGGCATATTGTGCAAGCATTAAGATGATAGTTATGGAAACTAGAAGCATGGGAAATTTGTAATGTAATAGAACTTTTTTCCAATGTAAAATGAAAAAGGTTCATTGTAGAAATTTGGACAATTTCAGAAAGATGATTAAAGTAATCCTACCATCCACAAATAACTAGCATTAATATTTTGGTATAGTTCTTTCCATGTGTATGTGTATGTATACACACAAAAATTAGGCTTGTAAATTATATAGTTTTTTATCTTCTATTTATTACTTGACATTATACTAAACGCATTTTCCCTTGCATGCCATTACTTCTTCTCAGAAAACGTACATTGTAATGCCAGTATAATCCATTTTATAGACAAGCATTTAAATGAATAAAAGACAACACAAAATTGTACAGACTTTGTGGTTACAGCTTTATAAAATTGGCATAAGAAACACATTAATAATGCCAGGGTTAGGGACAGGTTTTCTCTAATGTGGTGATTTCCATGACTTTGCTCTTTAAAAATTTTCAACCGTTGGCGTTAATTCATTCAATGATGAAAATTGTTTCATCATTTTACAACTGACAGAATTACCAGTGACGACCCAGTTGTGCTCCTGTTTGACATCCAATCATGAGTTTGAGTTTGGAGAAAATGCAGTGACCGAGAAAGAGGGAAATCTAGCCATCAGCGATGCCATCTCATAGCGCCCACCATCCTGCTGGAGAGCTGGAGAATTGTTTTGTCATTGTAAAAAGTCATAAAAACCAGGAGGGACTTGTTTTATGAGGCTGATATTGTTTTGTGTTGATTTATTAAGTGATGCTTTTTTCTTTAGAACAGTCGCAAACAAGCCAAGAGAGAAAATTGAGATTCTAATCAGAGAGGCTTTGGTGATTCATGGCTCTGAGAGTAGAGTGTCATTTAACTTATAGTCTGCTAAAGGTTTGTCTGTGGCATCTCCATCATGATGTGGGGAGAGAAATATGAAAGCCTGCTTGTGCCGGCTAGGACGTAATTCGTTCGTTGGGTAAGGGGTGATGGAGAAAGGTTGGGGGAGGGTTGCTCTAGCAAAACAGATCCAAAAGTTCCTTGAAAGAGCTACAAAACTGGCACAAAGCAGATTTTTTTTTTTTCCTACTCCAAAAGAATTTACTTAGCCCCCTTTTAGGGAACCCTTCTGTCATATATGTTTGAAAAGCCCTAGATGTCAGGAAAACAGAGCTGCTTAGAGGAACTATAATATCTTCAGGAAGTCACTTTGAATCCTAGATAGGATAGATTATGAAATTATACACTGTCTTAAATATAATCCTATATGACCCTGAGGAAGCTTCACGTGATACCATCAAACCCTTATTATTTGCCAGATCCTAGCCCCTGCTCCCCGCAGCAGTCCCCAGCTGGTCTCCTCCCCTCACAGCCGTGCACTCGGCTCCAGAATGACAGTGTGCTGAGCCCCCTGAATGCCATTGGATGCCCGCAGGGTCTTTGCATGGCCACACGCTTCCTCCCACCCCAACACTACATCTGGGGGACATTCCTCCTTCAGAGCCCGAGAAAATAGGCCCTTTTCCCAGGATACCTTCCTCTAACTGCCCTAAATAATGACTCCTCTTCATTTTCTCTGGGCCGTTGTGGCATGACCTGTCGTTCATTCATTGTGCATCTCTCCATCCCAAGCCATCAGGGGCTGGGTCTCACTGTTTCCTTACCGCCTGGCACATGGTAGGCTCGCAGTACATTCATACTAGCGTGCGTGCTTCCATTTCATAGCACGAGGTTCTCTTATTAAAGTGCACTTAGGAGCCTTATGTCCTAAAGCCTGGGCAGGCTCCCACTGGGTCCAAGGGACGCCTGCCCCGCCCCCTTCTTGCTAGAAGGAGAGGCGATGACCTCGGGGCCTTCTCAAGCTTCTCAGAATGCTTATTAATATTTTCTGAATCCCCAGCTTAGAATACCCTGGAACCTCTCCCTCAAGTCTGACCAACCCTCCGAGGGAACAGGAATTCAGTGAGGGAGACTCACGCACGTGAAGATTGCTTGTCTGGCAATTTGATTTAATCATTTCTGAAGCTTGGTTCAGGCTGCTCTTACCTGCCTGGAAAGAAAAAAAGAAAAAGGCTCTGGTAGGTGTCTTGGCCACTTTGATTCCATATTATCCCAGAAGAAAACAGTATAATTGTTGTTTTTCTCCCTTTTAAGCCTAGCATTCACCTCTACAGCAGGGTTTTATTTTTATTTTAAGTCTTACAGAGAAAGCTCTCTGTTTCTTCATGTTCGTAGAAATTTTTAGTATTGCTTCAATCAACCTCAGGAATCATAGGAATCTATGTAAAGACAAATGTTTTTCCAGGGTTTCTCTGCCTCGGCACTGTTGGCAGTTTGGGCTGGATCATCACTCTGTGTGTGGAAGGCTGTCCTGGGCATTATGGGATATTCAGTGACACCCATGAACTCTACCCCCCAGAGGCCAGTAAGAGCCCAACACACACTTGTGATCATCAACAATGTCCCCAGATACTGACACACAGAATCGGGAGAGGGAGGAGGACAAAATCATTCCCAGTTAGGAGCCAGACACACACGCTTGCACACACACAGACACACACACACACACAGACACACACACACACACACACACTATAATACATAGAAACATACAGAGGTAACACTTTCCTATAATCTCCTTCATATAGCCTTTATGCCTGGCCTATTCTGCTTGGCTTTTATTTCTTATATGAAAATCACTTCTTTTAGAGATATTTCTCCAGTTTAGAGGTGTGCTGTGGTATAGTGGTGGTCGTGGGGTGTGTGTGTGTGTGTGTGTGTGTGCGCGTGCGCGCGCGCGCGCGCACGTGCACACACGTGCATGGACACAGGCGCCACACCTGAATGAAAAACCGAGGCTCCAAGGAAAGTTGACCAAGTTAGCTTTCCCTTTCTGGGGAAAAGCACCGCAGGACGTAGCTAAGTGCTACTTTTGGAAGACAGTGGTTCAATATCTGCTCCTCCCTGTTTCCCTCTTTTGGCTTTCAGCAGCTTCTTCCATACCTAGCTTTTGGGGCTATGTCAGATTAGAGATAGAACCTTCCTGCAAAGTCTGGTCCTCAGACCCTGCCTCATGACTACCCGCCCCTTGCTTAGCTAGAAGTGACAGAGGTAGGTTTTGCATCCCTTACTACATGCCAGACTCTTTCCTAAACCCCGTACCCATGGTGTTTCTTTTAGCCTTTACGATAATTTGATCATGTAGGCGTCTGGGAGGGAACAGGTGTACGACATTGCACACACGCAGCTCTAGGGTGGGGGAGCTCACTCCTGACCGCTGTACTTTCTTACCTTCTGAGGGATTGGTGAATCGGCTTACCAGGAACCCCTAGGACTGCATCATGAACCATTGAGATAAGTGACTTGTACATGTTTGCTATGATCTCTTCCACAGTGGGTGGAAAATGAGAGCGGCTGGAGGAAAGGAGAATATACTTAAAATTCTTGTAGATGTGATCAGAAACATGGTTGGGGAAGGCCGGTCCTTTGTCTCCTAGCTACATGTGATCTAATGCATGTATTCTGATTGTGTTTTTATATTAATTCAAAGGAAGATATAATTGTTTTTTCAACTCTGAATAACCCATTAAAGCTCCAAAATGCAACGTGCCTAGATTATTTGTCCCCAAATTTAAGTTTTTAAATGAGGGAGTGATTCTCCCCATACCTAGGACCTTCCATGAGCTTTTTTCCTGTTTTCTCCTTTTGTGGAAGTGTTATCACAGGCTGACTCCGATCAGAGGCTTTGAGAAATGAGAACTTTCACTTAGGGCATGTGCAACATTCCCAGGGAATCCCAGTGACTCCCACTGCTCTCCTGTAAGTAGAAAACATTTCCCCGTCACCTCCCACCTGGACAGCTGGGTCGCCCACCCCACGGGGAGAGTGGGGCAGTCCTGGCATGTCGTTCTCTTACTTAGTGTGGTGGGTAAGCATTTTTGGCAGAAGGTCTAAATCTTTCGGGGGATGGGGGATGGGTTTTCTGATGAAGATGAAGTCTGAAAAGGAGAGGGAGGCACAGCTGGGACAGGCCAGCCCTTCCCAGGATTCTCCATACAAGCCCA
Source organism: Martes martes (assembly GCF_963455335.1). Classification (NCBI taxonomy): domain Eukaryota; kingdom Metazoa; phylum Chordata; class Mammalia; order Carnivora; family Mustelidae; genus Martes; species Martes martes. Next base: position 11,153,981 of record NC_137900.1, on the reverse strand, counting down.
ATGTTTCTCTATTACTTCTCCTGCCTCCTCCCAGCTGAGGGAGGCAGCACTTTCTCCAGAACACGGGATCATGGGATGGAGGAGAAGCTGAAGGTGGAGCGTCAGCAGTGGGGGAGTCCCCACCCAGGATGTCCGGGACCTTGGTGTCATTTGAAAAAGCCCCACAGCTCATTCTGACAGGCCTACCTGTTAGGAATCTCTGTGTTCGTCAGACAGACGCCGGAGGCTGTGGACCAAACCCGAGGTTCAGGGTTAATGAGAAATATTGAAAACTCAAAGATTAACAGTTTGAAATAAGTGAATGACTACGTGTTGGGTGCCCGTGGGACTGGCGGGAATTTCCTTGGTGTTGGAAGAAGGTTTCCTATCCCTGGTCTTCCCCTCTGCAGGTGTGATTTTCTCTGTGGGGAACACCCTTCTGCATCTGGCAGGTGTCTGTCCGTCTTCCAGGAGCCCACTGCGATAGTTTCCTCCTCTGTGCTCTCCTGCTATATGCAGAATCCAGGACATACTTGCCAAATGAATGAATAAGTCCACACTAGAATCTATGCTTTTTAGTAGTATTATAAATAATCATTGTAAAACAAGAGAAACAATCCTGAAGTACCTAAGCCACTTAATTTTGAGCATTTCGTCGTTCGTCATTCATTCAGCAAATATTTCTTGCACACCTACTGAGTGCCAGGCATCGTTCCGACATCTGGAAATACAGGTAGAACAACATGGATAAAGTTTTAGGTTTCTCCAACCTGACACTCACATGGGGCAAGGCAGACAGTAAACAAACAGCAAATACCTAACATCAGTTGATAACGCACCGAGAAGAAATAAAAAGCACGGCAGGAGGGTTGCAGGCTGATGGGTGAGGCGAGCCTGTCTCTCTGTGACCGGACGGCTGAGCAGGGGTGTGTAAGGAGCTGGGGAGCCAGCAGCAGGGATGTCGGGAAGATGTTCAGGTGGAGTGAACAGCAGGTGCAAAGGCCCTGATGTGAAAATGAGTGCGGCGAGTTTCAGAAGCAAAATCAACAGTGTGGGACACGAACTCAGGTAGGTCGCAGGGGCAAAATCATGCAAAACTTCGCTGGTGGTAAAAAGAACTTTGAGTTTTATTCTAAGTGAGATGGGAAGCTCCGAGCAGGGATGCGTCCGGATCTGGTTTCTGTACCGTGGAGTCGCTTTCAGAGCGTTTTCCTCCCCCTTTGTTCATTCGGCATTTATCTCCAGCATTTATCTCCAGCATTTAGCACTGCCCTAGATTCTGGCGAGTGGCGGATAAAAGACAAAGTACATGCCTTTAAGAAGCATGAAGCGTGGTGTGGAGACCACTGTGCCACTGGCCAGTGACAGCACACTGGACTGGCATCGTGGTCCGCGTGGTGGAGGGCTGCAGACCCAGGACGAGGGCAGACGAGGAGAGTTTCCAGATGAGGACGTTGTTAATGACCCTCCTAGCGTGTGCTGTAAAAGTGAGCGTCTATGTTGCTGTGGGATATGTAACAGAAGACCTAGCCCGGTGTGGGGGAGGTACGGGAGCAACCTTGGCAGAAAGGATTTTAGACTCGGTTCTGAGAGATGGGCAGTAAGCAGCTGGTCAGGCGGGAGGGTGAGGGAGAGTCCTGATAAGTGCCCAGCATGGGGACGGGAGCATGATGGGGAGAGATGAAGCTGGATGGGTCAGTGGGGTCTGAGCCTGCGGGCCTTGAGGCCACAGTCAGGGCTTGGGTCGTTCCCCAGAGAGCTATGGGGAAAACAAGCCTTTCAAAGGAAGGAGGGCCACGAGTAGAGTTGCATTTTAGGAAGGCAGTCCGGCTGCGTGGTGGAGACTGTTCTGGAAGGAAGCAAAGAGGGGCAGGAGGTCACCTGTAGTGTAGATGAGAACAGATGTTGTGGGTTTGGGGTAGAGTGGTGGGTCTGAATAGTGTAGGAGACGGGAGCAGGAGCCTTCGGGGAAAGATGAACCGCTTTGGAAATGTGCGGGAACCGTGTGCTGAGTGACCGATGAACTAGGGAGGAAGCACGGTGATGGGAAAGGACGACCCTCGGGTGGTCTTCAGGCAGGGCAGACAGCTGCGGGGAGATATCCAGGAGAAAGTAAACCTTCTGACACGAAGCCCGACGGGGAAGTGTGAAGAAGGGATCCGTCCTTCGGAGAATTAATGTGCGGATAATTGAGGTCATGGGAATGGATGGGTTGCTGGGGGACGGTGAGCAGAGAGCGGTAACGGAGGAACACCCCTAATCAGGACCAGCTAAGGACTCCCACCAGAAACTCCCACTGAAACCTCAGACCCTTCTCGGCCTCACAGTGGCATCAGCTGCGGGCACTGGGACACTGAGTACCAGTGTGCATTCGAGGCACCCCTGCTAACTGGGGGCGGGGGGAGTTGTCCTCGTAATGGGGGCCTCCCTGGTGATAAATGAGCCCAGGTCTCTGCCTGACAAAGGGTTTCCAATCACCTTCACATTTCAATTGGCTTTTGTGGGTGAATAATTGATCTTGTTTTCTGTTTCTTACTTGAGGATTAGAAGGAATATTTTAGAATGTTTTCTTCTCTTGGCTTTATGGCTGTGCCATGAGGAGCAATGAAAGAAGATGCGCCTTTTTTTCTTTCAGACTTGACCCGTGGCCTTTCCACTGAAGTCACACCAACTGTGTTTCAGGGAGGAGGGGGCCGTGAGAGGAATGGGGGAAGGTAGTCAAAGGTACAAATTTTCAGTTATAAGATGAGTAAGTTGTGAAGGCGTGACGACAGCTAACAATATTTGGAAGTGGTCAAGAGAGTTGATCTTTAAAGTTCTCACCGCCCCCCCCCCATACACACATAGACACACAAGTTGTAACTTTGGGAGGTGAGGATGTGTTAACCTTATGGTGGAAATCATTTCACAAAACACACACATACTAAATCAGTGCTTTGTACACTTTAAACTTATACAGTATCATATGTCAGTTATATCTCAGTGAAGCTGGGCGGAAAGGAACTACTTCATGTGGCTTCAGAAAGGTTACTAAATGTTATAGAGCACTGACATTTCCTTAAACCAGAGGCGTGGCCAGGAGGAAACAAACATCGAATCAATCATACTTGGCAAAAGCAGAATTGATCGTTCTTGGTAACATGGGATTGTGGTAGTAGCATTTATTCTGATTACTCAGAATGAGAATTGACTTCACGGGCCCTTTCTAATCCTGCTGACGTCTGTGTGGACTCATGTGACAGTCCACCCGACGCCACGCACACTGCCATGCAGTAAGTCCTCGTGGAATCGTATTCACCATTGTTGTTTTGTTACTATTACTTTGTTGTACTTGCGTGCTGGCGCATGGCTTCCAGACGGGGACTGAGGTAAGGATCTTGATCTTTTTATACCCTTGGGACTAGCAGAGTCCTTGACACGGGGTAGAAATAAAGTATTTTATATTGACTTCTAATTAGTTGATTACGTCAGTAATCTTTTCCCACTTGGAGTATGAGCTCCTTAAAGACAGGTATGATGATGTCTCCTACTTCTTGACTTCCAAAAACACTAGCCCAGTTCTGAGCACATGGTAGTTACCTGCTTGTATTTATTTAAAAGCTGACAGACTAAAACCACGAGTTTCATGTTTGTCAGTTGAAGAGGAGCGTAAAAATAGTAACAATCATTTTGTGATCTCTGACCCCAGCAGCGGAAGCCAGGTCAAGCCCGCCTCATTGACAGGCACACCTGTAACCTGTAAAAATGATGGGCCTTTTGCAGCCCAGAGACGCTGCAGTCGGTCGAAACTGAAGACACCCTCCTTGTTTTTAAATATTGCTCTTTGATCAGGGTATTAATATTCATAAAGCTCTTGAAAGGAAATTGTCATTAGGTATTAAAGCCATTACAGTTGTCACGGGTTTCAGAGTGTTGCCACAGAGACAAATTGCCTCTGGGATGAGCTGCATTTGGGTATGAGTTGTATTGTTTGTTTGGAGACCTGTGCCCCTGACACCAAGAGGTGGAGATCAGAAGTACAGACATCAGGGAAGGATGCTTGGAAGGAGGGTCTGGAATTCAGAGTTTGGGGCAGTGCCTTTTATGCGCACTCGATGAGGAAAATGTCACGGGGAATGGAACCCCACCACGGGAAAGCAGTGGCTTGCTGTCACGTGAATGCTACCCTACACACCTTCCTGAGAACTGGCCTTGAGGAGAGGCTATGGTGTCTGTTTTCCAAGTGGGTAGTTTGTATTTCTTGGAGAAAGCTGTCCATCTGAGGGTCTAGAACCACAGGATCCAACTCAGTTCATCTAGAAGCATTTGGTGTCTGCAGAGTGATCTGTATCTTGATGGATGGGTGGACAGACAAGTCTAATAATTTTTCTCAATCAAAACCAAGTAAACAGTAAACTTGAAATGATATGAGCCAATACATTCTCTATTAAGATGGGTTGATAAGGTGGGTTGTTTGGGTGCCTCATTTTGTAGCCACACAGCTCCTGTAACTCAGATACCCTTTTCTGCTTTTGAATTTAAGAATGCTTTATATTTCAGAAAATAGAGCATAGACCTTAAATTGGATCTTAATGAAAATTCTGTTAATACTGCAATAGCTTTTCACTTGTAATCATTTCACAAGAGGTGTTTTTGATGGTATCTCCTCTGCTGGTGATTGCGGAGGAGAAATTTAATAACAAAATCTTTTTCATTTCCAAGTCCATTTTGAGTGGATGGGGGAAACAAGTCATATTTAACTGAAAAAAATGACAAGCTGGATAAATTTATTAGGACTGCCATGTAACCACAAATGCAGAGAATGTAATTCAGATTTTAAGAATCCTGCCAAATTTGGGTGACTTTACGTTTCTAGAATAAGATAGACTGGAGACTTGTGTGTGGAAATTGTTCTTTACAAGCAGATCGGCCCAGACCATGGGCCCTGCTGACGCCCAGAGCAAACATTCACTGGAGGCTTTTAAGGACAGTGAGGTGACTTTAAATTCTGTGCAAGATTTAGAAAACTGTTATTTCCAAAATAGCCGTGTAAATTCTGTAAACCACACCTTTTGGGAAGTGACGTAGATAGTGAATTTTATAGTAATTGTTTTGTGTGGTGTTCAAGTCTACCAACACTGTTTTATCAGATCATTTTTAACTTCATTCTTTTTAATTCAGTGTTTTAAAAAATCATCATAGTTTTAAGCCCAGAATTAAAATTTTCTATTTAGGCAGGTCTAGGGTATTCTCTTTGCAGTAGACCAAGGACACCCAATGTTTTGTTTGGGTCTTTTGGTTTGGTTTGGTTTATGTAGTCCTTAACTCAATCTTGAAAAGTTTTGACTAACATTTAGTTGGCTGAAATTCAAAAGAGAATCCACAAAATCTGGGATATTTTGAAAGTGTCAGTAATATTTACACAGTAAGGTTTAATTTTCTTGCTGTCCCACTGCAGGGATTGAAAAAATTTCTTCTGAATTGAAATTAATGTTTGATTTGACCTTACCGTAGCAATCCAATTCCTTCTGAATATACATGGAAAGTATTATTAGATCTACTTTGGAAGTTCAGGTCAGTCCAACTGCTGCTTTTTTAAATTTTTAATAATGAAAACACTAATTGAGAAAGAACTATCACCTCCTACCAAAAAAAAATGTTAGAGGGGAAATAATAGAAATGAATATTGTGCTAATCATAATTAACCTTAAAAGATCCCTGGACCCCCAAATGGTAAGTTGACAGATCCAACTAGAACCCAAAAGCAGCTCTAGTCCAGACTCCAGCAAACCTCTAGACTCTGTAACAGACGATGACTCATTCATTATAAACCAGCAATGATCTTTCCTTGATGAGGTAGCATAATTAGTTCCATCTAAGCTTTCTACTTCCTTAAGCCCTGAGCATCATTTCCTGAGGAAAGGGTACTATCTTTCCTGTATAATAGCAACATCACTTTCATCGTTGTGCTAAGGTGTCCCCAGAGCCATGCTATTCAAAGAGTGATCCTCTGACCCTGTCAATGAACCATTTATTACAGGTCCACCATGAGCTAAAGGCTTTGGCACTGCGGTCTAAACCAACCACAGGGCTAAGAATCCGGTTTGGTCCGTCTCTCGATCGTAACACCTTCCTCAATGAGGAAAGCAAGCACATTGATTTACATTCTGGGGGAAGCAAAGTGCCTGCCAGTGTCCTCTGTCTCAATGTTCTCTTTCTGGCTCGCAGGGATTTTCTCAACACTTTGGAAAGTTCAGCTCAGAATGTATAAAATATGAGCACGCAGGGTTTTGTAGGGCACTGTTTACAAGGAGCAGCACGACCGACGGCACGTATACGGAGCTTACAGTAACGTGGTTCTGATTCCGTTTACTTCTTTTTCATGAAAGATGCCTTTCTGATTCTTCGTTGCATCAACTTGTGCATAAACTTGATTCCTAGGGATGCAAATTAATAAAGGTAATAATATTATGCAGTGTTTCATAATGTAAATAGTTATTGATGAAGTGTGTCCTAAGGTCCTGGGCCACGTGCTTTACATACGTTAGCATATCTTGTCCTCCCTACAGCCCTCTGTGGTAAGAATTTTTTTTTTAATTTTTATAAAGATTTCATTTATTTATTTGAGAGAGAGAGAAAGAGCATGAGTGGGGGAAGGGGCAGAGGGAGGGGGAGAAGCAGACTCCCCACTGAGCAGGGAGCCCCCACGCAGGGCTCGATCCCAGGACCCCTGAGATCATGACCTGAGCCAAAGACAGACGCTTAACCGACTGAGCTGCTCAGGCACCCCTGTGGTAAGAATTTTTATCATCTTTTTTGGAGTTAAGGAAACTGAGGCTTAGGAAATGTTATTAACCTACCCAGTACCAAACAGCTCATCACTAGTTACAGCAATGATTCAAAAGCAGGCTGGCTTCGCTTCAGCATCCTTGCACTTTGCTCCTCTCAAGCCCGCAAAGGCCAACCAGATAACTGACAAATTGGTGAGTGAGATTCGTATTCCGGGATCATCATAGACAGAGTTCAGATAGTCTCCTTTAGCCACAAGTAAGTAGGAAAGTTGGTTAAAATACACTTTTTAAACATAACCATTAATATCAAAAGAAAGGAAGAAAGGGACTCACCAGGTTCAAGAAAGGAAGCAGAAGCTCAAAGAAGCCAGATAAGGCGCCTGGGATCAGGGTCTACAAACAGACCCTCATGTTAACTCCCACGCAGGCAAGGTCAGCAGATGGAACCAACCTGGTGCTCGCCGGGAGCAAAAACTTCAGCCCTGAACCAGACTGAGCTCTTCAAGGGTTGCCCTTTTTTCAAGAAGGGGACTTGAAAAATCCCACCTGCCAAATGCATTCCATGTCCCATGTGGGGTCTGGATCTACCCCAGCGAGGCCAAAGTCTGGCGAGATGGCTTGTACCTGGATTGCACTCAGCCGTGACCCTGACGAAGCCCTCTGACCTCTGTACGTTCTTGCAGCATGACCAAAACCACATTCTCCTCTTGACATAACATATGGACATTTTAGAACACCAAAGATGAAAGGAGCATTTTAAACATAACCAGAAGGTGGGGGGGAGGGGTAAGTAAATAACTGAGAAAAAGGACCAGTTGCCATCAAAGGAAAAACAGTTCAGCAGGCGGTATACTTGGTTTTTTGGCAACAGTAAAGACGGAAAAAACATTGAAATAACATCTTCACAAAGCTGGGAAAATAACTATCAACCTGGAATTCTGTACCTGCAAACCATCATTTAAGAGTGATAATGACATGGAATCCACAGGACAGGAAAAGCTGCCCCGTATAGAGCAGTAATCGCCCAAATATTACGTTGAGTGAAAGAAGCCGGGCACAAAGAGTGACTGCTCTATGACTCCACTGATGGGAAATTCAAGAACGAGGCTGACTTAATCAGTAGGGAGAAATGTCTGAATGGCAGTGGTGACTACTGACAGAGAAGGGACGGACAGAGCCCTCCCGTATGATGAAAACATCCCACATCTTTGATCTGGGTGGTATTCGCTTGGGTATAGATACAAAAATTCACTGAGCTAAGCCCTTTACATGCACGCCACACACCTCCCTGCGTATATTTTGACTCCACCCACTGCCCAAAAAAGAGCATATTTTTTGAAAGTGGGAAGACATAATAAAGACTTTTTACGTTTGCTTTTTATAAACACTCCCTAAAGAATGGCTGAAGATTTATTTCTGTAAGAATGAGATGGCACCCGGAGGATCAGAGTGGGTTGGAATAATGAACAGTGACAAAAGAAAGTGGTAAATAAGAGGTTTCATTTAAACAACATTGACTAACAACAATAATAAGGTCTTTGGGGTGTGGGGTTTAAACCCAAGATGGAATTAAAACACTAGGTAACAACCAGTGTGTGTGGTAGATGGTAAGTGGAACGAAAGTATTCAAAGATCCTTCCTGGGGCCTCTGGGTGGCTCAGTGGGTTAAAGCCTCTGCCTTCGGCTCAAGTCATGATCTCAGGGTCCTGGGATCGAGACCCCCTCGGGCTCTCTGCTCAGCAGGGAGCCTGCTTCCTCCTCTCTCTCTCTCTCTCTCTCTCTCTCTGCCTACCTCTCTGCCTACCCGTGATCTCTGTCTGTCAAATAAACAAATAAAATCCTAAAAAAAAAAAAAGATCCTTCCTTGTTTTTCTGGAGGAGGGTAGGAATGTTGATTAACTCTGAATCAATGTTAAAAATTTAAGGTAGTCACAAAAACAATAGCAACAGAATATCTGTCATTTTGATTGATTGGAAAGTAAGAATTAAGATGTTATTTACTCTAATATAGGGAAAGGAGAAAACCAGAAGCAAAGAACAAGATTTGGTAAATAGGAAAAAAAAAATAATGGAAGCAATAGGTATAGGTTTATTAGCAATTATAATATAAATGTAATTTATTAACAGATGTAACTTTTGACATGTTGGAAGACAGAGATTTTACCTTACTATTTACGTGATCGACTCCTAAACCAAATGACACAAAGCCAAAAGGATAGAAAATGAGAAACTAGAAAGATATTTTATAAAAATAAGAGCCTATATAACTACATAAATGCCATGCAAAGCAGACTTCAAGGCACAAAGTTTTTTTTGCAATTATTCATCAGAAAGATATAAAAATGCTGAGCCTGGACCCTCCAGGCAAATAAAGCAAAATCTGACAGAATGACAAGGAGAAAACAGACAAATTCGTACTTACAATGGGGGGTTTAACACACATTCCTCAGAAAATGATACCTTCAACAGGCAAAAAAGAACCAAAGATGTGGAAATGTTGAAAAGCATTATTAATGAACTCAATCCCTTGACTATAGAGAGACCCCTGATCAAAGGTTAGGCAATATACACTCCAAGCACAACATACATGGTTTACAAAATTGAACATGCATCAGGCCACGAAAGAAGGATCAGTAAAGGGGCACCTGGGTGGCTCAGTTGGTCAAGCAACTGCCTTCGGCTCAGGCCATGATCCTGGAGTCCCAGGATCGAATCCCCCATCAGGCTCCCCACTCAGCAGGGAGTCTGCTTCTCCCGCTGACCCTTCCCACTCTCATGCTCTCTCTCTCAAATAAATAAATAAAATCTAAAAAAAAAGAAAAGAAAAGAAAGAAATCAGTAGAATCAGTAAGGAATAAACCAGACAAAGTCTAAGACAACTGGGAACATCTAGGCTTATAGCAAACAGGAGGGAATATGCCTCCTGAAGGAAAAGCCGATAAAATAAAAGAAAAATACTCTGCAGCCTATAGCCTCCAGTTTGAAACGCCTTTCTAAGTGATTGCACTGTTATGAAATGACCCAAGCCCATCCAGCATCTCCTGCTATCTTTCTGTCTCGTTGCTTGCCCTCTGATCCTAGGACAGCTCAGCTGTTTTCAAAGATAGGAAAGGTGTTGTCAGTGGATAGGAACCCCTGCGCCCCCAACCCAATCAGTTATCTTTGGAGTTGTAGACACTTCTGATAGGAGGCATCAGGGCATTGCAAGGTAGAGGGAGAAGAGGAAAGGCCATTGTCTTAAATTAGGTTTAAGGATTCTGTGATGAATCAGGGGTTATTCATTGTCCCTGGTCCCCCAGGTTTCACCCCTAGGCGAGGTGAAACTCTTGTATGAAGTCTTTCTCTGAAGATGTTAAGGAATTGATCAAATAACTTTCTTCTTGGATGCAGTACATAAGCCTTTATGTATTGAGCACATTCAGTAAGTGCGTCTTTTCATGATGGGAAGAACTATGTGAACCTGAGGATACTTGGACATAGATTCTCTTTGTCAATTCGGCAAACACAGGATTTACCAGGAACCCTACAGGACTCCACTCAGACATCACCTTCTTTTCCATGGTCTAAAAGTAACATTTTTTAGCATCGTGGTGATAATATTCCAGATTTGGTGTGTGTCCTCCTAATTTGTTAATCTACAGCATTCTTAACCCTCAATAAATGATTCGTGGCAGCCTCTCATTTCGTTGGATTTTAGTAGCTCCCCCGTATTTTTTGCTGACCTGGAAATTCTACAGACAGCTCCATTTTCAGGCTGATGAAATGCAGTGATCCCTGAAGCTATCTGTGCAGTGTCCCACAGGAGACCTCCTTCAAGCTTGAAATGATTCCATTTTTTATCATGAATCCCTGCCCTTGAGATCATCGTGGCTGAATGTTTGCTAATTTCCCTCCGAGCTCTGCCTTTGCACACTGGCTATCAGTCTGTCTCCTAAAATCTTTCTTAACTTTTTTTTTTTAAGTTAAGAGCTGATCACTAAATTCTGTATCTCATGAGTGTTTTTGGTTGATAAAAGAGGAAGAAAACAACCCACCACGGTTAATTTTACAGTGTAATTGAAAAGCTAAAGCACTGTGGAGGGCAGGAATCTTCCCTATCTCTAAGGACTAAAATATCGCTCAGATTTGTATTTTTCTGAAAGTGCTAACTCTGAGTCCCTTTGCAAAGAGTGATCTACAGCTGTACCTGGCCACACACTCACCCTGGGGGTCAGAATTCCTGCCACAGTGGAAGTTGTCATTGGCCGCGTTTGCGTGAAGTGTGACAGGCTGTCCAGCGTAGCTGTGCCCACAAGCTTCCCGTCTTGGGGTCCACGTCCGGCATGTCTCTGGTTTCCCATATTGACCCCAAAGATTTCAGCCTTTCGCATGTGAACTGAACAAAGGTGTAAAATGCTTTGGCTTCTTCTTGCTGAACAAAGGAAACCTGGTTTCGTGCAGATCCAGATATGTTTAAACGGGTTCAATATTTTCTACTCGGTATGAAGTGGCGGGAGGCGTCAATGTGATAGCGACAGAGTTCTCCGAATTCTCTCTGTGTCGTGGCTGTGCTTTAAAGGTTCCTGTGAAAGACTCCATTCACTGCATGTGAGTTTCTAGTTGGAGAATTATCTAATTGCTTTTCTGATTGAGGCTCAAGTAGCCATTCATATTGAGCTATAAATATGAAAGCAGTTTGGTTTGGTTTTTTCTCTTTTTTTGCTCTCCTACTTAACTGCTTCCTCATTTTGGATTCCTCCTTTAGGATTAGGTTAAAACCAACAGGCACCTGAGTCATCAGATTTGATAGTTAAATGGATACTATCCCCATTCCATTATAAACATATATATATATACAATATATATTATATATAATTTTTATGACACAAAGGCCACAGTCGATAAGTGAGCACACGAACAATTCACTAAAGAAAAAAAATCCAGATGGCCAGTAGGCCTTTAAAAAAAACTGTTCAGCTCAGTAGTAATCATAGAAATGTCAAAACAACCATGAAGCCTCATTTCTCATCTTTGAGATTCTACTTGAGTAAGTTACTTCTGTTATTTCTAAGCATTTTTCTTATAAAAAGGCCTGGAAGACTTTGACGTTATCTTGTTGAATTGATGAATTTCGAGATATAGGCCCAAGATGTTTGCCACATTGTTGATCCAACTCTACTCCCAAGTAGGCCAATACTGGGGAAAGATTCCTGTCTCTCTGCTCTCCCATATCCATGGAGATGATCCATTTTTAAAATGCTGCTGAGTGAATGAATTACTGTTTGACTATAAGATATAATACTTTCATGAATTAAAGGTATATTTTTGAAGATTTTATAGAACCCAGAAGAGATGATTATGGCAAGCTCAAGTGACACGTGGAGAAACTCTAGCCTCCACACGTCACACGAACAGGGCGTGAGGGAGGTTGAAGGGTGTGCGGTATCCAGCCCCGTCTCTGCACCAGGGTGGCTGTCCCCTCCCTGCCTCTCACTCCACACAATCTAAGGAGTGTTTAAAATCCAGATAAACACCTTATAGGGTAGCGCTGTTCCTTCGGTGCACTGGAAAATGGGTGTGCAAATATCAAAACTTTTTGCTGTGCTTAAATCATCCTCTAACTCTTTTTAAGAAACCTGGGTTGTCTCCAGGCAAAATGAACCTCTGAGGTTGAAATGTTCTTGTCCGTGGGGCCTCATCTCCCTTTGTCTTGGCTGTTCCGTTATGGGGATGGCGTCTTCTCGGGACACACGCAAGATGGCCATCGTTCTCAGCCCTCTTGTCTGAATTCTCTGTCCTCTCGCCTGTTGATGTCTGCGGCGGACTCTTGAGAAACTGCCTTGCGAGGAGAGTCGCTCTTTCCACTGGTGGTCTTACGACTGAATCAAAATGAATAGAGCAAGCGCTCACAGGAAATCTCCTCTTTGGAATGTGACATGTCTCCGTGTGTGTGTGTTTTAACCTAAAAATATCTGCCATTCTTTGCTATTTTTAAATGGTGTGCCTTATTTGAGAGGCGGTAGCAAAATCTCACAATCAAAATAATTTTATTTTCAAGGTAGAAGAAAATTAGAAACAATGAAATGTTTGGACTGGTGTGCCACCAAAGGACTGATGAAATCTCTTCTTATAAGCACAGCAGATATAAGTCTTTGTTGTATATTATTTAAGGCCCCTGCAAGTTCTGGGGGCTGGGGAAAGTTTTGGGGGCCAATTCTCTCTTTTTTTTATTTTATTTTATTTTTATTTTATTTTTTTTACATAATCTCCACAACAGACGTGGGGCTCGAACTCACAACCCCAAGATCCGGAGTCTTGGGCTTTACTGACAGAGCCAGCCAGGTGCACCAGGGGCTGATATTTTGGCACAAAGATATCAGAAGATTAAATTCCTCCTTGTCAGAACCATGGCTGGATCACAAGTGAGCCAGTTGTACCTCTATCTACCTTTGTTAAGTATGCAATGTATGGTGCCTACTAATTGTATAAAAATGTCTTCGGGGAAGGAGGATAAGTGGCCTTTGGAATGGGACACTGTGCGGTCAAGTTCTGGCTCTGCTGAATACTAAGCCCATGACCTTAATTTACTTAATGCCCCTGAGTTTGTTTCTTCACTCAAAATGTGGGCATAACAACACTCACTCAGTAGAGCTGTAATAATTAAAGATAGTGTATACGATATATAAGAATCACTATGTCTTAATTAGTGTTAATACTTCCTTAAAATCCTATTAACTTTGTCTAAGTAGGTATTTAAGTAAGTTGCTTTTCAAATGACTTATTGATTGACCCTAATTTTTTTTCATTTTATTTTATTTTATTTTATTTCTTTTCAGTGTTCCAAAATTCATTGTTTATGGACCACACCCAGTGCTCCATGCAATACGTGCCCTCCTTAATACCCACCACCGGGCTTACCCATCCCCCTACCTCCCTCCCCTCTAAAACCCTCAGTTTGTTTCTCAGAGTCCACAGTCTCTCATGGTTTGTCTCCCTCTCTGATTTCCCCCAACACCCTTCTCCTCTCCATCTCCCCCTGTCCTCCGTGTTATTCCTTATGCTCCACAAGTAAGTGAAACCATATGGTAATTGACTCTCTCTGCTTGACTTATTTCACTCAGCATGATCTTATCCAATCCTGTCCATGTTGAAACAAAAGTTGGGTATTCATCCTTTCTGGTGGAGGCATAATACTCCATAGTGTATATGGACCACATCTTCCTTATCCATTCATCTGTTGAAGGGCATCTTAGTTCTTTCCACAGTTTGGCGACCATGGCCATTGCTGCTATGAACATTGGGGTACAGATGGCCCTTCTTTTCACTACATCTATATCTTTGGGGGTAAATACCCAGTAGTGCAATTGCAGGGTCATAAAGTAGCTCTATTTTTAATTTGTTAAGGAACCTCCACACTGTTTTCCAAAGTGGCTGCACCAACTTGCATTCCCACCAACAGCATAAGAGGGTTCCTCTTTCTCCACATCCTCTCCAATACTTGTTGTTTACTCTGATTGACCCAAATTGACCATAGTACACTTTGGGTCACGTTTTTCAAGGTGGTGCACACAGACCCTTTCCACTAACTTGTGTGTGCCCCATAGCACGCACGGGCAAGCACTTTTCTGAGACCTAGGAATAGAACTCTTGTTGCCAGAAAAACCCACAAGCTCACAGAAGGTTCAGTCCACACTTTTGTATTCATTAGCACCATGCTGAACCAGATAGTTTTAACTGGATGCTTAATAATTCTGATTCAGACACTTTATAGGGTGTGAGAAAGATAGATTCTATTTCTGCCAGGAACTTGTAATGTAAAGTACCAGAACAATCTGAAAAAAAAAAAATTCTGGTCTCATAACTCAGAATTCTCAGTTCATCTCTTGGGCCCCTCTGGCCCAGTCTTAAACTGCATCAAGATCTGTCGAAAACAGTGTCCACACCAGAAACCACCCAAAGTTCCATCAGCAAGGAAAAGAGGAACACTCTGTAGTATGTTCGTGTCACGGACTACTACTCAACAGTTAAAAATTCCAAGTTATAAAAGAAAAAAATCCGAATTATTGACAGATGCAACAACATAGGTAGATTTCAAAAACATTATGTCGAGCCAAAGAAGCCAGAGACAAGAGAGTATATATTAGATGACTTCACTTTGGAGAAGTTCAAGAAGAGGCAAATCTAAGCTATGATGATAGAAGTCAGAATAGCAGTTATCCCTGGGGCTACTGACTGGGAAGGGGCAAAAAGGAATTTTCTAGCATGATAATTGTCCAAATCCTATAGATACAAGGTATGCACGTGTGCACGCACACACACACACTCATACACTCATTCACTCATCAAGCTGTACCCTTAAGATCCGTGCACATACAGTAGGTAAGTTATACCTCCATTTCCAAACGCGTGTCCAAGATAGGGCACCATTTTGTTTGAGGGAAGTGAGGAAGGTAAGGGCATAAAGAGATTAACTCTTAAAATTTCAGTCTTTCTAGGGTTTCCACTTTTATAGGTTCTATTTCTATAAAAATGAATTTACCTTTGAACTCTGATTTTTAAACAAAATAAAACTTGTCAGGGGCACCTGGGTGGCTCAGTGGGTTAAGACCTCTGCCTTCGGCTCGGGTCATGATCCTAGGGTCCTGGGATCGAGCCCCACATCGGGCTCTCTGCTCGGCGGGGAGCCTGCTTCCCCCTCTCTCTCTGTCTGCCTCTCTGCCTACTTGTGATCTCTGTCCGTCAAATAAATAAATTAAAAAAAAAAAAAAACTTGTCAGAGTAGCTCCCAGTAGTCAAATAAATGGGATCCCAACTTTTTGAAGTAAAGTTGTAGCTCTGAAACTCAGAATTAAGAAGCGCCATTGACTTTAACTGCCTCTTGGAATGCATCGCTATTTCAGTCCAGAGAAAAAGAAATTTTATGTTGTAAATTCATCTCCCGTCTCGGGTTTGTTCAACTCCTCTGTAAGAGCATCAGGAAGGTAAATTACTCAGAGTTAAATGTGAGTGTGTCTTTTGACTCAATGTAAATTGATTTGCACGCAGGACATCTTCATTTTCTGCATAAAGAATGAGCCATTAGTTGATTACTCTTCGCTTGCTCTGTGGTATGCTTTTTCTATGATTAGCCCTGAGCTGACCAGTGCACCTGACCGGCTCCGTCAGTAGAGCATGAGATTCCTGATCTTGGGGTTGTGAGTTTGAGCCCCACGTTGGTTGTAGAGATTACTTTAAAAAAAAAATAAAAATAAAAAGAGAATTGGCCCGCAAAGCTTCCCCTAGTCCCCAGCACCTGCACCTGCAGGGGTCTTAAATAATAAATCAAGCAAGTGGGGGGAACCTAGGTAGGCATAGCCTTAATATAACAAACGCCCAGCTCATGAAGATCGACTAGAAGGTGCATACTGACTCTACTATTCGCTGTTTTTTCTTTCAAAGCCTTCATGATGGTTGAAAAATTTGTAAACAGCCTCTTCTCTTATAGTATTCAAAATCTTTCGAGATGTTTTTTGCTCATCCCTCTAGACACGTTCCCACGTTTCCCGCAGGAATCCCCACCCCCAGCTCCGTATCTGCAGTCAAAGATGTGATTCCTTAAAGACTCCGCGAGGGATGCCACGTCAGCTTCTCAGCCCGATTCCCGTCTCCCCTGCCACGCGCTCCCCCGTGTCTCTCTGCCTTAACCACAAACACCGTACCTCACACAGAGTAGACATGGAAAGTTTACAGAAGGAAAGGGAGTGGAAAAAGAGCAAGACTGCATCTGTCTGAACAGTCAAGATTAAAAGGAAAAAAATGATTTTCCATTTCATGGCACATAGGTTTTGCACTAATAAAGATTTCACAGAACCTTTCAGAAGGTTTCTTCCTGCCTTCAAAACCTCATAATACAGAGTATTAAGATATTTGTTCCAGGACTAAAAAAAGCTCACCTAGACCTTCATGTAGCCGAATAGTTTAACAGGTGCAGGGAAAAAATATTAATGTTAAATTTAAAAGCCCCACAGTCTGCTGGGAGTCACAGTGCGTAACAACACTATGAGGAGGTGTGACCTCGGCCCCTGAAATCTGTCACCAAGGCCTAATAGCTGGTTTCAGATCCATAAGATATCTTTTATTTTTCTATACGTTTTTCTTTTCACGAAAACACATGTTTGATGAACATTATCTGAATGTTATGTGTTGACAGTAGTTCCTCTCATAGCTAAGGATTTAACATTACTCTTAATGAAGTTTTAAGATATTCGTGTACATATTATATTTATATATGTATCTGTAATATCCATGTTGTATATATTTATGCATGAATATGTACACACAGCGATGGAGTATACCTACACATCTGTGGGATGGCCAATACATTATTTATCCATGGTGAAGTGCAGTATAATGCACGCCCTTGCTCCTACCTCAGGACCTTTGAACATGCTGCTCACTCTGGGATGCTTTTTTTTTTTTTAAAGATTATTATTTATTTATTTGTCAGAGAGAGAGAGAGTTAGCACTGGCAGACGGAGGCAGAGGGAGAAGCAGGCTCCCTGCCAAGCAAGGAGCCCGATGTGGGACTCGATCCCAGGACACTGGGATCATGACCCGAGCCGAAGGCAGCTGCTTAACCAACTGAGCCACCCAGGCGTCCCTGGGATGCTTTTCCTTCAGGTTACTAACTGCATGCTTACCCTCCCATCCCCTGTATCTTCATCCTTGGTTGTTCCCTTTACAACGCTTCTCAGAATTCACAGCATACATTCGATGAATCTCCAGCATAAGTTCCACAAGGGCAAGGATCTTGTCTGTCTTATTCACTTAATATTCCTGGTGCTTAGCACAATGCCACATATATAACAGGACCTCATTACATAATTTGCACGGCAAATGACTTAAAGGTCGTCTGACTGACCCTCTACCATGCACGTGAATTCCCAATAAGAACCTACAGTCATACAGTAATTGAAGGCCATTTATAAGACAATATGGGAACAGGCTGGTTACAGAAAGATAAAAGTAAAATAAAGCAGATGAAGAGGAAGAGCAAAATTTCAGAGACTGCTCAAAAGGAAAGGAAGAAGCGGAAATCAGTCTGACCCATTTTGGAATGTTATTGACAGGTGGCTGGTGGACAAAAGCGCCATCATTGGTCACAGAGTTTATTTTTTTTTCCTTAATCCCTGAGAAATTAATATCAGTGTAACACTTTATGGTTACAGGTACAGCTTATGACATTTAAAAATAAGTAAGTGGCTAAATAAATCCTCAGGCCATTTAAAGATGGATGATGAGAGCA
Source organism: Martes martes (assembly GCF_963455335.1). Classification (NCBI taxonomy): domain Eukaryota; kingdom Metazoa; phylum Chordata; class Mammalia; order Carnivora; family Mustelidae; genus Martes; species Martes martes. The sequence goes on along the minus strand of NC_137900.1, from coordinate 11,135,969 downwards.
TATCATGAACTGCATATTACAAGAGAGAAAACACTGTGCATGCCTCACTCATTAGGGCCTCATAACCACCAAGTCAGCTCGGCAGGCATAACTATGAATATTCCCATTTTTCAGACATGGAGACTGAGTCTCAGAGACTTATAAGTGATAGGCCTTAAGTTCATAGACCTTATGAGTGGCAGATTCCCAAACTGATGCCAGATATTTCGACTCTGAAACCTCATATATGATGGAAAACTCAGTTCCAATTTTTGCTGCAATCCTGGGAAGCAAGTTATAAAAAAAAATTAGAAAATTGTATCCTCTGTGTCCTAATATAAGCTTCTTCTCCATGTTGACATCTGGAAGACTTCCATAGAATTCTTCTTTTTTTTTTTTTTAATTACAGCTTTATTTCAAAAGTCCTCTAGTCTGACTTTCTCTCCTTCCTTACTTTATGACTACGGAAGGAATTGGTGTGAATTGAACGGTCTTGATTTAAAAGGGACTTAGCTGTGCAGTTACCCTCTTTTACCACGAGAGGTCACTTTGGGGCCAGTGAGGCCCAGAGCACTGAAGGATGGATGAGAAGTTGTGAGAGAACCCAGGAATTAAAAATCTGTAGGCTGTGTCATGACTGCTGACACGTCATGAAGCTGATGACTCACTGGATCAAGGTGGCAGAAAATGAAATAGTTACGGGTTGCAGACACTCTTAGATGAGGGAATGACAGGATACGGGAGGACAAAAGTCTCACGCAGACCCATTATGGGTCCCGACTACCCTTGACGTAGTATTTCTTTGCGCAAACCCTATCCTAAGCACCTGCTGTGTCCCAGGCGCCGCACTGGGTGTTTGGACAGTGACAGCAAGGACATGGGCCTTGCTTCCCTCGAACCCGACCGTGCACTCCCGCTAATCTTACCTGCACTTTGCTGTAAAGGTGAGGTTGCAAGGCTCCGGGGCCCGCCCGTGAGTGTGCTCAGCCTTGGTCCCCACTCTGCTCTGGGACTGTTGGAGTTTGCTTCTCCGCCCACCCGCCTGGCTTCACGCGCGTGACCCACCTGGCTTCTGCCGACATCAAGTTTTGTCCCTGTGACTTCTCTGTGTGCTCCTTCCCCTTGCCCACTGTGAGGACAAGCCCTGTCCGCCTCTGGGCTCACCCAGGGAGAGGTCTGCTTACCAGCTCCCCGGGCATTCCAGGCCTCCAGCCGTCCTGCTGCTTCAGCAGCTGCTGTAAAAAAAAAAAAAAAAAAAAAAAAAAAAAAAGGAGATGTCAGCTCCTTCTACTCTGGATGAGATCTGAAGGCAAATGACCTTGTTTGCCTCAAAGAGAAGAACCAGATGGCTTTGGGGAGGAGGGGAGCTGCCAATGCTCTACCTGGAGCATCGTGGGCATGGCTGGCTCTGAGGGCACCGATGGCCAAAGGCTGGTGGCACCTGGTGGCGTATGACCTTGTGCTTTGTCTTCAGGTTTTCTTTCTAACGCCATCCCTTCCTTCTCCCTTTTTCTTCCCTCATTCCATCGACTCACTCATTTTACTCCTTTCTTCCCTTGTGTTCTTACTGCTTTCTGCTCCCTCCGGTAGCCTTAGCAGAAACTGAGGGCGAGGCAGGGACTGAATGGGGCCCCTTAAACGGAAATCTTGCTCCTTGCGCTGTGTTCTAACTCCAGTAGCATCTGAAGATCTTTGGACCTGGCGTGGGTGACCCCATTCGTGCCACGGTCCCCACCACTCCATCTCATACCCACATTTAATTTGCCAGCCAACGCGCAGCCCCCATCCCACCCATGAACTTCAGAGGTTAAGGAAACATTGAGTCATATGTCCATGTTACTGTTATGACATGGCTTTTCCAATGCCTGGGATCTCAGGCATCCCAACCACCGTTCACCTTTTAAGAGTTTCCACCTGCTGATTTGTCAGACATTGTTCCTGTGCAGGTAAGGAGACATTTCATTTTTTGAGCTTACTTAAAAATACGAAAAATAGGGGCACCTGGGTGGCTCAGTCGGTTAAGCCTCTGCCTTCGGCTCAGGTCATGATCCCAGGGTGCTGGGATCGAGCCCCGTGTCGGGCTCTCTGCTCAGCGGGGAGCCTTCTTCACCCTCTCCTGCTCCCCTCTTTGTGCTCTCTTGCTCTCTCTGTCAAAAAAATAAAGTCTCTCTTAAAAAATACAAAAAATAGTACAAAAGAGCTTGCAGCCTCTGTCCACCCACTTGTGTTTATTTCCTATTGCTGCTGTAACATTATCACAGATTTAGTGACTTAAAACAATAAATTGTATTATCTTACAGTTCAGTAAATCAGAGGCAGATGCGGGTGCCTTGAAGCTGAGATCCAGGTGTCCACAGGGCTCCGCTCCCTCCCGGGAGGATCTGTGTCTTTGCTTATTCAGGTTGTGGCCGAAATCTGCCGTTATTGGGGTTGTCAGGCTGAGGTCCCACTTTCCAGGCTGGCCATTCTGGCTTCTAGAGGCCACTTGCGTCCCTCGGCTTGTATCCACCCCTCTTCACCAACTTCAAAGTCAGCAACAGGGAGGAGGGTCAAGTCCTTCTCGTGCTCCACGTCTCCTCCTTCTTCGGTCTCATCTCTGTGACCCAGCTGGGAAAGGTGCTCTGCTTTTAAGAACTCGTGTGATTAGATCGAGCCCACCTCCATAATCCAAGATAAGCTTCTCATCTCAGGTTCCATCCCCTTGATCACATCTGTAAAGTCCCTTCATCACAGAAGGTAGCATCTGCAAGAGTTCCGGAGATTAGGGCATGGACATCTTTGGGGACCATTATTCTGCCAACCACATCCCTGATTGCAGCTCTCGGCTGGTGGGAACCTCACACGGTGGTTGCATTTGACACCAAGCCACGGGGCAACCTGCCGAGGAAAGCACTAAACCAGGGATGGGGAAAGCTTGGATCTGCTCCAGCCCCGCAACTGTGACCCTGGCCAAGACTCTGGAGCTCTGTTTCCCTTAGGATGTTGCTAAGATGTCCAGCTTAAAATTATCTTAGAAATTGAGAATGAATAAAATTGATTAACATTCTAGTGTTCCCAATTTGCGATTCCTGGCATAACAGAGACCAATTCAATATTCTTCCCATCTTAATTACTAAGAGAACCCTTATTTTACTTGGTGCCCAGCCCCCCCCCCCAAAAAATCAATAGAAATTACTGGATAGGAATTTCAGGAAAACTCTCTAAAAGGAACTGACTCAGCTGGTACATACCCCACCTTGCCCATGCCCTCCCCCATCTGCCTGCCCAAATTACAGACATGGTGGCAGACCCTCTGACTAGCATCTTGAAAGTATGAGGATGAGAATCAAGGCATAAAGATGGCAGCCTGAGAAGCTGGAAAGAGCCAAGTCCCAAACAATGTAGTTCGTGTATGACCCTTATACCGGCCCTGGACTGACCACTTGTGGGTTTCTTTTATATGAGAGAAAAGTATGCCAGTAGTGGAGTTGGGAGAGGGGAGCCAGTAGGGGGCTCTTCTGGTAGGGGTGGCTGAATTTAATTCCTTTAATTTCTGTGCTCTAACAATTGATTCTTAGCCTAGAAACTATCACAAGAGTGTCTTCTACCAATGGGAGATGAACTATGAAAAATAACTTCTTTAAATGAGAAAGTTAGCTATCAAATGAATTCAAAACAGACGTGGTTGTAAGTATATGTCTAACACTTTTATTAACACAATAGCTATTTCACAAACATTACCTCTTTTTATTACCAGAATAACGCAGTGAGGCAGGTGGTTTGGACACTGCATGGCTTTTGTTTGCGGTTCAGGAAAGCAAGGCGCCTCCTTACAGATCCTGAGTCCTGATTTTTAGTTTTGGACTTGAAGCCATTTGCTCTTTCCTGCTCCTTATGGTTTATGCCCTCGTGTCATATTTAAAGAACCACTGATTTATGATATAAGTCCAAAATGTTTTTCTTTGCCTCTGATGTGTTTTTAACATGGAAACACTAAAAGATTATGCTTCACAAGGCTTTCCTCCCCCCAGGAATGGGCAACCCACCTAAGCACATTCTGATTAGGGAGGAGTTGGTCATACCCACTGTGAGACCTCTCAGGATGAGGACAGCCAGGTCCTGGGAATGGGACTATGACCTTGGAGTCCACTGGGGGGGCATCATTCTCTGGGTTCTCTGACTCCCTCCAGCCCTCCTGGTCTCCTCAAATTAAACACGGCAGCCTGCGTCTCCCTTCTCCAGAGTCCCTGGGTGGGAACAATTCCTAGAGGAACAGAACTGTTGAAAGCAAAGACAACCCACAACCTGCGCTTGGTAATGATTTCACGGCCCTCAAGGAGACTGACCCTTGAGCAAGATCCTGCTCTGCTGCTGGAGTGAGCTTTCCGTCAGGGGCAGTTCAGATTTTCTAAGTCTCCCGGGTTAACCTGAAAGGCAAAATGCTGATTTTCATGATAATGAATGGAACCTAGGCCATAAAGGACAAATGAGAGCCCCAAAGACAAACACCACCTTTGCTTCCTCCGTCTGAAGGACTGGAGAGTTCTCCATCCAAATCATGAACTTTTAGGAGGAAACTTACCTTGTATCATTTCAAAGATGATAATACTTAGGAAATGTCATTAACTGAAGAGGAATAAAGAACCCACCGGCCAGAGCCAAGAGGTAGCTTTTGGAACACCTTCCTTTTCCCTGAAGAGGTAATGACTTTGATGGAGCTCTTCTCTGTCATTTAACAGCTCCTCTATTGAAGGTCATTCATTGGTACATTAATTGATTTAAATATCCTGTTTTCAAATTCTGTTTCTGTTAGCCCTGAAAATAATTTCACATCTGAGTCAAAATGGTAAGATTCAGGACACTGAAAAATGTCCTTATGAATGCAAATTTACAGAGAACTCCCTATCCATGTACATTATAAAAGGTGCCCTGAGGGTTGCTAATTATAGTGGAGGCTGGGGCTGGGAATGTTGGCCAGTAGTTGGGAGTGTTGGCTGGAATGTTCAACAGGAAACTCTACACATGCATTTGATTTTATTAGTCTCCTCTTTTTTTTTTTTGATTTGTCTACACACAAATTTACTTTAACCTTACTGCATAGAAGAATGTTATAGACATAAATATAATAAATCGGTTAAAAAATCCTTTTCTGAATGATAGAGAATATTTCAATTAACTGACTGCATTACTTTCAATTCTGTGCGGTCACAGGAGCTTGGCCAACAAAGGCTTGATGTGAAAAGATCCTTTGTAAATGTGCCATAAGGAATATTTAAGCATGACTTGTAATTTGCATGGTGATTGCTGACATGTGAGCAAATGCTTTTACGGCGTTTTAAAATATCCCTTAAAGGTACCTTAAATACTAAAACTACTGTTTGTACCATTTTACAAATTCTCTTCAAAGATATTGCAAGGAGAATGTTCCATTTTAGCCTTAAAAGAACAGTAACAATAAAATAATAGTAGTGGAAGCTCGTATCTCCGCGGCAGTTCCCTGATACAAGGACTCTACACTTTAGAAACATCTTCTGGTATTATTCTTGCAACAAATATCAGTATTGTATCCACCTCTGTTTTGTAGAGAAGGAAATTGAGTTGGAGAGGCCTGCAATTTATGTCAAATTATTTGGATCCAAGTTAGTGCGCTTTTACAGTTTGTAAAAATACTCCCTCCAGTGGAAGAGATGGTGACAGAGAAATTCCATTAACCCGTTATGGTAACCGAGGGAAATTCAGGCCTGGCGGGCTCACCGAAGACATGCCATGTCTTCGTCATTAAGGCCAGACCCTGGAACAAACCAGACTCTGCAAATTTCAATCCCAGCCCTTCCACTCACCTGCTTCGTGACCCTGGGGTAGTTAACTCGACCTGTCTATTCGTTAGTGCCCACCTACTCGTCCTGAAGACGAGTAACAACTAATTTGTAGAGTTGGGATGAGGACGCGGTAACATGGACGTGCCTAGGAGAGTCCCCCGCACAGAAATGGCATCGGGATGCTTTTGATTGCAGCCTGTCTGTGTTGGCCCAGCTGCGGGGTCTGGCCAGTGCTATTTCCAGAAGCCTAATGGCCGAATCAGTGGGGCGGTCTGGACCGGCAGCAGGGTATGACTTCTTCGGCCCCATAATTCTCTTTCTTATGGTTTCTGGACCTCTTGGCTCTGCCCATAAGTGGAGAACCCACACAGCAGTCGGGCCCCCGGGCATGGTGCAGGCCCTGGAGGACAGACCAAGGGAGGAGAATTCCAGCACCACCAGCTGCCCGGGCTGGGAGAGCTGTCAGGGACCTCCCTCCGGTTACCGGCCACTGCCCTTCCCAGGAGTGACACATTTCCATTGTAGATGCCCCCGAGTGCCGTTCTTAGAAACTAAGGGACCCTGGCTGATTGGACAATAAAAGAAGAGTTTGGTCTAGAGAGGGTGTGGCAGGTACCGCAGCTGGCTGGAGGGGGCCTGGGGAAGCTTCTTCACCTCGCTGGGCTGATTTCCCCCGCAGGGAAGATGAGAGCCCCTCCGCTTGCCCCTTCTCTCTCCTCCCCGGTAGTCCCCAGGAGATCTATTGCTATTTGTGATTGCTTTCGGTTTGGTTCAAAGAAAGGGGACTACAGAAATGCTGGAGTGAAATGGTTTTTCTGTAATTCAGGAGAGATTAGCTGTCTTCAGTAGAGTGACCATTCAGTTCAGCACCCAAACTTAGACACTCCTGAGAATAAAAGGAAGCACTAAGCAAAATTGAAATTACGTAAACGTTCTTGGAAGGCAGCTTAGCCATTTCTTAACAAAACTAAGCATATTCTTCCCATACATATGACCCAGCAACTGTGATCTTTTTGTTATTTACCAAAAGGAGTTAAGAGCTTAGGTCGACACAAAAACAGGAGCATGGATGTTTACAGCAGCTTTATTCATAATTGCCAAAGCTTGGAAGCAACCAAGACATCCTTCAGTAGGTAAATGAATAAATACACCGGTCCATCCAGACCACGCAGTATGATTCAGCACTAAAAAAGAAATAAAGGGCTATCGAGCCCTGACAAGTGACAGAGGAGCCTTCGATGCAGATTAGTAAACGAAAGACGCCAGCTGGAGTGCAGAGAGTGAAAAGTACGTGTTTGGTTCCTGATTTGTTCTGAAGGTAGAAGGGACAAGGGTTCCTCACAGATGTGATACCAGCTGGGAGAAAAGGATTCAGGCATGACACCAAGGATTTGCCTCAGTAGCTGAAAGAAAGGCAGTCAGGAAGACTGGAAGGAACAGGTTTAGAAGGAGAAATCAGAAATCTGTTTTTAGACATAATTTCAAGATGCCTGTCAGCTATCCATGGGGAGGGGTCCAGGAGGCGGAGTGTCGGGAGGGGCCCAGGGGAGTGGTCTGAGATGGAAATACAAATTTGAGAACTGTCCTAATGTGGATGGTTTTAAAGCTGTGAGTCAGAGATCCTGAGGGGATAGTGTGGACAGTGACAAGAAGGGTCCGGGGACTGAGCTCCCCCGGGAACGGGGGCGGGGGCCGGGGGGAGCCTGGGGGTACCAGCCAGGGGAGCCATCCAAGGAGATGTGGAAGGAGTAGCTGAGGAGGGACCAGAAGAACGTGGTGTCTTGAAGGCGGGAGAGAAAAGCACTGAAAAAGGAGGGTTGGATGAGCTATACCAAATGACTGCTGAATTTTGCTGGTGACCCAGACAAAAGCTGATTGAGTGGAGGGTTAGGGATGAGAGCCCAGCTGGACTGGGCTTAAGACAGAATGGAAGAAGAGAAAGGACAAGCCAAGGGGGCAGGCTCCGAAGGGTTAACCACCTCGTTCATGGGAGCACGTCTTGTGTGCGAGCTGCAGAGCCAGGGTTCTAATTCGGTGGGAGCTTTCTTACGCTGAAGTCCAGAGAAATCAGCAAGAGAAAGAGTCCTAAACTTATATACAGGTTTTTATATCTAAACGTCAGCTCTGTCGCCTGGAGAAACTCATCATGTAACACACAGCCCTGAGGTCCTACTAGGTGGCAGGCACAGTGCTCGGTGGGAGGACTCCAGAAATGAATAACAGAGAGTCCTGACCCAGACCAGCAGGTGGCACCGGAAGTTGGGGGTGGCCTCCAGAGAGGGTGCAGCGGCTATATGGGTTTGTCTCCTCTCTTAAACAGTTGGGGGGTTGAATCAGGGAGGCCCTAAGCACCTTCCTTACCCTTAAACTCACAGACTGGGATATGAGCAAATCCTTTCACCTACTGAGACGGGGAAAATCAGCACTGATTTCCCACCTCCTCCGGGGTGTATCACCAAGGTATTTTAAAGATGTCAGCCCCTAATTGGAATTTTAAATTGGGAGAAGTGTGTGCGGGCACTTCAGGTGCAATTAGTGCAGTAGATTAGAATCATTCTGAAGTGACCTCATTTGCTCCCCAAACTGTTTAAATTGATTTTTCCATTTTCTGCCCCTGTAAGTGGACAGATGACATACGCATAGCTGGGGGGACTGCTAGTAGATTTTAATGAAATTACCGTTGTCAACCAAGGAAAAAAGGCAAAAGCTACCATAGCACACCTTTTCACTGCGTTAATAATAATAACAAAAGGCTTCATCCCTTCTCGATGGGCTTTTACAGTATTTGCAATAAACCGAGAATGCCCAAGATTCTGTTGCATTTCACCAGCGCAAAGCTGTCCTCAAGCTTTGCTAGGTGGCACCCCTAAATAACATCCTGAAGTTTCTGTATGCAAAGAGAAACGATAAATCCAATCAAAAGACAAATGATACACTGGGAGAAAATATTTGCAACAGTGTGACAGTCAAAATATTATTTTAAAAAACCTCCTACGTGTAAGAAAAAGATTTGATAGAAAAACAGGGAGTTCACCGAAAAGAAAATGCGCGGCCGATAAGCTTATGAAAAAGAGGCCACCTCATTAGTTGTCAGAGAGACTCCAATTAAAACATCACCTATGAGACTGGCAAAAACGAAATATGTTAGTAAATATTTTAGTACCATCTTTTGGGGGAGTTCCATTTCCCTGTGTCATGATTCTTCGTGGAATAACTCCTTGTGGACCCTCTCCTTGCCCTTGATTGCCTCCGATCTGAAAGAACTGTTGCATGAACTTGGGGAAGGAACCTGAGTGTGTTGGATTTGTGCCGTCCTGGTCCTCTTTTCCCGCTCTGCCTGCCTGCAGTGAGAATTCATCCCGCTGTGCTCCTAGCCATATGGTGGGTTTCCCCAGCTAGGTTTGACACTGTGAGGGACGCCTGTGGTTTACAGTGTTCTAGTGACTAGGAGGGGTCCGTATATCTAAGGCAGAGGTAAAGCATTGGACAATTTGGCTAAAAATATAGAGGCAGATCATCTAGTCCAGCTTGTCAGATGATATTTTAAAATCTCCATTTGTGTGACTTCTGTACGTATCTCTGTTGCTTCAAAAGTTGGGAAGGGAAGGGGGACATGTTCATTGTTTCCTGCCTGCCCTCTTTACCTGAAAAAGAAAGAGAGAGAGAGAGAGAGAGGAAGGAAGGAAGGAAGGAATCAGTCCATGGCTGCCTGTGGAAAAATAGAAATTCCTTGGAGTTGAAAGGGAATTACTAAGAATAGGGAAGATACCTGACTATATCTATTAAAATTTGAGCAAGTATTAGTTTGGATGATTGGGTGTCTGGCATTGGCTTTAACATAATCCAAGAAGGTACAAGTGGGTAGGGTATGGGTGCATCAAGACTGGCGTTTATCATGTCTGCAAATTTTTACAGCCTCTGAATCAAATTAAGAGAATAATTATGCTATTCTCTCTAGCTTTCCATGTGTTTAAAATTTTGCATAATATAAAGATGTTTTATAATGTGTATTATTTTCAACCAGCAGTCTACTTTTGGGAATTTATTTCATAGAAGTAACTATCAGTCCATATGGACACATATCTATGAGGATGTTTATTAAAATACTGTGTAGAAAAAATATGGAAATAACCTAATGATCATCAGTAAGAAAAGAGTTATACAGACTGTGTAGAAGTTGAAATCATTTTTCTTAGATTTTATTTATTTATTTATTTGAGAGAGAGCATGAGCAGGGGGAGGGACAGAGAGAGAAGCAGACTCCCTGTTTGCAGGGAGCCAGATTCAGGGCTCGATCCCAGGACCATGAGATCATGATCTGAGCTGAAGGCAGACGCTTAACCGACTGAGCCACCCAGGCGCCCCTGTATATGTTGACGTTATTAAGCAGAGTGGATCAGGGGAAACAATCTTCAGTGACATCAAGAAAAACTCACACCATCCTCCTAATCCTTTATTCTTGTATATGAAAACATAGGAATGACCAAAGGTTGGGGAAGGTCGGGGGGAAGGGCGAGAGGAGCCGCATGAAGGAGAAGAGCCAAAAGAAACAGAACTGACCACAGAGGAAGCAAAGATAATCCAAGAAACTTCAAACAAACAAATGCACAGCAGCTCTCATTAGTATACTCAGAGAGACCCAAGGGCTCTTAATATCCATTTTAAAATATTAAAGCAGATAATATAAAGAAAATCAGATAAAAAATCAGATAATATGAAAGGAAAGAGCTCTTAGAGATTAAAGACAGGCTGTCCAAAAAGTCAGTGGAAGGACCTGGGGAAAAATAAGGTGAGGATGATTAATAGAACGAAGGGGGAAAAGAGAAAGAAATGGAAACAGAGGGAAGATGAGAAGTAGAGGACCAACCCAAGAGTCCTAGCAGAGCCACAATAATACGGAGCTTCCTCCAAAAATTAAAAATAGAAATACTATATGATTCAAAAATTCCTCTTCTGGGTATTTATCCAAAGGACATGAAAACAGGCTCTCTGAGAGAAAGCCCCACACCTCCATGTTCAATGCAGCGTCATTCACAGTAGCCAACCTCATGTCTGTCAGGGGATGAATGGATCAAAACAGTGACACACACACACACACACACACACACACACACACACACGGGGGAATATCACTGGGCCATGAGAAAGAAGGAAATCCTGCCATTTGTGGCAACGTGGCTGGACCGTGGGAGCTTTATGATAAGTAAAATAAGTCAGAGAAAGACAAACACTGTGTGATATCACTTAGAGGTGGAATCTAAAAATCAAATCCAAAAAAACGTGAACTCAGAAACAGAATAAGATGGTGGTTACCAGATGCTAGGGAGTAGGAGGTCAGGGGAGGTGTTGTTCAGAGGGAATAAACTTCCAGTTAATAAGTAGGTTCTGAGAATCTAATGTATAATACAGCAATTGTAGTTCATAATGCTACATTATATGCTTGGAAGTTACCAACGGAGTGGATCTGAAATGTTCTCACCACAAAAAAGAAATGGTAATTATGTGATGTGATGGAGGTACTATGGTCCGAATAATTTTACAATATGTAAGTGTAACAAGTCAACACATCATGTACCTTAAGCTTACACATTGTTATATGTCAATTATATCTCAGTAAAGCTGGAAAAACAAAAAACTCCAACATCTGACCAATAGGAGTCTCAGAAAGTAAAACCAGAGAAAATGGCAGGGGACGAGGGAAGACATTATCAAGAAAATAATAGACCATTCCCCAAAGCTTCGGAGAGACACAGATCTTCTGATTAAAATGGCATATTAAGTGCAGAGGACAGTGATTAAGAGAAAACGTAAAACCTCATCTTCCAAAAACTTCTAAACACTAAGAATAAGAACAATATGTTGAAAGATGCCGGAGAGGAAAAAGGGACAAAGGGTATCAGTTAGGCTAACCAGACTGCTCATCAGCCCCACTGAATGCTGGGAACTCACTACCCAGCAGGGTCCTCAGACCAGCAGCAGCTGAGGGTTTATTAGAAATGCAGAATCTCAAACCCCGCTGAGACCCATGAATCAGAATCTGCATTTTTTAAAGATTTATTTAAGGGGGGGTGCAGAAGGAGAGGGAGAAAAAGAATCCCAGCCAAATCCCCACTGAGCCAGGAGCCTAATGCAGGGCTCCATTTCAAGACCCTGAGATCAAACCGAGCTGAAACCAAGAGTCAGATACTGAACCAACGGTGCCACCCAGGTGCCCCCAGAATCTGCATTTTAACAAGATCCCGTGAACAGACTAGAATGCAAAGCATGATGACTTCATAATATGAGAAAAAAAATATATTATGAGTGTAGAATTCTATGCCCAGTGATCAGTGGAGTATAAGAGCCAGGTTAAAGCACTTCAAGGCAAAATACAAAATCTTTACCATTCTGGTGAGTGATACAGATGAGGAGGGAGGCTCTCATGTGTGTGGGGGGGGGGGCGGGGGGTTGCAGGGAGTTTTGGGGAAATCTCAGTACCTCCTTCTTAATTTTATTGTAGAGCTAAAACTACTCTTAAAAGATCTTCTTTAAAGAGGCTAATATTTAAAATTACAAATATGATCAATAAAAATACAACTATTAAATGTTGGAAATGGAAGGAAAAAGATTAAGTAAACCAAATTGTCCCCTTTCATCATCTTTCTTGATAGAACATCAATAGATATCACCTAAATTAAGTCAGTAAATTGTGACATATTAGGGAGAGTTCTAGAGGTAACCCACAGAACTAAAAACAGAAATAGTATCTTTTTCTCCCATTACTCAGTAATTCCCTTTTTTTTTTTTCCAGATTTTTATTTATTTGAGAGAGAGGGAGAGCGAGAGAGATCACAGAAGGAGAGGGAGAAGCAGACTCGCTGCTGAGCAGGGAGCCCAATGTGGGGCTCGATCCCAGGACCTTGAGATCATGACCTGAACCAAAGACAGACGCTTAAAGGACTGAGCCACCGAGGCATTCACTCAGTGATTCTTTTTTAAAGTTGAGATTTAGTGACTTGTTTTGAGGCCCCACTGAAATAGCCTTGTGCACTGATTGATGAGAATAACATAAGCAAATTCCAAAATTTTATTGTAGCAACACATTGAAAGTTATTTTACTAACAGTGGCAGTCCAAGGCAGGTTATTTCTGGGCAATGGGCAGTTTTCCTGCATGTGCTCGATTCAGGACTCCAGGCCACTCCCTTCTTGAGATTCTGATATCCCACAGGTCTCAGACTCTTCTGCTTTTAACCAGTGGATGAAGAAGGAGTGCATGAAAAAGGCAAGCTCACTTCTCCAATGAGGTGTCCCAGAAAGGTGCTCCTCACTTCCACCTTCCTTCTCTTGGAGAGAGAACTAGTCATGGCCCCAACCAGATGTACGGAAGGCTTATAAATGTAGTTCTTGGTGACAGTTCTACACAATGGAGAGTGAGCTTGAATTTTTGATGGGCAACAAACCATTTCTGCCACACTGTATATTCAAAAGGGCATGTAGAAATGGCATGTACCCCCCCTTGCTTTCTCAGAAAGGACAGGGGGATTCTGGACACTGAAAGTCAAGTGTCCTGTAGGTAGAAAGGATGGTGTGTTGAACAGATCTTTGGGTTGTTGGAATATTTTTAATTCTTTTCCCTTTCTCTGACAACATTTAGCCAAGCATCTTTTTGAAATTATTTTCTTTCATTTAGTCGATCTGTCTTTTATAACTGGATAACCTGGGAAGAAAAACTGGGCAATGTGCTTTTCTCCAGTGCTAGCTAACACACGTGACCCTGAAGGAGCCACATGGCCTCTCTACTCCTTGGTCTCCTGATCTGTAAAATAAGGGACTTGGGCTTTGCCAACTCTGTCAGTTCTAACTTCGGCTACTCTGTAATTCTGTTCATCCATGAGCTAGTAATGTGGAGTTTCTAGAATGCAGATGTCAAGGACCTGCTCTAGAAGTCCCCATGTAAGTAGAACAACGCTGAATGGTCCCTTTACCATGCCCACCCCTGTGATCTACCCACAAAGACATCACTCACCACAGTGAGGCTCAAGATAAAATAGAGGCCGAGTCCTAGCATGGCAGCAAGAAACCTGGTGCACGGTGAGAAGTTTACGTCAGTAACAGAAGAGAACGCTTTTGCAGGAAGTCAGCACATCAGCCCTACCTCGAACTGCTCCCCAACGAGGAAGGGTGATCAGATTTCCCAGTCCTTACATTCAGAAAGCTGTCACCATCCCTGTAAGGTAGAAAGAATGTTATTTCCATCACCTAGGTAGGGTCTTTTAAAAATAGATTCGTGGTCCAAACATCAAAAAGTACAAAGAGGCAGGATGCCTGGGTGGCTCAGTCCCCGTTAAGCATCTGCCTTCAGTTCAAGTCATGATCTTGAGGTTCTGGGAACGAGCCCCATGTTGGGCTCTCTGCTCAGCAGGGAGTCTGCTTCTCCCTCTCCCTCTGTTCTCTCTCTCTCTCTCCCAAATAAATAAATAAACCTTTAAAAAAATGCAGACAAAAAAAAAGCAGAAAAATATATATTAGTTTTGTTATTAGTTTTTTGTCATTTTTAGTTTTTGTCATTTTTGTCATTTCAGAGATTTTTATACATATGCATTCTTTCCCCTCCTCCTCTACATATATGATGACATGATGACATTCATCGTACGCTGTTCAGACCTGGCTTTCCTACATCAGGAAGTTCTTTCCACCATCTGTGCCTAAAGATCGTCCTCTTTGTGTTCGATAGAATGCTCTCTATAATTTCTTTTACCAGCTTTCTCATGATGGGCGTTTTAGTTGTTTCCGGTCTTTTACGAACACAAACTGTGCTTTAGCAGTTTCGGGAGAATTGTGATTAAGTCATTCCACACCCTTGTGCACGCGTGTGATAGGCAAAGTCCCCAGAGGGGTAATTTTGAGAGATGCTTTCGAATCACCCTTCGTTGACCCACTTTATAGATGAGGAAGAGTGGGGGGAATTGATGATCGCCAGTCAAGGGCCGTAAACAGCCGGCCTGCCTGCGGGTGTGCTCCCCGGAGTGGTTGCTGAGCGCCTGGGAGGAGCACGGGGTCAGAGATTCCGTGTTGTGAGCTGAAGCAGGCTGCTGTGATGCCAAGCAGAACCGCTCCAGGGCTCCGCTCACTGCGGCACAAGTGGCAGGAGCGGGGCTGAGCGGCAGAGGGCAGAGTGCTGGGAAGTGTCCGCAGCAGGGGTGAGCCCAGCGTTCCCCAGTCTGGGCAAGCCCTTGGTGAGCCAGAGCGGGGTGCACTCCCGGCTTGGATGGAGGCTCCAGGAATACTCTGGACACACACATGGCAGGGTGACCTTGGAGCCAGTTGGCCAGGAGGAGACTCCCCGTGCCCGTCAGGGGCCTGCCACTCACGTCCGCACTCATCAGGTCTCAGAATCAGGACAGTGATGGGACAATGGCAGAGATGTGGCCAACCCACATGTCCCTTAAGCTTCTGTGAGGAGGGGTCATGGGTTAGTTGACTTTAAGTCATGAAATATATATATATTTATATATATATTCATATATAATAGATTATTTATATGTATTTTCATTATTTATATGTTATATATGTTTATTTTATATATATTTATATATCTATGCTTTTTACTTGTGTGATACATATTACATATAACATATAAAGCATATATATGTATTTATAAACAATGGAATATATTTTTCAGGTATACTTTATTTTTTGTTTAAAGATTTTATTTATTTATTTGACAGATAGAGATCACAAGTAGGCAGACAGGCAGGGGGGGGCGGGGCAGGCTACCCGCTGAGCAGAGAGCCCGATGTGGGGCTCGATCCCAGAACCCTGAGATCACGACCCAAGCCAAAGGCAGAGGCTTTAACCCACTGAACCACCCAGGCGCCCCTTCAGGTATATTTTAGAGCAGTTTTAGGTTCATGGCAAAATTTAGTGAAAAGAACAGAGATTTCTTCTGCCCCATTACATCATCTCCCCAGTGGTCCATACTCCGCCCCAGAGGGGTTCAGTTATTACAACCAGTGAAACTCCATCAACACACATTGCCATCCAAAGTCCGTAGTTGCCATTACGGTTCATTCCTGGTGTTGAACATCCTGTGAATTGACAAGTACGTATTTTACTCTGTTGTTTGCGCTACCTTAACTCATATAATTCTCCAGTGACCTTATGAGGTAGGTGCTACTGTTATCCCTGTGTAGAGAAGGGGAAGCTGAGGCAGAGTAAGGGTAAGTGACTTGTCGAAGGTCATATAGCTGGCGAGTGCTGGAACTGAATTTGAACCTAGGCCATCTCATTCAATGTGTGTTCCTCACCAGTGGGCTCTGCTGCCTCAGACTCAATTCCCCAGTCCCTGGGGCTCTCTTTCCCTTTTCCACCCGGCCCCCTCCTGGTGAGAGAAAAGGGTTCTCTTTGTTCTTACTTTGCCTGCCTTCTCCAGAACTTCATTGCCTGTTTGAGGAATCTTTTTTTTTTTTTTTGGAAGATTTTATTGATTTATTTGACAGACAGAGATCACAAGTAGGCAGAGAGGCAGGCAGAGAGAGAGGAGGAAGTAGGCTCCCTGCTGAGCAGAGAGCCCGATGTGGGGCTCAATCCCAGGACCCTGGGATCATGACCTGAGCTGAAGGCAGAGGCTTTAACCCACTGAGCCACCCAGGCACCCCCTGTTTGAGGAATCTTTGAGCAACTTCGGTTCTCTGCAAGCAGGGGTCCCACATGCTGAACAGCAGGAGATGTGGGTTAGTGTGGCCATGAGCCTGAGAGCTCTCTGTTAGGGGGACAGAGGGGAGAGGGAGGGCAAGGGTGAGAGGTATAGAGAGGGGAGAGGAGCAGGTACAGCCACACTGGATGTGGGGCCACGGAGATGTCAGATTAAAGGACAGCAGTGAAGATTGGAAGAGAGGAAAATGGGACCAGTATCCTTGCAACATCAATGACCAGGCAGTATAGAACTTGGTTCTGGGTCACAGCAACAACCAAGCTTTCCACACATTCATTTATTTGTTATTCACACTCCTATTGTTTGGAGGGAAAACTCTGATAGCAGGAGGGTCTTTGTTTGTTGGCCTTGGTGATGGAGGAGGGTGACTCTATGTACTTTGGGAAGAGCTTGAACATGGCTAAATTGTTCTGCAAAAGAAGAGGAGAGAGTTTGGGAAGCCCAGAAGTTCGATGTAGAATTATACTATCCAAGATGGTAGCCACCAGCCACATGTGGTTATTGAAATGTGGCTACTCCTAATTGAGATTGCTGTGAGTGTAAAATTCACATTGGGGGGGCGCCTGGGTGGCTCAGTGGGTTAAAGCCTCTGCCTTTGGCTCAGGTCATGATCCCAGGGTCCTGGGATCGAGCCCCACATCGGGCTCTCTGCTCAGCAGGGAGCCTGCTTCCTCCTCTCTCTCTGCCTGCCTCTCTGCCTACTTGTGATCTCTGTCTGTCAAATAAATAAATAAAATCTTAAAAAAAAAATTCACATTGGATTTGATGACTTAGTAGGAAAAAAAAAGTAGATTGTCTTGGTAATAATTGTATATATTGATCATATGTTGAAATGATAATATTTCTGGTATGATAGGTAAAGTAAAATATATTATTAAAGTTAATTTTACTTTCTTTACCTTTTTCAATGTGACTGTAGATGTTTTTAAATTACATGTGCGGTTGACATTATATTTCTACTGGACTGTGATGATCCAGAAGGAAGGGACAAGAATCATGAAGTCTCAGGACTACAGGGGAAGGTTCATGAGAGAGGGAACCCCTGAGGCTGATGACTGAAAAGGAGGTTTTGGGAAAAGTCACCAGTTAGCTTTTGAGGGGACGGTAAGGGGTGTGGTATGAGATATAACCCTTCACGTCCATCTTCTTTATGAAATCTTCAGTAAAATCAACACCATTTAAAAATATTTTTGTTTTAGAAAGAGCGTGTGCCCATGGTGGGGGGGCGGGCGGGAAATGGGCAGAGGGAGAGAGAGAATCTTAAGCAGGCTTCATGCTCAGCACGGAACCTGACCTCAGGACTTGATCTCATGACCATGAGATCAAGAGGCAGATGCTTAACCGACTGAGCTGTCCAGGTACCCCAACACCATATTTTAATAAAGCAAATTTAAAATAATTTCCTTTGGAGAAGCTCATATCTTCCCTCAAGGTAACCAGAAGGCTCTGGGTGCAGGGAAACCATATTTGAATTTCATCGGTCTGTCCTTGGGGCCTAAATGAAATCAGTTGATGAGAAGAAGAGTATAGCATGCCAGCGCCCTACTTGTCACATTCTAGTCAATATGTCCAGCGAACTCAGTAGAGTCTCCAGGCGATCCATGAATCATTCTGAAGAGAAAGTAGCTTTCTTCTTTTCCCATGTTATGGCTCTTTCCCTGTTCACTTTTTGCTAACATGACTGATTGAGAGAGTTGGTCGTCACGGGAGGCTTTGAACCAATGTGGAATTTCTGGCTCATCAAATCCAAATTCAAGTCATTACCAGTGTTGCGACCTAATAGTTGCTTAATGGATTTTGTGTTTTGGGAATTGTGAAGCTCCAGTGTCAGAGAGCAAACCTTTTTCTGGATTCACTGTTTTTTAATCATCTAGGATAACCCTGGCATATCAGATTTAAAGTATAGCTGGAAAAAAAAAGTTTGAAGATGATTGTCAGCGCAGCCCTGGCTGCTTTTGTAACCTGCGAATTAAAAAAGAAGCTTGAAACAACAATTGAATCCGAAGCTTCAGAATTTGGGTCTTGGCTGATGTTCTGGCGTGAATTTGGGGAAGGAAAATGCTAGAGGAAACCACAGAAAACTTGAGGGAATAGAGAGTAGCAAGTTAACTGACTTTCTAATGAGCCAAATAATTGTAAAAGTAACAGTAGCAGTAAATTTGAGGTGATGTGGTCTCAAAGGAAAGACTCCATTTTAATGAATTACCGTTCAGTTCAGCCTCAGTCTGATATTCCCTTGTTTCCATGTCCTTTTGCAGTACGAAGTAATGAGCCTCTGAAGACTAACATAGCTGAACTGATTTTAGAGATTCACTATCTTTAACACCATCGTGCTGAGTGCGCATGGCTTTTTGTATGATAACAGAAAGACCAGCACAATGATCCGGATTGCGTTGTAACTGGTGATTTAATACCCCTGAACTAAGCGTAATGTAGCAACAGAAGTAATAAATGTAGTGGGGAGTAAAGAAAGGAAGTTGTAAAGGGACATTAAAAAGGAGAATGTAAGAGAAAAAAAAAAACACATGGATTGTGCAGGTATTTTTGAGTTTTGCATCAGGTGCATTTCACGAAAATTCCAATAGACTTTTAATCGGCTTTGATTTCCAGAGAATGTTTCTTGAGTTTTCTACAAAACTTGCTAACTTCCACTCTGAGTTTCCATGATTGCCTTAAGCTTATTTCATGTGTTTTATTGAAGTAAGAATGATAAATGTATAATTCGATTGTTAAAATGCTAGATGAAGAGCTAGACAATGAAGAAGTCTGCACAAAGTCTGAATTTTCTCTTTAATCGAAAGCTGGGTTATGATCAGAGCTTTGGGGTTGGCATGACTGAATTAATCCAAGTAGATGAATTAATTTTCCTGCCCAGTTAGTGTTAGCTACAATTATACAGATTTCAAGGTAGATGAAAGTAATGAATCTGATTTTGCAATAATCACACAAGAATGTTTTCATTCAAATGGCCTCTGTCCCTCTGCTTATCTGCAAAGGTAAAAGCTTATGAGAAAGATGTGGCCATTGGCCAAACAATTTTTAAAGCCCTCTTTTGGAATTGACTTCGGAGCTTGAACCAGAGTCTTTTTTAAGAATCTTGGCTGTTGCACATATTCAGCCTTTAGGGATAGATTTGATACTTGGAGAACATCAAACAGCATCCACAGCCAAATCTTGTAAATAAGGTGGATGATAAATCTGGAGGATACCCTTGAGGTCGTAAATCAAATATAACTAAATACGACTGTAGAATATTGAAAACGATTTGCTGGTAGCTTCAAAACCCGTGAATCAACTTTGAAATCAATTCCAATATAGGACTGGCCGAAGTGTTTTGAGCAAAGGCAGCGAGTGCCCTTGGAACACGTAAGTATGGAGTCTGCCAAGGTGACTATTCTAAAAGGGATTATACCAATTTAGATGTTTGTTTAAAAAAAAATCAATCACATCACTTTATAGGCTCAGTGAAATGTAGTAAGAAAAACATGGACGGTGAAATCCAGACAAATCTACCTGCAACCTTTCAGCTCTGACTGACCTTGGACAAGTTGCTTAGGATGTCTAAGCTTCTGTCTCAAAATTAGCACCTGGAGATAGTAATTCCCACTGGGACTGCTAGGAGGGTTAGGGCCATAGTACGCAAGGCACCACGTATATTGGCCTACACTCATAGTATAGGGTTTATGATGACTATTTGGTGGATTTATTTGTGCTCAGTTTTATTTCAAGATTATTAAAAGTAGCCCAAATGCTTCTTTCCCATCCCTACATGGACTTACTTGGGAAAGAGTAATAAGAAATGTACCATGTGCTCAAGGTGTTTATAGTAACATTAGTTGTTCTCATCTTTTTTTTTTTTTGCTTTTTAAAAACTATGTATTGATCTGTTAAATACCGTGGTATTATTATTATATTATAATTATTATATGTTATATAATAATTATATTAAAATATTTTTAATATTATGGTGTGTGCAGAAAATGCACTGATGTATATCAAGTAGTACTTACAATGTATCAGACAGACACTATTGTGTTTTATATATATATTAACTTGTATCATCCAATAACCCCGTGACGTGATGTAGGCACTGTTACTACCCCCTTTTTAGAAATGATCAAACTGAGGCATTTCCTGTAAGTTATCCGAAGTCAAAGAAAGTCGTGATGCATCCCTAGTAAGTGATGCAACTGTGAGGCATTGAGGCAGACCGTCCCCCCACGCCTGTCCCCTTAACACTGTAATAGCTCATTAAGTGGATAGTTGATGAGATGATCCTTTAGAGATAACTTAAATATTGGAAGAATATCAGGCACCATTCCTAGCCAACTCTTGTAAATAAGGTGAGGGGTAACCCGTCGTTGGCAAAAATCAAATATGACTTAATATTAGACTAGAATATTGGGGACAATTTGCTGGTAGTTTCAAATCCCAGAAATTAACTTTGAAAGCTGTTCCAATAACGGAGTCACCAAAATATTTTGAGCAAAGGCAGTGGCCTTGAAACTTGTAAGTGCACAGCCTCCCAAGGACCGGGACCACATGTGTTGGGCAGGTGCTGGAAGGCAAGTTCAGCTCCCTGTGTGATGAAAGTTGAGTCCGGCAAGCATTCCATCATCTCTAGGGCATAAGGCCACAATCCACGAGGGGCTATCCCAAAAAGCCATTGGCATTCTTGACCCAGAAAATGGGGTATCCACTGCCAACATTAGGGCAGTCTGTGTATAGGGGAAGAAATCCAATCACTGGATGGAAGATCCGCGGCCAGATCTTAATTCTTGAGTGAGAGGCAAAGCTAGATCTAAAATTAGGATTGACTAGAGACTAGGAGCAAGCCGAGCCTGCAAGTGGCAGACTGGGGCAGTAGGAGAAGGTCAAGTGGCCTCTGTCCTTGGGAGAGGAGAGATGTCGAGTCTGAGACCCAGATGGGCCTGCTTTTGTGCCCATTATGCTTCCTGTGTGGATTTACCATGTCAATATCCTGAGCCCACGCGGCCTTTGGAGAAGGAGGGCTGTGGGGCTGAGAAGACACAGCAGAGCCTAGGATAGAATTTCTCATTAGGGTGCCACCTTCATGATGTTTACTATAGCTGTACTATTTATCATTTTACATCTATCTTTAAATGATTATTTCTTATCATCTGCCAACATGGTTATCACACTTTTGGTACCAATTAGGGTCCCAACAGGAAATAGATAGGCACTCAAATTAGATAATATGCAGAGAGGCAGAGAGCTGAGAAGAGGGACCCCACCACCCCTACAATGCATAAGCCTGAAGGGAAGGGAAGGAAGGGGGCCATCCTGGGAAGTCATTTGGAGGGGTCACCTGCAAGGGAAACTGCAGATGTCCAGCCCACATGTCCTCCTCGAAGTAGGACAGGGTCAAGGACACAGACCTCTGGTTGACATCTGGCCATTCAGCAACACTCCTGGGGTTCAAGGACTCAATCATTCTGAAATCATTACCAGCGCTATCTGTCAAGCCAAGCTTCGCACAAGGATAACAAAGAAAACAAAATAATCTTTCACTGAAGTAAGATGTTCTGTGTGTAAGGAGGCTTTTCCTGACTTTGCGAGCCTATTTAAACTGGAAATGATTTTTGGAAGGAAAAATATATGTTCTGTATCCATCTTCGTGCCCAGTATCATTAAATTTAATTTTCAAATGACTCATAGGAGAATAAGCTTTAATGGACTCTATTTTTTTTTTTTTAATTTCTGTCTTCTGTTACCCCTGTAAATAGATGCATTGAGTTTAGAAAGCTGATGATTTACCTGGGGCTCTTGATGTCTTTTGGTCTCCCTAGTTGATGTTCCACAGTTGATCTCACTCACAGAAAGAAAACAGAGAGAGTAGAGATGATGGGCAAGAACACCTGCGTATTTGTACTCTGTGACCATTTTTCCGTTTTTTTCTTTAACGAGAACCACTCATCTTGCAGGCTGTGTGGACGGGGTGTGTGTGTGTGTGTGTGTGTGTGTGTGTGTGTGAGACGAATGTGTATGCAGCATTGAGCGCACAATCCTGTTTGGCAACCAGAACTGTTTGCTGCTTTGGAAATTAATACATCACCACAACCTCAGGGTCACTGGCGGCCCCTCCGGTAACTTGGCGGCAGACGTCATGTGGACTGGAAATGTATGTGTCCGGGTGAACTAGGACGGCACAGTCCAAAGAAATAGGATTTTCTTTGCAATTCTGGCAGGAGACAAGGAACAACACTCCTTCAGTCCATGGGAGGTAAATGGACTTCTTAAATATACACAAAAAATATAAAAACATGGGGGCGCCTGGGTGGCTCGGTGGGTTAAGCCTCTGCCTTCGGCTCAGGTCATGATCTCGGGGTCCTGGGATCGAGCCCCGCATCGGGCTCTCTGCTCAGCGGGGAGCCTGCTACCCGCCCCCCCCCGCCTGCCTCTCTGCCTACTTGTGATCCCTTGTCAGCCAAATAAATAAATAAAATCTTTACATTTAAAAAATATATAAAAACATATATATGGAATTCTATCGTTCTTTCTAGTTTATTCAGGGGAGCGGATGGCCAGCGCAGTCAGTCGTACTCTGTTCTCACTTCTGCGCCCTCCGCCTTCCTATTTTCCCTATACCAGCCTCACTCCCCCCAAAACCGTCCACGTTAACAACCTGATAGGACTCCCTTTTGTTCTTTTTCACTTGCATGTCGTCTTCATCAGACCTGTTTTCTAAAACTACTCCTGCAAGTGTTAAAAGGGACAGTCTGTTGGAATTTATCTGACTACTTAAGGACAGATCCGCCAAAGTAATTTACAGCTTCCCCTTCCATTAATCCCAAACCAACAGGAGCCTCAGCTGTCATTATGAGTACTGAACTGTTCTGCTGCTGAATTGTGAGATGCTCTCTTTATAAATGGGGCACTGCCGCCGAGTTCCTTCCCTTTGTTAACCTTTTCCAGCTGGTTCCCTCACTCCTGCAGCCCGGACACCACACCGCCCCCCCTCTTGGTGGTGTATAGGAACTCCTGCAAGGGCGGGGGGGCGGGGAGACTGTCCTGCCTGTCTTCCAGATCACAGGACGCTTTTGCAGGAGGGGAAGGATTTTCTTCAACCAGCCACTCCTCATCCTTTTGCCCCGGCCTCCGGAGACACATGGGTCCTAATCAAGACCATTGATTGGCTGGAGGGACTCTTCTCCCAAGTTCTTCCCATAGTTCCCAGGACGCTTAGAGGCTCATGAAATCTAGACCCTTGAAGAACAGCAGCACTCGCGTGACCCACAGAGGGGATGCGGTTGCAGTGGTTGTTTTAACTCTAGGCTCCTTCCGCGGCTTCAACCTATTTCTGCTTTGCGTGTAGCAGCAGGTGTTGTAATTATTAGAGCTGTCTGCCCTTGAAGGCTGGGACTATGCTTTTGATACTTCTGCATGCCCTTTCCCTTTGCACAGTATCTGGTACATGTCTAATAAATGCCAAATGGATCAATAAACGCCAACATCGTAAAAGATTGAATCATTAGAGTTCTTTGGACACTTGACTCATTAGAAGAAGGTGGAGCAAGTGCATAGACGGATAAGGGCAGTGATGGAAAGAAGAAAGGAGTTCTCTAAAGCCTGAGCATGCCAACGGCCACGAGGCCCTAAATATTTGGGAAGGGGGTAGATTTTTTTTTCTCTTTAATTACTAAAAATTCATTGACAACCAACTCTGCAACCTCTGTCCTTGGCACTGGGGAATCAAAGATAAATGACAAGTTCTCTTTTCCTGAGGATTCCACATTTATAAAGAACCGTTGCTTTGTGTGACAGGTGCTATAATATAAATTATCCATATATAATATATATAAATTAGATAGATAGATAGATAGATATGATAGACAAGATGTAATGGGGACAAAGTGAGGAGTTAATTAAGCCTTGTAACTCCCCTGATTAAAACCACTCGGTAGCATGCCAGTGCCCTTGAGATAAAATCCAAACTCTTTACCATGATGTACCAGGCCCGGCCTTGCCAATGCTTTCCATCTCCCCATCCTCATCTTCCTCCACACCGTGCCTGTCTCGCTCACAAACATTGCTTCTGCCCTTGAACCCAGCAAGTGCCTTCTTCCCTCATGGCCCTGCCCTCGGATTTTTAGGCAGCTGCCCCTTTCCTTATCATTCAGGCCCCAGCTCACACATCACCTTCTCTGGCCACTGTGTGCATAACCCTCTCTCCGTGGTCACTTTGCTCTACCTTGACCGTCCTATTTTCTTCCTAAGACATTTCACTATGTGGGGCTCTCCCATTTGTTAATTTACGTAGTCACTGTCTGGTCCCCTCTCCTATCTCTTCACCTCCCTCCTCTGCCCCCCCACCTCATGCACCAGAATGGAGGGTTCATGAATCAGAGAAGCCCATCTTCCTTGGTCACCCCTCCGCCCCAGTGCCTAGAACATTGCCTGGAGACCGGCACATAATAGAGAGTCTTCAAGTGTGAACTTGCCCTGGGGAAGACAAGAGTCACCAAATGTAGGTGAAAAATGGGCTGAGAACAGGTAAGGCAGCTCGGGTCAGCGCTGGGGGTGTTAGAACATGGGGGGTAGGTGAGGTGTGGCAGAGGGGCTGGCAGAGTGATCGGCTCTTGGGCTTGGTTTGCAGGGAGTAGGATTCAAGAACCCAGAGCTAGAGCTGGACCACGGGAGTCAGGTGCCAGTTTCACCCGTTCCATTGCTCATGAGACTCAGGGCAGTCACCCAGCCCCACCGTGCCCCCATTTCCTCAGCTTTCAAGGAGCTGATAATTCTCTCTAGGAAGACAGTAGAAGAGTACTGTCTTCATAGGCCAGCATGGGGATTTAACTTGTCTTCTTGTAGAAGATGCTTGGCCCTGCCTGGTATAGTTAGCTCAGCATGACAGGGGAACCCTGGAAGAGTTGGAGAAATCAGGTCTGGGCTTCGGATTTGTATTTTGGAAAGATCATCCAGCTAGCAGTGGGAAGAACGGACTGGAGGGGCTGAGACATGAGTCAGGGAAGCAGTTGTGTAGGCAAGACAGAGACCGAGACAAGGCAGTGGCGGCGAGGGGGACACAGGAGGTATTAAGACAATGGATTCGGTTGTCAATTTGGGCAAGGAGGTGAGGAAAAGAGATGAGTCAGTAATGATTCCTAGATCTGAGCTGGGGCGACTGGGGGCGCCCTTCACCCACATAGGGATACAGGAGGGGGCCAGGTTTGGGAGCTGGAGTGGGAGTGAGGGAGGAGGCATGGCCGTTTGACTGTGGCGGGTTGAGTTTCCGTGTTGTGCGAACCCCGAATTCCGGGTGGAGCGACCCAGCAAGAAAACCCCCACGTCTTTCTGGCTTGGAAGATGATGCTAAGATGCTTAGCACGTTGTACATACTGGGACTTAATGTCAGCGCTTAGCATTTCATGTTTATAATCTTTGCCTTTTAAGCAAACACCTTGAGAATTGTCTTTGTCCACATTTGAGTTCTTCCCTTTAGATTTCTATAAGCAGAACTACTGAGGTAAATATGTTACCTTTTAAAGATTTTAATTCATCTTGCCAATCACTTTTCAAATAAGTTGTACATACTTTTTTTTTTGCACAGTAACCTACGATTTCCACAATAACCTAGCTTTGTAATTTTTTTTTTTAATAAATACTACTCCCAAAGTTGCCAGGGTCTGGGGAACATTCATCTCGTGGACTACCAGTGGACCTGATCCGCACCATTAGCTCAGTCCTCAGAAGCTGCCAGTTGCCTTGTTCTTACGGAAATCCCTCAAATCAACATGTTATTAACTAGCATGTTGCCAATACCATGACCCAAACTATAGTCTTGAAACCCTGATAGTGAGTGAAATAGAAATAATCCATGAATAAATATTCCCCTGAGACTTGGGGATGGGGGGGTATGAGGAGGATGCAATTAGTGAACAGAAATCTCCATAATACTGAGCAACATTACTTTCCCCCCAAAGAATGGGCTTCTTGGGGAGCCTGGGTGGCTCAGTGGGTTGAGCCTCTGCCTTCGGCTCAGGTCATGATCCCAGGGTCCTGGGATCGAGCCCCACATCAGGCTCTCTGCTCAGCAGGGAGCCTGCTTCCTTCTCTCTCTGCCTGCCTCTCTGCCTACTTGTGACCTCTCTGTGTCAAATAAATAAATAAAATCTTTTTAAAAAATGGGCTTCTTGTAACTTTCTTTACCATGATCTAGTGTATGGACATGCACGGATATCCCATTTCCTTTGAATCAGTAAGTGCCCTAGAAGAGGGCTCTGTTTGCTGGTCAAACAGCAATTTTAACCCAGAATAAACTAAAACTTTTTTGAGAGAGAGAGAGTGTGTGTGCCCATGTGCATGGGAGTTGGGGGGAGGAGCAGAGAGAGACTCTTAAGTCTGACCCTGAGCCTGACCCAGGACTCGATCTCACAACCCTGAGATCATGATCTGAACTGAAACTTTAGGAGTCAGTTGCTCAACTGACTGAGCCACCCAGGTGCCCCTAAACTAAAACTTCTTTTTAATATGTGTATCAGTAGACTTTCATCAATAAAAATCTATTTTCATTGTACACAGGGTTTTGGTCAATTCTGGACATGGTTACCATGAATTGTTGGCCATCCACATGGGCTTTGGATGCTTATTATTATATGGCTAACTGTTCAGTATCCCTCTCTGTGACCACTTGATTTGACTGAGATGTATACATTTAGTTTGTTGTTTTTAATTTGTTTTCTTTTCCAAAGAGGCCTCATAAATGAAATGTGGGTAGACTGTGCTTGTCCATGTGCTGTATTGAATTGAATATTTGTTCTGTAGTTTCCATGGTCCCCTGGAGGCCACTTAGCCAGGGGGACCTCAGCACCAATACTTGCCTCTTCTGTTCAAAGCATTAACCATCCGTCAAAGTCTGAATGGGACCTCACACTTGCTTTTGGAAAACTTCCTTATGCCTCCTCCGAGTCACTGTTCTCAAGGGTTAATGAGGGGAGGCCACAATTTTGCAAAGGAGACTGGGTCTCACTTGTATGAAATGGAACTCTTGACAAGGAGGAGAGCAATTAGGATTGTTCAACTCTAGTAAGCCATAACTTTCTTCCAGTGTGTGCCAGCCAGCAGTGGGGGGGAGGAAGGTGGGTCCACCAAAGAATGGGAGAAAGATGATATTTCTGCTCGAAGGTGAATTTGGAGCTCCAAAATGCCCTCCTTTACTTCTGGGATTGTCCTAGTGCTTGAAGGAAATTGCTCTGCTGTGGGGAGCTGAGTATAGTCTAGTCCATTGCAATAGTAGAGAGTCAATCACATGTCCCTGATCTTCTTGGAATTTTCTGCTAGTAAAGAGTTCACTTCCCATCCATTTTGTTCAGTTGTAATGTGGGCTCTCCAGAAGAACACTGAGAAAAGCCTACACTTGTAGTTGAATCCATTTCCCACAGGTTTCTCGAAATCATGGGAATCCTGCCCATTTTTGTTGTTCTCTACCTCCTCTGTATTTATTCCCATACACCAGACACATTACGCTATAAAGCTATTTTGTGATAACCACTGAGAGAGGTTGAAACCAAGTCCATCTCTAGCTACAAGTTTCTCTGGAAGTGGGTCAAGAGACATACCCATATTTTTAAGAAAGTAGCCATGATTTCCATATATCTAGTACCAGCTATAAATGATAATTCATAGAATCAGAGAATTTTAGGTCCAGGGTGTATGGGGAAGTACACTAGTCAGTGGTTCTTTAAGTGGGTTTGTCAAAACACTGGCCTCTGGGAAAGGGTTTCCTCCTCACACAAGTCTGGGAAACGCCACCTCTCATGTCTTTCCTCTTGAACAGTCACCATGAAAAGTCAGCATTTCGCATAGAGTCTTTTTCCCTGGGTAACAACCCTTAGTCAGTGAGTCTGATCTCATCGTGGAGGTCCAGAAAATTAAGCCACTTGTCCAAGGTGACAGAGCCAGTCACGAAAGCCAAGAACCCTCTGATGGTGGGTAGCCGGCCTCCCAACGGCTGCGTGTTTATATTGACAGCAGGAGCTCAAAACATGGCGAGGTTGTTTTTTTTTTCCCCCTTGAAATTTATTTAGAGAACGGTTTCTAAAGTATCGAGGCTCCTAGTTTAATTTGGAGAGATTTATCCCTTAGCAGATGGAAAATGTGTCAATTAGCCCATTCAATTTAGTAGTACTCTTTATTCATGAGCATCAGAAACGGAACCTGAATCGTAAGCGTGGTGAGGAGAGAACAAAACGCTGGCGAGGCTCTCCGTCTGAGGGGTGGGTTTGGAGAAAGCCAGTAAGCAATTAGACAAGTAGATATGTAATTACAAATTACGATACATGCAGCGAAGAAAATGCACGACGTGCTGTCAGACTGCGTTTAAATTCGCAATCCTGGTTTAAGTGACCCGGATTCAGGAGGGATCGATAGCAGCTGTTTTCTATGGGTTCTCCGGGTGCTCAGCGAGAACGACCGTCTGAAGCCCATTAACAGCCCCTCCCCTTCTTGTCTTCCCAGACGGGTGGAGCAAAATGAGAGCGCACTGAGCCGGCCCAGCCTCGCTCCCAGCCGGCCCGACGCCCACCATGAACCACTTGGAGGGCTCCGCCGAGGCGGAGGTGACCGACGAGGCGGCAGGCGGGGAGGTGAACGAGTCGGTGGAGGCTGACCTGGAGCACCCCGAGGTGGAGGAGGAGCAGCAGCAGCCGCCGCCCCCGCCGCAGCAGCAGCGCTATGCGGGGCGTCCCGGGCGCGGGCGCCCCGTCGAGGACCTCCGCGCCCAGCCCGGGCAGCCGGAGGAGGAGGAGCGCGGGGAGAGCCTGGCGCGCTCGGCCAGCACGGAGAGCGGCTTCCACAACCACACGGACACGGCCGAGGGCGACGTGATCGCCGCGGCCCGCGACGGCTACGACGCGGAGCGCGCGCAGGACCCCGAGGACGAGAGCGCCTACGCCGTGCAGTACCGGCCCGAGGCCGAGGAGTACACGGAGCAGGCGGAGGCCGAGCACGCCGAGGCCACGCACCGCCGCGCCCTGCCCAACCACCTGCACTTCCACTCGCTGGAGCACGAGGAGGCGATGAACGCGGCGTACTCGGGCTACGTGTACACGCACCGGCTGTTCCACCGCGGCGAGGACGAGCCGTACGCCGAGCCCTACGCCGACTACGGGGGCCTGCAGGAGCACGTGTACGAGGAGATCGGGGACGCGCCCGAGCTGGAGGCGCGCGACGGGCTGCGGCTGTACGAGCAGGAGCGCGACGAGGCCGCCGCGTACCGCCAGGAGGCCCTGGGCGCGCGGCTGCACCACTACGACGAGCGCTCGGACGGCGAGTCCGACAGCCCGGAGAAGGAGGCCGAGTTCGCGCCCTACCCGCGCATGGACAGCTACGAGCAGGAGGAGGACATCGACCAGATCGTGGCCGAGGTCAAGCAGAGCATGAGCTCGCAGAGCCTCGACAAGGCGGCCGAGGACATGCCCGAGGCCGAGCAGGACCTGGAGCGCGCCCCCACCCCCGGCGGCGGCCGCCCCGACAGCCCCGGGCAGCAGGCGCCGGCGGGGCAGCAGCGGGCGGTGGGCCCCGCGCCAGGCGAGGCGGGGCAGCGGTACAGCAAGGAGAAAAGGGATGCCATCTCGCTGGCCATCAAGGACATCAAAGAGGCCATCGAGGAGGTGAAAACCAGGACCATCCGTTCGCCTTACACCCCCGACGAGCCCAAAGAGCCCATCTGGGTCATGCGCCAGGACATTAGCCCCACGAGGGACTGTGACGACCAGAGGCCGGTGGATGGAGACGTAAGTAGGCGCGGGTTCGGGCTCTAGCTCCACGTGTGGCCTTGCTCGCCACTGCGAAATGACTCCATGAGATCATGGTCTGTGGGGACGCTAAGAACGTGTCCACCGCGAGCCTCGGAGACAGCTCCTGAGTGGAACACGGGTGGGATGGAGTTCAGGGGTGGAATGCGTTTATCAGCCCCTTAGAGGGTTGGCCGTAATTCACTGCGTCTCAAACTGTGCCCAGAGCGGTTTCCTACTTAGAAGGTCTGGGGTGGGGCCTGAGAATTGGTAATTCATAACGTCAAAGAAAAACCAAGTCGGAATTGTGCATGGAGAGACTTCCTCGGGAACTTTTTGCAAAGGGGGGAAAGGTACTCTTGTAACAGGGGTTGGGCCCTTTGGCAATAGGAGAACCTCTGATTATAGAGTCTGAGGCTGGACAAAAAAGGTCTCTCTTCTAGGGAGGAGTAAACAGGACTAGAAAGAGGGAGGTGTGGGCAAGTGATGGCTGGAATGCCTTGCAGAAGAAGGTGTGTTTTAACCTGAGGCCAGCCGGTTCTCCAGAGGCCGGTCCGGGAGGGGGTGTAGGCTGGCTGAAAGTTCAAGGACCTGGAGGAGGGAGAAAAGTTCTGGTGAAGATGCGTTAGCAGACACTTTGTTCTGACTCCTGCGCATTTCGGTTAATCATCATCAGGCAAAGAAGGTGAATTTGGAGGGTCTGTGTCTGGACTTGTCGTAAGTAAACAAGGCGACACCTGTGAGTCTTCCGTCAGACCTCTGGGGAGGGGATGGTCTTGGCAGGAAGCCATTGCCGGAACACAGAAGGGTAGGGGGAGGTTTCCTTAACCTTCGAGGGTTAATGGAATCACAGGGCTCAGGTGAAGTTCAACACCGTCAGCTAACAGGTTCCCAGGTGGTGCTGATGCTGCTGGCCACAGGACCACAGTTTGGGAACCCCTGCCTTAAAGCAGCCCTTTGATGGACTGGAGCCTCCATGTGGTATCCTTGGAGGATATCAAGGAAATCCTTCTGAGCTTTTCCCTGCCAGGGGTGCTGAGGTTTTTACCCACCCTGGGTCTCACCGTGGCTTTCAGTACGCGCTCAGGGTTCACATCTGGTGGGCCCGCGGCACATTTCTCCCCAAAATACCCACGTGGGGTTTACAACTGCCTTGTGCTTCCTTGAGAAAAGGTACAGAGAGCTATCGCTGCCTCTGCCAACAGTTGATTTTCCATTTTTGGAATACCTAAAGAAATGTGATAACATGGCAAGCTGGGGTGTCACCGTCCATTCGGAATAAATCAAGATGACTCCCCTTCACCCCCACTACCTGGCACTCAGGACTCTCTTTCCGCATTCTCGCTTCTCCATTCTCTTGAATAATTTTTAAGCACTTTCATTTATAATGGGAGTTTGGACTAAAAGAAGGGTTAGGAGGGTCCGTTCGATGTCATTTAATTCTGCTTTCTGTGAATGCACCAGATTATGTCTCAGTATGTCTTTTGGAGGGAGAAGCCATTATTGGAAGTTCTTTGTTCATCCTGCTTATCCGTGAAAGGCCATGCAGGTCGGAGGTATCATTCACCTCCACTTTAAGTAACAGTCAACATTTGCCAGTAGCTAATTAAATCGCTGGCTCCCTTAAGGAGAGGTGGAAAACCAGTGGAGAAAGTGGAGAAAGGCTCTGTCCCCAGCAAGGAGGCAGCACTGGGACAGGGAGGGCAGCGACGCTCTGTGTCTCTCCTCTCGTGTCCAGGATTCATATATGAACAGGTAAAGACAGGTGCGCTCACGTGTCCACTCCTTCCTGACCTCCAGCTGCCTCCAGGTTCCTC
Organism: Martes martes; assembly: GCF_963455335.1. Taxonomy (NCBI): domain Eukaryota; kingdom Metazoa; phylum Chordata; class Mammalia; order Carnivora; family Mustelidae; genus Martes; species Martes martes. Next base: position 11,103,927 of record NC_137900.1, on the reverse strand, counting down.
CTGGCAAGGAGGGAAATATTGCAGCATTTTGCAAATGTAGTGGAAATTGAGCAGATTTTCAAAAGTAAGGAGCTGGCAAGAGGCCGGGTTCCACAGCCTTTTAGAAACCTGGAAAGCCGTCAGAGAAAAAGTTGCAGGAGCCATAGGTCCAGATGCTGGCTTCCTCTCACCCCACCCCCAGCTTTCTTCCGTGCTCCAGCTCGTTGTCATGACGGACTTCACCCTGTTCCTGCAGCCTCGTGACGAGCCCCTGGCACAACCTGTCTTAGGGCTGGGGGCTGCTTTGATTCATTTGAACGAGGGGACCAACTTAAGCCTCTTGTGCGATGTTTCACTCGAAAGGTAGAATTGAGGACAGGACATCGGGGGATGCTTCAGGAATTCCTGCTGGCGGAAGTTCAGCTTGATGCTGAGAGATGACTGAGGAGGGCTTCCTCGGTTATGAAGAGTTACTACAAAGCAAAACCCAAAACCTGTGCTTTAAAAAATCCCACCCGTCCTTTGGAAGCTGTTTGAGTTTGTGAGTTATATTTCTTCGGTCCTGCCGTGTTCAATAGTAAAGACCTTCATTTGCTACCTCCTGGATGGTATTGTGAGGGGGAAGTGGGCGTCTGTACGTTCGCTGATTTCCATCTCCGCATCAAAAAATATTTCCTCGAGCGCTCTTTCTGTGTGTGATGGTGTAGAAAATGAAAAAGCGGGGCTGATGTGTGGTCCGAAGTTTGCCTGGAAGGTTCCTGTTAAAAATACAAATGACTGCCTCTCCTTTCCAAATTAGAATGCCCAAGGTGGGGCCCAGGGATCCTTTTTTGTTTGTTTTGTCAATTCTCCCTGTGAGTCTTCAGCATATAAAAGCTAAGAGCCACCGATTCACAGGGGGAAAAAATTATATCATCAGGACAGTTTGGATTTGAGACTTGACTACATCTTTTATTAGCACAGGTCTGGGTTTAGCAAGGTGGACTGTCTTTCCTTGGTCATGGTCCTGGACGAGTAGCCTTGGAATGCATTTTCAGATGGTGTGAGCACATGATGGCTCAGTTGGTTAAGCATTCACCTCTTGATTTCAGCTCAGGTGTCGACCTCAGGGTGGTGAGTTCGAGCCCCACATCAGGCTCCAAGCTTAGCATGGGGTCTGCTTAAGATCCTATCCCTCCGCCCCTCCCTGCCCCGCTCAAGTTTTCTCTCTCCTTCTCAAAAGGAAAAAAAAAAAAAAGAAAAGAAAAACCCACTCAAGAACAACAACAAAAATGGCACAGTGAGAAGCTACAGTGAGCGTGTAGAAGGAGATTAAAGAACACCTGCGCTACCACTAGCCAGTGATAACTGCTGATTGCTACACCTGCTTTTAAGGCCCCTCCTCATTTCCTCAGAACTCCAGCATTTTGCTCTTCCCTGGGAGAAAACTGGCATTTGTTTCTGGGCGAATGTGAAGGGAGGACTGCTCGTTAGCCAGAACTCGGGCATACGCTAGAGGCTCAGCACCGATCGAAAATGACTGGTTTTTGAAAACGGTAACAACCTGTCAAGGCTTTGCTCCTTCTCAACATTTCTCTATTCCGAACGTATCTGAAAACTACCTCCCAACCCCCTCCTGGAAAAATACCATTAAGGAGTGACTAGTTCTGAAAAGTTTCATAGCCTACCACACTCTCTTTAGGCAACAGAGAGCCTTTCTGAGTGGAGAACAGGGGCCTGGTGGGATCCCAGAAGGGAGGCAGGAGCAAGTTCACGGTGGCGGTTGGAGGGTTTTGGCTTTTTTGAGCACTGTGTTGTGCACCTTGAAATGGTGTTTGTCTCTGTTCTCCCTTAAAACTACCCTGAAATAACAATAAAATAATAAAAGCGTGTGAAGCCACAGCACTGAGAGACAGCAGGAGAGAACAGCTGAAGAGAACAGCACAGTTTGGAACACCAGTGTGGGGACTGGCTGCCGCAGAGAGGGGTGCTTCCCAGCATGGCCAGTTGGCCTCTTCCTTCAAGCATGGGGAGGACGGGATTGCCCTCCCCCATCCCCTGGAAGCTAGGCATGGCCCCTGAAATGGGAGTGACGACATGTGATGCTGCTGCTGGGCGGGGACACCTCAGAGCAGGCTTCTCCCCCTGAAGACCCGTGCTAAGATGGCGGCGTCATGAGACCGCCGAGCCTCTATCCGCACAGGTCCCAAGGGACCTTGATGAGCAGGGCTCTCTGATGGGGACATGAAGCATGAGAGGGGGATCTACTTCTGTTGTTTTCAGCCGTGGGGATTTGGAGTGGTTGTTACCACAGTCCGGCCTGGTCGATTCTGACTAATAACGCTGATGAGGTTTGTGTTGGTGTGCCGCGTGTCTGTGGGGTGGTGCGCCATGGACTCCCGGAGAAAGGCTCAGGAACCTGAGATACCACATACCTCAGCCAGAGGGAGTCTGGCTGCAAAAAAACAGAAGGTGGTTTGAAAGTCTGTCACCAGAGACACTGGATTCCTTCACCAGCCCGGGCCCTGCGTTACCTCTTCCCCTCAGCCCCACAGAAGGTAGGAGATTGGCTGTAAGGGAGGGGACACTAGCCACAGCTGAAAACGGGAGTGAGACACCTTATGGAACAGGGTCCCACACCCCAGTGAGGCTCCGAGAATACCACAGAATTCTTAACTGTCAAGCTTGGGAAACCTGCTCCCTTCCCCCGGGCTCCATGTGGGAGGTCGGGGGAGTCCTCTCCGAGGAAACAGACCCAAGAGCAGATACGTACAGTTGCTCACGTCTAGGGGCTTCCAGACCCAAGCTGGGGCTCCCCCTGATCCCTCCGCAGTGAAGGTTCCTGCCTCCCGTGAAGCTTCCACGGGGCTTTTTGGGGACCCCCCTGTCCGGTATGAGTGGACCCCCAAGGATCCCCACACACCTGAAGAACCTCCCTAACATGAACAGCGAAGACACAGAACGAGGGAAAGAGGAACCTGAGGAAACAAAGGCAGTGCTCCGAGCACGAGGAAGCAGTGAAACACTTCGTATCCTCAGAGAGGAGAAGACAAGGGAGCCATCAAATTGGCCACACATCTCCCCCCCCCCAATTTTTTAACTAGAAAATGTGACAGCACAACTTGAAAGTGTTTTTAATCTTTCAGCAGGAAGGAAATGAGTTGAGGGAATCTTTAAGAAAGGAGAACAGCGAAGGCAAAAGGATGAAAAGGAAGTAGGAACGCAGATAAAATGGAAAAATTGTGAAAGACTGTTTCCTGGCACCAAAAGACAGGAGAATTACCTGGTGCAGAATTCCCCTGGGTGCCTGGAACCATGAAGTAAAAAAGGCCCCCAGAAATTTTAGTACAGACGGGAGGAAGAGAGGAGCCTGCAGGCTTGCCGAGAGGTAGAAACGGGTCACACATGATCAGGAATCCCGGCGGTGTTGGTCTTGTCAAGAACTGCAGTGGAAACTGGGACGTCTGGTTTCCAGTTGAGGGCGAAGGTGGAATCAAGATGTTTTCAGATACACGGGGTCCCAGGAACGTCCCTCCCGTGCACCTTTTCTCAGGGAGCTGCTAGAGGATTGCTCCCCCAAAATGGGAGCATAAATCGGGAAAGAAGATTTCCTCTGGGAAATAGGGGATCCCCCACAGGAGAGAGAGACACCCCGAGAGTGGTGGGGAAGGCGATCCCAGGTGACAGCAGTGTGGAGGGACAGGGCATCCGCCCGTCCAGTGTGGACCAGAGCCTGGACGGTTTCCAGACAGGTTGGAAGTGAGAGATTTCCTCGTATATTTGTACCGAGAGGAATCTTCGATTGTTTTAGCAGAGTTCGGCATAAATTATTGATCAGGGCACAGAAAACTAAGCAAATAGAGAAACAGTACAGTTATTTGCCTCACTCAAACAATCGTTGCCTGGGCAGGAAATGCGGTCATACGAGGCCTGCGACTCAGCAGGGAGGAGCACAGGCGCCGTCCTCAGAATGCAAACACCTGAACACCGATGAACCAAAAAATACGGTATTGAAAGGATAAGGGAAGGTATAATATAAAAGAGGTAAATCCTAGTCTTTATTTTATTTAATTTTCTTAGAATTTTAAAAGATTTAGAGAGAGAGGAAGTGTGCGAAGGGGAGGGGGAGGGGGAGATAATCTCAAGCTGGCCCCAAGCTGATCTCACAAGGAGCCTCGCGCAGGGCTTGATCTCACGGACCTGAGGTCACGATCTGAGCCAAAACCAAGAGTCGGCCGCTTCACCGAGTGTGCCACCCAGGCGCCCCTGAACCCTGGTCTTTTAGAGACGCTAAGAAATAATAGCTAAACTTGAAAAGCCAAGGTGAGGCCGCGGGAACACACGGCTTATGAATGTGGAAGTAAATACCAGAAGGGACGCTAAAAGACTTGGCCACGAGACCATGGAGGGAGGAGGAGGGAGACGAACTTGAGTTTTTGCCAAAAGCTTGACTTTTCTGACAGTATTCATGTGTTTCTTTGCCTTAACTTAAAACTAGAAGAGATTGGTATCGCTCAGAGATCATCCACTCATTCTTACTGTCTGTTTTCTTTAAGAAAGAGAAGGTAACACCTCTGGGTATTATGTGCATGATCTATAGAAAATGACCGGCTCGCATGGGAAGATGTGTGTTGTGAGGTTCTCATTGTACCTCTGTGCTGTGCTCGTGTGTGTACTAAGCATGCACACTTCTGTTTGGCTTACGTCACACACAGAAGAGTAAAGAAGGAAAAAGTAGGTCAAGGCGGAGGCTGTCTGATTTAAGGTTGAAGAACTCTAATTGGTATGTGGATTTGCATCCGACGATGAAAAACTTGAAGAGCTCCCGATCTGTGGTCTTGGCACTGGGCTTAGGGTCTGGAAGCCACCGAAGGTGTATGGAAAGGAGGGCAGCAGGCGTACTAACCCACAGGGGGAAGGATGCTCGCTGGCCGGGCTGACTCCTCGGGTTTGTATGCTTAGAGAGGTTAATGGGTTTGGGTTTTTTTTTTTTTTAAGATTTTATTAACTTATTTATTGGAGTGGGGCAGGAGCAGGAGGTGAGGGAGAGAGGGAATCCTGAGTGGACGCTGGACACTGAGCACAGACCTGGACGCGGGGCTTGAACTCAGGACCCCAAGATCATGACCTGAGCTGAAATCAAGAGTTGGTTGCTTAACCGACTGAGTCACCCAGGCGCCCCACGGGTAATGGTTTCTATCTTAAAAATGAAATGTGTTCAAGATGCCTTCCTTTCCCAGAGTGCGTCCCATGGCCCATCCTGAAACGTAGGGTCAGCCGCAATTTATCCTTTCCCGGCCAATGGGGAGTGATGCTCTAAATACTAGTACTTAGTTGTCAGTAACAAAAAGGGGAGTCATTTTTCCATGACCAGGGAGGGTCCGGATCTGATCAGGGTAATTTTTTGGGAAGGTGTAATAATGATCTTACTATTACAACATTGCGTTGACCTTGAAATCCCTTTTGGAGAGCAAATAATTCATTTCAATTGTGAAAAAAAAAAGGAGATAGAAGAGTGTGTGCTTTTGCTCTCTCCCCCTGGATTTGAAGCATTATCTTTGATTATTTAACTCCCTTTTAGAGTGGACCCAGGGAGGCCTTGTTTGCAGGGCTGAGGGGGTGTCTCCCACTGACCTCCGACCAGAGCTGTGTTGGAATCACAGAGGCAAACTTGTCCCGTGATCCGCACAGCAGAAGGCAAGGTCTCCGATTGGACCTTGTGCTCCGTGGAATGAAAGTAAGTGATGGGAGGATTGATTTTTTTTTTTCTTAACCCCCAGGCTCCAATCTTTTTCTCTTCACCTGACACCACTCCCGGGAGGAATCTTCCTCAACTTCTTAATGGATTGTCTTACTCGTCCGGGCATATGTGAAGCTGCCGCTAAAATAGGGAAAAGCACCGAGGAAGGAAAAGAATGACTTAGCCAGAGGGAAATTGGTTGTCACTTCCCAGATAGAAATGCAGCACACAGGGCTGCGGTCCATGTGTCCGACATGATCGCTTAATAAATTGAGGCTCAGGAAACTTCCCAGGAGTCTTTAGAAAAATTGTCGGCTCCCCCAGCTGAGCACTCTCGATATTTTCTGATAAGCAGGTTGGGGCTGCAGAGGGGAGGACGGAAAGGTGCAGGAGAGGAACAGATACATCGTAGATAATTGAATTCTGTTGTAACCCAATTAAACCCCGGGCTCATGTAGTCGTGGGGAATTATGAAATGTGGTTTATCTATAGACGTGATCGTCTTTGAAATGAGACCTGCTCCCATTACAGGGGTAACTGGCTACATGTTCTTAATACGGAATGGAGTCTCTCAACCCACTTTCTGTGGAACACAATTTTCACTGGCCGCTTTCTTGATCGTAGCCATCGAGAGGATGTCAGAAAAACAGGCACTTGGCTGCCTGCTGGGCGTGCCTTGTTGACGACTTGAGCTGATCAGACCCTGCCAGTGGGACACCAAAAACCAAACAAGGCTAGAAATGGATCCAAAGAGACTCGGAGCCGGGCTGGACATTTGGGCCTCAGTTTCCCAGACAAAATAGGTGAATATGTCTGGGTCATGTGACCCAGGAGCCTCAGCCCGCCTTTCACAGTCATTGACAAATGTCACAGAGCTTTAGGGGGCAAACCAGCCTAGACATCTAATTCTCTTCATCTTGGGCAAAGACAGAGAGGTTCCCCCCATGAAGTAATTCCTTAGTGTAAATTCCAGGCCTGACCAGACAGACCCCGCTGGACTGAGACAGATGACTCCTTTGGCGAGTAAGGATTCCCATCCCCCATCGCCCGGGCTCACTTTACCCGCTGGCCTTGCATTTACAAATTCCAGATCTACTTCTCTTTACCCAAGCTTGTCCCCATGCCACATCCCTTACCACACAGGCTCTCGCTTCTGCCCAGATCACAGTCCCGTTCAGTAGAACCGAGGCCCCACTCTCTACACAGATGAGTCCCAAGATTCTGATGAAAATCTCTGGAGGTTGGGTCTTGGCATCAGTACTTAGGAGGCCCGGTCGAAACTGGTAACCAGACAGAGTGCAGAGTACATTTTAACATGGAATTCTTTACTGTCTTATTTCCCCCTTGTCTTGCTGGCGTTGGCCTGTTGCCTCTCTCAATCACCATCAGCCACTGAAGGCACCGTGTCATACCCTCTGGTATCGGAGCACGTCACACACATGCGGAATCCCCTGGAAGTGTTTGTTATGTGTAAATCTTTGACCTGCTGCGGCGACCTTGAGTTGGTCATTTGCTTTCCTCCTCATCAGCACAGTGAACTCAATTGATTCTGCAGAGGGACCTCGAGAGAACGTGGTTTTGCAGACATGGAGTCCTCTGCAGAAATGTGAAGTGAGGTCCCAAGTACGGTGCCTTTGCTGCCGTCCTAGATCAGAGCTCACTAAGCATTTAGGACTGGCCTTTGGCAGACTGTGAGCTGGAGGGAGCCGGCCGCAGCAGCCCTTCTCCTTCACCATGTCTGGGATGGCCCACCCCTTTGCTTTCCTGCCATGCTAATCCCTACAAGAGCCCTCCCGGTGATCCAAGGTCTCCGCTTCCCCCCACGGTGCAGTGCTGTCCCCCTTGTTTCTCCAGTTCACTGGACTGCTGCTTAACAATAATGGCAACATCCGCCACCCCCTTCGGATAACATTTGCCTTTTACTGGCGACCCCCATTCCAGAGACGGATCAGAGAAAGCATTTTGAGACGGGAAGACAGTTGAGCACTAACACTCCTTAGAAACCAGCCACTCTCCTGCCAAGAAGGAAATAATGCCCAAATCCTGGGATGTGGAGTCTCGACGTTAACAGCTGTCCTGATCATGTGCACTTTTGTGCCTTTTTTTTCTTTAATTCTCAGAAAGATGCTGTAGTGAGGGTGGAGAGACGCTCTGGCCTCACATCCTCCCTGTCCTCTCTCTCTCACTCCCCCCCACCCCCCCCCCGCCTTGAAATCAGCATCAGCCTTCATGGATTTTTTTTTTTCTTTAACTGTTGCTAAGAAACTATTGACCAAGGTCAAGTGCACATGCTAATTCATTAAGACTTGTTAGCGGCTTCTTATCCTGTTGACCTTGTGGTTGTCTTGTCAAGCTTAACAAGGGCAAGCGAAAGAACTGGTCCGTTGCTGAAGGAGTCTGTATTCCTGAAGGGTTCCTTGTAAGGTGTATTTGGAACTAAGGTTTCCTTCTGCCTGTCCTCACCTTCTCGGGGAGTTCTGGCCAGCAGTAATTTTTCCGGATCTAAATAACAAGGGGTGGAGTTGAAATGGGATCTCAAGTCAGGTGGACAGACTTTAGGATGAACATATGTTCTGTGGGGGCCTGGTCTCCCCCAAGCAGATAAATCCCTGGCTGGAAGCAGTGTCGTCTTGGTGTGCGGGGAAGGGAGAAGTGATGGGGAGGGATGGGGGAACATTGTGCTGACGAGTTCCCTCAATTCTGTCCCCATTTGTGTCCTAGAAAGCACTAGACTCGAAGCCTCCTTATCTCAGAGCGTCCTCCTGGCCTGCCGTGGAAAGGATTCATCCCAGTGTTGGCCGCTAAAGCCAACTTTGTTCTTTTATGTGTTCAAAAAAAGGGGGGCTGGCAGACCTTCCAGGTCCACATCCCAGAGACTCATCCAGAAATATAACCTTCGAATGCAGGATCTGCTGACGTGAGAGCAAAAAGGGGCCCCAGCATGGTTCCCCGAGCAGGCCTCAGAGAGCAAGAGGAAACTTTCAGTGGGTGACGTCAAAGGAATAAACGTGTTCCCAATCGTCTTCCACGCACCGGGCCACAAAATGATTGGGTTGAGTTGTTACAGCTGTTCCCTTGCTCACAATTCCGGGTTTCATTAAGCACCAGCTACATACAGGACATCGTCTGTGAATAAGAAATCGGGCCTGGCCGCAAACCGACGCTATTCTGCATTTTGTTAGCAAACCAGAATGAGCTGCGGGCGCTGGCCCCCGTCGCAGACTGACACTCTGACTCATGATTTCTCATCTGCTCGTTTAGTAAATATTTTTAAGTTCCTCCTAGGGGTCAGGTGCTGAACAAGACGCCAGGGGCCTAGCAGCAACTGAAACACACGCTCTGCCTGGAACAGACAGACCCTGTCCGTGTGGAGTGTGGGATCTACTCGGGGCTCGTCCTCTGCTGAGCCCTCAGCCGGGCCTCCAAGCCTCCTCTGCTCCTGGGGCTTTCCTCTGAAGGCCCGTGGAGTGTCTCAGCCATCCACTGCTGACGGACAAACTGCCCCAAAGCAGTGGCAGAAAACGAGCCACGGTGATGATCTCCAGTGTCTGTGGTCAGGACGCTGGCGTGGCTTGGCTGGGCCTTGGCCGTGGGGTCTCTCAGACGCTGCAGTCAACGGTTAGTGGCCTGTGGTAACCTCCAGCCTGTACTGGGGAGAGAGCTGTTCCCAAGGTCATTCGCTTGTTGGCAGGCTTCAGGTCCTCGTGGGCTGGGGGACCAAGGCCCCGTTCCCAGCTGACCGCTGGCCCGAGGCGTCCGGGATCTCTGCCGCGTGGGTGCTCTGCTACGGGCTGCTTGTGTGATGAAGCGGGCAAGGTCAGAAGGCCACTGAGGCTGACGGCAAAGGTGTTTGTCACAGGCTTTTGTAAGACAGTCACAGAGGGACAGCCTGTCACCTTTGCTGCATTTTATCGCTTGGACTAAGGCCCTAGCCAGTGCTCCCTGTCCAGGGAGGGGATTACACAGGGTCTGAACACCAGAAGGCAGGGCTCCCGGGTCTCTCGGAGAAGCCAGCCCACCACATTGTGGGTCCGTCCTGGGCCAGCGAAGGGCTGGTGAGCTTCAAGCCTGAAGACGCAGCAGTTGCTGGCTGGTCTGTCCCCAACTGACCTGGTCAGCCCTTCCCACCTCCTCGGCCATCTCTGTTTTGTTGTCTGGCTGAGAATAGGCAGATCGAGCGATCCTGAAGGGACTGGCCGAGTGTGAAGCCGACGTGGTGTGAAGAGGCCTGGGTGTGCGGGACGGATCGTCCGGAAGGAACGAGCATGCCCAAGTGGGTTCTTCATAAGCAGAGGACTGTCACTGTGGTCCCGAGGGTCTGCCAGGGTCAGAAGAGCTTGTTATAAAGACTCCTTCATAAGTCAGGGCAGAGCTTTCATCCAGGGTCCTGATGCTCCCCGTGGATTTTGGGTTGGGGGTGACCCAGGGCCATCGGGCATGTTGCCTTCCCGCCCAGCAGCATCATGCGGGGCTCTGGGTCCTCTCCAGCTGACCCAGTGTGTCGTACGGATCTATCATTTTTCTATAGGCCGCGACGCAGGGGAGGCTGAGAGGCACAGAACTGAAAGGTCTCGCTGGCTAAGAGACCCACGCGGGAGAGAACGGCCCCGGAGGCCGGCTGTCATCGGGCGCCTGGACTTCTCGCTCAGGGGTGGAGTGTGGATCCGATGCTTTGTGCGCCCATCTCAGCCCCCACTGTGCTGTGGCTGGTCTCCATGGCAGGTGTCATCCATTATTGACGAGGAATGGAGAAGGCAGTGGTGAATAATTAAGCAGGTCTCCGGTGCTGATTGAACACGGAAGGGAAGGGAAGAATTCTGAATTCTGTTGTGCCAACAGGACACTAGGTGTAGACGCCTTCTGTAACTTTCCAGAAGGCCTAGCGGATGCCTCCGTGGTTTATCTGATGTTAAGTCTCATGTGTGGTTCTCTGGTTAATAACCGAACGTATTCTAAGCGTCCCACAGCAGCAGGGAAGACTCTGAGGGCTGCCGCCTGACCTCGGGGTTCATGACTCCAAACCAAAGCCATTTTTAAGAGTGACGGTGGGACCCCTGGGGCTAATAATACATTATATGTTAATAAAAAAATTAAAAAATTAAAAGAAAAAGAGTGACAGTGGGAAAAATGGCTTCTCCCATAAGTTGGGGAGAGTCCGAAGGTAGGGAGAGTTCAGTCTGGACTTGAGACTCAATATGTAGAGAATTTCTATCTTCTAAATACTTAATAGGAAGAAGGAATTATTGGAGAGCCAGCCAGACCGTCTGCTCCCCCGCTCACCGTTTTGCAGGGGGCTCCCTTGAAGGGGGACCCACAGCGACAGGAAGTGCATCACACTGACCCAGATGATAGGAGGGGCAGGCCGACCTTCCTCTCCTCTGCCGAGGGCCCATGGTTATGTTCCAGCCCCTGAGCCCAGTTTGGGATCACGTGTTGGTTTGGGTCAAACCACGATGGCTCTGGGGACAGATTTCATTTTTGTGTTTGTATGACTCACCTGCCATCTCCCCATTACTCAGAGCGCAGTGCAAGGACATTGGAGGCACTCGGCAACCCCAAAGAGTGGCGAGGGTCCGCTCCCAGGGTCCCGACCCCCAGAAGCACGGGCTCTGCGTGGCCACCGTGTTCCCTAAACTCGCAGCCCGGGCCCAGGGGCGTTCTGACACAGGCTGGGAGACACCCCCTTTCCCCAGCCTCCACCCCTTCTTTGCACATGAGCTGGATGCTTTTTCACAGGTTCTATAAACGCAGCAGAGTTTAGAGCGTGTGAAAGTTTCTGGTTGCACTTCAGAACCGAGTTTATGTTCCCCAGAAATAGTAGGCGTCGCTGCCAGAAGGGGTAGGCCGGCCCCTTCTCCCAAACGTCAGGTGATGGGACTCGACCAGTGACGCACGACTGCCGGGGCCCTTCAGACACCAAGGGGTTAACGCAGATGACTCGAACACCCCGGGAGGTGGTCCTCTCTCCTGTTACAAGTTGCATTATTGACTCAGGGCATCGGATGCCACTGGAAACAATCCACCAGCCTGGCCCTGAGGTCAGCAGTTAGCCTCAGCTCACAGGTGGATGCACCAGGGCTGGTCCTGCTCCCCAAGCAGCCCCCGGAAAGATGGAGAATTTTTGGATGTACCAGTTTGAGTGTCACGAAGAAGAGGTAGGTGGCTCCGAGGGCTTCAGAATGGCCTCTGCCCCTTCGCTCCCGGTCTTCCTCTCCCGGGGCTGTCAGCCTGTAAATCTTCGGCACATTCCTCCCTCCTAGGAATGTGGGAATGGAGCAGGAGGGATGTGGGGAGAGTGGGCATTACCCAGGGTGGGAGCAAACGTAGCCGGGATTGCCTGTTGCTTGGAAGCTCAAGAGAGAGGAGGCCACTCAATCAGGTAGAAGGACGCTGGGCTCTTCGCTTTCTCTCCATCAGCGTCGTGGTGTCGGGGCTCCTTAGTTTCCAGTTCCGTTCTCCGTGTTGTGTCTCTTGCTTCCAACATGCTGATGACAATGAGTGAGCTTGGTGCCTTGCACATCAGGAATGGCTTTGCTAGGTGAGGGAATGGGCACCGCGCACCCTGTCCGGGGCCGGCACACAGTAGGCCTTCTGTGAGTGGCACTGGGATCATTCTTAGTAGGTAATGAATCGTTAGAGCAGACCGTGTGCTCTTAGCTGCATCTCTTACAGAAACTAAAAGGGACTGTGGTTTTTTCCTCTTATGGAACTCAGGTCTGGACATCTGGGAGAGGTAGTGCAGGACCCCCGGTGGGGAGATGAGACACAGACTCCTGCATTTCTCCATTACACAGTGTCCTGCCTTTCAAACACAGGGAGGCCCTTTCAAGGGTTAAGAGATAACCTGTGTTTCCAGATCAGCTTTATCAGCTGGTAAGTGAGCTCCGCTGACAACAATGACTGGTTAATAGTTAACTTAGCTTTTTTCCTAATCATCTGAGCTCGTGGCTTCAGAGCTTAGGGCCCTTTGGATGGTCCGAAAGTGAATTATTTGTGGACAGTGAGAGCCCCTCTGTGTGAAGAGACTGCCCCAGTGCAAGGCTGTCTGGGGCTCGAGCTGGTCCAGGTCGTGCCATCACTGCGGTGGCAACATGGGGACTCGGGGTTGGGAGGACCCCCCCTTCCTCAGGGGGAAGACAGAGAGGGAAAATGGTTAGAATATTTGAACCAACAGTTATCTCAAAATGTTCGGTTGGTATTCATTGAATCCATTATAAATGTGTATATAAAACACTTCATTAGGCCCAGGCTATTATCATTTTAATGACATAATTATGTTCCTACAATGTCTATACTAACTTTCCTACTTCACCACATTAAGGAAACAGAAATGTGCATTGATAATATAGTTTGAATTGAGAGTGAGTAATTACGGATTTCTTAACCCGTTTCAATTTTCAGAAGCACAAATATATCTTGCAGCAAGAAAAACTTAATCACATATTTGTCTCTTTTTTTATCACTCTAACATGGAATAGGGTTAATTTAAAACGACTTAGTAAGGAAAACAGTGTGCATTTATTTGAGAAAAGGGGCTAAAGCTGGATAAACCCAAGATGCATAGTGGAAAAGCTCTTCAGGGATGCTGGAACGAGAGAAGTCCCACACGGGTCCCACACGGGTCCCGAAACAGAAGTTTTGCCAGAAGGAACAGAGTAGGTACCGTAGCCCATCGCAGGTAACCACACCTTTGAAATTCGGTATAGAACCAGAATGTTCGGGCTCATAAGGCATTGAATGACCAAGTGTTTGGTGACAGTCTGTATGAAATGCCACCTCTGAGATCCCTTGTTCTCGCTGGGTCCACATTACTGTTCTGATCGCATGAGGATGCATGATGAGCAAGTGATGTCTGACCGGGAGGGAGTCAGACCATGACCAGGAGTCCGTGATCTGCACGTGGGGACCGAAATCCACGTGAGCACGTCTGGGCAATGCTCCAGGGGTTTAGAACTGACTCTGTGTATAAACATACTTTTTTTCCCTTTCTCTTTGGGTACAAAAGACTGATGATGTCCATGTATCCTTCCATATGCTCAACACATTTATTAAACCCCTGTTGTATATTTTATGGAGAACCTGTATTAAGCACTTGAAGAAGAAAAAGTTCATGAATCACACATCCTGCCTTCATAGTGCTTATTGGAGTATGGTAGGGGCACCTGATGGCTCAGTGGGTTAAGCGGTTGCCTTCGGCTCAGGTCATGATCTTGGGGTTCTGGGATCGAGTCCCACATCAGGCTCTCTGCTCAGCGGAAAGTCTGCCCCTCCTCCCAGATCCCCAGATCATGTAGACCCATGCATGTTCTCTCTCTCTGTCCCAAAATCTTTTAAAAAACAAAGAATTGCAATCAAACTATCCTATAGTATTTATATTTTAATAAAACCTAAAGGAGGAAATGATGTACAGAAGAACGGCACCAATAGAACCCAAGCAAGTCTCATGGGAGAGGGCTTCCGCTCACCCCAGAGACTAGGAAAGATTCCACGAAAGAAGTAACACTGGAAATGAGCCTTTGGAGACTGGTGGACATGTGGGCTTCAGACGAGGGCATGAACAAAGGTTTTGCCCAGAAATGCTCAGGTTAGATACAAGAGGCAGAAAACAGCTCAGTTTGGCTTGATGGTAGAGGAGAACTGGGAGGGGAAAATAGCTAAGAAGTTAGGCCAAACCTTGGAGCGCTTAGGTACAGAGTCTAGAATTATTTCTTCTTCTTTTTCGTCGTCGTCTTCTCTGTCTTCTCTTCCATCTTCTGTCTTCCTTCTTCCGTCGTCATCGTCATCATCGTCGTCGTCGTTGTCTTCTTCTTCTTCTTCTTCTAATTTTACTTGCTTGGAGCGCCTGGGTGGCTCAGTCGGTTAAGCCTCTGTCTTCGGCTCAGGTCATGATCCCAGGGTCCTGGGATCGAGCCCTGCATCAGGCTCCCTGCTCAGTGGGGAGCCTGCTTCTTCCTCTCCTCCCTGCTCATGCTCTCTCTCACTACCTCTCTCTCTCTCTTTTTTTTTTTTTTTTAAAGATTTTGCTTGTTTATATAGAGAGAGGAAAAGAGCACTCATGAACAGGAAAGGGGCAGAAGGAGAGGAGAGAGAGAGAATCTCAAGCAGACTCCACACTGGGCGCAGGGGCTGATGTAGGGCTCAATCCCATGATCCTGAGATCGTGACCTGAACTGAAATCAAGAATTGGACATTTAACATGCTGAGCCACCCGGGCGTCCCTAGGATTTATTTTAAACGTAAGCAGGAACCACTACAGTTTTTTAATTGAGGAGTAACTTGCTCAGAGCTTGTTACAATGTATTTTAAAATGAGAGTCATGGGCCTGGGTGGCTCAGTCATTTAAGCGTCTGCCTTCGGCTCGGGTCATGATCCCAAGGTCCGCAGATCGAGCCCCATATCGGGTTCTCTGCTCAGCAGGGAACCTGCTTCTCCCTCTCCCTCTGTAGCTCCCCCTGCTTATGCTCTCTTGCACTCTCTCTCTCTCTAATAAATAAATAAAATCTTTTTAAAAAATGAGAGTCATTTCAATACAAAAAAAAATGAGAGTCAGTAGGTACTTAGTGAAAAAGTGTCTGATTATCTTAGTTTGGGTTGCAGCATAAGAAGGATACCATAGGGTGGGGGGCTTACACAACAGAAATGTACTCCTCACAGTTCTGGAACCTGGGAAGTCTGAAAGCGGGGTGCCAGCACCGCCAGCTCCTGGTGTAGACCCAACCCCCTCCCGGTTTGCAGATGGCACTCTTCTTGCCTCATTCTCACACGGTGGAGAACAGAGAGAAGCAGCAGGCTCTCTTGTGTCTCTTCTTGAAAGGGCACTAATCACGTCAGGAGAGCTCTACCCTCCGACGTAATTACCTCCCACAGGCCCCATCTCCTCATACTGTCCTCCTGGAGACTAGAGTTTGATGTGTGAATTTGAGGGGGACACGGTTAATTACTAAATAATTCAGTCCCAGATAGATGTGGTAAAACCGTGTCATTCTTAAAGGATTATTTTCTCCTACCCTTCATTGTGAAACTTTTGTCACTGAGTTTCCTTGGAGGAAAGGATCAGCACGTGCTGGGACTTGTCAAGGTCATAGCCAGAGCCGGCCAGAGCCTTTCATCGAGGTCGTCACAGTAGAGGATCTTGGTGTGTGGTGGTTGTGCACAGGCTGTGTTGCAAATTCACGCTTGCCTATGCACCTGATTCTGTTTTGTAACCTCATCACCAGAGTAGCATCACTCTCAGTCCTCATATTTCAAAATACTCTCCCATTCTCGGATGGGAGACAGCGGGCATGCCAGAAACGCGCACGGTCGTCGTACATAGCCCCGGCCGTGGCCAGGAATGAGCTCTTCTTACCAATACACCACTAAGAGTCTTGGGGCTTATAAATTAATTTAGAGTCTTTATAGCAAGGTTTTAGAGAGTCTTCTGTGTGCTTTTTAATTGTATCCCTGAGTAAAATTTTAGTAAGGAAAGAAGCAGGAAGATGAGATGAGGAAGCCATCCCCGTGGGTACGTGTTGTCCTTGTGAACTCTCCCCAGTGGCCTGAAATCGTTGTTGCTGTTGGAATCTTCAAAGACTCTCGTGAAATGCTGGTGGGAGGCTTTGTGCGTACCCAGGCGCTGAGTTGACGCCCCATGTGCGTCGTCCCCAATCGGTCCCCACGCCAGCCCCGGTGGTGGGTGGTGACTGTTGTCCTCAATTCTCGGGAGGATCCGAGATGATGAGTAACTGGCCAGAGTCAGAGCTGGGAGCGGGAGAGCAGAACTGAGACGCTGGTCGTCCAGATGCCGGGGCTGGAGGGCTGCAGCAGCTCACTGTCACCTTGAGAGCTTTACTTGTCCGGCCACACTCTAAACTTAAAATACCCCAGCCCTTTTCAAAGGAGCAATGGAGCTTGTATTCCCTGAAACCACATGGCACTTTTGGAAATGGACCCTAGTACTAGAAAGCCAGATCATGGTGGATTTGAAGACCAGATCCTGTATCTTAGGAGCTGAGTGAGTTTTTATGTCCGCCAACCAACAAGCTTTTCTCCAGGGTCTCCCGAGTCCCCAGTACTGGGGCAGGAATGGCATCTGTGTTCACTAGCCTGGAGGCCTCCCCGCCCAGCCTCCGCAGGTCGCCTCTCCTCCCTGCTGTTCCTAGGATCCTGCTCATGCCTCTCAGGGCACCTGTTGTGTCCCACTGTAATCATGCAGGCAGGGTTGTTCGAAGGAATCCTGCAGAAGTAAACCTTCTAAAATTAATCCACTGGGATGCCTGGGTGGCTCAGTCGGTTGGGCGGCTGCCTTCAGCTCGGGTCATGATCCCTGCGTCCTCTGCCTCTGCCTGCCACTCTGCCTGCCTGTATTCTCTGTCTCTCTGACAAATAAATAAATAAAATCTTTTTTAAAAAAAATAAATAAATTAATCCACTTAAGATGAGGACCAGAAAGGGGAGGAAGGAGGGGATTTGGTTAGAACCTTATCTTGCAAAACAGTATTAAAAATTACAAACATAAGCTTAGTAGTTTTGTTTATTGACTAATAACATGCAGGTTATAATTTCACTTACATGTGAATTCTTTAAAAAAAAAGTTATTTATTTATTTGAGAGAGAGAGCGCACAAGCAACGGGAGCAACAGGCAGAGGGAGAAGTAGGCTCCTCACAGAGCAGGGAGCCCGACACGGGGCTCGATCCCAGGACCCTGGGATCATGACTTGAGCCGAAGGCAGAGGCTTAATCCACTGAGCCACCCAGGCGCCCTGTATGTGAATTCTTAAAACAAAAAAGGAGTATTGATTTGAGAACTTGTAAGTTTTTTGAGAAAGAACACTCGAGTCATACACTAGCATAGCCTTCTTCAGGTCACACTGTGGCTTCTGCAGCATGACCAGAGGGGCCCCTTCCAATCAGAAAGAGGACAGTTTCTGCAAAAACACACGAGGGCTGATGGGGTTTTCGCAAGGGCCTCTCTTAATGATTTGATATTCCAGCCACGCTCCTTTGAAGCACCTCTAGTGTCGTCATTCTTTGTTTTGTCGTCTGCTTCATCTGTGAACTGGTGTAACCAACTCTTCAGGTACCCGTGGCGGGTGTGAGCAGTCCTCCAACTGGGCCAACTTCGACTTTCTAAAATCCTGCTTTCTCTTTATTTCTGCAATATTTGCACTTGTACTCTGCAGTGCGTTTGCAAGTTTCTGGTTTTCTGTTTTGTTTTGCTCTGGGCCTTGCGACCCCAGACGGTCCCAACCGTCAACAGAGAACAGCTGACAGTGACGTGGGCTGGGGAGATGCTCAGGTTGGAGGTGGGGGACTGTTAGGTGGACACCAGCATTGTGAGTAGTCTGCTCAGTAGTGACTGCTTTTGTGTCATTGTGACTTCTGTTCTCAAGGACTCGGTGGCCCCTGCTTCCAGACGCCACCTTGTGTGTATTTGTCTGTCCACCCTGCTAAGCCAGGGGCTCCTTGGGCACAGGCAGGGGTCTGGGCCTCCTTGGATGCTGTCAGAATTTCCATGTGAAATGAACGAATGACAGTCTTGGTGGAACTCATATTTTTCTGTCTTTTGACTCAAATGTCTCCAGAAGTCTTTCAAGATCTCTCTATGTCTCTCCCAGTCACTGCTTTGCACTCCGTCCTTAGGCCTTTACGAAGAGAGCACCACCCATTTGGAAAGAGCCAGTGACCCCTTTGCCTTTGATGCGGGGTGTTCTCGTTGTCGTCCCATCGACTTTCCCAGGATGTCATCCCTTCATGCAGGTGGCAGGGCAGATGGAGGGACGGGAGGAGAGGAAAGTGACAACTCATTCTCTCCATCCTTTAGATCTTTAGTTCAGCTGAGGAAATAGTCACTAAGTGTCCAGACTGAGCTTCTGCACTGGGGACAACAGGCCGGTGACCCACCAGGAAAACCCCAGCTGCTGGGCAGAGAGTAGACGTGGCTGCTTGTCATCAGATGACCTGTCCCTGCCCTTCAGCTCAACCCCTGCTTTCCTGCAGAGCTCTGCTGCCGCAGCTCTCTGTTTCCAGAACCTTCCTCCCTCTCCTCATCCCGTCCTGTGCCACGAATACTGCAGTTTTCAGGATTCAGCGGAAGTATCACCTTCCCCAGAAAGCACTGGGGATTCACCGTAACATATTGACTCATCTGCCCATAAAGCTGATACGCCCCTTTCTCCCCTCCAGCCAAATTGCTCCCTCCCAGCTTTGCATCCTACATCCTACATATGGGTGACTGATCCTGCCACCTGCCACAGCCCTCCATCCCAGCCCTGCCTACGCCCATCACCTGGAAAGGCATGTAGGACAGGACCCCATCTCATTCCTCCTTGTATCTTGGGCCAATATGCAGAGCAGAGGTAGGCACGGACATGTCCGTTGAAGGAGTAAATGGATGATAGCTATTTATCCTCTTCCCTGCAAGGATGGCCGAAAAGTTCCTTGAGCTATTTGTTTCACCTCTACCACCCTTAGTACAGCGTTGGCCCCTAGAGCAGGTTCGATCAGAAATAAAATGAGAGATTGGCTTTCCCTCTGGATGCTTTGCCTCCCGAGGCCATCTCCGGCCCAACAATGGGACTGTCTTCTCCCGTCCTGGCGTTGATGGACTGAAGTCTTACAGCTGAGAGCCCTGCTCTGTGGAGCCCCGGAGCTCGGGCAGTAAAACCGAGACCGTGCTGGTGGAGAATGTGCTAGAACACAGTCTGCAGAGGACAAGCAACTCAAGAAGCTGTCCTGTGATTAACCAGGACAGGGAGTTGCTGAGTTGTCTTTGGACATTGTAGCTGTCCCCACTAGATGCCCCGTGTGGCACGGAGTGAATGCCCAAGCCCACACTTGCTTCCTATCCTTAGTCTCATTTCCTTGAAATTGAATACGCAGCCAGTGACCCAGCAGGTGTGAGACTTCAGCTGGAGAAATACGTGGTAATGACTTCCTTTGTGTATCATATTTTTTTAGTTAAACTTTGCCTCTAGTACATTCTCTGAAAGGAGGAGGTATTCTCGGATTTCTGGTTTTCCCTCCTCTTTTTGAGTGGCATATGGCAGTGCAGAAGGTGGAGGAGGGGGCAAAGGGCTTTTAAAGCAGACATTGTAGATGAATCGATGCTAATACCTTTGGTTAGAGACCTTGGGGACTGTTTGCCCACCTCGACTTTGTGGGGAGGGCTGGGCTCCCACAGCCAGGGTCCTATCTCATATGGGTACAGCTTTGAGCTTCCGAAGAGCTTTGCTGGAACCCAGGTCAGATCTTCGCAGGCAAATACCCCTTTTTTCTCATTCAGAATGCAGATTTAGCATTCCACACGTAAGAGCACGAGAAGGCTATCAGAAAAGGGCTTACCATTGACCACTAAACAAGAATGAAACCGATCCATGGTTGACCGGCTTTCTGCAGGTTGGAAAATACGGTAAAGCTGGAAATGACTCTGAAATCATTTCCTCAACAAAGGTTTGCTGAGGACCCGCTGTTTATGAGACCTACGGTTAGGCACTTGGATTCCAAAATGATTAAGACAAGATCCCTGCCAAAGAGTTCAGGGGCATGGGAGACCCACACATAAGCAGATAATTACAAAACCTGACACAAGCCATCGGGGAGAATAGGGCAGTGAATAGAGTCCGAGAATACTTCAGCAAGACTCGTGATTTCAGATTCAGCACTGAAGGTGGGCAAGAGTATGGGAGAACTCTCTAGAAGGAGGTCGTTAACTGCACGTGCAAGTGAAAGGGAAAGTGAATGAGCTCATTTGCATGCAGAAGGCTAGAGCATGGAGCATTGAGGGGACGTGGTCCCTGGTGCAGGGCACTGTGGGTCCCTCCTCTCCGGGGCTCCCTGGCAGGCACCGGGCACTTGTCACTTAGCCTCACTGTGAAGTCTGACCTGCCCCTTCCACGTCACAGCCTGCCGTCTGGATAACCTGCCGTCCGCATCATCCTGAGACGACCCGATGTTTGCAGTGTTGCAGAGAATCCATTTTTAGAATTTAGATTTGCAACAGCAAACGGTTAGATAAGGAAATAGGAAATGCTGGGAACTTAAGAAAGTTTCCCCCCTCCCTTTTTTTTAATGAAGGTGTTACACAGTCCTCAAACCAGGCAATTAATTTTTTAATTTTTTTAAATTTGTTTTGTGGTTTTTAAAAAGATTTTATTTATTTATTTGACAGACAGAGATCACAAGTAGGCAGAGAGGCAGGCAGAGACGGGGCGGGGGGTGGGGGAGCAGGCTCCCCACTGAGCAGAGAGCGAGATGCGGGGCTCAATCCCAGGACCCTGAGATCATGACCTGAGCGGAAGACAGAGGTTTAATCCACTGAGCCAGGTGGATTGCCCCGAAACTAAGCAGGTGCCCCGAAACTAAGCAGTTAAAGAAAAACCAGCCGTCCTAGCTTCCCAGGGACCAAACCCTTAACATCTTTGCAACAGAGAAAATGACTTGGGGGAAAACGGAGGGATGTCACTATCTAAGGAAGCTCTTCAAATTTGAAAAACTGGGGAAATGTAAAGGCGCTGAAATGTCATGGGACTTCTCTTGCCTGTGTTTGAGTAGAACAAACAGAGCTAACACAGCCAGTACCCTTCCACTCTCTCGGGGGCCAAATGAAAAATTCTGTGTGTGATTTTTTTTTTTTTTTAAAGGCATGCAGAGCTGTTTTCCATCCAGGAGCTGTGGGGCTTGGGGTCCTTATGTCCACTCTTACCCGCCCCCATCCTCTTGGCTTGACGCTGGAGGGGCCGATGTCCACACACGAGCAATTAAGAGACCCATTGGTCCTCACCTCCCTGCCCAGAATCAGGTAGAGGGGCTCATGGAAAACAAACCCAGGCCTGACAGGGATAGCAGCGTCTCAGTGTGGAGAAAGTGGCCTTTGACCACATCCCCATCGTTCAGTTCCTTTGGTGCCCCCTGCATTTTCCCATAATTCAGACTTTTCTGAAAAAGATGTATTTTTTTTAGAATTTCCCATAATGCTCATTGAGGCCCCATTGTCTGTGAGCATGCCCTCGCTCCAACTCAGCACGACTGATTTCATGGAACATTCTACCTTTGCACGTGGAGGTACTCGGCTGAAGTTTCTACCTCAGCCTCCCCACGGGGACCAGTTGCAAGACATGAGAAACAGATTCAGCCGCCCCGGGTGTAGCCCGACTTCCTTTGTCCAGGACGGAGCTCCCCCCACATCGCCACACTTGCTCAGAGAACAGAAGCTTACGCAGGTTCTGTTTTAGGCCTTTCCGTCAGATCTCACAAGCCGTGCATGCTTGCTCTCAGAGGACCATCGCTACAGAATCCTGAAGCATCCCTGTGGCTCTCCTGAAGACGCCCTTCATCTCTCAGGATTGCAGGGGCATGCAAAAATGTCTGGGTCTCGGCTGGGGAGGGTTTCCAGTGCCCGTCTCAGGCCCATTCTTGTGCCCGTTTGCTTGCTTTGGCCACTCATTCCGTGAGTGTGTCGGGCCCCGGCCTGGGGCTTCCTTTTCCCTTCCAGCAAGGCCTGCCTGGGCCACCACCCGAGGCAGTGACACGCCCAGTGGGGACCATATGCTCCGCATCTGTTCTTCTAACCCCTATTTCCAAACAGAGCATTTAATGAAGGACTTTTTGACCGGTTTCAAGAGCAGCCAAGGTCAAGCCATTGTTTGGGTGCTGACGTTTCTCTGAATTTTCCATGACCTGTGGATTAAATGAGAAAAAAATGCTTGCAATCAGGACGAGAGAAATACAGGTGGTATGGTTTCTGGTCACCAGTCCCAGCCGCCTCCGAAAATCCCTGTTTTCGTTTTTACGTTGCCATTTCCAGGTAATCTTGGGCAGGTGATTTTATTACGACAACGAGTACCCGCAGTCTTTGTCTGTGAAAGGAATTTTAAAAACCTTAGACCTTTGTGTCTCCCCATTAGCTGTATTCATTCAGGGCTTGAAGTTCCGTAGGCAGCGTTTGCTCTGTTTAAACACTTGGCCTGAGGAGGAAAAGTAATGGCTGAGCTTTCAAGGATTCCTTTGAAAACATGGCAGGAATTTAAGAGAAAGCGCTGAAAACCCAGGCCTTTTAGGTACTGTAGGTGGCTCCTCTGGCAAGGAAGTTTTCTCCCCGTAGAAGTGTTTGTGCCCTTGCATTGGGCTTTCTCCTCTCGACCCTGCCCCCGCGGGTGTACACGAGTCCCCAGACACTCACTGTGTCCTTTCCTTGCTGTGTTCCAGTCTCCGTCTCCTGGCAGTTCCTCCCCGCTGGGTGCAGAGTCCTCGAGCACACCCCTCCACCCCAGCGACCCCGCGGAGGCCTCCTCGAATAAAGAGGTAGGGAGCCATTTTGTTTCAGAAGCCGCCAGCCTGTGTTGTTTTCTTCTTCTTCTGGTGTCAGTTTTCTTCACTTCCCACACAAATCCCCCAAACGCCATCCCCGCCGCCACCACCACCACCACCAGGGAGAGAAATCCTTACCTCTCCTCTTAGTGACGGAAGCCGCACCGTCCAGTCTGATAGCCACTGGCCACAGCTGTCTGCTTTGACTAATAAGTGAAAGTCACCTCCTCAGGCACAGTAGCCACTGTTCAGGGGCTCAGTAGCCACACGTAATGAGTGGCTGTTGTATCGGACAGGGGAGATGACAGAACATTTCCAGTCTTTCTGGAACGTTCTCCTGGACCATGCTGGAAATGGAATATTAAGAACTCCAGAGCAGCACCCTTCCTCATGGCATCACGAGCCTCTGAAACGAGGTTGCCGTGTGGGCTGGTTTCTTAAATACCCATTTACTTCAGGCACACGTGGAATAAGTTTCATGACACCAGGATGACGGCTTGTCCTGGTTTACCTGGGGTGGTTCCCATTCACACCTGTTGTGCAAGCATTGAACCCAGGAAACATGCATTTCTAAAGCAGCGCTGTCCCAGAGAACATGCTCCAGTGACGGAAACCATCTGCTTCTGCGCTGTCCTGTATGGCCGTCACCAGCCCCAGGTGCCTAGCAAGCTCTTGAGGTGTGGCTCGTGGGACTGTGGAACTGAATTTTGCATTTTATTCCATTTTAATCAAATAGTCACATGTGGCTAAAGATGACTAGACCGTCCAGCTCTAAAGCGTCCCCCTGTTGGACAGTGAGTCATACGGTCACCCTGCCAATGGAGGCCAGCCGGAGCCCCTGCGGAGAATGCCGAAGTGAGAAAATGCTACTGTTCCCACAGAGGTTCCTGGGGCTATGAAAGGACAGGTGCTCTTCCCACAAGGGAACCCCTGCCTTTTCCACACTGTTGTCCCTTTACCCCCAGCCAAATGCCACCCCTACCTAGTTACGAACCAGGGTCAGGCAAATCGCGGCCTGCGCCAGAGTCCACACGTGGGTTCAGCGCACCCTAAATACAGACACGGCCTAATCATTGCTGAGAGTAGACACGAAAGAGGTGCGCCATAAAACGAATGATTGCCTCATTTTCCTTCCTTTTGTGAATAATATTGTGCTAAATGCAACAGAAGAAAGCCATCTCCATTTAACCCTGAGTGGCAGATCACTTCTAAAGGGAGTCTCCATTAAAATATACCCTTAAACTATCACTGAATATACATCCATTTGCCATTAACTATTCATGCAGGGAGAAGTATAATTTTTAATAATCTGTTCCTTTTAAAGCAAACAAACATAAGGGAGACCTTCTCTGAAATGACACCAACATTAGAATTTAAATACTTTGTCCTCCTCTGGTCTTGTCCTCAGACCCCAGGTCACGGGAACAGGAGCAGGGTCACTGTTTCTGCTGATCCCAGATCCCACAGCTTTGCCGTACGCTTTTATTCATAGTACAGGGATCGGTGAGGACCAAAAGCAAGAAGAAAGGGGTCACGGCCACAGTGATAATAACAGCAGTGAGAGTTACCATTTCTTGAGCATTTATAGCATTCAGGCATCTGTCCAAGCAAATCACAGGTAGTATCTCATTTAATCCTTACAATAATTCTGTAAAGTGGGAATCACCGTCCTCATTGTTCGTTGAGAAAGCCTAGAGCTTCAGGAACTTACCTGAGGTCCAGGGCCCACAGGTGGTCAGGCCAGGATTCGAAACCAGATCTCCTATGGGGCCAGGCTCTTGACCCCAGGTGAAAAGCGCCCCAGGCCACAAGTTAGACAAGCTAACTTGTACGTCTTTATTCCAACAGTCAGACCTCCAGGCTCTGCACACAGATCAGTGTGACCTCCCGGAAAATCCCAAAGATTCTGGCTTTTCATCCTCTTGAATGTGGCTTTATTAATTCTTGAACATTAAGGATCAACGGATGTTCGTCTCTGTCCACGTGTGAGAAAACAAAGGGCTAATCAGACACCCGAATATTCAGCATTTGATTATTCATCAGATATAATAAGCCGGGCAAATTTGTTAGTTTCTCCATTCCTACAGGACTTGGCACACGTTTCTGCATATCCTTAGAAATTATGATGAGAATCCTCTTTGTGTGCAATAATTAGAGATTCTTTCATTTCTCAAAACTCTTTTTTTTAAAAAACTTACTACCGCAGAGACTAAAGAAAGCCAGTCATGAGCTTATGAATAGAGAATAAGTAAATGTACCAAATGCCCTCCATTGTGGCTCTAAATAAAACTGCAGATTTTTTTTTAAAAGATTTTGTTTGTTTATTTGACAGAGAGCACAAGCAGGGGGAGAGGCAGGCAGAGGGAGAGGGAGAAGCAGGCTCCCCACAGAGCAGGGGAAGCCTGATAGGGGACTCAGTCCCGGGACTCCGGGACCATGATCTGAGCCGAAGGCACTCGCTTAACCAACTGAGCCACTCAGGTGCCCAAAACAGCAGCTTTTAGAACTATAGACTGAAGTAATGATTTTGTAGCTTCAGCTAAAATCTGGGGACTGTCCTTGTGATTAGCATTCAGAAAAGTGCCCTACTAGCCCAAGAAAATCTGAATTAGTTTCTTGGATGTACCCGGAGGCTAACCCATTTTGACAAAATAAAGGAAACCCTCACTACCCCCAGACCCCTCGCCGCTGAGGGCAAGGCCAGTGCGTGTGTAGGGAATAATAATTTTAAAGTCTTCGGCCTTTATGAGGAAACTAACTTCCACCTGCATACCATGAACTTAGGGATTTTTGTTTGTTTGTGTTTAACCAGAATTAGTCCTGCTACTGGCACTCACCTGGGCCTGTCTTCTCATTTGGAAAGTAAAACGAATGGAAAGCGCTATGGAAATGGGAGTTGTCTTTCCTCCTGTGCACAGAGCTTAGCTGGGTGTGCATTTTTCCATAAACGCATTAGCAGGCAATGGTCTTTCCTTCCCAGTGGACTTGTCTCTTTGGTTTCCTTAAAGGTAATCCCTTCTGGATTAAGAAACCCACCATCCTTGGTGCGACGGACCCAGGCAGGCACATCCTGGTATCTTGTGGGATGAGTGTCAAATTCTTGTCATTGTCCTGAATTCAGTGAGATTCTTAAACCTGGGTGTCTTTGCCTCTGGTTTTTTGTTTTGGTTTTTTGGTGGTTTTTTTTTTTTTTTCCACAAGTAATGGTTAACGCTACTGTGTTTAGAATGTTGTGCGAGTAGTAAGTGGTTGGTCTCCCTTTGCTGTCCCATCTCCCACGTGAAGACACTGTACACCGTACTACGAGATGGAGCCGTTCCCGTGGTGTCCCAGCCCTCTGTTGGGCCCTAACCCTTCCAGCCACCAGGCATCCCCGAGTTCACCATCAACCCAGGTCAACGTGTTGAGCGGCTGTGCTGTACTAGATCCCCTTTTCCTAGAAGGGACATATCTAAGTGATGACTTAGTGCCTGCTAGATTCTTTTTAAGATTTATTTATTCATTGATTAGAGAGAGAGCGCACACGTGGGGTTAGGGGAGCGGCAGGCAGAGGGAGAAGGGGAAGCAGGCTCCCCGCAGAGCAGGGAGCCTGATACAGGGCTCGATCTCAGGACCCTGGGATTGTGACCCGAGCTGAAGGCAGCCGCTTAGCTGACTGAGTCACCTAGATGCCCAGTACCTGCTAGATTCTTAGCAATGGAAATCTTTGGGCTTCCTGAGGGTAACCCTTGGCCGTGCAAACCTTCCTTCTTGCTCATGTGCAGGACTCTTGTCTTTGTCATTAGCTCTCCACCCCCCTGCAATGCTCACATCACCCTGCCCCAGACGTATCCACCACAGAGTCTGTGACTGGATAAAGAGGAATGAATTTCCTACTCTTGGGCCTCTCATAGTTACCTTTAGGCCGTTCACTTATGGAAGGAACCAAATGGTAAGTGTTGCTCCTCTGAGAGCCTTTAAACCACCATCCGGTCAGGTTCTAGAAGGCCTCAGCTGATCACAACCGCTTCCGATGGTGCTGTTGGAAGACTGACCCTTGCTGTGAGGTCTTACTTTGTATAAGAAATTTCGGGTTTTCCAGTTCACTCCTGTGTTTATTGTGTTCTTATTTGAAGGTAACACATAATAATTACCCACATAATGGAATTTTTAAACCAGTAAGCGGTGAAAGGAGGAGTGGAAAGCTCTAGCAAACATTTTTAGCACAATGAGAGATTGCTGAAGCAAAGACCTCAGGGGAAATAAAATTCTCCAGGGGAATCCTTGATTTCAACATATAATCACGTTGGTGCTTTTATGAATCCAGCAGGTTTTCACTTAGAAACCCAGATTCTTAATAAAAACTGAGCCCTTTGTATTATTTTGTATTGATTGTGGGTTTTGGTCTGTGGGATATTTTTTTTAAGCTGTTGGACATCTCTCTGATTGTGGAATGTAAGGTTTTCAGATTACCTAAATTAGGAATAGATGTTCTGGGCTTTGGGTAACTTTTAGTAAGAAATGTATATGATTATTCGCACTTTTCTTCCTGTACCCAGATATGGTTGACATCTGGCTAACATCTATCATTGGTGATTTATTTATTTTTCATGTTGCATGGATAAAGTTGTGTTAATGCATTTTTCATCACGGTTTGCCCTTTTTGAAACCTCTTTGTCTTGATTACAGTCAAGAAAAAGCTTGGCTTCATTCCCCACCTACGTTGAAGGTAAGAGCTGAAAAGGAGGTAATTGAATATTGAATCATGCATGAATCTCCTAACATTTTGGATATTTGAAGCACTGGGCTGTGAGACCCTAGTGGGGAAGAAAGGCCACAAAGTCATTCACTCATAGTCTTCACAGTCTTAGGATCTTAGACTGAAAGAATAGTAGCCTCGAGCCTGTCAAAGATCCTCCCCCAACTTTGCTGACTGTGTCCATGAATTTGCGGGGAGGCTGAGGGCTGTTCCCAGCTTAGAGACAGTCATATGACATCTGAACCCAAGACTCTTTATCTCCATTCCAGGATACCTCTTAATATCCACCTAGGACCATTCGAGTAGGAATGAACTTTAAGGGAGACATTTTGGTCCTCTGAATTTAGAGGGGAAAAAAAAAGACCTTCCCAGTCATTCCTATCTCTTGCTTGGATGAGTTAAGCACAGTGTTTATCAAGCTTTCACTCTGTGCAAGATACACACTTTCCACATAATAACTGATTGACTCTTCACATCTGTCTCATGAAGTGGGCTTACTACCCCTGTGTTATGCAGGAGAGAGCTGAAGCATTCTTACTCCAGGTGCTAGGTGGGTAACTTTCCCAAGATGGCACAGTTATGAAGGATCAGAGCCAGGCTGTGAGCTGGCAGTCTGATACCACAACATCAGACTCTCCTGGTAAACAAAAATGTGCAGGATGGCCATGTATGGTTGTGCAGGTTATTCACTGCTCAAGGGCACCCAGTCAGGAAGCAAAGACCTCAAGGGAAATAAAATTCTCCCTAGTTGGGCCAGAACTTGACCCAAGCAAGGTACCCCAGGTTGAGATTGGACCACACAAATGGGGTACGTATTCCTCACCCACAGAAAGGCCCCCTTTAGCTAGAGGTACTACTGATCGTCTGCCAGGGACAATGGCAAATGGTTTTTCCAGTAGGGTAGATAGTCATTTCCTTGAAAGAGGATTTTCTGGAGATGAGCGAATGTGCAGAAACCACTACGAGGTTCTGTCTGGCCCTTGGATCCTGGGTGTGAACCGTCCATGTGCCCTACCTCCTGAGAGTGGGTCACCAGGATTCACACACCTTCCTGACCCCGCACTCCTGAAGCTTAGGTCAGGCTCATGGCTTTCGTTCAGTTACTCAGGTCTCTTTCTTGAGTGACCTGTACGTTATCTGTGCCATTTTTGCAAGGCTCCAGAATTCCACAAGTACTCCTTGGGGAGTTTCTGGGAGTTTGGAAACTCCATTCTTCGTAGTCGTTCCGCCAGGCTCAGCATTCCCGTGAGTGTGACGATGACATGTGTATGCTTGTTCACCCACAAAGTAACACAGAGGCCCCCTGAGAGGAAACACACATTCTAAGAGGCCAAAATGAAACCTGCAGTTCTTCGACTTAGGGCCATTATAATGTTAAATTTTTTGACTTTTTAAAGAATACCCCAATATGAAGTTATGGACTTAGGGCTTTTTACCCCCCAGATGTGATCTGGTGGCAGTGATGTTTGATTATGATCAGTTTCTCTGGAAGATAAATGTCCTAAGATCGTATCTCAGATTACAGTGCATTTAGGTCCAATATTTCTGTCTCTTGGCTGGTTGACATTTATACAGTCCTTTAAATATTCCTGGGATTGCTCTTATACCTATCTGCAGATCCACACTTAATATAGTCGAAGAGGGACCATTTCAGGGAATAGAGCCAGCTCAGAGACGAATAGACAATACTGGAAGTCCCATAGAGAAGTATGTCATTAATTCTTCTTTTTCTTTGAACACTCATTATTTCCACAAAATAAATGGAAGGTTTTTAGAAGTTACCATCCCAGATGAGATCTTTTTTCTCAATGCCTGGTTAGGCAAAAATGATTATGTTTAAATCACACTTAAACCCATCACGGGAATTTATGGTAGGAGACTGACAGATGATCTTTTACTTTTTACGAACTGAAATGTGGGTGCGAACCTGTCCGTGTGTTATTTTGGCTAGAAACGCTTCCCTGCTCTACAACTAAAACCGTCTGTTGGAAACACCCTGAATCCTTCTGACATCTAGGGAAGTTTCAGGGCAGGAAGCGTGTGACTGTTGAGAAGGGGAATTACTGGCCCACGGTGGAGGCAGGTTGGCTCTCTGTCCAGAAGCCTTTCTCAGAAAGATCTAGAAAAAGACAAATAACAAGTTTCCTTACTTATTTACTACACAGATACTTTGTGAAGACCTTTCCTAAAACACCGTCAATTTCTTTGTTTCAACCACTGCCTTGGCTTTAGAGAAATGATCAGATTATTTTAAGATTGTACCCTGATAATCGTAGCTTATCACGGGAAGCAGCTGGGTAAGCTCCAGATGAGCTCGATGTTGGGGGATAAAAATAAAAATCATTTCAGATTAGCTTTCCGAAAGGAAAAAGCAAATTGTTTCCATTTCCAGTTATCTAATTTAAGAGCCTGAAGTTTGAACAGTAGGTTAAAACGTATATTTTTAATCTCCCCAAATACAGCATTCAAGCCAAAGTAAATAAATATGTTTCCATTGTAGAATTAAAAACCTTTCTTGGTGCATCTGTTATAAAGTTATGTATTAGTCCCAGACATGTTTTAATTTCAAGTAATGTTTACAGATGGCTACAGTTAGGATCAGATGCCCCCATTTTAAATATTTTTAAACTAAGGTTTAACTTCAAAGGCCCGTCAGTTGAGAACAGAAAATCTAACTTTCCTTGGAATTGGTCTGTACATGGAGGCAAGCTGGGACCGCGAGAGCCTTTGAGTCAGCAAGGTCGGCAGCAGGAGACTCTGGCTCTGGGGTAATTGTCCTCTGTCTCCCAGAATCGGGGTCAGAGGTCATTTAGGAATCTGGACATTCTGAAGCAAATACCCGTTTTCCTGATTTATACAGTTTGTTTTCCCCCTTATGGCTACAGTGGGAAGAGAGAGAGGGGGACGGTGGCAGCTGAAGGAACTGTTATTAAAGGAGGTTTTCTAACAAAGCAGCCCCCCTTGCTCCCCTAGCCACGTGTCTGGCACCCATTTATTTGATACCCACTGGGTGACAGACACGGATGAGACACGAGAACCAAAGAGGAACATGACGTGGTCTTTGTCCCCAAAGGGTTCACAGTCTAACGGGAGAAACAACACCCTTTCTCACTGACTTTACGTTTCATATTTAAATAAACGCATCCCTTCTCACAGTCAGTGGCCGGGGCGACGTGGATTAAGAGGAAATTGCTCTTTCCCTTTGAGAACGAGGGGTGAGCGAAGGCAGATGCAGGGGGACGCCACGGACTCCGCAGGGCGTCTGGTGTGGGGCCGCCGGGGCTGCCACCGCGCAGTGGGGTGAGGGGGTGCCGCGCGGTTGGGGGGGGGCTCTGGTAGGGGCACGGACCCAGGGCGGCCTCGCTCACCACCATGGCTCTGTGTGTTCCAGTTCCCGGACCCTGTGACCCGGAGGACTTGATCGATGGGATCATTTTTGCTGCCAATTACCTTGGCTCCACCCAGCTGCTGTCGGACAAGACGCCCTCCAAGAACGTCCGCATGATGCAGGCCCAGGAAGCCGTGAGCAGGATCAAGGTGAGGGGCTGCGAGGCTCGGGCGCTGGGGCCTGAGCCGTGCCCACGGGTCTCCCCACACCTCGTGCAGCCAGTGTGTGGGTGGGGACGGTGCACCTGCTAACGCGCTAAACAGAAAACACGTGTGCTGGAGCCCTTAGGTATCAATGCTGGATATTTGGGGCGATCCTAGCGGCCAGGCTTAAAACGCACCTAGGAACATAACCTTCGGAAAGCTGGTGTGGTGAGGAAGGTTGTCGTTTTGAGCATTTCATCTCCCGGGTGAGAACTTATTCCCAGATTTCCGCAGACCTGGTGATCAGTGACTTGAACCGTCGCAGGAGCCCGTGGCTCCAATGGGGTCTCCTGCTGATCCTGCTCAAGCCGGACTGAACTGGTTTGCTTCTGGCACCACGAACCACTGGATCAAATGTAACCAGAATGAGTCCGTGCCGGGCTACCCCAGTTGAAACTAGTTTGAGCCGGTCATCACCTGTTGGAATCTGAGGAGCAGGCCTGTTTGATCGGGGAACTCCTTCTGTCTGGTCTAAACCATTCCCTGCTAGGCTGAGCCGCCAGGACTGGCATCCCCACGTGGACGCGCAGGGCTCTAGAATCAGCACGATGCCGGGACCACCTGGAATCCTGGATAGACGCAGGGCTCTGGGGACGCATCCTGCGCCCTTAAAATGCCACCGGAGCCCCAGGGATAGCAGCCCTGAAAAACCCAGAACCAGGTATTTCAGGCGACTTGGAACGGATTAGGACTCACCAGATTTGGTCGTTTCCGGCTTCAGCTGGTCAAAATCCCATTGGTCCTCAGAGAGCCAGTCCCTTTTCCGTATGGTCTTGTGCACACACTCCCTGTCGCCTCCTGGTGTTTGTGTGGCCTTGCGGAGAGAGGAAGAAGCACGAGGGCAAGACAGGAACTTAGGGTCCTTCATCCGGGGGAAGTATTTCTTGAGCACTTAAGTGTGCAAGGCTGTCCACGGTCTTGGGAAGGAGGGGAAATGGCCAGTTAGAAGGTGAGCTCCTTCCCCTCGGCTCTGCGGCACCAGCAGAAGTGAGCCAAGCCAGCGACTGTGCAGGATGGACTCCAGCAGGAGGGAAGGGGGTGAGGGGGTTGGTGTCCAGGAGAGCCGGGGCCCCCGTGGGCTCACTGGCGGGACCAGGGGCGAGGAAGCACAGAGGTCGTGTAGGGCTCAAGGCGGGGTTTCTGGCCTGTCTGCCCAGGCTGACTCCTGTGTTATTCACGGACTGGGAATGTAGGCGAGAGGCCCTCACTGCGATGACCCAGGCCCCTGCTGCCCGGTCGAGATGCAGGTCCCCTGTCCCTGTGTCCTCATCGAACTGCCGTCCACGGCTTCGAGGGCACGAGTCGCTGGCTTCTCTTACTCCCTTGGCCAACTTGGAAGAGGCGCGTCTCTCCTGAGCTCAGCACCGGTTCTCCCCGAGCTCGCCATAGTATAGCAAGCCCACGCGTCTACACCCGATGCTGCTGCGGCTGGCGTTTCAGGAATTAGGATGTCTAAACCAGAGAGCAGCTCCCAGCTGTGCCACAGTGACAGGCCACGCCAGCCAATGTCACGACTGCCCACAGGGGCCCGCCCACTTCTTCCAGGTGTCTGAGACCCACTCTACCACTTTATCCAGGGTCTCTGAACCTCACCTATGCCTCAGAGACCCTGCCGCCCCAGGGCACGCGGCTGAGGTGGCCATGTCTTCTCCCAGAATTAGCTTCTGCCGGCATGATTGACAGTGGGAAGGTCCACTTCTCTCGAGGGAAGTCCCATCC
Organism: Martes martes; assembly: GCF_963455335.1. Classification (NCBI taxonomy): domain Eukaryota; kingdom Metazoa; phylum Chordata; class Mammalia; order Carnivora; family Mustelidae; genus Martes; species Martes martes. The sequence continues at coordinate 11,070,894 of NC_137900.1, read as the reverse complement.
CTGCCCACAGAGAGGTGTGGCCCCCAGCAGGGTGACCCCATGCCAGCGTATCATATGACCTTTGTACCTTCTGGATCTTTTGGACTCATCAGTGTTACTGGTGGAAGGAGCATCAGGTTCCCGTTGAGCTGCCCATCCAGGCTTGGCCTAATTCCTTCTGTCTCCCCTTATCCTGAAGAGTGACAGGAATACCTCTAGGTCTCCCCAAAGTGTTCCGGAATCAAGGATGTCCCAGGCACAGCATTCAAAACAGGAACACCCAGATCGTACGAGAGAGCCAGTGACTTTTCAGGAACTATACTTTTCAGGCGAGAACTTTTAAAGCCAAAGTCTGTTGGGACGTCATTCTGACTCCTAATATCCCACAGTTCAGTTCCCAAACAGAGCCCGTTAGGATTTTGTGAAGTTAATATTTGTTCAGCAGAGCCCTGACATGCCAGATGGTTGAACCAAAGAGCACAAGGGAAATGGAAATGGAGACATTTATTACTCACAGGTCCTCAAGGGAGGAGCCAGCATGCCTCAAGGGGACCGCAGGCTGGGGGGCCACGCCAAGTGAGTGCAGGCAGAGGGTGAGACCGAGCTGGGGGCACATGCCTTTATGAGAGTCTGTGAGTGGAATACTTTGCGGTTCCTGGGTTTGACTTGGCCAGTTCCTACCTAGAAGAGCAGGGTTTGGTAAGTTCCATGGGGGTCTTGTCTAAGGGATGCACATGCGGGAGGCCCTGGAGGTGAGGGAGACTATTTATTACAAGGGCCGTCGGGAATTTATATCAAGAGCTTACATTTGCCTGAGACTCGGGGCTGTTATCCAGGGTATGGACTTGCGTGAGGGGCTAGTGTGCATGCAAGGTCACTGCAGGCTGCTTGACCAAACAAAACGGATGCGGAGCAACACCATGAAGCAGCTTCACCCCCGAACACAGGCCCGTGGTTCTGCTCGCGTCCCCAGGACCAGCGGGAGTGCAGGACCCACCCCGGCCCAAGCGTGCTGTGAATTACAGCTTCTGCATTCCGCAGTGAGGTCCCTTCCTGAAGCCCAGCTCCCCTGACGAGAAACCCCAGAACGTTCACTGGGAAGCTTCAGGGAATGGGTATCTGGAAGTTCCACAGCGGGTCTGTCGCAAAGAATTAGATGGTGGTGGTGATCAGAACAAGCAGGATGAGGCTGTCTGATGGTAAATGCATTGTAGACCTGCCACGAGCACAGTAGGCATCTGGAGAACATAGATTTATTTTTACAGCACATTAGGGTAGTGTGAGGAGTTCATTATAGAGTGGTAAAGTTCAGTGGTTGCATTTCATTGATAAGTATCATTTCACAACATGCTCCCATGCTTCTGAAGGAACCGCTGCCTGCCCTCAAACATCTCCTGCCTCCGGTTCCTTTTCCATCCATTGAAGTGCCCGTCAGATTGCTTGGCTTCACACCCAGCCTGATGCTTTTTCGAGTTCTAGGCGGAGTCTGTGCTCAGACCCACGGTTACCCTAGAAAGTTGCTGTCGGGATGTGCACCGGCATTTCACGTCCGGCAGAGGGCGCCGGGGGGTGGGGGCGGAACGTCTATCCAGATCAGGCGGGCTGGGCTCCCTCCCAGGCGCATGCGCCGTGGTTCCCGCACCTGCCAGGGAGACCCTTTTCTCTAAGGGAGTTGGTGCCACGCTTTTCCCCAAAGAGGTTGACCTTTCAGAAAGGAGTTATTCTAGGCCACCTCTCTAAAGATACCGAGAGGAAGGGAACTACAGATTTGACAGTGTCTGTCCAGGAAGGAAGGAAAGAAGAAAAGCTTTATGGATTTACTCGGAAATCCCTTTGGCCATATCCTGGACCTAAACCGATTAGTAACTTCCGCCTTGGTGCTGTGTCATCTGAACAAGACAGAGGGTGTCCTCCTCCTGGTTCCGACTCCTCCTCCTCCCCTGATTACCCCTTTGTTACCTCTGCCCACGTGGTTGGTTTGACCCGGTGGATGCGGCTGACGGCCGAGCCCGTCCTCGCCCCGGGTCCTGCGTGGACAGGGCTGTTTGTGCTGCTTTGTGTCTCAGCAAACACCAAACCTGAAGCTTGGCTTTCAGAACCGTCTTTAAATTTCTCTTCCGTTGTTCGGTTGGGGTGCTTCTTGGATTTACACTTGGGAGTTTGAAGAATGAATATTTTCTTAGTTTAAAAGATGTATGGATTTATTTGCCAGCTAGGGAGAGGATCTGGAGTTGTGGTTTGGCCAGAAATTTTCTATTTGAGAAGAAAATAAAGGAATTTGGCTCAGGAAGCAAAGTGTTCCTCTACAGACGCTCGTGATAGGCATCTCAAGAGAGAAAAACCACCCAAGACCCAGTCCTTGACCTTGAGAAAGGTGCAGTCCAGAAGGGAACCAAGAGGAGTGTTTAAGTAGCAATAACAGAGGCAGGCTGAGGCTGAAATTAAAGGTTTTTTCCATCTACCAAGATATAATAAGTAAGGTGGATCTAAATTCAACAGCAGCATCAGAAGACATCTACCATTTTTCTTAAGTTTTTTTTTTTTTTTCATCTCTGGACCCTCCCTAATGTACTCTTTCTGCCTTTGTTGTTCGCTATTTTTGAGAAGAAATAATATCCTTTTGGGAAACCCCCATCCAACAAGGAGTGCATTCAAGCGGTAGATCTCAAAATGGGAGCCCTTCCCGGACGGCATCAGCGCCGCCAGGCAACTCGCTGGAAATGCGGGTTCTCAGGCCCACCCCAGTCAGACACTCACGGTGGGAGAAGGGCCCAGGAATCTGTGTTCTCATAAGCCCTCCAGGAGGTTCTCCCGTGCCCTACAATTTGGGGAAGGGTAGACCACCCCAGCCTGACGGGGTATCTTTTCTCCCACTGCCCTGAGGCATCCCAGTCAAGCTGAGCGCTCCCCACCCATAAGGTTCTGTTGGCACATTAGCTCAGGAGACACTGCAAAATTTATCTCTTTTTTCAATATTTGCCATCTGTGTTTTCCTATTAAAGATTTTGAGAAGTCCTGTACTAAGAGCTAATTCACTTGGTGTAACCGGAAAGCCGCATCGTTATTTGAAAATGGAATGCACTATCACTGTGTGATACCCACTAGACTCTTGTGGTCAGATTCTCCGGAACATGTTTTGGGAGAAACCTCTGCCCTGCCTGGTGGCAGCATCTATGGCACTATGGGTAGAGACGCCCCCCACCCCTCCCCCGCCCCCGCCACCTACAGCGTGGGAACCATGCCGTGACCCTCCCCAGAGAACCAGACCCGAGGCCAGGGAGGCTAGGTCCCTTGTCTTCCTTTCTCTCCGCTACGTCCCCATGCTCCATCCCACCCTCATGCCTGCTGCATTTTCTGCTCTTCGGCCGGAAGACGGGCTCTCCTGCCGAGCCCTACCTGAGCCCCGGAAACTGCTTCGTGTCCACGCCGGAGTGTGGCGTCTGTGTCTCCATTCTTCCCACATTTGTGAAGCTCGTGTGATTAGCTCACAAATGGCGTTGGATGTTTTTCGGTCTATGCATTTGTGTAAGGAGCATTCATTATCAGACATGCTCATATTTGTCGTTACTAGCTTTTCCCAAAAGATCAGATTTTTCTCTTCTTTTATGGGAAGGCTTTCTTGAAATGCCAAAAATCAGGACTTAATTGTAGAATTAAAATTTCTATCATTGAAGCTCTGTGTAAGCCACACGATTTCCCAGCTGACTCGAAGAAGTCTGTGATTAGTGTAGAGGCTATTAACACTTACAGCAGGTTCTTCCCGTGAACTCACGTGAACTCCACGAGCTCGTTTACTCCTCAAAATGGAGGGAGTGGGGGATCCTGGGAGGTAGGTATTATTAACCCTGTTTACAAAGTGAGAAGTTCATAGATGTGAAACTTGCCTCAGTTGGACAACTAGTGGTTTGGAGTGAGACTTCTAGGGTTTGAATCTCTATTCTGCCTCTTAACAGCTGTGTGACCTTGAGCAAGTTAATTAGTCTCTCTGTGCCTCAGTTTCCACTTCTGCAAGAGGAGAATACTGCAGTGCCTACCTCACAGCGTTACCGTAAGCTTTTTCATTGCCATACACGTGAATGACTTAGAAGGATCCTGGCTCAGAGCAAGGGCCCGGTGAATGTCAGCTGGGGAAAGGAAAGCTAGAATCATCAGGAGGTTCCCTAGCGTGACTAACCTAGAGAGGATTAACCGAAAACCCTGAGGACGCATTGCAGAGTGAGTGGATAGACAACCACCATGCCACAGTCTGTGTCCTTTGCACCGCAGCGTCCTTGGGGGGCAAGCCGTACTCAGTCTCGTGAAAACACGAGGGTATTAAATGGATGGTGCCGTTCCTTGCCTTATGGCCCGTGCTGGCCCTACGTTTCTCCTGGGCTTCTCTGCTCCTGCAACTTCTCATTCCGGATCCGACCCCCTCCCAAGGTCACGTGTTAATTTGAAAACATTAGGATTTGTTTCAGGGCACCTGAATACCCCGTGGTGGAAAGATGGTATTACTTTAAGTGCATAAATACCTTTAACTCCCTAAAAGTTACTTTAGAATGCCCTCATGAAACTCAGTCTGCCCTTTTGATTCTTGCCTCGTCACCCATTCCAGTAAACACTCACACACACGCGCACAGAATTTCGTCATTCCGTTGTAGCGGACTTAGTTTCCTTTGAGAAGACCTTTCCGATCTCTGCTGCTTAGAGTGAAGAATTTTGATCAACAGCTGTTAGGTTCTGGTATCAAAAATATTAGAGATTCTTATATTCCTGGCTAGTGATTTCAGGGGAGGTGGTAGAAAACACACACACACACACACACACACACACACACACACACACACAGTAGGACCCCACAGCTGTCACTGATCATGAGGAGTAGAGCTGATACAGACGAGAACATCCCCCGGCAGGACTCGCAGATTCCACACAGGAACCCGCGTGGTGTGGCGTAGCCTCGGCCCAGGGCCGCCCCACAGACACATTTCCACCATCACATGCAGTCAGGATGCCCCTGGCACTTGCTGCCTTCTGACCTGGCTGACTCTTCCCCATGGATTCATGACCACAGTAAGAGCTCTGGGGGGCCTGTGTGGGAGCAGGGCTGCTCCAGTTTCCTGACTGTCCCAGAGAGTATGTGGGTTTGGATCCCTGACTCCTCCAGTCTCTCCACAGTGAGGTAGAACAGACAACACATTTACTCATTCATGAAATAGAGGTGTGCTGCTGGGAGCAAAAGGGCTTTTCCGTAGGTGAGTACCAGGGAACGTGAGAGAGCAGACGATCGTCCACCTGCCCCCACCGCCACAGCAGTCTTTTGGGTTTGGCCATTGACTCACCATTATTTGTACAAGATCTGTGTGTGTCCAGCAAGCCCTACCACAGCCAAGAAACTGCATTCTGACATGGGTAAATTATAATCCTTTAACAAACACAAACGTAGTGTTCATAATGCACCAGGCACTGTTCTAAGAGCTCTGCATATATGTATTTTGTGCTCACAATAGCCCCGTGTTTATCCTTATTTTATAGATGAGGAAACTGAGGCACAGAGACAGTAAGTGGCTTACTCCAAGTCACACAACTAGCGGGTGGCGGAGCCAGGATTCAGTTTGAGACAATCAGGCTGCAGCGCCTCTCTCTCTCTCTCTCTCTCTCTCTCTCTCTTTTTCCCTCTCTTTTTAATCAACCATACTAGCTTTTACTTATGAACAAAGAGGGGAATATTACACCTAATTCTAGTTAGGAACTCAGGCCATATTAACATGACACAAATTTAAAGCAAGAATTACTAAAGATGAAGAAAAAGAAAAAAAATCAATAGATAAAGCAAAGATTGGCAGAGCCAAAGGAGACACAGGCAAATCCACAGGAACTAGCTGGAGATTTTAACACCCCTCTCAATAAATTTTAGAACAAGCAGACAAAAAACCACATACCTAGATTTGAGTCATACCCTGAACCAACATCATTGACCTCATTGACAGTTGATAGAACACTGTTCCCAACGGCGCAAGAATGCATCTTTTGAATTCCGCCTGACATTCACCATAGTCAGTCGTGTTCTGAGCCACAGGGCTAAGACTCAGCACAGTTCAAAAGGTTTGGAACCATACCTAAAGGGTATGCTCTCGAACCACAGTGGAATTACTTCAGAAATCCATAACAGAAAGATAACTGGAAAATCCCCCAATGTAATAAAATTAATAACAATTCTAAATAATCCAGAGTCCAAAGGAGAAGTCCCTGGAAATTAGATGTTTTGAAGTGATAATTGCAACATATCAAAATTTGTGGGTTACAGCTAAGGCAGTACTTGGAGGGAGAGTCACAGTTTTAAGTAAATAATATCGGGGGAAAAGGTTAAAAATCTGTAATTTAAATTTTCATCTCAGGAAGCAAGAAAAGAAAATCAGCAAACTTAATGCAAAGAAAGTAGAAGGAAATTAAGATGCAGATTGAAACCAATGAAATACCAAACACGCCAACAAGAAAAGTAACAGAACTAAGTCGGTTCTTTGAAAGCATCAAATGCCATTTCCTTCTTCCTTTGGCCCCTGCCACCTACTTAATTTTGAGTTAGGAAACTGATCGTCTGCAGAGTAGGATTTTTTAAAAGTCCGTCCTCCTCACACAGAAATGCTTTATGCTCCTCTCGATCCCAGTGTGTCGATTCCCTTTTCGACTTTGAGTCTCTGCAAATTCTTTGCTAACTGTTCTCCTGTCTCTGTTTGTTCCATGCTAAGCAGATGGCCCAGAAATTAGCCAAAAGCAGAAAGAAGGTGCAGTACAAACAACCTCATCAGCTTGGTGTTATGCCTGTTCTTTTCGTTTGTTTATGTTCTGCCTTTTTATTATTTTGTGTTTTTGTTTTCTGCATCCAGCAAGTTTTCGTTCAGATTTCTTTTTGAACCGCCCCATTAGCCAACGTTTCTCAAAACTTAGTTGCCTAAAGTGGCTGTTTTCTGTTGCTCATTAGTCATTTCATATCCGAGAAACAACAGGAGCAGATTGGAGATGCTAAACGAAGTCTGCGGTAGCACGGAAGTTCCCACCGTTCAGGAGCACTAATGCGGCAGGGACTTGGGTCTGTTCAATTACAGTCATGTTTGACTTGTGGATTTTGTCAGATTGCTGGATGCAAAAAAGAAAACTCGCTAATAACCACACTGTGCGGAGTTAAACCCTAAACGAACCAGGCAGATGTGCTTTTTGGGTTATGGAGCTTCTAGGTGCTTACGGGCTGCCCGTGGGGTGTTGAGGCATTTGGGGCTCCTTCCTAAGGGGGTGGCTTCAGGAGCGGGGACTGCTTCTATGTTGCTAAGGTGGTGTATGAACATAAAGACCCTCTTACCAGAACTGCATCCAAATGACTTCCTTTTGCACCTGCTACAAATGTCGTCCCCCAACTCTTGGCCAGGGGCAGACTCTAAGTGACTTCTCCAGGGTCTTGGGGTATGGGTCACTTGCCCTTTTTCTTCAGCTTGTTGGGCCCCACGAGCCCTGCTGAAAGGGCATTCTCGATCGTAATGTCAAATCGGCAGAGAGTTACTGCTTCCGTAGGGGGAGACGCAGAGGGAATTTGGCATCTTTCGCTATGACTTGGCGATGCGAACACTCGTCCGTGAGTCCCTCCTCTGTGGTCCCTTCAGCCTTGGTGGTCTAAATCTGGAGTCAGCACTGCCGTTCTGGTGACAGTGTCTCAGTGCCTTTGTGTGTGAGCTGACCTTGCTGCCGTGCACTGGGGTCGGGGAAGGGGTTAAGCTCTCCCTTGGTGTGCGTTTCTCTTCTCAGGCTCCCGAAGGTGAGTCTCAGCCGATGACCGAGGTGGATCTCTTCATTTCTACCCAGAGAATTAAAGTGCTGAATGCCGACACACAGGTACGAGCTGGCCGGCCTGCCTGTCCCGGGGGGGACGTGCCCAGCCCCGCAGGGCAGCTCAGAGTCTGTGCCCGTGTCCCCAGCGCAACTGTCCTCGCCGCCGGCTCCCATGCACACTGGAAGGCTATGTCTGCAGTGCCCACTGCCGGGGGGTGCGGGGGCGCCGTGTTGCTCTTGGGACTGGTCCCTTGAAGATCAAAGGGACACGTATACCGTGGATGTTGTTTGCTAATAATCTCATATGTTTTGATGAGGAGATTCATGAACTTGAACAGATCAGCCTTTTAAGAAATTGTGTTTAAAATCACACACACACACACACACACACTACAGCCATCACCCATGCATCGTTCTACCCTCTTTTTTTTAACTTCTCCACCAGAGATTCTACTGGTTATAAAATGACTGAAGTTTTTTCCCACGGGCCCCAGACACTTCCTGCTCTGGCTGTATTATTAATCGAGGGACTTGTCCCTGGGCCTGGGTGGGGGCGTGTGAGGCTGCCCGCCGTCTCTGCAGGGCGCCCCCCGGGCCCCCGAATATGGACCACATGTGGCCAGGCTGCGGGGTAGCAGACTCTCTCACGCGGGCCGTTAGTTGCCTCCTGGACTTAGCATCCTCTCCCTTGCACCCCCAGGAGACGATGATGGACCACCCCCTGAGGACCATCTCCTATATCGCCGACATTGGGAACATCGTGGTGCTGATGGCCCGCCGCCGGCTGCCCCGCTCCAACTCCCAGGAGAACGTGGAGGCCTCCCACCCGTCCCAGGACGGAAAACGGCAGTACAAGATGGTCTGCCACGTCTTCGAGTCTGAGGATGTAAGTCTGCTTCCCCTGATGTCCCTCTGGGTGACCTGGGCAGCCCCTGGCCGGGGCCAGATGCTCTTTCTCAGAACCTGAATCGGTCTCCTTAATTGTGCACAAAACAGGTACATGGGAGACAAGGCTGAATTAACAGGCAAGGTGATCATCATGAGGCTTATAGGGAGACAGAAAATAAATTAGGTAAATATACTTAATACAGAACTTAACGGTGAGGAGTTTTATAAACAAAAATAACGCTGGGACAAAAGCTGTGTCTGATGGGGTACTCAACAAAGTCGTCTCTGGGGAGGTGACATTTAAGGAGAGACCTGTATCAACTAGAGAAAGACGAGCAGTGCAAAGGCCCTGAGGCCAGGACCTGCTCGTGTAGTTTGAGGACAGCTTAGAATGAGAGAAGAAGAGTAGAAAGGAATGTGGTCAGGTGGTCGGTCCTGTGAGGAGCCCAAGCACATCTCACCTGGGCATGAGGGCAGTTCTTGGTTGTGTAGGATTGCCCTCTAGACCGCAGGAAAGTTGGGATTCCTGCTCCTACCTCCTCCCCCACCCCCCGCAGTGGCAGGAGCACCACCTGCCCGCTCCCAGTCCTTACGAAGACCAGCTGCTGCTCCCGTCACAAACCCAGGGATCCCTAGCCCCCATCTTTCCAGAGAATCAAAGTGCTGAATGCTGACACAGGTACGAGACGGCCGGCCGGCCTGTCCCGGGGGGGACGTGCCCAGCCCCACGGAGCAGCTCAGAGTCTGTGCCCATGTCCCTAGCGCAACTGTCCTCGCCGCCGGCTCCCACGCACACTGGAAGGCTATGTCTGCAGGTGACATGGTCAACAGAGAAAAGTCATTTATGACAGAGGCAGGGCCTCTTCTTTTTGGCTTCTTGCCCCATCGTCCCTGGAACTGCTGGAGAGGCGTCCAGGCATCAAACCACATTAGGACCCAGCTTCTCTGCAAGCTTGGCAGGCCTTAGACGCTCCCTCGAGGTCCAGGACCACAGCCTGGAAGGTCTGGAACCACAGAGCCCCCTTACCCCCCACCCGGAGGGCCATGTCTAGCTGTGGACTGTGATCTTCCTCCTGCCGCAGCGGAGTAAGCTCCCTTTCTCATAGTGAGCAGAGAACCCTTCGCTCCTTCCAGAAAAATTGCCTGTGGTCGCCTTGACTCCTTCCAGGAGACGATTTCTCTCCAGGAGAGCATTCATCTCGCTGCAGTAAGTTGCCTTCCTGCGAGAAGTCAGGAGGCAGAGGCTCTCTTCCCCGGGGACTCAGAGCCGTCACAGCTGCGGCCGCAGGGCCGTGGGGATGCTCCCGCTTTTTGCAGCATCCTTTACTGGTCCAGTTCTCGAACACAGGCCCTGGGGACGAGAGCACTGAGATGGCAGACGGCCTGACGCGCCTCTCCCGGGCGTTCTCCCTGCTGCCCCTTTCGAGCCCGAGGCCAAGCACACAGACTGGGAGCCGATGGGTTTTAGAAGTTTCTCCGAAGGTTTCGAAAGCTGGATTTCAAAGCTTACAGCTCCTGTGTCCTGCAGGCGGGTAAAAAGGTGGAGTTAGGCCCCTCCTGGGGCCTGCAGGTGCCTGTCACCCTCGGCCACCTCCGCCTGGCTTGCAGCTCCCGAGGAGGGGCTGCTTTTCTTCAAGAGTTCCCGAAGAAAGGGAGGGATGGGGAAGCGAGAGGTCAGACAAGAATGGGCCTGGGGATCTTACCGCTTTGCTTCCAGAGCTGGGAGAGCTGGCTCTGGAGCCTGCCTCCTCGAACAGGCAGGGAGGCCGCCGAGCTCGTCGGAAGGGATAGCGCCCCCCTCCCTGGGCCGCCCACCCAGCCTGCTCGGCCCGTGCATCCACCGGGACGTGCAGCCTGCGAGCCGACCCTGGTCCCCGCCCTGCCGCTCGCGCTTGGGGCGAGGCCTCGCTCCCTCCCCCTCTTACCCAGGACGGGGTGGTGGGTCCTTGTCGTGGCTCGTGGAGTCCCCAGAGTCACAGAGGGAGAAAAGTTCGGCATAGCCACGGAGCCAGTTCTCACGTCCCTGTTCCTTAGCAGCTTTTAGCCGAACTCCTGAAGGAAAGGAAGAGGGTTTTAGGATTGTGTGTGTGTGTTTAAAACACTGCTCTCGAGATTTTCGTTGTTCTTCTACGGAGAGGCAGTCCCACAGGTGGGTATGAGGGTGGGCTCTTGCATCTGTCTCCCAGGATTCAGCCCCCATGTCACCCCCTTCCGGGGGAGCAAACACCTTAACTATCAACCTCTGTCCCCTGCTTGTGCAGTGGAGGTGATAAGCGAGACCTCCGGTTCCAGCTCTAACGAGCTCTCAGAGGGGCACCTGGTGGCTCAGTCGGTTAAGCCTCCGACTCTTGATTTTGGCTCAGATCATGATCCCAGGGTCCTGGGGTCGAGCCCCGGGTAGGGCTCCCCACTCAGCATGGAGTCTGATTAAGATTCTCTCTCTCCCTCTCCTCCTGCCCCTCCCAGTTATGCTCTCTCTCCCTCTAAAATAATAAATCTTGGCGGGATGGAGCTGAAAAGGGGCTCTGAGAAGCAAAAGGGATTTTTGTCGTCAGCCGGCTGATACACCTGCCCAGAGCTGCCAGGAGACAGTGTGTAGGACTTGTCCCGCTCACCGTGAGTCCTGCACGTTTTGCTGTAGGAAAATTACTGGTTGTTTATAGGGCAGGTTCTTCCCCGGGTTCTAAAGGGGTTTTTAGACACTGTATGATAGATGCAGCTTTTACCTTTCTGAAATCGAAAAATTTCTAGATTCTGAAACATGGCCTCAAGAGCTTAGGATGAGGGCCTGTGTCGCTGTCCTCTTCCCTCAGTCATGGGCTTGATGTCCAGACTGCTGCAGCCGTCCTCGGATTGCGTTTCATGCAGCACGGACATGGGAGACGTGCCCGGTGGCTGCTGGCTCGCCGAACCCACAGCCTGGATGACTCGGTGCGGGGAGAGGCTATCAGAGCCCAGTGCCAGAAAAGGAGCCACGGAGGCAGCTTTCCTGTGCTGTGAGCTGTGTGACCGTGAGCAGGTTCCTTTGTGTCTCTGGGCCTCCGTCTCCTCACCCGGAAAACGTGGGGCTGGACTCGAGCAGGGCTCTCAAGGGGGCCCTGAACCCCCTTTGTACAACAGATGTTTTGTGATGCTCTGTTCCTGTCCTGAGATAAAATTCGCAGATAATATAACCTGCCCTTTTGAAAATCTGTTCACGAGCTGAAGTACTGCTGTACATGCAACACAGAGGGAAAATAACAGGAAAGCCAGATAAAATAAAGCGATCCTTCCTCTGGTACGTAGATGCTTGGGGCCAGCCACGCCCGAAGGAATAGTGGAGCCGTCAGAGGCTTTCACCTCCTTGGGTAACAGGTTTGGATGTGAGAACACAGTGTTTCACTGACCATCATAAACACTTGTATGTGACATCTTGAATGGAGGGCCCGTAAGAAAATAGATACGCAGACCCCACCCCTGTGGGACCCCCTCGCCGTGCGAATTCCAGGTACCATGACGAGCACTGAGGCTAATGATTTTCCAGAGTCACGATGCTTCTTTCCAGGAAAGTGCCAGACAGAGCCAGTCGTCGTCTTCTCCCACTGGACACGGCAGCTGTATTCTTGGAACGTTCCACATGCATTAGAGCTGGGCAAGTCATGCCTTTGTGTTTTATATAAACTGAAGTCGAGTCCCAGACACAGATACACATGGTTTGTTCCCGGTGTTACATGCATACGAGCATCCGGGGGACACTCGAGAATCGTTTGGGGTGTAGGATGGCTCATCATCGTGCAGGCCTGTCCTGCTCACAGCAGCAAGTCCGGCATCTCTGACTCCTGTCCCCTGAATGCCACAAGCCCCCTTGTGGTCACTGCCTTAATAAAACACATCTCTAGTTCTGAGCATGGGCTCTGGCCGGGATTCGTGCCCCGTGTAGACCACCTGGCCAGACTGACACCTGGGGCTCCCCGTCCTGCTGCCTGGTTGACCGCTGTCTTCCCTCTCTGGCTACTGTCTAGGCCCAGCTCATCGCACAGTCCATCGGGCAGGCATTCAGCGTGGCGTACCAGGAATTCCTCAGGGCCAACGGGATCAACCCTGAAGATCTCAGCCAGAAGGAGTATAGTGACCTGCTCAACACCCAGGACATGTACAACGATGACCTGATCCACTTCTCCAAGTCAGAAAACTGCAAAGATGTAGGTACTTCTCTGAGCTCGGCCAGCCAGGCAGAAGTCCCAGCAGTGTGGGGCGGAAGGACGGCGGAATGGTGTGGGGGCAGGAGGTGGGGTAGGGAGTGGGGTTGGCAGGACGCTGCTGAGGGACGGGCAGCTTGGGAGGAGAACGCAGCTCCCTGAGCTGGTCTGGACTTCTGGGTGTTCTTGGGGAAGCATAAAGGATTTGGGGGCCTGAGCCAAAGTCACAGAAGCATGAAGGTTGGAAAGCTCGGGAATTGTCTGGGGAGCCATGAATGAGACGGCACAACTGGCGCACGGGGTGTGTGTGGGAGAGGACACGAAGGGGCCCCCACAGGGTTCAGGTCAGAACCGGGGGCCTTGAACATCTAGCTGGGGGGCTTGGGCTTTATCCAGTAGACAGAAGCACCTTTATGAGAAAGCGATTCCTGTTCTTTTCTTCACTGACGTAGTTAGGTGTCCTCCGTGCCCTAGAAGCAGAGCCTGAGACAGGGATTCCTGTTCAAGGGGTTTTGGGGAGAGTGCACTCGGGAAAAAGCGAGTGTGGGCACCAGGGTGGTGAGGACCCGAGAAGGAACGTGGCCTTGCTGGAGACGAGCTTCATTCTGATCCAGAGGGGCTCTGGGTCACAGATCTCAGGGTGGGCTTGTCCCACCTTGGGCCAAAGGGTTTGGCAGGCCTTTGTGCCCTGTGCCAGTCACAGACACCAAGATCAGACGGGGGGTGTCAGTGTGCTTGGGCCGTCTGAACAGAGCACGGCAGACTGGGCCGCTTCCTGGCAAAAAGATGTATTGTCTCACCGTTCCAGAAGCTAGAAGTCTAAGGTCAAGGTGTCCAGAGGGTCAGTTCCTTTTGAGGACTGAGGGGGACGGGGGCGGTCCAGGCCCCTCACTCTGGCTTGGAGAGAACGGTCTTCTCCTTGTGTCTTCACATCGTCTCCCCTCTGCGTGTACGTGTCTGCGTCCAAACCTCCCCTTCCTGTGAGGACAGCAGTCATCCCGAATTAGGGCCCACACCAATGACCTCGTTCTAACGTGATTGCCTCTGTAAAGACTCCGTATCCAAATAAGGTCATATTCTGAGGTCCTGGGAGTTTGGCCTCCAACGTAGGAATTTCGAGGGGAGCACACAGTTCAGTGACCCATCACGGGGAATATCTTCTGTCGGGGAGCTCTCCAGAGAAGGGGCCAGCTGCAAGCTTCAGCAGCCGAGAGAAGGGACACCAGCCTGCAGGGGGGGAGGGTGTTGTCAGGCCCCAGCAGCCTCCAGCTGTGACTAGGAATCAATACATACATACACTTTTTGTCGGAGGCCTCAGAAAGTGTCGTGTCCCTTTGTAGTGTCTCTGCAAACCTTCGCAGGCTGCAGGTATCAGACCTGACTCCTGTCTGCTCCGCCCTGCCAAGGAGGGCCACACAGAATTCCGTCTGTCTAGAAATACGGTCTTCCTACGTGTGTCTCCAACCATGCTGGTTGTGATAACCTTAGCCCCTTCTTTTTCTCGTTTCCCTTGAGCTTGCTCCTTGCAGAGAAATGTTTCTGTAATGTCTGTTTATTTTTACCTCAAGAATCTTAAATGCTGGGGGGCATTGGTGAGTGCTATGGAATAGGGCAGCCTGTGCATAGGCTCCAGAAGCTATTTCTGGAAATCATAAATGCTCCCCCCACCGACGTCCCCAGCCACACAGCCTCTCCTCCCACTCCCCGGGGACCGCAGGAGAAGGCACCTGGAGCCCTTTGTGTTCATCCGGCCACGGCAAGTTTGCTCCCCTGGAACAGGCATTGCAAGACGGCATCGTTTCTTACCAAATGCCGCGGAATCCAGAGAGGTCAGGGCTTGTCTGGGTCGGAACCGGCAGGGAGATGCCGTTGTCCTTTAGTGACGATGGGAAGTGGCGGGGGAGGCTTTGATGTGTGCCGCCGCCCCCAGGGGCTGTCGATTTAGGTTTTCGGTTTTGTGTTTTCCTTTCAGGTCTTCATAGAGAAGCAGAAAGGAGAAATCCTAGGGGTGGTGATCGTGGAGTCTGGCTGGGGGTCCATCCTGCCCACCGTGATCATAGCCAACATGATGCACGGAGGACCCGCCGAGAAATCGGGGAAGCTGAACATCGGGGACCAGATCATGTCCATAAACGGCACCAGCCTGGTGGGCTTGCCTCTGTCTACCTGCCAGAGCATCATCAAGGTACCCGGAGGTGGGAAAGGGGACAAATGTAACACACCTGAGATGGAGGACGTGGCACCGCTTTTCAGTCATTCATATTCTGAGCAGACGCTCAGTGTCAGGCCCAGAGGAGGGGGGACACGGGCAATAAAAGCCTGGGCCCACACTCAACCTCTGAACCACCAAGTTCCTAATGCAGACTCCTCCCTGAGCTCGTTCCTACATCGAAGACAGTATATTTGGCTCACATAATACTACTGTCTAGACGGTGCGCCTTGCAGACATCACGAGTCAATCACAGCACTCCCTTTCCCTAAGCCAGACTCAGCCTTAACTGAACTTCCCGCCGCTCAGGAACCCCGTCACTTAGAGTCAGCTAGATGCACTTGAGGTCGTGGGCCATCCCCGTTGGAAATCATGGCAACGCTTCAAGTCTGAGAGCACGGTTTCCTTCACAGTGGCCGCGGCGGTGATCCGAGTGAGCATGTCCTGCCTCGGAGCTTGCGCAGAACGGCATCCACACGCGCCCGGTGTCACGAGAAGGGGGGACTTGCGGTGCAGGCTGTGTGCTCCCTCTCGCACCTGAGCCTAATTACTTCTCGTTTAGCCCAAACGGACACTCTTGCCTAAGGCTGAGAATAGCTACACACGTGAAACTAAAATGTGGTTATCTAAGAGGAAGAAATTGGATTTTCTTCTTAGAAACCAAGCACCCGTGTGTAGTTTGTCGCACACACCGGGACTTGCCAGCGGCATGGCCAGGAGGGACATTCCGCCTTCGTTACCATGTCTGTCGACCCCGGCCCCGCCAGGCCCCGAGACCCACAGGCAGACCGGGATTCCACGACAGGCTCTCATCCCTCGGTTCCCTGAAGGCCTGGGAGCTAGAGCTCCGCTGCGTGCGTGTGTAGGAAAGACGGAGGGAAAATGAATCCATCTTGTTCCAAACTAAGGAAAAATCACAAAAGCCAACATCCGTGGCTGGGCGGTCCGCGCGTGGAAGTCAAAGTGAGAGCAAAGGACGCAGGGGTGGGTGCCTCTTTGTCTTTCATGACACAGATGTGTTCCGATTCCTCACAAGATTATCTTACCCAGAGGGAGAAAAGGGTCCTCTTGGGCTACATCTTACACTTCAATAACTTCTACCCCTTCTCAATGTACGTTAAAGATTAAAGAACCGAGGGGCACCCGGCTGGCTCAGTCAGGGGAGGTTTGACTTCTGATCTCGCAGTCGTGAGTTCGAGCCTCACTTTGGGTGCAGAAGTTACTTAAAAAAAGAAAGAAAGAAAGATTGGTGAATTTGAATGTATGTATTCATTGAGACGTGTTTAACTGGGCCTCCATTAGGCTGAGCTGAGCTATGGGGAAGCCAGAATGTCAGCCTGCACGTAGAGGATAATTCATAACTGGAAGGTTCCGTGTTGGGGTGCCTGGGTGGCTCAGTCGGGTAGGCGTCTGCCTTCGGCTCAGGTTGTGATCTCGGGGTCCTGGAATAGAGCCCCACATTGGCTCCCTGCTCAATGGGGAGCCTGCCCCTCCCTCTTCCTCCTCCTCTCCCTCTCCCCTGCCCCCCAGCTCATGTGTGTGCTCTTTCTCTCCCTCTTTCAAATAAGTCTTAAAAAAATAAAAGGGTTCAGTGGACCCTAATGGCAACAGAGAGGTGAAGAACTAGAAGCATGCAGAGAAAGGAGTTTTTTCTGATTTCGAAGGGGGACTTGGAAGAAGGAGTAGGAAATAGGCAGGTGTATAACAGAAAGGAGAGCAGCCTTCGGGGGTCTCTGCTTGAACTGATGGTCAGGGGGCTGGCTTTGCAGGTGGCCGAGACAAATCGGAGCCCGACCAGGGAAGGCTGAGCTGGTGCCGTGGTCTTGTGGCAAGGCCAGGGGGCAGGGGCCGGAGTGGGGATACGGGATGCACGTACGTTTGGCAGCTAAGTCACACGGGCAAAGGTTCACGGATGCCCTTTCACACTGGCGAGCAGGGCACTCGTGAGCATGGTGCATGCGTGAGAAGCGCTGAGGGGCCATGGGAACCAGAGTGGTAGAGGCAGTCTGCGCCCACCAGCTTGGTCTTGCTGGGGAGACGAGAAGCTACCAGCTGCTGGGCGCTGCGCCCCTGGCGTCATTCCAGGAATGTTCGCGTTTGCTCATGGAGCCTTTCCGGCAGCCTGCGGTAGGGTAGGGGCTGCTGTCGTGCCTGCCGTACACACAAGCAAACTGAGGCACAGTGAGGTGATGTAATCATTCAGGGTCACGCAGGGGTCCACCATGGAGCCAGGACACTCAGCCCCCGTGACGTTGCTCGGCAGTGTCTGGTCGGCCCCTGGGGCAGTGGTTCTCAGCCGAGGGATCTTGCGTCCCCTTCCCCAGGAGACAGCTGAGGTCGAGACAGCCAGGGAGGAGGGGTGCTACGGCATCTCGCGGGAGGCGGCACGGGGACGGCCAGTATCACCTGCCAGGCAGCCCCGGTCACCTCCCCCCGCCCCACAGCAGCCAGCCCCTCCCCCGGGCACCTGGCTTGCAGAGGACCTGCCTGGGTTTCCCCAGAGTTCAGCTGCATCCAGGCCCAGGGAAGCAGGCCAGATGCGGGAGGCTGAGCCCACAAAGGCAGTGCCAGGCTCCGGGACCACACGGGGACTCCCCTCCTCTCCGCTGGGCTGCCCGGTGGGGTGGACACGCAGTTTGCTCCACGAGTGACCAGTGGGACCACCATCGAAGCCATTTCTGCAGGGGAAGCGTTCTTTGCTGCCGGGAACCCATGCTCTGAGGTCTGTAAAAGGGTCTGTGTGGAATCAGAGAATTAGAAGGCCACGTGGTGATGAAAAGAGAGATCACTGCAGAAAATGCAGAGCAAGACATCGGGCCTCCGTGGGCGCCCTCCGCAGAGGAGGACGGGGCTGGCACAGGGGCCCGCGGCCCTGGTGTCCGGGGATGTGCTTCTGTGTCTGGTGCCGACGTGGGGCCAGCCCACCCCCACTGGGGGCAGAATGTGAGCACTGATTTCAGCTAGAAATCCAGCCGATGCCAGATGAGGACTTCCAGCGGGGGGAATGGTGGTTTAAAATTCCCCAGACAACATGGTCTCTTCCGCCTCCCCCCACACCCCGAGCCACGGCTCTCACGGCCCCTCCCCGGGACCAGTGCCGGGAATGTGCGGGGCTTGCTCTGGGCACCGGGGAGCATCACATGTTTCAGTGCCGCGCTGAGGCCGCTTGCCGTGAATTTAGCAAGCGCCTCTCACCCTGGTAAATCACCGCTTCGAAAACTTGGACGTGAGACACCTGGGGCCGTTGCTGAACGTGGGCGGCTGCCCCAGGTCCATCACAGGCTTCTTTGTCCGCACTGGTGATGACATCACCCGTCCTCTGATGCAGCTTGAGAAACGAGGGTGTAAACCGTGGAAACAGAATGCATTTCTAGAATAGAGTTATAGGCACTGAGTCATTTTAATCATTTTAATTGCTTTCTTCCCTAGCCATTACTTCTCCTGCCATAATTCCGAAGGCAAAGCCTGTAAGCAGTCGGCCAGTTCATTTGCCTCCATGGTCCTTCCCTCCTGACTTTTTTTCTTCCCTAAAGTAGAGCACTGCTTCCCCTTCCTTCCACGGGCTCATCGTGGTCTGGCTTTCCTGTTTCTATAGAAACCGTTCTGGCTTCTCCCCTCTCCCGTCCTTTCCACCCTCCCCTTCCCCTCCCACAGTGTTTCTTAATCGGCTACACCATTCCACGACGGTCAGCTGTGGGGACAGAATGACCGCTTGTGTCATGGTCACCTCCTGTAAAATGGCAGCTCAGAAATCCAACGTCTAACAGGCTGCACCTCGAAGCATCTCTCGGGGACGGCCAGCAGACGCGTGGTCTGGTGTTCCAAACGGCCCCTCTCTTGAAGCCTAGCCCTGTAGCACATGTCCCCAGTCTAGAAATTCACTCACTGAGGGACGAATCGGGCCTCTTAATTCTCACACACACACACGGAACCCACCAGAATGATGTGAACTTTTTTCTGTTTTTAGGTGATCGAGAAAATCGAGTCATTCTCTGGCGTTTCAGGGTCCCCGGAAGGTTTCCGCAGGCCTCACAAAACCTACCTGCGTAACCCCAGCAGTTAATAGGTAGAAACATTCAAAACGGGTGGCTTTGTCCACGGCTGCGCTTTTCACTACTGTGCTGGTTTCTTAGGCGTTACTTCCCTCTGCTTTCCCGCAGATTCCTGACCTCTGGGTGTGCGACTTTGGAGGGAGCAGGGGACAGGGGCTCAACGCTCCGGTGGCCCCCCGTGTGTCCACAGCCCCCTGCTCCCCACCCCCCAGTGGCTGACACCTGCCTGGGTACACTGAGGGTGACCGATACTTGTCAGTGACTGAGAAAGAGGAGGCACTCGAGGGAGAAACGCGGTGTCCCCGTGAACAGCACAGAATCGTGGGTGTGTTTCAAGAAATGACAGCACAGAACCGTACCTGTATTTTCTCTTCCCTGTGACCTTCCTAATAACGTCTGTTCTCTCAAGCTGACTTTACTGTGAGAACGCAGCGTAGAAGCCACACACCAAGTCTGGGTTAACCATTCGTGTTATCGGTGAGGCTGTTACCTGTTCGGTTTATACACGTGAGATTTTACTGCACTGGTCGGCGGGGAGGGGGTCGGCACTTCTGACACCTGCGTCTTCGAGGGTCAGCCGTACATTCATTCATATCTCAGCACCACCCCCCCAAACAAGCCTCCTTGACGTTGTAGAAATGGGTGTTTTTAAGCATCATAGTCAAGACGCGGTGCTGTCGACAGATACGCCAGGGAAAAGAGAAGCAGGGAAGCTATGAAGTCAGCGCCAGGACCGGAAGGGACCTCCGCGTGTCACCGACGCTTGTCGGGGCCCCAAGGAGCCTGAGGTGGAGGACGCGGGGGGCAGAGAGTTGAGGTCCCCCGGCTGCCAAAGCAGAAATCCAGCGTGAGCACAGGCCCTGTGACCCCCCCACCCAGCCCCGTGGGTGGGGACCGTGGGCCCCGTGTGCGGAAGCCTGGCTCCCCCGTGGACCAGGACAGCGGCTGCTTCAGCTCACCAGCTGCTCCACTGTGACATCGTCACGTCGTGAACCGGAGAAATTCCCTAGAGAAGTTTCCGGAACCACAGAGAGTGGCTGGTGAGGGCTGCCTGCGTGTATACCCCAAGTCACCCTTAGCCCAAGTGCAGCCATGCGGAGCCTCCAATCCCGCAGAAAGCCGAGTGGTTCAGAACGCCAAGTGGAGGGGCAGAGAGGCTAGAGGTGGGACGTTAAACTGGGCCCCGTCCACACTCACGCTGAGAGCACCAGCGGCCGTCCACCGGGGGCAGGCGGGGGTCAGAGGGCAGGAGCCCTGGAATCTCACCAGGTGGGAAAGTCAGCTGGAAACAGGGCCCCGTGCATGGCCAGAAGAAAGGATTTGGTGGCACAAATTTGTCTTCCTGATGTTCTCCCCGGCGTCTTTGTTGAGCAAACCTGGCTCATCGTGAGCAATACACAGCCTCCCCCTGTCTGTATGGGGGATCGTGGTGTTGGTGAACATGCTTGGGTTTGGAAACGCAACAGACGTGGGGTTGGATCCGCTGCCAGTGTGAGTTGCCAAGGGTCTCTGAGCCTCAGTCTTTTCTTATGTAAAATGGACATAGAGCTGCAGTTTGTCGAGGAGACCGAGGGAGATGGCCCCTGTGGGTGGCCGGAGGCCGTGCTCAGTGACAGGTAGTTCGGCTGGTTTCGTCATCGGGAAGGGTTTGGAGGGACGGCGATGGTGTGGTGCTCACACATGGTGCCGACACAGTGGTGGCCGGCTGGTCACTCCCACCCGACCACACTCCCCCACTCAGAGCGCACTGGCCGCGGGTGTGGGGTCCGTGACCTCTCTGGAGCCTGAGTTGGTTCATTGGGCCGTGGGTTGTCCCCACCCGGGCATTGTCGGCCTGTGTGTGGGGCTGCTTTACGGGTCCCCAAAATAAGACCACTTGGGGCTCCTTTGGCCTTCGGTGCCATCTGCTTTGATCTCCTCTGCCCGCTCCTGGCTGCCGTCTCCACCGTGCCCCGTTCCCGTTTCAGGGTCTGAAGAACCAGCCCCGGGTGAAGCTGAACATCGTGCGGTGTCCCCCGGTGACCACCGTGTTGATCAGGAGACCGGACCTGCGCTACCAGCTGGGCTTCAGCGTCCAGAACGGAATCGTAAGTACGGCTCTGGGCTCCCTTGCCGAGGCCTGACACACACGGCTCTGGCTCGGTGCTGGATCTTACGTGTTTATTCTCGGAGAGCCGGGCAGGTCCCCGAATGTGTGCAGCAAGGCGAGGGCTGAGTAGGGGCGGCCGCGGGGCCTCCTGTGCAGGCAGATCCCCTCCGGGCAGAGAATTCTGGGCCTTCCACAGGAGAAGGGAAAGGTGCTTCCCACAGCCAGGCCCTGCAGCTCTCGGGGACAGGGCAGGGTGCTGTTCCCAGCTGCCAACTTGACATGGTCTGGGATGTGCCCCCGAGCCCTTCCTCCCCCTCCGGGCCCGGGGGAGGAGGGGTGCTGCTCATGTGAGCCCCTGCAGAGCCGCTGCCCCCACCCCGAGCCCGGAGTGTGCAGCGCTGGGGCAGAGCGGGCTCCCCGGTGACTCCAGGCACAGCCCCGGAGGGAGCGCCCGGGCCCCTGACCCACGCCTGGTCTCCACCTCGCCTTTTTAACCTGGAATAGCGCGGTAGGACTGAAGAGTATTTTCATCACTTGGATGTCTGCTTTGAAACAATACATCCTTTTTTTTCTTTACTGTGGTAAAATACACACGGCGCTAAACGGACCGTTCAAACCGTTTTCAAGCCTGCAGTTCGGTGGCACGAAGTAGATCCATTCACGGAGCTTTTCAGAACAACTTCGTCCCAGACTGAAACGCCATACTCCGTACTGCTCCCCTTGGTCCTGGTTTGTTGGCCTCATGCTGGACTCACAGGAGGTCTGGGCTGCGAGGACAGTCCCGTCCGCGGTCTGTGACCCTCCTGACTTGTAGGTTTTCGATGCGCCCTCCCTCCGCCTCCGTATTTCCACACTGAAGAACCCTATTCCCTTCCCCCTTGAGCTGCAATTAAGAGTTGTAGGTTATTAAAAATTTATTCTGCGTATGTTTTCAAGGTTTAGAAATCCCCTTGAGGCTCCCAGCTGGCGTGGAAACACGCCCCCTCCTCTGTTCTTCCTACCCCAGTGGCCTCGTGCTGGGCTGGGGAGCCAGGGTCCTCCTCATGGTCTGGGGCCGATGGCTGTTTTTATCTGCTGGCTTTGTTCACTTTGTTCATATTCAAATAACTTGAGGAGTCGTTCAGGTACGAACAAAGGGTTGTTGGACAACAGCAGTGGGTCCGTTGGTTTTGTCTGAAGTGTGGGAACCACCTTCGCAGTGTTTGACTCCAGGGTACCCCGAGGCCCACAGTGGCCACACACCCACACACCCAGACACAGCGTGTTGTCACGGGATGCCGAGGTCTTGTCTACGTGGGCTGAAAAGATGCATGATCTGAAGTGAAAAGTCACCTCTGTAAATTCAGAACATGTTTTTTTTGGAGAAAGTCTGAGGCTTTGTGTGAGGTGGGGATGGCCTGGCCCCCAGGGCTGAGCCCAGAGCCCCCCAGGCCCTGGAGAGAGCACACCTCCGGCATGCTGCGGGCCTGGCCCCGTGGCGGCGGAAGCCAGCCACGGTGGCCGTTCCGTGAGAAGTGAGTTTGAACGAGGGAGCTGGCCACGCTTGGGCTCGTGTAACTGCGACCCCGGAAAGCAGGCTTCGAACACGAGCCAGCTCGATGTTCAAGTCCCAGGGGTGAACCTGGGACATGACATTCCCCCGTGTTCCACGGCCCGCGAGCTTCAAAGCAGCTGGCGACAGGCCCACACAGCTCTGTCTCCCCGGCCCCAGCTGCGATGACAAACGATCAGAGCTCAGCGGGCCGTGATGCCCCATGACACGCGGAGCGCACAGGCGCATGGTCCTGTGTGTCGTGAAAAGAAACCAAGAGATTCACCTGCCCCCAAAGTAACCACAGAAGGTTCTTAGGGATGTGAGGGCAGAGGGTCCAAGAAAGGCCCATCCCCACGCCGCGCCCCGCCACGTGGTGCTGCCCTGAAGGGTAACGTGGCCTTTGGCTCCAACAGATCTGCAGCCTCATGCGAGGGGGGATCGCGGAGCGAGGCGGCGTCCGCGTGGGACACCGGATCATTGAGATCAACGGGCAGAGCGTGGTGGCCACCCCCCACGAGAAGATCGTCCACATCCTCTCCAATGCAGTGGGAGAGGTAGGAGCCAGCGCGGGGGCGGGGGGGGGGGTTCCCCTGTTGCCCCTGGCACCCCTGGCCTTGCACTCATGCAGCCCCTCCCAGGCCTTCCAGGGAGTGTCCGTTCCGGTCCCCAGCACCGCGCGCCGGCCAGAACCGTCCGTGTCGGCCCAGACGTAGCCCGGTGACCAGCCGGGCCCCAGAGCAGCTCCTGCCAGTGGGGGCCGGTCTCTCGCGCATTATTTGCTTTCCTTCCACTTCGGACTCGCGGATTCATCCGTGCGGCTTCCCTCAGGGGCCGCCCGAGTTCTGTCTTTCCAGTTAACGTGCAGGGGAGATGGGAGTCTTCGATGGGGTCTGATCAACAGAGTCCCCTCCAGGGGCCGCACCCGGTCCGGGCCTCCTGAGGTCGGGATGGCTGTCCCCAGGCCCCCTTCCTGGGCTACCCGACCTGCAAGGGAAGGAGGGGGCGGGAACAGTGACAAACCACGGTCACTCTCGGGGGCAAAAAACCCCAAACACAGCCTTGATGAGAGCAAGAATGTGGCATTGGTTGGGAAAACACGTCTTGCCTGGTTGTCATTGCTCTCTCTCTGCCGCCCCAAACATTTCAGAAAGCCCGTGGATTCCTCTCTTCCAGGAGGCCACCGGGGTCAGGTCCCTGTTGGTGGATGGGGGTGCGGGGGGGGTCTTGTGGTTAGAGGTGCTGGCCCCCCACCCGGGGCCACAAGGGTCGACGCCTCCACAGCCCCCGACGTGCCTTCCCACCCCCAGATTCACATGAAGACGATGCCGGCGGCCATGTACCGACTGCTGACGGCGCAGGAGCAGCCCGTGTACATCTGAGGCCGCGGCCGCCTGGTGGCTTGCATGGAGGACTGCCCTCACTCGTGGTGTGTTTCTCGTTCTGCATCTGTGTGCCCACTGAGACGTCCCCCTCACGCCCAGCACCGGTTCTGCACAGGAAGAGAAGAATCCGCAGACCTCTTTGCCCGGTCTCTCTCCAGCCTGCACATTTTTTTCTTTGTTTTTTTAATGCCAGGGAAGTTTCTTCTGCACCCCCTGCAGGATGGAGAGCAGCCCCGGCCCACGCGGTGTCGGCCCAGCGCGGCCCCATCCTGGAGGGCCCTCGGGGGTGGGTCTGGAGGAGGGCGGGTGCTGCTTACTGGGAGCCCTCCCTCCCTCCCAGAGAGCAGTGGGCCTGGGTCTCCTAGGAAGTGCTCCTCAGGGCAGGGAGGGCGTGGACGCAGCCAGGCCTGCCCTCCAGCTCCCGCTCCCGGCTCTCCTTCAAGCAGTGTGTGGGAATATGGGGGGACAGCAGGGACCAGCTGCGTCTTTAAGGATTTGCCCTGCCAGCTGTGGACCAGGGACGCCCCGCATCTCTGGCCAGAATTTCTGAGCCAACCTTATGCCTCTTCTGTAGCTAGTTTTAGGTTCAACATCATTGTGTTGTTTAACGTGAGCCTTCTCACCCAAGGGTCGAAGGGGAGCTGCCTGGGGCACCATCTCGTTGCAGAAAGCTCAGCGGTTCGGGGGGCGGCCTCCCTGGGTCGTCCGAGGTTACCCACCATCAGATAAGCCCGGGCAGGGGCTCCCTCCCCCCCTCGCTATCGCACACGTACGTATACAGTCCCTCTCACCACCTCCCACCACCAGTGAGGCACACAGGGCCTCTGGAAGGCCCCCATGGCCTCTCCGGGCGGCCCCTTCCCCTGTTGGGGGTGGCCTACGGGGCTGCCCAGCCCTGTCCTGAGAGACACACCCGCTCAGGGGCTGAGGTCTGGTTCCCGGCACCGCCTGGGCTCAGAGAGCATTAGTGGGCTCCCCCCGTCCCCCCCCCACTCCACCCACGTGTGGGGAGTCTGGGAACGACCCACTGCTCCCGCCCGAGGAAGACAGCTGGGGTGCCCAAGGCAGGACCAGCTTTCTCCTCTGCTCAGGGCCCCTGAGGCAGCACAGGATGGTCAGAGGCCAGAACAGTAATAAACCACAAAACTAAGGGGACAGGAATGACCTCCCCCCTATACCTAAGAATCCCCGAGCGTGTGCTAGAAACATCTGCCTCGTGAGTCCGAGAACTTCGAGTGTCCCCTTCAGGTGCCTCATCCGTGGGCTGGGTCTCAGTTCGGTGCGGGTGTTTTCATAATATTATTCTGAGCCAGTTGTCCCTTATTCTGGGTCCAAAGAGCATTTTGTGTTCATGTAGGTGGGTGTGGGTCGGTCCGGTTTTCGTTTTGTTTCGTTCCTGACCTCAGCAGAGACGGGGGAAGAGAAACTAATATATTTTGTGATATTAATATAGTCCCTGTTCTCTGCACCGGGACATTTATGTTGTGTCTGTGGAAATAGGAATTCGGCGAGCTCGCGTCAGCTGGTGTATTCACGTGTCGAATGGAGAGAGGAAAGGGGGTTTTAAAAAAAAGGAACAAAAGCCCGCCCCCAACCCCAGCAGTCGGTTCCCCTGGGATTGCTGGGCCTCCTGTTTTCTGGGAGTCAGGAGAGCCGAAGGTTCCAAAGGCGTCGGTGGCTGACCCTCGATTTGACTAGAGTATAAGCGCTGAGGCAGAGGGACTGCCGCCTCCTGAACGTTCTCTGGCGAGGGGCTGCCCCCTCTCCAGGGGCGCCGGCACGGACAGTCAGGACCCCTGGACTTTCTGAGGGTGCTCGGCCCCACGGCCGGCCCACCACAGCCATGAGCAGCGGATCGTGGCTCCAGGTCCTCCGGCGGCCACACGGTAGGGTGTCTGTCGGTGTAAGGAAGTCTCAGGAGCCATCGGCCGTCCTTCCCCTGGCAGAAGGACTGGGTAAAACAGGAACAAAGCATTCTTGGCGGTATTTTAGGCATCGGGAGCCTTGGCTAATCATGGGAGGGGCTCAGGTCCACCTGCTGCCCGAACACCTGGGCGGAGGCCAGTCCCTGACGGGCGGGGCGGGCGGGGGGGGGGTGGGGGGGGGACGACTTCCCGAGCACAGCCCTGGGCGGTCTCCCCTTAGTTACAAAGAAGCATCTCCACCCAAAGGCGAGGGGAGAGCGGACACCTGTTCTGTCGCTGTGGCACAGAATTCTTGGCACGTTCGGCAGTATTTGCCAGAAAAGCCCATCTGGTGAGCTCTCCCTAGAGGAGGGTGGTCTGTCCACCACACCCCTTCCGTCTGTTGGAGTGGCCCCTCACGCCCGGATAGTGGTGTTCCTAGAGCTCGGCACGGGCGGGCCTGGCTCGAGCCCCTTCTTTGCCCTGCTCCCAGCGGACGGAGGGGGTCACTCACCTTCG
The DNA here is from genome assembly GCF_963455335.1 of Martes martes. Classification (NCBI taxonomy): domain Eukaryota; kingdom Metazoa; phylum Chordata; class Mammalia; order Carnivora; family Mustelidae; genus Martes; species Martes martes. Next base: position 11,044,357 of record NC_137900.1, on the reverse strand, counting down.
GTTAGCCAAGGAGGCGGGATCGGAAGTGTCAGCACATCCATTCTGGGGAACCCCGTGGGAAGGGGTGGTCTTTCCCTTCCCGCATCCCAATGTGTGTAGTTATAAGTGTAAATGTCAGAACCCCCATCTCCTGGGGGAGACTGTGTACAGAGCAGCTTCCCAACAGGGCCCGGGCAAAAAGCCACTCCTGCTGCTTGGCTGGGACATGCCAGTGACTCAGCTTTGGGGACAGCTTCTCAGATCTGTCCACCCCGGTCCGGCCAGGATGCACCCAGAATGCATCCTGTCTCTGCCTTCTCCCCTGGGAGCATTTCAGGGAGCCACCATCCGCCTTGGGTTCGCAAGAGGAGGAAACACCCAGAGACCAAGACCCGGCATCCACTCCGTCACCAGAGCGGGCCCCGAGCCCACCCTGGGGCACTGGCCGCCGAGCCTCCACGCACGGGTCTGCTGTCCGGACGCTGCCCAACCCCACTGGCCTCAGAGAGTCCCAGAGTAACCTACTACCTCCCCCATCGCTCCCGCCGCCCCCAAGTCCCCCGTTCACACTCCACACCCCCATCTGCACGCTGAGGAAACCCACCCACGAGCCCCACTTGGGTCCCGCGACCCAGTGGTGTGGCTGTTACCACTGTTTACAACCAAGGGCCACCTCCTTTCAGATATGTTTACTCTCCCGCTGACAAGGCCGCTGGCTGGTTTGAGTTCCGCGTCTGTCTGCGCCCTCCCTGGTCCTGGCCAACGGGGACACACGCCCCAATCCTTCAGCCCTCACCCCCACCCCCGGTCAAGGCAGTGCGTGCGTGAGGACCCCGTGGGAAGGAAACTCCTTGTACATATCCAGTGCAGCCCCTGCAGTGTGAACTTGTACTACCGTCTGTAAAGAGGGTGCAACAGAGCTTACTGTAAAGCTTGGGACAAGTAGAGTATTGTATTTGTAACAATATCGTTCTTTGTATACACAAAACTCGATCTCTATATATAAATATAAATTATATAAATACAGTATATACGCCCGTGAGCCTGGAACGTTGGCGCCGCACACCCACTGAATGTACTTCTCCACCAGCGTGGTCACCGGGCCCGGCCCGCCCGCCCCTGTGCCGCTCGGGGGGGCGGTGATGTAGTCGGTGTGTTCTCTTCCTTTACTTAACGGAACGCTGATGTCTGTAAGGGTTGCTTCAACAATAAATATGAACTTCACCTCTTGGCCCTGGCCAAGCGTCCTGTTATTTCGGGGAAGGGACAGTGAGGGGGGCCCCAGGTAGGGGAAACAGAGGGTCTTCCCCATCCCCCACCCCCTCCACCGCAGGCCACCTCGTGGCCCTCATGGAGGGCCTGCTTCTGCCCAGGGCCCAGGTGTCTTCTGAAACCTGCTCAACACTGGCTGTGTCGCCTGCTAGTGCGGCCATCCCAGCACGCTGGGAGGGGGGTCCTGGGGGTCCCCTCGCGTCACCAGCACCAAGGGGGGAGCAGTGGGGGGGGGCAGGCTTACTCATGGGTACCTCTCAGCCAGCCCCCTGGAGGAGCCCCCTGGACTGTCCCCTGTGGGTGCGACTGCCCCTGCCCGGGGGAGGGGGAACACCTCACAGCATCCCCACTCCACTCCATCTCCCCTGCAATTGCCGAACTAGAGGGGAAAATCCACTTACCCGTCCTGTCACACACAACCTTCGTTTTAGTCCATTTCCCCTTACACCGCACTCCTCCGTTCCTCAACCCCCGACGCCCCAAGCTTGCTTCCCCATCTGCAGAAGAACATCTATCCGGTGGGGACCCGGCGAGGGTCAGCAGACGCGTTCAAAGCCTTTACAAGGTGCACGGCTCCCTACAAGGTGCACGGCTCCCGGGAGGGCTGGGGAGGGGCCGCCCCGGCGCGTGAGAGCAAGCGCGCCCACCCTCCCACGCCCGCAGACCCAGGTCCGCAGACGCTGTCTGCCACTTCGCCCACCCCTGCACGGCCCCAGGGGTGCTGGCGGTGTCTCTGCACAGCTCAGGTGGTCCCCGGGTCCCAAAGCCCCAACTTGGCTGGCAGAGCCTTAGAAACGGATGGAGTTGATTTCATCCCACAAATGCGTAGTTTCTGGTAAGAAAAACCTCTGGTATGTCTATGTGTAACTTTTTAAAAGTCGAAACTGACTCTCCTACACATACAGGATGAACACATAGCAAAGAGGAACTCAGTGACAGAACACTAAAGTTGGCCCAAAGAGCATTTTGGGGGACCCTGCATTTACAGACATTTAAAAGGAACGGGAAGATAAAACGGCTAGGTGGGCTGTAAGTGGCCAGCGGCCTTAAAGGCAGCACTAGGACTGTAAGCTTCGCGGGATCTCGTCGACCAAGAAGCAATCGTCAGGACCTCTGGCTGAGGGCAGAGCGAGACAGCTGGGTGGGGCTCCGCGCTGTGCAGGAAAGTAAAGCCTGGAAAAGAGCAGGTTCACCCCAGCATTCTTCACAAGAGTGGGGGCAGCGCAGGTGTCTATCAGCAGACGAATGAGTAATCCATACAGGACATCTAGAGCCCGTATAGAAATACTACACAGCCTCATAAAGGAAGCCAAGGGTGACATGGGCTATAACACAGACGGGGCCTGAAGACGTTAAACTAAGTGACCTAAAGCAGTCCCAAAAGGACAAGTACTGTAGACTTTCATGAGACAGAGCAGTCAGATTCAAGGAGACAGAAGAACGGTGGCTGCCTGGGGCAGGGGGAGGGCAGAATAGGGGCTGTTGTTCAGCGGGTATCGGATTTCAGTTTGGGAAGATGGAAAAGGTCTGGAGATGGACGGCGAGCAGGGTCACACCACACCTGTTAATGCCACAGAACTTCAAACTTGAGGGCGGTTAAGATGGCAAAATTTTGTTGTGCCTATTTTACCACAGTTTTTCTAATTAAAAACAAAGCGTGGGGTGAGTTTGGAGGTTTTACCGTGGGATGACTAGGAAAGGCCGCACTGAGAGAGAATGTGGGAGGTCCCTGTGGCTGTCTGGGGGATGAGTGTTCCAAGCTGAAGGGACAGCACACACAAAGGCCCTGGGGCCAGATCTTGCCAGGAGTGCTGGAGGCAGCGCTAGGAGGCAGATGGGTCTAGAGGGGAGGAAGGGAGGCAGCAAAGAGCTAGAGATGAACTCCACAGGGCAGGGTGATGGTGGTAGATGTAGGGCGTTGAAAGAACTCTGCTGCTGCATGCAAACACACAGACGCACACACACACACAGATACACACACACTCAGCTCACACCACCTCCTCCGAGATCCCTTCCCAAAACCACCCCTTGCGTATAGGGAACCAACTGGGCAGGAGCTGGGATTTGGCGCCATCTGGTGGCAGAGTGTGAGACATGCCTAACCCAGACAACCACCCGCAAGAGCCCAGGGCGGTGAGGGAATAAGGAATTTTAGCCACCCATCCCAGGCCCTTCTTTTCCAGACAAGGAGTAGGATTTGCTGGAAGCCACACAGAGAGGAGCCCACTAGAGCCTCACTCCCTGGAAGCTGCTGACGGAGGGGGCCGGGGCGGGGGGAGGGGGGCATCCTTACCTTCAAACTAGCCAGGCCTGGATTGCCGGGAGACACTCCGGGGGGCACAGCACTAGGACCTCAGGGGGGCCACCCGTGGAGCCTCTGCGAGCTGAGCTAACTGCCGGCTCCCCATGCCTTCTGCCAGGCGGGAGGTGGAGGGCAGCCCTGCACGAGGCAGGACACAGCCTCACTGCCGCCTGGGCGGCCCTCCCTGGAGCCCACTGCACGTTCTGCTCCTGCTGGTCTCGCTACCTGCCCCACCGCATCACGGCTCTCCTTCCCCGCCACTAAACAGTCTGACCGGCAACGGCCACATTTTTCTCAGCTTTCTAGTCACGGTGGCTTATAGTTAGAAGAGTCACAGACAGGGATTCAAAGTACAGCTCTGTATTAGATGAATCATCATCTCGCTGTGCAATCCTGGCCAAGTTAACTAGCCAACCTGAGCAACTATTTCTTCAGCGGTCAACTAGGCACAGCTTGTCCCCCTTAAGAGGAGAGAGTCAGCCCTTGAGGCATCTCACATGTACTAGAGAGGCGGTCGTGATGTGCTGGGTAGAGAACCAGGCCTGGAGGGGGCGTGTTAGGGAACTCTTCTCAGAGGAGGGCATGTCTCTGTGGGGTTTTGAAGGTGCTGTAGGAGTTTTCTGGGTGCCATGGCTGGGGGAAATGTTCCATGCGGAGGCATAGGAACCTGGAAGAATGTGACGAGGGGATCCCACCGCACCTGGTACTCCAGAAGCACGGGGTGGTAACCTTCCACCATGTCGACTTAGCTACGTTGGGACTTTGTTCTTCCAGAATTCACTTCCTGTATGGTTCCAAATTAGGGCTGTTCACAAGAGAAGTCTGAGTGACCTTTGGAAGGCAGACACAAACATCGGCCAAAATGCCCCAAAGGTCAGCTCAGAGCTGGGTGCTGGTGCAGCTCCCGCGACATCTGGGCCACCAGTGCCCGCCGTGGGCTCGGGCAGAGACCATTCAGCGGCCCCTCCAATAGCTCTTGGGACCTGGATCAGGCATGTCCAGTTGGCTCCTCGGGCAGGTCACCATGTCCCTGAGATGGGAGGTGGTGGGTGACCGACCCAGTACCACTCTGAGCCCAGTTTCCAGTCTCTTGCCCACAGCCCCATGCACATCCACTTTTCCTTCCAACAGCCAGCCCTGCCAACCCAGAGGCACAGCCTGCACTGGACTTCCTCCCCGGCTCCCGCAGCCCCATAAGGTCTAATCCCTACAGTAAACGTCAAACATCATTCAGAGCGACCAAACCCAAACGGACAGAGAAGGAAACGGGAGCGGAGAGGCTCCATCTGGGACTGACCACAGAATGTTCTAGAAGGCCTGCTCAACTTCTTCAACTTTGTTCCCCTCCAGCCCCTTCCAGCTGAGAATACACAGCCCCTGGGGGCTGCCCCCACTCCTGAACTTTGTAAGACGGGGTCTGTAGATGTGAGAACCTTTCCAGTTCCGCGATGAGATTGCTCCCATGGAGAGCTGCGGTGCAGGAGAAACTGTTCCAGTCCTGGGGTCCGTGAAGGGCATGGCTGGGAACTGCCCCCTCCCCATCCCTGGCCACACCTGCGTCCTCATGGCAACCAGCCAGAGCATCCCATTTGGCTGTCAGGAAAGCGAGGCCCAGAGACACACGACTGCAAACGAGTAGAGGGTGTCCCCCATCCCGGGGGTTAGAGGTGGAACCTCCACAGCCCCAGCCACATCACAAGAGAAAACCAGAAGAAAAGTAGGGGACCCTTGTCTGCGAGGGCGGGACAACAGAGCGACTGTGCCCCTATGCCCTCAAACTCACTCGTCTTGTCTCCAGACTGGCTGGAGCTCCTCCCTTGCCAGGAACAGGGAAGGATAAGGAAGTTTTGGTCTCGTGGCCTCCAAGCACCCTAACGACCTCCAGATGCCACAGGGCTGCAGAGGACACCATGCAGCTGACTTCCCCCCTGGGGGCCCTCACACTTCCCCCGCCCCGGACACTCTAGGGGGGCAGGTGTGCCCTGGGTTTGGGGTGCCTCTGGCCATGTGTGCTGCAGCCAGCTTGCCATCACTCTCAAGAACCCACCGTGCAATTCTCAGAATTTTGTTATCAGCCCTTATTAAAATGGATGAGAGCTCACTGAAAAACAAAGGCAATAAATAATCAAAACTCAATCACGAATTCCTTACTGCCTTTCACCATAAATCCATGCTCTTCTGCTTCCCCATCACCTATACGACAGAAACACCAGCTGCTGCGCTGGGGCCCCTCCCTCCCTAACAGATCTCAGTGACATCACACCGAGAGCTCGCCGTTGGCCGTGGCGGGTTAGCATTTACACGCCAGACAGAAGCAAACTCTTGACCTATCCTCTTGTCCATTGTCGACAGTTAAGAAAGTGGCAGAGAAAATGCTCATATAAATTAAACTGGAAAGTTTCATGTCTGTGGCCACCAAGCAGTGACTTGCACGGTAACAGAAGGAAAACCAACCATTTGCCAATTTGGCCAAGAAGTTCCTAGCATCTTCGATGGACAGGGACATTCTGATGCACGCCTCGGTCATTCCACTTTGCCTTACTCATCAACATAAACAAAAGCATCAGCTAACATTCACATCGGAGCTACCCTCGTAGGTCAGTGGTGTGAGTGGTGTGTTTGCAGACTCGGGCAGTAACCAGGCATGGATCTGTGGTCTGGTTTGTAACACTACTTTTGGTGCTAGAACGGTAGAACCGGTGAGGGTGGAGTTTTCGAGAAATACTGTTACCACTACAGTTACAGGGCTATGGTGTTACATTAAAGATTGTTGATGTCAAATTATTTATCTGTAGGCCGTGTGCTACACATCCTCTATGCGAGTGATTTATAATACATTTGGGGGGGCATGCGTTCTTCCCCCACGGAGCTGGCTGTTAACCCCTTCCCAGCACTCCCGCTCGAGGCCAAGCTCTTCAGTGGGCTTGGGCTGTCCGCAAGCTGACTTGTGAAGAGCTTGTCTGCAAATCTTTATTTAACAACTAAGTACTGTTCTCATGGCCCCTTTGAGAGCGAGTAGGTCAACATGTCAATGAGTCTCCTTAGGTGTTTGTCACGACACCAGGAGGCTCTGGCTCGGCGAGGGGAGGATGCATGCTGGGTAACATCTGAGGGTCCCCTCGGTGGGGTGGACTGCAGGGGGGCGGTGGCTCGGAGCAGGCTTCTGCCCAGCTCCCGGCTCCCCGAAGTCTGCGACTGCGGCACTGACGCGGTTCACCGTCAACAGCTCAACCAACCTTCCTACCCATCTCCCTCCCTCACGTCTTCCCTGGAAATCCTCCCGTACTCCATTTCTCCCAGTAACTTCACTGACAAACACACACTCCCCCTCCCCAGGGTCTGAGGAACAACAGCCAGGCCCCCTAAGTGTCCTCATGAGACTTCCATTCCTTGAGCCTCTCTAAGCGCTTGTCTCCTGTCTCTGCACACACCAGTCTCACAAAGCAGGCGGCACCTCCATTGGTCAATAAAGAAACTGACCTCGCACGTGGTAGGCAGCTTGTCCGGGAACCAGAAGAGGCAATTCCCACTCAAAGCCGGCTGGCCGGAGCACGCACTCAACGGGGTAGCCTGCAGGTACCCAAGTCCCTGGGCCCCAAGCAGGATGCTCGACACAGACGTCACCCCCAGGGAGCCTGGGGGTGGAGGGGTGGGCGGCCACCTGGAAGGGGCCATGGAGAGTGCAGTTGGCCCACAGTCTGTCCGTACAGGGGGGCTAGCATTGCCTTAGGGGTCCATGCAGTCCAGACAGAAAAATCCGTTTCCAATTTCCTTTTATGTCATTTCTTTCACTTTTCACGGAAGGAGACCCCGGGGGCTTGCACAGTCCACTCTGCCGGTGCTGCTCGCTGCCCTGCGGACTCCCTTAGCGCCGGCCTCGGGCTTGGGGGCGCAGCTCGGGGCGAGCCCTTGGCGGGGGCAGAGACTGAAGGTGCGGGGCTGGGGAGAGCCGCCACCCCGCCCCGGGGGTGCACAGCCACCGCCCGCGCTCTGCCCTGCGGTGCGGCCGGAGAGCGTAGGCCAGCGCGTGGGCTCCGGGGCCCTTCCCACGCGGATCCCACCCGCGCCGAGGCATTTGCTAAGGTACTTAACGTCCTCGTTGTGCTTCCGCGGCCTCACCTGAGCCACGGAGCCACTGAGCGAGCTCACCTGCGAGGCCGGAGAGAGCAAGGGAGAGCAGGCGCGGGGGTTCCACGGGCTCCCGGCCGCGGACGCGTGCGGTGCGCGTTCGCCTGCTGATCCGCCGAGAGGCCCGATGACCGACCGCCCAGTCCGGTGGTCCCCGGGGAGGACTCCCAACAGCCCCGCCTGAAGGGGGCCCCGGTGTCCCCGTGGGGCGCCGGCTCTGCCGTCCTTCCCGCCCCGCCCGCCCGATGCCTGGCGCCTCAGTGACAGTCCTCAGCCACCTGCTGGGCCATAGGGCCGCAGAGCAACTCATTGACTCAGCTCAGGATCCTGCTCCTGGAGGGAAACGGCGTCTCGGGGCCAGCACCGCGCAGATTCACTCCCCATAGATTGCCCGCGGCCTGCGTTATCCAAACTTCTCTCTGGGAAAACAGAAGCTAGTGAGTTGGTGTTCGCTGGGCTTCTGCATCGTGGGTGAGGTTGAGGGCGCGGACTAAGCCCTCCCCACTGACGGCTTGGCTCAAGGGACTTTCATAAAAAAACAGATTCGGTGGGGCCTGGAGGTGGGAGAGGGTCTCCACTGACTCCACTCTGAGTTCCGGAACCTTCCATCCTGCGCAGTAGCTCTCACTGGCCAGGGCTCCAGGGGTCCCCGCCAATCTGGCCAGGAGGTGGTGAGTTTCCTGGGCTGGGACTCCACAGCTTTGGACACCAGGTGAGCCCCAAGCACAGCTCCCCCTGGGGAGGTGGTGACATCAGGCCCCGGGGGAGCTTCTCAGGGGATGGTGGATACGGATGCCCAGAGCCCCTCAGCAGGAACGGCCAACGCCCACCGTTCCGCAACTGGAAAGAGACCTGCCAACACTATGGAGGGTCAGGGCCACGCGCTGGAATGAGCAAACCCTGGACGGCACTCTCACATGTCCTCGGAGGGCTGAGCATCGGTGACCCCGTCCAACCCCCCCTTTTCTGAGTCCCTGCTTCTAGGACCCACTGCCACCCCCATCTCTGAGCCACAGAGACAGTGATGTTGCTCCTGAAAACAAAGAAACCAGCCAACAGATAAATCACGTGGAAATGGAATTCTTAATAATGGACCCTTAACTTTAAAGATTTTGTTTATTTATGTATTTGTCAGAGAGAGCGAGCACAAGCAGGCAGAGTGGCAAGCAGAGGCAGAGAGAGAAGCAGGCTCCCTGCCAAGCAAGGAGCCAATGTGGGACTCGATCCCAGGACGCTGGGATCATGAGCCGAGCCGAAGGCAGTGGCTTAACCGACTGAGCCACCCAGGCATCCCTGGACCCTTAATTTTAAATGAACAGAGAGAATTTACAATTGCAAGAAGTCTGGCCATCTAATGTCTTTTACTGAACAATGGCAAATCTGATGATCTTTAGAGTAAATGGAACGTTTGGTTTATTTAGATTATGGTGATTCAGTCACCAAGCATTTGCTTAGTATTAAGACTGCCAGGAGCTGGGGAGACCTCAGTGAACAAAAGAAAACCTCCGCCCTCCTGCAATTTATCTTCTAATGGAAGAGAAAAAAACAAAAATATATAAATAAATAAAATATATATTTTATTTATTTCTATATATATTTTTATTTATATATTAAATAAAAATATATAGTTACCTAAAGTTATGATGTTGCTAGAGATAAATACTAAGCAAAGGAAGGATGGGAGTGCCAGGGGATTGAGGTTTTGGAGAGGGTGGTCAGAAAAGGCCTCCCTGAGAGGAGAACAGGTGAATGGGCAGAACAGAGATTTCAGAAAACATTCCAGGCAAGGAGATGGCCGGTGCAAAGGCCCTGGGACATGCTCAGAAACAGTGAGGCAGCCAGAGCAGAGAGTGGGAGGAAGGGAAAGAGTAAGACCACCAAGTCAGAAATAATCCTAGGGTCGGTATGTGGGGCCCTGTAAGGGACTCAAAGGGTTCTGGCTTTTATTCTGAGCCAGAGGGGAGCCATTGGAGGGTTTTGAGCAGAGGAAGAAATTGATCCAAATTACATTTTAATCAGATTGCTCTGGCTCCTGCCAAGGAGAAAAGACAGAGGAAGCGATACTTATCTTGGACTCTTGCCTCTCCCTTTCTCCCATATCCAGTTAGCCCCAAAGTTCTGCCAGTCCTGCCTCCGAAGTACTTAATCCTCCAGGTCAGGTTCTTCAGGTCACCCTTCTCGGTTGTGCTGGGCGAGCCCCGATTTAAAATCGATGTGTAATCTTTATAGATAAGCAATTTTTCTGATTACAAAAGTAATCTATTTTTCTGTGAAATTTTTCAAAAATTTAAAAAGGTAGAAAAAGGAAAATGTCAGACACACAAATCTCAGTTCCTAGAGAGAAGCGTGAGCAGTTTGCTACATTTCTGCTTAGCCCGTGCATTACATGCTCTGCTCTATTTCCTAGATATGTTGGTTTTTTTACTTCACATTATATTGGAAACTTCTCCCCCATGTCATTAAGAGTTTCTTTGAGAACATTTTTCTCTCGCTACACATTATTCTACCACATAAACCATTAAAAAATTCTAACACAAGAAAACATAATGAGTCTGCTTGCTGGATATTCGATCTCTTTCCATTTTTTCTCGCTGTTTCTCAATTGTACCGCGATCACTATGGTTGTTCTTAAATCCTCCTCTGCTAGTGTTCGCAATAACATCCCAAGGGGAGTCCGTATTTCCAGCCTTTTCCATTCCAACCCATGCTAGATGGGGACTGCGGGCTCTTTCCAGGGCTCCCGTCAAAGCCGATCACCTCACTCTGGAATTCCAGGGTCTCTGCAAGCCTGCTTATAACTCTCATCCCGCCTCCGCTCCGGCAACTCCTCCCTGCTTCTGGAACCGACTTCCTCCAGCACAGCTTCTGCCTCCAGCAGGACGTCATCCTCTGCCTGTAACACCGGCCACCCCATTCCTGCCTGTGGAAGTCCCCTGCCGTCCTCGGCGCCCCCGCCCCGCGTGACAGGCTCCCTGCCCTGTGACACCTCCAGCACTTTCTACAACATGGAGCCCAGAATGCCCTAATGTGTCTTTTCCCTGCATCTCTGCCCTGCTGTCCTGGAAATGCCATATGTGGGAGGGCACCATGTCTGTCCTGCTCACTTCCGTACCCATATGCCAGCACAGGGCCTGGCACGTGGCTTACAGCACACAGTGCATTCACAGAATGGTCAGCCATTGGCTCGAAACTTGCAAAGGCAGCAGGAACCTCGGTGCATTAGGTCGGCGGCCTCACCTTCTGCATATAAGCGATTGCAACTGGAGCCAATCTGCCTCTGACCACGTGTCACGACTTTGCGTGCGTCCTCCTTAGAACAAGCCACCCCCATCACCACAACATGGATAATTGCAGCAGCCTCCTGTCCCCTGTGTTCTCTCTTCTCTCTTCCTCCCCCTCTGCCCAGCAGCCAGACCGAAGCCCACAGCATGGCAAAATCAGATTAATCCCCGCTCACGTCCTTTTAAATGGGTCCCACCCCACAGAGACTAAAACCAGGGATGCTGGCCACCTCTCTGATCTCTTTTGCCAGCGATTATTCCCATGCTTTCTCCATCCCGACCAGAACATCTCACAAATACACGCCAAGGTCACTCTTGCCCCAGGGCCTTTGCCCTTGGGTGCCCTCTCCCAGGGACCATGTGGCTCATCTCTTCTCAGTCAGGTCTCTCTGCTGAAATGTCACCTCAGCAAAGAGGACGTCTCTGAGCTCGTCCTCTGAGACAATACGGCAGGGTCTAATCCGCTCGCTCTGTCTGGGGCAGCGACACATGTCACCTCCTATCCTTTCATTGTGCTTTATTTCTCTTCATAGTCCTTATTACCATCGCTGTTATTTTAGTCATTTCTTTATTGATTATCTGGCTGCTCACACTCAAATAAAAGCTCCGTGAGCACAAGGACGTCATGTCTTTTGTTCACTGCTCCGTCCCCAGCTCCCGGAACTGCACCCAACATCTAGTCATCACTTAATAAATATTTGCCGAGTGAGTGCGTGAACGGAGGCCTGAACAAAGGTGACCTCTTCTCTCTACCCCGCAGGATGAGGAGGGGCTCAGATCTCCAGGAAGAGCAAGGAGTGCATTCTGGAGGATGACCTCAGTCGAGGCCAAACCCCTAAGGCAAGTCCCGTGGCAGAGAGAAATTCTGAAGTCTCCCCATACACACAATGGCACTGTGGTGGTTTTAAAAATACGTCCACACATTTTTGGATACACCTCCCTTCAAAAGGTGCAGCTTAATTCCGCTCCGGAGAGTGTGGGCTGGACTTATGGGCTTGCTTCTAACAAGCAGACATGGTGAAATGTCACTTCCAAGGTAAGACAGAAGAAGCCTATGGCTTCCCTCTGAGGGGTCTCCCCAGTTTTTCTCTGTCTCTCAGAGCACACAGTCTGGGGGAAGCTGGCTGCCATGTCCCGAGCATCCTAGCGGACAGGTCTACACAGTAAGGAACTGAAGTCTCTAGGCGATGGCCAGCAAAGAACGGAAGCCTGTCCACAGCCACGTGAGTGAGTCTGGAAGCAGACCCTGCCGTCCCAGTTGAGCCTTTGGACGGCAGCAGCCTCACGACTGACCCGAAGCCAGAACCATCCAGCCAAGCTGCTCCCAGATTCCTGACTTGGCGCCTGTGACGTCATACATGTTTATTGTTTGGGGATCTTTTGTTACACAGCAGTACCTGACTGAAGCAGTCAGCGGGCTCTGTCTGATTCCCTGCAGTAAACACCCTGCACCACCAGCACGTGCCCTTCCAGGTTCTTCCTGTAATACAAGTTCCTGAACTTGCCGTTGAGGGAGAAGGTGGGAGGAGGACACGGTCCCAGCCCTTTCTGGGCACCAACAATATGGTGGGTGCAGTGAAATAGACGTGGGCTGCCGCGTTGGACTCGGCAAGATTTAATCTCGCCAACTGTGTGATCTGAAGCATGTACTTTCACATTACAGAAACTCCTCTTAATCATTTATAAGATGGTAATAATAAAGCAATCAGGCATGAGGTAACTATTGCTGAGATAAATTCTGCGACGCACTAAGCACAAGCTATGCAGACCGTCAGAGTTCTTTCTCTTTCCCATTCTTTTCTCTTGCTACTCATGTGTCAAGGACTTCGCTGATGACTAACTCATCTCAAAATGCCAACCACAAAAATCATGTTTAAATCCCGACTAATTTTTATTTTCTTTCTTTATTTCTTTATTTAATCTATTTAATTTTAGAGAGGAAGGTGGGGGGAGGGCAGAGAGAGAGAAGAGACGAAGAGGAAGAGAGGGAGAATCTTAAGCAGGCTCCACGCCCAGTGCAGAACCCAACGTGGGGCTCAGTCTCACAATCCTGGGATCATGACTTGAGCCCAAATCAAGAGCCAGAGACTGAGTTACCCAGGTGTCCCTCAAGCCTTACTTTTAAACAGAGGTGGATTTACTGTGAAACTAGTGAAATTCAAGCACCGTGGCCCCTCACTTACAGGGACCCCTTTCAAGGCCTCCTACCTAGTTTTATATTCATAATTTTGTATTCTTTTTCCTCAAGAAGGGTCCCTAATCACAAGGAAAACATATCACACTCTGTAGAATGCAAGTAAAGTAGTAAATAAGAAAAATCATTGCACTAAATACATTTGTCAATAAAAATAAAACAGTAAAATGAATTCAATTCCCAGCTTGAAACACTTTAAAAAGAACAAGGTAAGCCAAAAGAAAGCACAAAAATAATAAAGATAAAAACAGAAATTAATGAAAGAATAGAGAAACAGGAAATTAACAAATAAAATCCTGTTTTTTAAAAAAGTCAACAAACTGGGGCACCTGGGTGGCTCAGTGGGTTAAGCCTCTGCCTTCGGCTCAGGTCATGGTCTCACAGTCCTGGGATCGAGCCCCGCATCGGGCTCTCTGCTCAGCGGGGAGCCTGCTTCCTCCTCTCTCTCTCTCTGCCTGCCTCTCTGCCTACTTGTGATCTCTCTCTGTCAAATAAATAAATAAAATCTTTTAAAAAAAAGTCAACAAACTAATCATTTGCTAACTTTGTTAACATAAATAGGAGAGAACACAAATATACAAAATAAAGGATGTCAAGGAGGAAATAACCATTGCAACAGAAGAAAAGTTTACAGTTATAAGAGATGACTTCACAAGATGACTTTGCAAATAGGGTTGGCTGAGTGGCTCAGTCAGGTAAGCATCTGCCTTCAGCTCAGGTCATGGTCCCAGGGTCCTGGGATGGAGCCCCACATTGGGCTCTCTGCTCAGCGGGAAGCCTGCTTCTCCCTCTCTTCCCCACTTGTGCTCTCTCTTCTTATCTCTGTCACTATCTCTCTCTCTTTCAAATAAATAAATAAAATCTTTTTTTTTTAAGATTTTATTTATTTATCCGACAGAGAGAGATCACAGGTGGGCAGAGAGGCAGGCAGAGAGAGAGAAGGAAGCAGGCTCCCCGCTGAGCAGAAAGCCCGATGCGGGACTTGATCCCAGGACCCCGAGACCACGACCCGAGCCGAAGGCAGCAGCCTAACCCACTGAGCCACCCAGGCGCCCAAATAAAATCTTTTTTAAAAAACGACTTCTTTACAAACAAATCCGAAAAACTATGTGAAGTGGATGATTTCCCAGGAAAATTAAAATTTCCCAAAGTGACCACCATTAGAGTTAGAAAATTTAAATAGACCAATTCCATTGAAGAAATGGAGAAATTTAGTAAGGAACTAGCCTGCACAAAAGCTCCAGACATTCCACAGGAAAGTCTACCACACCTTCAAAGACCAGATAGTCAAATGCTCTTAAAATATTCCACAGCACTGAAAAGGAAGGGAAACTTTTTATGAAGCAAACATAACACTGATGGCTAAAGCAGAAGCAGTAAAGAGAAATATATAGACCAGTATCATTCATAAATATCCCTGTAAAATTTCTAAATAAAATATTAGCAACAGTGAATCTAACATCACATTAAGGAAATAATACATCATAAGTAAGTGGGATTTGTTCAAGAATGCAGTGTTGGTTCACTACTACAAATACATTAAAACCATAGTCCACATGAATAAATCTCTGGCCAAAAAATCATGAGTATCTCCATAAATGCTGAGAAAAAATTCAATACCTCTTCACAGAAAGAAATAAAAAGAAGAAAACACTCAAGAACTTAGAGATTGTGGTATACCTTCTTAACAGGATGGAATATATATAATTTCATCCTAACACTAGTATCTTAATGAGAAAGCATTGGAGGTATTTCCTCCAAGGTCAGGAACAGAGCAAGGATGTCCACTAATCTCCACTACCCTTTGACATTGTACTAGAGATACTAGCCAATGCAATTAGACAAGAGAAACCAAGTTCAGCCATAAGAACTAGTGAATTGTGAAGGTTATTGTAAAGATCACCTCAACTAAGTTAATTCGACATCTCTGGAAGGACTCCCAATAAATGTTGGTCATTATTACCATTTTTAATTGATACACTAGTGTTAATGTTACAATTGTTTAAAAGTTCCTGTGGGTTGTCTCCTTTACCTTCTCAGAATTCCAGGCTGTGGCCATCCAGGGAAGAATAAGCTGTCTGTGTTGACAGAAGGCAGAAAACATAGGTCAATTCTTTTGACATCTGCAGGTTGTGTGATCTTCAGCAAGTGAATTAATCTCTCTGGATGTTGAGCTCCTCGTCCATAAAACGAAGAGGCAAGCCTCTGCCTTTGACACCTCTGATATTGTGGTTTACGATTTATTGTCAAAAACCCACTTACCTCCATGAAGCAGATACAGAAGCAGTGGGAGAAACAGCTCCTACAAAAGCAAAAATAATTCCAGCAACTCTCCTTGCTTGGATCCTTTGCTGCCTGATATGTGTCCCCACTCCACCATGAAATGCTCCCCATTGGATCCTTTCAAATTCATGCTCAGTATCTAAAGACACTAGAAAGTCTCCATACACCTGGGACCTACGGCTACTTTTCGAGAGAGGAACTATGATTCATTCAGAATTTTGGCCCTACCTCCTTTGTTAGGGCAAAACACAAAAGATCCTGCCAGCTATCGGAATGAAAAGAAGATTCCTGCCAAGAGAGGGACATGCCTGAGGCCAAGGGCACCTTGTGGCAAGAGGTTCTCACTCAGAAGAGAAGGTATTCATCCGATTCTGACAAAGAGTTTCTCTTTGGCCAAACTTGAACTGGTTCCTCCGAGTACTCTTTCTGACCAAGCTCCAACCTTGAGCTCTGTCCTTGGCCGGCTCAGGCTGGTTTTAACAGGAATCCTGCTGAGTCTGTTGAACAAAAATCCATCCCCCACCCCCACGCTTGGTATCTGGTCACCCTGGCCTGCCTCCAGAAAGTTCCTCCTGAATTGGTCTAGCAAGCATCCCCCAGCCCTAATGCCTCCTCTTGTCATCTTCCATCCACTGACCACCGCCTGCCCTTGTGCTCGTAATCAGAGTTGAGCCTGATCTCTCTCCCTCACTGTAACCACTACAGCTCCTTGGTAATAAAATCTTCCTTACCAACCTTATCAGGTGTCACGAATAATTTTTCTTTAACGATTTCCCAAGATGGCAACCGTCTGCTGCCGCCAGCCCAGGTCTACAGAGCTTCGCCCCGAGGCATCCCTGCCGGGACCTGTTTCATAATTGAGGATGAAGGATCCCTTCAAACATCCTGATAATTCAGGCCCAGGACCTTTTGTCTTCCAAGCTGACCCAAAGAGAGTCCAGCGCCTCCTGCCCCCCCTGGGGCCAGGGAAGCCACTCAGCAACAGCCAAGAGAAACGTCGCCTTGCATTTATTATTCTTATGCCTTTCTGGCTTGACCCCTCTCCCCGCTCAGTGGCCTTTGTCCCCTGCCCCTGGCCTGCCGCCTGTACTCTGTAACTCAGTCAGCATCTGCTGAACGAGTGCGAGGAGGAAGGCTCCTGCAGACAGAGGGAAATGGAAGAAACGTGATGCCGTTTAGCCCAGGACTTGGCTTTCACCGCAGCCGCTCCAGGGAGAAAAACCACATAAACAAGGATGCGCTGGTCCAGGCCCCTCCCGCACCGCTCTGCTTATTTCTCTTCTGTAGCCTTCCGGTTGGGCCGGGACGGGGTAGAGGAGGGCGCCCCTTTGTTCTGTTTCCCCAGCTGCTGGGTGCAGACCAGCCCCCTGTCTCCTCTGCCCGTTCTCCCTCACCCTGAAGGACCTGCCAAAGCACTCTCCGCTCTCGGGCATCCTCAGAGACACGTGGGAGCAGAGGGAAGGCTGTCTGCCTGTCTGTCTGCCTGTCTGTCTGCCTGTCTTCCCACTCCCAGACTGCTTCGGCGCCCCCAGGACCCAGCACACAGGGCAGACCGGGGGCTGCAACGACACTGGGAAGCTGGGGCTAGAACAGGAACCCCGACACACACCACACACCCGGGCGGAGAATGTTCTCTGCTCCTGGTCCCTGACAGGAGGGGCTCTGGTGTGAGAAGCTGGGTGGGGGCCGTATGAGGAGCCTCTGTACTTGCTGTTCAAGTGTGCTGCAGACCTCAAATGGCTCTAAAAAATAAAACCTATTTAAGATGAGGAGGGTTTGCATTTTGTATGTCTTTTGTTACTATTATTTCATTTTCCTGGTACATCCGTGCGATGGACTGAATGTTTGCGTCCCTCAAAATCCGTACATTGAAGCGCGAAGCCCCAGTGCCAGGGTGTTTGGAGGCGGAGCCTTTGGCAGGTGACGGGGCTTAGGGGAGGTCCTGAGGGTGGGGCCCCCATGATGGGATTAGTGTCCCTGGAGGTGGAGGAGGAGACCAGCCTTCCCTCTTTCCCTCTGTCCGCGCTCCCTGAGCCCCAGCAAGAAGGACCACCTGCAAGCCAGGAAGGCAGACGTTCTCCCGGGACGCGTCCCGGGACGCGAATCTGCCGGCACCTTGATCTTGGACTTCCGAGCCTCCAGAACCAGGAGAAATAAGGTTTCTGTTGCTGATTCGTCTTGTTATCACCGTCCCAGCCGACACAATTTTCAGTCAGTTTATTCTAATTTCCAAAAGTTTTTGGTCCATGATGGACTGGATGGGGGGAAACACAGTCCTTCATCCCAGAGAGTGTGAGCAGCTCTGACTTGCACCAACAGCCCCATCCAGGAGCCCGACGTGCTGGTCGCCCGCGGCTGCTCTGCCCTCAGCCCTGAGCCCGAGCCCCAGCTTTGGCAGCTGCCAAGTGAGGCTGTGGAGCCACCGGACCTCACCAACCTCACTGCCCCGCAAATGTCGGCTTCTTTTGGTAAACATGGGCAGCCTCGCGCACCCCTCTCCCCTAGCTCGCCACTGGGGAGGGTGTCCCAAAGCAAGCAGGGCTTGAAGGAATTCTGCCAGCCAGAGACACACTCACGGGCACGTCTGCCCAGAACAGTCCAGAAGCTTGGGATACTGGGGCCTCAGATACTTAGACACACAGCTTGTGTGAAAGGGTCCAAGTGACAACATTAGGAAGGCGCAGCCCGCGTCCTGATCCCATGACAGTGTCATGGGCTGGGGCGGGATTCTCACTCCTCACGGGTGCAAAGGCAATGGTGACATGAATTGTAAAACCTCTAATTCCCTCCCAGGGCAAATACATATAAAATACTGTATTCTAATTATATTGCAATTATATATTTTTTACTTAATATTCCTTTAAGTCCGAGAAGCAAGACAGAAGTCAGTTTTCTGACTTCCCCAATACCTTCAGATCTCGCAAATACATGAGACAGCCCCCAGGGGGCCAGATCAAATCTTCAAAGCAGAGACAGGTCCCCTCTGCCTCCTGCCAGGTATCAAGCGATGCCTGCAGTTTCACACACCCCTTTCCTGTTCTGGTTGTTGCTGGCAAATTCCCTTTCCTCAGAATGGCCCAGACCATCCCTGTGACTGTTTCTCCAAAGCTAGAAGCAGATGCCATCAGCACGTGAGGCGCCCACCTACCTTCCCCGAGCCTTCTCGGTAAGGCCCGCAATGGCGGTTGGAGGGAGGGGTGCAGACTTCAGGAGGGCAAATGGAGGGATGCATCTAAAAACGGTGCCGTCCCGGTGTGGGACAAAGCATAAACCTCGAGAGGTGAGAAAGGCCTGGCCTTCTCTCCCAGGCTCACCTGGAGACAACAGGCTCAGGGCAGCCACACAGCCCACTGGAGAGCACCCAGACCAGGTTCCGTGGGCCGCTTATGGTGGTCAGAGAGCCTGTGAGAGGCAGGGCTTGTAACACGCTGGAGACCCCAGCAAAGGGGGCCAAGCCCCAGTGGGCAGCTCTGGTGCTGAGAGCTAGGGCTTCTAGAGAAATCAAGAGGTGTTTCACTGCCAGAGAATTCAGGGCCTGGGGGTGGGCGGACGGAAGGGAGAAACTGCCATGGGGAAGCCGCATCCCTGTCCTCCCTGTCCATCCCTGTCCCAGCACAGCAGGGGCATCTCCCCCCTACACACAGCTCTCCCTGGCTTCCAGCTCTGCCTCCCCAGCCGCGGCTCCCCTCCCCCCAGAGCACCTCCACACACGCTTCCCCTCTTGGTTACTCAGTCCCCAGACCCCTCTGCAATGCCGCCTCCAGCCTGGCCCGCTGGCTTGCAGCAGCCCACCTGTGCCCCCGTTAGCCACACTCCAAGCCTTACCCAGCACTCTGTCAGAGACACAGAAACACCAAACTGCAGCTGCCTGGAAGGTTCTGGAGATGGGCTGCTGGTGTGTGCCTGGCTTCTGCACCACAGAACTTCGGAGTGACCTGGGGCAAGGTTCTGAACCTCATCTTCCTCATCTGTAAAATGGGCACAGTAAGAGGCCCACCTCTGAGGCCGCTGGGTGGTGGATGGAGAGTGTGGGAAGCTGCTAACAGTAGCTACAGCACAGGCCCGCCCAGCAAGGCCGGCAGCCCCTCAGGTCACAGACTCCTACCCCAACAGCAGTTAGTCTCCAGCAGCTCTCTTGAAATGTAAACTAAAGCTGTTACCCCCTGTGAAAAACTCTTCTGGGGCACCTTACTGTTAGCAAAAAATCCAGCCTGAGGCTCTCCCCACCTCTCCCCTCGCTCTCAAGTCCCACTGTCCTCTAGTGTTCCTGCATTGGCTGTTCCCTCCCCCTGGAACACCCTTCCCTGACCCTCAGAAGTCCAGCCCAGCGCAAACCTCACCTCCTCAAAGAAGCCGTTTGTAACTGTCCTCTTCCTTCTTGGCCCGACTCCCCAGTCTGTAATCCCGGCTAGAAAGCAGCTCTGGGAAACTGCTCAGCCAAGTGCCGCCAGCTGAAGGGGAAGGTGCCTTGTTGCTTAAACTGGTTCGGGGACCTGCGGGGACCGGAGAGGCTGCCCACCGCTGCCCCCAATGCTCAACCCCTCGGAAGGAAGGGCCTGGCCACCTACGCCCATACAAATGTTGTACACAGAGCCCAGAGGTCCAAAGTACACGTTTTTATTCTCGGTTGGGCCTTCACCATCTCGAGTTTTGCAAGCAGGAATAAATGGAATCAGCAAGAACCTCTCCCTAAACGTCCTTCCTTACCATTTGTCACTGACCGAGCTCCCCGTTTGTCCTAAGAGACTGATTTGGGGACGACCTAAAACGAAGCTTGACACGTGCAGAACACCGGGCTTAACCGTCCTGCTTCTGCACCCACGGCCCCCTGGCCGAGCAGTGGAAGGCTGTGGGAGCCAGCAGCCCCGTCTTTGGGGGGTGGGGGGTGCTCGGGGAGCAGAGAGCCAGGGGGAGGGAAGCGGGGACGAATCGTCAGCCCAGTTTCGCCCGTGTGACCTGGCAGAGGCTGGAGGGAGGCTGCCTCCGGGGCCTCCAGATCAGGCCTCCGAAAGCCAAATGGGCCTGGAAGAGCCCGCTCGTCCACCCCTGAATGTCCTCAGTCAGCAGAGCGAGGAGCTGGACAGCGGGAACGAATGTCCTCGGGAGAGCCTGGCCCCCTTCTGCGGAGCACCCAGAGGTCACGCCCCCTCCAGTCAGGGCGCTCCAAGGTCAGGGGGGATCATTCCGCCTTCCAGTCCATCTGCTTTCCTGCTCCTCCCTGGCCAACGCCAGGGTGGAGGCGGGTGGGAGGCGTTGCGGGGGCAGGGGGACCCCACAGGTTCACAGGACGGTCTCCCGGATGACGCCGATGAGGCTGTGGGGCCGCTCGGCTTCTGCTCGCTGGGGCCTCCTCTCGGCTCGGGGCCTCCCCGCCGGGACGAAGGTGCTCAGGTCCCCGCAGCTCCGCAGGTGCAAGAAGCCAGGCTGTCTCGGCGGGGGCAGCGCGTGGGCCCGGGAAGTGCTGGGCTGCAGCGGGGCCATTATCTTGGGGAGAGTAAGAGGGTGGGGGAGGCGTTAGGCTGCACCAGATGCGGCCCCCCCGCCTGCCTCCTCTCCCACCCACGCCCTGCCTAGCTTCATCGCTTTGGGAAAAAAATGGGGAGTTTTCCCAAAGTGGAACACGCTTGAAATTCCAGAGGTAATTTCCACAGATGGCCTCTTTCCTAACGTTCCTAAAATGTTTCCCAAATTTTCTATTGTTTCAGCTGCCGACCTGCCTCACGTCACTGCCCTGATTCTCCCGGGGCAGGTTCTTGCTTTACGTGTACAGTCTTCTCGCCATTTTTACCCAGTTTCCCTGCAGTCAGAGACAGGGGTTCTCACCAGGGCCTGCATGTTTCTGGAGGGGAGGAGAGGCGGCTGGTACCACGGATTCCCCCCTCCCCCACAGCAACTGCGACAGGCGATCTTCTAACAAGAACCCAGGTGATCCCGATGTTCCAGAAAAGTTGATAACCACCTGTCTGGCATTCTGGCCAGCTAATGAGTTTATAAAATGTCACCCCAAACCAGTGATGCTGCCAACTCATCTGCTAACCGTTGGATAACAAAACGTAATAAACAACATAAAACTGTGGCCAGTTTATTTGCAAAAAATGCTTAAGAATTGTTCTACCGCTAGATCTATCTTACAATGTAGCATACATGTAACTTGAAATATATAATATCATCGCTTACTTTGTAAAATGGGAAACATATGGGAAACCCCTCATCCAGCTGGGACTGAGGAAGGGAGAAATGACCACTACGTACAATTTCAGAATTTGCACAGTCATGCTATAGAACCTGTAACTCAATTAGCGTCTTGAGAAAAGCCCAGGCGTTTCATGGTCACCTAACATCACAGAAAAACCACTAGGCTGACGTTTTGTTTAGTTTGTACCATTCTGAGATTTTGAGGTCCTTGGGAGGTTAATCTCTCCAAAAGATGGGACATTAAATTTTGCTAACACACTGTCCCTATATTTGTCTTTAAAGCCCTGTCCTTATTTCCTGGTCAAAAATAAAATTCCAACATTCATAGATGTCAATCGCTGTGACATGTATGTTAGGGCAAGAGGTTTTGGTAGGTATGAACGTCGGGATGGGTCTAAAACCCATTCCCGTCCTACTAGGAAAAGTGAACATGTACAAAGCTGGGTAGAGTCAGGAATAGAAGCTCTCCTTCTGCTTGTCCCTCCCTCCTTCTGTCTGGGGCTGGTGTGGCACCAGGAAGCCTCACCCTTGGAGCCCGCTCCTGGGAGGTCCCAGCTGATGGCCCAGGGTCCACTGCAACAATCCCAGCACCTGAAATTCTACCCAGACTTGGCACAAAGACCCAGCAAACACCTCTGTTAGAGCGTGTGGTGAGCTGTAAGTACTTATTCATTTTCCCCAAAGCTACTTTCCAGGGCAGACTGAGCAGAAGACGCAGACCGACGGCTTGGCAGACGCTCTGACTCTCACCTCACTAGAGCTTGGCAGCCGTGGACAAGTGACTCCAAATACTTGCTCTGTGTGTCGGGCTGTCGGGGCCAGGCGGAGGGAAGGAGGCAGGGAATGACTTCTGGAGTAGACCAGGGTTAGGAGGATGTACATGTCTCCCCTACACGGATACCAACTATGGCGTGACCCAAGACCACCGGCGTCATGACCGCTGCTTGAAAGCGGACAGCAAGAGGGTCTGAGGTTCATGTACATCTTCGTGCAAGCAGCCAGACTGCTCTCCCGGGTCCCCTGAGGGGCTGGGAGAGAGACTGGCTTCTGGCTTCTCAGCAGAGGCCAGCAGGTTGAAAGGGAAATGGAAAGGAAAGTGAGAAGGCACTTGCTCGATCTGCCTTAACTCGCCTCAGACCCTGCAGCCCAGTGTATGGGTTACTGCACACAGACACGGCCAGGAAACACTTGCGAGCCACTGTGCTCTGAGGTCACAACAGCCACCCCACAGTCAAGGGGCAATGAAGCAAATGGCTTGAGCTGAAATCAAGAGTCAGTCACTTAACAGACTGAGCCACCCAGGTGCCCCCGGGAACGGTCTTTAAAGAGGTGGGTAATTACAGCTGTGACCGATCCCCAGTTCTCATCAGAAGGAAATCCCATTCAGACACCTGGTCCGACACTTCACTTTAAAAATGAGAAAACTGGGGCACCTCTGTTAGGCATCTGCCTTCAGGTCAGGTCATGATCTCAGGGTCCTGGGATCAAGCCCCGGGGCTCTCTGCTCAGCAGGGAGTCTGCTTCTCCCTTTCCCTCTGCCCCTCCCTCTGCTTGTGCTCTCTCACTCGCTCTCTCTCTCTTCCTAATAAATAAATAAAATCTTTTAAAAAATAAATAAATATAAATGAAAAAACTGACGACCAGAAGGATTATGTTACATGCCTGATTTTATCTTTCCCCTGGGTGACTTCAGGTGAAGGAATTGTGCTTTTTCATCTATAATCTATGGAGAAAAGATAATTTATTCCTTTAAGTCCAATCGATCTAGGTGTCTTGCCATCATTTCATGGGAATCTGAAAATTCATGTCTGTCCATCATTGCCAGACAGCCCTGTCA
Organism: Martes martes; assembly: GCF_963455335.1. Taxonomy (NCBI): domain Eukaryota; kingdom Metazoa; phylum Chordata; class Mammalia; order Carnivora; family Mustelidae; genus Martes; species Martes martes. The sequence goes on along the minus strand of NC_137900.1, from coordinate 11,020,886 downwards.
AGGGAAACCCCACTTGGCAAATGGAGTGCTGACAGGTCCCCACGCGGCCCAGACCCCTTTTGTTCCCGAGCGACACCGCTTTCTTATCCCAGGCCTGTTCCACATTCCAAGAAATCGGTTTCTCTCTCTGGGCCTGGAAGCTTGTGGAAAAGTCATCAGGCCTGAAAAGAAATGCTCCGGGTTCCTCTCTCTCCTTCCCCAGACCTCCTTCCCCCAGTTTCCTTGATAGCCTGACCTTGAACTTAGGGCACCTTGGACAGGAAATCGGAGAAGCTGTTGCAGCTGCTACGGAAACAAGCTCTCTGACTTGGGCCCGAGGTCAGTAATAACACTACCTGCTCCAGGAAGCTGGCGCTCGTGATGGCCTCCTCCATGTGCTCCTCGTCGGACTTGAGGACGGATTTAATGTTCTCCACCAGCTCGTGGATGTCTGGGGTCATACTGCAGGACGACTGCTCCAGGAACCTCGCCACCAGCAGCTTGGTGTCCATGTAGGACTTGTAATCTATCAGGGACCGGGGCCGGCATCGCGCAGCTCTGCACCGCAGACCTCGCCTCAAGGTCACCGCGGCCAGGTCCGGTCTGCCCTCGGTCTGCGTCGCGGCTTCGCAGCTGAGCACGGGGGCAGCTGGGGGCGGAGACAAACAATACGCACACACGTTGACCTCGCCCCGTGAGCTCCCGCCCGACTCGAGGCAGCACGGGCCACAGCACCGGCCACGGCACGGGCCACTAAACTCGGCGTGGAAAGCATGTTGCAAATGCCAACGACCATGCACATCTTGCTTTTCATCTTGCAGAAAGAAAAGGGGGAAAAACAAAAAACCAAAAAACAATGACATAAGCTCATTCCCTGAAGGTCCAACAGGACGTGTCCCCAGAACATTTCACGGTGCCATGGAGAACACAATCACCACGGGAGCGACAGATGACAGGGGAGGGCATCCAGAATGGAGCAACCGTGCCGGGGGGTGATGACCAATGTGGGGGGATGGGCAGGTGAGCAGAGGAAAGACGTGATGAGAGGAGGCTCCAAGGGAAGAGGATGCAGGAGCCTCTTGGAGAGGCCGAGGAGAGACGAGACTGCGGTGAAGGGAGGGCTCCGCTCCCTCTGACTGTACCTTTGTCCTAAACATCCTCAGGGCGTGGTGCCGACTATCCACGCTCACGCCATGGCTGGGAGGCCGCTCTAGGGCTGACTATTAGCAGAAAGAAAAATCTAGGTGCAGGGAAATCACCGGTCATCCCAGAAGTCAACAGCGGCCTGGGAAATTTCACTGCCAGGGGCTCTAATGTCCACAACTACCTACATCAGGAGGTTTAAGGACCAGCAGAACATGACTGTGCCATCGGGTGGGCGAAGGGGAGTGCAGGCCCAGTCTCCGCATGTTCATAAGCCAGCCAGCAGCCTTCAGCGTACAGAACCCTGGAGGTTTCAGTCTGGGAAGGCCTGACAAGCGGGAATTTGATATTCAAGGAAGAAAGGAAGCGGAGGGTGGGAGGATAGGTAGAGGAAGGGGAGCACTTCTTTTCCTCTGGAGAAACGTAGGCGCTCTAAACTGGGGTTAGCGGCCAACCTCCAGCCTGCCACGTGCATGTCCCAGAGAGCCGGAGTTTTCCAGGAACACTCCCTACGGACACTCCTGTGTGAGGGCAGTCAGGGACTACACTCCGTCACGGGAAGGCAATCCAGTCCTTCTACAGCAGAGGACTCCAGCAGGTAAACACGTGTCTCCTTCTCCCTGCAGCACCCCGGATCTGGAAGGACCTCACTAAGCTGTGCAGAGAGCCAAGCTCCTGTTGAAGCAGGCAGGCGGCCCGCTCGAGCCCTCAGCTTGCCAGGTGGGGTAGAGACCTGCCGTGAAACGGGCCTGGGGAGCTGAGGGGCCAGGTTGCCGGCCTGTGGGTTTGCAGAGGTGCTCAGTCCCAGGCGGCGGGACTCCTCCCGCTCAGAAGACAGGAGGAGCGTTCTCTCTGGTTCCCGCACGGTCAGTCCAGAGCTGCAGCGAACAACACAGGCAGTCAGAGGGACAAAACCAAGACTGCAAGGGTGTGACATGCGGCCCCAGAGAGAGCAAAGAGAGCGCGCAAAGTCGTGTTTGCACAGAGCAGGGCAGAGGCACTTGTTAGAGGAGGTCACCCGAAGAAGCTTGTGCTGGCGGGATTAAAGGTTTTCATTTTCTCCCTTTCTTTCCTTTATTTTACTTTTACAGTTTTCCGCAATGAAGAGCTATTTGGAGATGTTCAGGTATCCACACATTCAGAGAAAGCACTCAGGGTTATTTTAAGTCTTTAAGATTTTTTAAATTTAAAATTATTCAAATGACATCTATAACAAACTCCACACAGAAAGGGAGAGAATGCGAGTGTGACTTTCACTCTAGCTAAACTTCTTAAAACAGGTCAGATTTAAATAACTCAACAACCTATGCACAGTTTAAAAAAAAAAAAGATAACTTAGGTCATAAGAGAGGGGTAAAAAAAAATACACCCCTTTAACTTTTTCCTTGAGAACATTTATTTCCACAGGACCGCGAGCACCCAGAAATCAGAACATTTGCCTTTTCTTCATGTTGTACCTAGAACACTATCGTGTGCAACTAAATGCTTTTGATGACAATGAAAAGGAAAAACTCTACCAGCCTTAAACAATGTGACCGGTGAATATTCCTAATGTGCATGGAGAATATCTTATTTTCCAAGACCTCTTAACCTCTCTCGAGACATCTCTCAAGCTGCAGGGCGGTGGGCGGCCAGAGCCACCCGCTTTCGATGGGCACTTTTGGACAAACACGCACGGCGCTGAGCAAGGAGCTTGGGAGGGACATACCTCTCTCCACGGAATGATGGAGCACAGGGTCGCTCCTTGATCTCGTCCTCAGGGCTGGGAAGGCTGTCCGGCTTCTCGTGGGAGGCAGCTGGTTTGCATCGGGAGTTGAGATGGATGTGCTTTCTTCTCCAGGTGTGTTAGGAATGTCCTCACCTGATTTTTTTTTTTTTTTTAAAGAAGAGAAACATAAATTTTTTCACCAGCTGTTGCCTTCACAAGGTTGGGCAGGAAGCCCCTGTGAGCCCGAACGTTCAGGGGCAAGGGGACACAGTTAACCACATTTGCTTGGGCTGTTGGCCGGGTGAGTTTTTATTTCCCAGCACTGTGGGAAATGCTGCCTCTCCAAACCACCCCTCCACACCTAAAACAAGCCAACAAAAAATTGTAAGTCCACGAGTAAAGTCAAGAAGCCCTGCCAAAATGTCAGGTGTTTTGTGGTTTTTGGTTTTTTGTTTTTTGTTCCTTTTCCTGCAAAGGGCTTAAAATCTTCTCCAGGGAACCCTCCTGGTGTGGTGCCAGAAAGCTCCTCGCCACTTTCCAGTTTCCGGCAATGCGAGGTGAGCCTGGGCGGGGTGGGAGGAACACCTGCCCGGGTCAGGGGACTTCCCCAGGGCTGCAGACCACAAAGGCAGGCTGTGGAGGCGTCCGCACAGCCCAGGGTGCAGGCCGGGATGTGAAAGGCATGACCGGCCAAGGCAAAGAGCCTGCGGCCACCGCGTGGATGGGGAGAACCACTCAAGAAACGGATGACTTCCGCTCAGGACAAGCACATCAGAGCCTTGGTGAGCCTGTGTGTGGTCTGGGCAACTTTCTTAAGAAATGGGAGAATCACAACCGTACTTAGGGAAGAGAGCACTGCTGCCTTCTTCTAAGACGGAAGGTGAACAGAAGAGAAACTCATTACAAACAGTGCTGCTGAAAAATCACCCCCACGGAAACTAGCTAGAAAGTGTTGATCCATTATTTTTCACCCTTGCCATTTCGTGCTGGTGGACAGTTCTCTGGGCCATTTAAAAACCTCTCCAAAGACAGAGAGCTGCCATCATGCTCCCTTAAATGACAAAGATAGCTGTAAACTGACTCTTGTCTTTTGAGGCAGGGCGGAAAATCAGCATTCACTAGGCGTGAAGGCGGCATGACCCAGACCCGAGGTTATAAATGACAGCACAATCTCACAGCAAATCATCCTGCCATAGACAAAACTCATTTTTCCTTTTAGAAGAGGCCCTCTTATTTTAACAGGAGAAAGAAATCCTAGGTGGGAAAACACAGGAATGCCAAATTAAACTCTCTAATCCATTTCACAGGTCCCTGAGACAAGTCTGGGGACTCATTAAAGATTCTGAGCCTATCTTTATTTCTGTTCACACAGTATCTCCTACTCGCCAATCGTTGACAGTATTTTTAAAACTGGAAAGAAGAATGCAATTTTTTTTGGACTTTAAAAATTTACTTATTTGAGAGAGCGTGAGTGGGGGAGGGGCAGAGGGCGAGAGATGAGCAGACTCCCCACTTAGCGAGGAGCCCAATTTGGGTCTGGATCCCAGGACGCTGAGATCATGACCTGAGCTGAAGGCAGACACTTAACCCACTGAGCCATCCAGGTGCCCGAAGAAGGATGTAATTTAAACCATTGTCTTCAAGATATCTGACCTCCAACAAAATATATAGGTCATTTTTTTTTTCAGTGAGTGTGATTGTATTTAAATTATTCCATAACAAGACTGATGAAAACACATGAAGGGGAAAAAACCCTCAAGGCCTTAGGATTTTACTATCAGCAAATTACCTCAGGGCAGGTGCTGTTTTAGGCAAGTTTGAGACTCTAAATTTCTGCTTTCTCTTGCCTCGTAGGAATCTCTTCTCATTTCCTGTGATACTTATTGTATATTCTGGAGAATATTTAATGACTTGTTACAGGAGTTTTTTAAAAAAAAATTTTTGCCAGCTTATTTATTTTTGCATTTAAAAAAATTATTAACATATAATGTATTATTTGTTTCAGGGGTACAGGTCTGTGATTCACCAGTCTTATACAATACACAGCACTCACCACACCACATACCCTCCCCAATGTCCATCCCCCAGACACCCCATACCTCCCTCCTCCCTCCACTCCAGCACCCCTCAGTGTGTTTCCCGAGATGAAGACTCTCCTATGGTTTGTCTCCCTCTGTGGTTTCATCCTGATTCATTTTCTCCCCTCTTCCCCCGTGATCCTCTGCCCTGTTTCTCAAATTCCACATAAAATATATTGGTCATTGGGGCACATGGGTGGCTCGGTGGGTTAAAGCCTCTGCCTTCAGCTCAGGTCGTGATCTCAGGGCCCTGGGATCGAGCCCTGCATCGGGCTCTCTGCTTGGCGGGCAGGGAGCCTGCTTCCCCACCCCAACACCCCCCCCCCATGCTGCCACACCTGCCTCTCTGCCTGCTTGTGATCTCTGTCAAATAAATAAATAAAATTTAAAATATATATATATTTATATTTTATATATTTAAATATTTATATATATTTTATATTTATATATATTATATATATGTGTGTGTGTGTGTGTGTGTGTGTGTGTGTGTCATTATTTCATGATGTCTTACTCGACAGAATCCTGCGTTTGGGCAGGAATCTTCTATTTATTACCTTGAGTCAGTGGCATGCAGATCGGTTCCAAGGGGCTCGCGGCACCTTCCGATCCTCCTGGCACGTGGAATGAAGACCCCTACATCACAGGAGAAAAGAGGGCTATCTGTGGGTATTCAGCTCATCTCCCACCTGGACTCCGCTGGACTTAAAACCACATTCAGGACCCGTGTCCCAGGGTTCTCTGCGCGCCAGGCTGCGCTTCCCACCAGCGGTCAGCACATGGACCGTACCTGCTCCTGGTCCGTCTGGCTCACCACAGCTTCGTACGGAGGCGGGGGGTCCAAGGGACAGAACACTTCCACACCTTTGATTCGTGCTCCGTAGATATGGGGGAGGGGGATGACATCAGGACCGACCATCCTAGGGAAAGCATCTTGGCATCAGGAAGTAGGTCTACAGACCGCGGGTCTGACAGTGCTTGCTTCTGCGTGATGATGGCCTTTGCCTCGGGACGGCTATCGGCGGACCGAACAGAAGACCCCTGACCCCTCACTCCTGCATGACAGTCTCCTGGCCCAGAATCAGGGGGAAAATCTCAGCTGAGGGAGGGCCCAGAGTTTCTTAGGCAAGTGACGACGTATAAAATGCAATGCCGTCATTGCTTTTAAAGTCACTAGCCAGAAAGCAAGCAATAATCCACAGACAGAAAGCAGACTGGTGGTGGCTGGGGGAAGGGGAATGGGGGGTGACCGCTGAGTGGGTACAGGTCTCTCTGGAGGGGATGAACACGCTGCAGGGGCAGATTGGGGGGCAGGGGGTGGTTACATAATACCATGATTGTACCAAATGCCACTTAATGGTAGACTTCCAAATGGTTCCACTCATATTATGTGAACTTCACCTTAATAGAAAAAAAAACAAAACTAGGGATGCAGGGCAACACAATTATTTCTTACATTAGTACATGACAAGATTTCTTGCCTGGGTTCACCTAAGATCTGATGAATGGTAGAAACTCCCTATTTGTTAAATAAATATTTGAAGGGCTGAATTACTTTTTTTCCAGGAAAGCGAACAGCATCACAGCTCAGAGACAAAGCAGGATGAAGGAGAGTGACCCTTCCTAAATACAGTTGGTCAAGCAAACGTTGGTTGAGCACTGGCTTCAAGCCAGGCACGGGGGCTTTTGTCCTGTGAGTGAGAGGCCCTCCATATCAAATAACTAAATAAACCTCAAGATATTCTGCCTGTGTTCCTAGAAAACTACACACACACACACACACACACACACACACACACACACACAGCCTAGATAATAAGGAGCCTCAATTATGAAACGGCGGTTTAAAATACACAGAAACTTGTTTCTTTTAACCACACTTACAGTTACAAAATAAGTCAGTCCCGGGGGATGTAAGAGACAGCGGGGTGACCACAGTTAATAATACCGTATTCCCTATTTGAAAGTTGCTAAGAGAGTAAACCCTCAAAGTTTTGATCACAAGAAAAATAATCCCGCAACGATGTGCGGGGACGGATGTTAACTAGACTGATGGGGGCCATCACTCCACAATGTGCACTAATATGGAATCATTATGCCGTACCCCTGAAGCTAGTAGAATGTTCTAGGTCAGTTTTATATCCCATTTTAAAAAGATACAAGGAAAACCAGAAAACCTGTGCTCAGGCCACGGAGCATTGGAAAATGAAAAGAAGAGGTAATAGCAGAAGTTTCGTGCCAGTTCTCGAACGATGAAAATGGTCATGAGCTGAAGGAGACGGGTGAAAGGGCCCAGGCCAGCTGCACGTTCAGAAAGGCGCTCTGTGGAGTCGCGGTTGTTTCGTTTTATCCCTGTGCCCGTTTACAAAAATGCAACTGGTGGAGGAAAACAAGTTGAAAAAGATGTGATGTTCTTTTTTCCTTGCAATAAAACTCAGTGAGCCCTAGGGACTCCTTCCGTCCTCTCCGGAGGGCCAGGCTTCCGCCCTGAATTAGCAGGACCCCATGAGCCATCTTTCCAGCGCTCTCAAATCCCCTGGCTTCCCCCCTTGAGCCAATTCCCCACATTTCCCCCCTGCTGTGTCCTCCCCAGGGACACCCCCAGCTGTGCCTGCTGCTCTGTTAGCTCTGGTGGTCTTTGATACCCCCCCTAAACCAAAGGCTATGTTCTCAGAGAAGAGAGGGTTTGCTTGGGGCCAGGAGGTCAGAGGAACAGACTTCCATTTGAGACCTTAAATGACCATGGAATCCCTTTAAGAAGTAGGGGAAGGGGACACATTTTCTTTAAATCGACCCCAATGAATGGCTTCTTATGGTGGTTACTGTGATGACCAAGAAAGCCTCTGTGTGACAGAAGATGTTTCTAGAAATGAAAAGGAAGGTTCCTTTCCTATGAAGCAGTTCTTATTCACATCTTTTCAGTACGTAGGGATCTGTAGGGTGAAATCGGTGCACTGTGTCCTGACAGGTGTTTTCCTGATCCCTGATGGCCCCCAACCCTAGCGAGAGAGTAGAATCACCCGGGGAAACCACTTGAGGAGGTTTGCAGACTCTGGGAGGCCCAGGCCTCGCCTCCAGAAATTCTGCTCTAACTGCCTGTGGTGGGGTGCAGACAGACAAGAAGAGATTTTTATCTCCTAAAAATCAGCTAAGTGGCCATGTGATGAATAAGGAAGCTGGGCTTCAGAGATGGTAAGAGAACCCCCCCCCCCGCCTTGCCGGGCCCAGGGTCACCCTAGTAAGAGACTCCAGAGCCTGGGCTCCTTCAAGTTCACCCCAAACTCTCCAGGAAGCCTTCACTGGTTCATGCTCGTGAGCACGGAGTACGGACAGGAAACCCACACAGAGCACACCAAATGAGTTCTGCTAAGGTGACAACCAGGCTTTGAGAACTCCTGAGAGGGGGATACAGCAACTAATACGACCAAAGAGTGGTCCTCCCTTGCGTCCTGGGCTGGCGGTGAAGGCTGCCGGGCAGAGGCGCACTGGGCACGCAGTCACCCTCCAGCAGAGCCTGGCTCCCCCTGACTTTGGGTTTTGAACCTCACGAGGAAAGGGAATGAGTTTATTGCGTTCACCACCGAGGAACAGATGCCTGTGTTCAGTTTGCCATCATACTCCGCGTTCTGCAACACGTTACGTCCCCACGGTCCAGCCAGGTCCCCGGTCACGGAACAGGTGCGAGGCTCTCCTTTTCGATCCCAGCTCCAACTGATTTCTGAGGATGGGGGCGGGGTGGGAGGCTCCCTGGGGTCGTGGAGGAGGAGAGCTCAGCCCCGAC